>NC_090942.1:170392246-171642246 GCF_040807025.1 Struthio camelus | reverse complement strand
ACAACAGTTTCCTTAATTTATTGTGCAAAAGTACTGTTCTATGTAAAAAAATTTATTTCTGCATTCCTCTACAATTTGTTAATTTGGATGGGGGCAAAAAATAAAAAATTGATTTTGTACAGATACATTTAAGCATTGTGGGGTATTGGCAGAGATTAACTTCATCTTGAGGGATGGATACTTAATGTTGCCTGGACATGTAACACATTCACAATGTTCTGTGTTGGGCAGCCAGCAACAGTATCACAATTTTCTATGTTTTTTCAAAAAAAAAAAAAAAAGCCCTTTGTAAATGATAAAAGAAAAAATAAGTAAGTGCTACAGCTCTATACATGACATCAGAACTCAATTTACTTACAGTCTTGGCCTCTAATTCTGTGTCAAAATCTGAGATAGCAAGAGTTTTCACCTGAATTTTATAAAGATGAAACCTGAACCTACTTATATGCAGAAGATGCATCACGGTTCTGTACCCCATAGCGATCAGCAACAACACCGCTCATGTTAGTCTGCTCAGAACGGGAGCTTATTTGTATTGTGTTAGCAGAATCGGCTGCATGACCATGTGCTTCCACTTTATCTCTTAGCTTCGAAAACTCAGGGGATATGCAGTCAGTGTGCACAGTATTAAAAATAGTCATGCAGGAGCATTCACAGCAGGGGGACCCGAAGAAGTCTGAAATTAAAATGAAGGTTGATAAATAAGTGATCTGTATCATTGAAGGTGGCAGAGGGTTAACATGCTCCACACGAAGCAGGTGCAGAGTGCACTGCAGGCAGCGGCAGTGGGGCAAGGCAGCACGCTCGGGCTGCTGCAGGGTAACGCTGCGACAAGCCGTGCCCAGCACCGGCAGAGGATGTAGTTCCTGCATGGGATTTGTTCCAGGCAGCTCCGAGAGGTACACAACAACCTATAAAAGCATCCTGTAGTTGATCTCTTGGTGGCACTTTGAGAGAAGCTCTCATATAAATGTGAGGTATTGAGTCAATGGAAACTCCCACAGTTGCTGTTTCCAACACAGTGGTCGCTGCTGCATGGTGGCCATTGCTGACCCTGCAAAAATTCAGCCTTTGCAGAAGCTTTATCCAGATTCTTTCTCAATAAAATCATTTTTCTGTTATCTGTTAGAATTATCTGTTTCACTTTTTACTCCTTAATGTCTTTGAAAGGTGGCTCAGTCAGCTGGTTGCAAAGCATCATTAAAGAATAACAGTGTTATTACCAAACTGTGGTGTCCGTTACGATCTTAAAATCAAAGTAAAGAAAATTACTTGAATTTGTGAATACTCTGAAGCAGGTACAGAACCCTATTGCAAAAATATCTTTGCTACCAATATTGTTGTCAAAAATAACACTTAATAATAATAAAACCCAATAATAATAAAAATCATTAGAAAAGAGTACAGAAACAGAGCTTTAGAATGAGAACAGATGAGAATAAAAAAAAAGTAATTAGGGAAGGGTTGACTCTCTCATTTACTTCTACAGTACCCAGTCACCTTCTGGGGAGGCAATCAGAGAGAATATTAACGAATAGTGAGGGATGAGATTAGTGGGCAATCTTATTTGTCATCCTAAAAAAACACTCATAGAAAGTAGTATAATTTTGTACATTCTTACACAATGTACCAAAAAGCACAGTTTAAAACCTTTTAGAGATCTAAATGGCAATAATATTAATATTGATAGCTATTAGGCATTATTTTTAATTACAGGTAAAAATGGAGAGCACTACATTTATCTTCTTTAAGGCTAGGCATAATTTAAATTAAGTTTGGCTATATTATTACTGGCTATATTACAGTGGCTTTCACCTCTCTGCATAATTTCACCAGAATTGGCTGGACTGCAGCTTTAGAAACAGTAAGAAAAGCAGATGCCATAGAATGGCCATTTCCCTGTTTTTGTTTAAGAAGGTAGAGAACAAGATGAGTGAATTTGCAGTTCTTCTCAAAATAAACAAACAAAAACAATCAGAATGACCTGCTGGAGCACAAGATTAAGGAGTGGATATTTTTCCAAATTTTAGAGGATACCATTTTTTCATATGTCAAAGCGAAAATAAGAAAAGGAGCAGGAAGGGTATAATGGAAAAGAGAAAGATTCAGTCATAAAGACTTCCCACCAAACAGTGTATTTTTTCACCTGTGTCTTTCTTTACACAAGACGGATGCTTTATTTGCTATAGACAAGCTTTAGTATATACTTGCTAGTGGGGAGTTCGTCTGTCTTTAGTAAAATTTCAGGGTATTTTATCAATATTTTCAGCCAGAGGACAGTGTGAGTCCATAAGAAGCTGAACGTAGGCAAAATAAGATGTTTTGTGTCATTAGACCTTAACTGAATAATGTAGTCCTGTATTGCATTTTTATCTCTGTTACAAATGGAGCTCTTATATCTTCTTCCGTGTGATCTCATTCTGGAAATGTTATTGTTAATATATAGGAAAGAAATAAATGGAAAACATAGTGGAAAAATAAGCAGAAGGACACATGTCAGTTCTAAAGGCAGCGGGCTGAACCATGTCCATTTCTGTAGCTCAGGTTTTCACTAAACGAGGATCAGCTTTAACAATAATCCCTGGCAAACTCAGCGAGTACTTTTCTCCCTCAAGCTTCTTTGCATTTATTCAGATGTCCTTACTTTTATAGGAACACTCACTGCTCATTAGGGTTTGCCATTACAGTTTAACGGTTTCTGAGAAAGTAGGAGAGGTTCCACAAACATTGTGTGGAAAAGATGGAAAACGTGTTTTGTTCTGTCATGGACGTTATACTGATAGGCATGAGCTGTTGTTTATTACTTAGGCAGAGAGACAACATTGCTGTCCACAGTAATGTCTTATTACTAATTGGAGACATGGTGTGGAACCACTGAGACCACCCAGAGTTGTTCTGCTCAGTTAAACAGGCATTTGATCAGTCCTCCAAACAGGAACCTTTGGTTTAGTAAGTTGCAATTGGCAAGATCAGGTTGCTTAATTAATTCAGATAAAGAGATTGTGCATCATAAACCCTAAAGACCATAAAAATAATTTGAGTAGTAACAATAATTTGAGTAATAATATAGACTATTTTAGACTTTCCTTTGTGCAAGTTTTCAGCTTTGAATAAGGTTATTTCTTATTTTTTTTCTTTTATCCTGAAGTGGATTTCTAGCCTATTTTAAACTAAGTCATACTGTAATGGAATCAGTCTTTTTTTCCCAGCAGTTTCAATAGGAACAGAGCCATTACCTTCTAGATTATTGGGAATCTTTATACAGTGACAGCAACCAATTTGATTTCATAAAAAGTGTTTTTGTTTATCTCTAGGCAAGTTTTCTTGGCAAATTTGTCCCCGAATATTTACTCTATTTTAGTGTATGGAGCTATCAACAAGCGTATGAGCTACGAACAAGTTTAGTCAGTTATCTCAATATTTTGGTATCTCACATTTTTGGGTATCTGGAAACCCAAAATGTTTTGAAACTGACAAGTATTTATATATACAAACACATTGCACATATCAAAAAAAGGATATTATTATATAATTCACATATGTCATTACTGACATCAGTTATGATGCAAATCTCCTTCAGTGATATATATTCTTGACTGTTGAGGACCATAAGTCAACTAGGAGCTCTACCTTAGACAATTCAGTTAAATGTCCAGAGTAAATAAAACAAATCTGCATTGAAGTACATCGTAAAAGACCATTTTGATGTTTGAAATGGAAGAAACTATGCCAAAGAGAATTGTGTAGGAAGGGAAGGATGAAGAAAAATTTAACTTCCCTTTCATATCAAATTTCAAAAATTTTTAGGGCAAAAGGGAATTTTGAATACATACACTTATAGAGTATCAGAAGAGGTTGCATACTGGGATTTTTTTTTTTCCTTTCGTGATGATTTTTATTACTTCTCAAAATCAATTCTTATATTTGAATATTCAATCATCTTCTTCATTCCTAACCCAAACACTGCAAAGCATTTCAATAAGACACAGTCACTATGGGAATTGCGATTTAGACACATATATAAATATTTTAAGACTGTACTGTGAAAGGGATACAATGCTGGGTCCTGTTTCCCTGAGCTGTATGTACTTTTCTGACATTAAAAAACAGGAGACAGTTGCAGACATACAAAGCAGAACAGAAGGAGATTCACCCATATTGTTACCACGCGACCCAACACATCATGTAAAAAAGGCTACTGAAATGCATTATCGAAATTCAAAATAAGAAGAAACATTAATTACACATTTTAAAACTTTTATGCTCTACCTTTGACAGAACTCAAATGGCTTCTCTTTTTCTTCATATTTATGTTAAGAAATCCAAAATTCTGAATGCAACATCCTCTTTGGATTCAATAGTTGGTATGTATGAGGCATTCAGCCAGGGGCTCCCTGTGGCTGGGGACAGTGGTGTCAGGGGCTGCTGGCCGGGCTGGGCTGGGCTGCCTGCCAGGACCTGTCCCCCCATCCCGAGAGAGCAGGGCCCACAGGCAGCCCCAGCCCTGGGGAGGAGGGGCATCAGGTGTGGGCCAGAATTGCTATTGCTTAAATCTAGTTGGGACATTTTAATTTTCCTTTGAGCGCATATAATTGTGATTAAATATTGATTAAATGTTTTTCTTTGTCACAGTCAAAATACCCTTTTGCAAAAGAGTATTGTTACTTTCCACACTGCTGTCAAGAAATTTTCCCTTCCCTCCCCTTCTCTCTGCTCTTCATTCAAAAGTGTTGTAGAGGAGGGGGAGACCTCACTCACTCCCTCACTTACGCACTGATTTTCCACAGATATCTTGCAGGTTTAAGTACCTGCCAGATGTATGGGAGGATATCTAGAATATCCTATGAAAACTTACCAGTGAGATTAACATACTGAATTTTGAAACTAGATAGGTAGAAACTCTCCCAAAATATTATTTGATTTTCAGAGATGTTAAAAGCTGTCTTATGAGTTTATAGACTTGAATGTTTGCCTCTTAACTGCTAGATTAGTGAGATCATGACTCTAATTCTCAAATCTCTCTGGGGGGTAGGGGGAATCTTGAAATCTTTGCACCATATCATACTCCTGATGTTTCTATACCAACTTTCCTCTGACCTACACTGATTGGTAGATCCAGTAGGATATTGTTTACATTTTCTTCAGCTGAAAGTAATCCTTAAATAGATGACATGCAGCTCTTGAAATCAAGGATAAGTGACTATTAGACTCTATTTTAAAAAGTTACCTAGGTATTATAACATAACTCTACTTTTAAAATCTCAGTATACAAAAAGTACAGCTCCACTAGGAAATTACTAAACCTACTCTACATTCAGCAAGCAATGACATTTTTCTACTGCTTCTTAAAATAATATTTTATAAATTTATGCATCACAGCTATTAGCAAAAAAAAATCATAATTATACATTAAACTGTACTAATAAAAGCAGAAGGAGTTTTTGAAGCTGACTATCCTAAGTCACACTCAATCATATACCACAGACACATGATGCAATGATCTGTAATGTAAGCTATATTATGTCCTTGGTAATTATCTGAAGTCTAAATTGAATGCCTATAGGATAATGATGCTTATTTATGCAGTATGACAGCATTGCTTCATCTCTTTTAATAAGAACTGCATAGAGCATTTCAAGCTTTAGCTTGGGATGAGTGAACTCTATGAGTTCACAAACGAGAAGAAAAAACCTTCTCAAACATGCCAGGAAGATTTCGAGCATTAATTCATGGGGGAAAACTGTCTGAAAAATGAAAGTAGTAATGACTAAATAAGTTTCATATTTTGGCAATGTGAAGCTCAGATAATTTACAAAGATTCATGTACTTCAGGGAAGTACTCTTTGAAACTAAATCAGAAATATGGCTTAGAGGTTCCTAAATTCTTCTGAGGCCAGATTCTGACTTCATTTTTCAAACTGCATAGTACTTTACCCCTTACATTAGTCCAATGAAAGTCCTGGGATAACTCAAATGCAATTCAGTGAGGGTAAAGCTGGCAAGATGAAGCCTTTGAGAGCTGGAAAGACTGTAAATATTCAAAGTGATCCTTCTTCAGGGCTCCAGTTTCCACTGGTAAATGCCTTTTAATTTCCCTGTCACATCGTTATTTTTAGCAGAGGTAGTGAAATGCATCATTTGTATATATTCTTGAGTAGGAAAAACTGTGGGGAGGGGGAGAGCAGACGCTTTTGAAGTGTACAAGTGTACAAAGAAAGAATGAATAAAACACAAAATTTCCCTACACAGGTGTTTGGATGATACTCAAAACTTTTTGAATCACAAAATACTGACAAATTTGGATTGGCATTCAAGCAAAAATAAAACAAAACATGTCCGCCATTAAAAAAAGGAAGGAATTTTATCTCATTTTTTGAGCAGGGATTTTCATCAATCCTTTCAACACGTTGTAATATAATATGATTTATCAGATAATCTAAGGTGTGGATTTCATATAAGAAAAGAAATTGTCATTGTGAGGGCTTCTTAACTTCAAAGCTAACTCAACAAATTAGCTCTACCATAACTAAGAATTAATGTCTTGATAAATATCATATTAATATTTAGAATAGATACAAGTTTCTGGTGTTAATCCTACCTCCTCAGCTTACCTGGAACTAGTACTGTAAAAACGTACTTAAGGATGTGATGTGACTAGGAAAATAAGCAAAATATTTGCCCAAAATAGAGTTTCATCCAGTTCTACATGAAAATTATTTGTTCAGGTCAATAATCATTTGGATTACAGAATCGTTTAGGTTGGAAGGGACCTCTGGAGATCATCTCGTCCAACCTCCCTGCTCAAGCAGGGTCCTTTAGAGCAGATTGCCCAGGATCACATCCAGACGGGATTTGAATATCTCCAGCGAAGGAGACTCCACTACCCCTCTGGGCAACCTGTTCCAATGCTCTGTCACCCTCACAGTCAAGAAGTTTTTCCTCAGGTTCAGATGGAACTTCCTGTGGTTCAGTTTCTGCCCATTGCCTCTTGCCCTGTTGCTGGGCACCACGGAGAAGAGGCTGGCCTCATCCTCTTGACACTCCCCCTTCAGATACTTGTACACATTGATGAGATCGCCTCTCAATCTTCTCTTCTCCAGGCTGAACAGGCCCAGCTCTCTCAGCCTTTCTTCATAGGAGAGGTGCTCCAGCCCTCTATTCATCTTGGTAGCCCTCCACTGGACTCTCTCCAGGAGTGCCATGTCTGTCTTGTAGTGGGGAGCCCGGAACTGGACACAGTACTCCAGGGGTGGCCTCCCCAGGGCTGAGGAGAGGGGCAGGATCACCTCCCTCCACCTGCTGGCAACACTCTGCGTCAGGCACCCCAGGAGACCATTGGCCTTCTTGCCCACAAGGGCACACTGCTGCCTCATGTTTAACTTGTTGTCCACCAGCACTCCCAGGTCCTTCTCGGCAGAGCTACGTTCCAGCAGGTCAAACCCCAGCCTGCCTTGGTGAATGGGGTTATTCCTGCCTAGGTGCAGGACCTTGCACTTGCCTTTGTGGAACTTCATGAGGTTCCTCTCCGCCCAGCTCTCCAGCCTGTCCAGGTCCCTCTGAGTGGTAGCACAGCCTTCTGGTGTGTTAGCCTCTCCCCCCACTTTAGAATCATCAGCAAACTTGCTGAGGGTGCACTCTGTCCCTTCCTCCAGGACATCGATGAATATATTGAACAAGACTGGGCCCAGGACTGACCCCTGGGGGACACCACTAGCCACAGGCCTCCAACTTGACTCTGCGCCATTCACCACAACCCTCTGAGCTCGGCCATCCAGCCAGTTCTCAAGCCACCTCACCGTCCACTCATCTAGCCCACACTTCCTGAGCTTACCTAGGAGGATGTGATGGGAGACAGCGTCCAAAGCCTTGCTGAAGTCCAGGTAGACAACATCCACTGCTCTCCCCTCTTCTACCCAGCCAGTCATTCCGTCAGAGAAGGCTATCAGATTGGTCAAGCATGATTTCCCTTTGGTGAAGCCATGCTGACTACTCCCGATCACCTTCTTGTCCTCCAGATGCCTAGTGAGGACCTCCAGGAGGAGCTGTTCCATCACCTTTCCAGGGATGGAGGTGAGGCTGACAGGCCTGTAGTTTCCTGGCTCCTCCTTCTTGCCCTTTTTGAAGACTGGCGTGACATTGGCTTTCTTCCAGGCCTCAGGCACCTCTCCTGATCTCCAGGACCTTTCCAAGATGATGGAGAGTGGCCTAGCGATAACATCCGCCACCTCCCTCGGCACTCATGGGTGCATCCCATCGGGGCCCATGGATTTATGGATGTCAAGTTTGGACAAAAGATCTCTCACCTGATCCTCCTCCACCAAGGGAGAGTCTTCCTTTCTCCAGCCTTCCTCTCTTGTCTCCAAGGTCTGGAATTCCTCAGGACTGGCCTTAGCAGGGAAGGCGGAAGCAAAGGCAGCATTCAATAACTCTGCCTTCTCTGTATCCTTCGTCACCAGGGCACCCGCCCCTTTCAGCAGCGGGCCCACGTTTTCCCTAGTCTTCCTTTTGCTATTGATGTATTTGAAGAAGCCCTTCTTGTTGTCCTTGACATCCCTTGCCAGATTTAATGCCAGCTGGGCCTCAGCCTTCCTTGTCACATCCCTGCACACTCTGACAACGTCCCTGTATTCCTCACAAGTAGCCTGTCCCCTTTTCCACATTCTGTACACTTCCTTCTTCTGCTGGAGTTTGGCCAGGAGTTCCTTGCTCATCCATGCAGGTCTCCTGCCTGCTTTGCTGGACTTCTTCCTCAGAGGGATGCACTGATCCTGAGCCTGGAGGAAGTGATGCTTGAATCTTAACCAGCTTTCTTGGACCCCTCTTCCTTCTCAGGCCCTACCCCATGAGATTCCCCTGAGTAGGTCCCTGAAGAGGCCCAAGTTAGCTCTCCTGAAGTCCAGCGTTGCAATCCTACTTATTGCCCTGCTCCCTCCTCGCAGGATCCTGAACTCCACCATCTCATGGTCACTGCAGCCAAGGCTGCCCCCAACCTTCACCTCTCCAACTAGACCTTCTTTGTTCGTTAGTACAAGGTCTAGCATTGCACCTCTCCTCGTTGGCGTCTCCACCACCTGAGTCAAGAAATTATCTTCAATGCTTTGCAGGAACCTCTTTGACTGTTTGTGCCTAGCTGTGCTGTCTTTCCAGCAGATGTCAGGGTGGTTGAAGTCTCCCAGGAGAACCAGGGCCTGTGATCGTGAGGCTTCTTCCAGCTGTCTGTAGAAGGCCTCATCGACTCCTCCCTCCTGGTCAGGTGGCCTGCAGTAAACCCCCACAACAGTGTTACCCATGTTACCCTGCCCTTTAATCCTTACCCATAGGCTCTCCACTTGCTCTTCATCCACCCCGAGGCAGAGCTCCACGCATTCTAGTTGCTCCCTCACATAAAGGGCAACTCCACCACCTCACCTGCCTGGCCTGTCTTTCCTAAAAAGCACATAGCCATCCAGGACAGCATCCCAGTCATGTGAACTATCCCACCATGTCTCTGTCACTGCAATGAGATCATGGCCCTGCGACCACACACAGATCTCTAACTCTTCCTGTTTAGTCCCCATGCTGCGTGCATCAGTGTACAGGCATTTCAGAGAGCCAGCCAAGCATGCAAGCTTCCCAGGAGAGGTGCAAGAGGATCCTCCATAGCCATGTTGCATGCTGCCTCCCCTGGTTGTATGCATCCGCTGGAGGCATCCTGACTTGAGCGGTGTTTTACTGACTCCCCTGCCGTTATACCACTCCCCTTCCCCCATCTTGCCTAGTTTAAAGCCCTCCTTACCAGGCTGGCCAATCTGTTGGCAAAGACGCGCGTGCCCCGCTTGGTAAGGTGGATCCCATCGCTCCCCATCAGCTGTTGATCTTCAAACAGGGTCCCATGGTCATAGAAACCAAAGCCCTGTTGCCAACACCAGCGGCGCAGCCAGTTGTTAACTTGGAAAACTCGTCTACTCCTCCTCCCGTCCTTTCCCCTCACAGGCAAGATTGAGGAGAAAACGACCTGGGCTCCCAGACCCTTGACCACCATTCCCAGAGCTCTGAAGTCCCGATTGATGGTTTCCAGTTTGCCTTTCATGTCGTTTGCACCCACATGGAAGAGCAGCAGAGGGTAGTAGTCTGATGCATGGACAAGCCTTGGCAGTCTTTCCACGACATCCCTTATTCGAGCCCCTGGCAGGCAGTAAACCTCTCTGGACAAGAGGTCAGGTCGGCAGAGAGGTGCCTCTGTCCCCTGCAGCAGGGAGTCACCCACAACAATCACTCGCCGCTTCTTCCGGGGGTTCCTGCACGGCACAGGGTCTGCCAGGCCAGTTGCCTCCCTTGGAGCCATGCCCTGCCTCTCCTCAGCTTGGAGGGCACTAAACTTGTTCTTCAAGGGTAAGTCTTGAGGAGGAGCAAGAGCCTTTCTCCTTCTACGAGAGGTCACCAGAGGGTAAGTCTTGAGGAGGAGCAAGAGCCTTTCTCCTTCTACGAGAGGTCACCAGCTTCCAGCCCTCTTCAACAGCGTTATGATGCACCTTTACACACGGTACAGAGCCCTCCTACAACTCCGCTGCAGTCGTGGGTGGAGACTCCTGGAGCTGAACAGTCTCCAAGGATACCCTGTCAATCTCTTGCTCATCTTCTCAGATGCTACGCAGCCTACTAACCTCCTCCTGTAACTCCTTTATCTGGTGACGCAACTGGTCAACCACAGCACACCACACACAGGAGAGCTGTCTGTCAGCCCAGGCCTTGCGGAGAGGCCCCAGGCACTCCCCGCAGCCTGACACCTGCAGAGCTGCATCTGCTGTCTGAGGGTCTGTCTGGGTTGAAGCCTCAGACACAGTCGATGCAGCACCTCCAGCAGCCACTGGGTAATATAGTCTGTGGTGTGTCATGACCATGCCTGGGGAAGGACACACCACTATGGAAAATGAAGGTGCCTTCTTTGTCTTCTGGTGCCCTTCTGTGCAAACTGCTACACCTGTTCACTGCCTCTGTTGGCTGCACTCTGGGAGCTGTGCTCCAGGCCTGGCTCTTATATAGGCCTCTGCCTAGCAGTGACTCACAAGGGTGCTTGACCCACCCAGTCAGGAGCCACCTGAAACAAAAGCCCCAACTCCTTCTGACCAGGGCAGCCCAGAGAGCTTGTTAGCAGCAGCCCCACCTAGCTAGAACTTCCCAGGAGAAGTTAAGTCAAGATCTGTGCAAACTGCTGCGTCTGTTTGCTGCCTCTGTTGGCTGCGCTTATAAAAGCTATATTTACACCAGTTTATTTTCCTAGGTTTTATCTATGTATTTATCTTTGTAATAACTAATCTCTGTCTTTGAAAAGAAAAGCAATTAGCAGTATTTAGGTATGGGACTCAGGAGCACCTTTGTTCGTTTCAAACTCCTATAGGAATTTGAATGGGTAACATTCCTTTTTGTTGATTTTATAACTATATACCTATTATAGTATTAGGTATTACATATATACATACCTATATCTACTTCATACTACAAAGTATCAGGAATAGTATAGTGAGGCAATTTTACTTTACTAGTGTTTATCTCCCGTATTGATGATTAGGACTAAAATAGATGCATAACTAGAAGAAATTAACACTGAAACCTCAGATTATTTGTTTAAATTTTAATCTTTTATTTTTTGTTTTGTTCGAGTTGTAAAAAGAACCTAAAGAAATTAGAATATTTTGTACTTTTAGTGACTTATATGGTACTTTTTGTTATTTCTTTGGGTCATCTCTTGAAACTAAATTTGAGTTAAATATGAAATAAATAAATAAATAAAAGGTATTTCCAATGAAGACCATCTATCTCCCCAAGTTTTTTCAAAAAGGAACTGTAGTTCAAAGAGGAGTCATAGAAGGAGATATAATTTCTGATTCTAATCATCTGATCCTGCTAATATTCAGCCAAACATACACTCTGAACTTTTCTGCACCAGTAATGTACTTTTTAGGATTGACACTTTTTCAGTGTCAATAGCTGTGGCAATTAAGCAGTAGTTCTTTTTTTTTTTTTTTTATGTTACATTCTGTAATCTTATAGCCTTAAAACACTCTCATTGACTTTGGAAAGCCTTTATGACCCTTTTCATTATTTTTGTTGATTCCAGGTATGTACACAAAATAACACTTAAATTTAAACATATTTCATGAAGTAATCTATCTGTTTTCACTCAAGTTTATCCAAACTAGTTACAGTTTTGACTTTCAATTGCAGCTAACTTAAAATACCTTGTTTTATTTCTCAAATTCAGCATATTTGTACAGCATAGCTGATGACTTTTTAGATCAGGTTATGATTTAAACGTTCACTGATCTCACAAGAACTCACCTATATATCAATAATGCTCCTACAGCCAATTGGAGCATTTTGAAGTAAGTTAGAAAGAAGCCTCAGCTTTCAAACTGCAATAATTATGTTTTCATTTCAACAGCTTCAACTACACAGAAACTATTCATTTAGAATCCTTCTTCACTTGTCTCAATGGAGATAAATGGGCTAAATCTCTAAAAGGTGATTCATCATATGCATCACAGATATCTTTTTTAGAAGGCCACACAGTCCTATTTATTGCCACTGAATGGAGAGGAAGTTCAGTCATTCCGTTAAGTCTAGAAAACTAACTTTTAGAATATTAAGTTGAGTGAGGCAGATTCTGCTCTAAGTAACTTTGTGTAAAAAGCAGTAACACTGTTTTAACTTAAGGGTGCCACCTATGCTCTTTTAGCATCAAGTAAGATTGAGAGCAAACAACTTCAAAACACATAAAGCAATATTCCTCAAAATACAACCTATTGTTGGTGTTCTTCTCTATATGTAAACAAATATCCTCTTTGTTTGGAATAATAGTGCTTACATTAAACAAATAGAAATACTTAATTTCTAAAATCTAAGTAGTATCTGGAACTTGATTGTTGAATGTCATTTTTTCCTGCATTTCATTTTTCCTGCATTTAATTTAGCTAACGTGGAACTTCACTTATCATGGACTAAGCATTTTTCTGAGCAGGAATGGCAGTGGCTAAAAACTGAAATTTACTTTATAATACCGAATGTATTTACATGTACCTAGCAGTAAAGGATCAAACATTAAGGTAGCCATGTAATTTTTCTCTCAGTTCTCTGATACAAGGAGAAATTGGGCTCTTTTTTAGAACCATTAACATTAGCCATTACACACCCATCTGAAGATCAGTGAGCACCTCTGCTTTCTCCCTTCCTTAATTAAATGTCAATGTTCTTAAGCAACTAATCAGATAAAGTGTTTGTTTTACCAGGGAGAGCAAACACACCAAACAAACCTTCATTCTGCAGCGATACAGAGGGCTCCTAGGCCCAATACTGAGCATCTAAAACAAAGCATGTCAGACTGTGCCCTTAGGCAACTGCTGTCACTGTAAAAATAAGACAGTAAAAGCCAAATACAATGAGTGGATTATATTTTCACGTTAGGGAAACAGACTAATTTCTTGAAGCATATTCAGTATTGAGTACTATGTAAATTTCTGTTTCTAGAAGATATCAATAGTTATTACTCAGTTTTTAAAGATTTTATTGCCTTTTTTGAATCAATCTTATTGACGAAACATGGAACACTTGATGGCTTCATTAAGGTAATTTTTTGATATTATATTATAAAAATATGGCAACTCGTCTGCTTCTACCTTTCAGGATAACTTTTTATGTGAGAGCTATGTCGTGGTTTTAGTTTTGTTAGGGTTCTTACAGCTTTGAATATATCAGAGGTGGATTTCTTATGAAAATAAGATTTATACAAGCATTACCTGTGTGTATGTTTGCCTCTGCGTATGTTTTCCCCTTCTCTTCTTCCTACTCTTAAATAACATTCCAGAACTGTTTGAATCTACTGATTAATCTCAGACAAATTGATAGAGATTTCAGGATAATTCAAACCTTAAAGTTTCATGAAACTAAGCAGCCATGTGGAGGAGTTCTATTAGCATCCAAACTGTGGAAGAGTTTGCACAGGGGGCTCCCATATCGTGCAATAGAAAATCAGCAGAGGTACGGGAAAGGGTATAAAAGAGAGGGAAGAGAAGCTTTATGAGTTCTTCAGTCAAAGGAAAAGTTTTATTTTGAGTTAACAATTTCCTAGACATCAAAGTCAACCATAAGACCTCCATCCATGAGAGATTAGACGCCATTAGTGTCATGCTTCCAGATTGGCTTGTATTTTCTTTTCCTTTCAATAAAGTAGAAAGTAGAAAAAGCAGAAGTACTGTATAGCTACACACTCAGTGGAAACCCCTAAACCTGTTAAATTATTTATTGAAGGACTGGAACTGAAAAGAATGCCTATATAACTAGTATAGTATGATGAACCACTATAGACCAATTTAGCATCTTTAAATTTTTTGGTAGCGGATTATAAAGAGTGGATGAAATTGGAAACAGACATACTATCTTGCATTCAGAGCAGTTAAACAAGATCTGAAGTTCATTAACAGCTGCTTCTTGTTGGTGTAAGTGAATAGACAGAACATGCCACTTTGGTCCCCAGCGACCAAATAATAACCTCACAGACAATCAACGTTGATATCTAAGTATTAATCAGAGAAATTATCTATAAAGTAGAAATTCAAGGCAAATTCACATACTACAACAATAGCTGCTGCAAGTCATCCTCTCTGAAGGAACAACGAGCATGGAAAACTCGTTGCGTTGGCCTTTTCAGTGCTCTTTTCTATTGGTATATAATGTCTGTTTGAGATGCTGGTGTCTTTCATAATAACAAAATATTATTTCCGTAAGAAGATGTACACATTCAGCTCTTCATGAGGTCAGACTTCTGTGCCCTTAGAATTATAATCAGGTCTTATATGCATTTTAAAGCACTCTCTTAACAGTGATTTTTTTTTTCTTGCTCAGAGTCCTATAAATCCTTCTACAGTTTCTAACAGAACACCTTGGAAATGCATGCATATTTAAATCAGGGTGACAGTATTTATTTCAAAAATTAATGATCAAGCTACTTACGTTATTTGTGAATCTTTTCTAAGGCTGCCTAAAAACTTATTTTTGTAGAGTACTTGAAAAAAATTAGTCCTTTGTGACCCATAAAAGCAGATGATACATACATACTTTAGTCTCTGTAACTATAGAAGATATTTTTATAATGTTGCAGTAATATATCCATCTACTTATAGAATAAAAAGTACACCTCTTTATTTATTTTGGTAGACTATCTGAATAGTTTTCAAATGTTGCCCGAGAATTTACCATATCCTATGCATTGTCTTTTTAATTTCTAGGGAAGCTTCCCCCCATCACCACCCCTCTTGGGTTTTCCTTTTTTATGTTTTAATGGTCGTAATAATATATCATTTTAAAAGATATTTGTCATGATAGCCATGTTTTGCAATTCTGTTAATCAAATTTCTTACCTAATTTGCATACTAAGAAGATATTGTCCACGTGAAAATACTGGTAACACATCTGCTTCACGAGGAGGGCTATTAGAATACTTGTTGAAATGATGCCTGCACTCTGGTGTCAAGTTGTTGTTTGGCATTGAGAAAAAAATTTGATAACTTTGATATTTAGTAAGAACGTAGGCTATTTTCCATAGATTTGTGTATAACTTTCAATTATTGAGATGCTACAAATAATTTAGAAAAATCAGTTAAAGGCTAAGGCTTTTATTATGTCCTAGGAAGGACTGTCATAACATTTTTCCCATCTCTTAAAGATTGTTCAGGAATCAGAGAATAATGCAAATTCATCAAAATCCCAGTATCATTTAAATCTCATACACTGAATATATTTAAAGTCTTTACCATGCTATTTTGCTGGTATGTTTTACAAGCAGATGAGTTTTTCATTATAAGCTGAAAATTCCTATTGAACCTCGGATAATTCCATGAAGAGCTAATTAAAAAAAAAAAGTTTCATTTTGTTGCAGAAAAATAAAATCTCAATATACTCCAGAGGTCAAAAAACAGGTATTATGCCAAAAAAGGAACTCAGTTCTCCACTTTAACCCATTGCTCCAAAGACTGTAAAGATAGATAATGAGGTGAATCACATCATTAGCATGTTCATGTGAGTAAGGGTAAAGAGGATTCAAATTCCTACTGAGTACTCATGTTGCAGAGTGCAAAAGCCATTGGAATGGAAGCTGCTCGTATCTTTACACAGAACTCACATATCTCGCACACAGATAGACTGGTACGCCACAACACTTTTCATAATACACCAGCAATTACATTAAACTATCAGATATAATTTCTGTTTCACCTTTGTTTAGAATTCCCTTATCTTCATTCTATATTACATTGTAAGCATGCAGCTACATATGAAATACATTCACCTGATTTCCTATTTATTTCTTAACAAAGCAGAAACGTTTACTATTCATGAGAAAATGCTGATACATGTAGCCGTGGTAAATGTTAGATATTCAATGTGTTTGCAATCGTATCTTCAAATAAAGGCCTAAAAAACTTTAATTAATGAATCTGATATTTTAGTGCTTTCATTGCATTTATCTTCAGTGACTTCCAGTTTTTTGATTTTAGAATTTCAAATTTTTCTTTGTATCATTACATCTTCGGATGGGACAGGGTTATCCTCACACGTTGTTTGGCAAGTCCCTGACCCTTCAAAACATGTTTATAGGTGGTTTCTTGTACTCCAGTGTTTTTACACAGAATCACAGAATCGTTTAGGTTGGATGGGACTTCTGGAGATCATCTCGTCCAACCTCCCTGCTCAAGCAGGGTCCTCTAGAGCAGATTGCCCAGGATCACATCCAGACGGGATTTGAATATCTCCAGCGAAGGAGACTCCACCACCTCTCTGGGCAACCTGTTCCAATGCTCTGTCACCCTCACAGTCAAGAAGTTTTTCCTCAGGTTCAGATGGAACTTCCTGTGGTTCAGTTTCTGCCCATTGCCTCTTGCCCTGTTGCTGGGCACCACGGAGAAGAGGCTGGCCTCATCCTCTTGACACTCCCCCTTCAGATACTTGTACACATTGATGAGATCGCCTCTCAATCTTCTCTTCTCCAGGCTGAACAGGCCCAGCTCTCTCAGCCTTTCTTCATAGGAGAGGTGCTCCAGCCCTCTATTCATCTTGGTAGCCCTCCACTGGACTCTCTCCAGGAGTGCCATGTCTGTCTTGTAGTGGGGAGCCCGGAACTGGACACAGTACTCCAGGGGTGGCCTCCCCAGGGCTGAGGAGAGGGGCAGGATCACCTCCCTCCACCTGCTGGCAACACTCTGCGTCAGGCACCCCAGGAGACCATTGGCCTTCTTGCCCACAAGGGCACACTGCTGCCTCATGTTTAACTTGTTGTCCACCAGCACTCCCAGGTCCTTCTCGGCAGAGCTACGTTCCAGCAGGTCAAACCCCAGCCTGCCTTGGTGAATGGGGTTATTCCTGCCTAGGTGCAGGACCTTGCACTTGCCTTTGTGGAACTTCATGAGGTTCCTCTCCGCCCAGCTCTCCAGCCTGTCCAGGTCCCTCTGAGTGGTAGCACAGCCTTCTGGTGTGTTAGCCTCTCCCCCCACTTTAGAATCATCAGCAAACTTGCTGAGGGTGCACTCTGTCCCTTCCTCCAGGACATCGATGAATATATTGAACAAGACTGGGCCCAGGACTGACCCCTGGGGGACACCACTAGCCACAGGCCTCCAACTTGACTCTGCGCCATTCACCACAACCCTCTGAGCTCGGCCATCCAGCCAGTTCTCAAGCCACCTCACCGTCCACTCATCTAGCCCACACTTCCTGAGCTTACCTAGGAGGATGTGATGGGAGACAGCGTCCAAAGCCTTGCTGAAGTCCAGGTAGACAACATCCACTGCTCTCCCCTCTTCTACCCAGCCAGTCATTCCGTCAGAGAAGGCTATCAGATTGGTCAAGCATGATTTCCCTTTGGTGAAGCCATGCTGACTACTCCCGATCACCTTCTTGTCCTCCAGATGCCTAGTGAGGACCTCCAGGAGGAGCTGTTCCATCACCTTTCCAGGGATGGAGGTGAGGCTGACAGGCCTGTAGTTTCCTGGCTCCTCCTTCTTGCCCTTTTTGAAGACTGGCGTGACATTGGCTTTCTTCCAGGCCTCAGGCACCTCTCCTGATCTCCAGGACCTTTCCAAGATGATGGAGAGTGGCCTAGCGATAACATCCGCCACCTCCCTCGGCACTCATGGGTGCATCCCATCGGGGCCCATGGATTTATGGATGTCAAGTTTGGACAAAAGATCTCTCACCTGATCCTCCTCCACCAAGGGAGAGTCTTCCTTTCTCCAGCCTTCCTCTCTTGTCTCCAAGGTCTGGAATTCCTCAGGACTGGCCTTAGCAGGGAAGGCGGAAGCAAAGGCAGCATTCAATAACTCTGCCTTCTCTGTATCCTTCGTCACCAGGGCACCCGCCCCTTTCAGCAGCGGGCCCACGTTTTCCCTAGTCTTCCTTTTGCTATTGATGTATTTGAAGAAGCCCTTCTTGTTGTCCTTGACATCCCTTGCCAGATTTAATGCCAGCTGGGCCTCAGCCTTCCTTGTCACATCCCTGCACACTCTGACAACGTCCCTGTATTCCTCACAAGTAGCCTGTCCCCTTTTCCACATTCTGTACACTTCCTTCTTCTGCTGGAGTTTGGCCAGGAGTTCCTTGCTCATCCATGCAGGTCTCCTGCCTGCTTTGCTGGACTTCTTCCTCAGAGGGATGCACTGATCCTGAGCCTGGAGGAAGTGATGCTTGAATCTTAACCAGCTTTCTTGGACCCCTCTTCCTTCTCAGGCCCTACCCCATGAGATTCCCCTGAGTAGGTCCCTGAAGAGGCCCAAGTTAGCTCTCCTGAAGTCCAGCGTTGCAATCCTACTTATTGCCCTGCTCCCTCCTCGCAGGATCCTGAACTCCACCATCTCATGGTCACTGCAGCCAAGGCTGCCCCCAACCTTCACCTCTCCAACTAGACCTTCTTTGTTCGTTAGTACAAGGTCTAGCATTGCACCTCTCCTCGTTGGCGTCTCCACCACCTGAGTCAAGAAATTATCTTCAATGCTTTGCAGGAACCTCTTTGACTGTTTGTGCCTAGCTGTGCTGTCTTTCCAGCAGATGTCAGGGTGGTTGAAGTCTCCCAGGAGAACCAGGGCCTGTGATCGTGAGGCTTCTTCCAGCTGTCTGTAGAAGGCCTCATCGACTCCTCCCTCCTGGTCAGGTGGCCTGCAGTAAACCCCCACAACAGTGTTACCCATGTTACCCTGCCCTTTAATCCTTACCCATAGGCTCTCCACTTGCTCTTCATCCACCCCGAGGCAGAGCTCCACGCATTCTAGTTGCTCCCTCACATAAAGGGCAACTCCACCACCTCACCTGCCTGGCCTGTCTTTCCTAAAAAGCACATAGCCATCCAGGACAGCATCCCAGTCATGTGAACTATCCCACCATGTCTCTGTCACTGCAATGAGATCATGGCCCTGCGACCACACACAGATCTCTAACTCTTCCTGTTTAGTCCCCATGCTGCGTGCATCAGTGTACAGGCATTTCAGAGAGCCAGCCAAGCATGCAAGCTTCCCAGGAGAGGTGCAAGAGGATCCTCCATAGCCATGTTGCATGCTGCCTCCCCTGGTTGTATGCATCCGCTGGAGGCATCCTGACTTGAGCGGTGTTTTACTGACTCCCCTGCCGTTATACCACTCCCCTTCCCCCATCTTGCCTAGTTTAAAGCCCTCCTTACCAGGCTGGCCAATCTGTTGGCAAAGACGCGCGTGCCCCGCTTGGTAAGGTGGATCCCATCGCTCCCCATCAGCTGTTGATCTTCAAACAGGGTCCCATGGTCATAGAAACCAAAGCCCTGTTGCCAACACCAGCGGCGCAGCCAGTTGTTAACTTGGAAAACTCGTCTACTCCTCCTCCCGTCCTTTCCCCTCACAGGCAAGATTGAGGAGAAAACGACCTGGGCTCCCAGACCCTTGACCACCATTCCCAGAGCTCTGAAGTCCCGATTGATGGTTTCCAGTTTGCCTTTCATGTCGTTTGCACCCACATGGAAGAGCAGCAGAGGGTAGTAGTCTGATGCATGGACAAGCCTTGGCAGTCTTTCCACGACATCCCTTATTCGAGCCCCTGGCAGGCAGTAAACCTCTCTGGACAAGAGGTCAGGTCGGCAGAGAGGTGCCTCTGTCCCCTGCAGCAGGGAGTCACCCACAACAATCACTCGCCGCTTCTTCCGGGGGTTCCTGCACGGCACAGGGTCTGCCAGGCCAGTTGCCTCCCTTGGAGCCATGCCCTGCCTCTCCTCAGCTTGGAGGGCACTAAACTTGTTCTTCAAGGGTAAGTCTTGAGGAGGAGCAAGAGCCTTTCTCCTTCTACGAGAGGTCACCAGAGGGTAAGTCTTGAGGAGGAGCAAGAGCCTTTCTCCTTCTACGAGAGGTCACCAGCTTCCAGCCCTCTTCAACAGCGTTATGATGCACCTTTACACACGGTACAGAGCCCTCCTACAACTCCGCTGCAGTCGTGGGTGGAGACTCCTGGAGCTGAACAGTCTCCAAGGATACCCTGTCAATCTCTTGCTCATCTTCTCAGATGCTACGCAGCCTACTAACCTCCTCCTGTAACTCCTTTATCTGGTGACGCAACTGGTCAACCACAGCACACCACACACAGGAGAGCTGTCTGTCAGCCCAGGCCTTGCGGAGAGGCCCCAGGCACTCCCCGCAGCCTGACACCTGCAGAGCTGCATCTGCTGTCTGAGGGTCTGTCTGGGTTGAAGCCTCAGACACAGTCGATGCAGCACCTCCAGCAGCCACTGGGTAATATAGTCTGTGGTGTGTCATGACCATGCCTGGGGAAGGACACACCACTATGGAAAATGAAGGTGCCTTCTTTGTCTTCTGGTGCCCTTCTGTGCAAACTGCTACACCTGTTCACTGCCTCTGTTGGCTGCACTCTGGGAGCTGTGCTCCAGGCCTGGCTCTTATATAGGCCTCTGCCTAGCAGTGACTCACAAGGGTGCTTGACCCACCCAGTCAGGAGCCACCTGAAACAAAAGCCCCAACTCCTTCTGACCAGGGCAGCCCAGAGAGCTTGTTAGCAGCAGCCCCACCTAGCTAGAACTTCCCAGGAGAAGTTAAGTCAAGATCTGTGCAAACTGCTGCGTCTGTTTGCTGCCTCTGTTGGCTGCGCTTATAAAAGCTATATTTACACCAGTTTATTTTCCTAGGTTTTATCTATGTATTTATCTTTGTAATAACTAATCTCTGTCTTTGAAAAGAAAAGCAATTAGCAGTATTTAGGTATGGGACTCAGGAGCACCTTTGTTCGTTTCAAACTCCTATAGGAATTTGAATGGGTAACATTCCTTTTTGTTGATTTTATAACTATATACCTATTATAGTATTAGGTATTACATATATACATACCTATATCTACTTCATACTACAAAGTATCAGGAATAGTATAGTGAGGCAATTTTACTTTACTAGTGTTTATCTCCCGTATTGATGATTAGGACTAAAATAGATGCATAACTAGAAGAAATTAACACTGAAACCTCAGATTATTTGTTTAAATTTTAATCTTTTATTTTTTGTTTTGTTCGAGTTGTAAAAAGAACCTAAAGAAATTAGAATATTTTGTACTTTTAGTGACTTATATGGTACTTTTTGTTATTTCTTTGGGTCATCTCTTGAAACTAAATTTGAGTTAAATATGAAATAAATAAATAAATAAAAGGTATTTCCAATGAAGACCATCTATCTCCCCAAGTTTTTTCAAAAAGGAACTGTAGTTCAAAGAGGAGTCATAGAAGGAGATATAATTTCTGATTCTAATCATCTGATCCTGCTAATATTCAGCCAAACATACACTCTGAACTTTTCTGCACCAGTAATGTACTTTTTAGGATTGACACTTTTTCAGTGTCAATAGCTGTGGCAATTAAGCAGTAGTTCTTTTTTTTTTTTTTTTATGTTACATTCTGTAATCTTATAGCCTTAAAACACTCTCATTGACTTTGGAAAGCCTTTATGACCCTTTTCATTATTTTTGTTGATTCCAGGTATGTACACAAAATAACACTTAAATTTAAACATATTTCATGAAGTAATCTATCTGTTTTCACTCAAGTTTATCCAAACTAGTTACAGTTTTGACTTTCAATTGCAGCTAACTTAAAATACCTTGTTTTATTTCTCAAATTCAGCATATTTGTACAGCATAGCTGATGACTTTTTAGATCAGGTTATGATTTAAACGTTCACTGATCTCACAAGAACTCACCTATATATCAATAATGCTCCTACAGCCAATTGGAGCATTTTGAAGTAAGTTAGAAAGAAGCCTCAGCTTTCAAACTGCAATAATTATGTTTTCATTTCAACAGCTTCAACTACACAGAAACTATTCATTTAGAATCCTTCTTCACTTGTCTCAATGGAGATAAATGGGCTAAATCTCTAAAAGGTGATTCATCATATGCATCACAGATATCTTTTTTAGAAGGCCACACAGTCCTATTTATTGCCACTGAATGGAGAGGAAGTTCAGTCATTCCGTTAAGTCTAGAAAACTAACTTTTAGAATATTAAGTTGAGTGAGGCAGATTCTGCTCTAAGTAACTTTGTGTAAAAAGCAGTAACACTGTTTTAACTTAAGGGTGCCACCTATGCTCTTTTAGCATCAAGTAAGATTGAGAGCAAACAACTTCAAAACACATAAAGCAATATTCCTCAAAATACAACCTATTGTTGGTGTTCTTCTCTATATGTAAACAAATATCCTCTTTGTTTGGAATAATAGTGCTTACATTAAACAAATAGAAATACTTAATTTCTAAAATCTAAGTAGTATCTGGAACTTGATTGTTGAATGTCATTTTTTCCTGCATTTCATTTTTCCTGCATTTAATTTAGCTAACGTGGAACTTCACTTATCATGGACTAAGCATTTTTCTGAGCAGGAATGGCAGTGGCTAAAAACTGAAATTTACTTTATAATACCGAATGTATTTACATGTACCTAGCAGTAAAGGATCAAACATTAAGGTAGCCATGTAATTTTTCTCTCAGTTCTCTGATACAAGGAGAAATTGGGCTCTTTTTTAGAACCATTAACATTAGCCATTACACACCCATCTGAAGATCAGTGAGCACCTCTGCTTTCTCCCTTCCTTAATTAAATGTCAATGTTCTTAAGCAACTAATCAGATAAAGTGTTTGTTTTACCAGGGAGAGCAAACACACCAAACAAACCTTCATTCTGCAGCGATACAGAGGGCTCCTAGGCCCAATACTGAGCATCTAAAACAAAGCATGTCAGACTGTGCCCTTAGGCAACTGCTGTCACTGTAAAAATAAGACAGTAAAAGCCAAATACAATGAGTGGATTATATTTTCACGTTAGGGAAACAGACTAATTTCTTGAAGCATATTCAGTATTGAGTACTATGTAAATTTCTGTTTCTAGAAGATATCAATAGTTATTACTCAGTTTTTAAAGATTTTATTGCCTTTTTTGAATCAATCTTATTGACGAAACATGGAACACTTGATGGCTTCATTAAGGTAATTTTTTGATATTATATTATAAAAATATGGCAACTCGTCTGCTTCTACCTTTCAGGATAACTTTTTATGTGAGAGCTATGTCGTGGTTTTAGTTTTGTTAGGGTTCTTACAGCTTTGAATATATCAGAGGTGGATTTCTTATGAAAATAAGATTTATACAAGCATTACCTGTGTGTATGTTTGCCTCTGCGTATGTTTTCCCCTTCTCTTCTTCCTACTCTTAAATAACATTCCAGAACTGTTTGAATCTACTGATTAATCTCAGACAAATTGATAGAGATTTCAGGATAATTCAAACCTTAAAGTTTCATGAAACTAAGCAGCCATGTGGAGGAGTTCTATTAGCATCCAAACTGTGGAAGAGTTTGCACAGGGGGCTCCCATATCGTGCAATAGAAAATCAGCAGAGGTACGGGAAAGGGTATAAAAGAGAGGGAAGAGAAGCTTTATGAGTTCTTCAGTCAAAGGAAAAGTTTTATTTTGAGTTAACAATTTCCTAGACATCAAAGTCAACCATAAGACCTCCATCCATGAGAGATTAGACGCCATTAGTGTCATGCTTCCAGATTGGCTTGTATTTTCTTTTCCTTTCAATAAAGTAGAAAGTAGAAAAAGCAGAAGTACTGTATAGCTACACACTCAGTGGAAACCCCTAAACCTGTTAAATTATTTATTGAAGGACTGGAACTGAAAAGAATGCCTATATAACTAGTATAGTATGATGAACCACTATAGACCAATTTAGCATCTTTAAATTTTTTGGTAGCGGATTATAAAGAGTGGATGAAATTGGAAACAGACATACTATCTTGCATTCAGAGCAGTTAAACAAGATCTGAAGTTCATTAACAGCTGCTTCTTGTTGGTGTAAGTGAATAGACAGAACATGCCACTTTGGTCCCCAGCGACCAAATAATAACCTCACAGACAATCAACGTTGATATCTAAGTATTAATCAGAGAAATTATCTATAAAGTAGAAATTCAAGGCAAATTCACATACTACAACAATAGCTGCTGCAAGTCATCCTCTCTGAAGGAACAACGAGCATGGAAAACTCGTTGCGTTGGCCTTTTCAGTGCTCTTTTCTATTGGTATATAATGTCTGTTTGAGATGCTGGTGTCTTTCATAATAACAAAATATTATTTCCGTAAGAAGATGTACACATTCAGCTCTTCATGAGGTCAGACTTCTGTGCCCTTAGAATTATAATCAGGTCTTATATGCATTTTAAAGCACTCTCTTAACAGTGATTTTTTTTTTCTTGCTCAGAGTCCTATAAATCCTTCTACAGTTTCTAACAGAACACCTTGGAAATGCATGCATATTTAAATCAGGGTGACAGTATTTATTTCAAAAATTAATGATCAAGCTACTTACGTTATTTGTGAATCTTTTCTAAGGCTGCCTAAAAACTTATTTTTGTAGAGTACTTGAAAAAAATTAGTCCTTTGTGACCCATAAAAGCAGATGATACATACATACTTTAGTCTCTGTAACTATAGAAGATATTTTTATAATGTTGCAGTAATATATCCATCTACTTATAGAATAAAAAGTACACCTCTTTATTTATTTTGGTAGACTATCTGAATAGTTTTCAAATGTTGCCCGAGAATTTACCATATCCTATGCATTGTCTTTTTAATTTCTAGGGAAGCTTCCCCCCATCACCACCCCTCTTGGGTTTTCCTTTTTTATGTTTTAATGGTCGTAATAATATATCATTTTAAAAGATATTTGTCATGATAGCCATGTTTTGCAATTCTGTTAATCAAATTTCTTACCTAATTTGCATACTAAGAAGATATTGTCCACGTGAAAATACTGGTAACACATCTGCTTCACGAGGAGGGCTATTAGAATACTTGTTGAAATGATGCCTGCACTCTGGTGTCAAGTTGTTGTTTGGCATTGAGAAAAAAATTTGATAACTTTGATATTTAGTAAGAACATAGGCTATTTTCCATAGATTTGTGTATAACTTTCAATTATTGAGATGCTACAAATAATTTAGAAAAATCAGTTAAAGGCTAAGGCTTTTATTATGTCCTAGGAAGGACTGTCATAACATTTTTCCCATCTCTTAAAGATTGTTCAGGAATCAGAGAATAATGCAAATTCATCAAAATCCCAGTATCATTTAAATCTCATACACTGAATATATTTAAAGTCTTTACCATGCTATTTTGCTGGTATGTTTTACAAGCAGATGAGTTTTTCATTATAAGCTGAAAATTCCTATTGAACCTCGGATAATTCCATGAAGAGCTAATTAAAAAAAAAAAGTTTCATTTTGTTGCAGAAAAATAAAATCTCAATATACTCCAGAGGTCAAAAAACAGGTATTATGCCAAAAAAGGAACTCAGTTCTCCACTTTAACCCATTGCTCCAAAGACTGTAAAGATAGATAATGAGGTGAATCACATCATTAGCATGTTCATGTGAGTAAGGGTAAAGAGGATTCAAATTCCTACTGAGTACTCATGTTGCAGAGTGCAAAAGCCATTGGAATGGAAGCTGCTCGTATCTTTACACAGAACTCACATATCTCGCACACAGATAGACTGGTACGCCACAACACTTTTCATAATACACCAGCAATTACATTAAACTATCAGATATAATTTCTGTTTCACCTTTGTTTAGAATTCCCTTATCTTCATTCTATATTACATTGTAAGCATGCAGCTACATATGAAATACATTCACCTGATTTCCTATTTATTTCTTAACAAAGCAGAAACGTTTACTATTCATGAGAAAATGCTGATACATGTAGCCGTGGTAAATGTTAGATATTCAATGTGTTTGCAATCGTATCTTCAAATAAAGGCCTAAAAAACTTTAATTAATGAATCTGATATTTTAGTGCTTTCATTGCATTTATCTTCAGTGACTTCCAGTTTTTTGATTTTAGAATTTCAAATTTTTCTTTGTATCATTACATCTTCGGATGGGACAGGGTTATCCTCACACGTTGTTTGGCAAGTCCCTGACCCTTCAAAACATGTTTATAGGTGGTTTCTTGTACTCCAGTGTTTTTACACAGAATCACAGAATCGTTTAGGTTGGATGGGACTTCTGGAGATCATCTCGTCCAACCTCCCTGCTCAAGCAGGGTCCTCTAGAGCAGATTGCCCAGGATCACATCCAGACGGGATTTGAATATCTCCAGCGAAGGAGACTCCACCACCTCTCTGGGCAACCTGTTCCAATGCTCTGTCACCCTCACAGTCAAGAAGTTTTTCCTCAGGTTCAGATGGAACTTCCTGTGGTTCAGTTTCTGCCCATTGCCTCTTGCCCTGTTGCTGGGCACCACGGAGAAGAGGCTGGCCTCATCCTCTTGACACTCCCCCTTCAGATACTTGTACACATTGATGAGATCGCCTCTCAATCTTCTCTTCTCCAGGCTGAACAGGCCCAGCTCTCTCAGCCTTTCTTCATAGGAGAGGTGCTCCAGCCCTCTATTCATCTTGGTAGCCCTCCACTGGACTCTCTCCAGGAGTGCCATGTCTGTCTTGTAGTGGGGAGCCCGGAACTGGACACAGTACTCCAGGGGTGGCCTCCCCAGGGCTGAGGAGAGGGGCAGGATCACCTCCCTCCACCTGCTGGCAACACTCTGCGTCAGGCACCCCAGGAGACCATTGGCCTTCTTGCCCACAAGGGCACACTGCTGCCTCATGTTTAACTTGTTGTCCACCAGCACTCCCAGGTCCTTCTCGGCAGAGCTACGTTCCAGCAGGTCGACCCCCAGCCTGCCTTGGTGAATGGGGTTATTCCTGCCTAGGTGCAGGACCTTGCACTTGCCTTTGTGGAACTTCAGGAGGTTCCTCTCCGCCCAGCTCTCCAGCCTGTCCAGGTCCCTCTGAGTGGTAGCACAGCCTTCTGGTGTGTTAGCCTCTCCCCCCACTTTAGAATCATCAGCAAACTTGCTGAGGGTGCACTCTGTCCCTTCCTCCAGGACATCGATGAATATATTGAACAAGACTGGGCCCAGGACTGACCCCTGGGGGACACCACTAGCCACAGGCCTCCAACTTGACTCTGCGCCATTCACCACAACCCTCTGAGCTCGGCCATCCAGCCAGTTCTCAAGCCACCTCACCGTCCACTCATCTAGCCCACACTTCCTGAGCTTACCTAGGAGGATGTGATGGGAGACAGCGTCCAAAGCCTTGCTGAAGTCCAGGTAGACAACATCCACTGCTCTCCCCTCTTCTACCCAGCCAGTCATTCTGTCAGAGAAGGCTATCAGATTGGTCAAGCATGATTTCCCTGTGGTGAATCCATGCTGACTACTCCCGATCACCTTCTTGTCCTCCAGATGCCTAGTGAGGACCTCCAGGAGGAGCTGTTCCATCACCTTTCCAGGGATGGAGGTGAGGCTGACAGGCCTGTAGTTTCCTGGCTCCTCCTTCTTGCCCTTTCTGCAGACTGGCGTGACATTGGCTTTCTTCCAGGCCTCAGGCACCTCTCCTGATCTCCAGGACCTTTCCAAGATGATGGAGAGTGGCCTAGCGATAACATCTGCCAGCTCCCTCAGCACTCGTGGGTGCATCCCATCGGGGCCCATGGATTTATGGATGTCAAGTTTGGACAAAAGATCTCTCACCTGATCCTCCTCCACCAAGGAGGAGACTCCTCTCCAGACTTCCTCTCTTGTCTCTAAGGTCTGGAATTCCTCAGGACTGGCCTTAGCAGTGAAGACGGAAGCAAAGAAGGCATTCAATAACTCTGCCTTCTCTGTATCCTTCGTCACCAGGGCACCCGCCCCATTCAGCAGCGGGCCCACGTTTTACTTGCAAGACTTGAACTAAAACCAATTATCAAGAGCCATAAACATGTTTTGAAAGTAGTAAATAAATCCTTATCAAAGAAAGGTTTATTTGAAGAATCTTGAAGCGCAGAATCCAGCATCTCCTGCTCCATTTTCCACTGCAGGTTTTCTGTAGATTGCAGTGTTGTTAGAGATTGAGGCTATAGAAACACAGATGAAAACCCACCCAACTAATTGGGAATCTTTCCATTGACCTTCTGAGCTTTGGATCAGTCCTGTACTTCCTTCTTCCATTATCTTTCTGAATCACAGGGATAATATTCATTGCCAACACTATGAAGTATTTTCACTGTCTTAGATTGCTGCATTTCATAAAATAAACTTGTGTCACAGTATTTTGTTTCCTTCTCCCTTGCTATGGATTTCCTCCCTCTCAGCTGGAATCAAACTTGTTTTTCTTTATTTTCATTATTACTCTCACTATGATATATCTTTTCCATATATCCTTCCTCTCCTGTCAAAGCCTGACATTCTGTCAGCATCACACAAGATAATTCTCTGCTGTCCAATTTCAGTAATGGCCCTGTAATATATAGTGCATCTGTGAACGCTGATCTGGAATGACAGATAGTTCCACTGAAAGTGTCTACAGTTTACTACTTGCTGGAATCACTTCTGCTGTATTTACAAGAGCAGTACTGCTAGTACTTGCATAAATTTACCAAAAATAGGAAATTCTTCTTTTAGTTATTTTATTATCCTGTGTGACAACTATCATTTACTTACATCTGCTTGTCAATATATTGAATATTTTTTTCTTTTCTTCTGGAAATTAGCAGAAGGAATCTAAAAATGTTACATATAGACAACAGTGTTTTGCCTATACTCCCCTGTTAATCATATACAGTATATGGCAATTTCCTAATAAAAACTTCTCTTTTCCATGTATAACATTGCTCACAGTGACTTTCCATATGGAGATTTCTTGGCTTAACAAAATATGAAAGATTCTTTCCAACTCACTAAAATTGTAACCCATTAAAACTTCAAGTATTATATTTTATTTTCTAGTACATCTCTAATAGAGTTACATAGATAATTTTGACATTAAAAACATACAAACCTATTGGAAAGAATCCTAAATGTTGCCTGCATAGGGTTCTTTATAAGATAGCTTTTTTTTTTAATTTTTAGGGCAATTTCTTATTTTGACTTAACAATGTATAACTTCTTAAACTGATTTATTTTATTAGAAAAAAAATGTCATTTTATCTACGGTGTTTTATTTTATATGGAAATTGTCTCAGAAGAAGAAAAGCATAAGAACTTTCTGTTCTAGAGACAAGTTTCCTTATATGTATAAGCATAAGTACGTGCATTATTGTAGCTAAAATAAACATAGGGATCTTCATCTGAAGAATATCACCATTAAACTTGAAAAGCAGAAACAGTTTAGGAAATGACAAAAGTAAATCTTAATTGGCCCATCGTCCTGCACTATCTTTCCCTACTCAGCCCAGCTTCATTCTCTGAATTGTATATCTTTTCAAAATCTTCATTTCGGTTTTCCTTCTGCAGTATGGTTATCTTTCAGATAAGTTCAGAAATAGCACCTTTATCTACTTACAGAGAAGTTCATCACTCCCTAGTCTCCAGTTCCATTCTCTATGCCCTTCCCTTCCAGAGCCAAAAATTCTCTTTAATTAATTAATCTCTGTGAATATATGTGTCTTTGCATACTGACACAACTTTGACTGAAGTGGTCAAAGAGAAATCCCTCCCTAACAATTAGGAGCTGTCCTTAGCTGTTAAACTGAATCCTTTTACTCTGTGAAGGGAGCTGAACCTCAGGTGAATATTCTAACCGCTACACAGTCAGAAATAGCCACAACGCTACAATATTAACCACAAAATTGAGCCCCTCACCATCTGTTTTTTAAAGAAAAAGTCAGTCAGTCAGTCAGTCATACCTTATCAGCTGAATTCTTCAGAGCATTTTGGTCTATACGGATCAGTTTCATATAAGTGCTGAAATTCTGACTTGAGGTGAGTGGCCAGGGTTTAATTTTTCAAGGTTATTGGTCAAAATATAAAGTGTCAATTTCACACAACATATTGTTGCTACCTAGCTAGGGCTTAATTCCTCCAGGCGAGATGGCCAATTCCCCTTTAAGCCTGTAGACTCCCTTCTTGAATAATGTTCCTCTCTTTCATTCATCTCTAGCTATCCATGTGGTCAGCCTCCTACTAGAAAGAAACTCTATCATGTCTTTTTGACTAGAAAGCCTTAGTTTTACCTTTCCCTTGGTTCTGCATATGATAAAGAATTGTGTGTGATATAAATCTGCTAAACACAGCTGACAAAAAATCTTTCTTTTTAAAATAGCAGTAGCTAATAAGTCTTCTATTTGAGTCTCCTCTTTAAGATCAGTAGCAGTCAAAGGGCTGCCTTCTGTTTAAAAAAAAAAAAGAAAAAGATGCAGTAGAAATGAGAAAAGTTTGAGGAAAGATAAAATATCATCCACTACATGCTATAGGCTCTTAATGAGAAACAAATATACAGGCCAGGATTTACTGGCCTTGAAAAGAGATAACTAAGGGAGATATAATAGAGGTCTATAAAACTTTAAGAATGAAAACAGGGAGAGATTATTCGCTATCTTATCCCAGCAGAAGAACAAGAAATCATCAAAATGAAACTAGCAGGTAGCAGTTTCATAGCAAACAAAAGGAGGTATTTTTTTATTGCGGATACAGATGCTATTTTACTCAGTAAAGATATTCTGACATTCTCATGATTACCATGCTAAATGTAGATATAGTGAGGAATAACAACTTTCAGTCTATGGAGAAAACTGTTGAATACTCTAATAACCAGCCAATACCACAATCATTAAGAGATCATCTCTCCCTCCCCTCAGCATTTCAATCCTGGCATCAGAGTTGACTGTTACTTGCCATAAGTCCAAATCGGACATAAATTATGATAGGAATTAATTTCTTCTTTTTAAAGAATTTTTTTCTTTTAAAGTATAATAAGGATGATAAAAGGATTTCTGAGGCAATTTATTTGGCAATGCATGAGCTTGGAAGAAGTTAGGGAAAGAGGTGGAGAGAATTTGTCCTAACAGCTGTTCTATTCTAAATATAAATGATAAATGACTATCAGTAAAAAAGTTAATCCAAGTCTTCTGCTCTCTATTTCTGTTTTACATTGCAACATATATATATATATATATATGTTCTGGTTTTTTACCTGTGTTCATTTTAACATATACATATTTGTGAAGTAACTTTATTTGATGCTCAGTCTCACTTATCTACCAGTAAAACATTTATATTGCTTGGTATCATCATTTCTTTTGCATCTGCTGCTGACATTACAGAAGGCAATTTAAGAAAGCTCTAACAAGTTCCTAAACAATGAATTCGGTCTATCTTTCCAAGCACTTTTCCCAAAAATGTGTGCAAGCCATTTGCTCACATATAGTGTTTTAGATGTGTTTTTCTTTGATAATATTCACATCCTGCAACTCAGAAGTATGTAAAATTTTGCTTACTGTTTTCAGACTCAGAGAGGGAGCATATTCAAAACATTTTCTGCCCATATGTGGCTTAATTATGCCTGCAATGCTATTGACTACACAGTTGTGATTGTCCTTTGAACCGAACTTGTAAGAAAGACTGCATACTGAGTTGTTCTCCATCTAAATTAATCAGAATTTTATTCTAAAACCCTTTCCAAATCCTTTAACGGAAGGATTTACTGTTATCTCAGTGATAATTTGGGAGACCTAGCATTTTTTTTAATACTAATTTTTTTCCAATGCTTGGAAAACTTAAAAATCCTCTATTGAAATGCAAACTGTTTATACTATAAGGCTAATCTGTATGTTTCTTCCGCCCACTTTGTCTGTTTCTATACTGCTAAATGAAAGAGGCCAAGTAGCACCTGCAAGCTCATGTCCACGCTGATTAGGAATAGCCCCCTCTAGAGGATACTGGCTCTTGGTCTCCTCTGCGGTGCTCGTTGGGCCCAAGATGTAGCTTCTGTTTTGCATGTTATTTTCTGTTCAATGTGTCTGAAGTAACGTAAATGTTGCATTGTAACTCAGCAGTCCAACAAAAATTATACTTTTCCTGCTCAGGCCTGTGACATGAAGTCATGCGGAGTTTTTTCAGAGTGCAAAGCTGGATAGGGTAATGCTGATAGATTAGAGAAAGTTAAATCTGAAATTTCAGTTTTAGGGAGAAGCTTCTGGAGTGAACTATTTTCCACACCACACCAACATTAAAAAGAGCCAGTTAGAAGTGCTCTAAGCAGTGCCAGAAAGAACAGATATAGTCCAGTGCTCAACCTTGCTCACTGGTCCTTCGTTCAGCAGAGTAGATACAACCTTTATAATAAAGTAACTGCTGAATACTTTATTTCTGCAGTTCACTTATTGTTTACAGTATCGTGTATCCACACTGTGTATGCATTTTTTTACACTCCCAGGTTTCGTTTAGGAGTGAGCAAATTCATTTCCCTCAAATCAAAATTGTATTCGGTTCCAGGGATAGCTTACTCCAGACGTCGTTTGGAGTAGATAGTGCTGAGACTGGTGTGCAGTCTACAAGACAGTCCTGTGATACTATTTTTAGCTCTCTGCAAGTGTTGTAGTGCTGGTAGAAGCACACCAGATGCAACCAGCTCTGAGCAGCATAGATACAAGCCAATCAGCGCTACTTAGTATAGAAAAAGATCACATCTTGAGGTAGATATATTTAACAGTATAATTGCTGTCTTACCTAGTTTTAATTAAGACACTAAAGTATTTTAATAGAGAACTAGTAATAGAAGACCTTTTGTGATGATAGTAATGTTTTGAAATAAAAGTAAAAAGAAATATATACCAGTTGGAACAAGTAAGAAGTACCTCAGGACTGAAAGAAAGCCAGTGTCACTCCAGTCTTCAAAAAGGGCAAGGAGGAGGAGCCAGGACTGACAAGCCAGTCAGTCTCACATCGATTCCTAGAAAGGTGATGGAGCAGCTCATCCTAGATGCCATCTCCATGCATAAGAAGGAGGATAAGAAGGTGATCAGGAGTAGTCAGCATGGACTCACAAGAGTGAAATCACACTTCACCAACCTGATAGCCTTCTCTGATGGGATAACTGGCTGGGTAGATGAGGAGAGAGCAGTAGATGTTGTCTACCTGGACTTTAGCAAGGCTATTGACACTGTCTGTCATAACATCCTCATAGACAAGCTTAGGAAGTATTGGTGAGATGAATGGACGGTGAGGTGGACTAAGAACTGGTTGCTGTTTGTTTAAATGTAACTCAAATCAAGAAAGATTGTGAAAGTGTATTTGCCTCTTTCAACATATTTAGACATTGCAGGCCCTTTTCCTAAAAAAAAATCTATGTATGAATTAAATAGTCTCTCAAAAAAAATCACTGACTTCCAACAGAATTCAGTTGTGTACATATGAGTTTTCAATAGTTGTTTTTAGGAAACAAGAATACTTCCTATTTTGACTTTTCTACTGAATATAGTCTTTTCAAGTACCCACATTCAAATTTAAAATATTACAAACATGGTATGTTTTTGACATTTTAAAAATGTATGCTACTTAGTGGCAATTTTTTGAAGTTCCCATTAAAAATATATTCTGATATATGTATGCATTTAGTGTCAAAAGCATTATGCTGACTGGAATCTCAATTAGTAGATAAAGTATCCAGAAATGCCTAGAAAATATGAACCCTCAAGGCATCCTAGTATTTCATGATAGTGAAAGTTCAATGGATTTTTAAATCAGAACTTTCATTTATCTTTCTTTTGTGGCTAAAATTTCTCGGGGTTGGTTTCACCTTAGAAGGATTCTTTTTAGAAGGCATAAACAATTTTCTTCCTGAAAACATGAGTGATTGAAAAGTATGTGAAAGAATATCTTCCCACTGAAAATTCTTTTGAAGGCATCCTTTTTGCTCACATTGAGGTAACTGAAATTTAAATTATAAAGGGTAACTAGCACCTTCTATGGTATTAGTCTTTTAGTTATTAAAAAAGAAGAAAAAAAACCCTCTATGCATCAAGATTTGAGAAATTTGCTAATGACAGAAGGACCACAATTCAATTCTATTTAAGTTCTATTTAATAGAAATGAGATAATATACATAATAACATAAATAATAGCAGATGATGTGATAGCCAATGACAATCTTGGCTGCAGTGATGATGAGATGGTAGCTTTTAAATCCTGAGGGAAGTAAGGAAGGCAAATAGCAGAATAAAGATTTTGGGTTTCATGAAAGTGGATATCTGCTTGTTTTGATAGGTGGGTCTCTTGGAAGGCTGCCCTGAATGGCAAGAGTTTGGGAGAACTAGCTGATATTCCAGGACAGCCGCCTTCAAGCACAAGAATGGTCCATTGCAGCATGTAAAAACTGTAGGCCAGTTTGGCTGAATACAGAGCTCCTGAAAGAACTTAAGTGCAAAAGTAAAGCTTGGACTGAATACCAAGGAGCAACGTAGCACCTGGGAAAAGCAATGGGAAGAGCTCCTATACTGTAGGGAAAAGGAGGATTAAATACCATTTTCTCATTCTACTAATTTGGAAAATGATACAGAGGCAAAGAGCCCAGAAAAACCTGAGATATTCAATACTTGCTTTGTCTCTGCCATTTAGTGGCAATGTCTACCCTCACGCCTCCCTGTTTTCCATGCCTAAAAGCGGAGTTAGCTGACAGAGGTACTACCACAGCAATGAAGGGCTCAGTTAGGGCCTCCTCAATTGGGATGAATTTAAGGGTAATGACGGAATTACCCAAAGTCATCGTAAGTCATTGTAAGGCAATCTTCAAAAGGTCATGATGATCGGGGGAGTTTTTTTTTATTTTTTTTTTATTTTTTTATGATTTGAGCAGTGGATGTTATCTACCTGGATTTCAGCAAGGCTTTTGACACTGTCTCCTATCACATCCTCATAAGCAAGCTCAGGAAGTGTGGCTTGGATGACTGGACAGTGAGGTGAATTAAGAACCTTCTGGATGGCAGAGCTCAGAGGGTTGTGGTCAGTGGGGCAGAGTCTAGTTGGAGGCCTGTAACTAGCGGTGTCCCCCAGGGGTCAGTTCTGGGTGCTGTCTTGTTCAAATTACTCATCCATGACCTGGATGAAGGGACAGAGTGCACTCTCAGTAAGTCCGCTGATAATCCAAAACTGGGAGGAGTTGCTGATACACCAGAAGGCTGTGCTGCCATTCAGAGGGACCTGGGCAGGCTGGAGAGCTGGGCGGAGAGGAACCTCATGAAGTTCAACAAAGGCAAGTGCAAGAGCCCTGTACCTAGACAGGAATAACCCCATGCACCAGGACAGGCTGGGGGTTGACCTGCTGGAAAGCAGCTCCGAGGAGAAGGGCCTGGGAGTGCTGGTGGACAACAAGTTAAACATGAGGCAGCAGTGTGCCCTTGTGGGCAAGAAGGCCAATGGTATCCTGGGGTTGCATTAGGCAGAGCGTTACCAGCAGGTGGAGGGAGGTGGTCCTGCCCCTCTACTCAGCCCTGGGGAGGCCTCACCTGGAGTCCTGTGTCCAGTTCTGGGCTCCCCACTACAAGACAGACATGGCACTCCTGGAGAGAGTCCAGCGGAGGGCTACCAAGATGATTAGAGGGCTGGAGCACCTCTCCTTTGAGGAAAGGCTGAGGGAGCTGGGCCTGTTCAGCCTGGAGAAGAGAAGATTGAGAGGCGATCTCATCAATGTGTACTAGTATCTGAAGGGGGAGTGTCAAGAGGATGAGGCCAGCCTCTTCTCCGTGGTGCCCAGCAACAGGGCAAGAGGCAATGGGCACAAACTGAACCACAGGAAGTTCCATCTGAACCTGAGGAAAAACTTCTTGACTGTGAGGGTGACAGAGCATTGGAACAGGTTGCCCAGAGAGGTGGTGCAGTCTCCTTCACTGGAGATATTCAAAACCCGCCTGGACGCGATGCTGGGCAATATGCTCTAGAGGACCCTGCTTGAGCAGGGAGGTTGGACTAGATGATCTCCAGAGGTCCTGCTAACCTCAACCACTATGATTCTGTGACTTCAAAAAAAATTTAAGGTCATGCCTGTTTCACAAAAGATATTGGGAACTATGTGCCAGGCAGCCTCATTGCAGTCCTCAGAGAGGTTATGGGGCAAATACTCTAAAAAGTATTAAATCTAGGCACATGAATGTGATTGGTAAAAGCCAGCATGGATTAATCAAAGCAAACTGTACCTGACTAACCTGACTGCCTTCTACGGTGAGATGACTGGCTTACTGTGTGAAGCAGTGGATGTCATTTACCTTGACCTCAGTAAGTCTTTTAACAGACCACACAGATGTTTATCTATTGTTATAATTTATTCTTCATTTATTTATAAATTCTAGATCTTTTTTTACATGCAATGAACTTCTTCTTTTCTAGATATACATTTTCAAATTCTTAAATTATAAGATGTTTATTTATTCAGGTTTTAAATACTAACTTCTAAGTTTTAAAATTGAATTTCATTTTGATGAATTTAAATTCTCTCTCTAGCATATCAGGGCCTTTTACATTTCTTATTCCATTTTCCAAACTCCCACTTTAATGTCATTCAGATATTTTATAATTAATTTTCATTTATTCATCAGTGCATTAATAAAATATTGAAACAATGTAATACTCAATGCAGATTCCTGCAAGTGCCTTGACCCTTACTTTCCTTAAAGTATATCTTCACATGGAAAGATATCTGTATTTTGAACACATTTCAAGTCACTTAAATATCTGATCTATCCACCTTTTTATTTATCTCACCTTGCTCCTATTTCCCACCCTAGTTCCCCTTTATCTGAGAATATAGGCACTGCTAGGGCATTCCATTCTTTTCCTGAGATAGATTTCTAGGACTTAAACTTACCCATTATAGAAGTCTACTGGCCTTTAAAATTTTGTAGAGTATTCTGTCTTGCCTCCAGATGCAGCTCCAAAAGAACAGAAATGTTCCATACGGCCTCTGTCATAGGCCAGTGTGGATGTTTTGTGTACTACTAGGCCTCTCAGATGACAACAGATGCCTGTGAGTAAGAAACTCAATCAAACTGGTAAAATGCACCTGAATTATTGCACCCTCAAAGTTTCTGTTTCTCTCCACTGACCAAAAACAGGGGCACTAGATTAGTACTTCGTGCATAAATATCCACTTTACAAACATTTAAATTTAAGTCAAATTAAGGTCATCCTGAGTGTTAACAAAATCAAATAAATAATAAATAAACATTTTTTTTTTCTTAATCATTTCCTATAGGGAAGTGCTAGGGTAAGTGCAAAAAATAAATGTACAAATACTGTTCATAACCCAAGGCAGAATGTCCAGCCTATGTGGTCCTTTAGCACTGTTCACTTGGACTATAGGGATGATTTCAGACATCCTTTTAACAGGGGTTTCTGTGGCGCTAACCGCAGAGATAACAGAGACAGAAGCTAGTCCTGATCAGACCTAATATTTTCAGAGCTTTCAGACCCTTCCCCTTGGTACAATAGGTCTGAAAGTTCAAACATATCTGACTGTCCTAAAATAATGGATACTTGATAGCACTGAGATCCAGGTCCCTAGAACAGTCTTTATAGCTCAGCAAGTTTCTAGAAAAAAATCTGACTTCTGCTCATCAAGTATTCCTTGAACCTGCGATGGTTTGGTGAAATATTTGTGGTGCAGTGGATTACTTTTGTTGCTAAAACTATTTGATACTTTCTTCCCCTTCAAGTAACATGTCTGAGTTCCAGATCTGCCAGTTATATCTCTGTTCTTCTATTCACTTATACATAACCTTATCTATTTCAGAATATCATCATCAGGAGAGTTTCAAAGGCAAATTTTGAAATCCCTAGATGAAACCTTTCATATAAGTGCCAAAATACTAGTAAGGCACTAAAAGTACAAAAAGAAGTATAACTCCATCTAAATCACTAAACTGAAACATAGATTGTATAAATAACTTTTTTGTAATAAAAAGTTGTATTCTTTCTTGCTTCCCTGATTTAGCTGTTCAATTACATTGTATTATAGTGTCCATTTTTGCCTCACAAACTGAAAATATCCTCCAAAACGTTTAAACCATCTACTATAAAGATTCATATTATCCTGGGCAGCATTTCTATCAATAAACCTTTATTTACTAATGGCTAACTGATTAGCCCATCGTGAAACAATGTTAATAAGTTCAACTAAGTGTGAGGAGAAAAACAGTAGTTCCTGATCCGTAATCAAATTTGATTGTACGAGATTAAAGACTTCCCATATTGGATTGTTTTTTCAGGTATTAGCTGTTGCTATCTTTCTTAGATTTTTACTGATATTTAGAGGAAATTTGTTATACTAAGAGAAAATGCATCCTAATTAGAACAGAGTTTGTTTATGTGAGACAGATTCCCGGAGACAACTTAATATATGCAACTGAATACTCTAAGACTCTGATTTGCTGCATAGAATTTCAGAGTGTCTTATGCTATGGACAACTTCTAAGTATCTCTCTGGTAAAGAAATATCTTACTGACATGTTTCTTTTCTCTTTGTTCGCTTAAAGAAAATGTTTCCTATAAATGTATATGTTCTGTTCATCAGTTTAAGTTATTCCTGCCCAACAAAGAAAATAAGAATTAATTAAGAATGTTTAAAGACTTGTATGATAGCTACTGTGAGTTGCTGAAATCTTGATTAATAAACTCCTTTATCTCTGCTGGTAATTACAAACTTCTGTATAACAAATATTCTTACTGAATGTCATAAAGACTGACGTAGACTTTTGTATTTTTCTTATATGTAAAAGAATGCCTTATTAGTTAGTTAATTAATAATCAGCATTGAGCGGGAAGCTGGGAGCACCCACTAATCTGAAGTCCTAGCGTGCAAAAGGTCAGAAAGCTAACGTATAAATTGATACCAAACACCAATAGGATAAAAACAGTTGGAAGGATGGACTAACCTATTTTCATTATCATCCTATAGTTCAATAGTTTTCCTTTCTTGATTTTAGGAGATGACCCAAAAAGAAAAAGGGAATGGGGAGAGCAGAAAGTTAAAGACCAGGGAGTGGGGAATTAGTGGAAAGTGTATTAAAAAGGGAATATGATGGCAGATGAAGTGACGGTGAAGTGAGGGAGTATCAGGATGGGAAGAATTACAACTAATCAGCTGTTTGGGAAACGAATAGCAGGAGTAAAATATGCAAGAAGGAACTGAACACAGATGACATAAACATAATCAAAAGATACCTGTTGCAGTTCCTTGCCGCAAGAACTGTGTTAATACACATTTTTATAGTAAATGAACATTGTGCATGTTATATATTAGTATTCTGCTTTCTGCATTCAGTATTTTAAGAGGCCAGTCATGTGAGAATAATGGTTGAAAGTCTCTGGAAAGTTCAGTTTTTCATAAGTAGCTGCTATGTCCACCTGAATTTTTCTAAGTATGTTCTTTTGTTTTTAAACCTTCAATTTCTCCCATTCTCTCCTCTAACATGTCCCTAATGACTTCAGCTTCCAAATCAATTACCAACATTTGTGTTATGTCCTTGCCACCATCACAGCTACAGTTTTATTACAACTTCCTTTCACCAATCAGCATTATTTGTGAATTCTAGTTCTTTAATTTGGGTAACTCTTAGACAATTCACTCTTCTTTAACTCTCTTTGCGTTTTAGATTTCCCTTGATTCTCCCTGTACATCCTGTGCTCCTGCATCCAATTATCCTAGTGGCCTCCACTGCATTTGTTCCATTATGCCAAACACTCTTTGCTGATCAGTGATCTAAAAGTAAGTAAACTTAACTAAAAATGGATGCTGATACCTTTTTATTCATGCTCATCTTCTACTACTCTTGCCTGAACTTTTACACTTTGGAATGGGCCATTTTTGTGCTTTAAAGAGGTCATTCTTGAAGATCAAGCATAAAATATATACATATTTTCTCTCCACGCAGTTATGTCATTTGTCTAATATACTTCCTTGAATTTCATACTTCCCTTTTCTCCTCCTTGACTTGCTCCTTAATCCTTTACCTCCTCCTTCACCCAATTATATTGAAATAAATGACCTCAGAAATCCTTTCCAAGAAATAATGGACACAGTATGACTTGACCTTCCTTCTGTCACTGTTCTCTTTGTACAACTGAAGCTTCATGCCCTTCGTCTTTCATTTTTCTTCCTATTTTCAGATTTTCTTTAGGGTCTTTTCTGCAACAAAAGAAGGATTTTATGCATCTTAAAACAACAGAGTGGCAATTACATTTGTTTAAGCTGCCTTGAAATGGTAAATACTACTACATTTTCTTTTCACTTGTAAGCTAATTCAATATGCGATGCACACTTTCTGTGTAGGTTCTCCCTTTTAATTTAGTCCTAATCACTCCCTTTTAATTCCAACTTAAATCTGATCCTCAAAATTTGCTAGTAAGAACCTCTCCCTTTTTTATTTTTTCAGGAATAAGATGAAACTGGATGTGTCCATAAGAGCACGGATCTGCCACCTTTGATTCTATAAATACCTTGTTCTCATCTTCTCCTGCTTCTCAGCTATTGCATAAAATCTCTCATTAACTCCTTTTGATTAAATTACAGAACCATTATGCCATCTTTATTTTACTTGAAAAATGAACTGTTTATATAGTTGAATAGGTTTTTCTAGAAACTGCATTCCCCTTTTATATTCACCATTCATCTTTTAATTGTTGTTATTTCATCATTCTGATTCTCCCTCTATACTATTCACTTCTTCAGGATCACGTTATGTCTTCTCATTTCTTTTCTTCAGTATTCCCTGTGACATACGTTTTTATTTTTATTTTGTCTGTAAGCCTTGTCCTTCCTCACTGAGCTCTAATTAACTTCAATCACAAACTTGAATTCAGTTACTTGAACTCAGTTCATTGGGGATCAGGATGAAAAGAATTATAAAAATAGAGGTAAGTCTGACATTTCAATACATATGAGAGTACTACCACAACCATTAATCTAATTAAATCTTAAAATTAAAGGTCTCATTCAAATTTTAGACTAATTTTTTTCATAGTTTATCGAAGCATGTTTTCCAGTTAAATACATCCAAAGTCTTTATAGCTATCAGTTTTGCTAATGTTTTCATAGAGGAGAGGCTAAGCCAGGCACTCCCAAAAACCTGATGGTTTTGTCCACTTTTCAAGGAGTCCACTTTTCAAGGAGTACTTACTGATAAACACCTATAAAAGGACTTTTTAACTGCTACTTATTGCAACTACTGAATATAACAGTAATGTGCTGCAAACAAATGTTGCTCTATAAATCCCAAAAAAGCACTGATTTATTATTTTATAAATTTTACAAACATATTTTCATCAAAAAATTGGATATTTGTAAAGTTTTCCATGGGGGAATTCACCTTATATATATTTTTTTGTTATTGTTGCTGCAGCTGTTGTTATTTTATGTTTGCAATGGGAAGAATCCGACCCCAGATTCAGATATTTACCTTTAGTGGAGGTGCTATCATACTAGAGTAGAAATCTGTTTTGGACACCAGAATTACTAGCAAGACCTCTTGTCTTCATTAAATGACAAAGAGGCTTAAATAACTAATTCACGTGGAAACATCTATGTTAGAGGTGCTTAAAGTGAGGTATTTGAATCTGGAACTGAATGTCATCCTTTTTAGGTAATTTCTAAGTGAAAATTACCAATTACGATTTGGATTTAATCCAGGTGAGAAGAAATAATCGTCTCCTGAAAATGATTAATCCCTATTAAATTCCACAGCTATCACAAGATGAGGTCAATTACCTTGTGGTGCCTTAATTTCTCCACTGATTATAAAGAACACCTAGATGACCTACCTTAGACTTGAATTAAAATTTAGAGATCTAGGGCTTAGGTCTCTGACCTTCCCATAGGTCTCTAGCATCATTTGAGATGCTTCAGGATATCCTGCCTGGCCTCCAGCTGCTACTCCACTTCCGCATAGGTCTCCTGAAGATCCTGCATCATATCTGCTAGCCTTATGTGGATTTTTTTTTTTTTTTTCCTATCATAGGGTGTCTCAAATGGCACTTAAATACAATCCTTACAATCATTGAGAAAACATTATAAAAGAATAATAAACAGAGAACACCAATCATCGTGAATCATACCTAATAGCTTTGTGCTAGAGAAGATATTTTGGTAATAAAACTTGCATACTTTCTATAATGGATATGCCTATAATAACTTATGAGACATTTCATTTGTAAATTTATAGGCAGTAAATGTAAAGGTGTACATAAAAATAAAGGATTCTCTCTCTAAAAGGTGTTGTTATTTAGAAATAGCTTATTAGTCAACTTCAGTTGCTGCAGAACAGAAATCAGTTCAGTAATCAACTTTTTCACAGTTGGCAAGCAGCTATGAAAGAGCACTTTATATAACAGGTATTGTCAATGATGATTGGTAGTTCAGTTCAAGATAAAACGCAGTTTTCACCTGTCACTTGTAGAAAGAACAAACTTTTATTTAAAATATTTTTTTCTGCCTTAGAATGAAGACTAAGTTTTTGTTTTTATGCTTCATGGCATACCTAGGCATACCCATGGCATACCTTGCAATACCTTGAGGCTATGGGATGTCTTGATAAATGTGTTCTTTAAGGTCCATATAGGTGTAGTATAACCTCAGTTTTGACAAGACAGCTTAGTTTATACAATTTCCATTAAAGAAAAGAAAAAAACGGCTTATTGACTTAAAAATAACTAGCAATGTTCAATTTATAAATTCATAGCCTAACGCAACTTAGCAATAAAAAAATTACAATTTTTTTTTTGTAAAAAAAACAAAAACAAAAACAGCCTTCACTGTCAGACAACGGAAGTTAATTTTCTTTTCTATAGTCCCATGAATATGACTGACATCAAGTGGAATAGTTCCAGCTGGAAAAAAACTAAGTGAAACCTGAATTTAGAGTTTCCCACTGAATTGATGCAGCTCCTAACTGTAGATTAATTTTTCTCCTGCTGGACTACTCCACTTTGGTCCAGTGAACCTTTGCTTGTTTGTACAAAGAGAAAATGGGGCAGGAGAAATCTAAATCTTATTTTAATCTATTCTAGAGGAATTATGCAATCACAAAGCATTTTTTCTAATGAAATTATAGACATTTCTACCAGAGACTGATGTTAGGTCCAACTATTGAGATATATTACGTCAGTTTTGAACAAATGCTTAAAACCTCTATGGCCACATTGAAAGCAAAGTCTTAACAGCCATAGTATTCTGGAGGTTTTCTCAGCTTGTCTAAGAACCTAGACAGATGTATTTCCTGTAAGTGTTTTGATAAATCGTGAGCAAATTTTGTGAGTAAAAAAAGACTCAGTCAGGAATTCTGAGTCAGGAGTTTCGAGTCAGCTGTAGCAGGCAGACACTCATGCACACAGTGGCCAGTGAAACTGTCTAGCGACATACTAAAACAGAAGTAGACTGAATTGCTAAGACCTGCTCTTTCTCTTCTGCCACACTAAACAATGTCATGGTCCTCCGAATGTCCTTCATTTTGAAAAAAAATAATGATTTTCAGTAGTCCTTTGGGACTGTGTAATTATTTGAGCTGTACCAAAATAGTGCACTGCAGCCCTTGTCATTATGATTACAAAATAAACAACAGCAGCATTTTACTATTAAACTACATACATGACATTTCAAAGGATCACAAAACACAGTATGAGCTATCCACAGATGGAATCACTGCAGATAACTCACAGAAGTTATTCTTTGTAAATTACTGAAATATATAGATAAAATATTATATACAGGTTTCCCTGGCATATAGGTAGGTTTTATTATTTAGCATAATAACGGGCTTAATCCATTCACTCATAAGAAAAATTGGGAGTGAGGAAAGAAAAATCCTGAATCCTGGTATCATTTTCTTCTCTGAAAAATGTTTGTTGGCTATCTTTTTGGAAGAATAATAGCAACGTGGCTTACAGTATGTGTGCTACTAATACACACATTGTATTTACATATATTTGAGCACCACTTATGTAACTTAATGGTAATATATTTTGTAACTACATATTTGTAGAATTCCCTCTTTATAAAATTAGGAAGAAAAAAAAGCAAATCCAAGAAAGATAGGGGTTTTTTAGAGGTTTTAATATATGCAACAATGAGTCCCTTAGAATTTGATTAAAATTTCTAGACAGAAAATAATAGTAAGTTGCATAATTCCACATTTCTACAGTAATAGCTCACTGTTTTGGAAAATGAAAAATTGGACAGAATAATTTTCTTCTGCTGTAGAAGTTAGCTCTTGTGATCTGTACATGTGTGAAAAGTAACTTGGTGTGCACAATATACTAAATTGTCAGAATTACAGGAGGTATTAGCTTTCTGAAATTTGATTGCTCAAGCTAGCTTCTAATCTATTATTGAAGTTTATGAGCTTGTTCTTACAAGGAATATCACAGAAACTTTAATAACCATAGAGACTAAGACATTAGCGTTCAAAAGAAATTCCATCTAGTAGTCAGTGCTACAGAACTGAACCAATATTGACCCAGAAGGAAGGAAATATATGAATGGAGCTGCTTTAAAATTATTTGCATCACTGTTTTTGAAAGAAGATGTCTACTGAGAATTCCATGGAAAAAAAAGGGAAAAAGAAAAGCACAAATACTGAATGGTTTTATTTCTGAGTTTTTGAATACTTCTTCAAGAACTTAGGTATTATCTGGAATATTAAAACAATGACCCAATCTAACCTTGCTTGGTTTATGCAGAAGAGGAACACGTTTAATAAATATAAATGTGGTTCTGCTGCATCTTTCTCTCTTTGAATCTGTCAACCTCCATTATTATTTCATGAGCCAAACCTGATGCAGCACAGAAGAGATTCACAATGTGTACCAGGTATACAGATGTTACTTTCTGTTCTCTTACACATTTTCAGTTTAAAATAAAGGGCATTTAAGTTTGCAGTTATTCTTTTTTCTTTTTTTTAATGGAAAATGCATCCCATTCGTCAGAACAATGCCTAAACCTTAAGTTTACTGCTGTTCCAAATGATGCCGTAACTCATCATTTATTAGTCAATACTTTCATTAGTCACGTATGCACTTCTTAAAATACGCAGCTAACTCATATTGCTACCAACTGACAAAATCTACCAATTCAAGTAATTTCATTCATATATTAGTCTATGCAGACCTGAAGATGTCCTACTGGTAAGATAATGTCGGGATATTTTGAAGTAATAGTGCCTTAGAGAATTGGAAACATGCAGTTACAACCAGTACCTTGTAAATCTACAGGGAGGTATGCATGTCACAATAACGTTTCCTGAAGTTCTTTGTTGCTATTATCAAAGCATAATCACATCCCCTGTTGTAGCAAAGTCATTAAAGACTCAGTAAGATTGGAGAGAGAGTGCAGGGTAAGTAACATAAAGGCTGTACAGGAAACTTGTTCAGCTTGGTTTCACAGGACAGGTCAGTAACGCTGTCCCATACCTTCTGAAGGATCAGTTTGTTTATATCATTCAAGATAAGTAAATACTACATTTTAAAAGAAATAGTTGACCAAAATATATTTTGCGGTTGGTGATGTAGGACTATTTTAAGCACAGGATAAATATTGATGCATTTGGAGATATTTCCACTAACGATTTTTTTTTTCAGTCTTTTTAAACTCCATTATGTTACATCCTAAAAAGAAAAAAATATATATCCTATGACTTTTACTCATATTGCATCCTCTCTTACTTCATGGATAGACTCTCTGGATCATGCTATAGCCAGAATAATGCAGACACGCAGAACCTTAACGTATCAGGTGAGCAACAACAGAATGTGTTATTCAAAATGCTAATTCGATTATAGGAAATATCAGATTAAATATTTCTAGCAAAAGTGAAAAGTGTTCATGCCATCAGACCTCATTCTAAGTGGACAAAACATGAACGGAGATAGATAAATAGATTATACCTTAAGTAACTGAATAAACAAGTGAAATTGTTTCTCTTCCCTTGCCTTTCTTTAATCAGGTAAGTAATAAATCACACCTTATTGGCATTAGCAATCATCTATACTCCATTCAGATCAGTGAAACTACTTGAAGCCACTTCCACAAATGTACTTGAGCTGCTAAATCCCATTTAGGTACCTAATTCCCTATAGATTTCAAGGAAACTGAATAGAAATTAGGAAAATACGTACCTACCTAAACCTGGATCTAGTGAACCACCTAATTTAAATAAGATTAGAATGAAAAAATATGTAAGAGCTATCAGTCTTTTATAAGAGCCTAAGACTTTCTTTTGGAAACTGAAGTGTCGGTTTCATTTGAAGGTCAGTAGGGCCCTAGTTATGACTTCTCAGTTAATTTGAGAAAGAATATTTGAACAGTCATCTTCAGTATGAGAAAAGCTAGAAGAAAGCTATTACGTATAAAACAACAAAAAAACAGATCTGTCCCAGTACTTTTCCTGAACAAAGCAAGCCAGGACAAAAGCAATTTGATGTACCACAAAACTACTATTACCAATGTAATTTCTCTTACCAGCCTTAGTTGGAAAAGGTCTCTGGAAAGCAAGCAACAGTTTTGCTTGGTTGAAAAATATCCCCAGCAAGTGTAATTTTTGCAGATTTGCCTCTCTTTTTTTGATTCTTTTAAATAATCATTTATGAAAGTGATTCACCATGTACAGTTGTCAGAGTCCAATACTGTTTGCTCAGATTCTTTTGGATATTCCGTGCAAGGAGGATGTAACGTTTAATATATAATTTACCTATTTGAAGATATTTGTTGTTGCACAGAATGTTGATTTTGTGGAGTGATACAGCAATACACTGAAACCACAATGCAAGTGTAAGTTATGCTTAGCAAAACACAGCAATTGTAACATGCAGTTGAGTCATAATACAAATGTGGTTCTTGTTACTGGTCTCTGTAATTTGCTCACGGTCATGACACGAGGCATTTCCCAGGTGCTGGGTGCAATGCACCAGTAAAGGAGGATCCAAGATTCTTTCTGATTCTGGGATTAGTCGTGCTGAGCTTGAGAGATCATCATTTGTCAAGTATAAGAACTTACTGGAGCTAAATGGTCCTATACATAGGACGGAGGCTGGACAACACTAAACAATTAGCACCAGACAATGTACAAGTATAACAAAGCTAAAAAGTATAGTAACTATAGCAGAATTGAAAATACATGTACATATCAGAGTTCTAGAGTTAAGCCATGGATGCACAGTACAATGACCGTTCTCAGCCTTTTCTTGTCCTTATGGGCCACCCCTCTGCTATAGTTTTCCCCAGATTGTTCTCACCACGCTCGAGCTGCGTCAAGATTATTCAAGTTCTCCCTGGCAGTTGGCGTTGGGGCATCCCCAGTGATGGGTGGGTTACTGGGTCTGCAGGCCAGCTGACAGTGAGTCCTAGTCCACACAGAGGTTTATGGCTTACTTTCTTCTATCCGTCCAGTCTTAGTTCATTATCCGTTCAAACAATGCCAGACCACGGTTACACAACAGAACAGATGGCCTCAGCCAGTAACAGGATGGTCAATAGATAACACACGGATGTTCAACAGACAACCCAGTGCAAAGTTCCACAGTACCTAGATGCCTGCAGTGTGAGTCTGTGGTGTCACTTCCCCTTTGCTAACTAGGTTTGTCCAGCACTTATGCGGTCATTGGTGGGCTGCAGCACCCCATAGTGTGGTGACTCTGGCTGTGCACTCCAGAACAAATCTTTCTTCTTTGGGCTGCACCATCTCGAGTCCCACAGCTGCCTGTGGTGCCTATCACTGGGAAGGAATATATAGGTTGAAACCACCTCAAACTCATTGCTCTCTTTAAAATTCTTGTTAGTTGCACAGCTTTAATACTCTATGTTGGGCTGAGCCATGTCCTCCCCTCATGCTGGCCTGACTAATTCAGGGAGGTATTCACATTGTTTTGATTAACTCAGGGGAAAAACGTTTACCCAGCCAGTTGATCCACTCACTGATACAGCCTTTTATCTAAAATAAAGGCTACTCTCCAGTCCTATTTGCGTTGAGAGAAATTCAGCTTTCTTTGCAACAGCTGCAGTCAGTCACTCCCTTCACTCTTCCCTGAGCTTCATGGGCACATTCCTGTTGCCCATCTCCTCTAGCCTTCTTCCATTGTCGGAGTTTAAAGGTCAGTTACAAATATGAACAAAAAGAAGCATTTTATCTTATTGTATTTGAGAAACAGCTTTTGAAGGTATACCTGAAGACTAGAAGAAAGTTCATATATATGTAACTTTGTTCATTTCTAGAGTGTTTAACTATGTAAATTTAACTACCTCTTAACATAAACTTTAAGTTGAACTACAGTACAGTAAAATGTTCTATAAATATGTTTTACTGCTGTTAGTTAAGAATTAGCACTCAGGAACTGATCTAAGTCACCACTTGTCTGACTTCCGACATCATTACTTTGAAAATCAAACCTTTTCCTTTCCTCTTTCTTTTTTTATTTTTATTTTTAAATTGGCTTACTCTGAAATTCAGAAACTATCATTTACAGTAGGTCTTCTGGGCTACTCTATGGATGACCTGTTGACTCGTCCTGTGTATTACAGTATCTGAAATATAGCACCCAAGAAGTTTCCACTGAATTGAGTGGAATATTCCACTTGTACTCAAATGCAATTAAGGTCTGTTCGTAATCGGGGGGGAAAAAAAGTATGCCAGTATTATGGTAACCCTCGTGTGATTTCCCTTCCCCATCAACCCCAAATTCTCTCTAAAGTTCTCTTCTTTCTGCAAGTTACTTCTTTTTCCTATTTTAAAGCTCCAAGTCATACTCCTGAGTGCTTGGTTCCTTCATGTATACTATTAAACTGAGATTTGAAAGAGCCTTCAGAATATGTACGTGTAGTATGCCTGTGTGTATAAACATCAGAAAGTCTGAACCACGCAATAACTGAATTAACAAAAAAATGCCGATAGATAATACACAGATGGCTCATGATGATTGTTTCACTTAGAAGAAGAATTTACCGAATATTTATCCATGAGCTGGTCTTCCGTTAGAAGAAGTCAATTTGTTCAAATTCAGCCTTTATGGAGGAAATATATGTTTCCCTGAAATCCCTTTTCACAAGGAAAGGTTCTCAAGCTCAACATTAAATTTCTAGTCAAAATCAGAGATAACAACCTTTCTTCCAGCAGCTAGATCACTTACAGAATTGGTTTGAATGAGGCACAAGATTCCCATGAAAATTCCTATTCAGTAAGCTATATCATCAATCTTATTTTTATACAGGCCTGAACACTCAGAAGAAAATGGCATCCATGAGATTCCACAGATGTCTTTGTTTAGAGAACTCACCATGGACTTGGAGCCCTGACCCTTTGATTCAGTCACAAGAGACGTTGTACTAGATTTCCCATATCCATACAACAGCCACACCTGCTAAAGTTTAAAGTCATTTTCTCCTTTTGGGCTTGGTCTTCTCAATGACTGATTATTCTGGGGGAAGAGACAAGTTTTAAAATCTTTAATGGTTCCCATTATGGAACAAAAATGAGCATGGATATATTAAAAAATACAAAAGTATTTTCCAGTTCTCTGTTCTCTTTGCACTATCCACAATATCACTCTGTATCACTATTCTGAACTGAAATACATACTTCTCTGCATTTTATTTCATGAATCTGACCTGATGCAGCTCAGAAGAGATTCACAGTATGTGCTATGCATTCATATGTTGCTTTCTGTTCTCTTATACATTTCCATCAGTTTAAAATAAATGACATTTAAGTTTGTAGTCACTCTTTTTTTTTTTATGAAAAATACAATCCGCTGCTTAGAACAATGCCTAAACTTTCAAGGTTTTCTTGCTTCACATGATGCTGTAACTCACACTTCCATCAGTTAGAAATGCGTTTCCCAAAACATAGACTTCTCTGCATTTTATTTTCTTGCTTATTTGTAAAATAAATCTGAGGAGGAAATGTACATACAACATTTGTATCAATTTGTATCATAAGCAAAGGAAGAGATGAAAAGAATGGAATGGCTGCAAGGAAGTATGCAGGATAGAAGTAAATTTAATATACTGTAACACTTTTGTATTACTGCAAAAATGTTGAAGAAAATTCTTACTCCCTCAGCATTTTAATGTAGCTGTCTCCTGAGGACCTAGATTTGTTGGCCATGAATTATGCAGGTTGTAAAATAAAAACTAGATACCTATGGAAACTGCATCCAAGAAAGAGACATACGGAAGTCTGTAGAGTGAAAATTGGCATGTGGCAGCAGCTGGGAATAATTTTTTTGTATTAGTGTTATCAGGATTTCTGATGTTAGTAACTATTTATTTTTCTCATAAAACAGCTACAACTAAAGTTATGGTCTTCTTGTATTGCTCTACAGAGAGTCCACATTTCTTATTCTCTTACAGGGGATCTTCAAGAACCAGAAGAAATTTCAGAACTTATTAATTTAAATATAACTAAAGAAATGTGCATACAAATGGACATACTGAAATTAAACAATTCATCTTATATCCATACTATTACGTTTAAATAGCATCAGTGCGGAAAGATATATGTTAAGGAAGTCCATTTGCAGATGTTAGCATATAGATCTATCATAACTTTCACAGGAATAAGGATTATTTTCAAGTTTCAGTTTAGCCTCTGTAGGATTTTAAAGTACCAAATGTCAGACTCTCATTAATGTATCAAGGTACTAAAAGACACTAAAACCACCTCAGCTTCTGCCTATCAAACAGATGAAGTCACTCTGTGCTAATGAGCCTATGAGCGTTTCTGAGTTCCTAAGTTCAGTGCTTGTCCTAGCCTGCATTATGTGACTCCACCTTAGCATGAAAAAAGGCACACACCAGTTTACTGTGAAAGCCTAAGTCTTTGTTCTGGATAGAGGTCAGAACATGTTAATTCAAATGTGACTTCAACATCACTCAGGCACTCAGTTGAGAATTTGGTTACATGAATAAATGAAAATTATAAATACACTACTCAAATGTACCGAAATGGCAGTAAAACTACAGTGTAATTTAGCAGCAGTATAAACATAGAAGAGCGTGTCTACATGGTCTTCTACACTCAGGTGCAAATGAACTTTGCTTACTCTGAAGCTGACTAAGCTTTTAGCCATACTAGTGCAGTATTAACTCCAGTCTAATAAATCTTCCTGATTCATGGCACCATGCTAATGCAGATACATGGCTTCCAGTTAGCTTGGAGTATGGACAGATTGTGATTTCAAAAGGTGATGCAGACCTACCCTGGAAGTCTATTATGTGTGAGATACAGTATCATAAAACCAGAAAGGGGCAATGGAGTGAATATATATGAAGTGTATATGTAAACTATATGTGAAATACACACACATACATACACACTGACACACAGATGACTTTTTAAATGAAGATATTTCAAGGAAGAAGGAAATGTTCAAGTGCATATGGCTGATCAGAATACAATTTACAGTGACATCTGACATCCCTCAGATTTTATTTTTTCTGAAAGGAAATATGCCATTCTTCCCCTATGCCTTCCTAAAAAAAGCCATTCTGTTATTGATTTTGTGATTATTATTATTTTCCTTACAAAATTTTCAGTGTCAACCTTGGATTAAGAAAAATTGGGTTTGGTCTTAAGGATAATGGAACTTTACTGAGTTATAACAGGTTATTATATATATACATAAAAGGTTACTACAGATGACAATTTTAAGTGTTGTAAAGTCCTTTCTTTGTCCTACACACAAAGTAATCCTGCATGGAAGCAAAAAGAGTCACATTTCACTACACTGATAACCCTACACATTCATTACACGGAGTTTAGAGGAAAAAAAGAAAGCCTGATTAAAAAGCATCGGGCAATGTAAAATCCACGTACCTGTAGGCTTCATTTATCATATTAGACATTCTGGTTCGAAGATAAACAAGGGAGACTGTGGAAAAAATCTACTTATCCACTTAACTTTATGAAACAACTCAGGCCTCAACTATGCAGATATGGCCAAAGCAGGATTCTTTATTTTTGATTTGAAACAATTAATAGAACACAGTTTATTTTGTTAAACATGGCAATTGAAAACCTATTGGTCTTAAAAGTGGCAGGGATTTTTTAGTAATATTGCATTTAGTCTTATATAGCACTCAGAGTTGAAACACTGTATTAAGCTTTTTTTTCTTTTCTTCCTTTCCTTTTTTTTTGTTAGTACTATTTGTCCTTTCACATCACTTTAGGAGAAAAATCTGTAACAAAACAGAGAGTCTTAAAAGTACATGCTCACCTATCAACAAATGTCTAACTCTATTTTCTGATGGCTAAAAGGTGCCTCAGTTTCATAAATTCAGCAACCACTTTTAACTATTTATCTATGTCTCGTTACCTGTCTATTTATATCAGAAAGAATGGGAAAAAGTTGGTACTTTTAAATCAGGAAAGAATAACGACATTGAAAAGTAACATTAAATTTCATAAATTTTCACAAGTCTTTTTTTTTTTTTCAAATCTTTGGTGACCCAACCTAGCCCTAGGCTTGCGAAAAGAGATTTCTTATTCTTCTACAGGATAGCTATGTCAGTGCGCAATGAATAACTAATGCTTTCCTTCCTTGGTAGCAATCACTTCATTGCCAGTATTTGAAAACCAACCCAGCATCTGCCTTTCATTGTAAGTTTTTTAGCTTAACACAGAAAGTTATGGTCAGCCAGCTGGGTTAAACATTTTAATGCAACCCCTTCCCTCCCTGCCTGTCCCCAAACGCCTACTGTCGTGGGCAGTAAAGCTTTTTCTGTGATACCATTTTTCTGCAAAGCAACAGCATAAAAAGGGGCTGAAGCTCCGGCTCACTTTTGGAAGTGATTTGGCCTGATGACCACCTTTGTGCTAAGTATTTTCAAAGTAAAAATACAAGAAGGACTGTGGCAGAGACAGGGAAATATATATTTCAGAAACAAAAGTTCAAGCACTGATTGGGAGAGGTAGGAGACACAATGTCTGTAGCATTTTTCTTCCTGGTGAATGAAATAAGGGTCATTTAGACAATGATTCCACAGGACATAATTTCCAATATGCAATATCTAATAATTTCCATTTAACAGAAAAATAGTTTTGAGCATTATTAAGCTGTTTGAATCAGCTATATATTATAAACAAACAACAACAACAACAAAACCACAGTTATCACATTTTTATCTTATCTCTGTGCATATGGAAATTAGCAGGGTATGCAGTCTGGCACACTGCCTAGAGCTTGGTTAGACAATGATGAAGGATAGGTGTTTTTATGTATAAATTAATAAAGAAAAATTGACAATAGGCTTCAAGGAATTTATTGCTCATTTTAGCTCCCTCTTTTAGTTTTGGCACAGAAAGCACTATTAAAAGTCTGAATGTATGTATGAGATGTATACTTCTATTGAACAGGAAGGTACTGTTCTGTTGTTATTCAGTACGGGCATTAAGCAAAATCTCTCCCTTTAGGGTTAAGAAAGGAAGTGCAAAATACTCTGCACTGGCCCTTTTTGTGGAGTTTCTAAAAAGTTAGGTTTGACTGTTAGAAACTGGAGGAAGAGATTCAAGGAGGGAATGACTGGAAAAAGCTCCAAACCCGCAAGGTGTTTGATTACAGAGTATGCTGATGCTCAGTATGATCGAAATGAATCCATGCTGCCCAGACACATCTCTCAGCACTCATATTAAGAATTCTTATTACAATACCCTCCTTGCATCTTTGTTCCGTAAGTTATACGCGGTTACTAAAGAGAGGGTGAGCATTCTCTGACTAGCTTACCTTTTCCAAAATAGGCGTCTCCAATCACAAAATAGTTTGTTGAGGGAAAAGACTGTTATTCACAAAATATAAAAGTGTCTACCATTCAACAGACCTCGTACTGCTCTAATTCAGTAATCTCTTTTTGGTAGTAAGTGGTAACAGATCTCTAGTGAAAATTAATGAGATCAAACATTAATTTAGAGTTTAAGGGAACAGCAAAGTTACAAAAGTGTTCTCAAATGAGTTGTCATTTTCAGGTTAAAGTCCTATTAAGCTTACTCCTTTTTAAACTCATACAATTTACACAAAATTGAAAGATAGTCTCTTTTTAACTAATAAGCATGTATTAATTATATTAAAATAAATATAAAATGGGTAAACTTCAGCTGAAACATCTTTCTATGTATGCCTTTAAATATAAACCTGTTAGCATTCACAGCTGTTTTAATATTAGAAATTCTTGCCAAAACTGAATAGAAATTCTAATTTCTGGTTTCCTCTTTTAATTTCAGTGGAGTCAGAAATGTTTGAAAAGCAGATAACTGAAAGTCTAGTAAAAGTTCCTGTTGAGAGGAAGGCCAAGTTTTTCATGTATGTTAGGCTGTCCAAGCTAAAGCTTGATCATTTGCTGAGCTCGGATGTAATAGGAGGATCCTTAAAGTAAACATAGTAATAGAGAGCAAATGATGTCTAGGATTATTTTTGTAAGGTGTTTCAGATATGGGTACACAGATGAAATATATAGTACCAATGTGGTAAAACTAAATATATTCAGTATATTTCATCCCTTTAAGAAATATTGACATTGTCTGTACAGGACTTTGAAAAAACTTTTAACCTCTGCTAAGAGGTGAAGGTTAATGCCATCAAAATCATTGCAGTTAAGTAGGTACCAAAATTACACTGAAAAAACTATTAAACTTACTTACACACTTTTAGGCAAATCACTTTGATATATTACATACAGACAAGAATTCCTCCGCGCTGCTTGGCTCAATTCTTAAGCGATAGCCATCTGATATGCCCAATTAGGCATGTAGGTTTCCTAACAAAAACATGTCAGATGGATTCCAGCCTAAGAAGGCTAAACCAGTGCTGTGGTGGCGAAACTCATAAACAAGCTAGTAGAAAATTCTGAGGGAAAGCCAAAACCTAAACCGAGCAGTTCAAAAATAGTTAGATACCTACTCCTGGTCTGAAGAAAAGCATCCTCCACACCCAGCAATGTACTTTTAAGTTGGATAAGCAGGCTTAGTCAGACACATTTTCTTAGAAGAACAAACTAAGTAACAGCACTGTGTGTTCTTCAACTAACTTGGCTATTCAGATTGGCCATCTGGAATGTAGAAGACTGATTAAGACAATAATCTACTTGAGTTGAACCAAATGTTTGAATTTATACCTGTGACCAATCCATAAAGTGGACTTTCTAGATAATTCTATAGAACATGGAATATTCTGAATTAATGCAGTTGAAGCTATGTTCCTGCTATTCCTAAGTATTCAGTATGTCAGGAAAATAATAAGAAAGATTGAATAGCTTGATTGACTGTTCATATCCACATTCCAAATTCTTCTCCAAAGAGGAGTAACTTCAACATGAAAGTCTTAAAAAGACACCTTAGCATACCATGAGCTACATTTCTTTCCATATATAAAACTGAAACCATTCTCTGGCTATGAGAACAGGCAGCACAATATAGCTTCTATCTTCCTGTTCAGTAAACATTTTTTCTTTCCAAAAACAGAGTGGCTTCGTCTATAGTTCTTTTAGGAGTAGCTCCTGGCATATGGTATCGGGGGAAACATGTTTCAACATTGTATTAACAAGCACTAACTGGCACAGGCCAAACTATACCAGGAGGCATGCTAGCAGGCATGTGTCAGCTCTCCATCATTTGTCCTGGCCTTATTTATATTACTATATTATACCCTGCTGAGTACTTTGTGAAACATCTGGCTTCAAGTTTCTGTTCCACATCAAACATAATGGTGATGGGATTTTGTTTTCTGGTGTTCAACTAAATGTTTCTACTATTGAGCAATGATAAGTTGTTGTGAAGTCCTTTTACTTTTAGGGGGAGGAGAGATGGGGGAGGACGAAATGCCTAAACTAGAAGATGAGCATATCTACAATTTTGGGTCAACAGCAAGAGAGATAAAGCAATACCAAGTCTGACACTTTCACTACAGCTGCCTGATGCTTTGTAGTATTAATTTAGGGAGTAAGGTAGTTTTATTTTTACAAACTGAGTTATCAAAGAATTCTAGAGTTATGAAGGTAAGTAGTGATTTTGGGAAGCTACGTTTTGAACTTCAAACCTAAAGTGTCTGCCTCACATTTCTCTCTTTGTGGATCTAGGCTGTGCCACAACTATAGCTTTCCGTATCCGAGCCTTAATTCTTTTCAAATTTTGTAAGAATTTATATAATCTCAAATACAGTTCAGGATTTTATTTCTTTATGATGCTAATGCACTTTAATGCCCTGTACTTATTCTCACAGCTGTGCTGATGTTGGACCACTTCTTTCAATCGTTCAAATACCCAGTCTTCTTTTTGCAAGTGAAATCAATGTTTGAAATATCTGCACCTGCAGTTTCTGCTCTGTTACGCAGCATATCATTGCATCTAATTCTACTGATTTCAATGGACTTCCACCGGATTCATACCCATATGAGCAGAATTTGACTCACATATGATGCATATATCCCTTATAGCCACAGATATACATCACTTTTCTCTATTTCCAGCAAAACAGCTTTTATTATGTATATGAATCTGACTTTAAATGTTTATTAAAAAGAAATTAAGTGGGTCAGCTGAACCATGATGTTATTATTGCTAATTGTTAGTTTCCTCATTCAATTACTACTTTCTGTAGAGGTTTCTCCACTAGGGGCCGCACTAAGACAGCTTAAATTCTGCCTGGCAAATTAGAACTAACATCGAGTCTGAAAAATAATCAAAAATAGTGCTTCAATCCACGATGGTCAAAAACCACATAAACTACTGTGGAGAAGTCACTTTTTTTTTTTTTTTTTCTATCTCTCTTCATTTTGACTGTAAGTAACCTTCTCCATTCATTGCTTGTTTTGGTTGTGGAGCATTGACCCAGTTTTGAAAATAAGAAGTCTTGTATTTATTATTATAAAATATACTGTGTAAAAATGTTACTTCTTTTCTCATATTAGGAGAAGCTATACTAATATGGGACCCAATATTACTTTGACTGAAGTTAGGGAAAAGTCTTTTTCCTCATTAGGTCCTGAGAAAACATCAGGCTCTAGGTTTGACGACGGGCCCAGGTCACAGTTTCCTTTCCAGTACTCCTGTCAGCGTCCTTGGGAGCTCTGCTGCTGGGTGGCAGTGATGAGACCCTGTTCATTTCTTGGCAAATATTCACTGAAAGAAAAAATAAAATAAATAAATGAGAACAGTGAGAAAGAGCAGTTGCTATTAAAAGGAAGCCTGCCCTCTTCCTGTGTAACTCCGGAGCTGCCCTAACGACTCAAGAGTAATCCTTTCCACAGCCAAATTTGTAAGAATTTGTGAGAACAGTTTTGAGTGGACTATTAATAACTGTTGCATTTTGTTTAGCTTATTAAGGCTTAAATTAGGCCAGCAGAAATCCTTGGATCTTCAGGGCCGTAGGGGTTGTACCGGCTGTGCTTGTGAGAAGGGTGCGCGCGCAACTCCTCTGGGACAAGGCGTTTCACCCAACCCAGCCACTCCTGCGTCTGGAGCCAGTTCCTCATGGGCACAGGCGAAGCGGGCACCTGGCCTGGAGGTTCCTCAAACTTGATTTTCTGTTACTTTTGTTAGTCTACAGTGAATCACACGGGAGGATAAGCCAAACAAAGGTTAACTAAGCTGTGGTGTGTTACTGCTCCAAAATGGAGGGCCTGGCGTCGATGTCTCCAGTTATATGTTCTCTTTCCTATGAAGAAAGGCTGAGAAGGGGATCTCATCAACGTGTACAAGTATCTGAAGGGGGGGTGTTGAGAGGATGAAGCCAGACTCTTCTCCGTCGTGCCCAGTGACAGCACAAGAGGCAACGGGCACAAACTGAACCACAAGAAATTCCATTTGAACCTGAGGAACATCTTCTTTGCTGTGAGGGTGACTGAGCACTGGAACAGGTTGCCCAGAGAGGCTGAGGAGTCTCCTTCCCTGGAGATATTCAAAACCCGTCTGGAAGTGATCCTGGGCAATATGCTCTAGAGGTCCCTGCTTGAGCAGGGAGGTGGGACTAGATGATCTCCAGAGGTCCCTTCCAACCTCAACCATTCTGTGATTCTGTGATTCTGTGATGTGCTGGCATTTATTCTCATCTAAATTCAGTCATTCCAGAAAATACAGGATGCCTCAAAAACTCATGCTCCCGTTTCCCTTGAATACAACATGTTTTGAAATCCCAAAGTGGAATGTTGGCAGTTTAGGAATAGCACTATTATTATTAGGATTACTGTTATTGCTGTCACTGTTAACAGCAAGTGCTGCTGCTGGTAACTTACATTAGCACAAAAAGGAAAAAAAAATGCAGGTATTTTGGTCATTTAGTGATTAATCATATAAAATATTAGAATCCTTTTTATTGTTAGGTAAGCATGGCATGTTCAAAAACATTCTGTGGTTATTTCTCATCTTTTCATTCTCTCCTATAAATCACATAAATTTATTTACAGTCTAAGAACTGATTACCTATAGATTTGGTGTAAAAAACAGGGTTCAGGTAAGGTTGCAGTGATTTTCAGAAATGTGCTAGAAATATGTATTGTGTATGTGTATATGTATATAATGATATAAAAGGGATAACTATTAAGCTCTGAAGGGCTTATGAGGTGCAAAATTCCTTCCAAAATTCAGGGTTTTTAAAAGAACTTCATATACTCTTTGGTAAAGGAGGATGAAGAGCACTGTTAATTCAAAGTCACAGATAAAAATTTCAAAGCTGTCCAAAGTTAGGATTTTTAAATTCAGACTGAGATACTCCAAAGAAAATAGGGATGCTTAGAAGGACAAAGAATCTTGACTCAATAATTAAAAAGATTGTTCTGAAATTCTTTAAGTAACTTCTTTAAGGTGATCTAATCAACGTGCACTGATAAGTCATGGTAACTTGGCTGCTAGTTTTGGAATTAGTGGCCTCTTGTTACGATGTCACAATTTTAAAAAACCTCTGTTTTTTAGTGAGTGGTGTCCCCAACTTTTTGCAAGTAACATTATACAGTTATGAGTAGAATCATCTGTGCAGGAGTGGCCTGCTTTTATTCATCACTAGATTCCTTTTAAGCTAATATTAATGTAAAAATAGATTTTAAAGTTAAAAAAAATACTTGATTTTGCCATAAAACTCATGAATTTTAATAAAAGAATAAACAAAGCAGCATAAACACTTACATGGTGTATATAGACTATAAATGATTTTAAGAGATTAAGCCTGTATGTGTATGTGCTCAGCAATTAATCTGTGTATGTATGTATACTATTTTTATGTATCTGCATACATCAACTTCCCAAATAAAACTTTTTCCATGATACCAATAACATTCATATATATATATATGCACAAAAATATATTCCTACAAATTGCATTTTGTGTATGTATTTATATTCTATATATATTTGTATACAATGTGGATACAAATGTTTAGTCAGATATTACTGCTTTCCCTGTATTCATGATGGATCCTACAGTATTTCATATAAAAATAAGTACTAGATAGACTTGAGAAATGTTTGCAATGACTATTTGCATCAGTGTTGGATACTTCACTGCTAGATGATGCTACTCTCAAATTATGATTCTCAGCACTCACAATCTAAATGAAGTCTATCTCTTGTCATTTTAGCTGCACTTTCTATTAACATAATCACAAGTGGTTTCCCATAGTGTGATACTGTTACAGCTGTGATGATTTGATTGGCAGCAATATCTATAAGAACACGGTATTATTGTCTACAGCAGTTACTGATACGTTCAAGAAACAGCTTATACTTGATGAGCAACATAGTAGAAAAGCACACCTACACCTAAGACAGAGAAATGTGCCTTCTTTCATTTGTTCCATTTTGGGAATACTTGCTCGACTGAAAAGGGAGACTAGTTGCTACACTGCAATCCTTTAGCATTTAATGAACCTTCTCCAAGCTAAATTACTGTGTTTATTAATAATTCATAAAAAATGGCCAACCATTTAACCACAATACGTGCAGCTGCCTGATAAAGAGATAGTGTCTTTCCTTTGGGTCTTAGAATGCTTAATAATTTAAAAGAAAAATGGGTAGGATTTTGCAGAATGCTAATAATGTGTCACTACTAACTGAAGAGTCCTAAAGACATATGTTCCTTTTGCCTTGCTTTTGCAGTTTGTGACTAGCTCTGTAACAAAGAAAATTAGGTCCTTGGGAGATTAAAAAAAAAAAAAAATCAATGGGAAAAAGTACAAAAAAACCCTTATGGTTCTATACTTCCTCAAGCTAATGACACACTAGATTTAAAAAAAAATAATAACCAGCTTTCCCATATGATATGTGTACAGAGAACTAAACAGCCCTTGATGCTCTGGTTCAGAATCTTAATTGTGATGCATTTCACAGGTAATCCAGAAGAGGGAGGTGTTTACTCTTAAATAGGTCATTTTTACCTTCTATAATTCATTACATTACTGAGGAGAATAAAGCTAAAGGTGTCCTTTTTCCTCTTTAAGATAAAATTGCGGTATTAAGATAGTTATTTTTGTTCTAAAATACAGTGCTATAGATTAGCAGCTGTTTCTTCTTCCAGCTGAGTCTTTATCCATAAATGCCATTCTTTTTGGATCTGTGGAAAATCCTGGCTAGTTTAACCATCCAAATTATGTTTTTATTCTCACTAAATCCCTTTGCCCCCCCTTTTTCAAGAAATGTGACACCTGTTGAATTGCTAACAGCATTAATTAAACACAGGCGGAAGTCTTCTGTAATTTCTGTCTACATTTGGAGAAAAACCTTTGAAAAGGTACTTGTATTTGCTGCGGTGACAACATACGCTCCATCCTGACACCAGCCAGAAATATATAAAATACCAGTACTAAAATTAGGCTTTAAAAAAATTATCAGATCTGAACAAGTTTCAGTTAAAGTTTTTAAAGATATAGCCAAGGATCAAGTTAATTCTGTGTGAAAACGAGGTGAGATGACCTGGATAATTACAGGCCAGTCATGTTAATGCTGATCCCGAGCACGCTAATGCAACTGATGATATGGAACTTCATTTATGAAGGCTTGATTAGTGCCAGTTAGGACAAATTTATCTAAAAATCTTTTGGAGCTGATGGGATATCTCTTTTTGATAAGAACTAAAGCCTAAATGATACTGATTTCAGTGCTGAAAGATTATACTTGCATGCTTGTGTGATACTGCCTGGATACTACATAATGTGTTCTTTGAGAAATTAGAATTACATGCTATTGACATGATATACATTGAATGTTTTAAAGATTAACCAGTTGTCATGTCTCAAAATGTACTCTTAAATAGAGATAACGAGATAGGGATATTATCTGCCCAGACCTTTCATACAACGCATGAAGAGAGATGGGCTGTCAAGGAAACTAAATTAACTTGACACTGAGGAGGCTGCTTAGATATAGGCTACCTAGACCAAGACCTTGGATGCAGGGACCAGGTGTAGCTCTCAAGTACCTCTCTCCTTTACCCTTAAGAAATATATGAAAATTCCCTTTCCAAATACTATCAAATACTCTCCCAAGTTGAGCTGAGGTATCATCCAACATGGAAGATCAAAGCTCAGCACCCGCTGATTTACCCCTCCTCTGTGAAGACCGAGCTGTCTGTTCATTTTATGATTTCAAGATCAACGTCTAGTACTTTTTCTAAAGTAGGTCCACTATGTAGAAAAAAACCTCAAGATTTTCCGGATAAAAGAGATGGTAAAAATTCCCTGGGTAGTATCTATATCTTATAAAAGTCACCATGGTGAAATTAATCTTATCTAAGTTTAGATACCCTGAATATTAATGGTAATATCTGAAAAATATATCCTTGATGTTTTCTAAAGTGCATGGATAAAAATGCACAGGTTTAGGGAATTATTACTGTGATATATTTTGAACATATGCATTAGAATGAGATTAACTGTTCCATAAAAGTGGCTATATAGGTGGCTTGTTCAGATACATATGCTTACATATAGCCAGCTTACATATGGTTGTTTGTTTGGCTTTTTTTTCCCCCAGAAGAGAATAACTATGAGGGGAAAAAAAAATCATTCTCCTTTGTCATTTCCTAGCCTGCTAGACCTTGAATTCTTTCCTTCATGACAGGATAGGTTTAATCCAACACCACTCTAGAGCACACACACCTTAAGCTGTCTATAAAAGTGCATAGAAGACTCTTCAGAGATGGGTGGTGGTATAAATCACCAAAAATTGAAGAGGAAATTGATAATTTTATGTCTATATCCTTGGCTGTTGCTTTAAATATGAAATTATTCCATGAAATGGAGGCTAACAATGCTATTACCTGCTTTAAAAGAAAATGTCAACTAGGATTGCATTTTGTATGGAGCCTTATTCAGTGAGTGTGTGTGAAGCTTGGTTGGAGAACACCTTGTCACTTGAGCCCCCTGGAGACTTCCCTCCTCACAGAAGCAGACATCCTCATTGTGATTAGCCTATAGATAGTGATGTGGGTGAAAGGAGGCTTAATACCTCATTTCTGGATTCTGATCAAATTTCCATATTTTGGTTTCCTCAGCCAGTGAGAGAGGCTCCCACTAGCCTTTACCAGCTGTTTTGCATGTGCTCCTGGACACATGAAATGATAGGATTTGTACTGTGCAGCCGTCCTTCATTCTTGTTTCCAGCACGAAGCTGCTCCACTAATTCTGAAGCAGTTTCGAAAAAATGCAACATCATAGCTAGACACTAGAAGAGAAAAGAAATTAAATTTCTTACAGAATTCAAGAATCATCAGGATTTGGCAGTGATAACTGAGATTTTCAGTATTATAGCTTTCATTGTAGTGCCTGAAATCTACCCTTCTAATATACTGATAGATCAAGTACTTAGGCCTTAAGAGTGCAAGACAGACTTAGAGCATGAGTTTCCCCCTCCTGGGGACAGTGATCCTTAAAGAAATGTGCTGAGGTTTATGTGCTGAGGTTGTGGGGGGAGGGGTTATTTTCCAATGCTGTGGAAATCATTACAAAATATTTTATTCAAGGTGGTTCTTTGGACTACATTATGTAAAAATGTCTGATATTAATCATGGTGATCCACTCTGTCTTTAGAATCTTATTAATATATTTTAACAATCATATTTCAAAAATGCCTAACACATTTTAGACAAAAAAGTACTGCTTTTTGTCAATAGTGAATCATCCCAGAAACATATATTATTTTTAATGCTGTTGCTTACTGCTATTATTCATATTGCTGTTGTTATTAGACTTTGTTTTCCCCTTTTTTCCTATTTTCAGGAAATGTCTTAAATTCAATGCACTGAATTAAATCAAAAATGCATTACTGGGGAATTGAATTCATCAAAGTTCAGAGGGCAAAACAGAAGCAATACACAACTTGAGTTCTTCTCTATTGCTTTGTTGAAGAGTCTTTGACTTAAGGGATCTGTTAGTTTTGTCCTGGCACCTTCAGATGTGCATATCTGAAGACAAATGGAATTTTATACCTGATACTAAAGTTTATGTCTGAAATGATATTAGCAAATATCTTCTGGCCTTGTAGTATGCAGTAAAATGAAAGGATCTCTTTTATTTCATTATGCGGTAGTGTATAATTAGCAGATTATGAAAACGTGTGAACCAAATAGTTGTGTTCATACAATATACTAGGAGATTTGCACCATTTCAAAATAAGATACAGCTTTCAGGAATACAGCTGTGACAATATGTTCTGTCTCAGGGACTACCCACTGATTTCTCTGCTTGGGACTACATAAATGGGATTTTCTTCCCAGGTCTGTGGTCATGCATGTGATGGGAGAATACTTCACACTAAATGCAAAAGTCAAGTTGGTATCCATCATGCAGTGATGATTAGTACCTTAGTACCTTAGATAGTCAGCTGTGATGTTTTGTGGAATCTAGAATGCTTGCTGTTAAAATAACTGTTAAATGGAAATGCAGCTTTCACAAAATCAACTTCACTTTCCTTTTGGAAAACAATACATACATTTTGTTGAAACCAAAAAAAATTGTCATGATCTGGATCACTATTAAACTACAACTTCTGCTGAGGCCTTGCAGGACATACACTTCAAAGTTTCAAATTTCCACTCTTTGCCTTCCAAGTTCAATGGCTTAACTGTATTTCAAAGAAACTGGCTTGAACTCCCTCTGACTGACATCATTTGTTATTTAGGAGGGTCGTTTGACTATAGCATATCACGACAGAGATGTTCTAACTTGAGATCTAAGACCAGAGGAAGGCATGAAAGAAGATAACTTTCAAATTGAAAGTCCCATCTGAGAGTGTAGAACTTTAGAGACTGAATTTAATATCAGATTGGCTCAAAACTTAATATTTTTGTTCATGAATGTTGAAGTAATTTATATTGGAAAATACTAGCACAATTTTTCAATATTTACAGATCTTGTCACAGCACCTATTCTGTCCTCTCCATATAGTATGAAATAAGCAAAAAAAGTTCCACAGAATAGTCGCTTATTGCAGGGGGAGCTATCCTTTGTGTCCCACTGTTCCTGTTGTAGTTGTGAATTATGTTTTTTTCTGCCCTGAAAGCAGTAGAGAGGCTGTGAATGATGGAAATCATAGACCTTATTGGCATGCAATGTGTATGCCCGGAGATGTGATACAAGTTAATGTGGTGAGATAATGGTATTATGACACAGCAGGTCACATTTTCTATTACATGGTTAGTGGGAAGTAGAACTGTTCTTTATCTTCCTTGTCTTCCTTGGAGACTCTGCAGGGAGAAAGCTGCTGTATAGGCTTTTTATGCAATAATAATCTCATCTGGCCTTATACTTGTCTTATTAATTCTTTTCTTCACTGAATGTTCTTTCTCTCTTTTATTACAATGAAATAATATTAAACTTAGGCTATTGGTAAAGAGAAATAGGTCGTCTTATTTTTTCTTCATTATTCTGGATTTTTTTGAATTATCATTTCTAAGCTTTCCAAAAAATAAGATTCAATTTATAGATGATTAGATAATTTGTCTCCCTAATGTTTTCCTGGGTCTGTGGTATCTTAAAAGGAGTATTTTAAATGTGATAGCTAACTCTTGCTTTTTTTTTTTTTTTGATTCTGTTTGTGTCCTGCTATTTTCTTTCTTTGACGAATGCTTTCATCTCATGCATTCTCTCAGTATGTACTTATGTTCTCCAATAACAGCTGTGCTTCAGGACCTCTACAAGCTTCCTCACAGCAGTATCTTGTCAGCTCTAGCAGAGCCCTCAGTAGTGGAAGCTGGGAGAACAAGACTATGCTGATAGGCTCCTTCTTTGCTGCAGCATCACTCAACATACAGTTTTGAAGTATGCCTTAGCAGGTTTGACTCCTGAAGAGATCTCAACAATACCATACAAATAGGCTTTCAGAAATAAAAACAGAGCTAGTACTCTCACTGCAAATCACGATTTCCCTATACATGTCACTTTAGCTGGCAGCTTAATTGCCTGTTATATTCAGTAGAAAGCATTGCAGAAAAAGCACTGACCTAAGAAGTAGTTAATCTAAAACTTTTTCAAACATTGAATACGCTGATTGGTGTTCGTTCATTCGGTCTTCGGAACTTCCCCCCGCCCGCCCCTGTGCATTTTTCTTTTACTATGATAACTGCATCTTAAAGCAGCTCCTCTGTGTAGCATTGTGAAACTTGGACATACCTGAATTTTCATAACTTCTAAGCTTGACGTTAGTTCTGCTAGTGGTGTATGAGTAGACTAACTGCAGTAAAAACAAAACAGCAACTAACCAATTTACACTGACATGCTTTTGCGCTTTTAATAGCTAGGACATCTGCTTAGCTGTTTCCTGTACTTAGCTTTTCCTGACCATGTGCAGATATATATGATTCACCAGAAAATTAGTCAGATGTTCATTAATAACAGAGTTTCACAGCAAGCTGTTCATTAACCTGCTAAAAAATGGCTGTATTTGTTATTTGCTCAACCCAGTTAATACAGATAGGAATGCCACAGTATTTATGGAAAGCAAAAAACTATGCAGATCTAATTCAAAGGCCCCTGAGCTTCCAAACCTGGATTTGAAATTTCAGCTTCTCACAATCTTTTTCCAGGGCATATCAGAGGTCTTAAGCTAGATAATGAATAACTTTTAGCAAATGCGACATGCTGAAAAAATAAGTAAATAAATAAAAAGCTTTGTCTATTGCAAAAATTGCTAATAAATCCAAGTTAATTATTAGACAGTTCCAGAAAGGACATACATGTAACTTTTAAAAGCTAGGCATAGCTTTCATACCTAACAACTCAGTGAGATGACCTGCCTGGGATGTGAGAAGCACAAGCTGGCATTCCTCCTTTAAATGAGCGATCCAATGACCATACTCTTTTCTGGATAAGGTACTCCACTGACAGTCTTTCATTCAGCATAAATAGTTACAATTTCTATAGACCAGAGTGAGAAGGCTACCTTCCATTTACCCGACCGTGAAAGACTTGAGTCTTTCTTTTTCTAACCTTGCATAATTATGAAGAATTATATTAAAAGTCTCATTTGAAAATAATAGGTAACTATTGTAGCACTATTATAGCAAATTCTCAAGGAAGTAAAGTAATTTCCAGCAATAGCTTTGGTGTATACCATTAATAGCTTTTCAATCATAGCTAAATCCTCAACAGAAACTCTTGGAGTGTGTACCAGTAAAGCAGATCAAGAGCACAAGATGGAGTGCTCTGTTGTACATATCTAACTACAGAAATAAATATGTTCTGCATCAGAAACTGTTTTTCTACCTGCTCAGACTAAAAGAGTTGACTATTTTGGTAGCACCAGGCCATTATCCTGGCAAAAAAAGTCCATCCTGGTTTGTTTGCTAGAGAAGTAAGAAAATTATTCTGAAAATGTGATGTGTGTGCCCAGGATCAGTGATAAGCCACATGACATTTTTGGTGTCACATTATCCCGACTTTTGCTAACCAAAAGCCCTTGAGTGATACAGTTCCTCTAAGTGCTTCTTCTGACTAGAAATATTTGGTTATATTCCTTATTTAGCTTTAATTGGCCTTTGATTTTCTCTATAAAAGAATATATATCTGATACTGTGCTGGATGCAAGGGACAAAGAGAATAGTGCTGGGATTCTAATCTGTACTAAATCATGATACTCCCAGAAGGCTGCACACAGATTTTCAAAGAAAAATATTGATGGAGCTGAAAGCTGTATGATTTTGTAAAAATTCTTGCTGATGGGGAGCAGCTGTGGTCACTAGTGTCCTTTGGGACCTGTTTGAAATTAATAAGCAGTATTAGGTTATCTCATTTTTATCACCTCCTGCTAGAACCCTTTACCTCTTCAAAAATATCAAAAGAAACAAGACAGGTTGTAATAGTGCTGTTATAGTTCTGGCTGCTCTTATGAGGTCATCTAGTAGTATGAGGAGGTCATCATAGCCTGGCCATCGGCCTAAATTGAAGAAAACTTCAAAAACTGAAGAAAACTTCAGTATCTTCTGAGTTCAGAACTGGAATCACCAAAATAATAAGATAAAACAAAGGGAACATGCAATGTTAGACAAGACAAGCTAAGACAGTATGCAGCGTTTGGGAAAAGCCATGAGAATTGCAACGGATTTTGCAAGCATTTGCAAAATCAAGCAGAATTTGCGTAGTACCAATGCAGAGAACAATTTTTAGCACAAATGTATTGGTTATGGCAACAATAAATAGTTACATTTACTAATTTTAGATAGAGCAAGCCAATGAGCTCGCAGGCAGCACTGAAGAAAATCAAACACATAAGAAGGAAAAAGCATGATGAAATTCAAAACTAACAGAGGACATCTTTTTCCCACTAAGCAAACATGTGAATGAAATGTCCATTTTAACAAAATAGAAAAAAAAATAAGATGTATGAGATTATATGACTGTAAGAATACTCGTTTGGGCTTAAAAATGTCTTAGCACACAGGTCCCACTAAGTAGGTGCATTAATTACTGAGAGAACTGAAAAACAATTTGAAGACATTCTTGAGGAACTAGAAAAATTCTGGTTAAAGGTCCTATAGTTCATGTCTCTCCAGATTTGGAAAAAAAATTTTTTTTGCTCAAGGAAATATATAGCAAGGACAAAGATTGTGTTAGTTGTTAATTACATGGAAGAAAAAATGCATAAAACAAACATATGCAAACAAGTACCTTCATTTATTTATAGGCCCTGAAGTACTAAAAAAAGTGTGTATAAGGAGTCATTTCCCACCATATACAAAGGGAGACTGTTTTCAAAATATAATCATTTCCAAACATTTTTCTGCAGTTAATAAATCAGCAGAAACAGAATTCCATACCTCCATGAGAGACCTGTATCATATAAGGAGCAATCCTTTGATTAGTTTTGAGGAAATAAGATATTTTATGAGAAATAGTAACATTTTCTGTCACAAGGAATGTATTAACATCTCTAGTAAAATTATTTTAATCTGCGTAAAATATATGAAAAACCTAACTCTTGTTTTTTTAAGGCTAGATAAACAGAAATAGTAATTTTGTGTAATAGAAATACTTTTTTTTCTCCCAGATGTGTTAAAGCAAGAATAAGAACTGTTAGAATGTCAGAGTCTCCTGCTGTCCTTCAGAAATGACTAGCAGAAGAGGATGTCTGGAAAACCGTACCTAGGGAGGAGTGCACAATAGTGTCACCAAACTTCCACAATGGGTTTTGAACTGTGAGAAGTGTATATCTGATTGGCAAATAGTGACTGACTTTTGTGGGGGTATTTGTGCAGCCGTTCTGAAGAACTGATGCAATTTCATCAAAAAGATTATGTTGGGTTATATAACTTTAATATAATTAACTTGGGGGATCAACCTATATATTTCAGCTACTGAATTCGTAAAAAGAGCTATTATGATTTGTGCAAATACTCTAGTGACAGAATTTTGATTCAGACAGGGTATCACCTCTTTTAGAACATATTCTGGAAGATATTAGGAGCACTTTGTAGGATACAAACCAAATTAGACTTCTAACTTGAGCCTAAATTAAAGACTTTTAGTAGGCAATTTATTCTGAAGGGCCTACATTCCTCAGTGGAAAAGATCAGTGCCTTTAAAAGTGTCTCAATCAAAATCTTGCCTGTCTAAGTGTTATCTGGTATACCTATACTTCTTCTAGGAGCATATCTAATAAATGACTTGCCAAATGAGTGCTATATAGTAAATTCTAATGATGATATTCTTATGTTGATATGAGTACTGATACATTGTTCTGAATCCACACGTTTTAATTGAAATACTACTCTTTCAACAGACTGTCCATCTACATGGACATGCATTGCTAGATACATTTGACAGTCAAGCACATTTTATGATGTTCTACTTTCTTTCCTTCTGTTCCTTTCCGAACTGAGATTGCTACATTTAATACTGTGATGACAAGTGCCAATAACCTAACATATAAAAATCATGTTCATCTGATATTGGTAAAAGCAAAATTTCTCCAGGAACATTTCATTGTGCACTCTCTTTGGTTTAGGACATAATGACATACATAACATCCAGTTCTGAACCCAGAATAATTTTCTGCCTAGCTGTCTTTTGATTTCACAAGTACCATATAATCTCCCATGACAATAATTTCTGGAACTAAGAGAGAATTTTGATGTGTCAAGAAAGATATAAAAGTGCAAGTACACTTTATTTCTCTTAAAATATAGCAGTTTGACTTCTTTCAAATAACATTTGGTTCTATAGCATTTCCACCACTGTAGTCATTGGCTTTGATAGCATTCCATCTCATCAGCAAACAACTGAGGGCCATGATCTCATTGCAGTTACAGAGACATGGTGGGATAGTTCACATGACTGGGATGCGGTCATGGATGGCTATGTGCTTTTTAGGAAAGACAGGCCAGGCAGGTGAGGTGGTGGAGTTGCTCTTTATGTGAGGGAGCAACTAGAATGCATGGAGCTCTGCCTCGGGGTGGATGAAGAGCAAGTGGAGAGCCTATGGGTAAGGATTAAAGGGCAGGGTAACATGGGTGACACTGTTGTGGGGGTCTACTACAGGCCACCTGATCAGGAGGAAGTCGTCGATGAGGCCTTCTACAGACAGCTGGAAGAAGCCTCACGATCACAGGCCCTGGTTCTCCTGGGAGACTTCAACCATCCGGACATCTGTTGGGAAGACAGCACAGCTAGGCACAAACAGTCAAAGAGGTTCCTGCAGAGCATTGATGATAATTTCTTGACTCAGGTGGTGGAGACGCCAACGAGGAGAGGTGCAATGCTAGACCTTGTACTAACAAACAAAGAAGGTCTAGTTGGAGATGTGAAGGTTGGGGGCAGCCTTGGCTGCAGTGACCATGAGATGGTGGAGTTCAGGATCCTACGAGGAGGGAGCAGGGCAATGAGTAGGATTGCAACGCTGGACTTCAGGAGAGCTGACTTTGGCCTCTTCAGGGACCTACTTAGGGGAATCCCATGGGGTAGGGCCTGAGAAGGAAGAGGGGTCCAAGAAAGCTGGTTAATTTTCAAGCGTCACTTCCTCCAGGCTCAGGATCAGTGCATCCCTCTGAGGAAGAAGTCCAGCAAAGCAGGCAGGAGACCTGCATGGATGAGCAAGGAACTCCTGGCCAAACTCCAGCAGAAGAAGGAAGTGTACAGAATGTGGAAAAGGGGACAGGCCACTTGTGAGGAATACAGGGACGTTGTCAGAGTGTGCAGGGATGCGACAAGGAAGGCTAAGGCCCAGTTGGAATTAAATCTGGCAAGGGATGTCAAGGACAACAAGAAGGCCTTCTTCAAATACATCAATAGCAAAAGGAAGACTAGGGAAAACGTGGACCCGCTGCTGAAAGGGGCGAGTGCCCTGGTGACGAAGGATACAGAGAAGGCAGAGTTATTGAATGCTGCCTTTGCTTCCGCCTTCCCTGCTAAGGCCAGTCCTGAGGAATTCCAGACCTTAGAGACAAGAGAGGAAGGCTGGAGAAAGGAAGACTCTCCCTTGGTGGAGGAGGATCAGGTTAGAGATCTTTTGTCCAAACTTGACATCCATAAACCCATGGGCCCCGATGGGATGCACCCACGAGTGCTGAGGGAGCTGGCGGATGTTATCGCTAGGCCTCTCTCCATCATCTTTGAAAGGTCCTGGAGATCAGGAGAGGTGCCTGAGGCCTGGAAGAAAGCCAATGTCACGCCAGTCTTCAGAAAGGGCAAGAAGGAGGAGCCAGGAAACTACAGGCCTGTCAGCCTCACCTCCATCCCTGGAAAGGTGATGGAACAGCTCCTCCTGGAGGTCCTCACTAAGCATCTGGAGGACAAGAAGGTGATCGGGAGTAGTCAGCATGGCTTCACCAAAGGGAAATCATGCTTGACCAATCTGATAGCCTTCTCTGACGGAATGACTGGCTGGGTAGATGAGGGCAGAGCAGTGGATGTTGTCTTTCTGGACGTCAGCAAGGCTTTTGACACTGTCTCCCATCACATCCTCCTAGGTAAGCTCAGGAAGTGTGGGCTAGATGAGTGGACGGTGAGGTGGCTTGAGAACTGGCTGGATGGCCGAGCTCAGAGGGTTGTGGTGAATGGCGCAGAGTCAAGTTGGAGGCCTGTGGCTAGTGGTGTCCCCCAGGGGTCAGTCCTGGGCCCAGTCTTGTTCAATATATTCATCGATGTCCTGGAGGAAGGGACAGAGTGCACCCTCAGCAAGTTTGCTGATGATACTAAACTGGGGGGAGTGGCTGACACACCAGAAGACTGTGCTGCCATTCAGAGGGACCTGCACAGGCTGGAGAGCTGGGCGGAGAGGAACCTCCTGAAGTTCCACAAAGGCAAGTGCAAGGTCCTGCACCCAGGCAGGAATAACCCTATGCACCAGTACAGGCTGGGGGTTGACCTGCTGGAAAGTAGCTCTGCCGAGAAGGACCTGGGAGTGCTGGTGGACAACAAGGTAAACATGAGGCAGCAGTGTGCCCTTGTGGCCAAGAAGGCCAATGGGATCCTGGGGTGCATTAGGCAGAGTGTTGCCAGCAGGTCAAGGGAGGTGATCCTGCCCCTCTCCTCAGCCCTGGGGAGGCCTCGCCTCGAGTCCTGTGTCCAGTTCTGGGCTCCCCAGTACAAGAGAGACATGGCACTCCTGGAGAGAGTCCAGTGGAGGGCTACCAAGATGATTAGAGGGCTGGAGCACCTCTCCTATGAAGAAAGACTGCAAGAGCTGGGCCTGTTCAGCCTGGAGAAGAGAAGACTGAGAGGCGATCTCATCAACGTGTACAAGTATCTGAAGGGAGAGTGTCAAGAGGATGAGGCCAGACTCTTCTCCGTGGTGCCCAGCAACAGGGCAAGAGGCAATGGGCAGAAACTGAACCACAGGAAGTTCCATCTGAACCTGAGAAAAAACTTCTTGACTGTGAGGGTGACAGAGCATTGGAACAGGTTGCCCAGAGAGGTAGTGGAGTCTCCTTCGCTGGAGATATTCAAAAGCCATCTGGATGTGATCCTGGGCAATATGCTCTAGGTGACCCTGCTTGAGCAGGGAGGTTGGACGAGATGATCTCCAGAGGTCCCTTCCAACCTAAACGATCTGTGATTCTGTGATTCTGTAACTGGCCCACCATATTTACCTTTGCAATTCGGTGGTCTTCTGACGATGTTGTCCAGACAATAAAATGTTAATTTTTTTCAGGGTTATTTACCTTAGGATCTGTGATAATGATTGCTCTTTATAGTTGTTCTCATAACAGAACCTTTTTCATGCAAATTAAACTGTTTTCGTAAGTCTTATTAAAAATTGTTATTCCCTCAGTGGGCTGAGACAGCATGGAGGTGACATATGTATTCTCTAGGGGAAAGGATTGAATATTTGAATGCATGACAAATCTTTACTTCAGGAAAATAAATACATCTTGATAACTGAAGTGAAATTAAGTGAATTTGATTTTTATGTCATTTTGAAGAGATATCTTGGAGTGCACTCATGAACACAGCAGAAAGATAAAATATTAATCCTACAGTGATGCCAGCTAGGTTTCTGACTCATCTTCTTTGCACTATGAGTATTCCGTTCCAGAATGACAGGGTTAGAATTTTTTTTACCCATAAAAATGCCAACAATGAGGTCAAAAACATGAAAAGACCTATTCTTCTTTTCATGATTGTATATAACCCTCATCAGTAGCAATAGAAATTAAGATGGAAGCTTTGAGGTGAAGTAAGTATTCCAAAATAGTCCTAAATACTCTCCTAAATACTTAATTAAATTATTCAAGCCAAAACATTTACAGAACATAATCCATATATTAATATCTTTGCATAAACCCTAACTAGATTAAGGTGGAATGTGTCTTTTTCTTATTTCTGCTAGAGTGAAAACAAAGCAAGGTAAAACAAACTTTGTCTGGTGTAAGAGCTACTAAGAAAGTGGAAATAATTTAATGGTATTTGTGAATTAGGGTAAATCTAGTAAATGTGCAGCAATGAGAAACTTTCTGCCTTTTTTTAATATATATATCTATATATTTATTCTTCTCAAGTAATGAGAAGATCTACTCCAAAGTAAATCTTTATAGTGCATGTATAATGGCAAAGATGGTTTGGTATCAAGACTGTCCGTGCAGAGAGTCTACATTTTCACTCATTAGTTTTTAATAGATATATTTCAGAACTGTCCTTCCAGTATTTTCACAGCTGTACTTGTTCTTCACAGAGCCTACTAATTGCTACGAAGTGCCACTGTTCCTTCCACAGTACATCTCCTTCTCATTCGAGATTGAAATTAATTTTCTCAGGTCTTGCTATCTTTGAGAAAAGAAATTTGATTCCTTATTTTCTTTGATCCTATCTAACTGCTTAGTTGCCTTGCCACTAGCAAAAATAAATAAATAAAATTAAAAGGGGAGGACAAAAACAAGAAACCCAGAACAAATTAAGCACACGAACTTGTTGGGCAAATGAAGAATTGAGATTAGAGGATTTTTTTTTTTTTTTTTATTTCAATAGTCAATGCATTTAGTCCAAATCCTAACAGGAATGTGGCTAAAGCAGAAGGGCACCATTGACCTCAAATATGTATGAGGTCTTATCTTGTACTTAACAGTCAGCAGAAATATATCTGCATCTTCAGCTTGTTGTCCTCAAAAAAGAAGAGATGCAAAGAAATAGGAAGGGTCATGACACTATTCTCTAATACCAGCATCTGAGACAGAATATGAGCCTCAAGCCAAGAATATATGGGGAGTAGAAACTCTTCCTGCCTGCTTCTATGGAAGAGCTGCACCAGGAATGGGGAAGGCTATTGATACTGTTTTTTGCCATCGCACAGATGATATGTAAGTGATACAAGAAAGACTCTGAACTATTATACATCTGGCATTAGAAGTCAAAGGCAACTCAACAATCTGCAGATTTTCAGAGCAAAACACCCATAAACAGTTTGGGACACTTGGAGTACTATGCTCTTTGGATTTGTGCATTCAGAGAGTTAATCTGTTAAAAAGAAACATAGAAAATACACCAAGGCGGAGTGAGCGGAGGAATTGTTGAATATGCATCTATAGTCCAGGCCCATAAGAAAAGGTGAGAATTTCTGGGGTCAGTAGAAAATTAAGAGCTCCAGAGCATGTCCCTAGAAAGTTAGTCAGATCTCATTAAAACTGGATTAGGGAATATATCTACTGAACAATGTATTTGCCTATAATAGAGAGAACAGCTTTGGAACTGCTAGGGGGATATGTTTTTGTAAGATGCTGAGACTGTACTTTTGAATTTTGAGCTTTCAAACTTTTTTTGGTAGGAGTTCATTCTATATTTAACAACATATAGGACTTTTGGAGCCTAGATATGTATGTTCTGGGAACTTAAAGTTCTGAAAGTTTGGTAGCAAAAAAAGTAAGAATAAAATCCCTGAAGCACTAAGCCATCACTGTGTTACCACGCCAGTGGGGCCAACCCTGTGCAGTAGCACATTTACATGACTGACTGGCTTACACCATGTGGTTTCCATTAAGCCACTAATAGACAGCAGCAGCAACTGCCTGCATTGAAAATGTGGAACCCAGCCATTTCAGTTGCATGTCCTGGTGGTGTGTCCCACATAGGTTCTGATTTCATCTGTTGCAGATATGCAATGGCCCTTCTACAGGCAGGAGAACAAAGTACAAAAACCAGAAAGGATGCTTGATGTCTTCCACCGAAGTCCCCAGAACAGACGACAGAGACAAGGACTGTGAGGTCTGACAATCACAGAATCACAGAATCACAGAATCGTTTAGGTTGGAAGGGACCTCTGGAGATCATCTCGTCCAACCTCCCTGCTCAAGCAGGGTCACCTAGAGCATATTGCCCAGGATCACATCCAGACGGCTTTTGAATATCTCCAGCGAAGGAGACTCCACCACCCCTCTGGGCAACCTGTTCCAATGCTCTGTCACCCTCACAGTGAAGAAGTTTTTTCTCAGGTTCAGATGGAACTTCCTGTGGTTCAGTTTCTGCCCATTGCCTCTTGTCCTGTTGCTGGGCACCACGGAGAAGAGTCTGGCCTCATCCTCTTGACACTCCCCCTTCAGATACTTGTACACGTTGATGAGATCCCCTCTCAATCTTCTCTTCTCCAGGCTGAACAGGCCCAGCTCTTGCAGTCTTTCTTCATAGGAGAGATGCTCCAGCCCTCTAATCATCTTGGTAGCCCTCCGCTGGACTCTCTCCAGGAGTGCCATGTCTCTCTTGTACTGGGGAGCCCAGAACTGGACACAGGACTCCAGGTGAGGCCTCACCAGGGCTGAATAGAGGGGCAGGATCACCTCCCTCGACCTGCTGGCAACACTCTGCCTAATGCACCCTAGGATCCCATTGGCCTTCTTGGCCACAAGGGCACACTGCTGCCTCATGTTTAACTTGTTGTCCACCAGCACTCCCAGGTCCTTCTCGGCAGAGCTACTTTCCAACAGGTCAGTCCCCAGCCTGTCCTGGTGCATGGGATTATTCCTGCCTGGGTGCAGGACCTTGCACTTGCCTTTGTGGAACTTCAGGAGGTTCCTCTCCGCCCAGCTCTCCAGCCTGTCCAGGTCCCTCTGAATGGCAGCACAGTCTTCTGGTGTGTCAGCCACTCCCCCCAGTTTAGTATCATCAGCAAACTTGCTGAGGGTGCACTCTGTCCCTTCCTCCAGGACATCGATGAATATATTGAACAAGACTGGGCCCAGGACTGACCCCTGGGGGACACCACTAGCCACAGGCCTCCAACTAGACTCTGCGCCATTCACCACAACCCTCTGAGCTCGGCCATCCAGCCAGTTCTCAAGCCACCTCACCGTCCACTCATCTAGCCCACACTTCCTGAGCTTACCTAGGAGGATGTGATGGGAGACAGTGTCAAAAGCCTTGCTGACGTCCAGAAAGACAACATCCACTGCTCTGCCCTCATCTACCCAGCCAGTCATTCTGTCATAGAAGGCTATCAGATTGGTCAAGCATGATTTCCCTTTGGTGAATCCATGCTGACTACTCCTGATCACCTTCTTGTCCTCCGCATGCTTAGTGATGACCTCCAGGATGAGCTGTTCCATCCCCTTTCCCGGGATGGAGGTGAGGCTGACAGGCCTGTAGTTTCCTGGCTCCTCCTTCTTGCCCTTTTTGAAGACTGGCGTGACATTGGCTTTCTTCCAGGCCTCAGGCACCTCTCCTGATCTCCAGGACCTTTCAAAGATGATGGAGAGAGGCCTAGCGATAACATCCGCCAGCTCCCTCAGCGCTCGTGGGTGCATCCCATCGGGGCCCATGGATTTATGGATGTCAAGTTTGGACAAAAGATCTCTAACCCGATCCTCCTCCACCAAGGGAGAGTCTTCCTTTCTCCAGCCTTCCTCTCTTGTCTCCAAGGTCTGGAATTCCTCAGGACTGGCCTTAGCAGTGAAGACAGAAGCAAAGAAGGCATTCAATAACTCTGCCTTCTCTGTATCCTTTGTCACCAGAGCACCCGCCCCTTTCAGCAGCGGGCCCACGTTTTCCCTAGTCTTCCTTTTGCTATTGATGTATTTGAAGAAGCCCTTCTTGTTGTCCTTGACATCCCTTGCCAGATTTAATTCCAACTGGGCCTTAGCCTTCCTTGTCGCATCCCTGCACGCTCTGACAACGTCCCTGTATTCCTCCCAAGTGGCCTGTCCCCTTTTCCACATTCTGTACACTTCCTTCTTCTGCTGGAGTTTGGCCAGGAGTTCCTTGCTCATCCATGCAGGTCCCCTGCCCACTTTGCTGGACTTCTTCCTCAGAGGGATGCACTGCTCTTGAGCCTGGAGGAAGTGACGCTTGAATATTAACCAGCTCTCTTGGACCCCTCTTCCTTCTAGGGCCCTACCCCATGAGATTCCCCTAAGTAGGTCCCCGAAGAGGCCAAAGTCAGCTCTCCTGAAGTCCAGCGTTGCAATCCTACTCATTGCCCTGCTCCCTCCTCGTAGGATCCTGAACTCCACCATCTCATGGTCACTGCAGCCAAGGCTGCCCCCAACCTTCACATCTCCAACTAGACCTTCTTTGTTCGTTAGTACAAGGTCTAGCAGTGCACCTCTCCTCATTGGCGTCTCCACCACCTGAGTCAAGAAATTATCATCAATGCTCTGCAGGAACCTCTTTGACTGTTTGTGCCTAGCTGTGCTGTCTTGCCAACAGATGTCAGGGTGGTTGAAGTCTCCCATGAGAACCAGGGCCTGTGATCGTGAGGCTTCTTCCAGCTGTCTGTAGAAGGCCTCATCTATGGCTTCCTCCTGATCAGGTGGCCTGTAGTAGACCCCCACAACAGTGTCACCCATGTTACCCTGCCCTTTAATTACCCATAGGCTCTCCACTTGCTCTTCATCCACCCCGAGGCACAGCTCCATACATTCTAGTTGCTCCCTCACATAAAGAGCAACTCCACCACCTCGCCGTCCTGGCCTGTCTTTCCTAAAAAGCACATAGCCATCCATGACAGCATCCCAGTCATGTGAACTATCCCACCATGTCTCTGTAACTGCAATGAGATCATGGCCCTGCGACCACACACAGATCTCTAACTCTTCCTGCTTATTCCCCATGCTGCGTGCATTGGTATACAGGCATTTGAGAGAGCCAGTCAAGCACACAGGCTTCCCAGAAGAGGTGCAAGAGGATCCTCCATAGCCATGTTGCATGCTGTCTCCCCTGGTTGTATGCACCCGCTGGAGGCATCCTGACTTGAACGGTGTTTTACTGACTCCCCTGCCACTATACCACTCCCCTTCCCCCATCTTGCCTAGTTTAAAGCCCTCCTTACCAGGCTGGCCAATCTGTTGGCAAAGACGCGCGTGCCCCGCTTGGTAAGGTGGATCCCGTCTCTCCCCATCAGCTGTTGATCTTCAAACAGGGTCCCATGGTCATAGAAACCAAAGCCCTGTTGCCAACACCAGCGGCGCAGCCAGTTGTTAACTTGGAAAATTCGTCTGCTCCTCCTCCTGTCCTTTCCCCTCACAGGCAAGATTGAGGAGAAAACGACCTGGGCTCCCAGACCCTTCACCACCATTCCCAGAGCTCTGAAGTCCCGTTTGATGGTTTCCAGTTTGCCTTTCGTGTCATTAGCACCCACATGGAAGATCAGCAGAGGGTAGTAGTCTGATGCATGGACAAGCCTTGGCAGTCTTTCCACGACATCTCTTATTCGAGCCCCTGGCAGGCAGCAAACCTCTCTGGACAAGAGATCAGGTCGGCAGATAGGTGCCTCAAGGACAAGGACTGTGAGGTTTGACAAGGACTGCGTGTCATGTTTGTCCCCGAGTCTGATCATAATCAGTGAAACCCTTTATCGCTTTTATCAATATAAAAGTGACTCTGAGTTCAGTGAACAATCTAGCAGTGTTGTGGAGAGAAGAAAATTTTTTCTCCAATCTTTCATTTTTGATCCTTTAATGCTCGATAGGAATTAATGGTTGGTTTCGGTGCTCTTAACCTGAGCAAGTAAAATGAACGTAGATCTCAGTTTCCTACTCATCAGTTTTCCTAGTACATATCTCAGCTGGATCCTATCTCACAAGTCTGTTTTTTTCCTGAGATGGAACTGATTTTGTCTGTGTGTGTGAATCTTGTGTTTCTTTAACATAGAAAAAAATAAAAATACAATGACGTTTCCTCTTTATGATTTTTATAAGGAAAAATACTGGCATGGTTGCATATGTGGAAGTATAGAGGAATGAAACTGTGGTTCTTTGCAGTTAGAAATCAAAGTGCTTAAGCATTGCCAGGACACAGAGATGATTTAAAAACGTATTAAGCTAAGGTGATGAGTAGCATCTTGTGAAACTGCTGTCCAACAACAGACTATATTTGTAAGCCCCCCTTTTATATTAGCTTATATATATTAGCTTGAAACAACAAGGCAGTTGTTTCAAATGCCTCTGGGTACCATAGCCAAAAGGAACTGCTTTAAATCCATGGGTTTATTTGGTTTTCACATATTTTATACCTTACAAGTACCTTCTTCAAAATATAAATACTTCTGAGGTCAGGTTACAGAATAAAACCGTACATGAATGCAGTGTCACAAAATGTTAATAGTACTATGTGACTGAGTGTTCACACAAAACAATAAAAATATTTTACTGCTGAGTGAACCCCTTCACTGATGCTCAGCTCCACTGGTAAATGGAGGGGTTATGTCTATACAGACATACCACAAAGCCCTTAAGCCTGTTTTACATTTCAAAACATTCTAAATTTGCATCCCTAGCATACATTGTATTGCATGTTAAGCCCATTTTATTAGAAGATTATTTTCTAGTGCTAACAATCATTTTTTTCCTAGTTGACATGCACAGTGCTACAGCAAGCCTAGCCAATCAAAATTCAATTGTCAGGAGGCAGGAAAAATGTCTTTATGTGTATTACACTCCATCAGCTTCCTTAATCACTTCAGGTAAATAAATCTGAAGACTTTTAAACTAAATTTACATAAAATACATCCTCACTTCTATCCCCTTTTATATGCAATAGATTTTTTTCTTTAAATGTGTTTTCTGATGTGAAGGATGGTGAAAGATATCAGCGTATTATCGTCCCAGCAGGACTTATTGTCAAGAACATTTGTGAGAACAGCAAGCCCTTAGTTTCCTCAGTGCTCTTCAGTGGATTTGCAAGATGGTGTAACAGGAATGAAAAACATACTTCTTCTTGTAATCAGAGACTTTAAGAATCATTCCACAGAGAAAGGACTTTAGATGTGGATAACCGTGCATTTTTAGATTCTATTGTGAATAGACAGGCAATGAAAAAGCAGTGGAAAAACTAGGGATAGACAGCTTAAGGAGAATTAAGAAGGGAATGAAACCTCTGGTAATATTAAGATTCATTTCTAAGGTTGAGCGAGGCAGCCTGACAGAGGGATTTAATGTAAAAGTTTGTTAGTTAAACTTCCAGAATCAACCATAATGTATATTCAGTATAAATAGGAGATATTGCCTTTCAGAATCGCAGCCCTAGCTTCTTTTCCTGTTCATCTAGTGTGATCTGTGAAGGTTTTGCTCTTGATCAAGAGTGCACTATTCCCAGACATCCAAAGACTAAGCTCTCAAATCGAAGTTGAAATAACCTGGAATCTTTTTTACAGGGGGTGCAAGACATGCTAAGGTTTTTTGGGGAGAGTTTTGATACAGGTGAGACAACCACTGCTTCTTATCGTCTATTATGTGATTAGAAGAATTTGAAAACTACCACTTTCACTCTTTTAAAAAGGTAGAATACGGTATGAGCTAAAGAAGAGGAAAATGTAAGTAAGTTATGAATAACAAGGACAGAATCTTTTATATCTTGCCCCATTGCCTTTTCTCTTTTTTTTGCTAAGTGGGTAGACTGTGTTGAACAGCACACAAAAAGTTTACTTTGCTTTGCTTTGCTTTGATTTCTACCATCCAGCTGGCACAATAGGGAAATGGCTAGGCCTTCCTAGTTTTATATTCTGATGTGTTCAGACCTCTTTTCTGGCCACACATCATGTGCTGGAGAGCTGAAAGCTGCGGTAAGGTTAGTGTTCTGAATCAGCACTGATAATCTGTGGGCAGGAGCTCAGTATTCTTTATTTTCAAAATTTCAGAACGTGTTCATTTCTTTTGACATAAGTTCACGCATTTCTGTGAGTTGAGTGAAAACCCATGAATTCTGAGCATGCCGATTCATATCTCGGGTTGGCTGTTTTGTTAGAGTCAAGCTCGGAGGAGAGAATTAACCAATCCGATACAGAATTCATTGCTAAGGTAATTGTTTATCTGTATAATAAAATGCACCTCATTAATTACATCTAAAGAGCTTAGCACTGGAAAACCGCAGTCTTTTGCAGGATTATTATTTGTTATCAGAATTTTAAAATAATCATAGCTAAAACTAATTGTAGTTATTTGAATGGTGATAAATGTTATCTTTTTCCAGTTCTGTGATATTCTGCTTGTTATTAGTATTACTCTGGCATTTCTTTATTTACATAGTGTCATTTACATCAAGAGAAATATATTCTTACATATATCCAATTTCCTCCCAGTTTTTCCCTGTTTGAAGGCTATTCTTGATTCACCTTGTATCAGGCATCTCTGTATCAAAAGCACTATACATTCCAGCTTCCACTTCTTTTACTTAGCATTATAGTAGGATATATAAGCTTACCCTTCAAGACAATGACTGTCTTAGAACTTCTCTGGATATTTTCCTAAGAGGGAATAGACACATGCATGCATGTCTTCCTTCCTACCTTCCTACCTTCCTACATTTTTATTTCTTTCTGTGTTTCTAAATATTTCTTCTGGATGTAAAACAGCTCTTTTTTTTTTTTTTTTCCTTTTTTTTCTTCTCTTTCCTGGTATACTCTGAAAGACCTAAGAAATAAGTGTAGAGTTGTAATCAGGAAGGAATAATGGTGGAAGAAATTTTGACTTTCTAAAAACTCAGCTTCTTCCACTTATTCCTGATTTATTCTCATTATTTGCATTAAGTCTTGCACTGCTTAGCAAACCTTAAACCATATATTAAGTCCTTTTCTTTTTCCACTTTATAAATCTTCAAGGTGTCTTTAGTTCAAGCACTGAGACACCTGAACTGACGAACAATTGTTCTGTAGTCAAGTGCATGCCTCTATAACTGAGCTGCAGCTACTGCAGATATAAAGGCTGAATTTAGTAATGTAGCTACCTTCTTTATTATAGAAAGATGATTCTTCCCATCAGAGTGAAAAGAATTAAACATGCATGCAACAAGAATAGTTCGTTACAGGAGCAGCAGATAACAGTTAACAGTAAAAAGCTAACAAAGGACAAATCCTCTTAAACAGAAGAGGATTTCTGTTACATTGTATTTTTAACAATATAATACTGTCTTTGTCTATTCCTAAAAACAAAAGCTAGATAAATAAAATAATCCTCTGGAAAAAATAAGAATGATAGTTCCAACAGTATAATGTGGATGCTGGCACACTGGAATGCGTTTGACATGTCTAAAGAAAGGAATAGATGATTGCGTTAGTTGTTTCTTGATCTTCTCTTTCTGATGGAAGAACAAAAAATGTGGCCACATCATGGAAGAGAATCCTTACCATGAGCTGTTGCTGCTAACTAGATCAAAGGGAACTCATAATGGCCGTATTACTTTGGTTATGTCTGTATTGATAAATAAAACATCATTGCCCCACTGTTAAGGCTAACTCCATGTAGAGCAGTTTGGCTGCGTACACACTACATAGAATTTGGTTCTGGAATTCCTCTGGACTCCATGTAGTAGCTTTATGATCTTAGGACATATATATATATATATATATATATATATATATATATATGCATTTTTTTTCTCCCCAGGATTTTGGGGGTTTTTTGTTTGCTTGTTTTTTCAATTCAATATGTTTAAAAAAATACAAGGGCTAACCTGTAAGCCATGACTGCTTTCTTCCTTCTGTGAAACTAAGGCTGCAAGTTGCATGTGTTGGTCTGTAATATGAAGACATGTAGGGATAGCTAAGGGTACAAAGCCCTCTGGGTTAAACTTGGAAGTCATCCATGGCTCTACCTGCACCCTAAACTCTCTAGCACATTGTCGATTAGATGTTGTCCAGAACAGGTTCAGAGGGTGACCTGACAATTAAATCAGCTTATTGCCTGGATTGCTTTTATTTAGCAGTGTGGATATTTCTGAGTAGAAAACCAGCAAAACTTATTATAGTTTACCTACCAGAAATGCATTGCCTGCACTTTACATAACAGATGTCTCTGGCTCAATTGCTCTTCACCTACCTACTGGTGTCGCAGTAGCATTATACGTAGCAAGATTCTGCAGTGACACTAGTGTATAATATGACTGCTAAATTACAGTATTTTGTGATGTAATACCAAAAAATATAAAACAATATATGTAAAAACAACGTGTGTATTTGTGATTATAAAACAGCGTGTGCATAAAACAATAGTCAAGGAGAGACAGTTCTATTGAGTGCATTCATGTGCAATCAAATTTTTAAAAATTTTAAAATGCAAAAGGTGTTTGAAAGAGTTCCTGTAAACCCTGTAGTAATCTTTCTCAAATCATCTATGAAGCTGTCTGTAGCAAGAAATAATATTTTGAGATTCTTTTCCTGACTTGATTTTCTAACATTATAAGTCATCTCACTCTACTTAGGGAAGCATGACTGTCAATGCAAACCCAAATTATCCCACAGATAGACCACAGGCAACATTATTTTAGACTTCAGCTATCGTTACCTTGAAATAGGCCCCCACCAGATCTTCCCAAAGTTGTGTGGTGTTATGTAGATCCACCTAATCTACATGACTCATTTTCACTAAAAACACGTTGAAATTGTGGAGTTGTGTTTACTTTTTATCTTATACAAAACGATGTGTCAAGTATTTCAAATGAAAGAAATATGAAGTAAAACACCAGGATCAGCCTCAGCTGAGAATATGCAATAGAGATGTGCGACTGACTCCTTGGCAAATAGACCTTACAATAAGTTATTTACCATGCTTGGTGGTTATTTATTTATTTATTTATTTCCTAAGAGATAGCTAACTCTTGGTAGGTGTCCTGAAGTAACTTACCTGAGATTAACAAAAAAAAAAAAGTTTTCATCAGCAAACACAACCCTAAACACCATAAAATAATTCATAATAATAATACTTTATTCTATGTAGCTATGCAATTGGAATCTACAAAAAAGTCTTTAGACTAAAATAGTGCATTGGAAGAAGACTACATGTGTTTAAAGGGCTTAATAAAAGCAGCTGCAGTAATATTTAAAACTTCTTTCTTATTTGAAACTTTACAGTCCTTTCAAAGTACTTTGAAAGAAAAAAATATATAATTATGCTTATTTTGCAATTCGGAGTAAGAAGCCTATGAGGCTTGAGGTATAGCAAATGAGGGAGCTATATTAAAAATCCAATTGAGCTGCCATCTTTATGATACCTTTTCTGTTTCCTAAAAGAATTCCTTAAGCATCAGGTCATAGGTGAGCAGGAAAAAAAGGATAGTAATATACTATTTTCTGAAGTGTTTCTATCGTGAAACAAGCAAAATATGCAAGATATAACAGGCCTGCCTTTTCCGGTATGTATTAGGTATGACGACAAGGGTAATTCCCTAAAGATAGCCTTATAGAGAGTAGCTCCTGGATATTTGTTCAGAAAAGATCTTAGCCTGTGCAAAAGAATTGTAACATACAGAAATGATGGAAAACGTTCTGATCAAAGATAATCTTAATGCATTTGATATGCATTGAGTACAGGCATTAATTAAGGAGAGACTGGCTAATATAGCCACTCACTTACCCTAATTGTCTTTTAGACACCTCATTCCTTATTTATCTGTGGATTCAAATCTCACTTTCAAAAATGATTTAGTCAAGAATTCAACATAAGGCATTGTGCTGCTCAGCACGGCAACGTCTAAAATGCAGATAATCACAGCAGAATTTGCAGTGCTGGCTAAGGAGCTCAGCTATAGCCATACACTGAATATAGGAACCTAAATTAGGGTTCACAGCAGCCAGCATGCAGAATGCTGAGATGTTGAGCTCCCCAATGTGAAATGCTGAAGTGCAGGGTGTGTCTGAAATGATTACTTTTTGGAACTTACTGGAGAGGTGTAATGAGGCATCACTGTGCATTTGAGAGTCAGAACCTGAAACAGCTAATGGGGGGTTCGGAGCTCTGCTTTCTTTTTGAGGGTGGGACACTACTAAATAATACCTTCTTCCTCCTCTTCTGCTTCTAGTTACAGAAGCCCTCTCATGGAAGCCATAAGCACATTGGGTGCCTCAGAAACTGAAGTACAATAGTAAGCTTTTACTGATTTGCTCTCCTAAATGTAACCCTGTAAATTCCACATGAATGGTGCTTAATGTCTTGTTGAATACCTGACCTAATCTTTTAGGAACCTAATTTCAATTGCCTTTCACACTTAAATGTCTTCCTTCTGCAAACTGGGGCTTTTGCAATTTTGAAAAGGTTATGTCTTTCTGGCATGAGCCTACGTGGCAAAAGTTTTGATAGGTTTACTGCTCACCAGATGGTGTTTTCACACTCTCATGGTTTAAAATTGCTTAAGACTGTTTAAAGTACTTGGTAAGTGGCTTCAGGATGTGGGAAGGTATCGTCCTTACAGCCTTGCATTTTGTTAAATCCCAATATTTGATATTGTTTCCTCTTTGGGACTGGAGAGTTGCTTTTACTGCTGTGCAGCATTCTTTCTTTTTACATGAGCATATGTATAACAGCTGTTGTCTTACTTGTGATCTAGGGACTTCTAAGGCTTAAATCATCATCCTCTACAGTTTCAGTGAAAGGACTGGTCCGTAGCTGGAGGCTAGAAGAGACTCATATCCTCTACAGATTGGGCACAAGCAGGAGATATATAATACATGCTTACCACTGGGTTAAGCACACACTGTAGGTGGTAAACTCCCCAAATTGCAGTTCTCCTCAGAAGCACTAGGATATTAAACTCTTTATAATTTCCTCAAATGAACTAACAGCTGACATAATCCTTCCTAACCTATTTCATATAATAAACAATAGCAATCTGGTGTGTTCGCTTCCCATCTGTCTCATGATGCTATTTGTGAACTTTCCTGCATTCCTAATACCCTTGAGGAAAGATTTTCCAAATAACCTTTACACATTAAGAAAATTTTGCTAAATTAATTACATTTGCTTCTTATTATTGTATATCAGTAAAAGATCTTTAAAATACATTGCATTATCTGAATTATTTTCTAATAAAGGTAAGGAAAGAAAGTAGAGAAAAAGATTCCCTTTAGTTTAAAGTTGAAAAATTATACATAGTACATCTGCCACTCAGCTAAACTAAAGCAAGAAGACTGTCAGGGAAGAATTATACCAAGCTGGAAAAAAAAAATCCTTCATGAAACCAGGAGGAGTTCTAACCACCTCTCTTCGGTTAAAATAATTGTAATGTACCATTATTCTTTCTTGTGTAAGCAGGTAAGAGGAGATTGCCAAACTAAGCACACATTAAGACAGTTTGAGTAGAAAATCAGCTGTGTGACTCTAGGGATTTCTATGAAAGCAAACACAGAGGTTAGAGCATTAATCGGTAAGCTTTGTGAGAAACAGCAGAGAGACTGGGAAAAAAAAAAAGTTCTGATAGTAGCAGATTCTGGAAGCAGTGCTATATTAGCCCTGAGGGCAAAGATGTGCAATCAGGTTACCACGGCTTAACAAGTTACTGCTTGTCATCAGAACACAGGTAATTGTTAGCGACCAGAGGAAGATGATAAAGGAAGTCCTGTCATTCAACAAACGCTGTAACAGAATGCACACCTTGTACCATTGCTGTCAATTCAAAGCATGCTCTCTCCAAAAGTCTCTCTATATAAAATAGGTATACAATCTTAGGTGCAGAAGTGCAACTGGAATAAAAGGCTAAAAGATGCTATACTACAAATCTGAGACACCTGAAGAACAGCTATGGCCAATTAAGGGATGATTTCATAAACCAGCTATAAAAGTAGAGGAGAGTCAGATCATCTTTAAAACTCACCTTTTAAATAAATAGACAAATCCGGCACTAAATGTGAGATGATGTGGCTTAACATAAGCCACAGTGAGAGTGGATTTTAAGTAAATTACTTTATAAAGCATTTGGACTCCACCTAAGGATCAAATAATGATAGTTATGTGGGTCAGTTTACAGTAGCGGTATTTGAAGCACGAGTCTGAAAACAACAAAGAGAAAGGTTTTGATTTATGTGTTGGTTCAAAAGAAGTTAGCTCTCTGAGGAAAGAAATTGTCTTCCTTTGATTTTGTCTTTAGGAATCCTTTAGTTAGGAAATTAGATTTTGTGCATTCGTTATAAATGAATATTCTTTGCAAATCCAGCTAGTCCTATGGCTTCACCCCGAAGCAAAAACCCTATGAAATCAGAATCTAATCTATCTGCTTGAGTCATAAAGGAGAAACTAGGGCTTTACTTGAAATCACTATTGTGCTAGACACATAACCTAATATGATAATCTTTTCCTTAAAGATTTTATGATACAAAGTTTTTTCTGTGATGAAAGTTAACATGTTTGCTATCCTAACTACAGTGGTGCTGTTAAATCAGTGTAACTTCTCCTCTAATCAGTGTAAAGATATACAATATATAACTCAAATTTTCTGATGATGCAACCAAAGAATGTTTAGTTTGGGATATTCTGCATGTATTTCATATAGCCTAAGTGAAGGCAGAGCTTGACTTTAACTCTCTTTTGAAGTTAAGAAAAACCTCAAAAATCTGACTGAATAATATACTAATACAAAACTATCTAAAAGAAGCCTATATTGAAAAATGGGGAGAAGGGAGAGATAGTATCCACTATTTTACTGATAGGGAATTGTAAAACATATCATCTATCAGCTTCCCCAAAATTACAGAAAGAATCTGAGTCAGAGGCAGAAGCTAAGAAATTCAGCCTGTATCTTCTGAGTCCCAGTAGAGTATTTAGAAGTTGTCAGCTTTGCTTATAGATCACTTTTAGGACTGGCACTGTGATTATCGGTTTGTGATACGCTGTGCCACATTGAAATCTGATGTGCTTGGGCTTAATACCACAATGGAAGGGAAGTATACCTCCTTATAATTGTTGTCAGTTTGGTCTATTCAAATGCTTCAAACCAGAGATGTGGTTCTTCTCTAATGTAGATGTATATTACCAGCAATTCTATTGACATTGGTGGAATTAGACCCATGTGCAGCCAGTTCAAGGGGGAAGAATCAGGGTCTATATTTCTTTTTATGGCTGATTGCCTTCCTCTTAACCCTGAAACTATACCAAGGTGTTACAAGGTTATTTAATCAGTGTGCAGGCATGTGAGATGAATTCTATTTTTATACTTTGTGCAAGTTTACCAATTGTTAGATTGAACAGGATATATTCCAGGGCAGAATATGGCTCAAATTAAAATACTGCAAGGTAGTAGATTTAAAGTTTCAAATAAAAATTTTCATGGCCCTCTGGGGTTTCTGTTGAACATTTCCGTATCCATATATACGTTTTTGTCAGTTTGATATATTGTGAAGATGTGACAATTTCAAAACAAATATTTTAAAAATCCATGGAAACTTGCTGACATAAAGATGCATATTAATTCTGTATTTCGCAGAGAGAGGGGAATTTATTTCAGCTATGTTTAGATGTCGATTCTAAGTAAGTCTGTGCAGGAGCCCTTTATAATCAGTGAAGATAAACAGAGCGCTATTTATCAGACCTGTTTCAGATGTTGAATTTAGGCTGAGATGAATGGCGCTGCATAACTCTTGCATAATGAGATGAACAGTCCAAAATGCCTTTTTCCAGCCTTGGGTGACTGATGCAGATATCGGTGCCTATACACCACCCATGGTGCGTAGAAAAGAATGTTCTTGTATGTGCCTATTCTAGAAAGAAAAACAGTATTTCCATTTTACATACCACTATTGACCTGAGCGACCAACCACTTGACTGCAGTGATTCTAACCCAGGCTGGTATCTTTGACCACTGCAGCAAAATGTGTGAATGTACAAGGTTGGGTATATCCACATGCAGTCTTTTGTACTTCCTCATTTCACTATATGCAGGATTATCACATTCACTTTGCCGTTACACAGATGGTCAGATGTGCTTATATTCTTCTCTTTCTCCATTTTGAGGACTCCATTCTGACTGAGCTCTTTGGTATTAGTGTAATGGAACAGTTAAATAATAATAGACGCCCATTTCACATGAATATTTTTCAGCATGCGTCTTTAACCCTAATCTTTGAAAAGATCGGAAAACCTTTTAACTTATAAATGATAATTTGTCCCATTTCATTCGACATTGATGTGATAAGGTCAGCTGCGTGGGTCATTCTCCTAGTAACGACAAGAAATCTGACAAGTTTGCATTAACAGAGTTTATGTTCATATAGCATAATTGATTGAACCTCTCTTAGTTAATATTAGCTTCTACAAAAAGCAAACTGAAAAATAGTGTGGTTCGAAAGTTCTGTGCATTTGGACCAGTGGTCTTCATCTGGTTATATGAGAAGATAGGCTGTATAGCTAGTTTTTAGCTTAATTTTTAGCACTTATACACACATACACATTTGGCAGTTATAAAAATGGCTGATTTCAGAATGGTCACCAATTGGCAGTTATTGTTTCTCAAAAAGGGGAGATATCTACAGAGTTTCAGGTCTGGAGCAGGTTAGAATTGGAAGGTACTGCCTCAGGCAAAATATTGTTGATTTATATGGTACCTTTCCTGTGTGACAGACAATGGCTTTGGACTCTCAGCTTGGAAGTCGACAGGGCATCAGGGGGTCAGGATAAGCTGGTAACTGCTATTTTTCACAGAGGAAAGGTATCATTGATGCATTGACTTAGGAGAGCCTTATTGTCTCTCTGAACAATTTACTTGTTAGGTTTTCTTCTTTCTCCTTGCATTTTAGTCAAGTACAATCACCTTTTTAACTTATTTTTATTGTTTCATTAATTCACTTGCACAAACTTTGTTTTCATATTGTCTTTAAAAAAGTGAATGAATATTTAATTCTGTATGGGTTAGTTCTCTCAGTTTTATATCAGATAATGTGTATGAGCTACCCTTGATAGTTGTGAAAAATCTCTGTGGAACTACAGAGCATAACTTTGCATATATCATGTATTATTTAATTATTCATATAGTTTGCACCATTGCTCCAAGAATCTTAGCAGAATTCAGGTGAAAATAATAACTATTTTCAAGTATTTGTTATCGACAGTGCTGTGTGTTTCGGGCAGGACACCATCTTTTCCATATTATGCATTTTCACTTCAGGAAGAAGTAGAATGGGACCAAGCACTGGTAATGCCCCAAATACAAAGGATGTTAAGCAGTCTCACCTATCATTAGCCATTTCAGTGAAAATAGTAACAGCAGGAATAGGAAAAATCCAAATTTGATTACACGTATAACTACTCTCTTAGCCTGTACATTAGAAACTCTAAAAAATGAGATGGAGAACTCTTCAGCATCTCAATACAGAGAAAATATTATTTACAAAACTAATGTTGGTTGTCGTCAGTTATGGTATTAACATGGCAAAATAATATTCTATTCAGGGAATAGCATATTCAGGGAAAATACAAGCTTTCTCTTGCATCTACCATCCATTCCATTTTTTCTTTTGCATAGATCTAGTTATTAATATTCATAACAAATCACATGAAATCATTTTCCTAATCCTTATTAATCACCAGGCTCCCTGATGTTTCTTTTCTTTTGATGCAACTGAAGATATAAGTTATCATGCTACAGAGCCATTTAGGGTGAAACTCATAAGCACAAGCTTCCTGAAAGATAAGAGGACAAGAGTGCTTTTAAAGATAATTTAGTATCTTTATTAACTTAATAGGCAGAAACACATCTCCTCATGTTACCTATTATCCTATTCATTTAATCACTACATTTGATACACTTTCAGATCAACTTCAAATCCTTACATGTATATAAGAGGCTAGAAATTCTAGGCCCATAAAGGTTGGCACTGAGAGACATAAAATGGTAAGTGAACCAGTTTTCTGGATATAGTTCTGAAATTTAATACAGGATATAGCTGTTTGTATAAAGTAGCAGTGAAGGTCAACTTGTGCAAAAGTCTTTTTTGGGGAGGAAGGGAACAGAGACTGTCTGGATAGCTGTTACTGCTCCAGAATTAGAAATTTGTTTTCCAGAAGCTTCCTTCAGGGAACTCTCTTTAGTCTGACTGTCTGACTGCTTTTTGTTTTGTTGTTTTGTTTGTTTATTTTAATGGATTTTTCTATTGTCTATGTACCTCTGCCTTTTGGTTCTAATTTTTGATGTTACTGTTATTATAATTATTAATAATGTGTTTAGTAGAGTTATTCTACAGGAAATTATAGGTCCAGTGTAGAGATTTTACTTTATAAGGGGTTCGTAGTCTTTTGAAGTGAATAGGACTGTATTCAGTGATGCCAATGATCTGGATCAGTTCTTCTTTGGGACATAGCCTTTCAAGGAGTTCTATAAATGTGCAGAATTAAAAGAAACCTCTTAGAAATTTAGATTTAAATGCCACACAGCAAATATTATTTAAACAAGCTACAATCCACAGACAGAGGAGTTGTCATCCAGAATGGAACATGCATGTCTCTGCTGCTTGAATTCTCTTTTTTTTAGATAAAGATTGAGTTATTTCAGAAGTGCACCTACCCTGCCTGCCTCCCTCCCTCTCTTAAATTTAAATTTCTAATAACTAACTCCTTTTATCTTCTCAAACTCTCTCTTAGTCTTCAAGAGCGTTTTTTTTTTTCCTAGATACATGTATGTTTTTCTATGTACACAAATCACCTGGTGAAACTCTTTTTTTTTTTTTTTTATGGTTCATTTTCTGTTTTGCTTTTGCTTATTTACATTTTACTCTGTTGTTATTTTCATGTGCTTGCTGTCGGTAACACTGCAGAGTTGTTTTCTTGTTTTTTATTATTTCTCCTCAGTGAAGTATACACTGTGAGGATTCTTTCCCTCTGTATGCTCCTCCTTACTGACTTTGCTTCTGACACTGTATGAGCTGCAAAAAGCTGTAGTTGTCACTTGCTTTTCCAGGACTGAGCAGACAAAAGCCTTTTGCAGCTCATGCACTTGACATGGAAAGTAACAAGGATAGATTTTTGCAGACAAAAAGTGCTGGTTGTAGAGAGTGTTATCTTTCAGCTTCAGTACATTTCTAGTCAGGCTATAGAAATTGTCACAGTGTTTCATACTTTAAGAAGTCAAAAACATAAAAAGGCTGTGCTGTGCACTCACAGTATAAGGCAAATTGACAGTAATTTTGTACTATTTGAATAAAACTTTTGGCATAAATTTGGAAAAGCTAAAATTGCTTCAGAATTTAATGACTGCTGCAGAATTTGAGTAAGTAGACCTAAAAAAATGTGGTATTGAATATACTCTTTTACGACCAGTCAACATTGTTAGCATGCATCTGTGCTTAATATGAGAAATGTTTTCACTAGAGTTCTCTTACAAAACAAAAACAAAAACAAAAACAAAAAAATCAATGCTAAACCTTTTCCTATTTTATATTTATTAGTTGAAGATTTTCTGTGAAGTCATAGCCGAACTTCATCCTAAGGAGCTATGCGATGATCTTCAGAATTTGTATTATTATCTAGATTTGAAGAGCTGTTTGCAAAGTTTGTGCTCAATCTCTGAACCAATTGCATTCGGTCATTCTCTAAGTGGTAAACATTCCTAGATCCATGTTTTCTTTCAATAAGAAAATATGTTCGTTTATCTGAATTAAATTTATTTTAGAAAATGTAAAGCTTTTCTATGCCATTTTACATAGAAAGATCTGAAGGAAAGTTTCTAGGATTTACTAATATTACAGCAACTACTTGCGGAACTAGCAGTTAACAAAAAAAAGAGAATAAAAATTAATCATTGTTCCATGGCGCTTGCCATCACAGAATCACAGAATGGTTGAGGTTGGAAGAGACCTCTGGAGATCATCTATACCCAATCCCCCCTCCTCAAGCAGGGTCACCTGGAGTACATTGCCCAGGATCGTGTTCAGGTGGGTTCTGAGTATCTCCAGGGAAGGAGACTCCGCTACCTCTCCGGGCAACCTCTTCCAGTGCTCTGTCACCCTCACAGGAAAGAAGTTTTTCCTCAGGTTCAGATGGAGCTGCCTGTGGTTCAGTTTGTGCCTGTTGCCTCTTGCCCTGTTGCTGGGCACCACAGAGAAGAGTTTGGCCCCATCCTCTTGACACCCTCCCTTCACATACTTGCACACATTGATGAGATCGCCTCTCAGTCTTCTCTTCTCCAGGCTGAACAGTCTCAGCTCTCTCAGCCTTTCCTCATATGAGAGATGCTCCAATCCCTTCATCATCTTTGGGGCACTGCACTAGACTCTCTCCAGTAGTGCTATGCCTCTCTTGTACTGGGGGAGTCCACAGCTGGACATAATATTCCAGATGCGGCCTCCCCAGGGCTGAGTAGAGGGGGAAGATCACCTCCCTCGACCTGCCGACAACGCTCTTCCTAGAGCACCCCAGGATATCATTGGTCCTCTTGAGCAATCAGATAAATAGTCTGCAAAACTATCACTAATATAAACTCAATATAGTTGAAGAAATTGCAGTATGTTATAAAAAGTGTTACTTAATAACATTTAACCAGCACTCATGAGTGTATGTTTATTTTATATTTTTTAGTTGGTCACAATTGCTGCTGAAACAAAGAGGATAGGAAGTTCTATAGACAGCTGTAGAAGTGAGAAAAGAATTAGGAGACACACTATTTTTCCTGATTAACACCATGGGGTTGTCATGCTGCAGTACCAAAAGATTTGCACGAAACTCTATGCTGTTGACAGAAAAGTAAAAGAATCTAAATTTAGTACAGGCATGCATAATACACATTTCACGGGAAAACATCTCAGGATATTATTTAAACTAAAGTTTTATTTAATATAAAGAGTGAGAATAGGATTCATCTAAAGGGTATGAGAGCATAGGAAAAGAGGATGACATTCAGTTTCAGATTATAGACACCTGCATGTAAGCATCTAAGTGTGGATGCTAAATGTAAGATAAGTGTTCAGGCTCTGAATATAGCCAACAGAAGCATTTTAGATGCACTTAGTATTAAGGTCATCTGCAGAGAGCTGTCAGATATGTCATAAAATACACAGGAGACCTGTCTTTGTACTGAGTGATATGTGAAGACTAGGTGAATATGGAAGGGCAACTTCTAAGGCCGTAGATAACCATGTTTGGGCAACTGAATCATACCAATAGTTTGGATAGTCAGGACTGCTCTTCTGCTGAGGAATCAATGCAGTTCACTGTCAAGTAGTCCAGCACTCAACCCAGATGTTCAGCTGTCTGTGATCCAAAACCTAGTTTAGTCCAACACAACTGTGTGACCTTGACTGCATTTTATTGAGAAAATTGTTGCTAACTTAAAAAAGTAGATGATTTAAAGCCATGAAAGATAAGAAAAGTAAAAACACAGACAGAAGTGTAACTGGTAGGATAGGGAGAGTTAGTATCTCAAGGATTCAAGAGCAAAGATGATGACATGAAAACCTACAAAATCCCCCCTCTTCACCCTTAAGTCACTACAAAATATGTCATTAATTAGAAGGAGGCACTCAACAAGAGTGCAGGGAAGTTGACCCTTCCCTGCCCAACTTACGACTACCAGTCTGTAAAGACTTGCCTAATGTCTCCTCAGAAGTGGTGAACATATTAATGATTAGCTTTGTAGCTGGTTAATCTTAGCTATATGTTGTGTACATTAGCCAATAAATAATTACTTTGTACTCTCAAAACTGTGTGTAACCTATTTCTGTAGTCTCTCGTATGTGGTAAAAGTTGCCCAGAAAAGTTACTCAGAGAGAGAAGCTTACAGTAGAAACCTGGGAAAAGTTGGGAGCTGTACTTTCACATTATCTTGAAATGTTATCTGAAATAAAAACCAGAGATAGTTCTATTTCTTCTGCAAGATTAAAAAGGTGGATATTATTCTGACAAAAGGCACAGTTCAAATTATTCCCTACCAAGCTCACAAGCAACCTTCACAGCTACCTGCCAGGTTCTGTGTAGAAAGAACAACCAATGAATGACTAGAGGGCAAAATACAAAGGATTACAGTTAACTCTTTCAAGAGAGGTTAGCCCTGAATGTAAAAGCACATTGCACTGTGAAAGGTTAACTATGTCTATACTGTTGGGTCGTTCTGTCCTCACACAGACACTTCTCTCATTAGTTTTGTAGACAGGATCTTTTCTATTCAGCCAGAACCTGAACAGTTTAGATACAGTACACATTTAGCACAGCATGCCAAATTAACCACTCTAGCGAAATTACTCTCAGCGTTCCAGCTAGATAAAACTGTAGCCATTGTAATCTGTTCAAATTTAAAATGGTTGTGTGATGCTTTAATTACTTTTATTCAAACTGTAATGTAAATTTGTTTTGCAATAATTAAGACCCTCATAACCCAAATGTGTGGGTCACAGACACATGAAAAAAAGGGGGGAGGGGTGGAGTATTCATTGGTGTAATTGAAGTGCAAATGGAAAGAAAATATAAAAATAATAGTAGAATTGGTGAAATAGCTAAGAAAGCTACATTTAACCACACTGTATGGACTTTCTCCTATGACTTTCCACAGACAGAATTTTTCAAATTCAATGATAGCCAACACATGAAGAAAATGAAATAACACAAATAAACAATTCCTTAGTTTATATCCAAAGTAGTCTTCCATTCTAAGCTGAGTGTTGGATTTTTAGCTAGGACAACATTTCTGGGAACCTCCAGAAAGGTTAGATTACTGGAGAATACTGCAAACAGTAAACAGTGATCAAAAGTTAATTTTAAAAGGGAAAATAATTATCATGTAACCAATACAGCAACTATTGCCTATTACCCTGTATTACCTCTGGCCTAGTAAGAAGAAATAGAATAATTAGCTCTATTAAATGTCATGCTAAGAGAAGGTAGTGCAACTGAAAAGGATAAGCATGAAAAGTAAATTCTCATCTGGATGTCTTCTTAGAAAAACCCTGAACACAGCCATACACTCCTCTTCTTTCACTGCCGTGGCTGGAGACAAAATGAGGCTTCCTAAATATCTTTTTGCAGCTTCAGTTACTAATGAAACAGAAGACTACTCTGATACTAGATTGCTCACTGAATAATTCTATGAAAGTTGTATATGTCTTATAAGGCAAAGATAATGATAAAAATGGGTCTGAGTTTAAATCAGCAAACTGAAGATATGAATGGAAAGTGTGGGGAAGGGTTATTCAAAATAGGGTTACCAACAGGGTGGAGATGTCCGGGTTGACATGGTAGGGAAATAACTCCCCTCTTTGACTGTGCCTAGACTATTAAAGTAGAGAAGGGTGGAAAACGATCCCTACCCCTGAGATCAAGTGGCACAATTGGTTCTTACTTAGATCAGTCACAGCTACCCTGCTCAAGCAGGTGTGCTTTGGAAAAGCTACAAGGGGATCAGAACAGGTCCAGGAGGTGATCTCACAATTAAATTGTGTCGGTAAATGAGGTCCAGTCCTTGGGCTCATTCTGTGGTCTTATTTTTAGCACTGCACATGTGCCTTAGACTCTTTGTGCAGATTTGTTCAGGAAGTTGAAATTAGGAATTTACCTATCTGAAACAGCTTAAGGGTGCTCAAAAGAAGCTACAGCTGGCCAGCAGAAAGAGTTGAAGATGAATGAATTTGGGACCAGCAACTGGAGTCAGACTTCAGGTTACCGTGGTCCCCATGTCTGCGGCGTCAGTGTTTGGGGCGAGTGAGGATCCCAGCGACACTGGTTGATCGGATCACAGGATTATGGGACTGTGTCAGGAGTGCTGGCTACTTGGTGGGGAGAGTGGGTCGTATAGCAGGCAAGGGGGCCCAGGGTCCAGGCAGGGGTATCAAAGGGGAAAAGTGGCTGCGTTGGTACTCGAGAGATCTGCAGATGTGTGTGTGCTTGTAAACTGCAGAGTGAGGGCAGGTGTGCTTTCACTAACTTCAGTGCTTACTGGACAGAAAGGAGGAAGGGACTCAGCTCCCTGCACTCGTGTTTATGTGAGGTGTGAGGTGCTGTGAGGTGTTGTGTGTGGGTGTTGCTGAAGGTAGAGCGGTCAGCTTCCCTGGCCGGGTGTGTGTCTGTGTGTGTCTGCGCGCGCGTGTGAATCCCCTGGAGGCAGTAGTGGCCACCGTATTTCCCTTAACAAAGTACTTACTTCTGTCAGGAGCTGGAGGTTAAGGCAATTAAGTATTTAACTCCTTTATGTTTTAATTTTCTGTATCATAGAAACTGAGAAAATTATTTGTATATTAGGTGACGCTATTTTACAGAAAGATGCAGAAATTCTTTGCCCCATCACAAGTATCACTTCTCAAATCCAAGGCAGGATTGTTTGAAAATGGAACTGGACAGATTAGGGAACACAATCAGACTTTCCAGAACAAAACAAAGACCTTAACAGTGAAATTACTGGCAGTATATAGTATGTAACACTGAAAATAGCTTATAGAAAGTAAAATTACTAGTTTGATTAATCAACTTAATTATGATATTTTGGGAGGACATAGTTAAGATAAGGACTTGAGGCTTCTCAGGCTATACTACAGTCTTTTAAAGTATTTAAATGATGTTTTAAATTAAATGATGTTTTAAATTAAATTAAATCTAGATGATTTAAATTAAAGTATTTAAATTACGATATAGAAGAGCTACTGACATAGGTGATCTAGAAGAGTGGTTTTGTGTCCTTGGGGGTGTTACAAGGTACTCCTCTCTTAATCTGTACAATGAAGGGAGGCAGAAGCAGGAGAGCAGCCAGAGGCAGGACTAACCCTTCCAAGTACCCTCTTACTTCAATCTTACGTGGTAGCTATGTTCTCACACAGAAGAAGCATAGCTACTTCCTGTGGCTACCAGGCAAAAATAGTTTTTCTAGCTTTATATCTCTAAAGTAAAGACTAGGAAAAACATGACTGTTAAAGACTGTAAACGTGACATTTTGTTCTGTCCTACAATATATAAAGTATATTTGCCCTGTCTTTTTTCCTGTGTCCTATTTTACCTATCTTGCCTGATTTTAAAATACAGCTATTCTGTTTTATTTATCCACAGTTCAATCTAATACAAAATTTGGATTCTACCTAGCTACCTAATACAGTCAGCCCTAAGTTCCCTGAGTATTGAATGGTTTTTCTTCTTCTGTTTTAATTTATTTTTTGTAACAAATATTGTCTCAACCAAAACGAACTGGTGTTGTATTTCTAGGATGTCTGTAGTGGCTATGATCATTCAGTGTGACTCATCTGAAGCTCTTTTTAACATAACCTGAACTTCCGATAATAGACTTTTTTTTATTAAATCTGTCCTTTAAGTTACAAATTTCACTCAAAAAGACTCATTTAAAGTGTCTCTGAAATTACAATATTCCTTTAACATCCTTATCATTACTATGTAACTGCTGATACTTTCTTGCTGTAAAGTCTAGGAGACTTATGAAATGTGTGTCTTCTTGTTTTTAACAAAGTCTTTGAAGTTTAGATATTTTTGAAGAACATCTATAAAGGCTTTCTATTAGTTTTAATTCCTTATCAGTGCCATAGTCTGTCATGTACTGAAGTAATTTTTCCCTTTTGCACACTGTTTGGATAGAAAGGGAAAAAACTTCTTACATTTGGGTATTATCATTGACAATAAGATATAATTTCAGACTTTCAATATATCTAGTATGTGATATCTGAAATTAATTGAAATCCCCTAAACTCTATTAAAAGGCAGTGTTGTCTAATTCCACTGATAAATTACTTTGTGGACTATCTTTCTTTCTTTCATTTATACAATTTTCATTTAACTTTTTCTGTGTAAGAACTCACAGTACTCATGAGTGGAGACAAAAAAAGTTCTTATGTTATTTTTTAACCCAATTCTTCTGTAAGAAAATTTCAATGTTCAGAAAAAAAAATTAAAAAGTTCATTTTCATTATGATCATTTTCATCCCTAGATCTATGTGAAGCTATAAAAGGCAGGGGCGTATTTTCTTAAAACATTTATTAATGATTTAAAAAATTATTGAATCATGTGAAACTCTTTGGCAAGCTGTGTATATTGATTCTTCTGTCAGAAAACTATTGGCTATTCTAGAGGACCAATAAAGAAAAATGTAAGGTAAGATAACTGTAGCAGATATTCAGGAGTTTACGGCTTGTGCAAAGACCAAGACACTGGTAAGAGGATCACGGCTTGATATAGCAGTCTCAGAGCCAGCAGAAAGAAAAACAAATCCTGAGGATCACAGGAGGTTGTGCAGAGGTTGCTAAGCTGGCTGTCTGGCTGGAAGGAGAGGGGGAAGGGAAGTATATAAACCTTTTTATTTCTTTATGTGCCTTAATAACTATGAGTTTTTGAAGTTGAAAGGCCAACTATCCTGCTTATTACCTCATTAAAATAACTTTTTTTTTTTCATTTAAAAGCCTTTTGATCTTCTTTGGGGAACTCCCTACACTGTCTAGGAAGACCTAACATACAGCCCTTGCCATTATCTATTTTAATTGAAACAAAACCAGAGAGAAGAATGTGAGATGACCGTATTTAATTAGACCAAAGTGCATGTTGCTCAGAATTTTATTGCTGATAGTAGTCAAACGTGGATGCCTAGTGAAGAATATAAGAACAGAATAAGCATGCAGTGACACTTTCCCAGCATATTATCTCAGCCTACAACAGTACGTCACTCAGGTGCTTTCCAATCTAGAAGTAATGTCTTTCTATTTAACTGTTCTTCTCTTCTGTGTAACTATCCAGTCTTTTGCCAAGTCTCTGTGCTCTTAACATGCTTAAAAACTTGTGGCGGTAGGTTCCACAGTTTAACTTAAAATTTAATAAAGAGCTGCCTCATTTTATTTGCTTTCAAACTGCCACCTCTGATTGATGTTACACATTAATTTTGCTGGCAAAGACACACCATGTCTGCCATTCATGAGCTCACAGATTTCTTTCGTATCTCATATCCATCATCTTAGGCTAACGAAACACAAACTACTTAGTTTTCATTAGTATTCAGGCACCGCAGGGATTTATATGATGTTATAGTGATGCTTTCTGTCTTGTTCACTCTACAATGTTGCACTGTCTGCAACATTACATTTACCTATAGTAAACTTTATCAGTCTTTTTTTTTTGGCCTAATTACTCCATCTTGTATGGTTCTTCTGCAGTACTTCACTCTGGGCCCTCATCTTTACTCTCTCGAATTATTATGAGAAAACTTCCTCACTTGCTGTTCACCTCCACCCTCTTTTCCATGTAATTTATGAGTCTGTTGAATGTCCTGAGTTCTAGTATAGATGCTGTTAGTGATCCTAGCAGTGATACCTCTCACTGTGAAAAGTGATAATCACCCTGGCCTCCTATTTCCTAAATTTTAACTAATTACCTCTCTATGCAAGAACTTGTCCTATTCTCCCAGGCTGCTTAGCTTCACTAAAAGTTTTCAGTGAATGAATGCCAATACATTTTAGAAATTCAAAAAATTATCAGCCCATGCACCTCTCTTACCCATACACCTTCTGACTGTCAAAAAATTCCAATAGATCTGTGGATTTGTGGGGACTGATATCAATTAAGGGAATGGTGTTAACTTTCCCTAAATATCATTTTTATCCATAATTCAATTCATTCTCTGTTTCTGTTATTATTTTTAGAGTCTACACTGTTTTATGCAATACAGTCTTCAGACTTACTCTCCAAAATACTTCTCAACTCCCCCAGAATCCTTGCAACAAATAAATAACATTATTGAAGGTTGTGTATCAGTGAAGACAGAGGTGTTCCCTTTTCTGTTACTAAACGCTCTATCACAGCCTTAGTATAACAGTGCTGCTACTGCTTTGTTCTTTTCATAAATTTGTTATTTTTTTTTTTACTTCTAAAGTGCTATATACAGTGCTAGAGAGCAAAACTATTCTCTAAACAGTCAATATATTAATACCTACAGTGTTTCACTGCACGACTATTAAAAGATATTGGCCGCATTGCTAGCTAACCTGATAAAACATTTTGAAAAATTTTCTAGATCAGTTAACCCCTAGTTTTGTCAGTGAATAAAGGGTTCTCTATTGATACAAAGAAACACTTCCTTTAGAGCTATATTGATTAACAGATTTTTAGTCCACTCAAGTCAGTGATGTTTCTTCATGTTTACTCAAGTATAAATATTACTGTCACTGAGCCTAGATATAAAAATGGAAGCTGTTTTTTTTTTTTTTTTTTTTTTTTTTTTTTTTAAGTTAGGCCTGCTTTGAACAGCATAATTCATTTTATCAGCGTCTAAAGATTTGGTTTGTCATCCAGCGCTAAAGAAAAACTCTGCTTTAAATGCTTGCAGTAACATTAGATCCCTCCCTACGTCTGTAGGGGTTGGTTCAGCCATGGTCTTAATCTTTTTCATTAAAATAAAATATACAATAAATAATAATTTAAGGAAGGACTGCAGTATTAAGGCATTATTTGAATTAAAAAAAAAAATTATTACCGTTCCACTGTATTTTACCAATATGTTTTCAGCGTAAATTAGAAAGACAGCTCAACTATTAGAATTATACATCAGACTGCAAAACTGGCTATGAAAATTAGTTTACATCAGTAATCATTGCCATTCTCAAGGCATTTGCTTCTAAAAATGAACATAAAACAGTTTGGCAATGCTTTACAGCTCTTAGGCTGCAATTGCTGCATTCTGAAGCATGAAATGTTTGTCCCTTGGGAATATGTTTTGTTTGACTTTGATTCTCTATTTTCCTGCTTTTAATAATAGATGGTACCATTTAGTTCAATTTTAGTTAGTTTATTTGTTAGAAAGGGATTATTTCTTAGTATTTGAGCATGATAATTTTATTACATCTCTGTGCGTCATATAATGGCTATGTTTTTTATAAAGCTGTTAACACACATTCCTTAGAGGCTATTAAAACCTCCTACAGATTTTTTTCTAATAAAAATTAATCATCTGGTGACAACTGAGCTCTGAAAAAGAAGCAGTATCTACTACTTATAGGGTTAAAAATAAACTTTTTTTTATGCTTTTGGAAGCCATAATAGACCTTCTAATAAAAAGTAAAAAACTATTATAATGCATATTGCATAATGTGTACAAATCTGTTAAAGGAAAAATAAAGAAAGGAAAGCTTCAAAGAACGTTGCCTATTTCCACTGGTGTTTGAAATGTAGTAGTCATGAAATTTAAAAAAAGCACCCTAAAGGGCTTTTTTTTTAAGGGTAGAAGTAAAATGCAATGACATTTCTGAATTAGGATGAATCTATGATGTGTAGTGTACACCGTAAAATTTATTTTCCTTCTCAGTGGAATTCTCTCCTTTTCCAGAAGATAAAATAGAAGATGAGCTTCAGATTCTATGCGTTAGGCTCTTGCTTAGCCTTTACATAACATCCAAAGGCATGCATTTGAGTAATCCAAATGTTTGATATAGAGAGAGCTGGCTACAGCCAAAGGAGAGCGGTAAACGTCTCCATGGGATGTCTAAAGATCTCTCGGTTAGATAATTTCCTCTTTTAGTTTGACTACACAGGGAACAAGAGTAATTCAGTATCCTCAGGTGATAAATGGAAGCAACTTGGAAACAGTCAATAAGTATGCAATAATTGATATTAAGCTAAGCCAGATATCAGACCAGGTCTCTGATTCAGAGGCAGGCAGTAGATCCCTCTTGCCTATGCAGGATTCACAATGCTGGGTCTGTTGATAACAGGCACACAACAAGAATAAATGAATAAACAAACAAACAAGGAAAAAATCCTTTCTTTTCCATAAACTTCTATTGGTTAATGCATGCACTCCAGATGAGGGATTTGCGAGTTTTAGATCTACCTCAGCCTGAGGGAGCTCTGACCTGCCAAGACAGAATTTTAAGCAAGACTGCTTATGAGATCTTTTTTTTGCATTCTTCCTACTTACTCTGGCTCACTGTGCTGCAAAAAACTTCAAGGTTTATGTAACACAAAACAGAAGGAAATGAATGAGTAAGGAGGAATGTGAATACGGAGCTCCTAATAACGAAGACATCCATGGGAGAATTCCTTCTTATAGGCTGCATCTATACCAGTAAATTAAACAGTATTCAGGAACATTTTCACACAGTGGAACACAATCTTATGTACTAAGTGTTGGAAAAATTCCCCAGCATGATCTCGGTGTGCACCAATTGGCAGTCTCATTTCAAACTGCTCCAGGGACCGTCCAAAGCAATTCCATATGGAGGAGCCCGACTCTGAAGATGAGCTTCCTTGTCTCAACGCAGACTGCTCTTTGGCACGTGGCCCCACAATACTCAGGAACATTTATGAGTACACATAATTTGCTACTATAAAAGCAACCCAAACTCTTCATTATGATGTCTATTCCCAATCCTGTTAATGTGTTTTATCCTAATGATAAAAATAATAATAATTTAAAAAGAAGAGCAGAAATGGTATCTAGAAAAAGGAGACCAAAAGAATTTTCTGCTCATCCTTCTATACTTACTTCCTTCTCAGTGCGCCATATAGCTAAGCTCTTTTGTTTATTCTCTTCCTTGGGCCTTATGAATCTTGCACTGCAGGAAAAGACACCGGACTTTTGACTCCAGTGGTAGTAAAACTTTGCCTCTGGAGCTCAATATTCTCTGCTTATCTAAACAATATACTGGAGCTATAAAAAGTCTCTGCTAAAAAGCAAGCCTTGATTAAAAACAGCAAAAATAACCTTTTCACTTTTTCTTATTTTTTTCTGTTGGTACATATCATAAAAATCTTCAGTTCCTGCCACAGAGAGCCAGCCATTCCCTGCATTTAATCAAGTTAAACTCAATTGCATTCTTAGCTTATTATTTGACTGAGAAGATTACTTAGCTTAAACTCTTCTCAAGAAAAAATGCTACCACTATAACCTTTCAGGAATCCTAGTCAAAGCAAGAATTTCCTTCAGTGATCTAATTACTAGCTAATATCCTCCTAATTGGCTGAATATATTCTGCATGATTTAAAAACCAACTGTTACTTTAAATAAATTTTTGATTTTTAACTCTGAATTTCCAGCTTCTTTTATATTTTTCTCATTACAAGCTGACTAATTAATTAGCTTCATTGGGGAACCCAACATCTGATGTGTCTTAATTATGCCAGAAAGATTTAAGATATATTAAAACACAGGACTCATTCTCCTAGGTTGGATCAATGGTCTATTTAGTCCTTTACTTTATCTATGACTATGGTCAGTGCTGGTTGCTACACTAAAGTCACGAAAGCTCATAATCTACCTCACTGCCTAATAAGACACCATGAGGAAGATTGCTTGTGCATCTCAGCTGGTGATCAGCTTATGCCCTAAAGCATGAAGATTGATAGTCTTTGCAATTTTATCTGAGCCAGTGTTACCACAGATGTTTTTTGCCATTATTTGTTATCACAGTTATTTATGGGCCATGCTTCCAGCAGCACGGCTATGCTATGGGAGTGAGAATCTTTAGCACTTCATCCTATCCTATCCACTTAGAGCTGTTATAAAATCTGATCTGCTTCTTTTTTTAAGCATCACTTCTTGATTTTCACATGGTGAATCAAAATAGAAAGAACACTCTGTTGCAGTAGAGTTTTTTCCATGTATGTGTTATCTGAGTGAGGTGTTTGGCATTTTTCTGCAACTGAATACCTCTTAAGGGCTTTCAGCTCTATGTCATAGAGCATGCAAAATCCTTTTTTTGCATGTGTGTGTGCTTCCTCTTTATCCACCAATATCTCCAGTTCTTCAGATTTGAAATGTAATATTTATGTCACCTAGGCACCTGAAGAATAAAGAGCAGTGAGTCACATGTGTTGCAACAGAATGGGGTTAACCAAAGGACAACCCCTCTCAATCTTGAATTAGTATTGATAATGTGAAATATACTTGAATATTTAATGACAGTTAGATAAGGTAGCTTTATTAGCAAAAAGCAATTTTAACCATTTCAGAATCTTTTATGAAAAATCCCTGTCTCACAGAAGAAAATTTGCATATACAAACCATCAAAATTAATTAAAATGAATTTAAAAAAGATATAGAGAGTGGTATATGTAGGTGTATAATAATCTAGGCATCATAACCAGACTGAATCTTTATATTTCCAGATACTTTACTTTCAATAAGATACAGTTACTGCACTGAATCAATAGTTTATTATCTAAATAGACAACACCATGAAAGAATGAAAGGCAAAAATGAAACTCAGAGATTTGAGGTGATTTGTTCAAGGTCACTCAGGGAGCAGCTGAGCTAAAAATAGAAAGCAAGTCTCCTGAAGCAAAGCCCAATGTCCTATTCTTCGTATCAGAAAGCAGTAGGGAATACTAAGCGTTTATTAAATATCCATTAGAACATTTTCTAATGATTTCAAAAAAAAAATCATTTCACTTTTCTGTCTTCTACATACTTTTTCCTTTTTATTTTTTTTTGACATCTTGAATATGTGATATAAGATCATCGCTTTACTTTAGAGAGTTCATCACAAAAATCTCTTAGAAAATAATGCTACTTAATAGTTTACTACAAAAGTTCTCATTACATGTCCTAGATTATCATTTTTTTGTTTCATATAAGTTCATGAAATAAAATTACAGGAAAGAATGGTAAGATGTGGGTTATAATTATCAGTACTGTAGCACAGTAAGTCAATACTGATGCAGAAATGAGATGTTTTGGCCTTAGCGATCCAGTATTTTTCAGTGAATGTCCAGAATTCTTTGCACTTTTGGTGATTATCTAATAAAGAAATATTAAAAAGTGATAAAATACTGCTTTGTAGAATTCTAGGCTTCCTGAGTACTTCTGACCTTGAAAGAATCAAGCAAAAACTGAATCAAGAACCCTTGCAAAGGGTAAAGCGGTTACAAGACAGACTACTGCTGGCAGATTTCCACACATGTACTTCACACCTTGTTATAGAGTTCCATTAATTTTAAAACTCAGTGGATAGAATAAATGTAAGTATTAAGAAGTATCAACAATCTTAGTGATTATTAATATGTTTTTGGAAAAGAGAGGTTTACATCATCCTGCATAAAGAAATCTGACATAAAAAAGAGAATATGCAGAAATGTGTGTGTATATATATATACATACATATGTAACCCATGTTCTCATCCATAATTATAGCCAGACAATTAAAAGTATGTAAGGAAAATTCTACCTGTGCAGAAGTCAAAGGAAAAACTCCCACTTTCTTCCCATGGGTTCTGGATTTGTTTGGTTTTGGTGCTGAGTATCTGAGTATCTGGATGTCCTTTCCAAATATACTTTCCACAAAGTAGACTGGACCTGATAACATTTGTTCTCAGTAGGTCTGGATAAATACATATTTTTTATATTTATAATTTTATAACTAAGAACTAAAAAGAAATCAAATTCAATTTTTTAATTTTCTTTTTTTTTTAGTATTAACACTATTATGATTTTAATCTAGAGTGAAAGAGACCATTCTGCAAGCTCAATTGTTTTCATACGTTTTTTTAGTCAAGTGGTCTACTGCACTCATGGTCCCCAGAACCATTCAAAGAGTTAGAACAGGGATTTGTTTTATGAAACTTTTACAAATTCTAATTCAAATTATTTGTAATAACAGTTTGTCCAGAAGAAAGGGACAATCCTACAATGCTGTATTTTTATGTTTTTTCCCTCTGCAGAAAAATACTTCTAGAAGTCCATGTAATTTTCAATCTCTTAATTAATATAATTATTTCATATTTGCTTGAAATACATATTGCAGAAGTCAAAAAACACATCCTTTCTTATCAGACGTTTTCCTCTTCTGCAGTTTGCACTCATGACTATTTCTTTAAAATAAAATAGCTTAACATTTACTTAAAGAAGAGAGGCAGGTTAGTGATCAATACACAGCTCAAAAATGTGCCGTCAGCATTGACTTTCTAGTTAATCTTCCTTTTTTTTTTTTTTTTAAGTAGCTTGGATAATTGTTTGTGATGAGGGATTGGCATACCTTTAAGTGAGACTATTTCCAAAAGAAAGATATAAGGTAAATATGGCAATGATTTTCTTTGAAGAGGATAAAAATTGAATCATTTTTTCATAGTTTGGCAAGAATCAGCAATAAAGATAAAACTATGAGAGATATCTTTTTTAAGTCATAAAGCCATATTTATTTAGTAAATTAATCAAAAGCTGTGCTTGAGTACAGATTTGTGATTTGACTCCTTTTTGAAAGAAATTGCAAAGGAGTTAAAAATTCCATAAACTCATCGTTCAATAATTAGGTGTTTTGACACAATACAGGGGAAAATAGCTATGTAAAATCAATAGCTTGACCTTTCATACTGAACAACAGACAAATATTTGCTTGTTTATTTTACTTTAGAGTGGACAAAATTAAAATAGCAAAATATATTTATTGTATTGTTACCCAGTTAGCCTCACCTTTGGGTTATCAAATGATATAGTAGGGAGAGAGAAGAAAAAAAGAGACTCAATAAATGTTACTCATGTTGTTCCTTAGGCTCTATGCTAGTACTATGGCATTCTTGAGTGTTGGAAGTTGAACAGAATACGCTTTCAAAATAACATATTTAACATATCAGGCAAACAAATGAACTAGAACAGGATATAGTGTAACTGGATGATAAAATGGGCAGATGAAATATGTTATTATCAAATCTCGAACAATTTACTTCAGTAAAAACAACTTTAACTGTCCACACACAACACTGATCTCCAAATTAGCTCTTACCATTCAGGAGAAAAATTTAGAACTATTGTGAGGAGTTTTATGACAGTTCAATGTCTAACAGTATTCAGAAAGGAAAACAGAATATCAGTTAATTGATAGGAAAAAAACTGAGATCAAAAGGAAAAAAAAAAAGTTATTCTAAATCCATGATTCTGTTCTGTGTCCCCCCTACCCTCTAAAAAGGGGGGGGGGGAGAGAATAGTAAGGAGAAAAAGAAGAAAAGAAATATAAATTGGGTTCAGACTAGAGTAAAAAGGCTGATCATACAAAGTGATAGAACAACTCCCATGTGAGGAAAGATTAAATAGTTTTTTTTTTTTTTTTTTTTTTTATCTTGGAAAGAAAATGCTGAAGGAGGGAAGTGGAAGATTTACATAAAACCATGAATGAAATGAACAAAGTTAGCTGAAAAAGGTTATTTGCAATTTCTCATAAGGCAAAAATCGGGAACATCAAATGCAAAAAGAAGTGGGATAATTTTAGGCATAAATTTGACCATATATGTAAATCCCTGCTAGAACTTCTTCCAACTGCGATTGCCATTATGGAAGAGAAACTAGAGAGGTTTTTTTTTTAATCATAGCCTACTAGCATGTGTGCAAGAAGAAGATAAAGAAAAGTATGAGATACCTGGCTTCTCTTCTTTTGATTTCTGGTCGCTATCACAAAGTGAACATATTACAGTATCTCATAAGCAGCTGTATGAAGAGTTGAAAGGACTTCTTTATAGAACAAGAGTAGAGCAGGAGATGACTTGTGACCCTAGAGCACGGTTTATTTCACAAGGTCTGCTACCAGGCTAAAATACTGTCCCTTGCTCTGGGTAGATTGTAGAACTAATTGAATCCAGTGAGAATAGTTAGAATAGAATCCAAGTTTTTTCTTACTAACATTCCACTCTTAAAACTCAAGAGCCTAAAATGAAATTATTTAAGCAAGTGAAGTAGTAACAGGAGCAGAATCAAGAATGATGACCCGATGTGGTGTAACAAGGTCAGCTATCAAGCCTTTTATACATATGCCAATGGGTAAACATTTCTGCCAAGTTTACTTTACTGAACTTCATTCCTGTAGTTTAAAAAAAGTAATTAGTATGACCCCTCTATTTACAAAATAATAATGATAATTAAAAAAAAACCAAAAACTTCTCCTGTGACATTTTTCTGTATTTAAAATCTCATTTTTCAGTACCCGAAGCTATGCTCCCATTTTACACCCAGGAACACATAGGCAGATAAAATACAAACTATTTTTAAAAAAGCATTTTCATACATATCTGCTGTTATTCTCAAAGCAATTTTTATTGCCTCACATAAAAATGTGGACAAATCCATCAAAATTGTTAGCAGGTATCATATCGTCTAATAATCTGTTAGAACTCTTCAAAGCACTTATCAAGCAATGGAAAAAAAAAAGTATTTAAATAGTACTTTGAATTTGGATATATTTAGTAGATGAATACTGGAAGAGTATGTTTTCCTCAAAGTTATAAATACTTACCTGTTTGCCAGCCAGTATACACTTTTGTTCACTTGAATAAAAGTGAGAGAGAGATGGACAATATAATAAATAAAGGATATATCCACTAAGAAACCTCCCCCACCCTTTTCCCCTGCAGGTCTCCTACTTTACTGAACAGCACTATTTTTATGGAAGCTTAAGCTCACAGAGGAGTGTAACAATTATTTACGTGAATCTAATGAAATGTCGTTCAAGGCACTATATTAAAGCAGGTTTTCAAGTTGTGTTTCCTATCCATACAGTACTAGTGACACTAACATTTGAGGTTATGTAACAGTTTCCACTCTAAATCATCATTTCAACTGTTGGTAACTTTCTGATCCCTTCACTTTGAGAGAGAAAATGTTTCAGGAATAGACTGTCTAAATTTCTTTTTCAATTTTGTAATAAAGATCAGTTTGGGGCGGGGGGCGGGGGGCTGCAAGGAGAATTAAAGAAAATCAGCTGTCCCATAGCACATGATTTTTTTTTCTGTCAATCTTTGCTGTACATTTATCAGATGTAGTAAAATAAGAAGTAAGAGTACACTTTAAGAAAAAGTACTCTTTGATGATCTAATGGACATATATTTTGGTTTCTCTGTTATGAGTACCAAAAGGTCCATACATATGTATTTCTTGTTGATTAGTTCTCATAATAACTTTTTATCTGTTTTTACCTGTTTAAATGAAGATTCACAATGCTACAGCTTTTCCATGTGGCAAGCTTGCTAATACAGTGGGAAATATTGCAAGAGATGAAGCAGATGGATCAAGGGCTTTTGTGGGCTTTTCTGAGTTGAGACTATCATAGTTCATTTTCCAAATATCCATCACAGTAGAGACAATCTATTTAGAGTTAACATGTTATAGAAAGTGGGGAAAAAAATCACAGATTTTCCAATGAATTAGGGCTACCAGCACTGCCTCTGAAAGCTTGTATCTGAGGATTTGCCTTCTCAATAGACATATTTTGTAGTTGGCCAATCATCTGAAACTTACCTTCTTACAGTGCACCAGCCTGTCACAGCACTTCATCAGTCTTTTATATTGTATGATCTTATTTAGTTTCACAGGCAACAATTGAAACTCAGCCTGTTTTTCCTCATAACCTTAGCTGAAAATTCTCTGCCTTTCTTTTTCTTCACTGAACATTTTTTGGTTACATAAATGTCAAAATTATCACCCAATAAAGAAAGATATGTAACAGTGATGTGTCAGAACTATCAGGACAGAGAGATGTTATGCAGAGAAGATATGGTGCTATATTATGTAGGTGATTTGTCTAAAGCATTAATTGTTCAGCATCTTTATTCTGCTGACATTAATTGACCAAGATGTAAGTAGCTATAAACATTTATGCTAACATGTAATTGCTTCACCAGTTTTATTGGTCTACAATGTTTATGGTATAGGATTTGATTTTGAATCAAATAGTACTGAACTGCGACTTTTGGAAGCTTATAAAATTATAATAGTTACATTACAACTAAAGATCCATGAGATCCATTACAGATATTCATAACAACTGTTTTGCTTCTAAACAAACATGTTTCATGATCCAGGGGCAAATGTGTCACTTATTTTTAGCCAAAATCATGCAGTCAGTATATGTTTCATTTATATTTTTATATATATATATATATATATTTATTTATTTATTTATTTATTATTTTTATTTTTTTTCTAATAGCTAAAACAAGAATGACAGCAGACTGTAGGTTACCTCTCCTTCTGGCTCAGTATATTTTCTTTCTATCTGCCTAAGTTTACCCTTTTACTACTTTGCTGATATAGAAAAGGTTTGTTCTTAAGCTATTGCTTTCAGAAAATGGCCTTTAATACTTGACCACTAGAAATAGTGGATTCTAATGTGTGGCAGACTGACAAGGGATGATTTCTGTTACTCTGTCCTAATCCTCAGTGAGATGTTCTATTTGCTTTGGCACACAATTAAGAGAAAGGTCTGGTTGAAAAATCTAAAAATTGTTGGCAACTAATTAACTTTCTGTGTCTTTCAAATTTTCTGTGAACCACTCTCTTTTTACAATAGCAATTATTTCTAATTCTATCTCTATAAAGTGTTTTCATCCTCTCAGAAAATATTGTACACATTTTTCTAGTCCAATCCAATTTAAAGAGTGTATAATAATGGACTGCTGCTTTTGCTGGCCTATGCTAAAAGAAAATGAAAAATATTGAGCTGTGGAAAACACTGTATTTTGTTAGATCTCATCCTCATTTTTAAGTCTTTAATGCCCTGTGACCAGAAGCAACATCAGAATATCTCAAGAGTGGTGTACTGTCCATCATCTTTGACCTGGAAACCACTGATACAGAGAAATATATCAAGATATGACAGGCAAAGAAAAATAGTAGGCATAAAATCACAAGAAATCCACTAGCATAGCTTCCTCTTTCTTTCTGTATCTCTTCCACAGAATATCTTGGTACAAAATGATCAAAGTATAATATTTGAACAGTAAGATTTCAGGAATGTAAACCTAGGTTCGAGGTAAACATCAGTCATCCTAGGCACTGAATTGTTTAAATTCTTCTGTATTTTGTTAGCTGTCTACTGAGTAGTCCAGGAAAAAAATATGTATGTTCTTAATTTTAGGAACATTTCTGACAAAAATCTTAACATTTGCCTGAGATAATGTTTGCTGTTTACAGCACTTCCAATTGTGAACAGTTTTCCACCACTTGAACACAGCTAGTGGTAGATACATCCTAAACAAATCTGAAGAAGTCACATGAAAGTGAAAGATTTTGCCGGCAAAGGGAAAAGTAGAGGGAAGGACAAAGAATCACAGAATCACAGAATCCTTTAGGTTGGATGGGACCTCTGGAGATCATCTAGTCCAACCTCCCTGCTCAAGCAGGGTCACCTAGAGCATATTGCCCAGGATCACATCCAGACGGCTTTTGAATATCTCCAGTGAAGGAGACTCCACCACCTCTCTGGGCAACCTGTTCCAATGCTCTGTCACCCTCACAGCAAAGAAGTTTTTTCTCAGGTTCAGATGGAACTTCCTGTGGTTCAGTTTCTGCCCATTGCCTCTTGCCCTGTTGCTGGGCACCACGGAGAAGAGGCTGGCCTCATCCTCTTGACACTCCCCCTGCAGATACTTGTACACGTTGATGAGATCCCCTCTCAATCTTCGCTTCTCCAGGCTGAACAGGCCCAGCTCTTGCAGTCTTTCTTCATAGGAGAGGTGCTCCAGCCCTCTATTCATCTTGGTAGCCCTCCACTGGACTCTCTCCAGGAGTGCCATGTCTCTCTTGTAGTGGGGAGCCCAGAACTGGACACAGCACTCCAGGTGAGGCCTCCCCAGGGCTAAGCAGAGGGGCAGGATCACCTCCCTTGACCTGCTGGCAACACTCTGCCTAATGCACCCCAGGATCCCATTGGCCTTCTTGCCCACAAGGGCACACTGCTGCCTCATGTTTAACTTGTTGTCCACCAGGACTCCCAGGTCCTTCTCGGCAGAGCTACTTTCCAGCAGGTCAACCCCCAGCCTGTACTGGTTCATGGGGTTATTCCTGCCTAGGTGCAGGACCCTGCACTTGCCTTTGTGGAACTTCCTGAGGTTCCTCTCCGCCCACCTCTCCAGCCTGCCCAGGTCCCTCTGAGTGGTAGCACAGCCTTCTGGCATATAAGCCACCACTCCCACTTTAGGATCATCAGCAAACTTGCTGAGGGTGCACTCTGTCCCTTCCTCCAGGACATCGATGAATATATTGAACAAGACTGGGCCCAGAACTGACCCCTGGGGGACACCACTAGCCACAGGCCTCCAACTAGACTCTGCGCCATTCACCACAACCCTCTGAGCTCTGCCACCCAGCCACTTCTCAGTCCACCTCACTCTCCACTCATCCTGCCCACACTTCCTGAGCCTGCCTAGGAGGATGTGATGGGAGACAGTGTCAAAAGCCTTGCTGAAGTCCAGAAAGACAACATCCACTGCTCTGCCCTCATCTACCCAGCCAGTCATTCCGTCAGAGAAGGCTATCAGATTGGTCAAGCATGATTTCCCTGTGGTGAATCCATGCTGACTACTCCCGATCACCTTCTTGTCCTCCAGATGCTTAGTGAGGACCTCCAGGAGGAGCTGTTCCATCACCTTTCCCGGGATGGAGGTGAGGCTGACAGGCCTGTAGTTTCCTGGCTCCTCCTTCTTGCCCTTTTTGAAGACTGGCGTGACATTGGCTTTCTTCCAGTCCTCAGGCACCTCTCCTGATCTCCAGGACCTTTCCAAGATGATGGAGAGTGGCCTAGCGATAACATCCGCCAGCTCCCTCAGCACTCGTGGGTGCATCCCATCAAAGCCCATGGATTTATGGATATCAGGTTTGGACAAAAGATCTCTCACCTGATCCTCCTCCACCAAGGGAGAGTCTTCCTTTCTCCAGCCTTCCTCTCTTGTCCCCAGGGTCTGGAATTCCTCAGGACTGGAAGAAGGGGTGCAGGTAGAGAAGTAGCAAAGAGGGGGGCTATCAAGATTCAGGAAAAAGAGAGATATGAACAATTGTAGGTTCCACACACAGCCATGGAGAATCCAGCACGCCCGTGTTTTTGATTTTACTTAAAACTAAACCTATTCTTGGCAACACCAATCGTCAGAACCCTTCTAGAGGAGCCTTGCCTCTTAGCTTTTCAGTTATATACTGTTATATATGAATCTTCTTTTAATAACTAGGAAAGACAACCAGTGTGGAAGACCTAATACAGTTGTGTATCCACAAGTAATGATTTCATTTTGGGGGCTATAAAAACGCGCATGGTACTGTTATGGTACTTAGCTACCCAAATGTCTTGCATTCATGTGTGTTACTGGAATAGCCTTCATATTATGGGAGATGAAGTTTATTTACTTGATTTGGGGATAAGTTACTCAAACATGACTTTTAGTAGTGACAAACTTATGTTTCACTTAATTGGATGTTACATGTTACTGAATGTGTATTTTAAAAAGATTGTTTTCTAAATGTGGCATTTACAGAAGAATTTGCTTCCTGGTGCCTGTACTACTTCCTAACAGACTTAACTCTCTTAGCTGTATTATTATATCATTTTTTACCATGTAGCCCACAAATTGCAATTGATTTTTTGAGGTTAAGTACTTTCAGTGCTTCTAACACCACTTTATTCAATATTCACTTTATAATACAAAGTAATGTTACTAAAGGCTACCTTTCCATTTAGGGTAAGATAAATGCAAGCACATATATGACAGACACATAATCCAGAAACTGAATATACCCAAAGGCATGTTTAAAACAATTACATTTTCTCCTGTTGCACAGTGTTTATAACTTGAAATAAGTTGCTTGTTACAAAACCAGTATAGCTTCTGCTAATTTTAATCTACTCCCCTTTCATCTTGTGCAGGTAGAAGCCTCCAACTAATAATCATTTAAACATTAGGTAATAAAGTGATACGTGGTATATTACAAATGGAAGAGACAAAAATTAGAAAAAAATCCTTTTTAAAATCAAAACCATAATTAGATAAATTTAAAAAAATGATTTTTCTTTAAATGCAAAACTGAGTAATCTGAAGAATATTTTAACAATAACATGAAAAATGTAAGATTATTGGAGATTAGATTTGTGTAAAAATTGAAACATATATTTCATGAAAAAAGTCCCACATAAACTTTATTTTTCTTATGAATAGAAGAAGAAAATACAATTTTATCAGCTGGAATTTTCTCTCTAATGAAAAGAAATTCAATCTTCATTTTTTATAATATTAAATAAGATACATTTTTAAATAAAATATCTTTGAGGAGGATAACTCAAATGCTTGGTTTCAAAAGTGGCAGAACAGGGTACCTGAGAGTTGTCAGAAATCTTTATTTACTATGCAAATTAGGTTTACTTAAACTAACATGGAAAGCTTCAATTCTCTAACAAAGGAAGTATTCATTAGAAAGACGATGATCGTGTCCAGCGACATTGCAAAAATTCCTTGCATTTGACCAGTCAAAGTACATGTTTGATTCTGATTTCATGATTAGATGATTAAACTGTGGACTAACCACCATTCGTCTATGGGCAATCGTATTTCTAAATCTTAGCTTCTCCAGCTGTGATTGGGATATTTTTTGAGAAATTGTTTTATAATCACATTGAAAAAGAAATGAAAAGCTGAAAGACAAGCCGTACTGTAAACACTATATCAGCACGTAAGCACATTCATTTCCTTATTGATCATAATGTATCTCAGATCAAAATTGTTGTGTCGATTGCTGCCCCAATTGATATATGTTCCAAAAACCCAACTGTATTTGCCTGAGCTACAAGTTCACTCTTTTGCTAAAAAGAGTTACCAGATTTTTGGCTCTTTGAACTTGACATATCATATTATATATGTACTTCATAATCTTCCTTCAGCTTTCCTGAATATTCTAGAGAGGTTGAAACAGCTTCACCCTAGGGTAGTTATTTGTTCTTTTCTAATTCTTACTTCTGTCTTTTCCTTCAGCAAAAAATTTTCTCTCTCTTTCTCTCTCTCTCTCTTTACTTGGAGGGGTTCAGACTTGGCGGCTCTTCATGATCAGTGTCTAATTCTTGGGATAAACTTATCATATTAGGTAAACTTATTTAAATGACTGCAATTTATTTAACAGCACACTGAAAAGCAACCTCATTTGTCTCTCCAAATTCACAAAAATATCTTGAGTGAATAGCTTTCAAAAGGCAAAATGCAAGAGGTTAGTAGTCTGAATAGTCACTTTTCACTCCATTGGGGATTTCAGATAGTTTTCTTACCTTTAAATAATTTAAACTAAAATGTTAATTTTAACCAGAATTTCTTTTTTTTGAATTTATCTAGGCTAACTGTTAGTTAATAGCCTTGTAAACCTAAAGAACAGATTTCAAGTCTTCAGACTCAACTAAACTGCATCTACTACCACTCAAAAGGAATAACTTTATGATAAAAGGATAGAAAACAAGTAATACCTACTATATTCTCAGCTTTCTCTGCTTAAGACAAAGGTAAATCTTTTAACTCTTTTTTTGCAGAGGAGAAGTGGTATTTCTCATCTGCAAATGATCTGTAGTTCTACTTCTTTCAGAGGAGTATTTTTAAATATTGTTTCCCTTTTCCACGTCCTGGTGCAACCCCTGAAAAAATCAGCACTTTTAGTTGCTCTCTTCACTGAATAGGATCTGTATGTAGAACAAAATAAGATCTGAATATTTTCTGTGGTGCTTTAACTATGTCTTGCAAAAGTTTCAAGTGACAATCTTCTCACTGCCATAATTCCTGACAATAGAAGGGGGTGTTTAATGCTGACACATAATCTTGAGTCTTATAGGGAGTGTCTAAGATCATGATGATATGGATTTGAGCGCATCAAATGACAGTAAGCTTGGAAGTTGTAGAATTTGTTTGTGAGTATGTGCCAGAGGCAAATACTCTAGCTCCAATGTAATTGTTGCCGTCATGTGCAGAAGTCTGAGGAAAAAAAAAAAGAAGTGTTTCTTCTCAGTTAGTAAAATCACTGCACAATGCTGAGAACATTTAATGTCTTCAGCAGAACAACCACAAACGCAGCTTTATCAAACATAAGCAGAAGAGCTGTAATAGATTCAGACGCAAATGTGTATAACACAGCTGGGGATTGCTCAATTTGTAACCTGCATTTCTCAACATTTCTTTAAACCATTAGAGCCAAATGAAACCTTCCACGGGGATAATATCTGGGCAATACTCCTAAATGGCATACTGTCACATATGTCAAGCTCTCTTGTGGCTTAAATCTGCCTTAGGCGCAATAGTAGTTATCACTACTCCCATTGACTTAATAATCACTTGGCAAAACACTTAATTATTTCTTCATTACAACCCTATTTGTAGTGATTATTTTATAGTGATCTTACAGAGATGATCTCCTTAGTCATATCCAAAATGTTTTGTCTGTGATATTTATTTTACTGATATGAAAGGACAGAGTGAATACTTTCTAGAAAAGGCTTATAATAAGATAAGGCTTCTGCAGTTTCTTATTTATTGGAATATTCTCTTATCACATCAGTTTTCAACATTATTTTGAACATTAGTTACCTCAGTGCTAAGATATATTCATTATGTTCATGTCTCATTTTCAAAATGTTGCATATCCATAGGATAACATTATATCTGATGCCGGAAGTTGCATTACTGAATAGGAAAATGTTTTGCTGAGATTTGCTTCTGAAGTCTCGTTTGTTAACTCTTACTTGCTTGATCTCTTTACTTACTATCTATATTTGAAGCAATTAAGAGTATGTATTCTCTAGTGGAATCTTTGCTATGAGTACTTGGCTAGAAGAGGAAAGTATTCTAAAATGATTATACTTAAGATATTTAAGTTTAACATGAATGGATTGTAAGAACAAGGAAATAAAATATCTATATAGCATGCATAAGTGAGAAAATAAATAGCATTGCAAACAGGAGTAAGTCATCTTTTCACAAGAACTGAACCTAAACTCCCCATCTCCTTTAATAAATTTTCTAACTGCGACCCCTTTCTTCTATCAGTTATTATGGTCTTTGTTGTACAACTTGCCTGAAATTATCTTTAATATGTAATGCCACTGGTCAACAGTTTGTTTCTTGTTAATATCTACCATAAAGATGTACAGATATTGGCCTCTGTTCATTCTAGTTCTCTAGCAAAAGCATTAAATTTTAAAAATCCATGAGACATCACAGCAGTGAATGTTTAGTGTGTGAGTAGGAGAGATAAAAGAGGGAGAAAAAGTAGCGAGATGAAACAAGGTATGTTGTTATATATATTGGAAAGATTAAATTAGTTTAGAAATATGCTCCTACAGTTGTCGGATAAGAGTGGACACAAATGAAAAAGAAACCTTCGGGTCTCAGGTGAATAATTAAGGAGCTCCTCTTCTTTTAAAAAATAAGCCATAACTGCAGAAAGATCAATGGAAATAGCACATCCAATACGAGCAGCTGTCCTGAAAAGCAAACAGAGACGATTTGAAATTGATTTAATAAAATAATATCTATGTAGATTAAACATAGATAAACTTAAAAAAATAAATAAATAAGTAAGATCCATGTAGAAACACATAGAAAAGATTTTACAGAAGCAAATTTACAGAAGAGGGGAAGAGAAAAGTAATGGTAAAGGCATCATGTAGCTACAACTTGTGACTTAAGTACTGGGTATATTCTAAAAGGCCTAAAGATAATGACCAGTTGAGTACTTGACTAAACCAGCAATAGCACACAATCAGTTTGTCTTATCTAGGTCCCTAGTGCCTAGCGGAGAAGGCATTTTACTAAAAAAGATGCAGAAAAGTGTTGCAATTTGATTGACCATAAAATATGCATATATAGTATGTTTGTGAATATTGCTGTAGATATAAAAATGCATTCTGCATTATCTTTGAATTGCTTTAGTGGATCAGTAAACAGCTCAGTAAATTCAAATTTTGTTCTCCAAATGTCTGTCTTTCATTTATACATAGCAGATTTTCTCCTAAAATATATTTATCGCAAAACGTATGACTTCTTTAAATATGAAACTGCTTAACTCTGGTTTGTTTACTAAATATGCAAATTAGAAAGCCATTACTAAAATCATTTATTAACAGAGGTAAATATCACACAGTACAAAATTTAGATGGATTTTAAATTGTGATTTTTAGTATATATTTTCTTTTGAAATTAAAAGGTAATTACCTATTTTATTTTGTTTTATTAAACAAATATTCTGAAATTCTGCAAAATATCTCTGCTCTATCCACTACATATAAATAAACTCAGTTGTCGGGGTGAATTATGGGAAATTTTCACCTCATATGTCCAACCATAACATGCTCCATCTCAATTAATATTTTGTAGCATAATCTATATCGGTGAAAAATCCTTGTTCATGCTGATAAATGTCTGATGTACTGAAAGAGGGGAAAGTGCCATGCTCTTCTATGAGGAAAGCAATTCAAAGGGAACATATGCTGTAATATAGTGGCTGAATCTATACAGGAAAAAGGAAGCTAGCCTCCAGTCTTTGTTTCTAGGAGCATTTAAGAATTTTACATCACATTGCTGTTGGTTGCAAAAAATGAATGAATGAATAAAATCAACATGCAAGAAGGAAAAATAGGCTATCCTTTTCCAGTTAATCCGGCCATGCAGAGTTAAAGCTTTCCTCTGCCCTCTCTCTCTTTCTCAGTTGGCCTTTGACTGTATTCCAGCCAGTGTTCCAGCCTCCAAGGAGACAGAGTTTTTTTCTTGTGCTATACAGACAAAGCCATTACTCTTGTTATTTAATTTGTGTTTTGGATGCTGGGCAAAATCAAGTTAAATAAAGCAAGCATATTTTGCAGTTTTATGAATTAAGCTTGTTTGAGCATACCTTCAAAAAAAAAAATCAAATAAGTAAGCAAACTCTTTTAGTAAGTGTAAGGTTTCTGGTAACCTGATGTGATTTGAAATTAATGAACTGTATAAGCCTAGTATGAAAACATGAAGTCAAACTCTGACAAATTGTACTAGAGATAATATTTACGAAGGTACAACTGCCAATTTGCTGCTCTAGCCTTCTGCCACAGAATACCATTCCCACATCATAATCAGCTGAAGTGAATGGTGTGCTATGCAACATTCTGTGCGGCACAAATTCTGGCATCCTGTGTATAAGCCAAAGTCCAATGGCAATTTTAAGCCAAGACAATAGAGTTTACACAGAAATTAGCCTTGGGCACATGTTCTTTTTTTGCAGTCTACCATAGAGAGGGTAACTTACATTGGCAAAGAAGAGGAGAAAGTATGGGGCTGCAGGAAGTTTTCCACGTCTGTCAGTTCTGTAGCCAGGAATTGTTATGAGTAGCTGTCAATCCTTTAACTATAGTAACACTACTAAACGTTCTGATTGGAACTAGATGAGAAATGATTAGCAAACATTTTGAGATTCCTTATCTCTCTGCATCAAGAGGAATAAAAATTTGGGTGTCTTTCCCAAACTTTAGCCCCTCCTGCCTCAAAATAATAAATCAACTATTTTGGAGATCACTTATCTGGAATGCACTTTCATCACGTTCTGGTTCCTAAAACAACCTGGATACAACAGATCTAAGCTCAGTGGAAATATTCACATTGCCTAATTATATGCACCTGACTTTTGTATGAGATTCATCTTACTCAGCTTTAAGGAAGGAGAGAGAATTCTATTTTCAATCCAGAGACTTGATATTTCAAGTGTCTCATCACATATGCTTGCATATTATTTAGGTATTGCTCCCAATATAGCGAATGAACATTTGTTAGTGGAATCTACAAAGTGATTCTGATCAGTCTAAGATAGGCATATAAAGCTTGATTCATTTGTCTGAATATTGGGTCTAGCACATTTGAGATGTGCTAGGTATCTTTCCTAGTCTCCAGCTTTTCCAGGATGTCACTGATGTCTTATAGGTCCTGTAACATACAGGTGAATATCCTAGAGCAGTAAAAATGTCTCTAACCCCTTATGGCTAGGCAACTAAATCTAACCTATGGTGGCTGGTGAGATGAATTGTTCCTTAGGCTCCATAGACTGCTGACTATGAGTGCGATCTGCTGCCTAAAATTTGTCTCTGGTACTATATTTGAAATTGCTTAGGTTATCTGTGGGAAATCCATATCTCCAAAAAGGAGTAACTGGAGGCTGGGAAAGATAGTCTAGGACATCTCATATGGCACTTGTCACATCTCATTAGGCCAAAGAATCATGTCCCAGAAGTCTAATGCCTGTATGGAAGTTTGGATACCTAATTTACATGTAAACATTTACATGTGAACATCTAAATTCAATTGTTTAAATCTGGAATAACATCTCATTTTAGCAGCAAGATTCTGCATGTGAAACACTAGTGCTTGTTTAGTGCCATCTCAGGTTTAGTAGTATATGTAATTTGGCATTCGATTGGTGGTCCAGAAAGAGTGGGTGTACTGTAAATCCTATACCATATTTGTTATCTCTGTGTGGATGATGCCCTAGAGCACTTCAGTTGGCTAGAGCAAGGGAGCAAGGTCATTTAATGAACTGATAATTGAAAGTTCCCCCTAGAGCTCACAAGGAGATACTGGAACCTCTAGAGACCAACTCATATGCCCTCTCCTACATACTGAGTTGTCCTTGGAGGTTATTATAAAGTGAAACCAGACTAATTAAGTGACTAATTAAGACTTATATGCCTTTTAGATATCTAAAGTAGGGCAGATGAATCCCAAACATATGTGCCTAAATTAGAAGGCTAGTCTGCTTTGATTCTCATACAAGCGATGCAGAAAGATGGATTACTCTAAAGAGCTACTCAGAGCAGGCATCTAATTTAAGTTTTCTGTGTATAGAAGATCTTCTCATCCTTTACTAATTAGAGAGGAAACCTCAGGACTTTTATTTTCCATGTCCTTTTTTCTTTCATTTTTGGAGGAAGAAAAAAAAATGTCAAGGGGGCTTAGAATTATCACAAAATAACTAAAAATGGGTGGTTGTGCTGCTCATATGTGATACAGAGTGTCCAAAGACATGTCCTCATTTTGAATTGCAATCTCTCTCTTTAATTTTCAGGGCATGGGCTCTGTACCAATATTATGTTTGTTAAAGGAGTAATTTCTTTTTCTATTATTTTAATCAGAATTTACACCTCAAGAATTGCTAAAAGTTTTGTCAAAGCTTATCAATTGTTATGAAAAATTTCAGCTTCGAGAAATTGACGTCTTCAGTCAAACAATGGCTTTGTCAGAAATTTCTTGACTACTCATAACCAAGAGCCCAGAAATTCCACTGCCTGTGACCCAAAGTCCAGCTCTGTGCAGTGTGAATTTGGATCAGCCTTATTGAAAACAGTTTATTGAGCACTGTGTGAATACATAAGATAAGCTCATATAACCTAAGAACAGTAAAAACAAACAGAATGGAAATTGTTAAGACAGTAACAGTTAGCAGCTTACAGACTTAGGAGAAAAATACTAATGTGAAAAGGTGTAAAACCCTACAATGTGTATTAACCAAAAAATAATTGTTATATGTGCTATATTGTATAAATCCTGCTTGCAAAAATCTCTGTGTTTGCTCTAAAGGAAGCCTAAAACAAAAATGACCCAGTAAAGGGAGGGTGCAACCTCTAATTTTATAATGAGCTAACTCTTTTCTTTCTTTCTTTCTTTTGTTTGTTTCTGTTTTTTTAATGATTGATGAAGGTTTCTCCTGGTTTTAAAATAACATAATAAATAAATAAAATACTTATTATATTTCTAACAAATTGTCCTTGGTCACTGGAATAATTATGCACCTTTTACATTTCATGGAATACAAAATATCTTAATTAATCTGGAAAGAATACTTTCTTATAGAAATGTATCCATCAGAAGGGACTTATAATATATACAAATATGAAATGGAAACAAAGTCATAAAAGTCTTAAGCACTCTCTTCAGACTGTCTTTTTCAAGGTTGCATTAAATTCCCATGAGTCTGTTGGGGGAGGGGGGAAGCTCAAGAAACATTTCTCCAACATTAAAAACATGGATTTATTAATTTACTTCTTCTGCTATGGGGATTCTAATGGCATTTTACCATGGCTTGATTAGTTAGTTGCTGCTGTTTCCAACTTAATGTCTATTTATTCCATATTAATAAAATTCTATAATTTTTAGTTTATTGTAATTAAATATGTTTTAATAGGGAAATACAAGAGGTGTTATTATTCCTTGAATCTGACTATTTGCATAATTTGAAATCTTGAGCAGAAATTTCAGTATCACATTTGGACCTCTTCCAGTTTCTATTAGAATCACGACTGATGCTAACACTGACTTAATGGGATTGAAGATCAGCTCCTCCTTCTAAACCTATGGGTGCCCAGTTGACTAATTTCATTTGAGCGCATGACACTGGAGGAGAGGAAATGAATTTGTGTAAGAGAAAGTCAAAACTGTTGGGCTAGTCTACTAATCAATATTCCCTATAACAGTAACAAACATACAAAGACCCATATACACTATAAATAATAGGACCTGACTACTTTCTTTAGTGAGTCAGAGAATAATTCAGACTGCCTGAGTTACACATAGGTCTCTTCGCCTATGGATTTTGAAAACTAGTAGGAAGTGTTAGTAAATCATCATACGTTTGGGGTTTGTATATCTCTACCACTAAATATAAGAGGACGAGGGAGTAAGTGGAATCATTGAATTCTTGACTGTCTATGTCACTTAGCTGCTGGTTCATTCCCTGACTCAGTTCTAACTGGCTTTGCCTGAAAAAATGTGCTATAGAGGGTACTGCCCCTAGGCAGTATGGATAAGCTTGTGGTGCCCTATGACCTCTGGGCTAGAGATTTGTCCCTGATTGTTTTTTATTTAGAAGCACAGACACTATGACTTTATGAAGTGTTCAAAACACTCACACAGACCACAGCATGTACACGGAAACAATTTATGAGAAAATAGCCGCAGTTCCTGAAGACTGCTGTTTCAGTGTCGGGCAACAGCAAGCGTGGGTTACTGCATAACAGAAGGTAAGGCAGGAGCTGAGGGTGATGCGAGGCAGGCAGGGCAGTGGGCTCACCTGCAAGCTGCACAGTACCACAGAACCCTGGTAAGAGGGGCAGAGCAGGTCTGGTGATAGCAGTCAAGGCCAACCAAAAGGCTAGTTCACCATACAGGTCCATAGCGATGAGGCAAGTCTGAGGTCAAGACAGGAAGTCAATGGGAAGGTCAAGGCGAGGACCAGGGCCAATAGCAGCACAGGCATACCTGCAATATCAAGCACAGGCAAGCTCAGTGCCTGAACTTAAAAGTAGCTACTGCACGAAAAGTGGTGAGACCTGTACTTCTCATAGTTCTTTCTCACACATTTTTTCCACTACAGTCTGATCCAAGGCACACAGCTGCACAGTGTCAGAGCTGGCCCTGAACACAAGCAGCCAAACTACCAGGGCTGAGACTAAGGCCCTGACACATGGTACTGAAGGTCCAGACTGAGATGTTCAGCTGAAACCCATGACAGCCTAGAGGTATCAATCTTGGCTGCTCTTGCTCACTTCCTTGCCAACTTCCCCTGTGGCAACACGGCTTTGTTGCAAATAATGTGATATATCTTTGATATGGAAGTCATACATAGACACTCATACTCACACGTGGGAGTTTATGAACTCATACTTTACGAGGCAGCAAAGGTTTACACTTTTTATAATATCTACAACCAAAATCAAAGCTATTCATCCTCAACTCTCTTTTTCTGTCAACAAAGACAAAAAAAACATTCTTAGGAAGCAATGTATCTAACCAGTCTCAAAAATTAGGTGAAACACTTTTCAATACTTTATAAGTGCCTCAAAGTGAGGAGAGACTAAAATCACTGGCTGGAGCATAGACACCTTTTCCACTGATATTCTGTGCAATAACTGCGTCCTATCTTAAACCCTCTTAGCATACCTGGCTGCATGCCGGCTTGGCCTCTACACAGTGAGGTGGAGAATGCTATGAGGCATGATAGTTAGGGAACCTTTATCAAATAGGACTTTATATAGAGTTTAACATCTTGTCTCCCATAACTAAGATGAGTATTAAGTTTTGGGGCCTCTCTGACAAGTCGGGTAGGCTTGTTCACCTAATTCTTGATTACAATGCAGTGCCAAATACAGGAAATTCCTTAGAGATGGAATTTCTAAACTTGCTTGGGAAACTTGCAGACTAAATGAAAAGATATCCAGTTAATTTGAATGTCTTCAAGGTAAGGCAGCCAGGAGTATAAGCAGACAATTTCTATCTGGTACACAAATGGGTGGAAAGGTTTTAGGCATATTTGATTCTATCTTGTTATCACCTAAATAAGGACATATTTTGTTAAATTGTTGTATAGTGATTCAAATATATATACTATACTCACGACAACCTAATATAGGTCATATTCAAACTTATAACAAAATGTAAGATACATGCAGTATCTACAGATAGCAGCTTATACTTTTTGTATATAAATTTAAAATAGACTCTTACACTTACTACATTGCAGAAAGCAGAAAACTGCCAAATCATATGTCTAATAAAATTATGTCCAATAAGCACTTCACAACTTAACTGAATTGTATTGTGTAGAGTGTTACAATACAACACAATGCATTCAGCAACACTTTATGTCGTTATGGCACCATGCCAGTTACAAATAAGGTTTCTATACAATTCAGAGCTTTCATAACCACACTTTAAAAACAACCTCACAGAGGAAGGATAAAATATTAAAATCTGACAGTGAATCTGTCAAATGTTAGATATGTTACACAGAACTTCCAAGAGATATCTGGAGACTATAAGTTTTCATTCAAGAACATGATCTAAATCTATCTGTCTATGAATTTTTTTATGCATTTGCATAGCTAAATTACATTAAGAAATGGTAGTGCTATCTGAGAAAAAAAAAAATTATTCTGAGAAAAAAAAATTATAGATTTATTGAAAAGCAATAGGATGTACAAATAAATATATGTTTAATTATACAAATTAAAGAATTAATTATATATTCTGAATTTCTATATCATCTTTTACCCCGTAAGATTATTTTCACAGTGCATTTCACTATTTGTAATATTACAACTATTTAGCCAATTTTCTTAAAAAGGGATTGATTTTGAAGATCTTGTGGAACAAGAAAAATAATGCAATTCTGAAGATAATATGTAAGGAAAGCATTTTAACATAGAAAGATGGAAAAATGATATAATGTCAGTCCTGGTGCAGAAAATATTGTAAGGTTACCAAAGATTTTCTTCTTGTGAAGCTGAAAAATTGGTGAAAGAGTTCGACCCTCTAAAATTTTGGGACACATTTCTGAAATATGGCTGCTCCATGTTTAAGGAACCAGAAGTCTTGTCAGTGATGCTAGCCAAATTCCACTTAATCTTTGCTAATTAGCCACTAGCCACTTCAATGTCACTAGCTCATGCTCATTGCTGTGGTCACCATGTTCACTCAGCACCTTCTAGTCTGCTGAGAGCACAAGCAGATTAAACTCTGTCTGCTCAAAGCATAGGTAGAGTGGGTTCGTGCCTGCTGCAAAATCCCGTACTCTTTTTTTTTTAGACTTAGAGATTATTTCAGGAAAAGCATTAAAAACAATCAATCAATCAGTCTGATATAACATTTCAAGGCTTGTCAGGAGACTTGACCAGTCTTCAGTCTTTGAATGTTTGAAAGACAATGTGCGCTTTCTGGAAGTAGTTTCAATATAACACTTCAAATGGAACAGTACTTTAAAAAGTTTCAGGGTATGCTACCCCGTTAACATTTTTACAATAAAATCAGGCCTAGGCAATGAGATTCTCTAAATTTGGAGAAAAAAAAAAGAAATTATTTGAAGCTTATTTTCATTGAGAGAATAGGCAAATATAAATAGAAACCAGACATAAAGTCCAGATAGATAAAACTGTGAAGGCAGAATACTGTTTTGCTAACCTCTTGACTTCTGCAAACAGCTCAAATCTCCAGGTAAATCCTAAAATGTTATAGTAGTTTAAAACAAGGTAAAACAAAAGGACAGTGTTGTAAACAAATATTGGGTGCCCACAGTCCAGAACAAGTTTGGAAATCCTGGAAATAGGGAATGTTAAGAATCCCACGCTCCTTTCCTTTTCCTCTGTTAGAAAAAAAAAAAATAAGGCTAGTGTTAACTGCTGTCTCTATTTTAAGAGACAGACAGCAAAAAGATAACTCAAGATTTTAGAAAAATAAAGTTATATGTCCCAGATACCAGATCAAGAAATTCTATGCCACAAAAGAAACTTATTATCCAGAGGGATCTCTAAATATTATACAATTAATCTATAGGCTGAAGTGATATCTCGACAACCACTGCAGTACTTTACACAAGGCAGCCTCCTCAAACTTCTGCTTCTGCCCTGCTTTTGTTACCATGATAGATGTATGCTAGATTTTTTTTTCCTTCAATTCAAATATAGATATCTAAAGAGAGGACGAATATAGAGGGATATAGTTTTCCAGGTGAAGATACTTTTGGCATTATTTGGACTGTTATTCAGCTGTTCCTACCCCTTCAAGATTGTTTGATTTATACCCAGAATCCCCACTACAGATGCCGATACCTTCTATTAAATATCATGTAAGATTTTTATAGTATGTTGTAAAAGACATTAGTTATACATGCTTTCTGTTGAGATCAACATCTCATTCAAGTCAAAAGCTTTCTATAGGAACTACATTTGACACATTATTAAGTCAATGGCAAAATTTTGGAGCTGTCATTGAAAATTATTCTCTCCTATCCATTTTTTATTACTGTTCTTGTATCAAAAAGAACAATTAAATGGTTGCTATCCTTAAAGCATACCTAAACCACTGATGGTAACTGCTAAATCTTTTCAATCCCCTAAAAGGGACTAATTAAAAAAAAAAAAAAAAAAAAACTTACCCATAGAGTTAGGCATCTGTGTTCAACATTCAGGTACCATTGACCTTCACCAAGTTCTAATAGCCTATGTCCAATTCCGTAGCATATTGTTCATTTTCATTTCTACAGATTAAGCTATACAGTTGCCTGAATTTATCTACAAAACTCTTAAGCATATCAAAATTACAGAACTAGCTCACTGCTTAAATCCCTCTTGCACTCATAAACTAGATAATTTCTCATTTACATTTAGGACTTTTTCTAATAGATTTGTCCAGAGATTAGTACTACTTAAAATACAGAGTAAATGATCTCCCCTTCTTACTGACAAAGCCATAAATTAGAGATGTCCGCTAATTTTTTATTTTCCTGATCTCAAGTGGTAATTTGCACTGTGAATGCCCTAACACTTACATTACTGGGAAGAGAGAAAAAGACAAGAAGGTCCCAATCTTTTTTGATCGAAATTATTTAATTGTTAAGGGTGAATTTGGCCAAAGAAAGAAAAAAAAAAAAAGCAAGGAGGAATAATGATTATGGTATGGATCATTCAGGTTCTAGCTTCTGAACCAATTAATAATTTAGTTTTATATAAATGGTATATGTGGAGATATATACAGGTACGTATATATACATATACTTGCATGCATATGTCTGAATATATACATAAAGTATATTTTTTCTACAAAAAAAAGACTTTATTCAGGTTTAATATTTGAGTTTTGCTTTTATTCTATTTTAACTCAAATACTAAAATAAGTAAAACTATCTCTAGTGAATGCAACTATAGTAATAATAAAAAAACCCGTTAACATAGCGTATTACTCTAATTCATTTCCCCTAAGTTTACCATCGTTTTAGCATTTACTAGAGGGGAATAATGGATATTTGAAACTGTAAGTTTAGTATTGCAAGGCACTCACATTGAGAAATTAATGAAACCTTATACATTCAGATTTGCTGAGTGGTAAACAATTTTTTTCCCTTATTTCATTTGTATTACTTGGAATAATTTTGATCACAGTTGCAAACACTAGAAACAAAGAAATCTGCCCAATCTGATACTGTGTTAGAATGACCATGATTACAAGGTAAACTATAAATTGATTTCTTAATTTTTGAATATTTGACTTGGCCAGCTAAATAATACACTTACCTACCTACATACAGACACGTATACACATGCATAGATATACTCAAACTTGTATGTTTGTATGTGTGTGTGCGTGTCCGTGTATGTGAGTGTGTGTGTCCATGTGTGTGTGCACATATGTACATCCCCACTAAATGAATACTCCTAGTGGCAAAAGAAACATGGACATTTGTCTGTTATTGAAAGTTAGTGAGAGATAAAGATTTGATTCCTTTATATCACCACTAAAATCCAGTATACAGTATTTAAACTGTTGTCCAGCAGCCCTCCTAATGGGCAGTTCTGCTGAAATCAGTGTACTTCATCTGAGGAATGACTATCCATGACAGAAATCAGAGCTGCAGAATGAACACTAACTGGGCAATAAAATTATGTTTGTTTTTTACATCTCACAGATCACACAATCAGCAATAGATTAATCCTACAATGTCAAAGTGAAATAGCTATGTAGCAGCATAGTATTATGAAAGCTTCAGCTGCCAAAGTCACTGAGTTTTTCTGACTATGCAAGATTGAATTAAAAGCTACTTTTCTTGCATGTTGGCTAGCCATTTCTTTATGTAATATCCTTTTCTAAGGAAATAAATTTTTATTGTACCATAGGGAAATAAAATTAAAAAAAAAAAAAAAACTTGATGCTAGAGGAATGGTTTCACAAACCCAAATTTAAACCTCTCTAATCTCAGAAGTGCAGCTGAGAAGAGAATTCCTGTGTTATTTCACTTACGGTAAAGTGGTTTGCAATGCATTATATTCAGCTCAGAACAAGTCCTCTCTGAAAACAATACCAAAAAAATTGTATTAAATTCTTAGTAAATTTATTCAGGCATTATTAGTATCATCCTCTTCTCTCCAGAGAATTCTGAAACAAAGAAATCTGTCAGACTGAGATAAGCATCAACTTTTATAAGAAATGTAATCTCCTCTACTAAATAGAAAAGATACATCCAAAATAATATTTGTCTAGGATTTGCCCGGTATGACATGATCATGAAGTCCATTAAGAGACTCTCTAAGCCTTTTCAAAACACCAAAGATATAAAGAGCCTGGATATAAAGTAATTTAAGTTGCACACTGAACAAATATCTTTAGGAATACTCAACATGAATGATTAGTATGGTATTTCTGGGGAATTTTAAAGAAGCAGTGCCAGCAATGGCAATAATGACAGCATGAGGGCATCACAAGATCGTGGATATACAGTCAGCTGTCATTAAAGCAGCTTGCAAGTGTATCTTCATATATTCATATAAAAATAGCTTTTAGGGCACATCTCTTTATTACATAATAGCTACCATAGAGACCATTAGGAACACCATTTTTGAAAAAAAATACTGATATATTCTTACCTGACATAATTTATATGAAATCTGATGTATCAATACAAGCAACAGAGAGCATATAATTTTATTTACAGATGCTTGCTAATTGTTTGTTACATCTGTAGTGCAACTTTGCTCTTCAGTTGTTTCAGAAAATTCATTTCCATTCATAAGGCCTTTAATTCCTTAAGTAATATGAAATCACTTTCTTCATATAAAACCTAAATTATTATCTTTATGAGAGATCAATAACTAAGGAAGCAACAGCTTGACGATATTATTGAAAATAAAAATTAATAAAAAGGAATATTAATATAATTTATTTCTTTTGATTTGAAATAAGTTACTGTGGGGATTGAAGACAAGAACCTTGCGTGTAGTGAAGCAAGATTGCTTCTTTTATATTCCATCCTCTCTTATATACCTTGTTGTGTGAGAATACACCTTATCATGTGAGAATATAGTTGTGTTTACAGATGAAAGTTACTTGTTATTTTGCTACATTGCTACAAGCCGCGTTCTGCATCGAGAGTCTCTTCTCTCTCTCACGTCCTTGCCCAGCTCACGCGCCCCAGTCCGTCTTGGCACTGACTCAAGTCTTCGGTGCGCTTTCCCAGGGCTTGTGGCACTGCAAAAATACTTTGCTGCTGCTCCCAGTCGTCCTCTGGTACACATCGCCCCTGACAAGTTGTTTTCAGTTTATTTCTGGAAAAGTAAAAACAAATATCTGAATAATATAAGAATAGCGTACTGGCTCATAGCAAGATCTCTGTCTCAGTATCCCATCTTTAGCAGCTAGCAGTGGATACTTGGAGAAGAAGATGAGACTGTAAGATAGGAACAGCGTATGATCATACTTCCGCAAATAGTCTCCCAACTTCAAACTGTGGAGTAAGGGCTTTCTTAGCTAGAAGCAACATATCTGTCTTTGACTGCTTGGATAGATTTTCCTTCCATTGCTTAGGCACATGTTGAATCCATGTAACTTTTTAGCATCCATGATGTGATACGGCAAGGAGTTCCACAGCTTAATAACATGTTGCATAAAAAGTCACCTATTCTGAACTGCACTCCTCTCTCACCATGGCTGATTTGTAAACTGAGAACATTTACAGAGCTGTGGCCTGATCCACAACTTCTGTTACTAGTGTCATCAAAACTCAAGTGACTAATCATTTTGTTGTTGTTATTGTTTTTGCTTTTTATTAATAGTAGGAGAATGGCCTCCAAACTGAAAATACAGTACCAGTATTATTAGTCTTTTTTTCCTTTTTTGTGTCATCTTTTGAAGGAAACTACCAACCCCACACGTTTTTCTGCAACATTTCATGTTAAAAATCTATATTTTACATCTAAACCATAAAAATAGGTCAGGACTTTCTTTCTGCAGTTTTGAGATGACTCTGCTCTGCTTCTTCAGTGTGTTTTTGTTTTGTAAGAGAGACCTGATGTGCTGCTCCACATCCTTTTGTACTTGCATAGGAAAAATAGTGTTTCCATCCATCTCCATTAACAGGCTGTGCTGTTTATCTCCTACTCCTGTTCACAGATTTTTCCTTCTTTCACCATTTTTTCCAACTCTTTTCTTCCTGCACTGATTTCTTAGGTAATTTGCAGGGATTTCCTTTATTTGATACCCTAGCTGTATCTAAATCTGTATTACCTATGTCTCTTAGAGGTACTTTCCTCCTGTCAGTCTTGATCTACTGCCATACACCTCATAGTTTCTCATATTCCTTATACACTTCAGAGCATTTCTGTCTTTTCTTGCCACAATACCCACTTTGCTGTCCATGTCATGTAATTCTGGTCATCTCTACATATTTCTATTCCTTACCTAGCTGACACAATGAGAAAGGAATTATGTTACCCATTAGGATAGCCTTGCTTCTACTCCATTAATAGGTATCTGAGATTGGTACCTGGACAGCCTCACTTTTATATGCAAAAATTAAGGGGACACTGCAGCATTCTTGCAGCATTCTTCTACTGCTTTCATTACCGTGATTGCAATGGGTGGTGAAGACCTTTTAGATAAATATAAAAATTATCTATTTGAAGATTAAAGGGAGAAATCAGAAATTCCTATGGCTTCTTTAAATCAAGCAAACAAACAATATTATGGATTTCAGAATAAAATCCCAAAAGGTGGTGATACTGCTGTTATTTTCTGTCTTTCTTTCTCTGGTTCTCTCAGAAAATCACATATCATTAGTCTCTTGTCCTCCTATTGACATCACCTATCTTCAGACAGATTTTTTATCATCACTTTGACAAATTCAGCCACTGCCTACACTTTCCTCCATAATTCAACATCTTCATTCTATTCTGCAGCACAGAAGACTCACAATAATGTTCTCACCTCACCACTTTGCTGTATGCATCAGAAATAAAGCAGGCAAAGGATATCTTGCCACTAGTAAGGGGAATCTCTGGAAGTATACGACAAATTGCTACACTTACTCCTATTGCTCTCACTGGGAATGGGGGTGAATAGCATCTACTGCTAAATTCTTAGGAATTTTCAGGGTGGTAATTGCCTATATAAAAGTGAGTTGGCCAGTCCCTGCAGTTGTATCTTTGAGAACAAACTAAGTAGCTGTTCTATATTTATGTCTGTGCTATACTTATGTCAAAGTTTCCTATCCATGATCTGTGATTTTGAAGATGTTAAATTCATTTCTCTCACTTTATTTTGACTTTTAATTTATATATAAAACCTTTTGCATGAAGGGCTGTCTAGTGAGACACCGTAAGTATTTTAGCAACCTGTTACTGTATAATGAATTTTGTGAAAGTTATCTAATAATATTTAGTGTACTTGTCCCTACAGCACTCCATGAAGTAGGAAAATGCAGCCTCACAACCACTATATTCAGAATTAAGACACCTAAATACCTCTAAAAGATGACCAAACATCTTGCAGGAAACCTTGGAGCAGGGAAGGGAAGGAAATAATATCATTAAAATCTCAAGTTTATTCTTAAACCCGTCCTAAGGTAAAGGAACAATATTTGTAAAAGTTCTATTAGTAGAGGGAATTTTCTGATGACATGACAGAAATCCTTCAGAAAATCAAACCCAGGTCTTTTTATTTTCACATTCAGTTTAGTCAAATAACAATAATATCATGGTTCTAGTATCAGTCATTAAAGAAATACAGTAGTTTAAAATTGAGCTTGCACAGAGACAGAGAAATAAGCCATTATGGCACTTAGCAGGAACAGGCATAACCTGGAAACGTATATTTTACCATGATTCAGGAGACAGACTCTTTTTTCTAAAGAATTAATGCAGGAAAAGATATTCAATATTTTCTAAAAGATTTTTTATTGTCTGTAGATTCCAGATATTGGATCCAAGGCAGCATTTTTATCGCTAAAATTTCACACTTTATGGGTATATAATTATTTAATTTCAGATTAAATTTCAGATTTAATTTCAGATTTTTTAAAACTTAATGCTATGATCTACCATTAATTCAAGACCCACAAAATACACCTTCCTTGAGATAAACAGATAAATCTTTTCAAATGGCCAGTAGATTCTGTAGCGATATGATAAAGAATCAGCAGGAATGAAGAAAGGCATTTACCTTTCCTAAAAGAAAGCACTTTTTTATACAGCATCTTTCATTGTCTCATCGATTTTCCAATTTCACCTCTGCTTTGGAAACATATATTTTCTTTACTGTCTGTAGCTGTTGATTAGGCCCAACTTCTGCTATTACGGTTTTAAATTTTAACTTTGTAACTGTTCATCAAAGCATAGACTAAGCAGTTACGATGGTACAGGCAAATGAACAGATGTGAAAACCGGTGTAATACGTAGATATGCAACTAGGAATGCAAAAATAGGCATCTGAAGCTGAAAGTAGAAAGACGGATGTAGTAGAATTGAAATATTGAAATGATAGTTCTCGTAATATTTGGAGTGAGCTTTAAGCACTTTGCTTCTTTAACAAGTGCAAACACATTCATACATACAAAATACACAGACACACATGCAGACACACTTATGCAAAATCAATTTATTAAGGCTTACATTGTTCATCCTACTGCGTTCATATTTTTGTCAAACTTAGAAAAAAAGAAAATATGGCATGGATATGTCTATTTGAAAGTAAAACCCTTTGATATATGTTGGGATCAAAATGTTATTGTTCTGCACATTGTGCAAATAGAGACTAAAAAGCTGTTTATGGTGAGCTTTAAGTGGAAGATACTCCTTTCCAAAGATGATGTCAGACTCTTTGGACTAGGACAGAAAAGTCATGCTGCTGAGTATTGCTGACAATATGCATAAAAAATATGCGTCACCATCCATACAAGTCTCCCTTCATTTCTCCAGGCTGTCTGTTAAGTCTGTAAGTGTCCTCTGCTAGGAGTATGGGGTACGGCCCAAACTCTAGCAAACACCTCTGCACCTCTGTACTGGACCTTCAGGTAAGATAAGCAATGGACAAATTAAAGGTACAGATACTTACTTGTAATCCTGTAGCAAATTAATATTACCTACCGAAAGCACCTCAATTCGTATGCATGTTGGCTGCCAGAATTCATTATTAGATTCTACAAAAATTGAAATTGACATTATTAATTTCCATTTCAAGAGATGATAAAGAAAATAGAATAGAGCTCTTTTTTTGTTTTTTTTCAGAAGGAGTTGATAACCTTCTAAGTACAAAATAATTCAATGAAGATAGGAACATCACAAGGTGAACTGAAAAGAGAGGAGAAAATAACAAATAAAAGGTTGTAATAATATCAAATACTAAACTGATCACATTTGTACAGCAATGTCCAGAAGGTCAAATGTTAGAAAAGCCTTGTTGTCTTTTTTAATTGTGTAGTATATTAATGAATGATCTTAGAGAAGGAGTTTTCAGTATCCTTAGAGATACCAAAAAGAATATACAATAGCAGTCCAAAAAACCTAAAGATCTGAGTATAGAGCATGTTTCCAATACAGGTTATCCCTCAGGTTTAAACCTGAGGAAGTGCACAACCATATGCAGCATTTTCTGGAATATGCAAAAATTCTGCAGATTATTCATGTCTATGGAATTGCAAAGATAATAGTGTACTGCAATATGGAATTTGTGACTATATGAGAAATACACTGGTAGTCTTCACAGTCTTGTATGCAAATTCTGCAGTCTCTTGCTCTTAAATTTTCAGAGGAACATACAGTGAATTCTTTAATGAGCAATTGCGGTACTGTCTGAATATTCTGTATTATTATTTCTAGCCTTAGCCTCAGCACTACGTCATTGTATCCTAAGGTGAACTGTGAGACTTCATTTTGACTCTTAAGAGTACAGAAAAATTTGGGACTGCATCTATCAAATCTGAGTGTTGTTTTTGATCATAACTTCACTGGGTACGTGCTTGTTATTCTGCAGAGACCAGCTGAGTCATTAATGATTTATACAGATGTCAGTAAAGTCAGAATCATGCCCTTTATTGTGAAATAGGGAAGTGAGTGTTCATCTCTTACTGGCCCAGCGAGACAGAACTTTTCATAGTCAGCCGAGTATCTACCCACCATCTTCTCAGAATGCTAATTATGAAGGAAAGGAAAATCTGAGAAAAGTAGGATAAATGCTACAACATTTCATTGAATTTATTGTAAGAAAAATCTTCATAAAGTCAAAACATATATAACTGGAATAAGTGATAATGAAGAAAGAGCATGTATTACTTCTACTGAGTGGTAACTGCCAACAAAAAATTCCAGATTCAGTTGTTAGGGGTCACTGCTAAACAGTGGCTCAATCCTAGGAACCTGGCGAAATTAATCTAATTGTAGTGCTTAGTGACCTAAGTTTTCCCTTGCAAAAGATGACTCAAGGAGTAGTACTTCCCTGAAATAAAAAAAAAAAAAAGTACAATAGAAAGATAAATGATATAATAGCGATAACTATTTGTTTAGTATGCTCCATCAATATTCAATTTCCTGATATCCCTCTTTTCTGTGTTCCTGGCGAGGCAAGTGTTAGAGCAGCTGGTAACTTCTCATGTCCTCTCAGAGCTCCCCAGTAGACTGTTCAGTGTTGCGAGCCCCCATTGCTTTGCTACTTGACTTGGGGGAAGAGAAAGGCATCACCCGAGCTGTCTTCAACCTTCTTAGCTACCTGGTTCTGCTAGTTGGTAAGATGTGCTAGCAGTCTCTGGACATTGTCTCTGTCTGTTGATCTTCCATCACTAGCTATCCGAGACAGCTGCTCTTCACACTTCCTGCTCTGGTAGCTACTTCACCTGGATGCCCCAGCTAGGTGCTCCTAACTTTAGTGGTCTCTGCTTTATTGCAGATGTACGTCTCATAACATGTTTCAGAAACAAGTTCCTTCATGACCAAAAGAATCTTCTGAAGAAGACTCCTCAACTTTCATCTTCCCCAACTATAAGTTCACCTCCTCTAGGCTGTAAACTATTGCTTTAACATAAGGTATATTTAAACATATGCAATTTGCACAGATTTTTACATGTTATTGCAACTGTGCAATTTCCCGTACTTTACCACATGGACTTTTTTATGGAAAAAAGGCCTTTTTAAGGAAAAAAAAAATTCCAATACCTAGTAAATAAAATTTCCAATACCTAATAAATAAAATTTCCAACACATAATAATTAAAATATTATTGAGCATGTTTCAGAGCTATCCACTAATACCTTTAAATCGACTCCTTCTCCCTCCAACAAGTGCCAGGAAAGCCCATTCTAGACTCTGTTCTCTCTGAAACAGTCTGTAAAGGGTTGCTCATCCCTCTTGATGTCAACCACAAGATCTGCAGAAGATTATGTTTAATGCATTCTTTAGTTTATATACAGTAAATTCTATAGCATTCAAACTGGAATCTGAGCACCTGAATACTAAGCAGGAATAAGAGTGTTTTAACATAAAAATAATTGAAGTGAAATCAAGCAGGACAAAATAATTATCAGGGCAGAAGATTCTGTCAGGCAGCTGTATTAAGGTGTGGAAAAATTACTAAATACATTACAGAAAGTTTTCCCCATGGTTTAATCCAGTCCTGTATTGAAAATTGCAAAATATTTGGATCCTAATCCCCCAAAGTATTCAGATGCTTAAATCCTATTGAAATTCAAAATGTGAAACTTCTGCATAATATATTAGATGACCCTGCAACATTTTTTGTCCTCTATATACTGGTGATCAGATTCTGCTTCTTTTATTTAATATGGCACCTTGAACATCAGTATGCTACACAATGGTGGTGATCACAACAGTCTGTAAAAAAAAGATCTTCCTTTAATAAGTTTCATTAGAAAATGCATAGTCACTGCAATATTAAACAGTGAAATACTTTTCCCTAGAATTTGTTGAATATGCCATGTGATAGAAAGAAAGGGGAAGAGGAATATATCTGATAGATCCAGACCAATACTGAACCTTGATTTCAATAATTATTCAACTTGTCATTGTTATGAAAGTTTTCATGTTTTACAAGCTCAAAGTTTATTAAAAGTTAAAAGTTTTGTGTCCTAGAAAGTTTGAAGTAGGCTTCAAAAGGACTGTAACACTTAATAAAGTTTATTCTCAAAATAGAATTATAGTAAATAATATTTCCTTTTTACGAAACATAGCATAATTCACACCCAAGTACCATTTCTTAGTTGTTTGGTAAATTGAAAATGAATATGTCACATCTAGAAATATCATGAATTCTGAAGAGTGCTGAAATTTCTTTTGAAATCAAAGAAATTTAAATCATAAAAAGTAGAATGCTTTAGGTTAACTACCTTTCTTAAAAAGAAAAATAAGTGTAAAACTCCCAGTTTCTTCTTATATAAAAGTTATAATAATTATTCTTTGCTCTCTAAATTGTTCCAAGTTCTAAAATTACTTTTTACCATTAAATTGATAAAATACATCTGTTAAAAAATCTTTTTTTTTTTGGTTTTGTAGAGCTAGGTGCTGTCTAAAAGTCTTGAAATATGCAGGCATCTCTTCAATTCTTTATTGTTACATTTTTAGATGTTACTCAGGGTATCCAATGGTCTGGATATGAATAAAATGACAATAATGTCAGTTCCAATTTACTAGGTAGTTCTTTTTTAGTAACTGACATAAATGAAATTCTCTCTGCAGATCTATTTTCAGATATACTGCTCATAATAGAGAGTCACTTGAACATTTGGAGAAAATGACTGACAGATGGCATTGTTTCTTTCTTTCATAAACACAGTTGGAAAGGAGTTGAAGGCTAAAAACCTTTTGTCAGTAATAGAATAAGGAGTGTGAGAGGGAGCCTACCCTGCTTCTAACTGCTCTGAAGACAGTTAACTCGTGCTCCACAAATTTCATCCATCACTTAAAAGTGTGGTTATTTCCAGTAAAAAAAAAAAAAAAAAAAAAAAAAAGCTGCACATGCAAATGAACTTCACTATAAAGGAGCAATATATTGTGAACACCCAGAAAGGTCAGATCAGGCTGTCAGCAAGATGTTCTGTCATTAACAGACTACTAAATTAAGGAGAGAGTCTTTAGGAAGAGAGGATACCCAGTAAATTTTATGGTTAGATATAAGAGAGTGGTTTTCATGCTAGGCAAAGCCCATGAAGCCATGGACTGTCTGCCAGGGTCTGAAGAGTAAACACTTAGCAGTCTATACTGCCTGTGATAGGCATGTCAAAATGAATGTCCTTGCAGTGTAATGTTAATTTCCAGATTACTCTAAGGAAGAAGACTGTCCTTTAGCAGACTGTTCAGCTGATGGTGTCACTGAACTTTAGAATCTTTCCTGCGTGGCTATTAAGTATTCTGCAAATGCTTTCTACACTTCATGTGCTCTTATAAGTTGTCAGGATTTAACAAGTGACCTGTGATGGATGAAGTGAGAAGAGCAAATGTAGAGTACCAGTGGCCAAAGTCTTGCTGTGAGTCTGACTTCAAAAAGCAATATTGAATTTTATTCACTATCTTTTATTCATTATTTGGTCACGATAGAGAAAGAGAAATGATATTACTCAGTAGTATTTCTTTGTCTCTATCACAGACTCAGCAAAGTCCTTCACAATTCATGTGAATCTTAACATGTAAAGTCAGGTTACTCTAAGTAACTTCTACTCCAAAGTGAATGATTTTTTTTTCCTTCTCCCTCCTTTTTTTCCCTCAGTGTAAGCAATTTCAGGGAATTTTAGTGGTATAATTTAGACTGTGATGTGTGCTTCTTGAAGTAATGCTAAGGATATAGAACCTTCTCCAGTTTTATTTTATCTGGTCGTATACCCTTTGCTTTTAGAGGCACTGCAAGAACTCCAGTCTGGTGTTAGCTGTTCATTTATATTGGTCTATTCCCATGGATAAGATCAGAAGAAACTCATTTTCAGCTGAAAGTCTTTGTATTTGCCATTTATGCTGAGTATGTAAATGCCTGTTCATATTTTTTAAAGTTGCTCGTAAACATTTGTTCAGTAATTATAGCATTGCAGTCTTAGTAACTACTTACTTCTTTCCTTCAGTGTAGAGAGGAAATTATAGATCTTAACTGTTAAACTAAGCATCTTGAATCATCAGATTTCTTAAACAAGAGTTCGATTTCTGGCGTGGATACTTGAGAATTTTTTTAGTTATCATATTTGATTCAGCAAATAAGGACAAAAGATCAGCTCATGAAAGATATTTAGCTATAAATCTCTCACTGATTTCCAGAGAAGGTGCTGGACTTTCTTTAAGATGTGTACCAAAATATCTTTTTTTTTCAAATCTAAAACACACCTGCTACATAGTTTGATATAATTTCGTACTGAGCACATTTATTTTCATATTGATATAGATACAGCCACTTCCTTTGCGAGCAATCCATCCCAGATTATTATTTTTTTTAATAATTGATCTGAACTCAGAGTTCAGAGTATGTCTCTCAGAGTTATCTGAAGATGGTCCTCAGATATCACAGATAGTTTCACTAATATATTTTTTGCCTAGTTTAGCTTCAAAAAAGAGGCTAAAGAACTATCTTTTAATTAGAGGAACTCAGGAAAAACTACATCATTTCAAATTAACAGTTTCCCACTTTCAATTTTTGACATGATGCCAGTTAGTCTTTAGAGAAGCTATGCTATATTTCTACTAACTGGAGAATATTAAGTCAGGAAAAACTCTCTGACATAGCTATTCATGTCCACACAGATGGCTGCAAGATGTCATAGCTTTGATTGAGATTTCCACACTATTCGATACATCATGCAAGCCTGTAGTGCATGAAGGCTCTGTGGACAAATCTCATTTGCCTCTGTGACCTCAGCCTCTCTGAAAAGCCCTATCATCACATGACAAATTGTTGTGAAGACAAGAAGAGAGGCTGTGGATGCAATAGAGTCAGATCCACCTCAGCATACTGAGGCTCCTTGAAAAGCACATTTAGTCAAGAGTAACCTTTTGTTTTTCCTTCTGAATTTCAGTAAACTTTATCTCACCCCTCTGTGACAAATGTTAGGTAGGTTTATACTAGAGCATAAAGCTGAATTTGAGACTGGGCTAAGGGCAGCCATAGCCCACAATATCTTTCTATGCTATTACACACTTCAACAACCTCTGTAGAAATGCTTATCAAATTTCAGTTCAATAAATAACATGAAATAAGGATGGAGGACTTATCAGGTATTCTAGTCTAGCCCTTTGCTCCAGCATAGAATCAGCTATAATTAACAGTTAAGTGTTTTGCTGATTCAGCAATACCTGGGATTGGAGGGAGGAGCCTGACAGGAGTACCACAGAACATGTTGTTTTTCTCTCATGTATCAAAGACACTAAGTCCATACTTAAAATCTAATCTGAACTCAGCCTTATAACTGAAACTATGACCATTCCATTCACATAATCTATAAACATTTCTTCTTTTAATTCTGTATTTTATTTGTTATTTTCTTTAATATGCTGGAAAATACATTTTGTTTCATTTTTAATGAAGGCTCTGCTAAAGGCTTTGCTAAAGAAACTGATTGCTTCCTCTTTATTCTTCCTCTTTTTTTAATCCAACAGAAAATGTTTGCAGTTTTATTCAAGTGGAGATCTTGAAAATGAGTACAGAAAGAAGAATTGCTTGTCCTTTCATTTATATTTACGTTATCTTATTTCCATTGTTTTCAGCAAATTTAGTCCCGACTGAGATTGAGGTTCAGATTCAGAGCATACTTACTTTCCACATAAGATCATATCTTATGTGATAGGAAATCAAACAGAAATATGAAAGTTTTAAATCCTGTTATTTCATAAAAAAAAAGATTGATCTTCAAATGAAATGAAAATAAATTTTTGAAATTTGATCTTTGAATTAAACTTTTTTTCACACTCAGAAGTCTCCTACATACTTATAATGAATGAAGCTTGCATTTAAAAAAAAAAAAAGATGAAAGAAAAAAAGATTTGTTAAGGAGAGTAGACAGTCCTTAAGACAAAAACAATTAGTTTCTAGCTGCCTCAAGTGACATTTTATCAGCAGGATTGCTATTGCATCTGTACTAAAAGAACAAAATAATCTTATAATGGGAAATATGTAAAATCTCCTTTAATCACATATTTAAATAATGAATCTCGCTACATCTCCAGCAATAAAAATGTATCTTTTGCTTGTTGCAAGCATAGAATTAATATAACACTCTGATTTTCTCACCAAATATGCCTCTCAATGGTAATATCAGAATTAAAATAAAATTACAAAAAAAAAAAAGTTTACAGCTGAGATGTTCACAGCCCATATCTAATAGTCTGTCTTGGGAATAATTGCTCGTAATGGGTATCCAAGGGATATAATTGTCTGCCGCTGTGAATTAGGAGTGCCACAGGTGGTGTTAATCGCTTGGAATGTGTTGGAGTAGAACATCAGCCAGCGCAGGAGCCTGCTTAAGCTTGATTTGTGGAACCATTGTTTCTGGACGCTTCAGACATAAATTGACTGTCTGGTAGTGGTAATGCACACTCAAGTAGTCATGCAGAAACAAAGGGATATAAATATAAATGAGAAACAGAGGAAACCTGCTCCTTAGCAAAGGCTGCAGGACTGGTGGTCAAGCAGAGTGGTTCTGCGTTGCAGCACTTACTTACTTTTTTATAGGCAACAGAAAGCAAAAAGACGGTCGATAGCTGCTTTTATTGCTTGACCATGCCTGGTACACATCAGTAAAAAAACTTTCATCAACTCGATGTTCTAGAACTTTCAGGCCACCAGTATTTCCATGGCACGTGACTCCCATTAATCCAAGGGTGGCAGTCCCTTCGATGAGCAATTTTAAACTTTCTTCAGGTATGATCTTTATTTATTAGAACATAATCATCTCAGCTGAACAGCACATCATCAGCAGAGATCATAGAAATATGATGGACATCAAAGAAATTGAAATGACTAGAATTTATGTGAAATATCATAAAACGTAGCAGCTAAAAAAATGCAGTGATATCTGGATCTCATCACAACAAAGCCCAGCTCATGCCTAGAGGGACAGCAAATGAGACTCTGAATTATACCATTTGTCTTTGAAGACAGGAATTAATTCAAACCCACCAAAATGGAATTCCTCAAATCTTTTAAAGAGTATGTAAATTCTATACAGATTGGAACTCTAAAATCAGTTGCTTTTAGGGGGCATGAGGGAGGGGAAGATCAGTCAAATATCACTTTGACATATGAGTTCTAAAAGATTAAACAATTTACAAATTCATTTACTTCTTGAAGGACTTTACTACCTCTAAGGACTTCTTTAGAAGTCCTTTTGAGTTTTAGAAGGACCAATTTTAAAAGACTGCTACATATAGAAAACTTATTGGCTTAGTTGTGACTTTTGCAAGTGACATACCTAGGAAAAACAAGTTCCAGCCAGTTAAGTATTTCAAAAGAAAGATAAAGGCTGAAGTGAGCTCTCAGCTTTGATATTTCAAGTTAATCGAGGCAGACTAAAAAAAAAACAAAACTTGTTTTTCTAAATTGTATCATGGCTGAGCAATAGATTACAAAAATTGACCTCTATCATTAAACAAAGTTTCACGCTTCAGCAACTTCCTTTAGGTTTTTCAGAAAGCTTAACTATATAGACTATTTACGGCTTGATAAAATTCCGTGATATGATAAACACTATTTTCCGCTTATTGTAGGTAGTTTTACTGAAGCAGATTGTAAGCGTCTTGCCTAGGGTAGGAGAAGATATCTAAACCTGATCAAGAAAAAAGGATTCCATGTTTCTACTTTTGCTATTCTGTGTTATAACCGTTGGACTGTACTTTTACTTCACTAAATTGCTTACGTATTTTCAGTTAGCTGGACGCAACCAGAAAAGGAGAAAAAGCGAATAACTGCTAAGGATAGAACACAGAAAGAGTAATGAAAAATTGCAAAAAAATATCAAAACAAACAAAATCTATTGTTTGGGGAACTGAGTGGCTGGAATAGAAGCATGGAAAAACAAGCTGTCATCAGTCTTTATCTCTACCTATGAGTAAAATCCGTAATACTAATAATAATAATAAAAAAAAAGCTCTCAAACTAAACATATCCTAACAAGCTATATTAGATTTATTTCTTGCTTTGAACGGACTAGATTTCAAAATAAGATTAAAAAAAAATATATAAAGGTTATATTTGAAGGCACGGAAACAAAAACTGAGAACAAAGTCTTATTATTTGCCAAACTTATGGGAATGGAAAAACCAAAGTGCTATAGATTTTTTTGGTGATTAGTTCATAAAACTCCTGCTGCCACAATGCTTAAAACAAGGGTGTAAATATCTAACCACACTCTAATGAAAGAGAAAAAATATCTTCATTTTAATATGCCTCTAAATTCAGTCATAATAGACTTCTAAAATGACAGAAAACAAAACTACAGTACAAAGATTTCCACTATTATATTTCAAAAGATTTCTTTCCGTACACTTGCAAAATGAACGAAAATCACTCATCAAGGAAAATAATCAACTACAAATATCACCATGAACATTTTTGTCGGAAGCAAAACCGTTGCTGATAGCTACAGCTCAGTAAGATGATAACATACTGTATCTTAAAAAATTGTGTTATGGAAAGATGTTTTTCCCTCTCTGTGTGATCTTCTGTGATTATTCAGTTCTTTAAGGTATCTGGAGGAACTGTATTTTATTCGGCATTTAGTTTCAACTGCCTCTGCATAACGCCAAGAATTGGCTCTCTGTCTAAGCCTTTCCTGTCTCTAAGACTTTACCTGCAGTATCAAATCTCTTTCCTAAACCAATAATTAAAAATATTTTTAAATTATCTATATAGTATAACACAGTGTTACGTATACATATAATCATATAATGTGTAAAAGTAATAAAAGTAGGTAAGATACAGTCTGCCAAATTCCTGCGCAGACTGTGATTAACACACGAGATTAACACCCCAATCTCAGCTGGAGATCCCCTCTGCTTACCTGCCGGCACAGCCAAAACTGTATTTTACAGGAGATGAAAAAATTATCGTGATCAAAATAAAAAGGAAAAAAAAAAAGAAAAAGGTTAGTTGGAATGTTTCTTTGTTTGCAGAACCTTAGAGGTGTTTACCTCTCTATTGTTTATGCAAATTGCATCAGAGGGCCTGGTTTACTCCAGAGAACCCAATATCTGAAATGTAAATGAAAAATCTAAAATAGGTGAATTGCATTTCACCCAGTGTTCATGCTGGTTAAAAATGCAGGAATCCTCTAGAATACAGTGAGGCCTTGTGTTAAAATACTTGTGCTACACTAATCCTGGATATTCCTTCTCACAGGAACACTGTTATCTAGCCTGTTTAAGCTCCTCAAGCAAAAGAGCGCACCATCTCATTTTCTGTATGGAGTATGACAAAAATACAATACATGACATTTTAGTATATCTCACCTCATATATCTGTGGAACAACCTTTATGACACCACAGCATAATTTTTGTGAAGTGGTAACTGTTCCCTTATCAGTTTATTTTAAAGGTAAGTGATATGCTCTTGCACTGTACAGCAGTTAAAAACACCAATTTTACCTTAGATAAATAAATATGAGATCATGCCAAGAATGGATTGATTCCATTTTAAAAATTTATTTTATATCTAGAATTCATTTTAATTTCAATTGAAGGGTATGTTTTATTACGCTATCAAATGAAACCTATCAAAATAACAAAGCACAGTACCTTATTGTATGCATCCGTATCTGTTTATTAATTATTTTGGGAACAACCAAAGTTGGCATACTATAATATGTTTAGTGATGGCAAACATTGACAGTGCTCAATGACAACCACTGTGTCAGTGTATAGCATTGTTAAATGTATTTGTATAGTTTGAACATTAATCCTTAGCTCTGCATCTGGCACGCTGAAACTGTATTCTTTGTGTCTCGCTTAAAATAGAAAAAATATAAAATCCTTGGGGTAATGGATGTGTATTCTTGTAGGTTTATACAGCACTAAGCACATAAAAGGGGCATATAAAAAGGAAAACATATTGTAGAACACAATCCTTTCTATGTCAAATAAACAAACATTAAATATTGTTAAAGATAAATTGAACCTTACGATGTTTTACTTTATCATTTGATATATGACAGAACAATTTACGTATCTTAAATTGGATTAATACACCGAGAAGCTTCCCCCCAAAAACAGAATTATTATGCTGCCACTTTATCATTATTTCTGTTTTCTTTTACATTTACTGTTCATAAAGAAATTGACTCTCATAGCCAGCAGAAGAGAAAGAAGAGAAAAAGAATAGAAAACAACACTTTGCAGAATAGATATTGCTCAGTGAGATTTGGAAACAGAAAAGTCATGTAGTCCTAGGTCGTTAATAATTGCAATTTAACAAGCAATAGCAATATGAAAGTACCACATTCCCAAAATAAATATTTTTTTTCAGTAAGTGTGATATCCTTTGAAACATAAAGTAGGTTCTTAAGTTTATAATTTTTTCTAAAAATCTTATGTTAATAACGGAAAGTGGTTTCTGGTCAAATTTGGCATTTGTTTAAAGTTATAAAAGAAGTAGCTTTTTAAATGGATAAAGAGACACTGACAATTCTAGTCTTATTTTTGAAATATCAAAGCTCACTATTTCATATGAAAGTGCATATGAAACTGTGTACATATTTTGTATAGGTGTAATGGCCGTGACAGATAAACAAAATACTTCAATGTCTAAACATTTACCTTTTTTTGGTTGTATTTATGCAAACGCCAAAGTGGAAGAATGTTGGCAAGGTGGTGAGCTAGGAAGAGGACAGTCATGATAAGTAGCAGGCTGAGGGAGATATGGATGAAATAAGGACCTTGACATTTGGCTAGATGGTGAGATCTTAATGATTACAGTGAAAAGGGAAAGAATTATTTAGGAACGCTTGAATTGCACTGAGTACACTCAACATCAACAGTGATATGAAGAAGGAAAAAGAAAGGAGATAGGGAAGCTACTGAAAAACTAAATGGAATACAGAAACAATTTATGAGAAGGAGGAAAGTCTAAAGCATGAATATAGTTTAAAAAAAGGAGTTAGAAGATGTTAAGAGACAGTGGGGTCACTAAGCTAAGTACAAGAATTAAAGAAGAGAGAAGATAGTGGAATCACATTGTCAGTCACAGCTGATTTGACGGATAATATTTTACAAAAGAAGGGGCAATAGCAAAATGAAGAAGTTTGTGGCAATATCTGCTGATTTCCTCCGAAAGCAGTACATTTTCAATATTTTGATGGGAGTATTAGCGCGTTACCTTAGTTGTGATGGTAATAATGTGTTCCTCTCTCAATTGCATCCTCTCACCGTTTGCAGATAGTAATTCCCGTTCTTTTTTTCCAACATGGTTGTGTTATTGTCACACTACATTTTCTATTTAATATGTAGAGCAAAATGCTTTTCCGCTCGGTATTACATCCAGTCTAACATTCCACTGATGATATACAGAGGCGATGCATATTATTATTTTCTGCATTATAGGCTGAAAAAAATAGAAGTCAGGGTAGATTAGCATATCAATCGACATACGTTGACCTTGATAGTGATTTGGTTTAGTGCTTGCCTTATGATTAAACTGCAACTGGTTATATGGAAGCAAATGAATCAAGTACAAAGACAGCATTTTTCTTGTGGTGATGACTTTGTGAAAAGGCAAATTGTATCAAGTATTTAAAACAAGTAGTGAGACTGATTTTAAACTTTTGCCATATTTTTGTGAACTATCTTAACGTGGTTCCCAAGTACAAAGGAAAAGCAGAGGTATTAAATTAGAGTGCGGTCCAGTTTCTGTATTTGTCACAGTCCAGCATTCCCAGTATTATTATTTTTATAACCAAAATAATACTACTCATGTAGCCATCAGACAAAGTGAGGAGGCACCCAGATTAGTTAGTAGGAAGAGTTGAGAGGAAAGCTGCCATAAATCCTGCTTAGAATATTTACATATCTGTATTACTTGAACCGCAAAATAGTATGAAAAGGGAAACCCACAACAAAAATTATAAGGGACTACAAAAGGGCTTCTTGTCCCCATCCTTCATCAGGATCAACTATAACTGCAAAGGTTTGCCTGGCTTGTTTTTAAAACTCACTAGGGATGTAGGTTCCTCAACACTGGTAGGCAATCTATGCCACTAATTAGCTATCCTTATCGTTATAATTTCTTCCGTTAACTGTATTAATTGTGCTTAGGTGTTGTTTAGGTATCTATGAATTTAACTGTCACATGCATTATGTATGCATATGGTTGCATATGTGAGTGGCAGCAATAATGTAATTTTCAGCATGTCTTTACTTGAATATAGGTTTCTACCTTTTGAATCTGTCCCTATTTTCCCTATCACTTCAATCACAGGCACTTCCAAAGTGATCATCTTGATCTCTATATGCCTAAAACAGTGCTAAAATAAAACGCTGAATCTTTTGTTGTATTTCGTTTTCTATCTAGATATTTTTTCTTGTAATTAAGTTTGTGATGCATGTTTTCTAAAAATTTGTTTGTATGTTGTGTGGGCAACATAACAGAAGTAACAGGGAACCTTTGAGAAGGAAAGACTGTTGTCTTTATGGATCCTAGCAGCACTGATCTCCGTTCATATTCAAGGTTGGAAGTTTTCTAAAATGTGTCACAGATGAAACAGAAGTTATACATTTGATGCGCAGAATACTGAGAAAAATTCTATGGCCTGTGTTATGTGGGAGGTCAGTTTAGATGATTATAAGAGTCCTTTCTGTCTTTCATTTGTGACTCTGTCAACATTATCTTTTATCATCACAAGAAAATCCCTCATTGATGAAACAAAAAGTGATCAGAAGGTTAATTCATTAGCAGACAGAAAATGTAACAGAATATATAGTATGTCGATGATATGTTTATATCTGATGTTACAACCTTTTATGTAAAGAATATCTATACTAAAAAGATAAAGCAAGAATGTTTTTCTTCACATTGGTAAGCTGTATACAATTAATGACAGAAGCATCCTGTATCAGGTCATAGCACTTTCATCTCGTAAGCTGGAGCTCTGTACCATTTAAAAATTATAGCACAGATAAATTTCTGGCTGCTACAGCTTGACACCTTGTACCACCTCTAGAAGGTTCAATAGATTCCCTTGATAGCTCCTTTTCCTTGGATTTATCCCTTATACTTCTGCATCTAGACTGGTTATGGGAAGCCATTCATCATCTTCAGATATATATCTCCTTTTCTGAAAATGTCTGCAGCAATCTCTGAGCTATGGCAAGCCAGAAAAAAAAAGGAGCCTTTTTTTTTTTTTTTTTGATAGCAAGATATTTTAAACAAGTAAAAAACTGGGAGTGAAAGATTATATCATAAACAGGCATGAAGTAAAATATGCTAAGAAAACAAATCTATGAAATACTACTAAACAAAGGGGGAAAAAAGTAAAATAAATGAGGACAAAAGGAAAAAAAAAAAAATCTGGGGTGCATATGGATGCCACATTGCCGACCTTGTCCAATGGCCGGGATAACGGCGGCTGGCAAGGTCGCACGGGCTGCAGTGTGTGAATGGGACGCACCACCCCGCCCGTGCGCCCCGGCAGAGAGCGGCAGGACGGCGGCAGCGGGGAGGTGGCGGCGCGGCGGGTCCCCGGCAGCAGCGGGGCGGCAGCGCGGGGACCGGCCGGGGCTGCGGGGGCGCCGCCGGGGCCGGGGCGGGAGCGGCCGCCGCTGCCCGGGGGGCCGAGACGGGCCGGGGGACCCGCAGCGCCCGGGGCAGGTGGGGGCTGCGGGGGAGGGAGCTGCTCGGGGAGGGTCCTAGACGGGCGTTTAGAAATTTGCAGGTATTTACTAACATCTTTAAGCGCCTAGCGCTGTGTTGCATCTCTTGTACTGCTGGTATTGATACCGAGCATATGGTTCAGCAATTGCTGGTTAATCACCTGTCGTGCTTCCTAATTTGATTTGAACTACACGAACTGAGCAGTTTTTCCCTGTGATAAGTCCTACTTTCTCCCAATGTTTATATTCATTTTCACTGTTCTATAATATTAACTCTTCGTCGAGCTATGCGGTGTGTTAAAGGTAGTTGTTAGATAGTCGTGGAAAAGTAGGCAGGATACATTGCTAATAAAGAAACGCATGGCCGTGTTTGATTGAGGCTTGTCCCAGAACACTTTTTTGACTGGTGGCACTGCCATAGTGGTTCTCTGGCAGTCTCGTTTTGAGATGCACCACGTACTCGCAGGGAGGAGCCCTTCCTTTTTAATTACTCATGCCATGCCTACACTGAGCCCCATGTGCTTAGGTGGTTACTTACTGAAAAATGAAATAACATGATAATGTCCAGAGCTCAACTAAACAAAGCACTGCAAGAAATAAAAATGCATGTTCTCCCCTATCGGAGTATGGGAGCCTGAATGCTAGAGGTTTTAGTAGATTTCCTACTTTAAAAAAAAAAAAAAAAGAATATTTAAAATTGTCTGACTGCTATGTACACAAAACTACAGCATATATTAACAAGAAACATGTCTGTAGGTACACTAACTGTTCATGACATATCCTTGTGGCAGGAATAAAACATTCTGGCTTATCATCACTGGCACTGGATCTTTAGAAGTTTAGTTAAAATACTGCCATTCCTGTTGCCTTCCATAAAACTATCCCAATTCTATACACTGAAGATCTGGCCCAGCTTCTTTAAGATTAAATTTTCATTTAGTATTTCTGAAATCAGGAAGCATTGGCGTTTTACAAGTTTAAGGCATGGGATGGCAGCATGTCTGTGTTGGAAGTGATTAATAAATTTGTGATTTAGGAGTGATTAATATTTTGTGAGTTAGTTCTGTGACTGTGAACAGACATTTACATTAAGAAAACCTGAAGCCAAGCATAGTCATCTTCTTACCTATTATAAATCTAAACAGAGTAACAGTTTGAGGAAGATTTCCATTTTATGCACAGCAGCCTTCACCTCTGCAGAGATTTGTAATGCCTTTAGCATTATAACATATCAACACTTGAGGACAAATGAAAACTCTCCCTTATACTACACCAATATATATCACTTCTGCCATTAGATATTAGAAGGGCCAACAGAAATGCAACACATTGAATTAGGAAAATGAGAAAGGAGAGAAGGTTAAGCAAGTTTTAAAGACGGGCTCTAAACAAACAGAAAATCGAGATCTAAAGGTTATTCTGTATGCAACCTGTGCTGTCAGAAGCTGCTCACACATACATATCCAAGGTCTTTCTGCGCTTACATTTGGTGGGTGCAAAAGGGGAGCTGGCCATTTACAGTGAGAAATGTTTACCTTTATTTGGTGTAAGTCAGCTACTTAATCAATTTTGGTTCTCTAGGTTCCCTCTCTTGTTAGTGGGAAAGGCTAAAACTTCAGAGAACAGTATTTCCCATTGCTTTAGGTCTATTTTATAACTGGTTTATCTGCATCTCTTCCCATCGAATATAGTCGAATCTTTGAGAGCTACTTTGGATTAGATTTCGCAACTCTGAAAGTCTGAAGTTAGACAATTTCTATTTTAAGTATGGAAATCAAGAGTGAAAACTGCTTAAGAAGTCCAATTACTGTTGCTTACAGTGCTATTTCTGAGTTTGGAAAATGTCTTTAGGAAAAAAAGAAATATAAATAAAATAAAATAAAAAAGTATGGAAAACTAAGCATCAGATATGTGTTCCAAAATTACATATTACTTGATGTCTTCTGTGCAGTATTATCCCAATAATAAAAGCTTATCCACCTTGCTTTGCCTCTTCACTATCAACTGAATAGACATAAAATGCTATTCTGTATAAAGGGTAGCATTTTTCATTGTCAGTGACATTTTTTCTAAGTTTTGAGGTAGTAGATAATCAAAGCTATTGTCCCTAAAGCACATACTGTTACTTCCAATATTTTCTCTCTCTGGCTGATGGCATGACATGTGTGAACTTATATTGCTCATTTTTCTAACAGATGCTTGCTGCCTTTAGCGCTTTTACCACATTTTTATTACATAGGTAGAGGCAAGACATATTGTGAATTGTGTTTAAACTACAGTAGTTGATTGAACTCTCTGTCCTCTGGAAACAAAAAAAAATCTGATTTTAATAGGGGTTATGGCAGGATGGTTCTCATTTGTTTCCTAAAATAATATTTCACTGTCTTATCCTTTTCTTATAGATATTGCAGCACACAGAATGCCAAAATGAATACAGGCAACTATTGCTCCTTTTGAGCTGGAGACAGCTTTTTGATTTGCAGACTTCAAGCTAGAATGGTACAATCTGCAGAAGCTGAACACTGAAAATATTTTTTTAAGTTAATACTTAGCATAAAAGCTCAGTTTATGGTATTGTTTTCAAACAATTCTCTCTAATCATTCTTCTAAGACAAGATTTTTCCAAATTATGACTTGCAGGTACTGCGTACCAAATGGAGACCTCATGTGTGACATCCAGGAGGTCTTTTTAATTGTGATCATGGAAACAAATGTAAAAGTATTGCAACTTGAGTGAATTTTGAAAAGTATAGCTGAATTTTACAAAGTGGTTTCTGGAAAGTATCAAGCATATCTACATGGCTCCGGAGGTGAGAGTGGAGGGCCTGCTGGTCGAGGTGGTTTTCTCCTTGATCCTGCTAGTGTGGGAGAAGGGCTAGCGGAGGAGGGAATGGATTCTGTGGGTCAACAAATGGTTGTGCAGCTGGTATCAGCAACAGGGATTTGGCTTTTACCACAATAGGGCCCAATTTGAGGATCAGACAATTATTCTAGAAAAGCCTAAGATGCAATTCAATACACATATACAGGTTAACGCAGTAAGGCAGAATTAGTTCATTTCACAAATGTAAGATAAGGAATAAATGCTATGGGTGAAATTCTCCAGAAAAGGCTAAACAAGAGATAATGATGTAACTTTTTTGAAAAAAGGTAAATGTCACACTACATTATAAAGATCAAAGGCAATACTCTGTCCACTTACGCAACACTGGTAAGCCTTTAGGTGGACTAATGCGTTCAGTTTTTGCATTATATTTCATTATAATTGTGGACCAATTGCAGGAAATCCAGACATTCAGAATGACCAAAGACTGAAAAAAGGTATTTAGCTGCAAGAAGAGAAGACTGATCCCAGTCTTTAAAAATATGTAAGTTGTTACAAAGATGAAGAGAATGAACTTCTCTTTTTATGTAGAAAAATAACAAAATTTCACCAAAATATAGATATTAGGGAAAAAAAATACTGCTAAAGGATTGCCTCATCAATTTTCCAAGGAGATTGCCTGAGAGGGGAGAGGAAGCGGCAGATGCAGATTTTTAAAACTAGACTCAGTCAGCATGTGTCCAGAAAAGCGTTAGCATCCCTGAGATAAAGCAGTAGACAGCCTGTTCCAGCCCCATTTTCCCACAGTTTTATAAACAGACTCCTGAAAACTCTGTTAACCATCACTCAAAAACAAGTCGTATATGTTATGAAATTAATGCTACATGAGATAATTCAGAAGAAATGTTTCCTGTTCTGTAAGCAAATGCTGTATGCCATATCTGCTCTCTGGTGCACAGGGACAATAAAACAGCAGTTTTTCTGCCATATCTTCAGAATAATATATAATTAGTGCTTTAAAATTAAAAAGTGAGAAGAAGCTCTAGCATTAATTCCTTTATTTACAATCCATTCCATTTTCTGCTTGCCTGAAGCGTGATTAATTTGATAGGCATCTTTTAATTTGCAATTAGTCTTCAGGAAGAGCTGTTTTCTGATGCTTAAAGCAGTGCATTATTTATTAATTTGTGTTCTTTCATTTTACCCAGTATTTATGCATCAGGTACCAGATTCAGTTCCCATTGAGACATAGTTGTAGATGAGATCAGAATTTAGCTCATCTGGCCTTCTTGTATTTTTGAACATGTGAAACAAGATAAATTACTACTGGATATGTTTAGTTTGCATACTACCTTCTCAGTCTGGTTATCTGCTACACTTGAAGAAAGTTCTTACAGAAAGCAGACATCATTATCAACTACTGCAAAATAGTTTCAGTAGACATTTCCAAAAAAAGAGGCATTCATGCACATATACATAAATAAAAATGCTATTACGTACTCTAGTGTAAGAGGTATATTACTGTCTCAGTTAAACACTTTACTGTTCAGATATCAAATAGCAGCCTGAAGATCTTTAAGAATTTTAAGAAAGAATTTAATCATCTCAAAGGTATTGTAACTGTAAGATATGGTATAATTTGTTAGATATCTATCTCTGAGTAAATACAACTAAGCTAAGCTGTCTGATGATAGATAGTAAATTTAGATTTAAAGTTTTAAGCAATCACTGTTCAGTGATTATCCTCCTGCAAGCTGCTCTAGCAGGCAGTCGTTTACCATGGTAAAATATTTTCTGAAACTTAGTAGATTTCATAGAGATTTCATGGAGTTTAAAGTCAGGGGCTTTTAAATGATCTAATCTGACCTCCAGAATGACACAAGTCATTGCACTTCATCCACATATTTTTATAGTGAGTACAACAACTCCTGCTAAATGGTTGCATGCCACAGCAGGAAATGAGAGAGGCTGACACTGGCATTCGGAATGATTTTGACAAATGGAGGAATAGTTTAAAAAAAATAAAATGATTGTGATTCAATTAGTCAAACATGCATCTATTTAAGTAGGAATAAGTAACTAAAGAAGTAAAAGATGTAGATCAAGTGATTAGGTGGCAAAATCAGAAATGACCGGAAGTGAAAGATGATCACAAAGTGATCAAAAATCTAAAGTAGTATTGCTACTCATAAAGCAAATAGGTAGGATATATAAACAAGAGTGCTTCATTCAATTCATGTAAGGTTTCAGTTGGAGTACTAATTTAGTTTTGAAGGCTTTGAAGAATTGTGCATCAGTCCAGTAGCTCTGTAGCCCAGAAATACATTTTTGCTATTGTTAATAACAGGTTACAAGCTTTGTATTGACTCTACAAGGTTACAGAATTGTGACTAGGCAGTCTTTGTCTGGATTTGCCTAGCCCTTCCTAAAAATTTATTTTAGCTTAACTTACTTTTAGCTTGCATGACAACAATCGTCTAACAATGAGATGACTCTTACCTAATTCATTTTAGCTTCAGCTTAGCTGTATAGAGTTGCATGGTGCAATGCCTATTGGTTTTATATATTTTTTACCCAGTAAACAGTGATAACAAGCAGTTTTTTCTTATGTAGAATCAGCTATCTATGGCCGTACAATAAAACTGAAGTACAGAAAAGTGCAGCCTTAGGATGATAGCAGAGGCCTTTGTTGCACTGAATTTTTTTTCTGTGCACAGAGAAATACAGCATACATATAGAACTAGAATTTATTGTAAGTCCAGTAAATGTCTAAACAATCTAGTACAGAAGAGTCACATTAATATTTCAGTTAAAATTGTTGCACAAAAAGCTTCCTTCCTTTCAGTGTTTTTCTGAATGCTAAGGATGGCAATTTTGGTACATCTCAAGAAGAAGGATCTGCACATTCAGATAACTTCACAGCTCGTCGTACTATGCATGCAGAATATATGCCATACATTCAGTTTCATATAAGCACATCTCTCTGACGGACAGCAGCTGTCTTTATACCAGATTCTAATCTGAAAAAAGTTCACAGAAATAATTAAGTTAGGGGTTTAAGAATACAACACAGGGCCCAGTGGAAGGCCTGATTCAACTTTTTCTAAGTAGCTGTGAATGACACATAGTCTATGCATCTGGACCTCAAGGCTAGAGATCAGTTTCTGTCCCTCCTTTATTAAGTGATATTAATATATGATACTGGATACTTGGAATAGATGACTGTTGAGCTTGCTTTCACTTCCTTTCTATATCTTAGTGATTTTTCCAAAATAATGACTTCTCAAGGAACTCATTAAGTGAGTTCAATGAGGTTTTTATGTCAGATAATGCATGTTCTATGCTGTAAAAAAGTCATCATAATAATATGCTTACCAGGTCTAACAGGACATCCCTGGAGGTTATGACCATTTTGATCCCAATTATGTATGTTGTGATCATGACAAATTATGAAAAAACTGAGGGTAGTAAAGGCAGACCAGCTAGGCAGAGATGAGAAGAGAGTTCATAAATTTACTTATTCCAAGGTTAGAAGGAACCTGCCGCTATCAGGTATGCTTAGCCCTTCCCTGCACTTCCCTCTTTGCAAATATATAGGCTGAATTTTTCATCTCAGTTTTTATTTCTAAATCTTTGTTAATAGCCACAAATCAATTATTGCATTTTGGATAAACATCAGCCTAAGCAGGCTATAGTTCCCTGGGCCTTTCCTTCATTGTCATGTAGATATTGTCACTACATGTTCAGTCCTGTAAACCTTTGAAATTTCTCCAGTTTTCTAATGAGTTATTACAAAATTAAAACCAGTGGTTCAGAGATAATTCAGGTATTCAGTTCTTCCTAACAAATTTACAGTTCAGTGAGTAAAAACAATTGTGTTGATATCACAATAATTTGCTATCTCCCTTAAGATTCTTAGGTATAAGTTGCCCAGGCCAGTCAGTTTATCTATCTATGCTTCGTTAATTTTAGCAGATGCTGTTTCATATGTTCTGTTGCTACAGACCATGAATTTTTGATTTCATCCAAAGGGCTAAATATTTCTTCCTTTTTTTTCTTTGCATCAAAGGCCTTTACTAGTGAAACTGCATTTTGTTATGTGATTTTACATTCTAGTCCAGATTCTACACATTGAACATTACTACTGTCATAGCAACTACAGTAATAGCAATTGTCATAGCATCTTTTCTATAGAGGTGCTTTATTTCCAGGATTACTGCAGGAAATGTCTTTTTGCTTGGTGCTTCTGAAGGTAGAACATGAGTATGTTTGTTGTGGCCATAACTCATCATTATGCAACAAAAGCAAAGTTTAAGTTACATGAACTTATTTAAAGTTGTACAGGTAGCTGATAATCTACATTATTGACGGTGGTAGATATCTAAATGTGATGTTCAAAGAAATATGAAGCAAAATATGAAAAAAAGCAAGGAAGAATCAGCTCAACCACAAGTTTTGATATTTGGATAAAAAATTCTGCTATCTAGAAATATACAAAGGTTTTCCTGTAAGGATGTCTTTCTTTAAGTTGTGTGAAATAAATACTGTGAACTGGAAGAAAAATAAAGCCTCTCTGATGTAATGTTACTTGTGGATCTCGTATATTCATCACAGAAGACAGGTAGACCCATCTATTAAAAATCAACATGTGTAAATTTGTACAGTTTGGTGACAAAAGAGCAAAAAAGGAAGAAATGGCTTCAGGTTGTGTCAGCAAGCGGCAATTAATAAAATGGTGTAGTTAAGATGTAAGAAGCCATTCACTGAATGTTTAAAACTTGTTATAAATTAGGAGCTTCTGAAAATTGTACTGTACTGCCATAAATAGTACAATATGAATAAATTGATTTTCATTTCCTTATTTCTGACAATAATTAACTGTTGGAATAATATACTGAGAAATGTAATATTCTCCGTAAGTTTAGGTCAAGTGTAGATGACCTTCTAAAAGATATACTTTAGCACAGAAAGAATTTATGAATGTGGATGATAAATAATTTAGTATTATTTCAGACTTTCTGTTATGCATGAGGCCTACCTTAATGAACGTAATGATGTCTTTTCATCTTAAAAATCTAAGGATCAAGAGGTTGGCATATCTGAAGAACTTAATCAATTACTTTCTACATTTCAAAATATTTCCAAGACATCTAAACAACATTAGGCAGTGGATTATTTTCAAGAAAGCTGAATTTGGACTGAATTTGGTAGAAAAAAAGTAAATTAATGTTTCGGCAAACTTTGAAATGAAATTAATACAAACTTTTTTTAAGAAGTATTCTATTTTATTTTGGAAATCTCAGAAATCGCGTACTGACAGGATTCAGTCTCTTTTTGCAGTCCTCGAAAAGGTGTATTTTAGGGGTTATATGGTATATGGTCTTCAGGTTCATGACACTCCATTTATTAATACTGAGACTCCTCCTGCCTCATTATCACAGAGAAGACCATGAAAGTGAGGATTTGTATGATTATGTATTGTTAAATGCAGTTAAAAAATTACCAAGTCTTTCCAGTTCAAACAATTACCACAGTCTTGGGTTACCTAATCGACTTTTTGGTAATATACTCTTCTTTCAAAGAGTTGTTTTCAGAAATGCGTAGCTAGTAAGCCATACCCTCAGATAGAACACATACTCCGCTCTGCCCCACTGCACTTCAGCTGCTACAAAGATATGAATTATCCTAAGCCATCAGTGGAAGCAAAAATGTCCATATTATGACATTTTAGTTATCTTACTTTAAAGTATTGTGTCAAGCTGATCATAAGAACTTCATTACTGTCTTTATATCACAATGGATGTGAATTACTGACCTACCTGTTTTAGATGTGCTACTACTTGGCAGAGATTAATCTGAGATGTATCTATTTCTCACAAAATGGGCTTACAAAACTTATTTGCATCCTCCAACTGTGTTGAAATGTCCAGATTTAGAAAGCTGCCTAGTATTGGCTCTGTTATGTGTGAACCACATATGCAGCCTGAACAAAATATATAATCAATGTAGGAATCCGAGGCATCACCTCATGCTTCACCTCCCACTTTCAGATGCCCTTCTTGCATTTATGGTATCCTCATGACAGTTTTAGTCATTTCGGGAGCCCCACCCCCCCAAATGGGCACCTTCACAGCGTAGCTTCATTCTGATGATGAAGCTCACTTGCTTTTAGAAAGACACCTACTTCAGCTACACAACGTGTCATTACAGAAAAAGAGCAGGCTTTTTGTGAGAACGCTAAATTAAGCTTTGCCTGTGCTGCCAGCCCTGTGTTGTCACACTTGATACAGCCCAGGTCTCCCCTGGCAGCATTGTTGGTGCCCACAAGGAAGAGCAACAGAGGTGACAGTCTGAGGGTTGGGCAAGCCTCAGACACAACATCCCAAATGTGAGCCCCTGGCAAGCAGCGACCTCCGGAGAACAGGTTAGCTCAGCAGAGGGGGACCTCTCCCCAGCAGCAGGGAGTCTCCTACTGCTATCATGCCCCTAGCAACAGTTGAGTGGGTGCTTGATGCTCCCTAACCTCAAACTAGGAGTCAGCTGAAGACAAAAGGTGTAAGCACCTTTTGAGTAGGATTAGCTGTCAGAGGCTGTTAGAAACTGCTAGAGCTGTGAGAGGCGAACACCTCCCTTAGCCAGCAGTGCCAGCAGCAGTGGTACCCTGCAGTTCCTGGAGTTCTCAAACATTCACTATGGATCACAAAAGACATTCCCAAGAGATCTAGAGCATCTGCAAGGACAGCCCAAAAACTGCTGTATCCCTTAGCTGCGTGTTTGCTTCATTCCTCCTTGGAGATGTCCCACACTACTTATTGAGTCCATGTCAAAATGTTCAGATTCTCCCATCTCTATGACCAGCTGCTGTTCTTAAACATTATTATATAGCTATCAGCAAATCAGCATCAGGACATGTGTTTCTGTTACGTTTGCTGCTTGGCAGGAATAGTTTAGTTCATGTGCCTAATACTGAAATGCCAGAAATGGGAAATCTGAGGTGCCCCTGTCTGTTTTCTCTCCAAAAGAGAGACGCTTCCTTGTGAGTAGACCACATCCAGTGTTTTGGATCCTGGTTTCAGGCTGTTATTATTCAGCTTCTTCCACTGCAGTAAGTGTGCAACTTCAAAATAAAACTGGTAGAGTTTGGATTAAATTTTCATTTGCTTGTTCATTCCATTTAGACCAGCAATATCTTGCTTAAAATTTTGAGAACCTTGAGATTTTCTTTATTCTACAAATATTCTACCCTTTTTTGTTAATGCTCATTTTAAATCAAAATCATATTTTTAGCAAGATATAGTTATTTGCATAGTGTTGCATTTTTATAACATATTCAATATAGTTTTAGCTTGTTGAAAAGCAGTCAGAACTGTTCATACGTGACATTTTGTAACAGAAAATTTGAAGCATTTCCACCAGCTGCAGTTCACAATGGCTTTACGTTGACTTCTTGCATATTTTTGAACATTCATTCTTTACTAAGAAGAGTGATTATGAAAATAACTTCTCCTTTAAAACTTTAAGTACATTATTTTAAGTATTTTAATTGCCTGTTCCATTATAAATTTTACGGTTACTATTCATAATGACTGTTTTGTCAGTTATACCTAATCCTCTGTGGCTATTTTCACTCCATAGTGCAATTTCCTAGAAGGATGCCAGTTGGACACAGTCTAAAATCAAGAACATATATTGGTAATTTATAAAAGTTGCCAGAGGCTGCGTGGATAAGTGTGGAAGATATTATTGAATACTGGCTACGTGACAAGGGGCATGAGAACAAGTTCACAAGACCTGCTTAAGTGCAGCTGGACACGTAGGCAGGGCACGGAACAGTACAATCTAGGATAGAAAAATGTGCAGCAGGAGATAGAAACAGGCTCTTGGCTTAGACACCAGAAAACAATATAGATAACAATGTCCTGGGAAAGGTGCATAGCCTTCTACTGTAACCACCTATAAGGAGCTTGGCTTTTGCAATACGTATGAGCTAATTAACTCTGTTATATAGGTAATAAGATATTTCTAAATAAACTGAGACTTGTTGATCATCATCGGATGTGCTTGTCTCCCGTTGTTCTCTGACAGATAAGACTGATGATTTCTTTTTCATTAAATGATTATTTGGTGTCTTGATTTGCTGTACTTTTGGTCATCTTATGAAGTACTGTTCATATACCATGCAATTATTATAATGGACTAACTAAACTGATTATGCTGAATCACTGAAGCAGCTCTTGTGTAATAGAAAAAGCTAAAGTAAGATTTCCCACTTTGTCCTTTATATTCTAGTAGTTTGTTTGTGGCAATACTTGTCTTTTCATAACCAATTAAATTTAACCACTGTAGTAGCAAAAGCTCATTCATGTCAATAGGATCAAAGCATCCAGAAATATTCTGTTAATTATAATATATATGTGAAACATGCACTCTGGCTTTGGGAATAGCAAGGAGTTGCTTATACAAACTGTTCACAGTATGGCAACACTTATTTTTATTGATATAAATGGTGTAGTCTCCCAGGAGACTGCAGTAGAAACGCCTGAAATGAAGCATTTAATAGGATTCTACAGTTATTAAAATAAAGTTTCATTATTAAAGTTTAAGTTTATTAAAGTTTTAGTTTCTTAAAAAAAAAGACTTTATTATCCAGACTACATAATATTTTTTTGCCAGTGTAAAGGAAATATTATTCAAAAAATCTTTTTTTCCCTATTTCTTCTTTTACATGAAAAACTATTTTTCATTTTCTACTACATTAAAATAATAATGAAAAAACACTGATGCATATCGTACATGCAATGGTTGCTAAAGAATCAAAATTTTAGCAAAAAACTTACAGTTAATTTAAAACTCTCTAGATTTCAAATAAACATCAGTTTTCATAACTCCATGACATCACTCAACTGTCTTTGAAGAATAGTTATCAGCACCCTCAAAACACCACAGAATTTGGCATTTGCTATTATTTCCACTCAATATAGAATGATTTAGCAGGAATATTTTTAATTTTACAAGGAAAACCTAGCCAGTTTTCATAGCACTTTCTATCTTGAAAACTATGGAGTTCAGAATGAGTAGTCTACAGATACCTCTATATTTATTCCTTTAAATATGCTAATTTAGCTAATAAGAAGTTAATCTTTAGTTAATCTTTACAAGTAAATCATAATAGTTTTTGACAAATAAATTTCTCAAATTTACCTATATAGCTAATTTTGGTTTTGTTTTGGAAAACATATACACACATTAATACACAATTTGTGTATTTTATAAAATCAGAACTACTTTCTTTTGAATATCCCGTATTCTGCATATAGACCCGGCTGAAGAAAACCCACTTCAGAAATACATTTATGTGAATTACTATCCTAGAAAAATGCTTAAAGGTGAGATTGATTTGAAACAGTTCAAATTCTTTAGACCTAACAGCACTTATATCTGTGCTTTTTTTCTGAACAGGCCTGCTTCTCTGATTGGGACTGTGAATTTGAATGAGAATATAGTCAATAATTCAATCTGAATAAGAGTCTCTAGCCCATTCTAGAAGTATGTGTGATGTAGAAAATCAATGATACTTCATTATTTTATACCAGATGAGTATCTAGTCCTTATTTACTGGCTTTCACATTCTTAAATGTTTAGTTTTAAAACATATCTACATGCATTATCACGGAGTAACCTTGTCATTATTGTATGGCTGACTGAAAAAATCATTTGTAATTTTATATCATGAACAGATTTAATTTAGAAAGTGTTTGATGACATAGAAAATTCACATGTAGATAAACACACATAGATTCACATGCACGTATATTTTATGTTATAAGAAAATCTTTATCTGACATCTTATAGCAGGTGATTCATTTACATTTCTCTTCTGCATAATAGTTTAAAGTCTTTTTGATTCCCCCATTAATTGTATAGGACAGGACTATTAAGACCAGAATTCTAACTCAGGCACCTAAACATTAGATATCTGTAACATATACATACTAGGGAAGATTCAGACCAATAGGTTTTGTTGAGCATATTTTGAAAGAAGTTTCTATTGGCAGGCTTGTGAGGATTATTGTTTTATTGTTTTTATTTTTTTCCCCGTTGAAGATGTTTACTAGTTTACAGAACTTTAGTTCAATTGAATTCTTGCAGAAATAAAAGCAGTACATAGAGAACTTTGAATCCCTATTGTCTTGTTTTTATAAACAGTTCTCCTGAATTTTTCATGTTCTGTGATTCCTTCTGCTATTACAGAAGCACTAAAAAAGCTATTTTATATGAATTAAAACCAGTTTCCTTTTCAAACATTACAAGATGTAAACTATTTTAATATGTAAACAAGAGACTGAAACATAGTGAATGATTTTCCAGATGTATCTAACATGGCTTTTATAGTGATGATCTTCTTCATGATCTTTTTAACCTAAAAAAAGTTCTTCAGGCAGAATAGATAGTATAAGCAGCACTGGAAAGCTCAAAACACTAGTATGATTAGCTATATGTATATCACCTTCACATTAAAAGAACAACATTAAGTTCTTTTAAGTGTTCAGCTCAGGAAATGCTTTGGACGGCATAAGCAGTCTTAACATATTCTATTTGGGTCCCTTCTGCCTACATCCCAGACATAAATCCAGTTCTCCTACTTTCCAGCACAGCCTAACTCTAAAAACAGTGAAGTTCATGAAGCAATCCTACCTAAATCTGCATTCTAGTTTTCCTGCTGCTTGCGAAAGACTGAGTTGCCTCTCTTTCATTTGAAGATAGTGACTTTACCACCCAGCAGTGAGGTATTCAGATTGTCCATAGCCTTTTCCTTTGAAGCTAAGTCAAAATGAACATGCACGAACATGACATTTTGATCAAATCAGAGAATAAGGGAATTGATTCTAGTGATTAAGATACTTGAAATCAAAGCTCATTCATTTAATGCAGGTACCTTTATCTCCCAGTCTAAGTGCCTATTTTTAATAATGATTCATTTGTCCCAAGGATAAACATTTTATTTTTCCATTCACATAACAGGAAACATTACAAACGTCTAGCCACCCAGTCAAAATGGTTCAGCTTCATGACACTTTAGGAAGTGTCTCACAGTTATCTCCAGGTCGAAATATTAAAAGTACATAGTCCTTGTTTCTTCACATATTTTACTCTCATTGTAAATGTCGCTAGCTTGTCTACAAAAAAACTTTGGAAACAACTATTTTTGCCTGAAAAATGAGACTCACACATAAGATACATAATAAAATAAGGACACGCACTCTGTGTGGCAAAAGACCCCTTGGGAGAATGTGAGAGATGTAAAATGGTCTATTTGGACTGAGCTTCCAAGAGAAAAAAAAAAAGTTACAGAAAGCGAAACTATGGGGAGATGACTTAATCTGTAACATGGCAGTATCAACAAATATCACCCACTCTGAAGAAAAATGAGGGTACTTTCAAATAGGCTTAATGAGGATGCTGGGAGTAGCCGTAGCAGCAAAAGATGTACCTGGGACAGTTTGGATCTATACAAAACACTTTGCCTATCCACAGTACACAATGTTTGATTCTGAATATCCCCGAGGCCTCATGCGACGCCTATGTGCTCTTAAGATTTTATTACTGTTTGTGAACTTTTGTTTTTAGTTCAAGAAATCTAAAATATTGTGAGAGCTTTATCGCAGCCCGAAAGGGTGGTGTCTTTCTGTTCCTGCATTCATCCAAACATTCCTTTGTAACATGAGTATGTGCTGCTGGTGTCCCCAAGTCCACACCACCCACTGCCTACTTAACTTACTCCCCTCATTAGCCTAGACTTTGGTGCTCCTGTACTGCCGACCTATTATCCCCTTTAGCTACTTATTGTTTCTTCAGTCATATTCCTTTCTTCAAGCCATATTCTCCAAGTGTTTAATACTATCTACATTCAGTCCTTACCCTTACATCTGGTCCACAGTTATCTAGCCTATAATGCCTTCAGAGATCCTGCTTTCTCCTTTCTGCTGTTTCTGGTCATGCCATTGCCCAGGCACAGACTGGGCATTTATTGACTTTGCATTTTACACTGGGAAAGAACAAAAATGGGGAGTTTGACTTTATAGTCCACTCAAGGAGTTTGTGCTGGCTGACAAATATTTGTATGCTTTCACGAATCTTAAATTTGAAGGGACAAAAAACCAGAAAGCCTTTCTTTTTCTTGGTTAACAACCTTGCTAGAGTACTGGTGGAAGGTGGGTTATTCTCTTTGGCTCTGGAAATGTTATATACTAGCACAGTTTAAACAGGCCATCCTCCTTGTCCACAGATCAGCTGAAATCCTTTAAACTGTGGAGAACATTGAATTAGCTTTCCCACCCACCAGAAAAGGAGTTTAACAACTAACTGCATTGTGTAGCCAAGAAAATATGATGTGGCACTTGACTGCAAGAGGCCACCATCTTTGTAACAGCTTAGCAATTCAAGCTTCAGGTCTTGTCAGGAATTGTCTTGACTTGTTATGGATCCATTTTAGCAGTGACTGCAAAAATTAATATGGTTCAGGAAAGTGTCAAGAGGACTTTTTCTTTCTGCTGAACACTGACTCTGTGATGTCTTATTTCCTACAGCTTAACAAAGGCTTATTTTTTCTTCAGCTTAATGCAGACTGTGCAATGGAAGTGCTTAACCATATGTGGCAATGGTCTGATAAAACTAAATAGTGGTTATGTAACTAACCTATGGGCCAATGAGGAAAGAAAGAGTGATCAAACAGGCTACATAAGAACATTAGCATAACCTCTAGTAGGTCCAAGGCTGAGGAGAAGAAACACTATCACCACCATCAAACTCCCTCCTAATGGAGAATGCCAGATCCTGACTACTCTCTGCAAACCCTCCCTAGTAAATGAATATTGGTGCCATCAGCCTTAGAGAGGGGTATGGAAAGGGTCAGCATAACACAGGAGAAAATTTTAGGTACTATGAAGTCTGTGTATAACAATTTTAATGGCATCAGTCACGGAAAGTGCAATAAGTGGATACTCAGACTATGTGTGTTAGGATCATTGTAACTGGATTAATATCTTTACTGTATTATGATTCGATTGTCAAGGCACTAGTAAGACTAGTAATGAAGTCATGTTTCCATACATAAAGAATGTTCCCTTTTTTCCCCCATGAGATTTAGAGTATAATATCTTTTTTATAAAAGATATAAAGCAAATAACCATAGCAGTTGTGTTCTAGGCTAAAGTAAACGATGTCAGCATGTGGTAAGTATACTTTAAAGATATCTGCTGGTCTTCACAGAGCTAAGATGTAAGGTTGATAAATTCAAAACAGCTGGAAGTATGAGGCAGTCACAGCTGGCAACGATTTTGGAGAGGCAAGTACCAGGAGAAGGAACTTTAGAAAGTGACCAAGCTCACGTACTATCCCAGATTTGCCTCTAAGGTTGTACTGTCAGAAACAGAATACTGGACTAGATGGACAGAGGTCCATTGGGCTGGTCAGATGCTGTGAAACATTTCTAATGGCTTACTGAAGTGTCTCAGGCTTTCAGTGCTGTGAATAGCATTACTACTGTAATGCTGTAATGTTACAAGTCCTTTGACTACTCAGGGTCCTAATCTATGAACCTGATTCCTACGTCCTGGGCCATATTTGATTCAAGGTTAGTAGCCATCTAATACATGCATAGTCCAAGGAGTTTTGCTTGAAATGTCATCTTTGTCTTCTTGTAACTGAAGATGTGGCTCGTTTGACCAAAAGTAAATATCCATTACTGTTTCAGATGTCTTTGTGCTTGACAGCGCATCATTTCGAGTATTTCTATAGCAATGGAGGTCTAGGCATGGACTCTACATTCACCAGATGGCTCTTTTTGTCAGGAAAATACTTTGAAAAGCCTCTACAGTACCACAGTCATACATGTTAATGCACACCATGTCCACAGTCAAGGCTTCTTATTACTGACAAAATTTATCTTTAGTTTTTAGATGCTCCTTACGTGAGCTATTTACCACCTACTTCCAGGTATGCCAGGACCATAAAAACACATATTGGACATTTCAGAGTGAGACTTTTCTCTACAATCTCAACAAAAACTATGGAAAAGCTCTCTCCCTAAGAAACATTTACTTCCTGGAATAACTTATATATTTAAGGATTAATCCATTCTTCAGCCACTCTTAAAGACATCCTTCTTAAGAAGGATGATTTCATTCAAAGCTTTCAAATATATAAAACTGTAACAATAAAAATACTGAGCTGTGCAAAGTGTGAACAGGTAGTCATTTCCAGCTCATTAGATCAAGTTCTGCTGTTGTTACAGTGGCAGAAACATCTCATTGTTAATTCTGATGAAACTCATACAGCAGAACTGTCAAGACTACATTACTACTGTGACAACACTAAAGGAGTCCTGGAGCAGAAGCTCTGTTGCAGAAATAAGGACAGTAAGGTAGAAATCTTCAGATAAAGGCTGTGACCACACATGTGCCCAGTATCTCAGGATTTAAATATTCATCACTTTTGATAACATAGCTCTCATTTTTTACAATGACGAAAGAGCATACAAAATGGAAAACTATTGAAGATGAAAAATTGGTCTTTTATTTTATAAAGTCTTAACTTGAAAAATAAAATCATTCAGCATACATATATCAGGAATTAAAATTATGCCTAATAGGCATCGTTAGAAACAGCTAGCACAGTTTTAGAACCATAAGTATATGTCTAAGGTGTAACAGTACTCTTAATTGTTTTGAATAAGTAAATGTATGCTAATAGTGTAACCACAGAAAGGATATATGGTTATAATAGCATTTTCTTTAACTGAATTAAACAGCAAACTCAAATTTATTGATTAAATGAAATTTAGGTTAATTTTAACACACTGCATCTACTGTCTAAATCATTAGGAAGGATGATTATTTAATAACTTAAAGATGCTAGTAATATTCATTACAGTAAATATATTTTGCTATTGCAATTTGATACAAAGTAAATTTGTTAATGATCTTTCCAGCTGTGACAAAATCAAACCTTTTCCTGAGACAATTCCTGCAGTTTCGTAACAGTTTGCTGTCAGATGGTTGCGCCTGAAGATCACAAGCAACATTTTATGGGTTCCTTATCACTTTTTTTCAAAGTTCCAGTCTGTCACTGTGGTTTAACTTGAACAATATTGTTGACAAGGGCTTTTATCATAGTTTTTCATTAATCATTTAATTCTCCTGATGTGCAACTGACAATTAACCCAATTTGTCATGTCACACACTCGACTGTTGATTAGAATGGTGATTGGGTGTTTGATTGATGATTCAGTTACTGTCACTGTTTTCATGCATTAAATGGATTTACATGTTAAAAAAAAAAAGTCTGACAAACCTGTTAGGATGTATACATATTCTAATAGATTTTTAATAATTGCCGTGATTCAGTGACAAACTAATTGCATAACTTTTAGAAAGAATGAAGACATTGTTTAGTTTCTCATAAATCTATGTAGCACCTACCTGAAAATATACAACGTGCTTTTTCTTTCTAATTTTTTTTTAATGTAATCATTGGGTGTTTCAGGGATAAATGTTTTTACTGGGAAAAAAATATCTTCCATTCTGTCTTTCTCTCCACTAAAGGCTTCCAGAAGATAACTTTTACATAGAGCTCATGATTTTCCGCAGTTATTCAAAATATATGTCCGTTTTGAAAGTAGTGGTATGCTAGTGTTATACATACACACAAACATACACAAGGAATGGAACAGTTTGAACACATAATGTCCCAGTGAAAGTACTGTGTAACACCCGTTAAGATCAATGATGCTATCAAACCAACACCCATTAAAGGACCAAAGACATTTAAAAATCAACTTTTAGCTCCCTAGATCCAAAGTGAATTAGTGTAAGATTATTAAAACTGTACAAAACTGACCCTTAGGCATTTAGTAAGTTCTATGTAAAGACAACTGCTAGAAACTTAGGAACCCACTTCTTCATGCTATGCATAATTAGCACGTCTCCTGCGAGTTGTTTATTTTGATTGCTTTAGGGGATTGTTATCTAGGCTTCTTTTTTTTTTGCTTAGTTTTTGTTTTGTTCTTTCTCCAGCATCTGCAGAGATTTGCATGACATACACAGATATTACACATTCAGATAAAATACACCCCCCACAGATTTGCAAGATCATGCAAATAAATATTTTAGTCTCTTTCTATCACTTTCAACAAAAATAAAATACTCCTTTGGACCTTCAGGAAGAAGGATATTTGTATCTGGTACTTCATTTATTTATAGCTGATAAAATCAGTCTCTGTGGAAATGGTGTAGAAACACAACTTTATCTCACAGAGTATAAGTCTAAAAACAGTTGATGTTTGGTTTTTACAAAGTGAGGTCATGGTTTCATGAGCCTGCACCAGACAAGAATTTAGGCATTTTCAAGAAAATAGTCAGCTGCTTTCCATGAAAGCAAGCTGGAATACCTCGAAGAAGAAGCTTAGCATAGCTTTGGGTAAGTAGAAACAACCTCAGTTTGTTAATTCTGAGCGTTATGGAGCAGTGTTGCAGGGACATATATTTTTACAACACTTAGAAAGCCTGGTACTCTGGAACATCAATAATAAAATATTATTTTAGAATAAATACAAAGAAACAGTGTGGAGTTAGCATTTTGAGATTTTCAGTGGAAATCATTCAAAGATAACTTACTCTTGATGCTATTGATAGTGACCTTAAAAATGTTACAAAGGAGGTCACAGTACACTAACACTGCTAATAACAGAAGCTTTATTAAACCAGATCCTGCAAGGCGCTGCGCTTCAGCTGTAAGGTGCTGCTAAAGGCTCTCTCACCTCCTACCAAAGTCAAATGAGCAGTTTATGCTGTGTCTGATCTTCTCAGGCTAGTTACACGTGCCCTCTTATAGGTACTACAGAAGACAAAACGACATTCATAACCTTGTTTGTTACTAAGGGAATTGGGGGAAAGAAGGCTAACAGCACGAGCATAATAATGGCATATGAAGAAGACTTAGTGATGCAGAGCTTGGTTTATCAGTAAAATAATCTATTTCTTTTAAATATGTATGAAAATTGAAACAGTCAATTTTCTGTAATTTAACTCCCTACTGCATACTATCATTATACCTCCCTGGATAAAGAGAAGAGTATGAATTATGGAGATTCTTGATTGTGTTATCAAGCACTCTTGTACCTTGATAATAGCTGCTTGATGCTTTGCTCTTTGGGAGTAATGCCAGACAAATTTCCCCACCAAACTTGAAATTTATTAAAGGAATAAATGTAAAAGGTGTTTTTAGAAATACGGAGGTGCCTATTCTGACTAAAAAAGTATAGTTGTCACATGTTAAGAGTAAAAAAGAAATAAACTCAGTACTTTCGCAAAGCTGCAGTTATTAGTTTAAAGTTCTTTTGACCATAATCAAGATATGTGCAATGGTTCTGGCATTCAAAAGCCACTAGCCATTTTTACTGTGAGTAATAAGCACCATTACAGAGCTTTCCCAATGCCTGAGTAATTCTGAACCTCTTACCTTAGGTACAGCATCCAGAATTATACTCTATTTCTGACGTTACAGCACTTTGAAACAAATTGGCCTCAAGCACCTTTCTACCCAAAAAATGCAAAGGCAAAGCACAGAAGTTGCTTGACTAATAGCTATGAAGAATATAAATACTTATCTTAATTGGATTTTGTCTTGAGGTGGAAATAAATTAAATACAGTGTTGAAAAGACATTGGTTGTTCCTACCAAACTATTTCTTACTAGGATTCTAAAACTGTAAAGGCCTTTGCTGCAGAAATTCACATTTCTTTTAATTGTTGGCTATTCAAACCAGTTCTTTTCGTTAATATTATTGTTATTGTTATTCTTATCCTAGATATTTACAAACATCTTGCTATTTTATAGTCACCGAAAACAAAGAGAAACACAAAAAGAGAGGTATAGGAGGAGATCATCTTCTTTTCCTTGTCCTTTCTCTTCAGGTGCTTTGATTAATAGTTTTACAGCCATTTACAGAAACACTGGTTAAACCTTGTATGTGAGTGGTGAACTCATACTCAACTTGTAGAGCTGAACTATTTTAATAAATCCCTAAGTATTCTGTGAGGGTTACATACAGACCAAAAATAGTAAGAAGAACATTGAGAAGCAGATGCTTAATAGTAGTTCTATCTACTATGTGTCCGAGCATTCACTTGTACTATTGTACTACAGGTCTCTTCATATCTTCTAATACTTTTACACACTCCTATTTCTCTCAATTTCTTTTCTTTTTTTTCTTTCATTTTTTTTGCTCCCTTGCTGCTTTGCTATTTATTTTCCTAATAAACTGCAGATTTAGTATATTTCTGTCCCAATGTAATATTTATAGTTTTTGCCTTCAGAAATTGCTGTATTACTAATATATTATTAATGTACCTGCCAGTCCTATTTAAAGTCAGTGCACCATTTCTTGTCATGGATGCTACTAATTCCTCTAGAGACAGGAAGTGTTGATTTCAGACTAGCAGACAATTTCAACACATGCCTTCCTTCAGTAATTTTATTTGGATCTTATCCAACTTATTTAGAAGTCAGCAATAGATATATGCTTTTTCTACTCGTTTTAACTGAATGTTGTCAAGGTCCTGCATCCATTAATAATGTAATACCTACTCACTTTTTACCTGAAGTAATATATTTGTAAAAGATACACATATACGTCTGTGTTACTCTTTTCCATGGCTTCAAAATAAAATTTAATGAAAATGCAAGCAGTTGTTCATTTCTTCAAAATAGGGATGTAACTGAGCAGAAATACAATAAAAGAAGGGATTCATTTCTTCAACCTGAGATGTTTCATTAAATATTAATTCAGAAATTAGCTTTTGCATGTAGAGTAGCATAAAATCGTCTATATCTGAGGCACTTAATTTCTCTACCAAGAGGGAAATAGTAGGTTTGTGGAACACCAGTCTTTAGATGATGCTAATGATGATAACTGCTGGAATCGAACACCCGAAGAAGACTGGTGATGGGCTGGACTTTGTTCTGGATATATTACTCTCCAACATAATGCCTTCTATCTACTCTGAAAGTATGACAGGACTCCCACTGAAACTATGGTTTACATGATTTTTTTTATATATACATATATATATACATATACATATGTACATTTCTATTAACAAAGTAATGCAAATAATGTCATTATGTCAGTATTTTAGCAGCATTTTAAAAAGAGGTAGTTATGAACAGTCTAAGCATCTTTGGCAAATGTGATGGAATTTTAATAGCCTGGAAGGTTTTATTTCACCCTATTATTTATCTAACTGCTTTTCCACTGAAAGCTGAGGCACAGTATGCATAAGTACTTCTGATGTCTCTGGTATTACACAAGCCTTAAAAATGCCCAACAGGCATTAATTGTAAAAAAGCTATTTTGGATAAATGGCCCAAATGGAGCTTGTGTTTGATTATAGGGGCGTGTGTATGAGAGTGTGTGTATATGTGAATGGTGTGTATATGAATTTTAATGAATTATAAGTCGTTTCTAACAGATGTATAATGAAAAATCATTATGCTAAAAAGTGTAAGATCAAATAAGGTCAGTGAAATTAATGCTTCTTCATAAAGGAAGCCATTTAAGAACTTTAAGAACCTGTTAATGTAAACAGAATTAATCCAGTGAAAAGCTAAACAAGTCCTTTGAAATTAATGGTAAAATACTTCATTTGCATAAACTTTAGATACTTCTAAAACCTTATTGGAAAAGAGCTGATGCTGCTTCAGAAAGTAAAGAGATCTGTAAAACTGAGGTCTATTGAAAAGTTTTCAAAACAGAGATGAAGGAACAGACTTATAGCTGCTCTAACTCGATGTAGCACCATTTATGTCTGACCCAAAATATCCAGATTGTGTAGTGCTGTCACTCTTTTTTCAAAGGTGCACTAAAGTTTTGACTCAAACATGTCTTTCATAGGAGATATAAATGATGCTAGAATGAAAACATAGTTAATCTAGCTATACTTGCTGAGCACAAGTAGTTATATGACTGAACAAAGTCTGTATAAAAGTCTGATTTTCTGTTGTGACTTAAAGGAAAGTAAATTATCCAGGGCAAGCTACTGAAAATTGTGAACCATTCATTTATAGACACCATTTGACAGAGGACTGATGGAAAACTATTGGCTATCACTGAGTCTATTGGAAAAAAGATCCTAAATAAAGCAAAAAATATCGGATTTCCAATTTGAACTTTACTAACTTCAGCCTCTCTATGTTTCAATTTACTATACTAAAGTGCTTACTGGCATCATAGCTGACATTTTTCCAGTAAAAAATAGTTATAACCTGTGAAAAATGTGCCTGAGTGGTCTGTTTAGGTAGTTTTAGTTGCTCAGTGCCTCATTATAAGGCATTCTTTCAAGATCAAAAAAATATATATGTGTATATGATTAAGGGACTGGAGCATCTCTCCAGTGAGGAAAGGCTGAGAGAGCTGGGCCTGTTCAGCCTGAAGAAGAGAAGACTGATCTGATCAACATGTACAAGTATCTGAAGAGAAGGTGCCAAGAGGATGGGGCCAGACTCTTCTCAGCGGTGATGAGTGACAAGACAAGAGGCAACGGGCACAAACTGAAACACAGGCAGTTCCATCTGAACTTGAGGAAAAAATTCTTTGCTGTGAGGGTGACTGAGCACTGGAACAGGTTGCCCAGAGAGGCTGAGGAGTCTCCTTCCCTGGAGATACTCAAAACCTACCTGGACGCGATCCTGTGCAATGTGCTTTAGATGACCCTACAGGGTCAGTTGGACTAGATGATCTCCAGAGGTCCCTTCCAACCTTGGCCATTCTGTGATTCTGTGAATCGTAACATTATCAGTTCTTTATGATCAGCTGCTTTACAATTTTATATTTTGATCTATATTTATATTTTGATCTATAATTTTGATAATTTTTTTCGTCCAAAATAAATTTGAAACACTGAAAGTTCCCATCCCAACGACCTGTATAAAGACATCTACATTAAGATAAGATAAAGCACATGTGACTTTTGCAACATATAATTCCAGAAATAAAGACTAAACATTGTACAGAAATAGCATGCAGTTGAGGACAATGATGTGTCTGAAATAGGTGGTATCCAAAAACAATCTGTAGCTAGCACAGCTATTTGTGAAGTGATTCCTGTCAGACTGCAACAGCCCTAACACTCAGACAATTTGTACCAGGGAACCTGGAGTATGTAATTACTCTCTTCTCGTTTTTGTGCTTGTCTTTCCTTCCCACCTCTGGCTGTCAAATGCTCCAGCCAACTGGTGAGAGACAGCACTGATTTTCAAGAAGACATGTAAAAGCTGAAATGGAGGAGTATGCTAAATAATACAGCAATGGATTCCTCTCTCTTTTTTGTAGTGATATACGTTACAGTATTCAATTTCACCTGAGGGAGGGTAGGACCCCTTGTAGACAGATGAAGAAGTTATTCCAAATGTCTTTGCAAAATAAAAGCTTGAATTTGTTTTTGTCTGAAGTGGCAGTCTAGGAAGACTGCTGTTCCTGGTCATTTAGACTTTGTCTCTGCAGGCTACTACCACAAATAATTTTCACCAGATTCTTCTCCTACAGAAAGAATAGATGGTAGAGTCAATATCAAGAGGCAGCTCAGAGAGACAATATTTCAGTATTCCTTATTTCAAAGGATCTCGTCAAAGCTCAAGCAAAGCTCTTGAGGTAGGCAGAAACAGACAAATGTTTCATATACATCAAGGTAGCCAGCTTGAGACTGATTTCCAGCAAAGGCAAACTAAGAAACTGATAATCTAAGGAATCTAGATTCAAGTAGACCAGAAAATGAAGAGAGGAAGAAGTCAGATCACAGTACCGTGAGCATGAATTATCATCATATTTCCTGGATTCAAAAAAAGTGAATTATGTTGAATCAAGGACACCAAATGATGGTGATGTTTGAATAATGTAGTTGTCAGCTCTCAAAAGTGTTGAGTCCTCGATTCATACGCATTAGTAAATGACTGAAAACACAGAAAATCAATGTGAAAAGAGGTCTTACTTTATTATCCACTCTTCTAACCATTTTTGGAAGGTTTTTTTCTTCTATTATGCTGGTAAGATTAAAAACAATGCAGAGATTAATAAAATTCTGCCCATCCTATTATTATTCCGATCAAATTTCATATATAGTGAATTTCTCAGTTGCTGCCATCTCTGCTAAATGATTCAAAATGAGACAGTTTTCCAAGAATACCCATTTAATTGCTTTTGGGATCTATTCCACCCTGATTTTATATTACTGTCCCTGAAATGACAACAGCCTCTTTGACATCATTATAATTTCATACAAATTAAAATGCACAGTGTAAATGGAACTTTAGTACAAGACTGACAGGAGGATGGTAACAAGGGTGTGGCTTATCATGTGTGTCTTTCTTTTCCCAGTTAGTTCGTCAGGAAAACAGACATATATTTCCAACAAGGAAAAGCAGAAAATGCAACTTTCCTCCAGATTTATGGGGACAGAAATAAGCAAGATATTGAGGCAAATGACTATCCCATGACAACAGACAACTTCTGATTCATTTGAAAAAAACATTTCCAAAATCTAGTTTATCATTGCCACTCAAGGAGAATCCTGGGAGGATTCTTCTATTAGGCCGTCATCCTTGTGATGACGGCCTAATAGCTGGTATCCCTTGTCTTCAGTGTCGCACGCACACATGATCCTGTCCAGGCCACGTGGACACATTTATGTCTTGGTTCTTGTGAGTATGAGGTTATTAGAGTATGAGTGAATTAAATCTATGAGAATGAATACAAATGGGTAAAATAAACTTAGAGATTTCATAAATAAATACCATTTTCCTTTCCCAGAAGATCTTACTGAATTTTATTAGATAAAACTCTTACAATACTGCCCTGCCTAAGGTACCTGGGAAACCACTGAGGTGAGTGATGTGCTGACAATGTGCATAACAAGTAAATAAGAGAGTTAAAATAATTCTGAAACTTATAAAAATTAATTTTACTTAATCTAATTTTAAATAATTAATTTTAATTCAAAAATTTAAAATGCAAGACAAGTGCCCACATGTCATACTGCCAGGAAACAGATTTTATCGTAATGTGCAGTTGGAAGGCAGCTGGGGCACAAGCCTTGAGGTAGGTGCTGGGAAGTGGTCTTGAGCCTCAGCAGGGAAGTAGCCTCTGTGTCTACAGACTGAAAATACATGTTAGACAAAAACTTAGACAACAATCACTGATTTTCTTCTTGGGTTACTGGACCAAGGATCTGCTAGATCTGTGCCCTTTCCTCCCAGCCCTGTCTCGCAATTTTCTTGTATTAACAGAGAATTCGATAACATTAACAACTTTTTCCCCCCTTCCGCTGTAGGGGAGGAGGGCTAAAGGAAAAATCTGGTTTAGGGTTAAGCCCAACTAGCTAAATTTGGTCCATTGTCTGTTAAAATATGATAAGTTAAAAAGCAAGATAAGTAATCACATCTAGCATTGCTGTATTTTCAATAGTGGATCTTACAATTGTTTTCAAAATTTTAATTCACCAAAGGAAAGATTGTAACATAAAATAAGGAAAAGGTTAGTTTACACACTTCTGAAAATTTTAATTTAAATTTGCCACAGGGGCAAACTCACATGGAAAACTCAAATGGTTTAATGGAACAAAATGTCTTTACAAGTAATAGTTTCCTCCATGAACTTGCTACTAATGTTGTATATTAACTTTTCATTGCATCTGGACATCTACACACCTTCTAACCCTCTGTTTGGTAGTTCATCTCAGAATCTAACAAGAAGATGTAAAGAGTGTTTCCATTGATATTTTCTGGCAATGTGAACAGATTTAAGTTCTGATTTCTGGGGAGAATCTGCCATGGCCTGAATTGTCTGAATTAAAATAAAAATAATCGGTACCAGCTAAGGATGTCTCTCAGCAGTGAATATATAATTACACACTCATCTGGTAGCTTGCGCGATTGCCTCGTCTGGGTAAGATGCAAAAATATCCATTGGAGAATTCTGTTCAATCAAAAATTGAAATGTTTCAGAATATCTTCTTTCTTCTCTCAGCATTTCATAATGTGAAAAGGGGAAGAAGTTCTAGCCATCTCAGGACATCAGGCTGACATTTTGGAATTAACTATTTTTATGTTTTCATTTAAATCATTGGAATATTTTTTCTGTGTTATTATAAATTATGCACTACTAAAAATGTTAGTCCTACTAAAAGATAGCTTTCACTGGTCTTTTTGAAAAATGTATTTTACTTTTTTTTTTTAAAGATTCTTATTTCATTCTTTCAAAGAGTAATATCAGTCTTGATCTCTTTCAAAAAATGAATTTTCATCTTCTGTACTGGTGGGATAAAACAAGTTTATGTCCTTTTTTTTAGGTCTAAACAGTTTACATCTTAAATATATAAATAAATATTTGAAATAATATGATTTTAGGGGAGCTGATTGCACACTGATGGTAGTGGAAATGGAAAATTCTTTTTTCTCATCAATCTATCTCCTTAATTCTAAATATATTTCATTCCAGATATAGAAAGATGAACTAACTCTAAAAGCAACAAATATATTAGAGAAAAAAACTGTTCCTCTAGAGAACATACTTATAACATTTTTTTTTGCAAAACTACTATTTAGAATTACTCAGTTAAAAATCTGAATTACATAAATATAGTGATTAGTCATTTTCATTTATTTATCTTTAAGTTATACAGTTACATTTTTTCATTGTCTCTAATTTTCAGTCCTTTTTGTCTCCAGAAATAACAAGCAAGTGTTTGAAAAAAGTGTTCATATTTCCATTTATTCATTTTTGTAATGAATACTTTTGTTAATCAATAAATAATTAAGTTTTTCCTTAGTAAGTTCCCTAATCAGGTGCTCTCTCATCCTTGAATATTCTCAAAAATGTTAATGTTTTGCTTTTAATTGAAGCTGTCCCTCTTTAATTTGGTAGGTATAAACGGAAAAGAAATCCCTAGTCTATAAGTAAACCAGAAAATTTCTGCTCCTTCCCCCTTCTCCCCACCCCCACCTCCAAATTAGTTCATTATGCAACTAGGAGAGCAGAAGTTCCATGAAACTAAAAAGGGAAAAAATTTCACACAAACACATTTTCAGAAAGAAGATAGTACAGGTATAATAAACTATAATAATTATGACAAGGTAGTAGAAAAATAACATAATGACCCACTTTTCCAAAGTGTTTTCATGCATAATTAAAAATGAATATTGAATAGAGTGGAGTCATGTCTACTAGACCTTGAGAGAGAGGAGGGTAAACCACTTCTACCTAATTTTGCTATTAGAAATCTTTCATGACCCTGAGTAGTGTTTCATTTTTTATATATAGAAACAGAAGAATGGGAAGAACTGTAGAAGGGATTTTTTTTTTTTTTTTCATAATTCACTGATTTTCCTAAGGATTTGTGAAGGTAATGTATAATTTTATGTATATCGAATTTAGGGAGCCAATTTAATGTCTACCAAACTAGATTTCAGAAATTCTGTAGTTAACTATCCAGAACTAGATATTACAGTGAGCAAACTGATGCACCTAAAATCGTAGACAGAAGACCTTCTTCCTGGGGTCATTACATTTAACAGTTTCTTATCGAGGACAAGAAATGAGCATCTTTTTATCTTTTTATCTAGTGAAGGAACAGCACTAAAAGCTAAGGATTTTAGGACTTGATTCAGAAAAGGACATGGGCATTCTAGGCTTCTCTCTCCAAAACTAAGATTAAAAGTTAACTGCTTGGAAGCTGTCTGATGTTGGAAATAACTAACTTTATAAATACACTCTTTTTTGGCTTTGACATTCCCTAGTTTCTCATAGTTCTGTGTTATTTGTATGTCCCAGATTTCCCTGGTCCTGGTCTGTACGGCTCATCTCAGGACGTGATCTAGTGGGACAATGGCACTGTCAGCCTGGTACGTGGGATACAGCTACAAAGAATAATTGGGTTCTGGCTGTTGTCTGAAGATTAATTGTTTTTCATTTCATTATTATTTTTATATATTACAACGTGCAACTTCTAGTGGTTGAATCTACTATTAATTATAAATATAAAAATAGATACTTCCCACCCAGGCTTGTGTGTCTGAAAGTTAGACCTCTACTCTACCCATCTAGAATCTTTGTACAGTTAGTGGCAAAAAAAGAATTGTCTTATTAGTTTTTAAGTTAAGCATTTGATAACTCTTTGCTGTTTTAGTCTCTTTTCTATGCTGCAAAATCCTTTAATCACAGTAAAAAATTCAGAAAGGGCTGGCAACAGTGCAACTATTGAGTGACTATGGGTATTCAAGGCTCTGAAAAAAACATGCTTTTACTGCGGCCTTGCTAAGTGATGATAGTATAGCTTTGATTATCATTTAGAACAAACAAGGCCTTGCTAAATAGGTTTTAATAAGTCGAGTTATGCAAATTAGTTCTCTCAGCTCTCATCATGTTCCATCTACTCCCAAAAAATATCTTAAGGAAGGACAGCAGGAACAATCCGTTCTAAGTCAACCTTTGAAACTTCTTTGATAATTCACTCAGTCCAATAAGCAGTTAAATTAGTAGATTTGATTCAGGTCTATAAATGAATGAGACATTCTAAAAAATGTCTAAAATATCAGATAAATGCTTAAACTTTCAGGGACCAAATAGCTCAGTACAGATTCCTGCAGACTTCAACTTCTATTTTTAGTTTTAACTGTCTTTCCCACAGCCTTGTTTCACCTATAGCTTTTCTTACATAACTGACCTAGTATTTGTCCTTTCCAAGTACCCAAGGCTGTCAGCTGTTACATTTAACTGAACTCAGGTTTACATTTATCATAGGGAAAAAAAAACAGTAAGACAGAAATAGGCCATATTGATTTGTCCTCATGCGAGCTATCCTTTCTGAGATTCAGTGGGAAAATCTGCAATTTCTTCTATAGAATGATTTGCTGAGGCCCGATGGCTTAGCAAATACACTAGTAAATTAAACATAGCTGATATTATTTTGCAGCTGAATAGCCCATGTCCATGTTACTACCCTAGCTACCCTTTATAAATGGTAGACTTTGAGGAACTGCTGATTGGGACTGATCCTTGGCCTTTACCTTCTCTGGGATTATATCCAGGACTGGTTTGGCCACGTGTTAGTTCTCATGGACCAAAGTGGTGCCAGAGGCAGTTTTAACAGCATAGGATTTCAGAGCCCAGGAGTGTTGTGTAGCACTACCTAACTTAAAAGTACAAACATAGAGCACAAAGTTGGACAAATAATTTATGTAGTAACAATGCATTGCTGTTTTTTGAAGACTCAGAGACTGTCATATGAGCCAATATTGGTTCATTCTGTACATAAGACAGAGAAATTTGTAAAGAAAAAATGTCCCAAAATAAAATAGTATTTTCATCTCACCTGATACGAGAGATTATCCAAGGCATTTTTCACTTTGCTAACAGCTAGATTATAAGTGAAATTTTATGGTTAAAAAATGACATTTCATAAAGAAGCCTATGGACTCATTTTTATGCTGTCTGAGCAAAAAATTTAGCAGCCTTAATTTAAGTTTCTGAAGCTAGTATTCAGTGGTAAGTAAACAATGAAATTATGGTACAGCAGTTCTACAGGGATTTTTTTGTGTGTTTCTGAAATACTTGCAATAATTGTTCTACTAAGAACTAGCAAGTAAACTTTCAAATTAAAAAAATATATTTTTTTTAAGCAACAGAATGCTCTTCAGGAAAAAAAGTTATATTGAGAATATATATTGAGAAATATTCCATATTTCTCAAGAGCTGTAGTGCCTGTTTACTTAAGTCAGAAAATTAAGCTTAAATTTTATTTGTAAATGAGATCTCTAAACTCATGGATCAACAATCTAAGGTCTTAGACAGCACAATGCGGTCATTCTGCATTGCAATCTTTTTTTCTTTATTTTATTTTTTCAGAATACTCCTGACTGCACAGCTATTGGGATTAAACTGGGAATTGAGGATCTTCATTTGCAGGAGTACTGCAGTAACAAAATACGTGAATTGACAGATGACTGAGCTGCATTTATATGAAATTACTTGCTTTTAGTGGGTGCTATCTTCTCAAGTAAATTCTTTTCACACTGAAGTTTTGAATATCACTTGATGTGCTTAGGAAATTTTACTCTCTGTTTTCTGACTGCATAAGGATATTTTGAGGAGTAATTTAACTCTGAATCACTCATAAGAAATCTCATGAGGAAATCAGATTTCTTTTTAGAGGATAAGTCACTGCCAGTTATATTCTACTTACATATCTTTGCCATGCAACAGGCAATTTAAACTGCACAGGCAGCTTAAATCAAATGAGGAAGTGTATGTAATTAATATGCACAGTAAGTGAGCAAAGGAGTAGTATTTCCAAGCAATACAGATGGGAGTAAAGTCCACAAATTCTTACTTTAAACAGGATATTCACAAAAATGTAATTTGAACTAATATTAAAACAGGATAAGAAATAGTCTTTGTTTTCTGTGGACAAAATGCAGTAATCACTTTGGAGGATGACCAGTCATACCAGTACTCAGGGAAATAACTTTGGAACTCAGGAAAATAACTGATGATAGTGGGGACCTAAGCAGCTCACAAATAGACCTTGATAGCCTAGCATATAAATTAGTCTGACTGGATCCTCCCTGAGTGAAGCAGACCTCTCTTGAATTCCTCAGATCTAAGAGACTATTGAACTAATATTCCTTATGCATAAGATCATCTCTTTCCATAATTTCTGTCTTCATCAACCTTTGCAATATAGTATTGAAGTCAGTTGGCACAGAAAAAACAGGAAAGCAGTAATCTAAAATACATGTATATTCATATAGTCCACTTTTCAATATTAGGTAATTTTAAAAATCAAAGCCCATTTCTCCACTTTACCTTCAGGTATGTATTTCTTGCACTTCAAAGTTTTTAACTATCAGCTTTTCCTTTGTTGTTGTGATAGTTATTCTACCAAAAAAAAGAAAGAAAAAAAGAAAAAGAAAAAAAAAAGATTAATGCTACCTCAGCATAAAGAATCATCCATCGATGTTTTTTCCTGATTATGAGGATTTGAAAGCTATCCATTTATACACAAAAATTAGCTTACCTCTACTTAAGTGATTTAAAGCACTTTAGAGACTGTAAAAACAATGAGATCAGGAGAAACTGCCAGTCCGGCTTGTCTGACTTAAGAAGCAGACTTGCCCTGGTACTGAGAAAATCATAGAGGTGAAAAAAGTTATTTCTGATCCTATTTCTTTTAGTTTTGACTGTGATAGCTCCTTCTGGGTTTCGCTTAAAGAATATATGTGTTCAGGAAGCTTTTATACTTAATAGATAGTATAATTTTATTAGGTCATATAGATTTGAGGGTTTTTGTATGATCAAACCAGGATCATTCACATTTGCAAAGAAGTACTCACGATAAGCATAAGAAAAGATTGCTTAGCTGCTCCTTAGTAAATTCTTAACACCAATTCAATGTAAGAAAGCAGATAATAGACTTTTATTTTATTTTTTTCTAAGCATATTTAATTATTGAATTTATTCTTCTTGGGAGTTTTCCAGCTCACTATACAAATATTTATGAGTATCTAAATTTACTTTTTTATTTCTTTATTCAGAAGATAGTTTTTTGGTTGTATTTCTGTTGTTATTGAAGAATCACAGAATCACACCAGTTTGAATTTTCCATAGCAAGGCGTTATTTTTCAATCGTTGTCAAAAGAAGACATGGGGAATACATTTTTCAGAGAACTTTTTCAACTAACATAATAGCAAAGTATTATACTATGTGATTTTTATGTCCTTGTTTAATTAACACAAATGTAGACTGATTGCTGAGTAAGGTATAATGCAAACAGGCACAAGGAATCATGTCACTAAGTTGAAAGAGTATTTCTATTTTGAGATTTTTTTGTTCTTCAAAACCTATTCTATGCACTATATACTTTATATTGAAATTATTACTTCTGGTAGTCATGACCAGAAACTATAGTCTCTAGACACATTTGCAATAGTTGCTTGTTTTCATTGGATAATTAAGCATTTTTTTCATAATACAACACATTTTTTCTTTTCAGGTATCTAGAAGTTAAGTAAGGCTAGATGGAGTTACTGATTGTATAAGCTTAAGCAAGACCCTTTGAATGTCCAGTTTCAGCCTCAAAGTTCTCAGGATTTTTGGTATTCACAGACCTATTTCTTCACTGAAAACTGAACTGCAATAATAAGATTCAGTGGATTTCGAAAGCCACTTCTTCCTGTTCAGTGTAGAAAGAAATCTAAAGACTGTTGGCCAAATCTTCATCTAGAATGAATAAAATACTGTGAAAGTTATTAGAACTTTGTTTATTCATAATAGCTGTGGAGCTGGTTCCCGAGGTCACTTTTTTTTAACATTGCTCTACTTATTCAGTTTAAATTGCAAGAAAAATTGTAACAAAAAGAAAAGTCTTAAGGAATCAACATTTTTTTTTTTGTTTTTGTTAATAAAAAGGAACTACCATATCCCATGTGGTTATACTGGTGTTACACTGAAATCATCCGAAACATCAAAAAGTAGTATGTATTTTAGAGCTCAGTGTTTAATAATACTATGCATTTGCCCACCACCTTTGACACATAGATACCAATGTAGAGAGCAACAGGAAGGGAATTATCTCAAAATGTTCATAGGTGATACTACTTAGTTCTCTTTTCTCTGAAATATCACTATTGGAATCTCATTCTACTCCTGTACAACTTCTTTCACGATCATTTTAAAAGACTTTTGCTCTAAGAGAAACTTATTACACAACACAATATCCCAAAGAATCATGGAAGCTAGCCACAGAAAAGCCCTGTTATGCCATGTAGTTAATTTCCCAGCAAATGCAAGCTTACTTCCTGCTGCTTGTTCACTACTGTTTTCCCTGGTACCTCCTTCACCTGAGAGAGATTATTTAGATTCTGCAGAGGTTCAACACCTTTGCTCTTTGCCTTGCTTTTATCCTCTTGTGCACCTTTTCAATGCACCGTTATTCAGGAGGCAGTGACAGTGAAGTGCATTTGAATGCAAATTTACAAACATTGCTAGCTCTTTCCATGGGAGATTGAAATCACATTATTTCTAACATAGTATAGTACATAGCTTTGAATAGAATGTTGCAATTATAGTTCAAGATAGTCATCAGCAGAAATTTTTCGGTCTAAAACACAGTGATTTGATATACATATCCTCAGGCTAAAATAGCCATTATTCTCTCCAGCTTCTTAGTATAAAGAAGTGTCTGCTTGGCTTTTTGATTTCCATCAGTTCTTTCAGAAAAATCCCATTTTTTCAAATTGGCCAATTCTGGCTACCTTCTGAATAAAGGCAATGCATGTTTTTGGGGACATCATTTAGTTCACTGCAATATTGGCCTACCTGGAATTATGATATTTAGACTGAAAAGGGTAGAATCCTCGGACCATTAGATTTTCTGCAGCTTGATTGATAGATGAGAAAAAGACATTACATTTCACCTGATTATTCCTGCACCTTGTCCCTAAGAGGGGGGATTTTCAGGATCTCAGAAGATGGAGATTCAATCACATGCAATGCTGATTATTTCAGATTTTAATCAGCTCCACTATAAAATATTTCTGCCATACTTTACCTTTTAGTATATTTAGCTCCAGGCTTCTGTCATTAGCTTATTGTGCAGCCTCTTCTTTAGATCAAAGGTAGATGTCTTTTTTTCCCCTCTCAAAAAAGGTGCTTATAGATTGCAGAAAAGACAATTCCTTAATCTTTGTTTTGAAAACCTAAATACATTTAACTTACGACATCTTTGTCTTAAAATATTTCTGCGTCCTAGTTTTTCCATATTTCTTAAGCAGTAAAATATGTACTATAGTCATTATTAGTTACTCCAAAGCACCGTAAAGTACATATCTACATCTGTTCATTCTGCCCTCTTTGTATGTTCAATGTTTATTAGACTATTCTAACCTGAAATCACAGTGAGAGCTCACAGCAAGTTAATTATCTCCTATAAACACCTAATATTTTTCAAAGTTATTTCCCCTTTTCCATGACTATTTCCTACCTTCCTTATTCTAAGACCTATAACTGAGTTCTACTCTGTAGCTCATTTAAAAGAACACGAGATGGACTGATCAGATCACTCTATATGATTATTTGTTCTTATTATAGATCACTTCACCTATCTTTGCATAATTTTTGAATCAGTAGTAACTTAAATTTATTTCTAGATTATTCATTCATGAAAAGTTGGATAACACTGGACTTAGAAGGGGTTTCTATGCAACCCTGTCAAAATCACCCTATTCCAATCATGATCCCACTACTAGCTTTTGAGAAGCTAATGATCCATCTAAAGCATATTTTGTTCATATTATGCTATGCCAATTTTGTGCACGTGCAGGTGTTTTTAATCAGAGGCTTTGCATTAAGAATTCAAATACTGTACAAAAGCCTTAAATTTACCAACTGAATTGACAGTCTCATGAAGGAGAATGTCAAGCTTTGGACACCACTTATTTTTGTATTAAACAGTTTTGACTGATACTAAGCATATTACTCTCCTTTAATTCTTAGCTAGAAGATTCTTTACCAGTTTTTGCATCACATTCTCCAGGACTGTTGTCAGATTAATTAGCCTACAGTTATGTCGTCTCTCTCACCTTTTAAATTGTGGCTCATTAGCTCTTTTCTATCAGCAGTATAACTTGAGAGAAGTGATAACTTCATGAGAGAGTTAGAGGGTTTGCCAGGAGTCCTCCTTAATCCTATTGAACTGAACTTACTGCCTATAAAACGCTCAGGGCCTTAGAAGTCTTTAATGTAGGCCTCTTTCCCCAGTGATTACAATAGATTTGCAAAGGATGGCAGATATATATCTTTTCTCTTTTGTGTTATATTTCATTCAAAATGCAAACTATTCTTTAACATATGATTATGTACTGTCAGCTTGGAAAAAACGGTTCTCCAATTTCAATGTGTCATGTGATCATTATCTCTTAGCCCAACTGTTGAGCTGAGCTAATCTGATATTTTCTTTTATTCCTTAATGCATTTTATGTTAGATTGTTTTATGCCAGCACCTGAAGCTTTATTTACAAAACATTTCCATAATAGATGTGAATCCTCACTTGAGACATTGCCCCAAATCATCCTGTTTGTTTAGACTAACAGAGCTGCTAGACATCTGCATCTTCAGATTTCACAAATGACTACTAATTAAAACAGTTACGGAATCTTTACACAAACCAGTTGTGCTAGTGAATTAAGAGCACAGGAGTTGTATGTGGACATTTTTACTTATGTTCTATACATGCTGACAAACCTTTAGTTCTTACATTGTAAATAACAAAGTTTGCACTGCAGCTGAAGTAAAACCACTCTTGCCATTGGTGATTTTAGGATACTAGTTATTCAGAAATCATTTTCTTGACATTTGCACAGTAAATTCAGATCTAGCTCTGAGGCTAAATATATCCCATGGGTTCACCTTCCAGGGCAAGCTTAAAGAATGCATTAAGATTGAATGGTGGGAGGAATTTGTGTGTTTATTTGCTTTTTTGCTTAGCGATTGTAGCAATTGTTTTCAAACACAACACTCTGGGGGCTAATATAATTATGGATCTGTTTCAATATAGAATAATAGAATCAAAGCACATGCAGAATTATTTTATTTGTGGAGACCAGAGAAGACAAAAAAAAACACTGAAAACCATAGTGTCTGACATGAAGAGGAAAAATTCTCAGGTGAGTTTTTATACTGCAAAACTTATTTCAGAATTCTTCCAGCAATTATTTTCTTGTATTAAGAATTAAATATTATTTAACCACTAATCCTGTTTGGTCATTGCTCTATGTTTTCTGAAATCTGTGATTTGTGGTTACAGTTTGTGGATACATTGAGAAGACTTGTACTTTGGGAGAATTCTCAGAGCTGACTTTCTGAAATTATTTATTGGCACCGAATGTTTAAGGTTCAGCTCCCCAAAAACTGAGTTCTCCAATTCATCAGGCACTGGTGATGTGGCTTATTAGCATTTATACATAGAGAAGAGAATAACTTATCAGAGACATACTTGACATAGATAAAGTCCTTGCAGAAGGACTAGGAATGCATATACCCAAATACAAAAATGTGTATTTCATTCCATTCACAGTGTGATCTGCCCTAACATTTTTAATTTTGTGATAATTTTGTGATACTATAAGAAAAGCAAACAAACAAACAAAAAAAGCTTTTCTAAGCAATTAAGACAAACTATCAGTAGAACCAAAAGTATATTTTAAATCAATGTGTGGGATTTACATGCATAATTAGCACTTGCTTTAACGAAATATATTCATATAAGTTCTTCCACCCATCCAGAGAGGAGGAGGATAGAATTTTACACACATCAGTTACCGGTATTTATCATTTCCATTTACCATGCGATAAGCATTATTTTTAGTTTATTTGTTTTTTCTTTTTGCATAAATCAAAAAACTATACCTGGTGTAATTAACATACATCAAATTTTCATCTTAATTCTTAAATGTAACTGTAGCCTCCCTATCCAGCTGCTGCCTACATGGAGTTTCATGCACCACAGTCATATTTATAGTAGCTACATCTTCATTCACTTGGAACAGATGGAAAATTCTTTTCAATTAATGGCTTTTACTATGTGGATGACTGCAGGGTTAGAGACCTTGCTCCTTTTTATTAAATAGTAAGGGACATTTTACATATGAGAATTCCATAGAAGCTGTCAGACAGGTTTGAATAGGATGACTTTCTGATTCTGACAGCTTCTCTGCAACTTTCCTATGTAAATTCTTCGTTAAACTTTGTCAAAGTGATAGGAACGAAGGTTTCCAACCTCATAGTCTCTAACATACTAAAATCGGTTAATCCAAAAATCTTTTCCAATTTCAAATGAAAGAGGAGGTTACTCTCTCAGTATGATTATAGAATATGAAAATCTGCACTAGCAGTACCCACCCTGAGAAATTCTTTGTTTATACGGCTTACAGACATATTTACAGAGCTAGGCTGAAACTCTGTTTGAGACCTTAGGTTTTCAATTTCATCCTATCAAATACCATGTTTTGTACTAGTTGACATAAAGAAATTACACAGCGTTTGGATTTCTTCTGTGTTCTATCAGCCAAAATTGATAAATAATGAAGCTTCTGTCTGCTAGTCCGTAAAATTCTCCCTTTTCCCTGACTCTGAGAGGTCAATGTTTGATGTAATCCAGCAGAAACTTTATTCTTGAGCCAATACCTCAAAATTTCTCTCTAATATCTTTATGCCCAAGGGCTTATGCATATAATCAATAATGTTTATGTAAACAGGTATTCAGTCATTACCATAAGCAGAAAACAAGAATGTTGATACTAAAATTTTCAAATTTACGTTACAATTAAAGATAGGAAAATGAGTATCCCAAAACTTCTCTAACATAATTTTTTTTTTTTTCTGGCATCATCTTCTTTTTGAAAATTTGAGTTCTGTAAAGTGGCACTATCTGAGAATCAGGAAGTGAAATGATGAGTATTTATTCAGCCAGGATTCTCTTTGGGCTGTGACTAGCAATTACTAACAGAAATTAATTATGCACTCCAGCTTTTTTCATTGTGTTAAGTCCTGCTACCCTGACTGATGGACAAAATACTGGGAAGTCTTGGTAGAAGGGATAAGAGATAATCTCAACAGATTTCTCTAAAGAGAAAACAGAGCACAAGAACACCGCTTAATCATTGTGCATGTGTAATAAAAGAAAAGAAATGTGCATATTTTTCAGTGCTGTGAATGTTGTATCTATAGGACAGAGGAATGTTCTTATCACAGGTTTTCGTGTACTTACAAAATTCATGTGGTTAGGTTTAATACTGGAGTATACTGCATATGTGAATGTACATATGAAGAGGTTATAAAACTGAATTGAGACAAATGATTTAAGGTAGAACTAAAGTTTGGACTGTAGCACAGATGTATGTAGTTATTATTCTGTATTTTTAAGTTGCTAAAGTGTGTATTATGGGTATGTTAGGACTTCACTGAAAGAAAATCGAGATAAGAACTTTAGTGGACGAATGTAGTGGCACTACAGTTGTTTTGAAGTTGATTTGTCCTTTAATCAGAAATTAAGAAGTCTTAGTATAGTATTACCCTAATTTACTTCATGACTTCTCATCGTCTAGTACTTTAGGCATAACAAATTTGTGCCTGCCTTCAAAATATATATTAACCTACCCTGCACTGACCTAATTGGCAATGATAAGTCTACCTACCATATAATTCATTTTGGTCATATAGATAGTTACACTGTAGAAGGTTTTAGATTTAACAGAAAATCAGCGGTAAGATTAATTGTATGCTTTGTGCTTATAGAAGCATATATTTTGGCTTAATTTTATCTTAGCATATTATATTTTCCAGACTCAACCAAGGTTGGCTAAGGATAATGATTCAATTTTCACTGCAAATTTCTTTTCCTTTGCTAGTTCAAAATTTAAATATTAATTTGAATTTTTTTTTGTATGGTATAATGATTCAGAAATAGTACAAGTAGTTGTCATTATCCAACACTTTTCAGCCCATACTTTAGTCTTGGTTTCAAAATATTGAGAAATTTTTCATGGCATCTCATAGTTACTGCCAGTGAGGCGACATAGGAGAAAAGGTGAGATAACAGCTTTCAGTAGCGCACACAGCCATAATATCAATCTTATTTTGTTTTTAGAAAGAATTGTCACGACTGCAAATTAACACACTGCGTTTCACTAGCATTCTATTGTGTTTTGCTGGTTGACTAAGCCAAAGGTGGAAGACAAGCTAGGAATGTATCCTTGTGGGTCAAAGTTCTATATGAAAACACAGAAAGAAATAAGATTAATGTTTAAAGTATCAATCTTAAATGAACTATAATCACCCTTTTATCCTTCCTCCAGAAGGATAAAAGTCCTTTATAGGAATCTATATAGATGTGCAGATCATCTCTACAGATGATCTCAACAGGTTCTATGTCATATCTGTCAGCCACATAAAGATGTCATGGATATCCTTGACAACTGAGATGGCAGAAGAAATCCGTGTTAATGGCAGTAGATACCTGTGTTGTATCCCATACTATATGTCTAAACTTTCAAATCAATAGACATCAGATCAGTAAAATCAATGAAGTCTTCAGTAAACATTTAGATTTGGTTAACTGAGTCGCTCTTTAGACATATCAATTCCATTGACTGTGGTGCGACCTTAGGTATCTCACTCAGAGGTAGTCGTGTATATTTAGATGCTTAAATTTAGGTATCTTAATCTCGAGCTAAATCTCATCCAAAAAAGTAATTTTTGCAACATATTTTGATTATCAGATATGCCAACTATGACTTAGAAACAGAGAAAGGTTAGTAAAATCAAAGCATATTGCTCATTATCCTTGATCAAATTATCTCAACTTAACAAATAAATTATTTTTTTGTTCAAAATAATTTGTTCTTTATTAGCAATACCTATTTGGCTCCTACTTTCAAAGCTCTGGGAAAGGTGGTCAGGGATCTGGGGTCCCAGGATGTGTGTGAGGGGGAAGGATGAGAGGAGGAGTAGGTGGATTCTCCAAGTTAACAACTGGCTGCAGCACTGGTGTTGGCAACAGCGTGTGACCATGGGACCCTGTCTGTAGACAGACAGCTGATTGGGAGAGATGGGATCCACCTCACTAAATGGGGTACACATGTCTTTGCTAGCAGGCTGGCCAAATGTCTTTGCTAGCAGGCTGGCCAATCTGTTAAGGAGGCCTTTAAGCTAGGAAAGATAGGGGAAAGGGAGAGTTATAGAGACCATGCAGTTAGCAAAACAGGGCTTAGGTGGGGATACCTCTAGTAATTGCATGCAGCTAAGGAATTATCAACACAACAAGACTATGAGGAATCCTTTTGCACCTCTCTGGAGAAATTAGCATGCTCAAAAAGCTCTCTGAAATGTCTGTACACAAATGCACGTGGCATGGGGAATAAGCAGGAAGAGTTAGAGATCTGTGTGCGGTTCCAGGGCCATGATCTCACTGCAGTTACAGAGACATGGTAGGATAGCTCACATCATAACCGGAATGCTGTCGTGGATACATAAAGGCTCTTTAGGAAGGACAGGGCATGAAGCTGCGGTGGTGGAGTTGTCCTTCATGTGAGGGAGCAACTAGAATGTATGGAGCCCTGCCTCAGGGTGGATGGTGAGTGGGTCGAGAGCTTATGGGTAAGGATTAAAGGATAGATTAACAGGGGTGACACTGCAGTCCGTGTTTACTACAAGACACCTGATCGGGAAGAGGAAATCGATGAGGCCTTCTACAGACAGCTGGAAGTAGCCTCACAATCACAGGCCCTGGTTCTCATGGGAGACTTCAACCACCCTGACGTCTGCTGGAGGGGCAACACAGCAGGGCACAAGCAATCTAGGAGTCTCTGGAGAGCGTTGATGATAACTTTCTGATGCAGATAGTGGAGGAGCCAATGAGGAGAGGTGTGCTGCTGGACCTTGTACTAACAAACAAGGAGAAGCTGATTGGAGATACGAGGACTGGGGGCAGCCTTGGCTGCAGTGACCATGAGATGGTGGAGTTCAGGATCCTACAAGGAGGGAGCAGGGCAATAAATGAGATTGCAACCCTGGACTTCAGAAGAGTTAACTTTGGTCTCTTCAGGGACCTCCTTGGAGGAATCCCATGGGATTGGGCCTTAGAAGGAAGAGGGGTCCAGGAGAGCTGGTTAATATACAAGCATCACCTCCTCCAAGCTCAAGAACAGTGCATCCCTGCATTCCTATGAGCAAGAAGTCGAGCAAAGTGGGCAGGAGACCTGCATGGATGAAAAAGGAGCTCCTGTCAGAACAAGGAAGTGTACAGGAGGTGGAAGCATAGACAGGCTACTTGTGAGGAATACAGGAACGTTGCCCGAGTATTCAAGGATGCAGCGAGGAAGGCCAAGGCCCATTTACAGTTAAATCTGGCAAGGGATGTCAAGGACAACAAGAAGGCCTTCTTCAAATACATCAGTAGTAAAAGGAAGACGAGGGAAAATGCGGGCCCCCTGCTGAATGGGGCGAGTGCCCTGGTAACAAAGGATATAGAAAAGGCAGAGATATTACATGTTTTCTTTGCTTCAGTCTTCACTGCTAAGGCCAGCTCTTAGCAATCCCAGAGCCCAGGGGGCAGGAAGACAGTCTGGAGAAAGAAAGATTTTCCCTTGGTTGAGGAGAATCAGGTTAGAGATCATTTGGGCAAACTTGACAGCCATAAATCCATGGGCCCCGATGGGATGCACCCACGAGTGCTGAGGGAGCTGGCGGATGTTATTGCTAGGCCACTCTCCATCATCTTGGAAAGGTCCTGGAGATCAGGAGAGGTGCCTGAGGACTGGAAGAAAGCTGATGGCATTCCAGTCTTCAAAAAAGGCAAGAAGGAGGAGCCAGGGAGCAGTATTGTTTCAGCATCCAAATGGTTAAATCCTGCCGCTCCTGCTTGCAAGACCTAGTAGCTGTCTTCTTTTCTGCCCTATAGCTATAACAGAAGAAAAATGATTTAACAATGTGTCCCAATGATGCTTTGATTTAATTTTTTCTAATGGTTTCTCCAAACAAATAAAAATTCCCTTTGCACTGGAGGCTGAAATCAATTTTATTTTTTTATTTATTTATTTTTTTTACCGTTAGAACACACTGTTAATTACTAGGAGAACTAAATTGTAAGACATTAATGTGGTAAATGAAGGCTGAACAGTGTTGTGTTAATCAGTTTAAAAAGTGCAAGAGACATGATCAGGACACATCATAAGAATCGCTTAATCCCCCAAAGCATAACTGAGCAATAAAGAAATAGCCAACAGCATACTGGTATAGGGATCACTGACTTGGACTGGTATTCCTGGCTTTGCATCAGTGAAATCTGGACCCTGTAACTCCAGAGAGAAATTAAAAGGTATTTGGATACTACAGGAGTACACAGAGTTTCAAAATCCAAGAATTATTCTTCATTTAACACTGCTCCTGGCTATGCCTACACATATATTTTATCTAATCTAGCTTCTTTACCATCCTCCTCTAGTTAATCCATTCTGAGCAACCAATCTACAATTAAGATAATAAGAAGTGATTTTCCAATGATTAACTGAGCTTAGGCTATCACAGATGGCATAGAATATACTCCAAAAAGTTTTTCTCTCCCTTTTAATCTCGTTTGACCATCTAAAGTGTGGTATTTTATTCATATAATGGCTCCTTATGCTGTCATACTCTTTATTGTAAAAAATAACATTGTGTCCCGAAAGTTTGCATAAACTAAAAAAGAAAAAAAAAAAAAACAGCAGAACCTCACAATATTTTAACTAGATTGCCCAAAAAGAAAATTCATTAATATTTTTAAAAGGCTATCTTTTCTTCTACCTAGCAGTAGAGAACTTACAGTTGAACTTACTGCTCCATCTTTAAGAAGCTTTTTGGAAATTCATAGATTTTTCTGATTATGTTTCTTCTCTATTAAATCATTTTAAAATAAATCCATATTGAAGAATAATAATCTCATAAGATAGGCAATAAAATGAAATTAATTTTGTCAGATTATATTATAAAAAATGCTGAATCTTTAAAAAAATATTTTTTATGTCATCTGTCCTGGTGACTGAATTTGTGTTTTATATTTGCCAGGTTGTTATCAACTCTTCCTTTAATTTTTGCACTATTTAGTCTCCCAAGTTTTAAAAAACTGCATTTTATGTGAATGTTTCAAATGATATGCCTGCCTTTTTTATCCTATTTTCACCAAAAAAAAGATCAGTATTGAGCAGTCATACTTGTGATTCCATTCAACTTCCTTAAACAAATTCTAAGCTAGGTAAGAGTCGTTTCTGCAGCAACATAAAATGGCAGCTTTTAATGTTTATTTAATGAAGTCACAATCATTCAATGCATGATTTTTTTTTATTTTTTTTTTCCTGCTGGATAGCACCGACACATGTGTCAGGATAATCATTTTAAATGATATAGTTTTGGATGAAGTAAATTTTTTATAAATTCAATCAATTAAATCAATTCTTTTTTCAGTGACGGACTGCAGAATACCATTTAAATTCCATACCTTTCACCTGCAGTTTGTATCTTATCCATTTAAAAATGCATAAAGTAGAAAATCATAAAGTAAAATAATTGAGAGGTTATGAACTAGAGAACTAGTGTAGAGTAACTCAAGTCAATAAGACAAGGCATAAGTTATTTTGTAGCACAATGCTATTTTACTAGCAGGTTCCTACCTGAGGTTTACAATGCATATAAATTAAATGTATGCAAATGAAAGACTAATTGAAATAGAAAATATGGAGTCTGTATAAGTTCACCCTGTTTCTGAAAATTTAGCTTTGTAATATAATAGAGTGCAAGTGAAATTTTAAAATTTTCCGTCTCCTTTTCTGTTTTTCCCATCTCTCAGGTCAGCTAAAACTTATTCATTTTGTTAATAGTAAATTTATCTATTTATGAAATTCTGGACAGTGTAATAAATTAAAATTGGAACTAAACTAAATTCTCAAGTCAAATGAAGGCTGAATGTTACCAGTTCAGTCTACGGCTACCTTTTCCTCTAATACAGGTATTGTGGCCCATAGAGTCAACCAAAGTGGAGGATACAGTGTTCCATCCACTTTCAAGCAAATGGCTTATGAACAGCCTCTGTGTCCAGTCTCTGTGAAAATTTAGGATGAAAATCATCTCAAAATAAGAATAGGGACTCTTTCAACATGCACTGAAAAGTTCACCTGCAGGTTCCATAAAGATGTATTAAAATCTTTTAGACTACCTAATAATTATGGCAATCTACGCAAATGCTCAAAAGATGCCTTAGTATGTGGAAGGTTGGGGTTACCTAAGAATTAGGTTTTATTAATAATTAGTAGCTGTTTTTAGAAGTAAATAATGGGCACTTTATTTTTCCAAATACCTTTAATATCTAAAATAATTGGTTGTTCTAAACAAATAAAGATCAAGTTCCCTCTGATAAAACAACAAACATACTTTTGAATGAAAACTATACATTTTAAAAGCCTCAAACAGATATAGTGGTACTTAAAGCATGCCAGTCTTACTTGTCACGGTTTCATATTTCATAGGCACTTCCACAGAGAACTTGGAGTAACATTTTGTTAGCATCTTAAGAGTTACTTAAAATTGAATATTTGAAATTTTGTGTCTCTGGTTTAGCAATGGGCAAATATTGCAAAAAAGATTCTCATAAGCATTTATGGAGTACTATAAAGTCACTTCCATGGTCTTTATAAAATCTTTTATTAGTTTTTCATGAACAGTGATTGAAGCAAAGGTTTGCTCTCAAGAGAGTCTGTCAAAGGGTAACTATTGCAAATGCTCTAGTGAACCTGTATTTGCATGCAGAAGCTCTTCCACATACACATTGAGAGAAGAATTATGGTAGAAAGCTTGTGCCTCCATCTGAAAAAATGCATCTTAAAAAAAGATAGCCTTACAAGTTCCATAGGCAGCATTGTCTCACCTAACTTCGGACATTTGAGCTATCAGACTTGAATGCCCCTACCAGTTAATGAGAGGGGAAAAAAAGGGATATCTAGGGTATGATTCTTCTTATCCTAAATTCTACTTAGATTACTACCTAAAATTGTCTATTTCTCTTCAACTAATTTAATTAATTATTTCTCTTCAATTAATGGAATCAGGGGTAATGTACTCATATGTATGTAAATGCTCCTGCATGTGCGCTCTCCTCATCTCCTTTCCATATACACTTTTGATCAGCATATGTGAACAATAGCAACTACAGATAAGGTTGATTCCTCCTTTACCCTTATTTCTTATTCTTGCCTTTCTCCTGGATGACACAAGTGTTCATGAAGCTATATTTTAAGTGATGAAGGAAAAAGTGCCATTCATGTCTTGTGCAATAAAAATACCCTTCAATAAATCCCATCCCACCCCAGTTAGCTGATATTCAGAAGTAGTTTTAAAATTAATAAAAATACAAGAGAGTGGGGAAATATGGCTATAAGTAAGAATTGTAATGCTATTTCAGTTTCATTAAAAAAAATGAATATGCCATCTTCAAAAAATTTGATTGCAATTTTCAAAAGTAATATATATCCGTATATCTTACTCAATGCCCAATTCTGTCTTCGTGTACCTCAAAACCCTTCAAAAATAGAATTTTGTGCAATTTAGAAAAAATTACATAATAGGCTTAAAGCTCATTTTGAAGAAACAAGGAAGAGCTGGTGATGTAACTATGATGTTGGGCATCAGCACTCAAGCAAATAAACAATATGTTGGAATGGAGAATAATATATAAGCATGCTGCTGCTCTATATATAAATGATGCTGCTAAAAACTGGTGAGAGAAATTCACATTTTGCTGATGATTTTTATATTTCAGAGTTTGGTTTTGTATCTGTGTCTCTGGATCACTTTATTCAGGAACCTTATACCAAGCTATATAAATGCCACTTCAATGTACAAAACAGTAATTTATTGACTAATACCTACAGCAGATTGCTAGGACTAATGAGCTATTATGCTACACATTAATGTGCTCACTGTCCCAATAACACATCCAATGAGTTGGTGCTGGCCAGGCTGTTCACAGTTTGAACTGGGAAAGGTCAGTCCCTATTACTCCCTATTTTAAACAGTATGATCCTCAGTGTTGCTGAGTAGCTGTCTTCTGATTCCCTCGTTTTCCCTTATTTTGTTTGACTTTTTAATTCTAGTGCTTTTCCTCTGGAGCTGCTTAACTACCTCCGCTTCAATGATCTTGCTATAGCTTGGAAATTTATTATTTCTTAACTTCTGCGGCTCTAGTCTAGGTAGATTCTTACAGCTTAGCAGTTTTCCCAGATGTAGCCAAGGTTATACAGATATATTATATCAAAACTAGGTCATGACCCACACACAACTGAATCTCTAAGAGGAAGATTACAGTTTCATTTTCATTCAGAAGAAAACATGAACTCCAAAACTTAATTAAAAACAAATAATCTGTCAGAAGGAAGAGAGCTATAATTCCGGGGAAATCCATCCACAGCTCAGAAAAACCTTCATTCTTAATTTCAAGCTTTAAAAAAACCTGACTAGTATTTATCTAAGAGAAACCTACCTATCAGTCAGAATTATGATGAAATTCTACCACCTTTTCAGGAAGAATCTCACAGAAGTGTTTAACTTTTGACAAGCAGAATCAAAATGCCTCACTGGGATTTTCAAAATGAACCTGATGTGGCTTTGCATAGAGATTATTTACCTAACAAAACTGAGATATAAGAAAGGAGAAGATTAAGCAGATATAAACACTGAATTAAGAAGAGTGAATTTTATGAATGTGGCTTTTAAAGTCCCATTCTTACAGGTCTTTTTTGTTTTCTCAGATAGTGAAAAAGGGCCCTTCAATAAACTGAGAGACATAAAGATAAAGCTAAGAAAGTAAATGCTTTAGTTGCAGAAGATGAAATTAATTCCATATAACTTCAGCTATATAAAAGCTGATTGTCCTAAAAGGCTTCTTGGTGGAATTCCCATTGTTCAGTCACAAAAGACAACAGTAAACTATACTACTGAGTTCTTTTCACAGGAGAAAATAGTATCATGTAGGAGAAAATATACTCAAGGCAAAGACTGGGAGATAGAATGAAAAGTTTAGAAAAGGAGTCTGAATTATATATTAAAAAAACTCTGAAGTGGAAGAAAATTAGGAAAAAAACCTGTAGCTACTCTAGAAGTATGCATTTTATAAATAAACCTGAAAGCAAAACTTTCAGGTTGTAAAATAGTTATTAGAAAGATCATATGTTTAAAACTAAAATGATTGTCATTTTTTTTTCAAAATACTTTCTTAAAAAACTATATATATAAATATATATATATATGCATAAATATATATATATATATATGCACACACATATATTTGTCTTGAAATTAAAATTCTGAATTCCATGAGAAGTCATGGCAGTTATGTAGTCCTTCTAAAGCTACGCAGAAGCTGCTGTACCCTTCACAAGAATTAAGTGTGGAATTGCAAATCTCAAAAAATTCGATTTTTAATTTCAAATTCTAATGAAAATTTACAGGAAAAATTCCATGTATCTGAAATACAAAAGAAACCAATGGAAAGTAATATCTTTTCATGTGTAAAAATGTGTTATCAGACATATCAATCAGGCAGGAAACTACAGAGAATTAACTAAACATTATGAACACCACAATTCACACAGTACTAAACTGGAGACTATTTGAATTATTTAATTACTACAAACAAAATCATATGATTGATATGTAACAGGTAACTGCTAGAAATGTGAGGCTGGTAGATATAAAGCAGATACACAGAAAAAAAAAAAAGATACAGAAAATAAAGCGTATCTTAGACTAAAGAATGTGCTAGATGAAAAATAATCATTCACTAGGTTTGCATTCCTTACATTTTTGTCACTAAATCTGAAAAGAAAGTTTAATGATGTCTGATGCTGAAGGTAGCAGACTTTTCCTCCATTCTGAAGCGGAAAAACTAGTGTGCATTCACATATCTTTATTTGCATTTGGGTGTGTGCTTAAAACTAGCACGTATAATTTGCTCATTTACCATTCTTAATGATTTAACCTAATACTCTTATCAATGAAAAGCATTTGAAAAGAACTAGAACATATTTTAAAAGCTTCCAGAATTCTTCAAGTTTAAAATTGCTTCAAAATGCAATCCTAAAGTGTTCACACCAACAAATCTGAAGAATAAATATTACCAAAAAAAAAAAGAAAGAAATTGGCTGGAGATGAATTGCAACCTATTGTATGTTAAACCAATTTTAGTATGCATTGACATCTTCCATATATTAGAATACAAAATTTCTGATACAGTACACTGTGTAAAAGTTTACCAGATGCTTTGATTTGAAACATCCAATAAATTCAGGAAATAACACTCAACAACTTGGTTAAAATTTTCTTTATTAAGTCTTAAGAGAATTAGAATGCACACAGTTATTTCAAATATGTCTCTGTAAAGTATCATGAGCCAATCTTTGCAAGATAAACTGTAATAAACATCTTCTAAATGTAAGTTTGCTTACTGAAAGTCTGAAGATCTGTCTTTTATATTGTTCAGGTCTATTCAATGTAATTGATTAAACGGAAAACACTGATTTACTGACTCTGAACATCATTAGCCTCTTCTTTGATGGCACTTATCTGTAGTGTCTTATCCAAGGGGCCATGATGGCACTGTAATGGTTACCTTAATTAGATTTAAAGGGTCATCTTTTGTTAAAGGTAGTGTAGACCAATTAGCCATAAGTAGGTCGTTTAACGTAGGGAATAACCCCTTGCATCAGCACAGGCTTGGGACCAATAAGCTTAAGCTTTGTAAGGAAGGACCTGGGAGTCCTGATGGACAAGAATCACAGAATCACAGAATCACAGAATGGTTGAGGTTGAAAGGGACCTCTGGAGATCATCTAGTCCAACCTCCCTACTCAAGCAGGGTCACCTAGAGCATATTGCCCAGGATCACATCCAGACAGGTTTTGAATATCTCCAGGGAAGGAGACTCCACTACCTCTCTGGGCAACCTGTTCCAATGCTCTGTCACCCTCACAGCAAAGAAGTTTTTCCTCATGTTCAAATGGAACTTCCTGTGTTCCAAGAAGTTTAACATAGAACAGCAATGTGCCATTGTGGCCAAGAAGGCCAGTGGTATCCTGGGTCACATTAAAAAGAGTACTGCCAGCAGGTCGAAGGAGGTGATCCTTCCCCTCTTTGCAGTTCTGGTGAGGCCACATGTAGAGTGCTGCATCTAGTTTTGTGCTCTCCAGTACCAGAGAGACATGGCGCTACTGGAGCAAGTCCAGCGAAGGGCTACTAAGATGATGAAGGGACTGGAGCATCTCTCCTATGAGGAGAGGCTGAGAAGACTGAGAGGGGATCTTATCAATGCATATAAATATCTGAAGGGGAGGTGTCAAGAGTATGGGGCCAGACTCTTCTCAGTGGTGCCCAGAGACAGGATGAGAGGCAACAGGCACAAACTGAACCACAGGAAATTGTGTCTGAACATGAGACCTCTTTTATGTGAGGGTGACTGAGCACTGGAACAGGCTGACCAGAAAGATTGTGGAGTCTCCTTCACTGGAGATATTCAAAAGCTGTCTGGACACAATCCTGGGCAGTGTAGTCTAGGTAACCCTGCCTGAGCAGAGGGGTTGGACTAGATGATCTCTGGAGGTCCCTTCCAACTTCAACCATTTTATAATTCTGTGACAGGGCGCTATGTGAACCATTTCTAAATGTTATTGTTATCTTGTTCAAGTCTTCTAGGTTACTCACCACTACTAGAACAGGAGTTATATGGACTGCTCTTTATTTTTACTATGGTTCATGTTTCGGTTAGGTTATCAGTCAGCTTTCCTTCATATGTATTACTTGTCACTACTCTGACTTTCACTTTCCCTATAGCTGTCTCTTTCCTATGAGTGTTTTAGAATAGGCCTTAAACTTCAATGCTAGAGATTATTTCAAATTATGTTTTAAACGACCTAAATCCTCTTGTTCTAATAATAAACTAAGCATAAGACACAAATTCTCTGATGTAAATGTCAAGGCTTTTTCAGTTTACAATCTAGTCCATAGCACTCTTCAGCCCAGAGCCCTACTTTTCACTTTCTACGCCCTGCAGAACATGGGCTCTATAAAAGCGTCCAGTGTTAAGATAGACTTTCTTTCAACTATGGGCTGTTTTAATCACCTTGTTAAGGTAGTTTGACATAGCTGCCCCATATTATCAGCAAATCCAGTACAATAAACAGGAGAAAATACTATTGCGTTAGGACCTTAGGTTTCTCAAACTGTAGAGATCATCTCTACAGAGATCATATTTAGCTCCCTGAAGAGATAAAGTGATAATTTGCCAATACTTTAGCAGTCTACAGCTGAGATCGCATAACCACTTAAAACCACTTAAAAAATATTAACACTTAAAATGTAAAAGTTGCCATAGCATTTACTATCTCAAACTTAAAATTAAAAAAAAAAAAAAAAAAAAAAAGCAGTAACTTTCTGGAAGTTGGTAATAGTCATTTTTTTTAACCTGTGGACACCATCTAGGAAACCAGGTACTGTGTTATCTTTTAAAAGTGTTAAGAATGCTGTCAAAGGAGATAAACCATTCTTATATCAGAAAATAGATTTTTTTTCTTTTTATCTTATCGAATAACATCACATAGTTTGACAAAAATGTATGCTTGCTTCAGTACTACTCATGTGAAGTGGTGAAACACTGTTGTAGACATACCTACTTCTTCTGAGAAGATAAAGTAAACAGGAGTAATAGGTCAAGTCCTAGTTTGCAACTGAATAAATGAAAATGAAAGTAAAAGTCCTTCACTTTAGATGGAGAAAAAGTTTTAACATAGCGAGTCTAGGTAAATTTATCCATTTAAGGCGCATTAGCCATCTGAGAAGTGTGACATTAAAATGTGAATTATTCTAATTTAACAGGCAAGTGAAAATAGATTGTACGTAACAGCTTAATGACTCAGACAATCAGTGGATTTTCAGCTGTTTTTTGTGACTCCCGCCTCCCATCAGTGGCCACTCCACAGAGGCCTGGATCAGAAGAAATCTTTTCTGGTCTAAATAGTATTCTACAGGTTATTAGTGACTGGACCAGGTAGCTCCCTCCCCAGAAATCTGAAGCAGATTAGATTCTCAGAGGAAGCTAGAAAAGTGTGAGTACCGAGACGGGAGTAAACTAGCAGCTTTATTCAATCTGCTTTGTTCACAGAGGTAAGAGATATAGTTTCAAATAAAGTGCCTGAAAAGACGACGTCTTTCCTTCGAAAAAGCCCTGAATGTGACTAAAGAGAAATATATAAGGCTTGTTGAGCATGTGCTGAGCTAAGTGCTGAAAGATTGAAACTACCCTCCCACCACCACCACCAATATCAGGCAAATTAACATGGAGAAACTAGACTTTGTGTGTCTTACAGACATTATGTCAGTTTAGGATGTTTGGTTTGGTTTGGTTTGGTTTTTTTGGCCAAGAAAACAATGACCTTATCTACCCTGCTTTCCAACCCAGTGCTGAAGTCAGAAGTTAGACTACCATTTCTATGCAGTCTATAGGTCCTTAAGGCACCTCTGGAGCACTTAGTTAAATAAAATTGCACAGTGGCTTGGGTACCTTAAAGGACGACACTTTCTCCAAATCTCCCATCCTTTCCCAGCACAATTTTTAAAACTCAGCTGCCTTCTTACTTCAGGGAGCTTAGAGGAATGATCTCAATTAGAAGAGCTCAGGTGCTGCCAAACCTAGTTCAGGCTTTGATGCAGTTTTGCATGATTTCAGTGAAACAGAGTATATTGGAATGTGATTGGAATATGATTTTATTTTCTTTAGCGGCTCACTTCAGATCACTTGTACACATTTGAAGTGAATCATCTAATCGTCCGCGTTTATCAGGCTTTGCCTCTCATTGTGGAACAGTCCTTCATCAGATGGACTGGATTCCCTGTGGATGAGAAGTAATCCAGAAAACGTACCCTGGAAGTGCACCTAATGTGTTGCAATCTCTAATGAATGAGTACTTACAGGAACAGATTATAGTCTGCTCTGAAGTAACGCCCACTAGATGTTGGGGTTATAGTGGGGATACTAGACCACACAACCAATGTTTCATTCTATCAACAATAACCCTGTTTACCTGCACTATGACCTTATAGAAATAAATTCTAAGACATAAGCACGCCTTGATGGAACATAAGCCTGTAACACTTTTATTTAAAATACTGCCGGTATCCTGTGACAGAGAATATATTTGCATTACCAAAGGGAATGAGCTAAAATACTGGACCTCTGATTGCTGGCAAACTTTAACCGTTAGTTTACTTCCTACTTTTATCTTTGAAGACTCCAAGTAGGCCTACAGAGATAGCTTTTTTCTGGAGGGAACCAGATTTAAGCAGTGTAGCTGTGAGCTCATTGCTGCCAAGTGGCCTGAGAGCTAGGACTCATTCCCTTGTTGTCTTTTGTTTAGCAGAATAGAAAGATTTATAGAGATCTTAGGTATGGAGCAAGTTTCAAAGCTAGCCCACAGATAGCTGTGCTGCTTCCTCATAATATTAATACTATTTATAGGCCTTTGTACAGAAAATTCTAGATTTTGGCTTATCTTCACATATTACTTATGCAATAGAAGACTGCTGACATTAGGACATGATTTTACAGATCCAGGAAAGGCAAATAACAGTAAGGAAAGCTTCTCTGGCTGCAGCTCTTAAAATGAGCCTTCACATTTACAGTTTCTCTCCTTAAAGCTTTCTGCTGTCTACAAAACGTACACACCCTCCTCTCCAAAGAAAACCATACCTCACTTTGAGCCTTTCCTGTACCATCCTCACGTCATATATTGTCACTTAGCAACCTCTTCTGCACAGAGAACCTCTTCTTCAACCTCTTCTTACCATTGCAGGAAACTTCTTTACATGCTAGTCTTTTCTAAGTCAAAAATAGGAAAAGAATAAATGGTCAGAAGTTGCAGAAAATGAAATTCTGGCTAGGCATAAGGAAAAGAAAAATTACAATAAGAGTGATAAAGCACTGGAAGTGGTTGCTCAGAGAGTCTGTGGAAGCTCCAGTCTTTGAGATTTTCAAAATTCAGCTGGACAAGTTCCCAAGAAACTTCATCTGACTTTGAAGGAAGAGGTTGGACTAGCTGACCTCCAGAGGTCTCTTTCAACTCAAATTTTGTTACTCTATAATTCCAGCATGAATTTTTGCAAAGACTAAGACATGCAATGTAAAGCAGGATGTGGTGCTAGCAAGTCTAGAGCAGACTTGGACTTTCTAGGATAGAACATTTCACGGGAAACTGGTGCAGTATGTCATAAACAGATAATATTTTGTATCAGAATAAACACTACTCTTAGGGGTTTTCTTGAACACTGGACCTTCATGTTCTAATAGGCTGGCCGAGAGAGGGCTGGCAGTTCTGTAAAACCCATCAGCCAGGCTCTGTTGCATGATTGTAGAAGGGATGGAGACAAGAGGTTAAGGAGACATTATTTGTAAACAGGTGCTATCAGATATATAAATATATACACATAGATGTATAGAGATGTATGTATGTATGTATGTATGTATGTATGCATGCATGCATGCATGTATTCGTTGCTGGGCAAAAATGTGTGCTGTGACCGGCTACACATGCAAAGAGATTTTAGTTACTGAGTAACCTGCTGTTAGAGCACAGCTAGGGGCAGGCAGAGAGTAGTCTTTATTTTTTTACCAGTCAAGAGCTGAGGAGAGGGTAGGGGCTGTAAACTTACAGGTCCACCTATGTGGTTCTTTGGTTATGGTAACGACCATGAGATCAGCTCTGATTGCCTATACAGGCATATACAGTGTTTCTATAGTGAGTATGCTTCATGACATTTTTATATAATATCAATTATTTTATTGGAGATACATTGATGCTACCATGCAGCTTGTTGAAAAAGGTGGATTCTTAATGTGGGTGCCAGTTATGCCCCACTGGTTATGTGGACACACAAGAGAGCAATCTAAGACTTAATAAATTCAGAGTTTCTCCCTTCACGGTAACGTTCTGTGGGAAGCTGATGGCACTCTCCAAAGTATGGTTATTTAATTTTCCTGCTTAAATAGAAATTGAGGTCTGTTTCAATGTTGACCAAGGGGCTATATCCTTGATGGAGAATACTGTATATTATAGGTTTTTAAAAGAGAAAGAATTGCCTTTTGTACACTTTTTTTTTTTTTTTTGCCTCATTGGAAATTAATTATTTTCGTTTACGTTTAGTAAACAGGGGAGACCTATCTTATTTCACACATATTATTTATTTATATACAAATACATAAATTATGCAAATATTTTATATTTATAAATATTTTATATTCATACATTTATTTTATTTATATGTCACACATTTATTTTCACACATATAGCTCATGGAGAGTTGTGAAAAACATCAACAAAGAGTATCTACACACATCCCACAGAGGAAGACAAAAACTTGTGAGAGGTAATCCCTATTTCCTAGCAGTCTGCTGCTAGGAAATTTTCTCCAGCAGTCTGCTGGAGCTAGTTCTCCTCAACTCCTCAGGGAAAATGCAGAAGCAAAGGGAATAGGAGCTAACACATCACCTCCCTCTGGCTATGAGCCAGACTGTAGCAGCAGGGACAATCCGGAGACAATAGTTGCTTAAATCAGCAATTTGATGCAATCTACAACACATATAAATGTGTCTACTCTTTTGTTACATCATTAACATTTCAATTCATTGTAGACTGTGAGGAATTTTAGATATTTAGAGTTACTACAAATATGATTTCCTGCCTGTAAAATCCTATATGCATTAAAATACATGCTACATGACATTCAGAATATCTTTTTGCTTTATGTGTCACCAATAAATAGACTTATGTAAATTATGAATTTAGGTTAGTATTTAATAACATATATTTTTAAAGTCATTGTTGTAATCCAGAATGCTAATTAACAATACTTTTTGTTACTTTTACATGTCTTAGGAGGGGGATTAAAACACCTATGCTACTTTCAGGAAAATATCAAATAGAAAAATAGAGCACTAAAAGCCTACATTCCTTTGCACAAAGTCATGATAATACATAGAGGAAAATGGACAATTTACTTCAAAATCCTGTGTTGTTGGTGGTATTTTTTTATTTTTATTTTTCCCCCAAAACTAATAAAGGATATACAAAACCTGTAGGAGCAGTCTTCATATTTTAGGAAAAGAAGTTGTTTCAGATTGAAGTCATAAATATATACCTTATTCAAGGTCTGAGAATCAACAGTTTTGTATGGGATCATTTTCTGTAATTCCTACCAGGCCTGGCAATATGGGAAGTGTTCTGACTTATTTCAGAAGCTGGATTTTAATTCTAGAAAGCTAAGGAATCTCATTTAGCAGATTCTCATCATGTTAGGGATACAGATGCAGAAAGTTTAGTTTCTCTTGTGTAAAGTAATAGAGCACTCTTGGTACACTAAAGATATTTTGATCATGTAGAGCTGTTTTAAGAGAAAGATAGGTAACAAATCACCTTAATTACAAAAGGTGAACTGAGGGATATATCTGCATATTTTGTAAGAGCCTTTAGGGACTTGTTCATCAAAGTTCAAACTGTGGGTTAACAGCTTGCCTTAGCTACATTGCACATTCATGCACATATTTAACATCTACTCACACATGGTTTATTGAGTTTTATTTTAAGAAACGATTTATACAAGTTTTGTCTCAGCAATAGTCTTGCTCTAATTACAATTCAAAAAACCACCACTAGTAACTGAACTGATATAGATAGCTGATCTGGAATAACTGACGGGTATAAATTGTAAAGCAAGCTCCATAACAGAATTCATTAAAAAGAAATAATCTCACTCTCTTGTTTCATTACTTTCAAACAGCTTAATCTGCTCATACTATAAAATACAGATATAGGAAAAAGATGTTCTTAGTTGCAGCAAAACATCTTAACTGTTGGTTCATTCAGGTTAAGTTAATAATATGAATAATGGGGAGCTTTAAGAGCTTCCAAAGCTTATAGATAATCTCCCTCCCCACTTTCATAGCCTGTGTACTTCTTGACCTACATAGTTTTCTATATGCAGCTTTGCTCTGATAGGTTAAAACTCACATGTTTCTTTTACTTTTTATCCAAATTTTCTTATCAGTAGTGACTGATAAAGAATCAAAAGTAAAGAGAAATTTGGCCTTCTAACTCTGAATGGGAGACACTCAGCTGTTGCTAAGTATTCACATTGCATGGATTACACTGTAGCTCTGCTATGGGGTATGTGCCAGATGGTTCCTTCTATGGGTATATTAAAAAATTGGCATATTCTCGGTCTTGCCTTGCTTGCATTATGGACGTGGCCAGTGTGTATGTCTCTGATACTTGAAGAGTGTATCAGTAAACAAAATAATATTCTATCATTGCCAGGTTCTGAATTTCAGTGCTACGAGACACCTTTCCTCTCTCACTGCTATAGATATGTGGAGAAGTTTTTCTAGAAGAGCATACAGACAGATCATGGGACAAGACTTTTAAATCTGTAATCTTTTGGCAGAGCGATAGTAGGAAAGAATGCCGGGGCGGGTGGGGGGAAGAACAAAATAACACTTTGATCTTTGGACAATGATGGGAAAAAGGAAGGTGGCATTTGTAATAACTTCCAGCATGAAGTCTAAAGCTGTGAATGAAAAAAAGGCACAGAGAAAGAGAATGGAAGGTAAAAGGTAAAGCAGAGAAAAAAGTAGAGGAAAGGTTAGGATAAAAGTTACAGGAAAAAAATCTATAATCAAAGAGTAGAATGTATTCTTACCGAGACAACAAAGAAGGAAGCTTTGCTTCAGCCTTCAGAAGCCCTTGGAAAAAGGGCAAGATAAACACAAAAGATGGAAATCACAAGAGAATCAGCCACGTGACTATAGGAGCTAGTATGGTTTACTACAGCTGCTTTGCTGTATGCATTAGATTTGTTAGTCACAGTGAAGAAGAGAAGAGAAGAGAGAAGGTGTTAAACCAAGAATTCATATATGGTAACTGAACACAGACTTGTTTCTCACATACACAGGATCCTCCCTCTCCTTCACGGCAAGTCCCTTACAATAGTTAGCTATAACAATGGCAGAGTTGTCTCTGCTTGCCTATTAAGAACTTTATATATCTCCTTACCCTGCAGGAGTAACCTGTCTCTTCCAACTGAGGCAGGATATGAATGTTTTTCACAAAACAATCCCAGTCAGTAATGGGACTCTAGATACCACCAGAATTAATAAATAAATCATAATAATGACAGCTGTGAGCTGCATTTTGCTCTCTGTGCAGTCAGGAAATATTCAGCATGGTACGAAATGGTTATAAAATTGCAGGACTGAATCTGGAATGACTCAGAAAGAATTCTGGAAAAGCTACTGAGAAAACATTACATTACTCTTCTGACATTGCATTCCCTTCGGGCGTTTGGTGCACTAACGTCATAGAGAAGTGAGGGAAATGGTCTTTATGTGGAAATTCCTGCCACTTCTTATGGTAAATGTGTTATAGAAAGAGAAGACTAAGTTTTTAGTGCCCCATTATTCCTCATACATAGGCAGAACACATAATGATTCAGCATATGTTTTGGAGGAACATTCAACTCTTCTGGCCCCTTTTTCACTGGCTTTTCGAAGCAGTGAAACACCCTCCCTAGAGAGCAATCTTCCTTTTCTCCTGTGCATCACAGACTTTATTGTTTCATTATTACTCTGCCTCTTCTTCAGAGTTAATTTCTAAGTGTTATTTGAATGGGTAGCATGAGAAAAAGAAAAACACCTGCAGATAAACTGGGATGCTGGCATTTGTTTTCACCCTTTAAGGAACTGCTGTTTTTAATAGTATTTCTTCTATATTTTTCTCTGGGATTATCAAGAGCCTTTCTCAGAAAAAAACTGTTCACAAAGAAGAAAAGTGATGCTGCCTAAAACTGATTTTATTAGCCTTTTGAACACTACTAGAATAAATGGCTTACAGATTGCTCCTAGTTTGATTCTCATGCACGCATACACTTAGGAAACCAATTTCACCTGTTTAGTTGATTAGACAACACAGAGAAATAAAATGTGCAAAAAATCTGCATTTTTTAAAAAACACTGAAATCAGATTAGAATCCACTGTGTCTTCCATTGTAGTACTTCTATATTTTTGCTAGTCATTCTTTTAGAATTTCTGTTTGAAAAGCTCCCACAGAATGAAACTACGTTGCAGTAAAGTATTTTCCTTCTCCTTATCAAATAATTGTATAGCATCACAGGCACTTCCATAAGAGCTTTTAGATGAGAGTCAATTGGCAGAATAGTAATGTCAGTGAGCATTAAACTTTCATAATTTAAATCTCTCGCAGGTGCATATCAAGTGGGTATCGTTAAAAGTTAATTAACATAAATGTTCTGTGAATGTTAATCACACCTGTCAAACTAGTTGTAATGGCTAATATTGACTAGTAAATTTAAAAAAAAAAAAAACAGTTAGATGGCAAAAATTCTAGTTAAATATTTGAACTGATCCTAACTGAGCTTACTTGAAAGCGCCTAAGAGGAAAATTAGATAGCTGATTCTTGTGGCTGCTGCTTCTTCAACAGTTACATGTTTCTAATATATTTATTGGGAAACTTACTCAAGTCCTTTTTTTTTAGAATTATTGGGGGGAAAAAACAAAGCAAAAAACCCCACTTATCTGTGCATTTCTCACCTTAGTATTATTTTCTAAATTTAGTATTAATGCTAAACTTTTCTAGTTTATAATGCCTCCTTGTAAAATAGTTACAAGGGCTTTACAGCAGTTTTACAGTTCAATTCCTGTTAGTCCTCAAGTTTCATTCCAGATTAGTTTTTATCTTAAAAGTATCAGGAAACACTTGCACTGATATGAAATACAACAGAATCCTTTTGAATTAAAGCTAATATTATACACACACACACACACATATGTATCTCCTTTAATTAAAGCTCATAGGAAAATCAAGTCAATAAGACATATACTGTTTTCTTTAAGACCTCAGTTTCAAATCCTGCCTGTTGATACTGACATAGAGGGAGTGAGGATTGTTCTGAACCATTCTCAATGAAATATTTAAGGTCATATCTTTTTCTTGCTATGCATACTCAGTCCTATAAAAATATTTTGTTATATCTAGGCTAGCATGACTATTTCACTGTTTTCTTCAGTAATAATATGATGCAGATAATAGTAATGATTGCGTTTTATTTGAGTGCTTTAGAATAATCATGTGAAAAATAATTACAAAAAAACCCAGTACTTCCATATGTTGGTTAGTTTGTGTATGTCTATTTATAAGCACTGCCTCATTTGCCTAATGCTGTTTTTTTTTGTTTTATTTTTATTATTTTCTCTAAAAGCTAGATGGAAGCTGAATCCTATCAAAGTATAACCTCATTTTAACAGATTGCATAATGATGATATTTAATATAAATATATATCTGGGAGACTGGGCTACAGTGCTGCTACATACTTTTGAATATGCATAATATACAAATTAAAAAGTAACTTTATTAGTTTTAACTTAGCTGTAGAGGTTTCTTTCGTCACTGTATGGCAGATAAGTAAACAAGCAAAGTAGTACCTTAGGATATGAGCATGTAGGTTATTAGCATACATAGTGTATTTAGGTGCATGCTCCTGATTTTTTTTCAGTACAATATCATGTAATTAACACACATTTCTTTTACGTAAAGTTCTTGTTCTGTGATGAAGAAGTACTGACATCACCTAGAATCAAAAATGAGGAAAACAATCGTAGCTCTGTGTAGACAGTACTGAGCTGTAAAATCATTTAATCTATATTGAAATCTGATATATGCTCTTACAGAAAAAAACAGACCAAGATTGAACTTCATGTGCCTTACTGTAGGTGTCTGTAGTTGGACTTCTTAGTCTCGTTTTCCTTTATGTTCAGTAGAAAGAAAAGGTATCTCCAATGGCTATTCCTTTTGTCCCGAAAAATTGTGTAAGCTGAGATGAGCTGATCTTTTCTCCTCTTTCCACTGAAGGTGGAGCTCAGACTTATACTGTTAATTTTTAAAAACTTACAATTGAATCATATCCTTATAGATTTGTTCCTCTATTTTACAGAAAGAGGAAATATAAAGGACCGGATTAATCCACCACATACAATTAATTAACATCTCTGAATTGGAAGGCTAGATTAAATTAATAACTTGGAGTTTTCCTTATAATAATTGGATAGAGGTAAGCACCTCTAAAGGACAATTCAAAGCTTACTTAGTTAATCATCTTCTTTATCCACGGACTATAGAGGGAGTCTAGAATGGTTAGGCTTTCCAGTTGAGTGCTTAGAAATAGGTGGAATAACTCTCCATTACTCATATATAGAAGTATATTATATGTGACCATCTCTGTATCTCGCAAATGGGTAGAAAGGATCAGGAAAGGCAAATATATAGAGCCTGGATTGTATTTGCTCTTCATCCAGCTTGCTGGATAATGCAGGTCCCATGGCATATCACGGAGTGTATGCTATTACAATTACAAATCTGCCTTTACAAATACAAACCCATCAAAGCAGCTAGGAGGCTTGAAGGAATTTAAGTGTTGATTTCCACCAGGGGGCCAAAACGAAGGCTCTGCTTCCCACACTACTAGAAAAACATTCATGGACTAGAGTTTTTAACAAAAAGAAGAAATTACTAAATTGAAACAGAAGAATGCAAGGTATTTTACAGCTCAATTTTTACTAATAGAATATGTAGAAGTCACATAAATCTTCAGGACATTATTTACAGTATTGGCTATATGTCACTTAAAGAAAAGAAACCTTTGAAGTAGGGTTAACTTCTGTGAATGGAAATAAATAAATGAACAAACAAGTAAATCTGAATTTTTGCTACACAGCTTTTCTCTCTTTCTGTGCTTGCAAAAAGTTCCCGTAATATCCAAGGTTCATTTGGAGAGTTATACAAATCTAAGTACAGAATGTTACCTGTTTCAGCTAGTACAACACTAATTAATCACTGCATATTTTGTTTTTCCCAGGGCACTCATGAAGCCTTTTTTCTAGTACTGAGTCTCAGAGACCCTGAATACAAATTAAGTAAAAATTTTCAGACTAGACAGTAAAAAGTAATAAAAGCAAAGCAAAAAATGAATGCAGAATAAATAGCAGAAAATTAGGTTAACCACAGAAGCATCTGAGATTCTAGAATGGTAAAAAAAAAAAAAGGGCATACAGATTTACTTATAATATTTAATAATTCTTCTGATATTATAAGATAAATGTTCAATACTGCTCTTGGAGAATTTTGGTGAGTTAAGAAAAGTGAAATCATTGTCTCCGGACTGTGTGCTGAAAGTGCTTCTCAGAGAAATCCTAAGTCTAGGTGAAAGTAGGGGGTCACAAGTCTGTGTATGAATGCAGATTTATTACTATACTTGCTATTTCTTTTGCTCTTGCAGTACATTTTGCTTGTTTTCTGAATTTTCCTTAGCATTCAGATTCTTGTCTTATTCTTTTCTGTTTTTTTCTCAGAGACTGAAGAAACTATCTTAGTCTTAGCAAAGAACAAATCATGGCTATGTATGACAGCTGTATTCATTCAGCCTACTTTTGGCTTCATATCTAATCAACTGGGAAAGAGAAACTCCTAACTTAGGTACTGAAACTCACTTCCTGAAACTACCACTCCCGATCTACCAGACTGGAAAATTAGGTTCCTAACTTAATCATATAATCTGTATGCTAAGAGTTGGCTAGTGTGAACGCTTCTACCTGTTAGCTGCTCTCATTGTAACAGCTGTAATCCCAGGCGGAAGGTGAAGAACCTACTCACTATAACCACTTAGTTTTGATCTACTTTCTATGAAGTAGAGGACATGACACGTGAATCTTTCTGGTCTGCAGCACCAGCTTCTTCTTTTGAAGAAGTTTTATCACACCAGTCAATTCAAAAACACTTTTGAACATACAATCTTTAAGTTAATATCAGCATGTTAGACAGTTATTTTCTATAATAAATGCTAATGACAATGCAAATTAGATTTTGATATGCTAATAGAAAAGCAAATAAATGATTTGTTATAATAAATGATCTGATTCTGTTATTTTAACAGAAGGAAAGTGCAGGACTATCAAAAGCCAGCACTATGTAGCTAAGTAGGATGAAAAATATTTTAGAAAGATGAAAAATGGCAAAATTATAAGGATTTTTGCTGAGTAATTTTAGAGTAGCTTGATTTAAAATACATTCATGAAAGCAATAGTTAATGAAAGTTCTGTAATAATAATAATGATAATAAATCTTTTCAAGTCAATACCATTAACGATTCCTCTAGTAAAAATAATTGGGTTAATTAATCGCATTTTTCTTGAGGATTTTAAAGTTGCATCTGAAAATGTATCAATACATTTGGTGTAACAGCACTCAAGTAAATACATATTGTACTATGTTATCAGCTGCTATGTTGGGTTACAATGAGGTTAAAAGACAGAGGGACAAATAGAATGGCATAACATCTACTTAGAGGTTCCCCTTCTCTGGAATGGAGAACGGTTCTCTGTGGCAAATTTTTAGTTTTCTGATGCCCAAAATACTTCACAGATGAAATGTGTGGTTTTGCAGATGTTTCAAGGTTGATAAATGTATCTCAGGGAATTTCATGAGCTATCCAATTGCCCCTTTTATAAATCATGTGGAAAAAAACACATACTTTAAAATTTTACATCTGTAGATGGAAGCAAAAATAATTTCCTTTCTTCATCTCACTTTTTAACTCGAAATATATATCCCAGTAGCTATCTTGGAATGCAACAGCTTGCAAATGTCAAAAATGATAAACATTATAAATAATGGCAAGTTTCAGATTTAATAAAATAATTATTGTTCTTTAAGCGATACAATTACGTTTTAGGCTTTTTATTATTATTTTTAAGAGAATATGGAAAAAACTGCAACAATTTTAGGTAGTATGTTTGGTCCATGCTTTGCCTTGCTTTGTGTCTCAGTGATTACATTTTTTCCTTTACTGTGCAAATGAAAGTAGTCACTGCTATTAGTAGTACCAATATAAGTAAAAAAAGTTGAATTAAATTCTGTGCTACATTATAAATCAATAAAATTTATTAAACTCAAATGAAAGAACCTTCTTTCTTTTTATGCTGAAAATAAAGGACAAAGTAAGAAGAGCTTTTATGATTTTGTTTATTGTTGCTTGTTTTCTGTCTTGTTTTTCAGAAGTGTTATGATTTTCCAGTACTGGAAAAGAAAATTAAATAATAAAAGTTCATCATTTTCATTAACTGCTTTTTTGGCTATTATTTCTATGAAGGAAGTGCAGATGGTCTACCTCACTTTCTCCCAACACTTAACTACTCACGGAAGTTGAGTATGTATATATAAGTTGAGTATTATGTATACGTAATTTAGGAGAACAAGTCAACATAACTCGCATTTAAAAGATAATTCTGTTTATCTGAGAATCCAGTTCACAGAGATCCTATGACTTTTCAGGAACGCACTTTCTCTTTCCGCCCCGCTTTCACCTTTGTTGGCCTTGTTTACGTTTCAATCACCATTTTCTGCCAAGACTTACAGTTTGGGTGAGATCTAATTTCCTTCTTTGGGAAATTTCATTGCAGATTTCTATAGGAAGCTCCAATAATTTTCATTTACTAATGCAATTAAATATATGCAGTTTTGATGGATATCTAATGAGGCCCTGAGCTAGTCATAACTTTTACCATAGTCAGCCAGTTTTGGAGGGCTTTTATCAGACTTGTTCAAAATATTTTGTCCACCTCTGAAAGACGGGATATAAAGTTCTTAACCTTCTTTCTTCCACCTCAAATTCTAGCACCTGCACATCTTTGTAAATAGATGCTGAAGAAAATTTTAGAAAGAATAGATGAAATCAAAAAGGTCAATTTTGATTATTTTAACATGTTTTGGCTACTTATAAGTTAAATGCAACATCAAAACTGAAATAAAATAAACTTTGCATTACAAACATGCATTACTTGCTATGTTTTTATATTTGAACTTTTTCCCCTCAAATATTTAAATTGGAAAATTTTTTGAAATAAATTTTCTTTTTCAGAATACAGATGCAGACTGAAAAATATATTTTACCAAAAAATTCCTGGTTAGTTCTTAAGTTTGCTAATGTTGTAAGTACTGAAGCTTTCAAAAATCACCTTTGAAAGCCACTTAAATGATCCAATTAAGTAGTTTTCAAAAATAGCCTTATTCTTAAATGGATTACTATCTTTGTTTCTACAAGAAAAAAACAAATGACCGAAATGAAGTTTGATTCCAAAGCTAAACATCTTTAGAATATCTACGAGTTTTAAGTTATACATTATCCCCAACTGTTGAAAAAACAACTGAGACAACAGAACATTTACACCCATTTTTCCTAAATTACATACTTAGTAATTCCCTCAGTATGACTGCAGCAGCTATTTTTCTCAGTAGAATGCATTAATTCTCCCTATTCGCAAAGAAATTTGATCCAGTTCTTAACTACCCCCCCCCAAAAAAAAAAAATCACTGACTTCTTTACAACATCTAAGAGTTTTGAGGAATTTATGATTATTGCTTTATCTCCTGGAAAGGAGGGAAATGGCTGGATTTTGTAGGCTAATATAATTTGAGTTACATCCAATATTGAAGCTTTAGTAAGTAACACGTTTTATTAGGATTTTTTTTTCTTTTAATAGAAAGAGACACTTGTATTAAAAGTTCATGTAAAATCGGAATGTACACATTTATCTGATTATAATTCATATTTCTGAGGTACGTGAGTGCCTAAAAGCCCCTGGCACCTTAGATATACTTTATATGAAGCCCTGAAAAGATATTTTATAAGACATTGCTATTGACACAGGTAGTTTAGTTTACAGTTTAAAATAGTGTAGCATATACTCAAATACATTACAGTGCAGCAGAAAATAACAATATGAATATATTTTTGCACTGGTTTGCTGTAACAACCCTAACTTAGAAAAAGGAATCCCACATTCTGTATTTCAAATCTATGTTGAAATCTCTGTTTATGCCTAGCTGCTTTCCTGAGCAGCGTACAGAATGCACAACTGGGAAAACTCAATTTCGTCTTTCAGTATTGCTAATTTTGGTTACTGCATCAGTTGTCTCCTAAACCTCACACTGATAAGTTAGCAGTGAGGATTAGTTTAGTACACTTAAGGCACTGATCACATTTTGGAATGAGGTTAATTCTAATATTGCGCTTCTTCTAATGTTCTTCAAGAAAATGTTCCCTGTTACACTGTATGTTATGTTCCATGCCCTATCGTGCATATTAAAACACTGTATCCATAATAAGCATTTATTATCACATAATATACCACTCAGAGATACTTTGTCTGTCCTTTAGGTTGCCCAATATGCAGGAGGATGTTTTATAGAGGGTATGAGAATATGAAGGTGAAAAGAAGAAAAAAAATCAGCTTCTTCCACACTGAACAGCATATGTCCTGTATAGCTATTAAAGAGAATGGTCCCTGCTTTTTACAAAGTACAGATTCTATCACTATCCTGCCTGTAAAAGTCATTCACTTAAAGGGAGAACATTAGTGCATTTACATTAAGTCAGCTGCAGTACAGTACTACATAATTTAAAAAAAAAATAAATCTATGATAGATTTAGTCACTGACGTAAGAAATCCGGGCACCGTAAGTGGCTGACAATCTTTAAATCTGAAATAGAATATAGAAAGACTTTTGCATAGTTTTTGATAATCAGGTGAATAACTTGCATGCAGAATAGATGATTCTTCAGGATTGCTGGGACTTGTAGAAAAGAAAGAGGAAACAGTGCACCAAACATCTGTAGATATTTATCTGTTATCTGACAGTATTTTCCTGAATGCTTTATTGAAATTGAGCTTCTTCAGTATTACTAATTCAACTATTTTGCACTTTTTTTTCTTTCCCCCTCCCAGAGATTACAAGGAACTTCAGAGTAGTTTCTAGGTATCATTATTTTCTCTTTACTGACGAGAAAGTAAAGACATGCTGCTTTTACTGAAAATCAAACAATGACTGTGTGGTGGTTCCAATTATTTAAATCCAGCGTTATTCACTTATCCACTTAACACACACTGCTTCCCCTCAGAAAAGTGCGTGTAGGTCTGACCTCCAAACATGTACCTGAAAGAGGAAAAGTACACTTATACTTGCCCTCCTTATTCGCATGTATAATCAGGTATTTGCAAGTACTTGAACTAGACTTTTCACTATGCTGGCAAATACTCACTTTGTGTGTCCAGCTGCTGACTGCACTCATTAGAGGAGCAGTTATATATTAGGGACTTAGAATACAGTTTACACAATTGGTTGGTGTATTTGATAAGTTACCGTGAATTAGCTAATTGTTAATATCAAGAAATGACGCACAGAATAAAGTGTACACTAGATTATGTATTTTATCTAAAACAGTGATAAGGCTTTTACTAAAATCAGTTCTTCTAATCTAACTGAAACTGAACATAATACATTAATTTCCAGTAGAGTTTAACAAAAAAAGTAAATATTACTGAAGAGTAATAAAATTATACAGCATTAGTGACAGCCTCTATTTACACATGGGGCTGCGTTTAACTACTCAGACCGTTTCATATCATTTTCCAGTTTAGGTCTTATGTAATTCTTAATGCTGTTTTTTAAAACAATTCATAAAATTCAACCAGACAGCAGAACTATTGCAGGGAAATGCCAGTTCCTACTTTTTATTTTATTTTAGCAGTAATCTGAAAAATCGATAGCAGAAAAGTCAGTCAGTGTGTACAAACCAACAACTCTCAAACCCATAATTTACCAGAAGGAGAAGAAGCAATGGTGGACCTAGTGTCAGTGTGTGGTGGCACTCAGCTGGACTGCAGGAGTTTAATTTAAGTGGAGGCCAGATAGATCATTTATCAAGAAGATATGTCAGTGTAATTCATTGCTGCTTCCTAACACTCAGTGCAACACTGTTGACATACAGACCTGTCTCAGAATGATACGACCCTGTTGGCTAGCTTCTGGAATATTACCTCAGTGATATTCACCTGCAGTTTATTAATCTAGTCCTAATTTTCTTCAGAAACAGATCGGGTTTTAAATAAAAAATTCTACAGTAATTCTCATGTCATCAGTATCTAGTAAAAAGCAGAATATATGAAACCCAAAAATATGTTTATTGGCTTTGGAGTAGAAAAATAAACACTTTCTTGAATATAATTTATTTTTTCCTATCCTCATTAGTATGAAAATGGAATCAAACTATTGTTACATTATAGGAGTTGGCAAGAACTGTCTTCCATTTTATGAAGATATTAAATAGATGGGTCTTATTTTTATACAAGTAGCAGTCACAGGTACTCAGGTAATAAAGTAAAAAGATGATGAAAATAACACCCTCTGCACAAAGTCTTAGTCACATAATTACAAAAAATAGTGTGTACATAACAAAACACAGAACTTCTGACTAAAACATTTCTTGGTGAAAAAAATTAATGAGGTGAACAACAGTCATAAGTGTACTTATTCTTAGTAGAATTCTAGTTTTCATCTTCTTTCAAATTTTTCTGATTTTTACAGTTTATTTTTTTTCTTTGAAGTATGAACAAACAATATTTCAATTGAAACAATCTGTTATGTTCCTCTTGCTTTTCTAGTCATTAGCCTTTGAGGATAAGCAGGTGGAATCTGAGGGAAATAAGACTTTCAAAGTTGTTGAAACCCAGGAAAATTGATGAAAATTTGGGATTCTGGACACAGTGAAAAGATATCTACTCATAAATGTTAAAATTTCAATTTGAAAATGAAATGGCTCTGAATCGTAAAGACTGGATGCTATTAAAATATAAACAGTTCAAAATTTTTTGTCTTTAAAATATTACACTTTGAGCTGCCTACTTTAATCTAGGAATAAGGAATTTCCTGTGAAATTTAAGTACAGAATCTTTTATAAAATATACATTGATCTCTGTTCCAAACACTCTATTTCCATATCTAAGTGTGGAGCCAATCCTATACTTCCCTCTCAAGGGAAAGACTGTTATATTAAAATAAAAAGTTAAGAGAACAAGTAGCCCGAGTGCGAACAGTTACATTGAATTTTTCTGAAGTCTCATGTAATGACAACTGAAATAGAATGAAATAGATTATTTCCACTTTCATTTGCAAACTTGACACAAACTAATACTTCCAAAAAGGGAAAGGAGAAATACTACTAGTGTAGATGATGTAACTATATCTAAATGCATTAAACATCCTGGATTACATTAGTATAATTTTTGGTTCTTTGAAGTGTGAAACTAAGGTTCTGTCTACTTGTAGCAATTAAAAAGTCAATGAATCTGTACAAGGGGATTGGGATTCTATGTCTGCATCCTGGCCAAACTCCAGTTTAAGCAATTGCACTCTGCTTACCTAAACTAGAGTTACTTCATGCTATTAAGCAGTTCAATTGTTTCATCTTAAAACATTTCACTAGTGAATTAAATTATCGTTGCATATCTCTTGTGTATGCATTTGATTGGCCAGTATTCTGCTCAGATCTGCAGAAATGGTTCTAGTATCTCTAGATCTGTGGAATAGTTTAAGACAAGTGTCATGAAACTTATTTTTATTTCTAAGCATCTCATAAACTTCTCACAGTATTTATCCTTTAAAGCATTTAATTTTAAGTGAACTTTAACTAGTGAAATATGAGTGCTTAAAGGTTTTTGATTCATAGGAAAATGAAGTAGCCTCAGAAGGCTGCAGAATAACTCTCCATTTAAAAAGTTACCTTCTCATTTGTTGCATGTAAGATTTTCTAGGAAGAATATACAGTGTGTTTGAAACCAATAATTCATTGTTAGTCCAATTGAAATCTTAACAGTCTAATGAAAAGGTGCTTAATAGTCCAATTCTACTTATTGCAAAAAAAAGGTAAAAATATAAAAGCATGCTATTACAGAGCAAAAAAAAAAATCTCACAAACAATATTTATACTCTGTAGTATCTATGTCTTCTCTCTGTCATTAGGCTAAACCTTCTGCTTCTCCTCTACATCTTCAGGTCAGTGATACCAGCTTTCCTCAAGAAGAAGTGGCAAGGGACCTACGGCAAGATGTCAGCATCCTGAATTCTTCACTGGGAGGAAGGAGGCTGTTGATGATGGTGGTGGTGGTTTCTTCCTCCTTGTTCCTTGTTGTTACTTTTATAATTTTGCTAACATAGTCCACCTAACAGATATTTCTTCAATGGTCCTCAATTACATATCACAGCCACTATTTTCCATATTTCAACAAGTACTCTTTTTTTCTCTTTGTTATACCTAAACTCAATTTTACCCATTTCCCAAGGTTATATTGTTTTAATGACCAGTATTTGACCACTTCCTAGCTGTTTGCAGCCTACCCTGTTATCATCCTCTTTCTGTACTCACAAGACCTCTGATGATGTCCCACACCTGCACTCCTCTACATTGCATTTTTATTCTGAGGTAATAGTTCATTCTACACAGAACAGCTACCTGTTATTATTATCTAAGACTTACAAATATGCTATTATAATAATAGCTATTATATTAAAATACTATTATAGTACTATTATAATAATAGACATTACACTAGACAATTAAAAACAAGCTCCAGGCAGGCCAAGACAAGTCCAAAGCAAGCCTGACAAATCCTGAGGCCCATATCGATGATTTAGTACAAAGCCTGTAAACTCTGACTGGAAAAGACAGTACAATATTTTCAAGGCTGCAGAGCTACATTCCTCCCCTTTCATAATCCACAAATCATGGGCTATCACTTGTAAATGCATCAAGGACATGGAAAAACCTATTGTGGTTCACGGCTCTTGATCAAGATTGAGTAATGTATTTTCTTGGAGGAGATTGTTCCTTTCTACTAGATCCTGCTCTGTGATAAACTGCATAAGTCTGAAGATTACCCATAGCTGTTCATTTTGGTGTATAGCTACTACTCAGTTTCTAAATGTTTGATTTCCTAGCCAATGCATTTTTTACAATTAACAAAATAACAATAACAATTGAAATTGCAGCTATAGGATGGATGTGAAATCAAGTTCAGAATTCCTGTTGGTTTAGGATATCACCCAAGGAGAGATTTCCAGCAAGAGAAACACCCTTCACTGTCTGTTAGAGTGGCAACAAGTAATTTCATCATTATTTGATGCACTGTATAATGCACTAGCATTTTGTATCCTGGGAACTACCTGTAATAATATGGTTGTCTAACATGGGTTGCAATTCAAAATTTACTCCAGAGGACACTTAACTCATCAAATAATTCAAATAATTTGTTGTAATTTAAGGGTCACTACTAAGAGTACCATGTAATGAAAATCACATCCTTCAGTTAAGGCCACGTAACACACAAATACAATGATGCAGGTTATTCACAGTGAGGTGATTTGCTGTAACTTATAGGCCCGTGATATGCACATACACATTCCTGAATCAAAAGAGATAGACTAGTTATTAATGGATGGAACAATTTTATAGTCATAACTGCTTAAATTCAAATCTAATCTGTCATCCAAGATTGAACACTACTGTGACCTGCTTTTGCTGGCATTCTTCTCAAAAGGCCATCCAAAACATTCCATCTTGTTTGAAACCTATTGTCATTGATGTACAGCTGTAATCTCTGAATGATTAAGCTTGACGGGTGAGATTAGAAGAAATATTTGGATTACTGTATCCTGAAAAAGTATGTGGACTGGTGCATGCCTGACCTGGAAATTTACAATATATTTCTTCTGATATGATCAGTGTATATTTTTACAGTTATCTATCTTACTAGCCACTTCATGAAAAAAAGATTTTTTTTCCATTAAATTAGTGCTCACCTGCATATTGCACATGTTACATCTTCATTATCTCACCACAATAAAGGAACCGCTAGTCTCCACCATGTGCCATTTTGTACTGATTCCAAGTCATCAATTTACATGCAGTTGCTTTATCACAGTGATAAATACTTAATATTATGCAACTTTTTAAAATACAGTTTATAAAGGTAAATATTTTCATGCTTAATTGATTCACCTTTGCTTCTTATGGTACTCAAAAACATTTTTTTCACAGAGATACAGTCATGTCCATGTATATCTTACATGTTGCATGCACAAGTAATGCATTCATGAGTTGGTCATGTTACTCAAGATCCCTTTAAAAAGAGGAAATACATACATCCTCACCAAGTTACAGTGGATTTCACTTGTTTGGAGTAGGAGATACTTTTGAATTTGATCCAGAGATACTTTTGAATTTGATCCATTCTCCTGTCTCAGTTCTATATATTTCTTTTATTTTTAACTTCGGGCATTGCAAATGACCTCTAAAAAAAAGAAGTATTATCTCTTTCCCTTTTCATACAGGCATATCAGATAACAAAAAGAAAGTAAAAAGAGCTAAAACAAAGTGCCGCAGAGTTAGCAATATTCATAGGGCTGGAATGGTAGCACAGAACAGTTCCTTTTCTGTGCTAACTACATAAAACAAATAAGCAATTATGTCAGCTATCAAAATTAGAACATCTTTCTCTGTAGGGGTTTCTGGTGATACAAGGGTCTAATTACCAACATATTTGTTTTCCGCTTTTGTCCAATGCGTCAGTCTATTCTTAAACAAGCATCCACCAATCCTCCATCCATGTTTGCTATCTTTACTTCTGCTGACACTCAGGTATTCTTTTGTGTTTTGTTCTCTGCTTATGCAGATTTTTTCTGAAGGTGTGTTAGAGCAGCAGCAGTAGAGATGCTACCTTTTTCTCCTCTTCCCTGCTTCTCCACAGGAGAGGTTAATTCCACGCTGGGGACTCCTAGTTATAGCAGTCATGCTTACCCCTCTTTTTCAGATACCTCTATTGAACAGCACTGTCAGTAAATGTTTTCACAGCCTAAACTGGCGCCCATGTGCTGGTCTCTCTTCAGGCCTCTGGCTTATCTCTGAAATTTCTCTCCGCTTTTTGGATCTGCTAATTCTGCCAAAGGGGTAACTAACATCTCTGCTCAGTCTAATCCAGTGGTGGCTGACTGAGCTCGCTTTGTATAATCCTGTGCTGTTAGCCTGGGGCTTTCCTCTTGTTTAACTGATCACTCAGTACAGGTATGCCTGATTAAGGGGTCTTTTCTGTTAATCTGTCGGGTTGTCTTCATGGAGGAACAAAGGAAAGGGAAGGAAAAGGAAAATTTTCCTCAATGGCCAATTGGCAAGAAAAGCCATGGGGTCCCCAGACAAGCCCTTTCTTCTGGGTGTCCTCACCAGCGCATCAAGTAGTGATGAGGGTGGTGATAATGAATTTCATTTCCATCAAGATGGGCTCAAACTTCCTTTTGACAACATCATAAATGGAAATAGCTAGCAGTGCAGCAAAGCATTCTCAAGCCTTTGTCAGTCTGATTCCTTTTTTCTTTTTTTTTTCCTCAGATTTTTCACAAAACCTCTAAGGTCTCGGTGTGCTGCTGATACTGCATTGCTGACAGATGTGGAGGGGGAAGCAAAGACCACCTCTCTCTTCCCTTAGACTTTGATGATCCTTGATCACCTAAGCTACTGCAATCAGGTGTAAGCCAGGCTGTAAGAGTGAAGCATAGGCAGTCACTTCTTTCCCTCCATTTTTCAGCAATTTTTAGTGACCAAATGGGGCTACCTAAAAACAAATTGTAGAACCTGAGGCAGGACAAACCGAAACAAAGGAAGTTCCATCTAAACCTAAGATAGACCTTTTTTAGGCTGAGGATGACTGAGCACAGGAACGGTTTGTCCAGAGAGCAATATCTCCATACTTGGAGATATTCAAAAGCCATCTGGACATGATCCTGTGTGATCTGCTCTAGGTGACCCTGCTTGAGCAGGGGTGTTGGACTAGAAGATCTCCAGAGGCCTTTTCCATCCTCAACCATTCTGCGATTCTGCCATACTTGCCAGGATCATAGGAGCACATCGGGCATATCAAATAAACACTGCTTGTTATATTACAATTGCACAGTACACCAGGTTAGATCCAAGGTTTTAGGGGATGGTCAAGAAAGACACAGAAGGCAGTTTCATAGTTTAGGAATCTTTGGTTCCTAAGACAGAATGACTTGAAAACGAGAAATAAGATGAAGACTTTGAAGATTCATTAGACATTTTCATACTTTATGATCCTCTGGAAATGAGTGAGTACTTTAACTATTATGTGACAAAGATTATGAGATAATAGTTATGAATAATAATTGTGTGAAAATTATATTAAAATATAATGAAAGGCATCCTTTTAACTCATAAACATGCATAACACCTCAAATACAACAAAATTGCTGTCATATGTAGAGATTGCAAAAAACATGTGAGAGATCAAATGAGGAAGCATGTTATTATCTTTCTTTAGAAAATTGTATTTATCTTATATTATCTTATCATTATTAAGTTAGGACAACTTTGGAAGGTAGTTTACCCAGACTTTTTTTTCTTATCCTAATATGTTTGATTACCATCACATCCAAACTCATCTAGCACCCAATGAGTCAAATCCTATTTCCTGTTTACAGATTAGTATGAAGTATGAAATCTCTTCTCATGTTGTATCAAAGGACATATATTTGCCTGATATGTCCTGACTATATTGACTGCTCCTGTACTTTGCAAATAAGTACATTATTTGCCATCTTATCTTCACTGGTGATTTTAGCATAAATGACAAACCAATTCATTTCAGCATAGTGACTCTTCAAGCGAAAGTACAGCTTTAGACTCACCTGTGCCTAAACGTATTGACTGTATCTCCAGAGTATCTAAATGAGTAAAATGTTCACCCACACCTAGTTACATAAGCCAGTTTTCATACTGGAAATATGCAAGTCCTCATGGAAGAGTGTTTTTGTTTTTGTTTTTTTCCCTAAAGACTTTAGCAGTTAAATAAACTATTTGTCATCAGCAGGGTAGAAGTCTCTACATGAAGGTGATCTTGAGGAAGTATGGGGGCACACGTCTATAGCAGGACTAGCTGTTCTATTCTTAATCAACAGATTAATAGATACCACAGTATGAAATTGTGTGTAATCTGAAAAATCCTTCTCTAGTCCCAAGAATACACAAATCATTTTCATAGCCATAGTATCATTTTCATAGCCATAGTATCATTTTCATAGTATGTTTTAAAATAGTTAGAAATAAATTACATATGATGAAAAATCAATTTTATAGGAAGGGTGAGCCCTCATGTATGTGTGTGTTTATGTAACATTACATAAAAATTGTTCAAAATATAATATGTTTTAGGCTAGGGTTTTTTTATTGGGCGGGGCAGGATCTATAGAAAACTGTAAGGACATACAATGATTCTAAGCATGTGTCTCTCTGATGTGAAAAGTCAACATGGCTTTCTACCACATACTTAAATTGGCATAATGAAGCAGATGGTGTTACAAGTTTCTGTTGCTGTAGTTATTTTGCTCTTCTTTTTTTTTTTTTTTTTAGGTTAGAATATACATTAGGGCTGTGTAATGTGACGTGGCAATTTCATTCCTTCATTTTAAAGAGCTAAAGACAGCTGAAGTTGTCTCTACCTTTATGACAGGCAATCCAGGGAATTTCCAACAGAAAGTAATGAAAATAAGTTCAGGAGTGGTGAAGGTGATGTTCTTATAGGGACACATAGAATTCAGAATAGAAAGCTTGCTTACTGATTTAATTGACATCTATTTATAAAGCTGCTATATGTTTTCACTAGAAAGCATATTGGATCCAATGACTTTAAATATAGTGGCCAGATTCCAATCTCTTTTGCAGAAACACAAATTTTCATTAATATTAGCATTCCTGTCAATCTCATAAAATCCTTATCAATTTTCTGCTTATTGCAGTATCTATTTTTTCCTTCCCAAAAGCTCCGTTTATCTCTAAATACTGACTATAGCACAACCAACGTCTGTCAATTTATCCTATGAGTTTCCCACTACTTTCACAGGTAAGAATTTTCCTCCTTATATATTCTTTCATTGCAACTACTTTCCCGTGCCTAAATGCGATGCAGGCAGCCAGAAGTATCTAGTTTGGTTACATCGTCTTTTTCTCTCTCTTTGATTCTAATATATCTATACAATAGAACAAATAGTTCTGTTTCTTCAAATAAAACTCAGTGACTGAAGCATTTTTTCTATTGTGAAGGTGAAGGCTACATTTAGTAGAATGTGCCCCTCCTCATATTACTGAAGGCTGAAGAAACATCGGTGAATCATAAAGCTTACTGGTGAAGAGAAATATTAAGTTATTGTATTCATACAACAAAGGTGCTAGTGTGATTTCTACCATACCTTTCCTCATTGCTTTTCTCTCCATAGATTTTTGGATGCACTTTCACCTGATTATGGAGAGTTCTATCTTAGTAGAAAGCAAAGTGCATGTGAAAGGCTTTAATTCTCATTCAAATAGACATGTCTGAGGAAAGGAAAAAATATCCCCAGATTATCTTTAGCAGAGGCTGTAGCACTGCTGTGCTATCAGCATATAATGATACAAGGGAATTCACAGCCTTTTTAACAATTTTGGAAGCCAATTTAGACAGATATTAAGAAGTATTCTCTGTTGTAGCTCTACCATTATACAGAAGAGAAAATAGCATTTATTGGGTAGGAGAGAAACTAAGCAAAAGGAAGCTTCATTTTGTAGTCTAGTGCCAAAGAGTTTGCCTTGGGAGAGAGAAATGCTTATGTCTGGTGTGTTCTTCCAATTTTCCTTATAAATTTTGTTCAGTAACTTTTTAAATGCAAATGCAGAAAAGTCCTTGAGGACAGGAGGATTTCCCTAACTGAGAATCGAGCAGGTACAATACTGAAGAGTTGTTAAAAAGCATGTACAACACTAAAGGTGTCACGAAAGTTCCACTGAAGGGAGGTATAAATTAATAAGTAAGTTATGTGCTGTTTATGCTAAGCAGTAAGTGTTCAGAAGTATTTCATCCATGCAGACCAGTTTCATGCTGAGAAAGAGACACGAAATCAGGACACTAAAAACTTAAAGTGATGAATTCTAAGTCTTTGTGCTGATGCAGTCTTAAGAGTCTGCCTCTCCCTGTTACTATCACTAAGATAAAGTGGTTAAGATAAAGAAACACTTCTCTCTTCTTAGGCAATAAGTTTGTTTTCTGTGCCCTTGCTTCAGGGGCTAGCTATAGAACAGCCTTCAGACAAATACTCATTCAGCCACATCCCTATACCTAAATTTATAGGTATAGGAGAATCTTTTCATAGGACATACTTTCTTCAAAATAGTTATTCAAAGCATGCATAAAATCATGTTGAAAATGAACATGAACTGTTATTTTTGGCTCACCTAAAAATATGATAAGAAAAGATAAAATATATTCAAATGCAAACTAGCTCCATTTATAATTTATTGTTAAACTTATTTGCAGAAAGTTGGGATATTAGGAAGCTATCACAAGCTTTTAATTGTTCATAGTTTTGTTTACTCTACTCTGTTATGGTATATAATAGATCCTAAGTGAAAGACTTTATTTAACAGGTAAACTTAGTATTGCGTTCAAGCTATTTGGTATGGGTCATGTCCCAACTACCTATTTAGGCAACACTTGGACACATTGACAGACCATTTCTGTATTGTTCCCTAGTGACCCATTTCCAAAGTAAGGAAACTTGAATGTGCAGGAGAGTGGGGGGCAGCAAAGTGCTCCAGAAATCTGATGATAAAGACATCAAGACCCCAGGGCACGCTATGGCCAGTCAGTTGAGATGCAACTGAAGGACCCATCAAGTTGATTCTCTTGGTTACAGGGAATTTTGGTTGTTGAGCAGCTCTGCAAGAAAGGACCAGGAGGTCCTTGTGGACTGGTGGCACATGAGTCAGCCATGTCTGGTCGTGGAAGTCAAGGCTAACTGCATACTGCTCTGCGTTGGCAAAAGGGTAGCTGGCAAGCCGATAGAAACAATTATTCCTCTTTACTAGGCATTTGTAAGGTTGCTTCCAATGTGCTGTGTCCCACCTTGGGCAGCCCAATACAAGAGACAGTCTGACAAACTGGAGCAAATCCAGCTGAAGGTCTCCCAAATGGTTAGAGAGTGGGAGCGTGTGATGCAGGAGGAGGCACTGAGGAAACTGGGTTTGTTCAGCCTGGAGAAGTCTGGAGGGGCAGATCTAATTGCTGTCTTCAACTATGTAATGGGTAGTTTGACAGGTGCCACGCAGGCAGGTATAAGATTCAGGATGGTGCAGTCCACAGAAGAGTTTTTTTCTGGGGTGCTCCCCAAGAGTTAACGAACCCCAGGTGCACCACAGCTGGAGCCACCACAGTGGGGTTGTTGTAGCCTAGTGGCACACCCTGCAATGACTCCATGATTCGTGAACAAACCAAGTCCGCGAAGGAGAAGTGACACCACAGACTCACACTGTAAGCATCCAGGTACCGTGGAATTTTCCACTGAATGGCCTGCTGATACGCATATTGCTATTGACTGAGCAATGAGTTGTCTGTTGATATGCGTACTGTTATTGACTGAGCCCATACAACTGCTACGTAACCGTGATCTGGCACTATTTGAATGAATGATGAACCAACCCTGGAAGGAAAGGAAAGATAAAAGAAAATAAACCACATCTGTGTGCACTCGGACTTGCAGTCAGCTGGTCTGCGGCCCTGGAAATCCCACCATCAGTGAGGACGCCCCTGATGCCAACTGCCAGGGAGAACCTGAATCATCTTGGCACAGTTTGAGTGTGGTAAGAATAGTCCAGGGAAAATCATACTGGAGGGAGACCCATAAGGACAAGGAAAAGGTGAGAACAGTAACTATACAGTGCATCCATGATATATTTTTAGCTTTGTTATACGTGTAGTTTGTAGATTGTTTGATGTTGTCTAATGTCTGTTATATATGTAAAGCCACTTATCTCTAATAAACTCTTATACCTGACAAACAATTTCTCTCGAGCTCAGCATGACTAAACCTGTAGTCTGAAGTAATCCCAAATGCCCCTCTATTGGGACGTCACAGTGGTTATAGAGAAGACTCTTCTTAGGGACTTAGACTCTTCTCAGATGTGCAGAGGAAAGACAGGAGGGAATAGTCACAAGCTGAAGCAAGGGAAATTATGATTTAAGAAAACAATTCTTACTTTGAGGGTGGTCAAACACTGGAATAGGTTGCCTACAGAATATCTTGGAGATATTTAGAACTCAACTAATTAAGGTCTTTTCTTGCCTCTACTTTGAGCAAAGTTTAGACTAGATGAGCTCTACAGGTCCTTTCCAATCTATAACTGTATGATAACGTAATCAAACCATCCTGGAACTGAAAAACATATTGTACGGGCTATCATTTACCTTGTCTATTCTCCAAATACGAGCTGAGGTGAGGATGGGGAGAGGAGAGGAAAGAAAACTGCTTATTGCACAAGAAGCTGAAGGGGAAAAAAAAAGATAAAGAATTTCCTTTAATTGTTCCCAAATTCATCTTCTTAAGTAGGAATATATGACTTAATTAATGGATGAAGGAAATTAATACAAAACAAATACTGATAACATTTAGTAGAGTTACATCTTTCTTTTTCTTCTGATTTAAAAAGGAATATGATATTATACTAACATATTTCAAACTATTTTTTTCCTTCCCCATGTATAATGAGTTACTTTTCTGAATGATTTTATTCTAAAATAGCTCTCCCATAGATATAAAGCTGGCTAACCTGTATTTTTTTTTTCCTTAAATGTAGAAATATCTCTCCCCATTAATGTTTTAAAATAAAGCTACATTATGAAGCACAGCACCTTGCTCATTTCCTTTTAGACTCCTTCTAAGTTTTCAAAATAAATTTAGTAACCCATGAAAAATCATTAGTCCCCCTAGCATCAAAATAAAGCAGAGTTTTATTCATTTGTTTGTTGGTTTAATTTTGTTTTATTTTTATCTAGTCACTTATTTTTTCCTTGCAATATAAATATTTGTTTTTTTATTTCAATAATGAATTTCTTAAAATTATTAGATGCTCTGATTGTCTGCTGTAGCAAAAGTCTGTATCAAATGATACAAAGATCCTTTGCAACTTATATAAAATAGTGCCTTGCATATTTTCTTTAAATCTTTAACAGGAAAGGAAACATATAGAACTGCGTGAGCAACAGATCAATTTTGCCGCTCACTGATTTGAATAATCTTGCACTTTGTCCTCCAAAGATTCAAAGCACAGATAGAAGAGCTAAAAGTTAAAATCTAATTGCCCTCTTCATGAGAATAATCCTATTTTCACTAGTCTCTCTGAGGATTATTAAGAGAAAATAGGGACATCATTATGAACTATGTTAAAATCTCATCAACGTGTATAAGTATCTGAAGGGGGAGTGTCAAGAGGATGAGGTCAGCCTCTTCTCCGTGGTGCCCAGCAACAGGACAAGAGGCAACGGGCAGAAACTGAACCACAGGCAGTTCCACCTAAGCCTGGGCAAAAACTTCTTTGCTGTGAGGGTGACAGAGCATTGGAACAGGTTGCCCAGAGAGGTAGTGGAGTCTCCTTTGCTGGATATGTTCAAAATCCGCCTGGACGTGATCCTGTGCAATATGCTCTAGAGGTCCCTGCTTGAACAGGGAGGTTGGACTAGATGATCTCCAGAGGTCCCTTCCAACCTAAACGATTCTGTGATTCTGTAAAATGAAAGTGATAGACGATGGATTAAACTGAGGAGAAAGGTCAAAAGTGAAAAGTGAGAACTGTCAGTCATTACCATAAAAATAGTTGAAACTATGTATATAGATGAAATTATGAAGAACTATCAATCGCATCATGAAGGAAAAGTAAAGGGTCACAGTTTGGAAAGAATCCAATGGGAGAGATGTTATATGACTAATACAGAGAAGAACAGATCTACCTCCTTGTAATCATGTACACTGACCACTGATCACTTAAGTTACAGAGTCAAGTTTCTTTTTCTTCTTCTTCTGTTGGACTTGTGTATCCCAGATGACACAATGTTCCAGCTTCAGCAAAAAGAATGAAAGATAACCTTTTTGTTTGTTTGTTTGTTTGTTTTTTGCTTAATCTTACAGGATAATTTTATGAGAATGAAGAGAGCCTAGTATCCAGGTCTTCTGCTTACTGAGATCAGCAATTGCTTTAACAGTTAAGATGTCATGAAAAAAATGTGTGCCTCCACGCGGTCCATGGAAACTTCTAGTGATACATGTACCCAGTCCAGAAGGAGGTTTGAAATTCACTGAGATTGCAACCCTTTGTTAAACAGCCAAGTATATGCAAGCACAGAATTTCAGACATACAACGTTGTCTAGTGTTTCATGCTGGCTGGTGTACATGTTCAAATACTCAGCAGGCAGTGTGTTGTGAACCCTACTCTAGGGATTCTAATGTTTGAATTTTCCTATTTCTTCAGTCATACACCTAATTTTTAGGTATTGAAACACCAAATATTACAATGTTTCAGTTAGGTTGTTAGGTTTGGGTTACAAAGAGTGAGAAGTTACTGAACCCACAGAACTTTACGCTATTGTGTAACAGAGGCATAGTAGAAGAATTCAAAAATTATAATATTAGATTTGTTTCTTTAAGTTGTGCGTATTCCAGGTTAAACTTACAGAGTTTCGTGATACACCTGGTTTAGAGAATGTTGTGGGATAGAAAAGTATGCTATCTATCTTAAGAAAGAAAGAAAGAAAAAAAAAAATTGGTCTGCAACTCCTGCCTGATCCACAGAAATCTTAACTCCCTACACTGACATACAATTCTTTTCATGTCCAGCTATCTCCTCCACAGTATGACTGAGAAAAGAGGTACTGCCAACAGGGTCAGTGTGACCTTGCATGCAGTAAGTACTAGAAACATGAAGAGGAATTGTAAGACAGACAGTAATTCTGAGGACAGTAACTCTAGGTCCATTTGGTAGTCATGTGACCATACATGGCATAAAGATCAATTAACAACCTCCCCCCAAAAAAAAACAAATAAAAAACCCCACAAGTTTTTATAGTAGGGAGACTTTTACTTGGTTGAAAAATATTGCAAGCTAAGCAATGCTCACACAATAAAAGATTCACAGCAAATGCAATCAATAAAAATGTTTGTATAGTATTAAATCCATAAAGCATCTCATCCAACAAACAATTGTTAAATATTTAGGGAAATACTTTTAGGCAGCTCAGAGTCTCAGCGTTTGATTTACTGCAAAATTATAAAAAGTCCAAAAAAAGGAAACTTCTCAACAAGTGTGACAGTGAAATTCCCTATGGGCAAAAGTAAATACGAGAGATGATAGCGAAATTTTATAAGGGTTCTGATCCATAAACACTTAGGAATACATTCAGCATAGTTCAATGTTTTATTATTCAATGAAAGGTGATATTTTCAGGTGTAGAAAATATATTTGTACTAACTTAAAAAACCAAAACAGTTATTCCCATGTAACTATTCTAAAACACCTAAGTCACTTAAGAAAACAGTGTAAGTTATAGAAAAATTAATGTAAACACAGATCCCTCCATGCTGCTGTGTGTCTCTTTTGTGTCCAGTATGTACATCCCAAAGAGAAAGTTGTCACCATAAGCTTCCACTGGGCTTACACTATTTAGCATATTGTACTTGGGATTCACTGTTTTCCTCAGCTAGAATGGTTTGGGTCATCTTATTCCCTATTAAATATATGTGACTTTTATATGCCACATGGAAGTTCAATAAATCTTATACCTCTCCTGAAAGGACAATCTCTTTGAAGTCAGGTCTTCAAAGCCTTCATGAAAAGAAGACACATCTTGGAGTCCATGTACAGATGAGTCTTCATAAGTATTGTTTAACCTTAAAAAAAAAAAAAAATCACTCTGCTCCTCAACACTTAGTTCCTCAGCAGCTCTGCAGAGAGAATCACAAACTTCCTCACAGATCTTCTCACAGATCTCTCATGGACTCTTGTCTTTCACATGAACAAATTCTCACTGCATCTATCCCTTTGTCCTGCACACACAAATACCTTGTATATCAGCTCTCTCTCTCCTCCTTTCTGTTCATGCACACAAGCAAGACTTACCTTCGGTATTTTACATGGAACATCGAAAAAAATGTTCATTAGACTACTACAGACATAAAAGTATATAATGTAACCATATCACTTTTAATAAGTGATTCTGTACATCTGGGGATTACTATTTCTCCGTAACCATTAAAATCATAAAGGGAACCTTTCCAACCTTTTCTTCCCTTTCCCATAAAAATAAACATAAGGTCTGGCAACATCAAATCTTGTTCTTGAGCTTACCAGGCTTCTGCCCTTCTCAAGGTTTTTCACTATTCTACTACTTAGCTCTTCTCATAGCTTGATTTTCAACTTAATTGACATTGACCCTGTGGCAAATACACTTCTCAGACCTGTTTTCAGTGACCAAGAAGGAAGCTAGGCTTATCATTAATTGTATACTGAAAAGTTGTGGCTGTGTGTGCTGAATTTCTGAGCTTCTCTAACAAAATGTTTTTGCATTCATATGGGCAAGCTGTCTGATAGTATGCATAAACACACACTGGTTAAGTTATGACTTACCAGCAGACATATCAGCCCCTATTTATTTTAGTGCAATATTTTGCCAAATTTATTCCTCATCATGTGTTTTCTCTATTAAAGATATTGATTCTGCCACAACTGTCTGGCAAGTATCCTACTGATGCTTCTGACAACAAAAAAGCAACTGGACAAAGCACACAACACCCCATCATTATTTTTGACAAGCTTTCTTTCATTTCCCAAGGTAAGAGTCAATTACTAACTCCGTTTGAATCCCACAGCGATAAGAGATAGTTGCAAAATAGCTTTTTGTTCAGAAGTGGAAAAAAAAAGTCATTGCAAATATGATTTTTTTTTAATTTGTCTTGGCATTTTTGTAATATAATATCAGCTAACTCTCAATACTAAGGATATTTTTAAAAGATTAAATAGGGACAAGTGTGCATTTTATCCAGCTATACAGTGGAGCCACTCAAGCAAAGAATCATTATATCGGAGAAATTCTAGTCTGATTAATTGCAATCTGTGAATGGATTTTGTGGCTGGTTATTTCAAAAAGTGAGATGAAACCTTAATCTGCTCATTGTAGTATAAGTTGGATATATTTAGGATTTCAAATTCCAAACAAAATTCTGGAAAATAGAAAGCTTTCTCATCAACTCCTTGCCAGGCAGAACTTACCTATTTCAAGCTCTTGAGAAATGTGTCTGGGCAAACAAAACTTATTTTGATTAAATAACACAGCTACTAGTTTAACACATCACAGGAAAGGACTTTGTATGCAAATAAAGTAAAATTTCTTCTGTGACTACAGTGCTACCAAACAATTTGGTATCATCTGCCAATCACATTGACAACTGTTTTCTGCACTATCATTCTGAGTAAAATCACCGAGCAGAGGTCTGCTCCACCTGGGTACTGTAGATCTGGATGAGCATACTGAGTAACATAGAAAACAGATTTTGCTACTCTGCAGGTGGAGCTCCAGAAAGACATAACTGAATAGCAGGAGAATTCCCTATATCTTTGCAGTTTTTCCTGGTCATGTCTGGATGTGTTAATATTTATGCTAGTTTATTGATTTACGTGTTTAACAATAGATGTCTAGATCCTTTATTTCAGTTTGTCCATTAGTTTTGCTGCAGTTCTGAACTGTCTCTCACATCAGAATTTCTGGTATGTTCGTCACCATACTATCTCTTAATATCGCCATACAAAGGGGCCGTACATAAAAAGCCAGGGACATCTAGGATCCATGGAGGATCTTGGTTCCTTCAGAATGATCTCATCTACAAGATAGAAACTCCTTTCCCTTTGGAAACCTCTTTAGAAGACCTACAGCTGAAAATCTAAGCTTATATGAAATTATTTTTAGTAATGGGTATCATTAGCAGAGTTGGGGCAGGTCAGCTTTGCTAACAAAGCTGTCTTTTTCACTGCAGGAACTGCAGTGTCAGGTCCCTGAGAGCACCCCTAGGACTTATTATGCTGGACAGCCCTCACCTGGGATGCCCCCATATCTCCTGTCTAGCAGACCAGGACCCTCATTTTGGCCCAGCCCTGGGCACCTAGCCTTGGTCCAGCAATGCTGTGGAGGTGCCCATGTCCAGCCTGTTCCCCGATGTTCCTGACTTGCTGTTTGGATTTCCTGGATTGATCTCAGCCCTGACTCATCACCTCACATTTGTCTGAGGATTTCTGCAGCGTCAGAAAAACATGTTGCTGTCACCAACCCATCCCTACATGATAGCACCCTGTTGGTGAGGATACTGCTGGGCATTGGGTTGACCCTTGGCTCCTAGCTCATCCTGTCGTGGGCCAGCACTGCTCCTCCTGCTCCCTAACATGGAGTTGGGGAGTGAAAAATTGCCAAACACAGGTCAGCATTAATGACAGAAGAAGTGATGGTGCTAGCCTCAATAAACTAAACAAGAAAACAAAAAAGTTAAAGCTAAATGAAATGAAAAACAGAGGCTGAGTCAATTAGTCTCCTAGGTATACAGTAGAAGAGAGCACACTCAGGAGAAATAGTTAGTTTTATTTAAAAAATGTTATTTTTTTGTGTGCAGAACAAGTCAAGGGCACAGAAAACCGACCCAGGAAAAGGTCATATGTTAAAGAATATTGAATGGACTCTTCAGAGGACTGTGATCTGAGCACAAACGTGTCCAGAAGGCTAAAGCAGGGAATTGTGTATGAATATATGGGTTTATTATATCACTTATTGTTTATTGTTGTGCTCAATATTGTATTTTATGCCTATTTCACATCTTGAAAGAGTTTGGCTGTACACTGAGTGCATTTCTGAAAGCAGCATTCTAGAGAAGGGATTTCAGATGTCAGCAGTGATCCTGGGAGCTGTGGGCAGCTGAAGCACACGTCCTTTTAATATAAAGGCTTAGGAGACAGAGATTGTATGCCACAAATTATGTCAGCAAGGCTAGCAGAAAGAAATAATTCTGCATTTATATTTAAGAGGCTAGTAGTTTTTGACCCAAAACAACGACCTCTTAATCACAGACTAGAGGGAGCTGATCAGGGAACATGTGGAAGCTGCCTTTAGAAGCATGTGGTTACACAAGATAAAATGGCACATAATGTTAGCAGTGTATTTCATGATAAAAGGTCAAGTGAGAAAAGGTAGATATTTAGATTATCCCATCCCTTTGTGTCATTCCAGGCAGAAGGAAAGAAGGAAAGGGTTGGCTTTAGCTGTGGATTACCCAGTAAAGCTAGGAAGTTTTTTATTTTTGTTTTTTCTTTCCCCTTCTGTGCCATTTCCTCTGTTGTCCTTCTGCCCTGGTGTGCCTGAATGTGTGCAATGCCAGAGCCTGACTGATTCATGACTACTGCAGGCCCCAGGATAAGCCTGAGAGGGCTCATATGTTTGATCCAGCAGGAGAATGGCTGCTCTGTACATGAGCAAGTGTAACAGTAAGAGAGAAAAAAATTAAAAGAAGGGAAATCTCTTCATTTATACTGCACATGTATCCGCAAATGGACTAACTACATGGGGATTCTTTTTCATAGCATTGATATAAAAGGTGAATACTCTGGAAAGAAAAGAGTCACCTGGATAATCTTCACTAGCTGTACTGAGTTACACTTACTCTTATGCTCAACTATCCAGAAACTCAGTCAAAAATTTTAGCATCTCTTAAGCCTTATTTTGAGTCTATACACATTAACAGAGGCCTTAAGGACAGCCTATACTGAGATGAATTTCACTTACAGTACCTTTTACAACAGATGACAAATAGAGAAGCCACGAGAAGACAAATTTTCTTACAAATTCATAGCGTGTATCTACTAACGCTAAACCTGTACAGATCTATGCTAATGCTTTATGTTGGTAAAGACTGATCACTGCATAAGCTGTTGCCTGAGCAACGAGCCTGAGCAACAAGAATAGATGTCCCTGAAGAAAAGGTCACTCCACTTTGATAAAGTTGCCCGATATAGGTTTCTTCCCCTTAATCTGTGAACTCAGAGCACAGACCTGAATCGAAAGTATATGGGTGTTCTCTGAATTCTATGCTTATTTCTAATGGCTCAGCATTTGATATGAGCACTACTGGAATAGGTAGCATGTTCTCCAGAACTTTAGATTTAGAGAAAGTTTTGTGAGTGACCTGTGTGTATACTGAAGAAAACCTGTTTTGCTGTGACTCTCTGATTAGCTTTACTGTGCCTCAGTGTTGCTGACCTAAAAGATGACATTAATGCCACCTCTCTTCTGCAAGATGTCTGAACAGAACTGCAAAGCCTCCTTCACCCAATTGCTCATCTTTCTGTCTGGTGAGCTTTCCCTTCTGAAGCCAACAAATTCATTGCATACTTTGATAAGGCATTTACTGAAAAAGTTGCTATTTGAGATCATTTTCAAAATAAAAGTCCCTCAAAGCAGCTTTTTTAATGATATATCTATGTTTTTATAACTTTAGGGTAGACAGTAGAAACAGTTGCATTGCAACTGCTTGTAGTAGAGAGAACACTACACCATTTTCTTTTCTCTCATTATGAAAAAATTAGAATGGCATTCAGCTGCACTGACTAAAGTATCCAAAGGAGCTGGATTAACTTCAAGACTATAGGCTTCTAAAATTAGTCACGGGATTTGGTTTACTAGTGCTGGAAGCTCACAAATTTAGAGTGCTATCCATGTGACCCACTGTAGATGACCTTAGGGTGAGATGTCAGATTCCAGTGCTCTGCTAATAATTCTGTTAAATAAATATAAATATAAAATATAATTGGAAGCTCCTTCAGGTATCTGCATCATCTACATGGGGCTGGTACATATGATACAGGACCTACAGCTGGTGACTGGAACTCTGACAGGAAACTTTAGGGTGTCTTCATTTGAACTAGAAACCAAGACTGAGACAGCTAAACTGAGCTCTAGTTGTATAATGGGAGCTTAAATACTCACATACGGGTAACTACATGTAGACATTTAGATTCTGGAGCTTAATACCATCCAAAATGTCTATGATTCTCTCTTTATAAACTTCATGTACCTTTTTACTTTTTTTGAGATGTCTATAAGCATCTCCAAAGGGTAATTTCTCTTTTCCTAAGGTAGAAATAAGTTATTATATGGTGAATGTATAAATATATACAAATATATTATTTATATATATACATATCGATAGATGTATAGATAAGTAAATAGATAGAAAGATAGATGTATACAATAACAGAACAAAAAGAAAATCTGAGCCAAGTTCTCACAGGATATGAACCAAAGTCTACTTGGGTCTATTAATAGGTTTCTTTCCATTGAGTTCACTGGCTTTAAACCACTCACAGGGAGCATTTTGAAATTAGAAGAGAAAATAAAATTACAGAAAAACTAAATATGAAAAAGATTGAAAAAAATATGGAAGTAAATATGGTTGAAAATAAGGAAAACACTGCCAGTAGAAAAAGTTTGAGTGGCAGCTCAGCAAAGACTGTAGCTGCTTAATGAAAATGAATATAGTTTTTTGTTTGTCTATTTGTTTATTTTGTTTTTTTTCTGAAGGAGAAAGTATTTAAAGACAAATAAGACTAAATGCTGTTGGTACGAATTGGATGTAGTGTATTCCCACTTCAGCTGCAAATAGTTGTTAGAAGTACATGGAACTGAAAGCATATAGTCTATGTCTTGGCCAGCTAAAGCCTCTATAGGAAGAAAATAAAAACCTATGTAAACTTATGACTTATGTAAAACAATGAGAATTTCTCCACTTACTCCAAATGACAAAACTGCAAGTGATTTGCTCAGAAGTTGTAAAGTATGTTTAACCTCAATTTATTGTGTATTGTTCATTTATCTTCCAGATAGCCTATTATTTTCACAGAATCACAGAATCGTTTAGGTTGGAAGGGACCTCTGGAGATCATCTAGTCCAACCTCCCTGTTCAAGCAGGGTCACCTAGAGCATATTGCCCAGGATCACATCCAGACGGGTTTTGAATATCTCCAGCGAAGGACACTCCACCACCTCTCTGGGCAACCTGTTCCAATGCTCTGTCACCCTCACAGTGAAGAAGTTTTTTCTCAGGTTCAGATGGAACTTCCTGTGGTTCAGTTTCTGCCCATTGCCTCTTGTCCTGTTGCTGGGCACCACGGAGAAGAGGCTGGCCTCATCCTCTTGACACTCCCCCTTCAGATACTTGTACACGTTTATGAGATCGCCTCTCAATCTTCGCTTCTGCAGGCTGAACAGGCCCAGCTCTTGCAATCTTTCTTCATAGGAGAGATGCTCCAGCCCTCTAATCATCTTGGTAGCCCTCCACTGGACTCTCTCCAGGAGTGCCATGTCTCTCTTGTAGTGGGGAGCCCAGAACTGGACACAGGACTCCAGGTGAGGCCTCACCAGGGCTGAATAGAGGGGCAGGATCACCTCCCTCGTCCTGCTGGCAACACTCTGCCTAATGCACCCCAGGAGACCATTGGCCTTCTTGGCCACAAGGGCACACTGCTGCCTCATGTTTAACTTGTTGTCCACCAGCACTCCCAGGGCCTTCTCTGCAGAGCTACTTTCCAACAGGTCAACCCCCAGCCTGTACTGGTGCATGGGATTATTCCCGCCTAGGTGCAGGACCCTGCACTTGCCTTTGTGGAACTTCCTGAGGTTCCTCTCCGTCCAACTCTCCAGCATGTCCAGGTCCCTCTGAAGGGCAGCACAGCCTTTTGGCATATAAGCCACCCCTCCCAGTTTAGTATCATCAGCAAACTTGCTGAGGGTGCACTCTGTCCCTTCCTCCAGGTCATTGATGAATATATTGAACAAGACTGGACCCAGGACTGACCCCTGGGGGACACCACTAGCTACAGGCCTCCAACTTGACTCTGCGCCATTCACCACAACCCTCTGAGCTCGGCCATCCAGCCAGTTCTCAAGCCACCTCACCGTCCACTCATCTAGCCCACACTTCCTGAGCTTACCTAGGTGGATGTGATAGGAGACAGTGTCAAAAGCCTTGCTGAAGTCCAGAAAGACAACATCCACTGCTCTGCCCTCATCTACCCAGCCAGTCATTCCGTCAGAGAAGGCTATCAGATTGGTCAAGCATGATTTCCCTTTGGTGAAGCCATGCTGACTACTCCCGATCACCTTCTTGTCCTCCAGATGCTTAGTGAGGACCTCCAGGAGGAGCTGTTCCATCCCCTTTCCAGGGATGGAGGTGAGGCTGACAGGCCTGTAATTTCCTGGCTCCTCCTTCTTGCCCTTTCTGAAGACTGGCGTGACTTTGGCTTTCTTCCAGTCCTCAGGCACCTCTCCTGATCTCCAGGACCTTTCAAAGATGATGGAGAGTGGCCTAGCGATAACATCCGCCAGCTCCCTCAGCACTCATGGGTGCATCCCATCGGGGCCCATGGATTTATGGATGTCAAGTTTGAACAAAAGATCTCTAACCTCATCCTCCTCCACCAAGGGAGAGTCTTCCTTTCTCCCGACTTCCTCTCTTGTCCCCAGGGTCTGGAATTCCTCAGGACTGGCCTTAGCAGTGAAGACGGAAGCAAAGAAGGCATTCAGTAACTCTGCCTTCTCTGTATCCTTCGTCAGCAGGGCACCCACCCCATTCAGCAGCGGGCCCACGTTTTCCCTCCTCTTCCTTTTGCTCTTGATGTATTTGAAGAAGGCCTTCTTGTTGTCCTTGACATCCCTTGCCAGATTTTATTCCAACTGGGCCTTAGCCTTTCTTATCGCATCCCTGCACGCTCTGACAATGTCCCTGTATTCCTCCCAAGTGGCCTGTCCCCTTTTCCACATTCTGTACACTTCCTTCTTCTGCTGGAGTTTGGCCAGGAGTTCCTTGCTCATCCATGCAGGTCTCCTGCCTGCTTTGCTGGACTTCTTCCTCAGAGGGATGCACTGCTCTTGAGCCTGGAGGAAGTGACGCTTGAATATTAACCAGCTTTCTTGGACCCCTCTTCCTTCTAGGGCCCTACCCCATGAGATTCCCCTAAGTAGGTCCCTGAAGAGGCCAAAGTCAGCTCTCCTGAAGTCCAGCGTTGCAATCCTACTCATTGCCCTGCTCCCTCCTCGCAGGATCCTGAACTCCACCATCTCATGGTCACTGCAGCCAAGGCTGCCTCCAACCTTCACATCTCCAACTAGATCTTCTTTGTTCGTTAGTACAAGGTCTAGCAGTGCACCTCTCCTCGTTGGCGTCTCCACCACCTGGGTCAAGAAATTATCATCAATGCTTTGCAGGAACCTCTTTGAATGTTTGTGCCTAGCTGTGCTGTCTTCCCAACAGATGTCAGGGTGGTTGAAGTCTCCCATGAGAACCAGGGCCTGTGATCGTGAGGCTTCTTCCAGCTGTCTGTAGAAGGCCTCATCGATGGCTTCCTCCTGATCAGGTGGCCTGTAGTAGACCCCCACAACAGTGTCACCCATGTTACCCTGCCCTTTAATCCTTACCCATAGGCTCTCCACTTGCTCTTCATCCACCCCGAGGCACAGCTCCATACATTCTAGTTGCTCCCTCACATAAAGAGCAACTCCACCAACTCGCCTTCCTGGCCTGTCTTTCCTAAAAAGCACATAGCCATCCATGACAGCATCCCAGTCATGTGAACTATCCCACCATGTCTCTGCAACCGCAATGAGATCATGGCCCTGCGACCGCACACAGATCTCTAACTCTTCCTGCTTATTCCCCATGCTGCGTGCATCGGTGTACAGGCATTTCAGAGAGCCAGTCAAGCACGCAGGCTTCCCAGGAGAGGTGCAAGAGGATCCTCCATAGCCACGTTGCATGCTGTCTCCCCTGGTTGTATGCACCCGCTGGAGGCATCCTGACTTGAGCGGTGTTTTACTGACTCCCCTGCCACTAGACCACTCCCCTTCCCCCATCTTGCCTAGTTTAAAGCCCTCTGTACCAGGCTGGCCAATCTGTTGGCAAAGACACGCGTGCCCCGCTTGGTAAGGTGGATCCCATCACTCCCCATCAGCTGCTGATCTTCAAACAGGGTCCCATGGTCATAGAAACCAAAGCCCTGTTGCCAACACCAGCGGCACAGCCAGCTGTTAACTTGGAAAATTCGTCTACTCCTCCTCCTGTCCTTTCCCCTCACAGGCAAGATTGAGGAGAAAACAACCTGGGCTCCCAGACCCTTCACCACCATTCCCAGAGCTCTGAAGTCCCGATTGATGGTTTCCAGTTTGCCTTTCGTGTCATTAGCACCCACATGGAAGATCAGCAGAGGGTAGTAGTCCGACGCGTGGACAAGCCTTGGCAGTCTTTCCACGACATCTCTTATTCGAGCCCCTGGCAGGCAGCAAACCTCTCTGGACAAGAGGTCAGGTCGGCAGATAGGTGCCTCTGTCCCCTGCAGCAGGGAGTCACCCACAACAATCACTCGCCGTTTCTTCCGGGGGTTCCTGCACGGCACAGGGTCTGCCAGGCCAGTTGCCTCCCTTGGAGCCATGCCCAGCTCCTCCTCAGCTTGGAGGGCGCTAAACTTGTTCTTCAAGGGTAAGTCTTGAGGAGGAGCAAGAGCCTTTCTCTTTCTACAAGAGGTCACCAGCTTCCAGCCCTCTTCAACAGCGTTATGATGCACCTTTACACATGGTGCTGAGCCCTCTGACACCTCCGCTGCAGTGGGGACAGGGGACTCCCGGAGCCGAACAGTCTCCGAGAACGCCCTGTCAATCTCTTGCTCATCCTCTCGGATGCTACGCAGCCTACTAACCTCCTCCTGTAACTCCTTTATCTGGTGACGCAACTGGTCAACCACAGCACACCACACACAGGAGAGCTGTCTGTCAGCCCAGGCCTTGCGGAGAGGCCCCAGGCACTCCCCGCAGCCTGACACCTGCAGAGCTGCATCTGCTGTCTGAGGGTCTGTCTGGGTTGAGGCCTCAGACACAGCCAATGCAGCACCTCCCGCAGCCACTGGGGAACATGCTCTGCGGCGTGTCATGACCATACCCCGGGGAAGGACACACCACTGTGCAAAATGGAGAGGTGCCTTCTTTGCCTTCTGGCGCCCTGCTGCGCGAACTGCTGCGCGAACTGCTGCGTCTGTTCGCTGCCAAACTGCTGCCTCTGTTGGCTGCGCTCTGGGAGCTGCGCTCTAGGCCTGGCTCTTATATAGGCCTCTGCCTAGCAGTGACTCACAAGGGTGCTTGACCCACCCAATCAGGAGCCACCTGAAACAAAAGCCCCAGCTCCCTCTGACCAGGGCAGCCCAGAGAGCTCGTTAGCAGCAGCCCCACCTAGCTAGAACTTCCCAGGAGAAGTGAAGTCAAGGTCCCCTGCAGGAGTCCTTGCCCAGCTCTCCCTTCCTGCTAGCAGCAAGCACCGTCTAGTTCCTCGGGGGTCCCCAGAAAGTCTCCACAACTTCCAACAAGGCCCACAAAAGGCCCAGGCAGAGCCCAGACACTGCTGCGCAAACTGCTGCCTCTGTTCGCTGCCTCTGTTGGCTGCGCTCTGGGAGCTGTGCTCTAGGCCTGGCTCTTATATAGGCCTCTGCCTAGCAGTGACTCACAAGGGTGCTTGACCCACCCAATCAGGAGCCACCTGAAACAAAAGCCCCAACTCCCTCTGACCAGGGCAGCCCAGAGAGCTCGTTAGCAGCAGCCCCACCTAGCTAGAACTTCCCAGGAGAAGTGAAGTCAAGGTCCCCTGCAGGAGTCCTTGCCCAGCTCTCCCTTCCTGCTAGCAGCAAGCACCGTCTAGTTCCTCGGGGGTCCCCAGAAAGTCTCCACAACTTCCAACAAGGCCCACAAAAGGCCCAGGCAGAACCCAGACACTGCTGCGCAAACTGCTGCCTCTGTTCGCTGCCTCTGTTGGCTGCGCTCTGCAGCAAAGAAAAATTTTTCTTTGCTCTAGCAAAGAAAAATGCCTTATCAGCGCTGTATTTTATCAAGGGTGTTTGTCTTAAAGCAAATGTCATGATTTGAACTAATATAATTATGTTAAGTCAAGATGAGTAAACTTATTTGCAAAGGCCAATTTATCTAAGGGCACTGATAGTTCTCTTCTACGGTATGGAGTTTTTCTCTAGTCCTCATTCTCACAAATGCCACATTTTAATTTATGATAATAATGCACACACACAAATGTAAAGATTTAAAACTAGCAATGACATAGTTTCACCTGCTTCCAGATATGAGTTACTACCTAGGTCAAAGAAAATTCTATCAGACTAAAATACTATGATACAGAATAGTCTTTCTGGGCAACATTTCCTGGTAACCCATTAATCAGTAAATGGTAATGACTTTTTTATATCTCCCAAATACTGAGAACATGACTCGTTAACTTAAACAGTCAAGATTCATATTTTCAGCTGAAGTACCAATTTCAATTGCTGATCACTGCCAGCGGGGAAACCATCATATAAATAAATATCTGTACACAAATCAAAATCAGATTATTCCCCATGCTCACTTTCTGTGGCATCCCCTTCTGATAGTTTCACTCGCACTCCACAATCCTTTATGTCCTATTTAGTTCTCAGCCCTGACGCAGCTAATAAGAGGTTTCTTACTAAGCCCAGCTAGAAGGTAAATGCTTCCTAACATAACTTTTTACTAGATCTGATAGTGGACAGCAGCTAAAAGTGGTGACCCTACTTACTCTCCTTCCTGCTTCTTGGAGCTCCACGTTCCTGCTGTCTCCCTGGTGCCAGAGGTGGCCATCGTGAGAATGCAGAACAAACTAGATCCACTGTAAAATAACAGATGCTTTTATGGGGAAGAAACCCACCAAAACAAATTGCTTTTTAAATCTTGCCCTCTAGTTTTTCTGGATTCAATACAAAGGATAGAGAAATGCATAGCCACAAATAGAATATAACCACCTCTTTGATGCTGCCTATAGCTGGATTAGATTATATAAAACTACATCCTAAATTTCAGATATCTGAGATGATTATATTTTGCTCAGAAAAAGTATACTGCTGTGTTATGTACTTCCCACAGTGGCACACTACATGGCATTAATAATCTTGACCCTTGTTGTTGTATAACATCTGTTTTTTCTCTTGCTTTTGCAAATCTTCCATATTCCCTTAGCAATCCCTTTTCCTCCTAAAAAATAACCCACCACAGAACTGTAAATAATCTAGCCAGTATTTCTAAAATAAGAATTAAAAGACTGCCAATTTTTTCTTTTACTGAACTCATACTTCCACATTTGATTTATTTTTTTTTAATTTCTAATAGTAAGTTGCTACATTTGTTGATTAAATTTATTTATCCTCCTATATTTTTTTGTATTCTTCAGTTTTCACATTTCCCATGAGCCACTATAAATTGTTTCTGTCTGAGCCACTATAAATTGTTTCTGTCAGAAGCAGTACTCAAAAGCTTGTTCAAGTGGCAGGCTTTAAGTCAGAGATAGCTTTCTATTTCTGTAAGACAAAAGCTTTTATCCTGGAAAGAATGTATTTTTTTCAAGTTTCATACAATTCAACAAACTCTTCTGAAAACCAATTAAAACATAATAATAACTAATATCCAAAAAGTCTGTAGTCTATTAAATGGTTGTTAGTACCAGCAGAGTCTTTTAAGAATGTGTCTGGGAATTTACAAAGTAAGTTAACATCATCATCAGTATGAATGAATGCTCATTTTCCCTAATGAACTTCTCTGAAATGTACATCACTATTTTCATTAATCTCTTCAGTTTGTTATGATAAATCTGCTTATAACTCATCATTATGGCTTACAGTGTCGATGTGGATATACACAAAAGATTCGCAGCAGAAAATTTGTGATGTTGTTTTTAAAAATTATTCTTTTTTCTCTCTTTTTTTTTGGGCTACTGTACAAAGAAGAAAAAAAGGCTAATTCCTTTAGAGTTTGTTTGCAGACTTTTCTCAGAGAAAGCGAACAATAAAAGTAAATAAAATATGCACATAATGTTTCCTAAACTGAGCATTCATTCAGATATTTATATTAGATTTTCTATACTGTATATGTGTATCTCCAGCACAGTAGTTTTCAGACACTTTGTTTTAGCTAATTAGTCTAGATTCTTACAGAATCACAGATTAACTTATTGCTAACACAAAGTTGTCATACAGCTGGTTATACTCGACCCAAAGGATTTCTGTAGGCATGGATACATTATTGGGTTTTATAGCATTTTTAAGTCTCCATTTAGTTAGAATGGATGAGGTATGCATAGAAAAGAGTGAATATGTATTTATGGAGTCCCTAAATGATAGAAGGCTTATCAGAGACATGGCAGCAGAGCAGTCTAAGGGAAGCTTCACATTTGAACATTTGAACACAACCAGAATAATCCAAACTAGAGAAAGCAAAGATTGTTTGAAGCTACAAATGATTCATATATTCAGGATCTTGTTCAACTGTAGCTCAGTCCCACATTAAGCCCTGAAAACAAGAGGAATGCACTTCAAAAAGGATTAAATAAAAATAAAATATCTCTTTTTATTGAGGCCATTTCTGGAAGCCTTTATTTATAATGATATAGATTTGTTGTTAAGTTAGAGCCCATAATATACAGTTCATTGTGACTCCCTGTGAGAGCAAATGGTCTGTCTCACAAGGGAACAGGCTGCAAGTTATAAAAACCTCTTATTCATTTATCTATACCTTGTTTCCAAAAATAACATAATTATGCCATTTAGATGAAAAGATTAATGTAATGACGAAGAGTAACACACTTTCAGGAATGAATAGATTTAAACATGATTTTGTGAGATGGGACGCCAGATAGGATCTTTTGAAACAAGAGGTGAGGATGTCAAGATGACTTTGACTGGATTTCTATTATGTTATTTTTTTATTATTATTACTATTTTACTTGAACCAAGGTTTTGCTGTCTGCAGTACTGTAGATTATTATACTTTATGATCTCTTCACTCTTTCACTTCATCACTGCTAATGATCTATATTAACAACTGTTATACTTCAGTATAACAGTTTCTCTCCCCCTCCCCCCCTTTTATTTAATATAGAACTGACCTTTAGTTTCTGATCAAGCTGTAAAGGCAATATACTGCTACCTTTGTCATTTGGAAATATTTATGCTCCAAGAAATACATAAATTGAATTACTTTCCGGATAAAAGCTGTGGAAGTTAGCAAATACTGGTCCCCTACTTCCTACAATTATATTTATGTACACATATGTATATATATACATATTTTTCCCAATCCAAGAGATCTTCATATGTCTTAAGCATATAATATGGATATTTTATGCTATTTTAGGTTACTTTTGATTTTACAGTTAAGTAAACTGTTGCTATTAGCTGTACTCTTCAAGACACCTGCTTTGAGATTATTTTTTCAAAAAAAAAAAAAGAATTAACTCAAAGTTTATGAGTCTATCTGCTCAAATATACTCTTATTGCAGTATCTTTCATGCAGCAGAAATAAAGTTTATTTGTGTTATTATCATGCTAGTGGTTGTATATGGGGTATTACACAAATGGTTATTAGTGGTATATTCATTACCAAAAAGACAATAGAAGACTTTTCAGAAGATGAAGAACTTTTCCATCCTCTCCATCTTTGCTAGTCTTCCAGCTGTAAAACTGGACACTTTGTTAACTAAACTGCGATAGAATTGCATATTTAAGATTAACTCATGTGGACCAAATGTGAAATGAACAAAATATATATACTTTTTTTTTTTTTTACTTTTGAGCCTACAGGAAGAGAAGCATGACCGTGTTAAGGTGATTTAAAAATACAATAGAATAAGAATTGTAAAACATGCTTTTTCAAAGATAGAGCACATGCTCATTTGCAGGCTATTTAATTCTCAGTTTTATGGTTTAAAGTTCTTAATGTTTCTGCCATGCACAAGACTTTCTATACGGAAAAGACAAGGATTAAAAAAAAAAAAAACAAACAGGTCATCTCGTCTGTGTTTTCTTATTAGTCTTTACAGATATGCCACAGGGAAACAGGCTATTGGGTACATGTGGACAGCCCAAATGAATTAATGCACACTCATTCTTCTCTTTGCTAGAATGCTGGAACCTGGAGAAGACTTCTGAAAAATTACTATTACTTATGCTGAGAGGAATATTCTGCGGAAAATACTGAGTGTTTGTGTGTAAAATCACTGATATACCTTATAGATTCAAGGGAAACATCTGATATCTCTGCTCACAAAAAATAAATGTTGCTGTTAGGGCATAAAATCTGAAGTTTCATAGAAACTTACGGAATTGCATGTTTTAGAACTGTTCTCTGGCCAAATGACACGACAAACTTGCATCAGTGCAATTAAACTTTTTTTTTTTTTTTTTTTTTTTAACCGGAATGGGATGTATCATCCACTCTGACTAGCAAAAAAAGAAACTGATCTGTAATACCTCAAAAAGTGGGGAGCATGGGAGCACTGTCTGGAAGAATGCATGCTGTCACCACCCACAACTGTGCCAAGGAGCAAAGTGATAATAAAACACTATGGAGAGTTGCATCCCAATGCTCTAATCCATGCCTTGATCCCATTAATTTACTAGAATAGCCATGTGGACACTATCTCACCTATTAACAAGCAGGCAGTACAGCCAGAGTATCTCTCCATGGGCTATTCTGGCAGAATTCATCTTCAGAAACCTGGAGCACCAGGGGCAGAGCCAGATATTGGCAGCCAGCTCGTATCTTCCCTGGAAGAAGGAGAATGCAGCTCAGGACAGCAGTAATACCTACGCACATAATGGCCTGCCCCAAGAAGCCAGAAAGGCAATGACATTGATGTTAAGAATTGCCTAATATCTTTTATTCAATTCTTTGCATTAGGAGTGAGTATCTGCTGCTATTTGTGTATGAAATATACCTTTGAACCATTTTGTCTTGCTAAGATGCCCATTTTACTTTTTGTTTAATGGTGCATAAAGCTGGTGTTTCACTGAAGAAAGCTTTGAGGTTATGACAAAATAATGGGAAAGAGACTACTTTTTGTCTCATGTCTTTGTAAACACAATGTAAAGGCTAAATTTGCCAGCTTTGCTTTTTGTTTAAAAACTTCAAACAGTCCTGTCCAAAATGAGTGCTATTGATACTGCAGAGACTGTAAAATGAAAATAAACAGAAAAAATAGGGTCACCTTGCAAGGCTGTTAGTTGCCTTCGACTGAATACTTTATCAGAGCTGTTCTCCTTTCTTGTCCTTATTACAATTGGTTTCCTTTTTGTTGCTTTTCTCTTCATCTGCACATTTGAAAGTCTTTGTGATCCTTTTGTTGTAGCAAGCTCTCTGTTCTTCCAGTAGACAGTTGACAATATCAACATCATATCACTTTGGGTATCACAGTTCTGAAGCTAAAGGAGTGTTAAAAGGACTTGTCAGAGGCTCTTTACATATTCCAACCTCATACACAGTATTTTGATTAAAAATAAACCATTTCTGACCAGTGCTATTGAATCTAATTTTTCAGACTGTAATGGTTTAATTGACTTTGACTTTATTTTGTTATAATGATTAATGGTATTGAAACCCGGAGGCTAAACATTGTACAAACCTTTCTTAATTTTTTAATGTTCATGTTGAGTTTTGGTATTTTTATGATGATGATGATCATCATCATCTTCATCAACATCATCATCATCATTGATAGTCCAGTTCTTGAAAACTTTGGGGAAATTTATGAAGTCCAATTCTAGATTGTTGCTAGTGAAGTGAGGACTGTAAAAAGGTACTTACCTTCTAAATAACTTTTCAGACACAATTTAAAGAACTTAGTTTTAAAAATCTAATTATTTTAGTGAGTTCTCATTTTCTCCCTCCCAATACAGATACTTGTATTTACTTGAATTAATTATACCTGTATTTACTGAAATGCATAACCCCTACATGGAATAAAACATTGCACTTGACTTTAGTTATATGGATATCTAATACTGCAATATTTTGTTCTTGTATTCTGTTCTTATACCTTCAATTTTGCTTCTTTAACTCATTTTATTCACTCTCTAAATTCTAGTAACTTTCCTTCTATGAAACATATATTCATTATGGAATATTTCCAAAACTTAATCTATTAAAAATAGATAATCAAATAACATTTTTTATCAAAAATAATTAAGAAACAGAAGAGAAATAAAGCCAGAAACAAACAAAATATATATTTCAAGAACTATCTGTGATATTTCAGGCAAAAAGAACATATAAAATATGAATAGCCTAATGGTCTCCCCTAGATACTGCTAAGATCATTTCCAAGCTAGAGGGGAACAAAATATTTGGGATAATTCTTGTAAATGATAGCTTTATACAAGTCAGATAATTTGCAGCCTGTGAGAGTATTTCCTTCAATTCAAGAACATCAATAGATCTCCTTAGAATAATATACAGTATTTGTGTTGTGAGCACAGAATTTATTTACAGAACTTAACATTCCGCTTTCCAAATTATGTTCACCGTCTTTTTATAAGCGGTTCCTTGCAGATTGCTTGCATGCAGGATGCAAAGTTGGGCTTCTCCGTAAAAACAAAAGGCAACATATAGATAACCGGATAACAATACTACAATATTAGATTTAATTAAAATTTGAATATCTTGTAAATAGATTCACAAAGACCAGGCCTTTTTTCCTTTCTTTATTAAAATTAATGGATTCTGGTTATACTAGAAATATCGGGAGTAAAGTGAATAGTGGGTAACTTTCCAGTGCCTGCTGCTAATGTAGCTATGGCTTTTAGCCACCCCAGAGAGAAATCCCTGGAGGCTGCATTGAAGCTGAGAATGGCAATTTGAGAATAACTTCAGATGAATCACTAAACGATCTTTTGGTCATCCTTAGATATTCAGTAAAGTGGAAGTGGGGCCAGTGCCTTCCTTCAGCAATGGCTTGTAACAGAAATTTTTGAATAAATGATCTTCAAAGTATCTTCTTCCAACCTGTGAAATACAATGACAGTGAAACTGAACCCAGATTCTCCCAGGTTCTCCTGCTCTGACCTTACAAGGTTTGCTGCTTCAGTCATGAAAATGGAATTTGGTACCTTAAAACTTATCTATTTTTTACAATAGTATGACCTCATCTAACAGAAATTTTCACCTATTCTTATCTTCATATCTTATCTTTAACAGCACTACTAGTTAAGAAAGATATATATGTGACAACTTGAGTGTAGACAAGGAATTTGAGTGCAGAGTGGAGGACATCATGGGAAAACAGAGGATATGATGAGGATTTTCTTTGGTCAGAGATTTACATGTTTTTCTTCATTCCATTCATCATCTCAAAGCTTATATTCATTGTGCCATTTTCCTTCTCTTATGTTTTCTCAGCTATGTCCAGTCTTGGCTTACATGTCTCAAGAGATAAGGCTTCAAGTAACCTTTTTTTTTTTTTTCCTAAAGCGGAAAGTACTCTGCAAGGTCAAATGGAAAGGATGGAAAAGATGTTCATTTATTAGCAAGCTGTCATCTGACATAGCTGCTATAGAAATATTGCTCAGGCAATTAATTGTTAAAGAAATTAAAATTCTTTGAGTTGCAGGTACTGTAGTCAGTATAAATTGCAGATCCACAGCCTCCTCCAACATTGCAAGGCTAAGCTGATTCCTTTCATCTATCAGAAATAGATACCTCTTTCACTAAACAAATGCATTTGTAAACATTTTAAGATATTATCTCAAAGTCCAATTTCAGCAGCTAAGCTGATTCCATACCCCCAGAATAACAAGAGAAAGCAACTTATTTTTGCAAATAAAAATGAGGATAAATAAAGAATAACACTTTTTATATAACAGTAACTCATTAAAATGACTTTTGTAAAATAATTTCTTATAGGCAACTTTCAGAATGCATATTCCATTCCTTGGGCCGTCAATGTTTACTAAAATTAGACTCCAATCTTTAAACTTCTTTAGCTACTTGCAAAGTAGCTATCTTACTGTGTTTGACATTAGTAGTCCTAATTTCAGTTTTCAATCTAATGTTTGAAGTATACAATAAATATTGATTTTATCAATTTATTCAAAGATTATAATTAGCACTTGCAAAACCGTGTATGGAGACAATAGAAAGTAGAGCTATATCTACATTTCCTGTGAATTTCTAGGACCTCAAAAAACTGGGAAGCCCAGATCACTTCCAAAACATGTTCTGATAGATACGTTACCCATTTAGGGGGCCAAAATCTAGTGTCTACAGTACAAGTCAGTGATGAACTTAAATGGATTTCAATTAGGTACCTGAAAATGAGATTGTACACATTCAGTCACAATTTGTATAGAATTCTATCTTAAATCCTTAATGAAATTCACAGATCTTAATAAATAAATGAGTAGAAGAAAATAGTCGGATGTCTGTAGCTAGCGGTGCCCCCCAGGGGTCAGTCTGGGGTCCAGTCTTCTTCAAATTATTCATCCATGACCTGGATAAAAGGAGAGAGTGCACTCTCAGCAAGTTTACTGATGATACTAAACTGGGAGGAGCGGCTGACACACCAGAGGGCTGTGCTGCCATTCAGAGGGACCTGGACAGGCTGGAGAGGTGGGCGGAGAGGAACCTCATGAAGTTCAACAAAGGCAAGTGCAAGGTCCTGCACCTAGGCAGGAATAATCCCATGCAGCAGTACAGCCTGGGGGTTGACTTGCTGGAAAGTAGCTCTGCAGAGAAGGCCCTGGGAGTGCTGGTGGACTACAAGTTAAGCATGAGGTAGCAATATGCCCTTGTGGCCAAGAAGGCTGATAGCATCCTGAGGTGCATTAGGCAGAGTGTTGCCAGCAGGTGGAGGGAGGTGATCCTGCCCCTCTCCTCAGCCCTGGTGAGGCCTCACCTGGAGTACTATGTCCAGTTCTGGGCTCCCCACTACAAGAGAGACATGGCACTCCTGGAGAGAGTCCAGCGGAGGCTACAAAGACGATTCAGGGACTGGAGCATCTCTCCTTTGAGGAAAGGCTGAGGGAGCTGGGCCTGTTCAGCCTGGAGAAGAGAAGACTGAGAGGGGATCTCATCAACGTGTGCAAGTATCTGAAGGGGGAGTGTCAAGAGGATGAGGCCAGCCTCTTCCTAGTGACGCCCAGCAACAGGACAAGAGGCAACGGGCACAAACTGAACCACAGGAAGTTCCATCTGAACCTGAGAAAAAACTTCTTCACTGTGAGGGTGACAGAGCATTGGAACAGGTTACCCAGAGAGGTGGTGGAGTCTCCTTCGCTGGAGATATTCAAAAGCCGTCTGGATGTGATCCTGGGCAATATGCTCTAGAGGACCCTGCTTGAGCAGGGAGGTTGGACTAGATGATCTCCAGAGGTCCCTTCTAACCTCAACCATTCTGTGATTCTGTGATTCTTTTTCATTTTTGTCCACAAATTATTCCAAATATTAGGGAATACTGAAATGTTTTAAATGAAATGGCTGTTTCCAGGAATTACAAAATATGTTGTACTCAAAGCAAAATATTTTTCCTTCTTTCAGAACAAACCTTACAAATTTAATATGACCCCTGACTTCTGCAGAAACCTCATGAAGTTCAGAGAAGGCAAATGTAAACTCCTCCACCTGAGTCAGCATAATCCGATGCAGTACTGCGGGCTGTGGGATGACAGGCTGTGGAGCAGTGCTGTGGAAAAGGACCAGGAGGTCCTGGTGGACAAGTGACACATGAGTCAGCCATGTGCCCTCACAGAGACCAAGGCTAAATGCTTACTATTTTGCGTTGGCAAAAGTGTAGCCAGCAGATTGAGAAAAGCAGCTATTCCTCTTTACTAGGCATTTGTAAGGTTGCTTCCAATGTGCTGTGTCCCACCTTGGGCACCCCAATACAAGAGACAGACTGACAAACTGGAGCAAATCCAGCTGGCCTCCCAGATGGTTAGAAGTCTGAGCCAGAGGACTTCTGAAGGCACCTTCCCCCTCTCAACCTCCCATTATTCTATGACTATATACTCAGTAAGTGGCTAAATTTAAGTGCATAATTACATATGAGACTCATTGAATTATTGAAGATGTCTGCACAGGACTGATAAGTATGATACAATTTATAAAAGATCTGTCACCTTCTACATAAAAGTGAAAGCTGGACAAGATGAATCAAAATGCCTAGAAATGACTAGTTATCTATATTTAGGGAACTGAATCCTACCCCACATACTTCCTTGGGTTGAGGCTGACCTCTACTCATTCTAATGGGAGCTTGGACACCCAGCTTTCCTACAGACTCTTAAATTTGGACAACCTGCACCTACTCAAGATACCCTCCCATAGGTACGTATTTCCAATACCCTTAGATGTTTAGTACAGACAACCTTTTTTGGAAGAGTTGCCATACTGTCCTCTCTTCTGTTTTTTTCCGCTTATAAGACCTCAGTAGAATGCTTCCCAAGGGAAGGATTCAGCTGCTCATATACTATTCCTTTTTAAATACCCTCAAGTGTTTCAGCCGGCCTTCCTCAGATTCAATGAAAGGTCATAGGTCTCCCAGAAGTTCAGTGTCATATCTGTCAAACCTGCAGGAATATCCCAGATACATTAAGACATCTCAAATGATACTAGATATCTATGTATGGGCAGACAAATCCTGCACCAAACGTCAATCTTACCTCTCTACTTAATTAAAACATTAAAATATAGTAAAAATAGTACAAAACATTAAAATGCAAGTATATCCTATATTGATATTATCGTAGGTACATGGCCTAATTCCACACTGTGGTTTCACAGATATTTTTCAATATCTCTGCATAGCATGTCATAGAATTAGCTTTGTACAAATGTCTTCTCTTTTCTTATAATAAAAAATACAGGATTTCAATATTAAACATATTTTCAATATTTTTAAAAAATTACCAGTTTATTATTGCATTAATTATGAACTAGTCCTTATTAAAATACTCATTGATATTTAATTAAAATACAGCTAGCTTAACCCTCAAGAGTGTACTAGCTACTGATAAACAGCAACTGAAAAATAATGTATAAATAGCTTTTTTTCATTTTGGGGTATAGATTTTTCTTGGATGAATACTTTTTAAATGTTTATTCTCTAGAAGAATGCGTCTTTCTAATAAACTTTTTTTTGTTACTTGTTAATAAGCAGTAGAATCTACTGAGTAAATAAACACAGGCAAGTAAATATCTCAACAAAACAATGGAGGAACGGAGATTGTTTCATTTAAGGAAGTAACTAATAAAGGAGATGTGAAAACATGCATACTAAATAATGTTACTGGGAAAATTTATCAGAAACGTCCACTTTCTTTCCGTAACAGAATAAGAAGAAAGAGTCATCCACATTAATGGAAAGGAAAACTGATAAAAGAAAACTGTTAAAAGAAAAAAATCATAATTTCTCTATAGAATTTGTTACACTAGGAGTTTATTATACGCCATATCTAGTCAGGATTAGAAACAGGGATTGCAACAGTATTTGGTATGGTATTAAATATATATATATATGTGTGTGTGTGTGTGTGTGTGTGTGTATATATGTATAGATATTTATTTATATACGCGCACACACACACACACACACACACACACACACACACATATAACGTTCAAAATTAGACGTAACACTTAAGCACCAACGTATCCGGTATGGACTAGGCTGTGAAGTACATATCATTCCACATTTCCCTATTAGAGATTCTGGACACTTTTAAACTTTTACAAAATTAAGTAACGCCCACCACAGCCAAACAGAAGGCAGTAAGCTGCAAGGTGAACCTTCAAGTCTTTTGAAAAATATGAAAACATAGATTAAAAACACATATTTAAAAGTATTCTTGAATTACATCACAGAGATATATTAGGTCCTATGTGGCCTAAAATAGAAAAAAAAAAATCTTACTATAATTAAACTTCAAAAGACATTTTCCAAATCAGACATTAATGTACAAGCTAAACTTAGAGAGACTGTGCCATGGAGTATAAGCCCTCATAGAGGGGTGATAGAGAGTAAGAATCCTCGCCTTCCACTTGAAGAGGTGGATTTGAACATTTTTGACCTGCCTTTTGACCTGCAAGCAATTTCTAAGTAATGTGGGAGCTGTGATGAATTTTTATCAGCATTGCAAAAAATCATTTCAACCTTACAACAAGGAGAACTAGGGAAAAAGTGAGTCTCAGAGGAATGACTTTGAGCCAAGCTACTTTACTGATTTACCTGCTCCTGACTCTGTCCAAGAAAAATCTTTCTCTTCTTTTATTACTATGCCTGCTAATGTTAAGTAGAACATATTTTAGTCTACAGTGTGATACACTGTTGTGAGTTTTCCAAAAACAGCTGCTCAGAATATAACAAACCTGCTAGCACTGTAATAGAAAATATATATATATATATATATATATGTATATAAATATATAAACTTATACTTTCTTAAATATCAGAAGGAAAAAATGAACAAGCAAGCAAACAAAAAATCCCCTCTTATCATGTTCAAAAAAGGTCAGAATTATCTTTAGTATAATGTCAGAAATGAATTTGACCAAATATTATAATATGTAATTGGGTTTTCGTTGATTTGCTGGCTTTATAGACATGGACTGGTTATACATATCCGTTTATAACATGCCTTGCATGATAAAATTTCACAGCGTCCTATGACTTCTGGTTAACAATTAAATAAACATTTTTCATAACCGTAACACAACATCTTTTTTATTTTGTGCTAGTATTATGTACTTTTACTATCCAAAAAAACTTTTCTGATCCATTTTTTAGATAAGCAGTCATTTTTAGGTGTTTGCATCTCATTGTAAGTTGATTTGTCATCACACGAGCAAAGAGAAAATTTGCAAAGATAAATCACTTCACTACAAGTCCTCTAAAGTTTATTATTGTTATTATTATCCATTATTGTCAGCATAATAATAATGAATTAAGATAAGTTTAGCACTTTCATTTAAATTTCTGATTATTTGAAGTGCTTCTTGATAAAAAGGCCAAGTGGTTTTAAATATTTTATATATAGACTCAGAAAAGTGTCATGTCAAGGTCTGATCTGAGTATATGTGCTGGAAGAACCATATTGTAATTTTTCAACTCAGAATCTCCCTTCGACTCAGTAAGTCAAAGCAAAAAATGAATATAATTAGTAAACATTCAATAAAAATAAAGATTAAGAGAAAAGTGTAATGAACGTACTGAAATGTACCATCTTGAATACAGATTTTAAAAACAATCTGCTATGTCATGAGGCTAAGTAGAAAGAGAACAATTACTGAGTCGGAGGCAAAAACTGACCGCTGCATAAAATATTACGAGTTATTTTTCAAAATGATGTTGTTTTGAGATCCTGTGGTTCATGGTAGGAGTACATGCTCCCATTGAAATGAAATTCTGGCACACAGGTCAGAAAGGAGTGGCAGTACATCCCAGTATGTCTCACAGTGCGAACAAGCACTGAATCTGGTCTGCAAAACACACTAGACTATATGTTTACTCTACAGTATAGACACAGCCTATATTATTTATTTATCATAAATATTGATAAATCTCTCTAATAGATAGGGAAGAAGTGGTTAATTTTATACTCGGTAAGACGTATTTCCTTTTTTCTTTTTTCTTTTTTTTTTTTTTGACTTTTCTAATCCTACTCTTTTTTGAACTTCACAGAATCATAGAATCACAGAATTGTTTAGGTTAGAAGGGACCTCTGGAGATCATCTAGTGCAACTTCCCTGCTCAAGCAGGGTCACCTAGAGCATATTGCCCAGGATCACATCCAGGCGGGTTTTGAATATCTCCAGCGAAGGAGACTCCACCACCTCTCTGGGCAACCTGTTCCAATGCTCTGTCACCCTCACAGTGAAGAAGTTTTTTCTCAGGTTCAGATGGAACTTCCTGTGGTTCAGTTTGTGCCCGTTGCCTCTTGTCCTGTTGCTGGGCACCACGGAGAAGAGGCTGGCCTCATCCTCTTGACACTCCCCCTTCAGATACTTGTACACATTGATGAGATCCCCTCTCAATCTTCTCTTCTCCAGGCTGAACAGAGCCCAGCTCTTGCAATCTTTCTTCATAGGAGAGGTGCTCCAGCCCTCTAATCATCTTGGTAGCCCTCCACTGGACTCTCTCCAGGAGTGCCATGTCTGTCTTGTACTGGGGAGCCCAGAACCGGACACAGGACTCCAGGTGAGGCCTCCCCAGGGTTGAGTAGAGGGGCAGGATCACCTCCCTCCACCTGCTGGGAAATGGTTTTCGAAGTCAAATGGTCTTGTCTCAAGTTTCATGTTCCTTGCTCAAGCCAATCTCAAGATTCTCTGCCTCTCAGTAGAATTTCTGACTACCAAGATAGGCCTGATTTTCCTGTGATACGATGTAGGTCTTTACTTAACTGCATAACATTAAGGGTGTTTGCTTTCTAAATAGTCAGCACTCGGCTATAATTTCTGTTTTGTTCACAATTTAATCATATATTTGAATTTGTAAGACTTCATCAATAAAAAGCCTAAAATAAGCAGTGCCAAAAATTCTAGGACAAAGATATTTCAGCACCTATACACAAACACACACAAAATCATTTTCATACAGGATTTCAGTGAAGACTTAATTCCTTTAAACCTCTCAGATACCTACCTGTTACACCTTACTATACCTAGATACCTACCCACCTGGCCAACGAAGCCGACATATGTACCACTGAGACCTTCATGTTGTCTGCTTGGGTGCTGCCTTATACCAGTGGGTACCTTTATGCCGTATATGCCTTCAGCTCTAACTGAGGGCATGCAGAAAATGCTAATCCTAACATATTGTTCAGAATCTCATATGAGATAAGTTCAAAAATGATTATCAAATGGTTATCCTCTCATTATTCTGTGTATCTAGACTCTGTAAACCTGCTCCAAGTATGATTGAAATATATTAAGCTTGTACAAAGGAATATTAAATTGAAAGAGCCAGAATCTTATGGAGCAGATTTTCTGGGTTCTCAGTTCTACCAATAGGCTTTAATTGGCCTGACCAGCCCCATCTGAGGCCTGAACCCACCCCATTAAGGGTCATGATGTGGAACTCTACTCCTCATAACCTTAGATGTCCACCATAGATGTCTACATTTGAGCTGTTTGAACTGGGTTTTCATAATAATCAATAGAAATCTGGGACAGGATTCAGTTGCCTACCACTAATGTTCCGTGCCATTTAAGATGCCCTAGAGGATCCTTGAATTTCTGCTTCAGAAAGGCATGAGGCCTCCGTAAGTCCTGTGGAAGCTGCTGGGCACAGCTGCTGGTCCTGCGCAGATAACCTGGTAACCTGATTACCACTAAGTAACCTAAAGAATCTGAAATAGTATTGCACATAACTGTACCCTGATGATTCCTGTCCCAGTTAGTTTGGTCAATGCAGGCCAGAGGCCTATTCATCTGATCAGATAGAAGGGCTCAATTCAGTTACGAACACATATGCATCCACTACCACTACAGATGCCCCACCAGTAATCTTGGCTAACCTTCTGCTGCCACTTCAGGACAGCAAAGGACTCACATAGGTTCCAGCCTCTAGCAGTTGTTTTGAAATCATATAACATCTTGAATGGGTGAGACGTCTGTTTGTGAGCAGCTTAATGTGTATCTTAAATCAGAGCACGTCTTAAATCTGGGTTTCCATAAGGAAAAGAAATATTTAGCCACTAGGTTATCAGCAATTTTTAGTTCGGCCTATCCTTTTTTTCTGACTTAATCATCCTACCCTTGTAACTGCTAAGAGCTCAATATCCCAGGTAAAATGGGCTCTACTTTCTAGTCCTTTTATTTCTCTTGTGTTCTTGACTTGATTAATTTTGGTGGCTATCCTCAGCGTAACAGTGCCTGTCTCAGATAATTCTATCTTTTCATGCATCACACAGAGAGCTGGGGTGCTTAACTGTGAATTTATATGGTGCTTGAAAGGTAAGTATTGCAACATCTACTTTTGAAAATTTGTCCCATAACAGGCACAAATCCATAAACAGGCGTTAAACTCTTAAAACTGTACCTGCTCAGATTTCGATATCTAATTTCAAACCTGTGATATAAGCATCTTCCTTTTCCATCCATGAACTTAAACACTCCTTAACTGCATGAAGTGCTGAGGTGGAACTGTAAAAGAAGTTGCAACCTCGCATCAAAAATCAATCTGATTTTGAAATTCTCTAAGCACTTCCAGATGTGCATACATACTTCCAGATCTGCTCAGCAGCAAATCATCTGATTCCTTGAATCAGTATAATAAATGCCAGGCTCAGCAGCATCTACTAACAGCTACTGTTTGGCCCAGCTCAAGCAGTAGCATAGTCACTGCTCCCTACTAGCCTCACTCTCTACTGCCTGGTATTTAGGCCTCTCTTCTGCAAGACAAGAAATGTGGATTGGGCTCCCTGAGAGGGTAAACAAACTCACATCTCTATTTGTCTGGCTGAATGTTTTAACTATTTTCCAATTGCTGATACAAACAATACTTTACGACAGTAAACTGGACTCTGCTCAGTTCTTTCCAAGAACTGCAGACTCTCAGAGAGCCAAGCCTTGGCCTTGTAGCTGAGTAAACGGGTTTGCATCTCCCTGCAGCGCCATGCTGGGTTTCAGACATATCCCATGCATAGCACCGCAGGCTGGCCCTGAACTGCATCCCATATAGCACAGGCTCTGGAGGCTGTGCACCAGGCACCAAGTGCCCACATTTTTTATTGGTGCAGTCCTTATTTGTCTGTATTTTCTAATTTGTTTAGAGAATTTAGCCCTTCTTGAGCTGGAAGTCTTGTAAAAACTTTTTCCCCTTGTGATACAGAGTACAGCTTATTTCAAGCAAAGACAGAGAGATACAATCAGAAAATTACTTCTAGCAGTATGTTGGCACTTTGAACCTTCTCATGTAGCTTGGTTTAGATTTGTCTATATTAAAATGCAGAAAATATCAAGATGATACTTTTAGAAGTTTTTAGTTTATTCCCCCTTACCATCACCACTGGAAACAAATTTAATTTACCATAACTATTTAGGTAAAAGTGAAGATGCAAACACAAAGTGTCGAAGGTAACAGCTGAAGCAGTGTCTGGATGATAAGCAAAATTCTGAAATTGTGTCATCCAGGATCTGGATTCTTTGGGTCGGAATAAACAGCTGTAAATTTGATTATAGTGTTTATTAATATTTAAAACTTTTATTCCTTTCCTGATCAACAATTTCATTTTTTTGTTTGTCTTACTGACTAAATGAGGAACTTTTTTTTCTCACTGCCCTTATGTGCTGAATGTCTGTGTTTTAATTGTCAGGCAACACGCTGCCAATTAGGAGACTTAAACAATAATATTAATACCTCATAGCAAAGCAAGTTACAGAACATTAACTAGCAAAGGCTATGGAATCTGACCCAGTGTATATAATTTTTGAAATAAAAGTCTAAGTATGTGGAGCTGAGTTGCCAAATAGTTTTAGCTGGCAATTCAAAGTTCTTCGAGGCAGTTATTCTACCACTAATTAATTTCTGCAGTGAAAAGTATGTAGTTTTCTTCTGCCAAATGCAGCACTCCTGTAGCACCTGGTGATAGTGACATTACCAATTATGTATCATTCTAATACACTTGTAATTCACTTACATGTCCAGCAGGTCTCTGTTATACTTGGCCAAATCAATAATGAATCAAGACTGTGTCATTTTCAATAAAGTTCTCTTGCTTTTTTAATCATAAAGCAGTAAAGCTATGTCAAAGTTTACACTACAGTGTGTTCTCCTAAATGACACGCAAAAACGTTCAGATTAGCTCGACAAAAATGTTTCGCCTGTCTGTTTTTAACACTCTGCGGACTCTGTTTTCTGCTAGATCCAGAGTTAAAGGTTCCTCTAAAGAGCAGACTATGATTTGACATTTACAATAGACTACTTAGCCTGTACCTTATCAAATAACAAGTGACTCTGTAATAACGGTTTATGAGAAAGATAAATTATTGAAAAGACATTCTGAAAAATAATTCAGATTCTTCTATTCTAGGTGCTGAACATTGGTTGCAGCTCAACTGGGACAGGTTGCTAAGAGAGTCTATGAATTTGCCACCCATGCAGATTTTCAAACCTCACCTGGGCATAGGCCTGAACTACCTGATCTAACTTAGAAGGTAGCCCTGTTTGACCTGCAGGTTGGACTAGAGGTCCTTGAGAGAGCTATTCAAAACTAAAATTATTCTATGATTCTATTCCAAAATTCTGTGATTCCATGATTCTAATACTTTAAAAATCTGATTAAAATCAAATTAGGATATTAGATCTTATGTTAAAAAAAAAAAATCTTGTATTCTTAATATTAACTTTTCAGGTAATATTTGAAGAAAATATTTTTTTTTTTACCTAGACTTTATCCAAAGAAAGTAAATCCAAGGCCTGTCTGCTTATGCTGGAGAGTTCAGCTGAGACAAGTCCTAGACATAGAAATTTATTCATATTTGAAAAGAAGATTCAGCCCTAATCTAAAAATAGATTTTTTTTTTATCCCAACCTCTATAATATAAAAATACAAAAGAGAACACTTCATATGCATGAATTTTTTACAGTTCTAAATTCAGATTCTGTATCTGATACTTAATTCTTTTTAAACAAATATGTTTATAGAATATTTTAGCTTTAAATAGAACCTCAAATATAAAAGAGAAGAGGTAAAAATAATTTAAGTCTCATGAATAAAATAGAAAATTGAAAATATTTTTTATCTCTAATTTTTACCAACAAACGTTCTCTATGTTTATCGATGCATTTGTGCCTTCATTTAAAGTGCATTTCCTATTATTCTCTACAGTTTTGTCATTTTCAGGTGACTGAAATGAACTATGTGGAATCCCTTGGTAACAGGAATTAGCATATATTTTCACATTGTCTTATTCCCTATCTCTCCTAAAGCAGAACAAACAAAACAGCACAAACCATAGTTGTGCAAAGAATGTTGAACTGGCTGACAGTATATTCTAGGTAAAATCCACAATATGAATGTTTTTTATGAAATTATCCTATTTCTATATCTCACTGAATTTATTGAGATAAAGTAGCAATTCCATACTTCATCTTGAGCCTTTTAAAATAAATATAACGAATCTATCAGCACAGCTTTCTGTCAAATTTGAGAAAGATTTCCTGAAATCTGTCAAATTTTTCTCACATGTGTATGCTGAAAAATTCGGTGTGTGCACTTTTGCACGCGTTTGTGTGCAGTTGTCTGCATTTGAGAAAGATCAGTATTTCAGGCTTAATTGTTTTATTTTGTTATGCTATTATTGTTTTACTATGACAATTGAGCTTTTGACTGTAGGAATAATATATTTTATATTCATAGCTGCGAAAGTTTAAAACAGACACCAGAAGCACCGCAATGAACAAGTAAATTCACGAAGAGAAAGCTTGAGATTCAAGTTAATAGGTAGCTATAGATTGTCTGAGTCAATATAAAATTTCAGCATTCAGTTTAATAGGAAAAGGCAGTATTTAAAACAGCTACAATTCTATAAGGTTTTGCATTGTAAAATTGATTGCATGATTCTAAAGCTGGCATAGAAACATTCAGTCATATAAGTAAAAGTGACTTCCTTGTAGGACCAACCACAGCACTCTGTCCCAACTCCTCTGATCTCTATGGTGGGTTAGGAGAGAAAAAAAAAAACAAAAAACTTGAATAGGAGGCCCAATATACTTTTCCAGTCAGTTTGCATGCCAGGTTTTTATTAGCAGCATTTCTCAGCTATAAATTTAGCACTTACACTTCCATGGATAGGGTGTCCTTCTGGAAATCCTGAAAGGTATGTATTTGATTTCATGAACTACGTAATGAGGCTTTTTCTAATAGGGAAGAGATTCATCTTTCCTAACACTAGATACATAATTGTGAGCTAGTCATTCTAAGTTCCTGTTACGTCACTTAACTTTAGACTTCTAAAATCTAGTGGTGTGGTCGCAAATTTCAGATCCTTTTATGATGAGAAATAGGTTCGTTTAGAGGTTGATTCATCTTATCCTGCAGGTAGGTGTTAAGATTTTTCTCTCCAAGGATGCTTATCTCTCTCCATAGATTGTAAAGGAAACTTACACTTCTAAATACTAGATATGTAGACTGAAGTCAGGAGTTGAACCATAGGTCCCTAAAATTTTCTTTTAAGGACTGGTACAGGAGTTAGAGCAGAGAAGTTAAGTAGAGGAGTTTATGCTGGAAAAGTCCGCTCAAAGATTTTTTAACAACTACAGAAAAGTGTTTGGGCAATGAAAACAGGAGATTATTCTGGCTGTATCTAGCGTCTGAGCATCTCTCTCTTCTGATACTGGATATATATTATTTGCAATCATACAACACCAAAAATATTTTTTTTCCTTTTCTTTCGAGTTCAAAGCTGTGTAACATGCATCAGTTTTTTTCAATCTTTGAACTTTCTTAAAAGCTATTTTACACTGTTATTAACTTTCCCAGTCACAAATGTCATGTTGCATTAGAAGTGAAACAACCCAATTCCTTAGAAGTAAGGTATTAGTTGTTATGAAGAGGAACTACTTGTCCTCACTGTGGGTCAGCAAGAGCCTTATCTGAGTGTTTCCAGGTATGAAAACATGCAGAATATTTGGTATGACCTTTTCAGACTTCAAATTCATAGTCTTAATTGAAGAGATCACAGATTTAGAAATCTATAACTGTTTTGTAAATATTCAAACAGAAAAAAAAAAGCATGCTTCTATATGATTGTTCATGTGGAAGACATGGAGCAGAATAGCATTATTTACTTTTTAGAACAAGTCATGGGACTTGTCCACATGATCCTTTTAGAAACAAAGTGAATGATTTCTGCTAAATATATTTATTAAATCAACAGTCATCTGTTATCAATCATGAAATGGTAAAATCTTTTATGTTAAATATTTTATATTTATAATATATTTATATATTACATTTATACATAGTTAATCTTTTATATTAAATTTTCAATAATATATTAAACGCATGCTGTCAACATCTATATCCCTTAAACTTTGCAGTGATTTGTAGAAATCAGTGAATGCAAGAATTAGAAGAACTGGGAATATAAAATATTACTGTTCTGGTTTAATACCTCCATAGTTGTTATAATTTAATCATAATCATATTTCATAAACCAGCCAGCAATAAGTGCCACAAGCCTTCAAAATGTTTCAGATGCTTTAAGTAAAATGCAATTTCTGAAGAAATTTCTAAAGTGCTGTGGGTTATATGATTTTTTTAGAAGGGTTGGAGCAATCTAACACTTTTTAAATAATTATCTCTTTAAGTTAATTTTTATTTTGTTCGTTTTCTCAAAATAAAATTAAATGTGAAATAACAGCAAATTAAGTTCCCAACTTACTATAATATATTAGGGCAAAATTCAATAACAGCTATAAAAGAATCATGTTTATAGTTGAAGCTCTAAAAGGAAACAAACCACTTAAGTAGCTAAGACCATAATCTATGTATCTGTGTTTGATGAAATACTATGTTAGCTTGTAGTAGTGAGACGCCTGCACAGGTGAAAGTGAATGTTTTCTCTTTTTCAGTTTACTTTATTATTTGAGTTCCTATGTATTGTTAATTGATAGGTGAAACAAGTTTAAATGAGGAAAGATTTTTTTCCTCTTCCAGTCTAAGTAGAAACAGGGTGGAAAAGATATATAGCTGTGATTTTAATAGACAAATAAACTGTATGCTTTTTTAAGCAATAGAAATCACATCATGTCTTGAAAAGTGTCAAATGCAAAACTTACATCCAAATCTTACATTTTTATTCCATCTTAGACTAGTTGAGAGTAGCCACTCCACCTGATACACCAGAGGGCTGTGCTGCCATTCAGAGGGACCTGGACAGGCTGGAGAGCTGGGCGGAGAGGAACCTCCTGAAGTTCCACAAAGGCAAGTGCAGGGTCCTGCACCTGCGGAGGAGTAACCCCCTGTACCAGGACAGGCTGGGGGTTGACCTGCTGGAAAGCAGCTCTGCAGAGAAGGCCCTGGGAGTGCTGGTGGACAACAAGTTAAGCATGAGGTAGCAATGTGCCCTTGTGGCTAAGAAGGCCGTTAGCATCCTGAGGTGCATTAGGCAGAGTGTTGCCAGCAGGTGGAGGGAGATGATCCTGCCCCTCTCCTCAGCCCTGGGGAGGCCTCACCTGGAGTCCTGTGTCCAGTTCTGGGCTCCCCAGTATAACAGTGATAATGAATCTCCTGTAGCGAGTCCAGCAAAGGACCATAAAGACGACTCAGGGACTGGAGCATCTCTCCTTTGAAGAAAGACTGAGAGAGCTGGGATTGTTCAGCCTGGAGAAGAGAAGACTGAGGGAGGATCTCATCAATGTGTACAAATATCTGAAGGGAGAGTGTCAAGAAGATGGGGCCAGACTCTTCTCCGTGGTGCCCAGCAACAGGACAAGAGCCAATGGGTAGAAACTGAACCACAGGCAGTTCCCTCTGAACCTGAGGAAAAACATTGCTGTGAGGGTGACAGAGCATTGGAACAGGTTGCCCAGAGAGGCTGTGGAGTCTCCCTCACTGGAGATATTCAAAACGGAATTCAGAAAATAAGCAATCCATTTCCATTCTTCCTTCTGTCTCAGCATTATATAGTGACTCAGGGCTGCTTCTTCAAAACTGAAGAGATCAGGAAGATACAAAGTATTTTATATACCTAGTCTGTTATAAAGGATGTTATGGGCATATATATACACATATATAATACGTTACAAACTATCATTATGTATACATATGCATACACATATACACCTGTATACTACATATATACATGAAATATTTGTATATACTCATATGTTTGCATATATATACACATATATGAGTTTATATGTTTGCAAATATGTACATATGCATACATATACATACATACATCCATACATAGTATATAGGGTTGGATTTTTTTGCATATGTTTTACCATAGAGGATAATATGCCTTTAGAAAAAAAAAAATAGTCACTCTCAAAAGGTGGATGCAATGAGTGTGATATTAAGAAAGGTAGAAAATATGTCATAAAATTAAATTATATAAGGGATTACTGCTCTGCCTTTTCAGTCCAAAAACAAAAAATGGAAATGGGAGAGAATAAATTTGTTCAGAGCTGTATCAACAGCAGTGCCAGATATACACCCATTCTAGGTATTATTCTGCAAGGTGAAAATACTCCTGTTGTAGCCAGTAGGTAGTATACAGAACATGTGCAGGAGGTGGAGATGTGCTGTATGATAGCACTGAATAAAGAATCATTGCTTCATACCTGCCACATGTACTTTCTTGAAGGTCTGTGACATGTATGGCTCAAGGATGATGGGAGGTACACTGACTATACATTGCTATATTGACATGGCAGTAAGTAGCCAGCCAAATCTCAGATGTGAATCTCTGGACAAAATTCTCAAGTTTGCAACAGATTGTCTTCCGAAAATTCAGCTAAGAATAAATTAGTTATTCCACTTGGATGTATTAATGGCAAAGCAGTTTGGCTAGACCATGTAAACATTCCCTACTATAATGAAACTTGAAAAAAAAGGGTGGCCACATCAGTGCTATTACACTACCACACCAACAAGTAGAATATGTATCACTGAATTCCTGACCCTGGGAGCAAATAATCTCTAAAATTTGATATATCTGAGGCAGTGACTGAAATTCTCATAGCTGGTAAAACAGATTACTGCCTTGTTTGAAGTTTAGTTACCTGGAGGAAATAATATTACCTGTTTGAACGGGTTGAGGGGATTTGTTATGATGAAAGCCTCAAAAAATATAAAGAGGCAATCTACTCCACTGAGGGCACGGTCACACTGGCACAAAGAATATGTCTGTATATTACACTTTCCAGAATCCCAGGAAGGTAATTCCTGGTATGTTTTACATGCCTATAATCTGTTGACTGCTTTATGATACATTTTCTCTATAATGCTCTGTCCCAAACACTAAGAACGATGTATGTTGTAAGCTGGCTAGTCACTGATTAAGTGTCATGTTTCCCTGAAGGAGAGTTTGCTGTTATTTCCAGTGCACTGCACTAAGCTCAGACCTGCTGGGAAAATCAGAGGGAGTTGTCTCAGGATTCCAGCCCGCAAAGCAATTCAGTCTTGAGGAAAAGGATTGTTCTCCCCCACCCACCCCTTCTCTCTCCAAAAAAAAAAAAAAAAAAAAGTCAAACTTTGAATCCTATCTGATATATCCTTGAAGAGGCCACAAAGGGGCAGAAGTGCAGTGTATTTTTCCATGATCGTGAGGCAAAGAAGAGAGCTGGTTCTAATGTCACAGGAGAAAGCTGTATTTTTCAGAACAGTCATTATTATCAAGAAAGACTAACAGGACTAACTTAAGAGCCTCAGAATCAAGTCTCAATGCTGCATGACATCAGATTTAAACCAAGCTGCTCCATTACTGGTTTTCAAATAGCTGTTATTTCCAGTCTGAGAAGGTTAATATTCTTCAAATCTTTAAAAAAAAATGCAATATTTTCACAGTACCTTTTCTGTTTTTCAGTCAACTGTTCAATGACCACACTAACTCTTCATTGTAGTTCTGCAGAAGGTCATGTAATCACCGTCTGAATGGTTGCTGTTACACGCTTGCAGCACAAAAAAGCAAGAAAACAACTAAATCCTCAGTAGTGGTAGAAAATTAAACAGGGCAATCAGGAGAAATTAGCCAAGACTGCAAATCAAGAATCAGGCACTGTGGTAAAGGAAAGTTTTGAGGCTGGCTAAAGATCCTTTATAGCCCTAATTATGATACTGTTTTTCTCAGTCATTGTGATAATCCTTGTTTTTCATGAAAATTATATTTTAAAAATAATAATTTAATAATAAGAAAAACATTTTTATGAAATTTCAACTAATAGTATAAAAAAGCAGGAAAGGAAGAAAGTAAAAAAAAGACCAATAATAAAAACATGGTGCAAAGTTTGTGATGAATCATGTAGAAAAATAAGAAAATATTTGTTTTTCCGTTGTAGCTAAAGAAGCGGTCAATAATCTCTTCAAGTTCGCCTCCTGTTGGTCATGATGAACATGTAGTTTAAATTGCCAAATGTGATTCTGTAAGAGAGGGATCGCAGAAAATAGTAGTAATAAAGAGAACTGCTGCAGGATGCCTAGGTGCTTATATTGTTATGGTGGCTTTCTTTTGTTATTATTTTTGCTTTTTTGTTTTTTATAAAACAATGGAAACTGAGAACTCTGAATCAAGAATAGGAATCAAGATATACCTTCAGGTCAGCAACAGATGATTATTACAATTAGTAATACAAGAATATTGCTATTGATTCAAGTCATATTCCTCTGGAATCATTAAATTTGGCCTTATTTTTTCACTGGTAATAGATATTAGTTATGATAATATGGTTTCTGAAGACATAAAGGTACATTATGAACTGCTTATATTGAAGTGATATATATTTCTTATTTTAACCATTATTTATCTTATTACATTACCATTTTGAATGATACTGCCTTTACTTACTATTTTAATTTTTTTTCTTTTTTTCTCCCTTAACTTTTTAAAAGACAAGCTATCTTTCTAATGAGGATGTCTAAGGAAAAAAAAAAAAAAAAGAAAGAAAGATTACCAAAATAAGTTTAGCATTTTACAGGTACTTGGGTTATTAAAGGGAAATTCAACTCAAATTTGTGGTTTCAGGTAGTTCATTCTGGTCACCATTACAACAGTTCTGAGATTCACTTGACCAAATTCTTTACAGTCTCAGGAGCACCCCTTCTATTCATAAGTAAACATACTTGTGGTAGAAGGGAATGTGACCTAATGAGGGTCACGTAATGCATATAGAAAAACAAAAATTGTAAGGCATTATAGACGTATAATAATTCTATATTAAAATGCACACATAGTTTTGACTTAGCCTAGATACTTATGGAAATAAGTTTTATAGAATTAATAGATTGATATACAGCTTTTGTGTCCATTTGTATAATATATATTGTACAATGTCCTATTCCTCACCCCTGGAAAAGAAAAAACCTAACTTTTGAATCTAATTTAAAATAAAATTAAAAGAGGTTAAAAAGTATAGAGGTAAAATAAATTCCTACAAGTTCTCTAACTGTAGCTTGTGAAGAAAACAGACAAGTCTACCTCTAATAACTTTTTTATCTTGTTAGTTCGTTTCTAAAGCTGAGTAGGTTGATGTAGTCTGTAAAAGGAGATTGTAAGTTTACATGGAGGTAATTGAAAGTCAGAATACAGTAACACAGACAAGTTTGAAAGCCTTTAGTTTAATTCTAGTTTGTATGTCCTTAGATGTTCTCCAAGCTCCAGCTCAGTTTTAATCTTGATATCCTTTCACTTTTTTTTTTTGGACTCATGCTTGAAATACTTATATTTATTTATTTTTCAATCAGAATAAACTACTCAATGTAATTTCTCAGGAAACAATGCTTTCGGATCTGTTTACTTCTCAGTCAGATTTTATGATTTATCCTCCAGTTTACCCGTGGTACTCAAAGATACATATATTTCTTGCATTAAGCATACAATAGAAACATCTCTCAGTATTTGATGGATAGTTCTAGCATTTAAAACTTCTCTGTATGTTATGTCTTTAAAATATTGATTTTTCTATAGTTTTCATGTGACATAGATGCCCTATAAATCTTAAAAACGTAGAAAATGGGAAATACGGGTGATAGGAAAGCTATAAAAATATTTTATACAGCTTTAATAATAATATTCAAGAAATAGATATCAAAGATGCAAAACTGTTTTATGTTGCTTTCCACAGAAGTCTAAATTATTGCAGTAACCTAGAAAACATGAAGTAGAAAGAAGTGAATAGCAAAAAAGGCTTTCTTAGAGCTGTTCTAACTATTTATTGAAAGCAGCACGTACTAAGAAAGCAGCTTTTAATCTCTTGGTGAAAAACTGAAAAGATTAGTGCTATAGTTTCAGCAAAAAAGTCACTATTAAAAAAATAAATAAATTACCCAACAGCTCATACTTACAATTTGTTATGACATATGGAGATGCTATTCTTCAGGAGTATGCTAATGTGTGGGATTTTTTTTTTTTTTGATCAGATAAGTAGGGGAGTATCTGGAATGGGTTAAGCAAAGTGGAGAAGAAGGCTTCTACTTAAGAACAGCAACAACTAATACAAGAACTGGCTCTTACAAGAGCTTGTAGAATTATTTTGACTAAGATAAGCCAAAAAGATAGGCAGAATGAGAGAACGTTAAGTAACACAGAGTAAGACATTCTGGATGCTGGTTTGTGGTCCTGAAACTATCCGAAGCACAGAGTCATTCATTATTTAATCCAGAGGAGTTGCTGGTACACGAACCAGAACCCAGAATTCCCTTGAGAGCTGCTTTGAACAATAGTCACACTTCATAAATGTTTTTTTTTTTTTCGTGTTTTTTTGACTTCTATTCCTTTCTAAACAGTGGCTCAGTCTCAACAGAGCTTTAGTTAGAGCACTGTTTATATTAAGTGGGCTAGGCATTTTCTGAACATGATGACCTCTATAAATCTAATTCACAAGAAACTGACTCCTCATTTTGTATTTTTTAGGAAAACCTGAGAACTGAATTCCATGCTGAGTTCAGATATGAAAACGTTAGTGGCACCATTTCTAACCACGAGAGATCTCTGTTCAAAGCACAAGCTAGTGTGGACCCATGTTATTACCCATCAGTTCTCAACAGGAAGAAACACAATTCACCAAGCTGAGTGCGTGCTGAGAAGGGCAAGGAACAGTGTGGTACATTAAATCCTGACATCACACCAGAAGAATTATGAGATTTAAGCTCCAGTCAGATAATGGAAAAAAGCTGGAACACCTGCAGGAAGCTCAGTCAAACAAGAAATAAAGATATGTCAGACTCTGTAACCGTTGACATTTGTCCTTGAATTGTTAATAGTAAGTCTTTACTATTCATTACGTGATTGATGATCTAAGTCACAATAGTTTGTGAACACTAGTTTGAGTGAATGAAACATTTCAAATAAAAGAAACAAAGAATAATGAATAGTGAATAAACTCCAAGCTTTGCTTTAAAATTCCTCATTTGGCTAAATTGCTTCCTAGACCTGGGCATAGGCAACTTGATCAAGGTCACACAGAAAGTCTGTGACAAAATTAGATCTCTTGAGTTGCTTTTCAATCTTTAGCTAAGAACCATTTTAGCACTTATAATGTTGCATGTCACAAATTAGCAAATGTGGCATGAAAATTGTGTGCATCATTTGATATGGAAGTTTAAAATATAATGATTTTTCTAGGGCTTTTTACCTCCTAGTGCAGAAAACAGGTGAAGTTAAATATCGCAAACTACAGATGGACACTAAAATTCCATATACATTTTAATTATAATGCATTATATCTTGCAATATATGTTATATATTATAGCTTTATAAGTGCAGCATACAAAAATAAAAATAAAAAAGGAAAAAATCTAATTCTAATGGCAGGTAGCTATAATTTGTTTGTTACCTAAATGATTAGTTACTAAGAGGATAAAATTGTCAGATTTCAACTGAGCACACTGATGATATATACAAAACTGAGCTGCTCTGCTTTTTAGTGTATCCTCTCTCAAATCAACCTAGAAGATGTAACATTGTCACTTAATGATACATTTCTTTGTATCATCTTTTATTATTATGTAAGGAAATTTTGCTTCCTATTATGAAAGGGAATTCCTTGAAATTATTGAAATAACAGCTCAAATCATTTACATCTTGTACATGGAAAAACAAGTAAAAACAAAAGCAAAAAATCCAGCTCTCTCAAAAGCCTAAACCCTTGCTTTTAACTGTAGAACAATGATCCAGTGGTAATATTTCTCGTTTAAATTCCATACTATCAGATAACATCAGAATAGCAGTTTCTAAACTGCTATGTATTGAACATAAAGTTATGAAGGACAGTAGGTTTATTTTTGGACCTTCTTATCTTTTGTACCAAAAAAGATGGAAATTTAATGCCTCCTGGGACTTCTTTCACATCTTTAAACCTCTCGCTCACAATTGGGCGGGGAGCTAGAGTCAAGAAGAAGAGCTGGGAGCATAGTGGTAATTTATAGGGTTTAAGAATGCAAGATGAGGGATGAGCTAACTGATTGGGATCTGCTAGGCTGAACACTCGAGGAAGTCATCATCTACTTTCTATGCTAAAACCACTCTGTGAGAATTAAATATTTACTACGCCAGATGAAAAATGTGTTTTCATAAATAGCTGTAGCATAGGATAAACGAAATATAAAGTGTGTTTTCATAAATAGTTGTAGCATAGAATAAATGAAATATATTTACAATTTTCTGGTATTGTTATATTCTATTATGTTATTTTTATTTGTTTATCTAGGTTCATTTGCAAATTGAAAAAATGAACAATTTGAAATACATACTGATTTCTAATAATAACGTAATGGGTGGGACTTTAGTGATTTTCCTGATCACTTTTAAAAAGAACTTTTTTTACCTAGAATGCTGTAAGGTGTTAGTATAAAAAACTTTCCCTTAAAAAAAAATATATTCTTTATCCTCCTTATTATACTAAATACTGAATTATAATGTTTTTTATCTTTAACTGCATTGTATTCAGATGTTAAATGCTTTAACATTCAAAATAACTGAAAACATGAAGATTAGTGAACTAGTGATAATTCAAGATAATAATGTATATCAATTAATATCACAAGATAATAATTTTAGTATTAACTTATGTGAATTCTTACTGCCATTAATAAGATAAATGACAGCTTACAGAATTCTAAAATGCCCAAGTCATAAACACAATTATTTAGAAGAATCTTCTTAGTCTGATTTGGTCTGTAATTGCCATACAATTTTCCATGGAACAGTGGAAACAATTATGAAAGGGAATTCCTAAGCACATCATCATTTTGTGAGACTGTGATCTTTTATCCTAATTTACCAAGAATACACAGAAAAAACAGTCAACTGCCTTTTACCCACTTATGGATGTGATCATAAAGAGGACAAAAGTAAATTTGATTGCGTTTCCTCTGGTGATGTAAAGTTAGACTATATTTTGTTAGTTGAGAACAAATTAAAATGATGGGATTTTTTTGGAACTCCCTCTAATTAGTTGAGTACTTTGAAGTAAAAAGTTTGGAAAGTTTATTTCAGTATTTTAAAGAACCTTTTTTGTTTTCTGAAAGGTAACAATGAAAATATGGCATAATTGGTTTCCATTTTGTTAAATTATTTCAGTAGCCAAAGGTCTTCACTTAGAAAAAATAGTAGACAAAAAAGTTCTTCTTTTAGCCATTTAGCCCTTTTAGCCACAATGAATATTCTTTCTTTATTTTTATGTTTCTCTGGGTATCTTAAGCATTAAGGGAAAAGACAGACTCTTCTTTTTATACGTTTGTGCCAAATGCCCAGTGATACCTCTGTTTAATATGCTCTCCTAATGGTTATCATTGCACTTTCATGCAGCCTACCCTTATAACGAAGAACTTCATCTAGCTGCCATTAAAAAACTTTCCTTTGACTCTGTTATGATTTGAATCACGTTAAGAAAGGACAAGATGTTTTCTCATTAATAAGGAATCCTGACTTATGATAGGAAGAGTGCTATTTTTAATAGAGACCCATTTTATTTTCCAACGGTCCTGATCAAATGCCAGCTAAAAACAATGCATTTCCATTCATAGACAGTGTTTAAAGCCATACTTAGGCTTCCACAAATTATTCACAAAAATGATATTTATGTTTTACAGAAATTGTCATTAATAGAGAAAATATAACCACTATGTAACTCTTTTATATGATCATTTTCTTTTCCTCTAACTCTTTCCTCTGCTTTGTAAACAAGTACATAAAACTTTAGAGACAAATAAGATGTCATAACCACAAAATAAGAGAGCTAAGATATAAACAACTCATTAAAGGGAAAAAATAATAAATATAGTTAAAAATCACTATAGGCATTATTGCCTTCCCATAGCTCCTCTCCCTTTATGCCCTTAGCCAGTCAAATGTAAATTATACGCTGAAAGCAACTCAAGTATTTTGTGTTTGCCTGTATAGCAGCTCGAAACTGTACAGCTGCTCAGTCAGCTGAATAAATAAGAATATTGGCATATATAACTTTGTGCATATAACTTTTTGAGCCACAAAATGGGATAATTAAATTTCCTGCCTGTATTACTATAGATGGTTATTTACAGAAGAGATCTAAACTAAATGAGTGAAACAAAATAAGAATGCTTTCAATTTTATTCTCCTGTATCCCTTCAAGAATCACTGCTGCTCCTTTAAGGCTGTAGCAGCTAACACAGTTTATGAGGCAATGTGGTAGAAAAGGAAGGTACTTCATGGAATTGCCTCTCAATAGGTTATTTTCCTAGAAAGACAACCCATCTTAAGTTTGGGACATCAGATTGTTCCTCAAAGTCCAGGGTGCTGTTTGGGGCCAGTTGTTCTGTTATTGGGTTCTTTTCAGCTGATCCTGTAGAGTAAACAAAAAGGTACCTGCAGGTTTAATACAGAATAGAAAATTTCACACTCTGGGGGGAAAAACTTATTCCTTGAGGACAGATCTTTGTGTGTGTGTGTGTGTGTGTGTTATTTTGCTACTTTCTCTTTTTCTCTTCTTTCTCTTTTGCTATCTTTCATTATCAGAAAGGTAGGATCTTTATTTCAGTTACCTAAAGAGGGTAAGACTTTCAGGAATGTAAAACTAACCTTACTCCTCCTGTTCAGTGACTGGAGTCCTGAACTCTTTCCATCCTACCTGAACTAAATTCCCCAAGATAAAACCATGTCATTAGTAAAGTAAGACTTGAAATAGCTGAGGTAAGAGTAGCTATATTTTTAGGTGTGTTCTAATTTTTAACTTTTGTAGTTACTCTGTGAAGTTTTCTGTTTTTTCTTTATTGAAAAGATACCTCCCCACTGCCCCCGAAAGACACTGCTGCACCCATAAACTGTTATACTGCAGGCAAAACTAACCTTATAAATAACTATTTTTCCTGGAATTCTTGTAAAGGAACCTTATCTCAGACTTTTTTCTTAAGGTTATTCTCCTTTGCTGTTACATTATATCATCCCCTTTTCTTATTTTTCATTTAACTACTGTGCAAAAGGAAATAAAAACTGCTTAAAATTTATTTCTGGTCTAATCTTTATTTATGGTACTAAGTCACTAAAAATAAGTTTCAGTAAATGCCAGAAATGTATATGTTTGTGTGTGTGTGTGTGTGTGTGTGTATGGACGCAGGTATATATGTGCATATATATGTGTATTCATGTATATGTAGTTGAATGCCTATACATTTGTGTATATATGTTGATATATGTGGATAAATAATATATATGTTGTATTAGTTGCTGCAGAAAGGCCAGAAGTTCATGATGTGAACCACATGAAGACTTTTTTTTTAGTTCTTCAAATAGAAAGGAGTTTGGCTTCTCAGTAGTCCAGAATTATGACCTTAAAAATGTTGTAGATATATAAGTGATGTAAAGGTAATAGGAACAAGGTGTATTCATGGTCCAGATTTCTTGTGAAATATGCGCAAATCATCATGTATTTTGGATTATATTGACTTTAAAATAAATTATTTATATATTATTCTTTAGACCTTTCCTTAAAAAGCATATTAATATTTTGGTCATCTTACTTGGCCATAATAAAGAATCTTTGTGCATAGAAAGAATATTGGAAAGACTTTACTTTATAAAAATACTTCTATTTGATTTTAATAGCAATAATAGTTTTAAAAAAACCTGACTTCTTGATTTCCACTTGAATAATCCTGTGACTTTCTGTAATATCTTTAGTGTGACTCATCAAAGTCAAATCTAAAAAAAAAAAGAGAGTTATTCATGCTGTGACTAGTCTCAATGTAATCTAACAATTAAAAACTTGTACAGTGTATTAGTGTTTGAGTCAAACAACTCAGTGACAACAGATTATTTGTTACAACTTCAGAGTCCCCGAAGGTTTATTCCTTAAGTAAAAACAAACAAAGCCATACTTAGGCTTCCACAAATTATCCACTGAAGTTTAGAAGTCAGAACAAACAATGTGATGAGCAGAAAAAAGTTTAATATCCCAGGCTTATGGCGTAGCTACCTAGAGCTAGCCATTAAGAAGTATAAAGTAGCAAAGAATTATCTTAAGTAGATAGGCAGATATCTTCCACATAGGTTATTTCTTGAAGATAAATGTTTACTTCTATTTCTTCAAAGAGCTGATCTCTGTTTAATTTTGAAATGCACTTGTAAGAGGTTGGGTAGAGCTGTGCCACCTGAAGGGGTCCATTTCTCTGTGGGAGAAAAGCCAAAGTTCAGCCTCTCACAGGAGCAGTCTAGCTAGCAATCAGGGCAGGGTTAAGCTGGAGTGTACTTCACAGCTTTTGTTGAATGGGCTTCAGGAATCATTATATGTCACTAGCTCTCACAACAGATGATTATCACCAGTGGTGATTGTTTCAGGCAGACCTGTTATTTCCTATCTAACTTAACTTAAAAACTAAACTTGAATTAAACTTAAAATGTACTTTTTTCCCTACTCTTGTTCATAATAGCTGTTTTAAAATTAATGTTGCCATAATGAGTGACCTATATAAAACAATGGGAAGTCATATTTTAATGTGTTTTCATCATTTTGATTTACGTTATAATAGAAAGAAAACAGAAACGCTGTTTGCATCCTCTGTACTTCTGGTCTATTGTGCGAGGCCACTGAATGTGATAGCACAACTAATGGCTGCTAAATCAGTTAAGGTATAATTCATTTCTCACTATGCCCATACTAACTGCAAGCCCATTTTAGTACCTGGAAGAAATGTTTGAAAACCATTTAGCTAGTTAGTTTATTGATGATTTGACTTTTTCAAATGGGCTGAAAAGCACTGTTATCAGGAAGCAAAGATTTTACACGGTTCCTTCATGTAGGATACAGAATGCAACTAACACGTATGTTAGCGCCATGAATATGTTTTACTAACAAAAGCTATGCAACTTCTTTAGAAACATCGTGGGCTTACAGAGTAAATGGCTATATTTTGTGCAATAGTATAGGGCATCCACTATTGTGAAGAATCTGAAGATAAATCTATTCGTTTAAAAATAAAAAAAAAAGGTGGAAAAATAAAGTATATTGAATCTTGAGAAGGCAAAAATAAGAACTATTTTCTTCAATAAAAAGCACTTCCTGGAAGAAGGAAGATAATTATTCTGTAGTTCAAATTATTAAGAGATATAGATGACAAGAATTAAATATTACTTTTGATGTAAGTGTATCTAGATATAGTATATGTATGTATAAACTGGATGAGCAAGGAACTGCTGGCAAAACTCCAGCAGAAGAAGGAAGTGTACAGAATGTGGAAAAGGGGACAGGCCACTTGGGAGGAATACAGGGATGTTGTCAGAGTGTGCAGGGATGCGACAAGGAAGGCTAAGGCCCAGTTGGAATTAAATCTGGCAAGGGATGTCAAGGACAACAAGAAGGCCTTCTTCAAATACATCAAGAGCAAAAGGAAGACTAGGGAAAACGTGGGCCCGCTGCTGAATGGGGCGGGTGCCCTGGTGACAAAGGATACAGAGAAGGCAGAGTTATTGAATGCTGCCTTTGCTTCCGTCTTCACTGCTAAGGCCAGTCCTGAGGAATTCCAGACCTTGGAGACAAGAGAGGAAGGCTGGAGAAAGGAAGACTCTCCCTTGGTGGAGGAGGATCAGGTTAGAGATCTTTTGTCCAAACTTGACATCCACAAATCCATGGGCCCCGATGGGATGCACCCACGAGTGCTGAGGGAGCTGGCGGATGTTATCGCTAGGCCACTCTCCATCATCTTTGAAAGGTCCTGGAGATCAGGAGAGGTGCCTGAGGACTGGAAGAAAGCCAATGCCACGCCAGTCTTCAGAAAGGGCAAGAAGGAGGAGCCAGGAAACTACAGGCCTGTCAGCCTCACCTCCATCCCTGGAAAGGTGATGGAACAGCTCCTCCTGGAGGTCCTCACTAAGCATCTGGAGGACAAGAAGGTGATCAGGAGTAGTCAGCATGGCTTCACCAAAGGGAAATCATGCTTGACCAATCTGATAGCCTTCTCTGACGGAATGACTGGCTGGGTAGATGAGGGCAGAGCAGTGGATGTTGTCTTTCTGGACTTCAGCAAGGCTTTTGACACTGTCTCCCATCACATCCTCCTAGGGAATCTCAGGAAGTGTGGGCTAGACGAGTGGACAGTGAGGTGGCTTGAGAACTGGCTGGATGGCCGAGCTCAGAGGGTTGTGGTGAATGGCGCAGAGTCAAGTTGGAGGCCTGTGGCTAGTGGTGTCCCCCAGGGGTCAGTCCTGGGTCCAGTCTTGTTCAATATATTCATCCATGACCTGGAGGAAGGGACAGAGTGCACCCTCAGCAACTTTGCTGATGATCCTAAACTGGGGGGAGAGGCTAACACACCAGAAGACTGTGCTGCCATTCAGAGGGACCTGGGCAGGCTGGAGAGCTGGGCGGAGAGGAACCTCATGAAGTTCAACAAAGGCAAGTGCAAGGTCCTGCACCTAGGCAGGAATAATCCCATGCACCAGGACAGACTGGGGACTGACCTGTTGGAAAGTAGCTCTGCCGAGAAGGACCTGGGAGTGCTGGTGGACAACAAGTTAAACATGAGGCAGCAGTGTGCCCTTGTGGCCAAGAAGGCCAATGGGATCCTAGGGTGCATTAGGCAGAGTGTTGCCAGCAGGTCGAGGGAGGTGATCCTGCCCCTCTATTCAGCCCTGGTGAGGCCTCACCTGGAGTGCTGGGTCCAGTTCTGGGCTCCCCACTACAAGAGAGACATGGCACTCCTGGAGAGAGTCCAGCGGAGGGCTACCAAGATGATTAGAGGGCTGGAGCATCTCTCCTATGAAGAAAGACTGCAAGAGCTGGGTCTGTTCAGCCTGGAGAAGAGAAGATTGAGAGGAGATCTCATCAACGTGTACAAGTATCTGAAGGGGGAGTGTCAAGAGGATGAGGCCAGCCTCTTCTCCGTGGTGCCCAGCAACAGGGCAAGAGGCAATGGGCAGAAACTGAACCACAGGAAGTTCCATCTGAACCTGAGAAAAAACTTCTTCACTGTGAGGGTGACGGAGCATTGGAACAGGTTGCCCAGAGAGGTGGTGGAGTCTCCTTCGCTGGAGATATTCAAAAGCCGTCTGGACGTGATCCTGGGCAATATGCTCTAGAGGCCCCTGCTTGAGCAGGGAGGTTGGACTAGATGATCTCCAGAGGTCCCTTCCAACCTAAACGATTCTGTGATTCTGTGATTCTGTGAAACTAGATGTGATTAATGTTGTTCAGTATACTTTGCACTATACAACTGTTGAAACCTCATTCAGCTCAATTTTAAGCATTCAAGAACTTGAGTCTGAAATCAAGAAACAAATTATGTCCCAAACATTCCTACTTCTAGGAAACACTCTCCTCATGCATAAGAAAGGAAGATATCTTACTCAGACTTCTCAATTCTAATCTGTACCTTGAAACGTAAAACTTGTGTGTTTAGCCCCCAACTTGCAGGTACTTATATTCTGTAGTGGTTTTACTTTTAGCAAACAGGGTAATGTTCTCTATGGCAAAAGTGAATTCCACAGCTGAGGATCATATACTGTTCTATCTCTCCTCTACTAAATATAAAAGCTGTGAGAATGCCGAACTGAAACATTTCTGCTAGGACAGAGAAGGGAAATTTGAATATTCAATTAATTTACACTTAGAGTGAAAACAAAACAGAATTTATAATTTAATTTGTAGAAGGTGCAATCAATGATGCGGATGAACTCATCATTTGATTAGAACTATTAATTATGAAGACACACCACCCGAAGAAGCTAATGTTTGTAAGTCATTCTAAAAAGTCAGAAGACCACATCAAAAAAATCCTCTCATGAGATGACATAAACATAACTATGATGCTGTCTACAGCTTAATGTAAGTGATCATAGTTACCTTACAGGTGAAGATATTATAACTCATAGAACACTGAGGAATACATCTGTCTTGCCAAATATATAATGAGTATGATAGTTGTGGATGTTGTTTTCCGTTGGGCTTCATTATTTCTATCTACTTTGGAATGAAAATCAATATTTCTTTTGGATACCAATCTCACACAATCTTATTTTATTAAAAAGGAAATGTAGATCCAATATTTTGAGAAAATATCAATTGAAAAATACATCTCTATCTTCTTCAGTTTATTAATTCATATACTGAGAGACAGATAACAGAAGGGATGGCAGATAACAGAACAGGCTTATCGTTGTAGTTCATTTGTACCCACAAGTAACTAATTAAAATTATTCAATCTCCCAAGAAAAAATGGACTCCACAAGTGGAGTTCCTGAAAACTTCATTAGGGTAATACTTTTTCAGTATAGAGATTATATTCAGTGCTTTATTCATTAATAAATCAAACTTGTTACAATTATTTTAACAAACATTCAATAGTAATTGAATTTCTAAGGCTTTTAAAATAGTTCTTGCAGAGATATCGTTTAGTAGCATTATTTAAATGTATTCAGTAATCCTGAAACTTATTTAAGATAATGAGAGAATAAGAAACAGTGAACTTATCTAGAAATAAAGATAGAATTCAGTTTTTTTCCATTAGAATTTAGGACTTATAAATATTATAACTTTTTTGGTTATTCCTGCTATCAAGTTTTTGAAGTGATTCTAAGAGCTATGTATCTATGGAGAAGAAAGATATTTGAGAAATTGCAATTGAAATCTATACAATGTATACAATAATTCTGAAAATTATATTGTTGTACAAATAAAGTGCTTTGCAGTGCATCAAGTGGTATAGGAATTATGCCCATAATAACCTAGGATATTAACCTACTATAATTGATACTTAAATACAGAACTTGTGAGAGAAAGCTGTTTTTTTATGGTTAAATACAAAACTACTTTGGAGGCAAGAAAACGGACTGAGGGAAATTATTCCACAGACTTAGTAGTCAAGGCCTCGGGTTTTGTGTCAAGCCCTAAAACAAACTCAGTTAAAGTTCTTTTCAGGAACTACAAATTTTCCCAATCTTATTAATGGAACTGTGACTGTGATACGTCACACTTCAAAAACATGGTGCATATTGATAGAAGGATTTAGATCCAATGCTCATTAAAAGCAGGATGGTTACGTTAAATAGTTGGCAGTGAAATAAGGAAAATCAGAAGATATGGTATCTATGGTATCAGCATTAGATATGCACTCTTTTCTGAATTGCATAGGCTATTGGTGCATCAAAAAGCATCACAAACTAGCTGAGTGAATACTGATCCCAAAACACTATTGAAGTTGTTATATTGGACATATTGGTCTTAAAGTAAAAGAAGCTACATACATAATTGTGGAAGCTTTCGATGAAGCTGAGCAAATCCGTTTTATGTTGCTATTCCGTTCTTTTGGTTAAAATAATCCACAAAAGCATGAAGAGTGAGATAGCCTTCTACAGTACAATGTCAACACTGCTTCTAGAATGCATGTGAATATTAAAAGAACAGGAGCTGGTATGAGAACTGGAGCAGCTACGTGTCCCTCAGGTGGTGTTTATCTGACAATGTTCATCAAGCAATTAAAAAATTCAGTACATTAAGGAGGGATAATTAAATCATCATTAATTCACATATGCAAGAAAGTTTGTGTCAAGTTAAAACTTTCCACATAAATTTGATAGTGTCTGATTTTGAATATTTCATAATGTTTGCCTTGCAATATAAAGACATTCTAAAAAAGTAACATGCAAATAAAGGCTTTTTCTTCCCCCTACCAGTTAACTAGACTTTAAATGCATTTGACCTTGATTGTACACAAAATGTCATAGCTTCCAGGTAGTGATATAGGGTAAAACACGTTTCCTTCCCTTTGCCTCTAGGGTTAAAAATACTTTCAAAGTATGTGAAATAAAGTACTTGCACTGTATATAGATATCACCAAGACTGGAAAATGAAATAATAAATTCTGCTTTCATTTGATCATTTTTTTCAGCACTTAAGTATTCTAGTGCCTTGTTTAACAAAACGTTGAGTATTAGCACCCCATGCGATTACACCCCATCTGGCATTAGGGGCAAACAGTTCTTTCCTTCACTAGGTCATACCGAATGTTTTTTAAATGGATAATTATTTATTTTAAAATGTTGTGAGGCGCTAAAAGATTTGTCCTAGGTACAAGTAGCTGCAATTGGAAGTAATTATGTTCAAAAAATGTCCCTGTGGGCTCTAGAGCCAGAGTGCCGTGTTTGCTTCATCTAAAGATCATCAGTCATGAGGTTCTTCTCTTTCCATATTGTACTTGCTCTTGAAGTAAAAAGATTATAATGATAGAATTTTTTTAATGTGGTAATTCCTTTTCCAGTTTTAAATATGAAGATGATGTAGAAAGATTGCAGGCTATTCATGCATCACACATACTTCAGAAAATAAAGTATATTAGGCTACAATGATATCCTTTGTCATCACTGGCTCTCTGGTCACTGTTTTTGTTTTATTATGCTTTCTTTTTTGCTTGGAATAATTGCAATATATTTTTGGTTTCCTTTTTGTTTTTTTCCTAACAGTCTGTGAGTTCACACTTTTCATTTCTGGATCAGTTCATAGGTAGTATGCCTTCAAAACACAGAATTGATATATTTTCCCCAGCTAATTTGTGACTGGCCTTTTATATTTCATTGGTATTCTTTTCATTTGTTATGTTCAAAAGCTAGTAGCTGCTTATCTGTTGCTGCTGCCCCGCAAATGCTTGACAACAAGATTAGGTGTGCATTCAGAAAATCTAAAGGTTAAATCAGATTTTTGATATCAGGATGCAGCTATTATGATGAAGTAGATAGATAACTAAGAAATAATTTGTCTTTAACATCAGTGACACGAGTCAGATCTACCTCCTTCTCACTTTAAAAATATCTCTTTGCTGTAAAGTGATATCCACCATTGTACAAGTAGTCTATTTCATTGTTGAAAATGTTAAACATGATATATTTATAAAACTGCAGTTAATTACTCTTACTCTAGTTCATGTTTAATGTTAAGCACATGAGCCGCCCTGTAACAGTAAATAGGACCATTTATACTATTAAATGTAAGTAGATGTGTTAAGTGTTTCCCCATACAAAACATGTTCTTAGTACTATGAATGATTCTACCTAGAATATATACTATTTCCTTCTATTTAATCTCACAAGGTAGATGGGACTCATCCAATTTAACTGTACATTGTGTGGACATTACATTTATACTGTTCTCCCTAGACTTCATTAATGACTGTCAGTCTGTCAATAGAGAGAAATGTTATCTTTTAGAGCGCTGTTCATCTGACCTATTTTAGGCATCTATTATAGGGAAAGATGAATTGTCTTACATAAGTGGCTGTTTTTATCCATTGACTGGAAAGGAAGTCTTTCTTTGATGATTAATCTACACAGTAGCTGGGTACATGTGGTCAGAATACCACCCAGCATATCTCTGTGGCAAAACGCAGATATATACATACAAGATACCGAGAGTAGCTCCAGAGGAGCTAGATCATACCATGAATACTGTAACTAGCACTGTTAAAGAAGTAGTGTCTAATAGCTGGAGTATGGATCAAGGCTCTAATATGGCTATATTATCTTCAGAGTCTGAAGGTAGTTCATTCGCAACTAGTGTGCTATTTCTTCACAACTCTTAGTTACAGCACGTAAAATAACTGACAGAGTACATATTAAAATATACATAAGAAAAAACAGCTAAGTTCTGAAGAAATACATTTACCTGAACGATTAGGAGGGAAAAATGAAATCACCACAAAAATAAAGTAAATATTTTAAAGCTTAGTCCATTTTGATATGGGAGTTCACCCTCTCCATCTTGATATAAGAGTTAACCCTCTTACTCTGTCTGCTACTTGAAATCTACTTTGCCTAAGAATTGTTTAGGTTCTTGTTTCAAACCTTTACTTATTCTGGTATGTGGGTTGGTTTTGTTTGGGTTTTCAACACAAGCAAGAGGAATGCTCAAGTAATGTGGCATGTTAAGCTTAATTGTTTCTCTTTTATTTTGTTTTTTTTTTTTTAAATACAGAGGTCAGTGTCATGAAGAGACACTCACAAAAGAGACGGAAGAGAAAGGGAACATGAAGACTAGCACAGGATTTTTTTTTTTTTTTAATTCAGTTGTTCAAAATCTCTGACAGACGCTGTAAAATCTGAAATTGGATCAACTGCTAGGTGAATGATTGAATATCTAGTTCTCCTATGTTTAGGTAAATTACAGTCTATTTCACTGAAATTATGAGAATTATTTTAAATAAACACTTAACACAGTAACTAAGAGCAATATCAGGAATCGTAACTCTGGATTTTCCAGGAACCTGGTACAAATAGTATTTAAAAGATGAGGAAATAATAGTAATAGTCTCTGAGATTTATTCAACATTGATCTCTTCTGGATCTGTTTTAATGAAAAGTTCTGAATGTGATTTAGCTGCAAAAGAAAAAGAATGGCAAGCTCTGTTACAGACAAATGCTATGCCATTACTCCTGAGTTGCACTGAGAAAATTCAGCTTGTATTTACTTCCGTAGAATGAGCTGTTAGATACAACAAGATAAAAAATAATATTGTCACAGGGCCTAGTCTCTTTTTCTCATTGCAGTTTCCCAGAAATTGAAAGCTTCCTTTTAAAAAAAGAATGCAATACAGTAACTTTCTTTTCCTCTGCCAAAATTCAGTCAGTTAATACAACATCGACACTTGTTGGTGATGTCGCATCGCAGTCCTGAGAAAGCTATCCTCAGGAAAACAGTAACATCAGCAAAGTGATATCAACGGTTGTTCCAAGACAGATATAAATACAAAATCTTGAAGCCCCCTGGGCTCCATTAGATTGCATATCATTAATAATTTTTGTATTTTATTTTATACTTCTCTTTAGAATAGCAGTCCTAAGTGAAAATAATGGGTAAACATCACTATTAACAATATTATTAATCAATGGTCAATATTATTCCCAGGCTTAAAAGATAGCTGTATGACCAAAGGAAAGAGTTTGCTACCTGATAGACCTCAGTAATTGTAAATAATAAGAGTTGAGAATGTTAAGGAAGTTTTCCATTTGGGAGCATAAGTATCAGCATGCTGGATCTGACTAAGAATACATCTCTACCAATATATTAACACTCAAACTGACTAGTGGTTAATGTTTTAGGGAAAGAGGATACACACTAAAAATAATGTAAAGAGTTATTGTTAAATTAATTCCTTTTAAGACCATTTATACTTTACATTGTACAATAATGACTTTGGAAATATTTTGTTGTTTCATGAGTACTTGAAATACTGTTTTCTTTTTGGCTTCTTTTTTAATTGTTTTGTGTGATAATTTCTTTATTTGCTCCTATGTTTGCATTAAGAGAGAGAATAAATAATCATTTCTTATTTGCATTCTCTTCAAACTTCTTGGGTTCTGGAAAAACTCATCTTTTTCCAGTCTAAAAGCTTATTTAGTGTCTCTTCAGCTGGAAGCAATTCTTTATCTCTGCCAATCTTTGATGTCCTTTTTTTAATATATTTTCTATTTGGACTATATCACTTTTAAAATGGCATGAACAAAATAAGATACGAATACAATGATTTGAGACAAAGACATCCTGATATTTTCTGATTTATTCTCATTTTCTTTCCTAATATTTGCTAACATTTTCTCTCTTTTATACTGGTCATATGCACTGATCTAAGGCTCAGAGCCCCTGACTGTGGTTCCAGGACCTTTCCTGAGCATTAATGACTAGTATAGCATAGCCTAGCCAATCCATCTGTTTTTCATTCTATCAGTAATTACCTGTTCTTCCCCAAAACCTTGTTGTACATTCACTGCTATTTCATTTCACAAGTCATTTTACTATCCAGTGACTCATTTTTCTTACAAATCTTTTATAATTTGCTGACTTCTTGGCACAGGTTGACATTGTATTATATGATTCTGCATACAAATCAGGCTACCTTTGGACAACTTTAGATTGCTACATTTTTGAACTTTTTGGTTCCAAAACTTACTTCTATCTCTTGATTAGCCTAGTGCTGTGGTGCTCTTTGAGTTGTATCCTTCTCACCCAATTGCACCTGTCTGAAAATGAGAAATTTAGACTAAACTAAATAGTGGAATCTGGCTCCTTTTCAAAGTCTCCTTTTAATGGATTCCACAATTAAATACATTCTATCTTTTTGTCTTTTTTTTTTTTTTTTTTTTTTTTTTTTAAGACAAGCAGGGTGAATTGCTCTTGGGTGACACTTTTCTCTCTCCATTAATTCTAAATAGAAGTTAGACAACAAGATTAAGGCCATAAATGGCTAAAGGGTAATGAATTTTAGCTCTAGTACCAACTATTTACTGATATTTTATCCATTTCACCCAAACTTTCTTTTTTGGGTTAAGAAAACATCATGCTAAAGATTCCAGAGGCATACAGTTTATCCATAATTCTTCAAAGAACCACTTGAGGCATTAATATCTCTATCTCACTAAAAGTATCTCGAAGCTTTTTGCTTCCTCCTGAACTGCACAAGGTATTACATCTATCTGAAGTACAGACACAATGGGTGATCCTATTATGATGATTTTCTAAACGAACATTTAGTGTAGTGGGTTTAAGAACCCACTGCACTAAAGATGACCCTTCAAAGCCAAGCATAATTCAAGATATCAAGATAGTTTATAATTGAAGGTTAAAAGGCTTTTTAATTTTTTTTTTAACAAAAAGTTGCAATGTTGGTAGTAATCCCTTTTGTGTCAGTGCTCTTTCTAGTTTATTGAAGCTTAGTCAAGCCTTAGAGCTCCAAGGTTTTTGAAGTAGTACTTAAAACCACTTCTAATGGCTCTGCTTTCTCTAAAGCTTATCCATACAGTGGGTGTTCTTAGTCATAACGGACTTTTGACTTTTGGTTATTTTTCCCTCACTGGTCATCATTCTGCCTTTGTCAAAGTAATTTTCCTCACATCTGTCTGCTTTCATCCCCATTTTAATGATGATATTTACACATATTTTTAAACATTATGTTTCATTTTATTTGTTATATAAAAAATATAGAGCCATGTTCAGAATAAATTTAATTTTACAAGTCTCTGATAAGTTGTGGAAGAGTTAGGAGTCTGATTGAATGAGGTAAGCGGGTTAAAGGTTAGCTTTGCTACAGGCTTTATAAATTATATAGAGGAACTATACAATTCCTGTGTGAGCTGTTATAATCCTTCAAGATTATAACTCAAGAAGAGTTTACTGAGATAAAAATAAAATACGGAAGTGGGAGTTCCTTTTCTTCTAGCGTTCACAGCAATCATTTTTAGTAATACCTTTCTCTTGGTTGGATTTGGGGAAAAAAAAGAAGAAAATCTCTGTTAAACCAAAGGTGCCTTCCTCTGAGTATTTAGTATTTTGCTTAAAATAGACACAACTGACATTTCGAGGGCCCAGTTCTGACCTTGAAAGTGTTAACAAGCACAATTCCCTACCCTCTAAGAAACTTGAAAGACATATAAATTACATAAAATCTTATATTTTTAATGAAATCTATGGTCCTTAATTTTTGGTAAAGGTATTACCAAAGTCTTCAGGCTCACAGATCATTTCTGTCCTTTCATTTCTACAGTTTTTGAAAGGACTAGAGATTATCCCCTATCCACCTTGGTACACAAATCTAGTAGTGAAGGACAATATTAGCGCTAACTTTTTCCTTGAATTCCTCTCAGACTTCTTTTACAGATACCAACTTCTATTCCTTGTCCATATTTAATACAGATTTAAATTTCCCAGTAGAAATTTTTTTCCAAGGAACTAAATTGACTGAACATAGATACCTGACATCATTTGAGATATGCCAGTGTAACCTAGAAATCTGCATGGGGCTGGCAGATATGCCACAGAATTATTACAGATTCTGGAGCAGCGGTTGCAAACCCTACACTGCCTAAAATGACACTAGTGTTTAGGCAACTGAAACTCATCCATTTTTTAAATAAATTAAAATGAAAACATGAATTTTTTCCACAGTATGATTTAATTTCTGAGATGAATAGCATATAGCTGCACCTTTCCTCACTTTTTTTTCTTAATTACTTGTATTTGTGAAATAATCGCAGAGTCACTGACGTAGGAAAGAACCTCTAGAGAAATCTAATCTAACCCTCAAACAGGGTCATCTCAAGTAGGGCCAGCTAGGGTAGGTTGCTCAGGGCTGTATTCTGTTGGAGGAGGAGGGTTTCTCCCAGGATGGAGACTGCACAGCCTCTCTAGGCAACCTATTCTACCTTCAGTTTGTTTGACCATCTTCAAAGTAAACTTTTTTTTTTCTTTTCCTCCTGTGTTTCAATGTGTGCCTATTGCCTTTTGTCCTGCCACTCGACATCACTGAGAAAAGTCTGGATCTATCTTATTTAATTCTCTCCATGAGGTGTTTAGACATGTCGATAGATCCCCCTGAGCCTTCTCTTCTCCAGACTAAACAGTTACAGGGGTCTCAACCTTTCCTTGTATGAGAGATGCTTCAATCTCTTAATCACGTTTGTGGCTCTTTGCTGAACTCTCTCCAGTAAAGCCATGTGTCCCTTGTACTGGGGAGTCCAGAACTGGACCTAGCAGATGTGGCCTCACCAGGGCTGAGTAGAGGGGAAAGATCACCTCCTTTGACCTGCTAGCAACACTTTTCCTAATGTAGCCCAGGGTAACAATGGCGTTCTGTGTTGCAAGGACACATTGCTGGCTCATGGGTCAACTAGTTGTCTACCAGGACCCCCAGCTCCTTTTCTGCAAAGCTGCTCTTCAAGCATCCTGTCCTGGTGCATGGAGTTATTCCTCACCAGGTGCTGGATTCTCCACCTCCCTTTGTTGAGTTTCATGTGATTCCTCTCTGCCCCTTTCTCCAGCCCACTGAGGTTTCTCTGAATGGCAACACAGCCTTCCAGTGTATCAACCACTCTTCCCAGCTCTATATCATTTACAAATTTTCTAAGGGTGTACTCTGTCCCATCTTCTAGACCATTAATGAAGAAGCTGAACAGTACTGGACCCAGTATTTATGCCTGAGGGACATGGCTAATGTCTAGCCTCTCAGTAGACTTTGTGCTACAAAGTGGATCACAACCCTCTAAGCTCAGCGGTTCAGCCAGTTTTCACTCCACCTCACTGTCTACTCATCCAGCCATCACTACCTGAGCTAACTTATGAGGATGCTATGGGAGACAGTGTAAGAAGCCTTATTAAAGTAAAAAAAAAAAAAAAACAAAAAAAAAAACAGCATTCACTGCTTTCCCCTTATCCATGGAGCCATTCTTCATGGAGCCAGTTGCAGAAGGTTATTAGGTTGGTCAGGCATGATTTCCACTTCATAAATCCATTCTGACTCCCCCCACTCACCTTCTCAGGATCCTAAATTCCACTATCTCATGGTCACTGCAGCCAAGGCTGCCCTCACCTTTCACATCCCTGACCATTTCTTCCTTTTTTGTAAGTATGAGGTTCAGCAGAACGTCTCTCATCAGGTCTTTCAGAAGCTGTGTCAGGAAGTCATCAACACACCCCAGAAACCTCTTGAAATTCTTGTGCCCTGCTGTATTGTCCCTCCAGCAGATACTGGGGTGGTTCAAGTCCCCTGTGAGGATCAGGGACTGTGAATATGAGGATTCTTCCAGTTGTCTTAAGAAGGCCTCTGTTGCTCCTTGATTGGGCGGTCTGTAGCATTGCCCATGTTGATCTGCCTGCTAATTCTGACCCATATGCTCTCAGCTTGCTCATCACCCATCCCTAGGCAGAGCTCCATGCATACCCGCTGCTTTTTCATATGAAGGACAGCCCCACCATCCTCTCCACCCCAGCCTGATCTTCCTAAAGAGCCTGTATCCGTCCACTGCAGCACTTCAGTTGTGTGAGCTCTCCCACCAGGTCTTTGTGATCCCAATGAAATTGTAGCTCTGCAACTGCAAAGAGACCTCTCTAATTCAGTATGTTTGTTCTCCATGCTGCATGCGTTTGTTTACATGCACTTCAGATGGGCACCCAATTATGCTGATTTCCTAGGAAAAGTGTGAGAGTTTCCTCAGTACTGCTGTCCTCACTGCACTTCCTTGTTTGTGTGCATGCATGTTTGAAGTGGACAACCTCCAGCCCTATTTTCTTGATTAAGAGGTCTCTCTTGTCCACTTCACCATGCATCCTTTGCTTACTAGCTCAGCCTACCACTTTCTCGCTTGTCTGCCGGTTACCATGTCCCTCTCCTATCATTCCTAGCTAAAAGCTCTCCTCACCAGGCTCACCAGCTTGTTGGCAAAGATGCCTTTTACCTACTTGATCAGGGGGATCTTCTCTCTTTCCAGCAGTACTTGATCCTCAGAGAGAGTCTCATAGTTGTAAAAGCTGAATCCTTGTTGTTGACACCAGCTGCGCAACCAGCTGTTGACTCACTGAATTTGCCCACTCCTCCACTAACCTCTTCCCCTCATGAGCAAGATCAAGAAAAACAAAACAAACCAAAACAAAACACATGAGCCCTTGACCCTCAGCCCAAGAGCCATGTAGCTTGACACATTCCAGGTTCCCCTGCCAGTACTGCGGGTGCCTACAAAAGGAGCTGCAAAGGGTAGTCCAAAAGCCAAAATAGTTCAAGGGCTGGAAAAACCTTGGCATCCTCCACTATCCTTCTGGTGCTCCTGTGTGGCTCAGGCTCAGATAACTCTAATTTTTTATTGGATAGAGGTTCCAGTTCTCCATCTGCAACTAAGGCACTGAATCTCTTCTGCAGTTGTAGATCTGCAGGTGGAGCAGGAGCTGTCTTGCTATGCCAGAAGTCACAGACTTCACCATTAGAGGAGTCTCTCCATTTCCCAAAGTAATAAGCACATACTCTGCCTGCCCCTTTTCCGTACAGTTTGGGGTTGAGGCTCTCCTTGTATCCGCAGGGTCTTGAAGAAGGACTAGTCAATCTCCTTTTCATTATTGCTGATGCTACATAGCCTGCTGACCTCTTATTGCATCTCCTTTACTATTGAGATAGACCCTCTACTAGCACTCATCTCCTGCAGATCAGGAGCCCACCTCCTGCTGCCCCAGCCTCAGTGAAGTACCCCAGGCACCTGTGCAACCCCAGACCCGAAAAGCTGCATCCTCCCTCCAGACCTCATTCTGTGTCAAGGCCTCTGATATAACAGGGATAGTTGCTTCAGCGGGTGCTGGGGATCGTGCCCATCATCACATGCACATCAGCAACATTGCTGAGCTGTTGTACATTGCCCTCAGCAGTGTTGCAGGCCCCCTTTTGTGCATCTTTCTCTGCCAACTGCTCTGCAGACTGCTATGTCTGTGGCTGCCCCTGTTAGATATGAAGCTCTATTAAAGGCCTGGGGAGACAATGATTTCAATTTTCACTAAAGTGAGATAATTTGATGCTAATGTGGCATGTCATTCTTAGACCTTTCTCTTTTCCAAGACGACTGAATGCTGTCTGCTTACGAGTCTGGGGAATATTTTCTGGACTAGAGATTTGGAAGGGAGGTAGATCTTTTACCTCTGTTTGCTCTGATGTTTCTCTGGTACCCTGAAGTCTCAGAGGTATTCATCACCTGGATTTCCTAGATTAAAAGGTGAGGAAGGACTTTTGGAGTCAATGTTTTCCACCTAGCTTTTCCCTTTCACCTAGCATATAGCTTGGTTGTGACCAAGTTGAATGACCCTCCCTCGTTTTCTGTTTTGACCTGTTTGTTTCCCATGTTAATATTGACATCCATAGGACTGCAAAATGAATCAAACAATAGACCTGACCTGAATGGAAAATAACTTTAATTTTTTTGATAAATTAGTTTTCATCTGGATCTGTTCTCTGATCCCCCTAAACATTACTTTCAGAATAAGTGAAGTGGGAGCAACTAGAAACTCAGGGAAGCTAGGACCCAGATGGACAGTGTGGGTCTAAACCTATTAGCAATGGACTAAATTTATGCCAGATTACAGAGATAATGTAACTTTAGCCCAGATAAAGGAAATTTTTCTGATTTGTGGAAAGGATATTTTTCATCTCATGCTGCCTCAACAGCAAAGTAACCATCAGACACTACCAACAAACTATTGATAAGCTTCTGTCAGTTTGCCCAGGAAACTCATTGACCTTTTAAAATTTCTCTTTCATAAAAAATTCCCAAGAATGGCCTAAGAGCAACTAGGGTATTTGAGGGTTAATATTAATGTAATGCTGAATTGCAATGCAATGGTTTGTTGCTAACAGATCTGGTCTCAGATTGCTATTACAGAACTTTCATTAGGGCAGAAAGACTTGTTCTGTGCCGTTTCCAGTGTATTAATCTGTTCCTAAGAGTTCTTTCTTCATCCCAGGCTTTCTTCCTCCATTCTTAGGGAGGATTGTGGCTCCAGTGACAGCGAGTATCGAGGCAGACTTCAGATAGTACAGGAAGAATGACAGAGACAGTTGGAGGTCTCATCCTTCAACTTGCTTCAGGTGGCCATTTCATCTTCATCTTCCATTTCCTCAAGTCTGTAAAGCTGTTAACTTACAAGTATTGATGAGTTCATTTTCTTCCCTCAAATTAAAGTTAGATATTATATTCCCAGAACCATCACACAAAACCACACTGCATTCCAGTGGCATACGATGGGGAGACATGCTCAGGCATTGTGTGGATGATTTGTGAGGAAAACAGAGGGAAGTGGAATGAAATGTTAAATGCCACCCATATATACATATATATATTTACACACACACACACACACACACACACACACATATATATCCCCACCTGAGCAAATGGTCTCCAATAAATAGAGGCTAATGGAGAACTGAGTAGACGGGGAGGTTGGAATATAAAGACAGGTCAGGAATTGCATCATTATTTTGGGGGACAATTTGAGTTCAATGGCATCCAATGCCTCACTGCAAAGTAGCTACAGACAAATCCACTTAAAAGTGAACCACCAAGATTATTGACATCTCAAACTATGAAAGTGAGCATGTATTCCAAACACAGGTGTTCTGTGTGGGAGTCAGGTGAGATGGTGTTAGAATACCCAGAAAAACACAGGACATGTCCCCATTGGTGAAAATGTTTCTCGGTTTGTTTTTAATCCCCATCTAGCCAAGAAACCTTTGTTTCTTATGGACAAGGGTTTTCTTTTCTGGGTAAGCTCTCTGTTCTCTTGGTATTAGATTATTGAAACAAATTCAAGAATGAGCTTAGCATTTGGAGTCCTATTCTCAGAAAATATATATTGATTCAGTTGTTGTCCTTGGACTAAAGCGTAAGGGTCCACTTGCTTTCAAACAGAAGAAATGTAGTCTAGTGATGAACAATTCTCAAATTCCCACTCTCAGAAGAGAAGCTACTTTTTTAAAACAACTTATCATAATGAGCCATATTATACCTGAAACCCACTGATTTGCATTACTTGATAGAGAAAATATTGTTCATTTCTGCTAACAATCTTATTTCCTATTAACAGCTGTTGGGAGCATGCAGTGAAATGTTTGAAACTAAGAAAGCCCTCGAACTAGAATTTCCATTAGCTTACCACTATCTTCCAAAATACAGCATTTTTACATTCTGCTAGAATGTCTAAGACTCCAGTTCTTCTTTATACCTATTAGAAGCTGAAGTTTGCTCTTTAGAGGAGGGTTGTAAGAGCTGAGGATTGAACTCACAAGATTTTCTTACTCTGTCAGGTGGGGTAAACTAAGGGTAGGTGTCGAATAGCACTGGCAGAACTGAAAGATGAGGAGTAAATCATGAAACACTTAGCTACTGGTTGTAGGAAACACTGTAATTTGGAAAAAATCTTGTGTACTTTTTTCTCCCCTATGTACTTTGTGTTTTCTGCATATTCCACATTAAATTTCTAAGGTTTCAGCTGTGTGTGGAGATGGATAATCGTCCGTCAGGGAAGAAAGACTGACTGTGTGAGCTTTCATGGAATACTTTTTTTTTTCCTTCTATTGATCTCTGTGACCTAAAACAAAAGTCATTTTTAATGCGTTTGCTTATACTTATTGCAGAGAAAAATGTAATACCTTTGAACGAAATATATGTGTTTGCATTGATTTGTATTTGACTACAGTCACTACCTAATTCTTCTTAGCATAATTTATAAGCACTTACAAATGAGATGCTTCTCCTGGGTTTACATTAGCATTCAGTAAAAATGGCTATGACATGCATTATTTTGCATTTTCTGCATTGCAGTTGGACTATATGAGAAGGCTGAGCAAATGATGATAATTCCCCACGTTCTTTTAGGAGATTCTGAGAAATCAATCCCTTACAAGACTGAGGCATAAGCCAGGTTTTGTGTTTTTGAATATGCCCTCAGCAGGACCAAAGAGCACAAGTGTTTGAAAGGTACTATTCTAGAACAGTAAATTGTTGATATATTAAGTCCTAAGTTATGGCTGAAAGATGCAATATTGTAGAAAAGCTCTAACTTCAAAATTAAGAATGGCTTATTTTTGCAGAAGGGCATGAGAATTGTTTAAGCTAAAATAGTTCGAAGATATGCTTCAGGATTTTGGGGAGGCATTTTTTTTTCTTAAGTAAACAGAAAGGGAGAAAGAAGAAGAAAAAGATACAAAACAGCCATCATAAATATCTTCAGGTGAGAAATTTTCTTGAAGTGATGACACCCCTCAGATGGAACAATATCCATCTAAACTTTAATTGACTTTATTACAAATATCAGACAAAAAAAAAAGTAAAAGCTCAGCCTCAGAAATTTAAGAATATTCCCTTACATTCACTTCCATTACATTCCCATACATTCCCTTGCACTGTGTCTCTGCATTCTCAGACCAAAGAGCTCAGCTTAAACATCTAAGGAGATTTATGAAAAATACATGCATAAGCATGTGTATGTAAATCTGTTATTCTGAAAGAAATTTTCATTTTCAAGAGAGAAAAAAGCTTGGATTTCAAGGGTGCCCGAGAAACAGTCCCTTTATAGGTCAGTAAGTTTCTTCCTTACGCGACACTGAAGCTGCTGGGATTACTTCTAAGAGTAATGCTCTCTATCAAAACTCATGTTTAGTCATTGGTTTAAAAAATCTAGTCATTCTAGTTATTAAATTTCCCTCCCTGAACAAGAACAGCTCACGGCCAAGATAAAAAATTACATTCCGAACTCTAGTGAGAACATTTGTGGAAGATCTGGCGAGGAGTCAGTGACTGGCAGAGTATGCAGTAGCAGGCCCAGAGTGTGAAACTACACACTGACTGAATTCCCATCAGGGCCAGGCATGCATACTCTGTTTTGTCAACAACGTCTAGCTGCTTCCCGGACAATAGTCTCTCAAGGTTAGCGGAGCTGAGGTAAAGAAATAGTTCTAGCAGATTTAAGAGGCCCTTGGGATACAATGAGGTGAGTCCCATCTGGGGGTTCAACCTGTACCTCCGGTAGCCTCCGGGCAGTCCCTGGCGCTCCCCGTGCAGTTTGGAGCATAAGTCCTTTATTAAATCTATCCTGTTTAACTCCTCATGAACCTTGAGTGTCTCTCTCCACCAGTATCCAATCATCTCTTGCTCACCTTGTGGTCACACAAACATTGCTGATAAATAGCTGAAACTAAAATGTGTGCAGTACTAATGTGTACAGTAAGTCTATAAAAAGCTATAGCTTTAGAAGACTGCATGAGTTCTGAGCACTGAGAATGATTTTTACATGTGTCAACTTTGATATGTCAAGGTTTTTTCTTTTTTGACCTCAGTTAGTGTAGATAGTTAGCGGTGGCAATATTACTTTTGAGTTTGAGAGAGGAAAAGCAAAAAAGAATACTTATCTAAATAAACTCCTAAGTAGCACTTGGAAAGTGTCAATTACAGAGTGTTTAACAAAGTTATTTTCTTTCTGATCTCAGTAAGCAATGAAAGATTGCCAGCTTGGACACAACCCATACATTAGTATTACATCCTGTATTCAGTTATAGAACCACAGATAATTCAGATTGGAAGGGACTTCAGAACATCAGTAGTCTCATCCCCTGTTCAAAGAAGGGTTAGCAAGGTCGGACCACTTTTCTCACCTTTTGCTCAGGCTTTGTTCTATCAGGTCTTAAAAACCTCCAATGACAAAGATTACCCAGCATCTTTGAGCAAGCATTTCCAATGCTTTACTGTCCTCATGGTGAAAAGGGAAGTTCCAAGAGTTGCAGTCTCTTTTGTTTCAGTTTATGATCACTCTCTGTCATTCTTCCACTATGAGTAAAGTAACAATATACTGCCTATAGGTCTGCCATTGCATGTGTATTCTGGAGAGGTGAGGTAGGCTCTTCGCTTTTCTAAATCTCGTTTCTTTCATTCATAGACTTTGAAGACCTGACTTTTCCTTGTTTCCAAAGGTGATTCAGTCTTACATTCTACTGAAGTTCTGGTCTCCAACTGGGAAACTGAAGATATTGTAACTTGAGTATTAATTCTGCCATGTATTAGTATACTTATCTTCTCCCTACTGTCTTCCAAGGGCCAGTAACTCCTCACTATACATGATCTATGGTATGTCATCCCATGAAACATGGAAGCATGAGCTGATGTTCACATAAGCTAGCTTTAATTGTCAACTTAAGACACTGAAGATAGAAGCTGACACATCCTTTCTATCGATCTATGTAGAATTAGATTCTCTAGAATATGTTTCACAAGAATACTTTAACTCAAGAGTAGTTTTAAACTCTTATTATGAATCACCTCCTGAATGATCCCCTTTCTCTTCATTCATGGTGTAGGGAACCAAGCAAAAGCAGCTTCCTAAATTAGATGCCTAAGGTTAGACAGTGAAAATAGCCTCTGGGTGGCTGCAGAGCTTGCAACATTGTTACCAGTATGTGTTGGCAGACAGGACAAAATTCATCAAAACTAGATATGCAGTACCGTTTTAAGCAACATATGTAGGCCTAGACTAAATGTTTGCCAGTAATTCCTCTTCTCTCCTAGCCCACATTCATAGCTTCTAGAAGAAGTCTATGTCCTTAGGTCAGATATGCAGTCAGTGTCATTATACGGTGTACAGTAGTCTAAAGACAGCTGAACTGTCCACTGGCTCTCCATGACAAATATAGATAATAAATCTCTGGTAAACCCAGCACCTCAGAGACACTGCTGTAAGCCACACTCTTGCCTCTGGTTACATCCTTCAAACTATCAGCGCAACTTCTTTTGTAAACAATCACCATAACTCCACTAAGATGCTAAATCTTGAAATGTGTGATACCTAAGGTAGACTGTCTCCTTCTGTGGTTGTTCCCTCACCTTTAAAACACAATATTATAAGACAACTGAGAGTAATCATTGAACAGATTATCTATGCAGAAGCGACAATGGAATGGATAGCTATGATCATTCTGTTTATAAAATGTTACAATATTATCAGTAGTGATTAATAATTACTGAAATCTGTAGAACAGCATGTTATATAGGAGGATAGCACAGCTTCAATACATGATATGCTTCATGCTTCTATAGTAAGAGTATACTTCTGTATGCGCTTCTCTGATAACTTTATCTTACTTTCTATTGTGACTTTCTATCCGCAATTTTTGTGTCAAATCACACTTTACTGATAAGCCACGATTCTGTAAAGAACAAAGTCATTGAGTGTTGGAGAGATTTTACTTGAATGCATTTGCTACTAAGTGCTATAGTTGTAGAAGACACCTCTAACACAGTATTTATACACTCATTCTTGTAGAATCACTGAAAGATAAATGTATACAAAGCTGAAATGATAATGCTATAGGTAAAATATATTTACAAAGAAAATAGCTATTGGAAAAAAATCTTGAGGAATTTTTTTCATTTATGCATTGTCTTCCACTATTTTTTTGCATAAAAAGTTACAGATAGCATTGTTAACTAGAACTACATGGCAGTAATTAATGCATGCATCATACTGTTTTACATTAGTATCATGAGTCATTTCTAGTAGAAGAAAGATAAAGTAACTAAAGAAGTAACAGAAGATTGAATTTCCCTGCTGTAAATTTTGTACACAGCCAGAGCATTAGTTACAATTTGAAATGATAACTAACTGAAGTATTGAAATACCATTTTTTTGACAATTCTATGTGATAAACTAAAATGGTATGTCCTAAGGTGGTCAGTAGTTTACAAGTGTAAGAGTCACAAAGAGTGCTTTAATGTTAGCTTTATTGCTAACAAGTTGTTTAATATTTGCAAACCTCAATATCTCAGGTTTCATTGTTAGACTATCCCCTGACGTATACAGTTGGCCTAAAGATAAATCCATTAATATCTTTACAAAGCGTATTTGTATCCTAACTGAAATGTAAAATAGAAAATGTAAAATATGATTAAATGAAAATAAAAGATTTTAGAAGTAGGATTCCAGAAGACTCATTTGTAATCTCAGATACAGAAAAAAATGAATGATAAATCAAAAACATAAATGTATCTTAAGATCAGCTAGAATAATTTTTTGGAAGTTGCATCCTGATAAAACGAGCTTTGTAAAAAATCAAAGCTCTGGTCTTCAAAGGGCAGAATTTTTAAGAAGTTCATTTAAAGCTATTTTGTAGGGTGAGTTTCATCTTATAAAACCATCATATTCAGTGTAGACTTATGTTAGTGGTAACATCTGGATATGACAACATAAACTTTTTTAATAGCCAGTGAAGGGAAAAAGACAGGCTATAGCACATTTCTTCCTAATACGGACAAGTAAAAGAGGTCAAAATTAATCATGCCCTTAAAATGTCACTTTCTCTTTATTTGTTATTAACGATAGCTAGGACAGATTGACTAACTCATAGGAAAACATCTTCATTGTCATGATCTGAAGATAAATGAGAAGACTCCCATCCTATATTTAAATTAAAAGGAAAAACTGTCCAAAAATTCCTAATAGATCAGATTTTATATTGATAAATACTAAGTCAACAAAAATTAATACATTTCATAAGAATACATCAGTTTAATAAATATATAACTTTATATAATTCTTTCTTTGTAAGATATTCTTTCTCAGTCTATTCCTAAACAATTATTGTAATTTTTAGATAACATTCAGAAAATCAGAAAAAAAAAATCATGATTATGATTTAGACAGTTTGTTTCCAAATTTTTAAAACAATCTTTCTGGGATTTTTTTTTTTTTTTTTTTTGGTAGGAATTGCCAAACTATGGAATATTAGTTTCATATTAGTGATTAATAGAATTTTTCAATATATTAATATTCTAACAGACTGGAAACTCTATTTCACCCTTTGAAATCAGAAAGAATCTAGGAAACACATTCAGCTAAGTATGCAGGCCTTTATTTCTTCCACTTCCCAAAATATTTCATTTCTGGCTTACAAAGACAGGGAATATCTTTTGTACTATGTTATACTTCTTCAAAATGAAAGTAGAAATGCCACATATGTATTCAACATACATGTGAAAGCTGTCTTGTCAAGTTTCCTGCTCCTGTCCGCTTCAGCATTTGTCCTTCCATGTTCTTTCTTACATCTGTAATATTATTCCTGTCTTGTGATTTTTCATCCTCTTGATTTCTATATAATAGATATGACAAGGCTTGCACTCAGTTTCTTGTTAACAGCTTTACCTACAGCGGAGACGTTAATCAAGACCTAAAGGCAATGTGACAAACCATCCATGACTTAAACAAAGTGATTGCAAAACCTAAAAACCACAACTCTGTTGGACTTCATCTTGCTCGTGAGACAATATGAGTAATTTTGCAGTGTTATACAACCTTTTAACTCTGAATTCCATTAAAATGAATAGTTGTAAAAATTTGACTTCACTGGTAACAGTTTATTAAAAAAGGGTTCTTTTTTTGGGTTTTTTTTTTTCCTTCCTCTCTATCACTTTATTTCACATTATTAATTTTAGTTATACTTAGAAAGGATATATACGCATATATGCTTTTAAATGTATATATACCTTATATGATATATTTGTACCTTTACTACCTAAAGTTCTGACACGATTTTTAATAAAGTCTAAGCCTAAGCTTGTTATCTACATGGATTTCACAAGCAGTTCACTTGCTAACTCTTCTGATTCTCCTTGAATGGTATGTACGTGCTGTGTTTTTGCTGCCCAAAAGAGGAAGAAATTTGTTTTGTAAAGAAGACACTGCCTTTGAGAAATATTATTTCACCAAAAAGTTACAGTAAATACCACTTGGGCAGATAAGAGTTTTGTCAAGGACTTTGGAATACAGTATTTCTCTCTGCCACTAGAAGATTTCAATATGTAAATAAAGAAGACTCATGAGAAAAGACTCATGTCTTAAATATTTGGAAAAATTCTTTACTCCGTTTAAAATTAAAAAAAAAAGTGTACTTCTGACAAGCCAAAAGGATTGCAAATTTTTTGGGCCTTAATAGTTCATTACATGGCCTAGGGAGATAAGTGTATATAAAAAAAAAAAAACATATATCTTATAGAGTATAGGACTGTGCAGGCAAATACTACAGTGTGTATCTTTTTAATTGCTTTTTGTTGAACATAATAGAATGTAGTGTTATTAGATCTCACATATTTTCTTATATCTTGCTGTAATGAGTTTAAAGCTCATTGTTCCACTGAATATCTAAGACTGAAGAAAACAAAAAAAGAATAAAGCTATCACCATTCAAAGACTGAAAATACTGATTTTTGAGTTCTGTTTACTCATTGACAACTATCATTTGTTTTGCATTCTACAGTGCAGTTGTTTATAAATTAAAACTTAACTATCCAAAGATTCATATGTAAAACTTGCCTAGTCAAAATAGGACTAAATAGTATTTTTTTTTTTTTCAGGTACACTAAAACAGAACATTGTATATCTTATTATTTTCTAGAGTTATTTATTGAAAAATGTTCTGTTATCTATGGAAGCTCCAGCAAGGACAGTCTTAATATTTTCTTATCTACAAAAAGCTATATTAAGAGACAATTAATGTTACATTTGAACTCAAAGGTTCAAAAGAGTCAGAATGAAGACTGCAAATGCAACCTCAGTGCACAACTCAAGCCCGTACGTAGGCAGTTTGTAATTATATGAACACAATCCCCTTCTGTGTCATACATAAATAGGTTGGATGGTTTTCACTTTATGAGCAACAACTTATGTTTTCGCTCACACCTGATCTACCCTATGAAAGGCTAGGGAATGAAAATAAAGAATATTTCCTCAGTCCAGGACTGTGGAATCCTGTATATGTTAATCCAATATATCATTTATTTCACATTATTCATAGTCGCTTCATACATTGTTGCTGTGAAGAAAGATTTATTCACGAACTTATTGACTTTTCCCGTTGCACTAACTGTAGCACGCCTAATTTAACTTTATATCTTCATTGTGAAATTCAGAGTGATATTATCCACACTTGAAACATAGCCATCAGAGACAAAAACGAAAAGGGTACAATTTATCTCACTAAACTATAGATATCTTCAGATCAGTTATGTACATATGAGCTAATGACAACATGTTCATATTATGGGTAGAAAAAGATACTTCCTGGATATGCCTCAGTTGGCCTAATTTAAATATCTATATTAGGATGAGAGAAATGATACTCCAAAAGTGCTTATAAAGAAAATCTAAGTAACAACTGCAGACCCTGTAGATTAGATTCCAGCTTGCCAGAATGCCACGTCATTGCTTTAGTCAGAATTATGCTTTTCCCTCAGCCTGTTGCTTCCTTACTCTGTATACATCTTCCATCCTCTGAAATAAACACAGCAAAGAATAAAAGCTATAAATCTAAGCAACATGAACAATGAGAATAAACTAAATTGGAAGAGGTAAACTTTCAGTCTGTTCTTTTTCACCTAAGGTGGCAGTGAAGGTTCCTTAACAATAGAGAAGGAACAATCTCCTACTTCACACAAGAACAAAAGAAGCAATTTTTTTCTCCTTAGCAATATACAAGATGAGAGCACACTTTCAAGATACGTACAGTGGATGCAGTTAGCCGTTGGCCAGATGACCTAATTTGAAGAGGAAACGGCTTACTGGCTTAAAACAGACTTCTAGGAAAAATTTCAGTCAAAATAGAGGCTCCATTAAGTTCCAGGCAGCCAAAATGTGTTTCTGATGCAACAGCCTAGAGACATATGAGCTACTTGCCAACATACTGACTTCTGTTAACCATGTTAAAGTCAGCCAATGAAACTACTTTGCAATAAAGCAGGTGGTAAGACAGGGTATTGTTTAAAAACCCAAAACAGTTATGCTCTTTGGATTTTATTTCGGTTTTGACAGACAAATGTGACTGATTTACACATTTTCATCCTGTTATTTGAGTAAAAAGTATGTGAGTTAAGGCACTGTGTACCTGAAAATTTGAAAAGTCTCTATTTTTATCTGGTGAAGCACGTAATGGAAGTCAAAAAACAATTGACTTTCTTAAACATAGATACACATATTATATACACTTAATAATTATATTTCAGTTTTGCACAAAAATAAATGTTTCCCCCAAATATTCTCTCATCCTTCTCTGATGCTTCTATCTGACCTCAACATTACTTTGAAATATAGATTTCTATATGTTTCATAAGAGTTTTCTCCTCTAATCTGTAGCACTTTCAAATATTATTAGTTAGTTTATTATTATCAGCTTCTTATAAAAAAGGATTAACATCTATTTGGAAGATGCAATTTTCAGAATGTAGTTAGTGTTATTGATTAGGATCCATCTCTTAAGTTATGAAATTTTTAAAGTTGTGCCACGTGACAAACACTCGGTTATGCAAGAAATCTAAGTGTGGCAGGCAAGTTAGAGGACTCATGACCTTCTGGTGCAGAAGCTGGAAACTAGATATCATAGTCTAGGCATTCAAAGCGACACTTGGTGCCTGCGTTCACATTACTGTTAACATTGTCTAATTTTCAGCTCCATATTGCTGACATCTAAGTGTAAGACTCTAAACTGAGGTGTTCACGTGCTACCTGCGTGTCCAGCCTCCATTGTATGGGAGCCTGAATGAATCCACTTAGGTTGTTTGTACCATAGTGTGTTGGTTTGGAGCAGTAGCACAACTCTGAGGCAAATCCATTGTCTCCATTTGCTTGCCTTTATTCAGTTCTTAAGTGGTTTTGATAAGGAAAAATTACGTTCTTTTTAAAACAACTTAAATCAATCTATTCCAGAAGCTCTCTAAAGCCTGGTGGAGGAAGGTTTCTAACTAGCAAAATACTTCAGTGCACACATATTATGCTTGTGCCAAGAGGACTCAAACTACTCAGAGCTCCCACAATACCTGAAGTTATTCCCATGCTGCATAAAGAGCATACATAACATTTCTTGCAACTTTCTTCTGTTCCTTCCTTTTCTCTCTGCACATCTTTTCTCCTTACTCCTTTCTTGTCTAGTGGAGTAGTTAAAAGAGAATTGCCATTGCTAGAAACAGGCCATAGGCCTTATGCTAATCTTATAATAACTTTGCAAAGCCCCACTTCTGGCCTATTAGACTTGTAATCAATTTGTTTATGAGAACTTGCTGAGTGAATAGGAGCTTGGTACCAGGTGTATCTTGCTATGATATGCAGTTTAAGCATGGGATAAGAGTAAAGGCTTTGAACATATGGATAAAGTTGAAAGCAGAGTCCCCAGAATGATGAATAAATCAATGATAGTGAAATATTGATCAATAAAGCACAGCCTTGAAATCTGATGAAAGTCTATTTTAAACATAACAAAGAAAAGAAGTAAGTAAGTAAGGAAAATACCATTGAGCAAGAACAAGAAAAGGCATCTGCTGCAACCTGGGAAAGTAACACCCTCCAACACTATGCAGTACATAGCCTGGGAGTTGGAAGCCAAGAACTGTCTGGAAACTAAAATATCTCATAACAAGAGAAGAGAAGACAGTTAATGTGAGAATGGCAACTCCGTAATCACTTTAGCATTGTCAGAGCTGAGAGTGTGCTGCCTACGCTCTCCACCTGCTCCAAAGGGCATGGCTTTCCTAGCCATCCAAAGTACCTACATTCAGGAAACTACAGGCCTGTCAGCCTCACCTCCGTCCCTGGAAAGGTGATGGAACAGCTCATCCTGAAGGTCCTCACTAAGCATGCGGAGGATGAGAAGGTGATCAGGAGTAGTCAGCATGGATTCACCACAGGGAAATCATGCTTGACCAATCCGATAGCTTTCTCTGATGGAATGACTGGTTGGATAGATGGGGGGAGAGCAGGGGATGTTGTCTCCCTGGACTTCAGCAAGGCTTTGGACACTGTCGCCCATCACATCCTCCTAGGTAAGCTCAGGAAGTGTGGGCAGGATGAGTGGAGAGTGAGGTGGACTGAGAAGTGGCTGGATGGCCGAGCTCAGAGGGTTGTGGTCAGTGGCACAGAGTCTAGTTGGAGGCCTGTGGCTAGTGGTGTCCCCCAGGGGTCAGTCCTGGGTCCAATCTTATTCAATGTATTCATCGATGACCTGGAGGAAGGGACAGAGTGCACCCTCAGCAAGTTTGCTGATGATCCTAAACTGGGGGGAGAGGCTGACACACCAGAAGGCCGTGCTGCCGTTCAGAGGGACCTGGACAGGCTGGAGAGGTGGGCGGAGAGGAACCTCCTGAAGTTCCACAAAGGCAAGTGCAGGGCCTTGCACCTGCGGAGGAACAACCCCATGCAGCAGGACAGGCTGGGGGTGGACCTGCTGGAAAGCAACTGTACCGAGAAGTCCCTGGGAGTGCTGGTGGACAAGTTCAGCATGAGGTAACAATATGCCCTTGTGGCCAAGAAGGCCGATAGCATCCTGAGGTGCATTAGGCAGAGTGCTGCCAGGAGGTAGAGGGAGGTGATGCTGCCCCTCTGCTTAGCCCTGGGGAGGCCTCACCTGGAGTACTGTGTCCAATTCTGGGCTCCCCAGTACAACATGGCACTGCTGAAGCGAGTCCAGTGAATGGCTATGAAAATGATTAAGGGAGCATCTTTCCTTTGAGGAAAGGCTGAGAGAGCTGGGCCTGTTCTGCCTACAGAAGAGAAGGTTCGGGGGGATCTCATCGATGTGTATAAATATCAGAGGGGAGGGTGTCGAGAGAATGGGGCCAGACACTTCTCCGTGGTGCCCAGTGACAGCACAAGAGGCAACGAGCACAAACTGAACCACAGGCATTTCCATCTGAACATGAGGAAAAACTTCTTTGCTGTGAGGGTGAATGAGCCCTGGAACAGGTTGCCCAGAGAGGTAGTGGAGTCTCCTTCGCTGGAGATATTCAAAAGCCGTCTGGATGTGATCCTGGGCAATATGCTCTAGAGGACCCTGCTTGAGCAGGGAGGTTGGACTAGATGATCTCCAGAGGTTCCTTCCAACCTCAACCGTTCTGTGATTCTGTGAATCTCTAGTTCTGTGAGCTTAGCTCCCTCTTTCCGTCTGTGCCTGCTCCAGGAGTCCTGGCTTTTCCAAATTGGCTTGCCACACAATTTTTCAGGAGTATGTATGGCGGCTTGAGTCTATAGGTGTGTTTGAATGTGTGTTTTCCTCACAAATTCTGTGCATTTCTCCTGTTTAGCACTCTAATCCCACAGTAAAGTGTGGCTGCATGTAGTTCTGTTTGGCTACTTACTATTTTGAGCAAAATCCTGACCTACTTGTTGTTGGTGTTCCCTTCCCAAATCTCCTATTTCTTTTAATTCCCTCATCCTTTTTTAACTTCTTTTCTACTTCATGCTCTTGTTTACACAATATCAGTAGCAACCTTTTCCACTTCTCAGGAAATTCAAAGGAGAGTAACCTGAAGCCCTGAGAAAATGGCAGTTAATGTAAATCTGTGCTGTGAAAAAAGCCAAGAATTTCTTATGTGGGAGGATATGCCTGTGGCAATACCAGGAGCTTGCTAACCTTATGATTTTTGCTGGATAGGAAAGGACCAGACAGCAATGCTATAGAAGATTCAGAAGAATAAAACAGACTCTCAGGAAGATCTGGAACCACAAGTGAGGACAGACTGGTAGGCCTACACTTGGCACATGGAGACAACTTTGGAAGGGAACACAAGCAAGTAGCTATTCCTGGCTTCCATACTGTGTGAAGGCTGTCCTTCAACAAATAGGACAACCTGGAGGTGTTCATGCCCTCTAAAAAAGCTCCAGAGTCCCCATACCTAGGCTAGATAGAGCATCACTGTGAAGACACATCTAAGGACACCTCTTCAGCCTACACTGTTGCAGGGGTGTGCAACAGTGCTCTACACTACCTATATGTTGTGCTTTTATATTCATGTTTCTAGAAAGGGAGAGAAGGGCTGTAATTGTACTTTGTCATAGAGGTTCACTATTTGACTCAAAGCTGTCAAGAAATGGTGTGTATCACTGGTCTGACTCGGAGCTTCTTAGATTACCTGCCTTAATATGATGGCTGTGGATGAAATCTCCTGAACACCTACATCAGTAAGTGCCCCCAGGTCGCAAATCACATGCTTAATTTCAGTTTTGTTCAAATAAACCATATATGTTGCCTAATGTGAGAGCACACACCTTCCACCAGGGCTTCCACCGCTCCCAGAAGTTACAGATAATGTGCTAATGGCACTATGCATGCACTGTGAGCCCCACCTCTGCCTCACAGCCAGGGGAATGGCAGGTACAGATTGAAGCATTTTCATTTATTATACTACAAGGGATGACCAGCTGAGGCAGTGGTTGTTGATAGCAAAGCTGTTGTCTTCCTCACATTCCCATTTGGACAAGCAGGGATAGTGTCCATCCTCTTTCAGTCAGTTAAGGTGACCAAAGCACATTGCTGAGACTTCCTCTGCCCATTCTAACTAAATTTCCTGCAGACGTACTACAGGGAAACAGTATGAGCATAATATAGTGTCCTAATGCATAAAAAACCTGAGAGAACAGGGATATGGATATACATGTATATATTTGGATTTTGTAATTCTTTCCGCATACCTCAGATTTTTCAATCCTTGTTAGAAGCTTTTACATCATTCATTAGATTGGTATTACCTGAGCAAAATAATACAAAATCAGAGCCAAACAGAGAAGATTCAGTTTGACATTCAGTGGAGGTTAAGCAGACAAATGCCTGGCATTTTTCCTCATGTTAGCTTCAAAACTCCACAATGATCTATTTATAAAGGTTACCCACACCTTGAAGGATACATAAAATAGGAAAAGGTTCAGACATATATGCTTCAGTAATCATTGATTAAGCAATGAAGTCTAACTAACCTTTAGGTTCTACAAATGCTCCCTTTTATAAATGGAGGCTTTAGAGCAACCCTGAGTGAGCTGAAGTGTTCTAAGCCGATCCTTTGAGACAAAACCCAGTTCTGAGTTATAAAAGAATCAAAGCTGTAGGCTATTAAAAATACATGTGCAAGAAGTTCAGTGAGATACTTTTTCCTCTATGTTCTTAAAGACTGTATGGAATAGAACAAAGAGCATAGAACAGTCACTGTTAGTACTACTACAGAAATATGGGGGAAAAATTGAGTCAATAGCTCAGGTAAAGTGAAATGTAGGAATATACAGAACATGATTCAGTGAAAAAGCTGTGTACATGAAGATAAAAAACTAACTGCTCCCTAAAGGGTTTCCCTACGTGGAAACCAAATATGTCCGGATCTGCATGATTACAAAAAATTTCTTTCTGATTCCAACTGATACTGCCCACCAGTCAGAAAAGTATTCAGTAGAGTTAAAATTGAAGACCTAATTATGATTTTATAGTTCTTCACAAAAACATCACACACAGATTGAGCCTAGATAGCTGCTCCTGAGGTTATAAACAAAGATTTGCAAGCGTACTTCAAAAGAGATTGTGATATCATGTCTATAGGCTTTTTTATCATCTGAATGACCAGGCTCAAAATATTTTTCACAAGACTCTTTTTCTTTGTTAATTTGAATGTCCTAGGAACATATAATTGTTGTTATAGGAAATCCAAAAGTGCATAGGAAGAGAGCAAGGAATTTGAAAAATGCATATATAGAGAACTAAGAAATTGGAAATGACAGAGTGAGAAAGGCATGATAGATGTACAGATTCTGCGGTAGAAAAGCAATAGTGTTCTGAAGAAGCAGAACACACTGACTGCCACCTCTATACTGTGCTGTACCAGTGGTAGCTACTCATAAAGGCTCAGATAACTTCTTGCATAAAATATTGGTGAATCATGGTGTCTGGCATCCTAAAGGACAATCTGAAGCCTTGTGGCGAAAATATCTGTTTTCAGTGACTGTCCAGGGATGGTATCTGTCCCTCTCAAATCTCTAACATGTCTTTTCTCCTACATTTAGATCATTTTGGTTTCTATTCACCCATTGTGAACACAGTATCAGTTAAAGCAAGAGCACAGAAACTTTGACAGTGAGGAAAGTGTAATAGACTGTCAATGAAGAAAGTATAATTGTTTTTTAAAGGTTATTTTGCAAAGTGAAAAAGATATGTAGACTTTTTGAGAACAAATTCAAACATCAGCATTCAGAACACTACTTCATATGCTTCTATTACTCACAAGAATTAACTCCCTTCAAGGGAATCCTCCCCTTGTCTTTTATCTAGCTTTCGCCTCTAGTAAACAAGAGCTTTTCTCCTTTTAAGTGCACCTTCAAACATAAAACCCAGAAGCAGCTCCTCTGCTAAATACTTTGCATGCCTATACATAACTCCTTTTGTTTCAGGGTTTTCTTGGGAGGGGAGAGCAAAAGGTAAAACAGCAGAAGAGAATCAGGGAGGTGGTAAAGGAATGTTTTAAATGGGCAGTTGTAGGCTGATAGCAGTCTTTGTCTTTTTAGGGCAAAATGAATTTAGTTATTGATCAATGAGTGTTTATTCAGGAGTGTACGCAGAAGCATACGCGCAAGTGCTGTCATCTTTTTCTGTATGTGAGCGGGATGACTCTAGAATATTGTGGATGGTAAGAGTAAGTGTATGATCTTAACACAGTTCTTGAAATTTCACTGAAGCACACACAGATAAATTTCTTAACCATCACAAATGAGAAACTCAATCCATAGCAGCTCTGCTGGATAACAAAAGAATCTATTAAGTCTATTTCAAATATACTTGAAAATGACTGGATAGTGAAGGGTGTATGAATAGCAACCAGCTAAAATAGAAAGGTCTCCCATAAATGGGAGACACTGGAAAGTTTGTAAAGAGATGACATTCAAGCACGTTTTGAAAGTCGAACTGCTGATGTTTTGATACTGTATAGAACATTCAACATTTACTTGTGGATTATAGGCTGTAAATTTTAAAAGTATACTCTTCTGACTTTTTGATTTTCAGGAAGTCTGGAAAAAATGAAACTGATCTTAAGATTGAAGCACCAGCATAAGTAAAAAAGATAGAATTTTAAATTGCAAGTATTGACCAGTATTTCTGGTGCCTACATGCTAGATATTACCATAACATTACAATTCTATAGTTACCAGACTAAGACGGAAACTGAACTGATCTTTAACCCATTATTGGCTTCTTGTCTAAGACATTTTCATTTAAATAATAGGGGGAAATTTAAATAATTTTATGTTCTAATTTCTGGAGTGCTAGCATTTTACATCGTATTTTTATATTGAAGGCAGATAGTCATGAGAGGAAATGGGTTACTCATATTTTAGAAATGGACTGTCTAATGCTCTTCAGACCTTTCAGTGCTCCAGAGTAAATCTAACTTTTGCTGTATGAAATCTGAAACACCTGAAGGACAGCAAGAGCTATGTACAAACGCCCTACAGAATTGAGTTTAATAGAAAACAAACAAATAAATAAAAAAGAACCTTGAAAAGAAAAGTCTAATTTGAAAACTGACAGGATTCAAGATTGTTTTTAACTCTACATTTATACCTTCTCTTTATAGTCCACAAAATACTCTTTAAACTATAATCAGAAACCAGCATGACATATGGAATGCATATTTTGAATGACTACTGATCTATTTTACCTGGATACAGATCGACGTCTTATTATGGATGCTGCAATCACATAAATTCACTTCATTGTCATTATTTTGAATATTATATTGTATTAATAATTATTATGTTATTGTAGCATATATTTGAGAAATGATTGTTCAAGTTAATTATTTTTCAATTACTCATAATATATTCTGACCGAGCTCAGCAATCCATATGTCAAGATTAACCATTTTCATTTAAGAATAGCAAGAGTAGCTTAGCTACTAAGGTAAAACCTCAAAAAGGAGAGTGGGATATAAATATGTATGTACACTAACAAATTTTGAGATTCTACTCTCAGTGTCAATTCTAAACTGAATTTTTAATTTTGAAATAGCTAGAAGAAATGTACCTTGAACAAAAAAAAAAAAATCACTCAACTTTTTTTGGTTTATCCATGAGAAGTTCAAGGAATTCTTTTCCTTCACCAGTCATGGGTTCGATAGCATCATCTCACGCGGTTTTGCTATCAAAAAAATGATTTTAAATGTCAGCAACTGCCAAATAAACAATTCATGCAAAACATCTATTTAATTGTGTCACTAATTCTTTATGAAGACTGCAACATCCCATTACTTTTAGATATTATGACAGTAAGCAGAAGTATAAAATCCTAAAATCAATTTTAATCTCCACACAAAAGATAATATGAACCTAGCTAAATCTCTGAGTGATGGCAATGAAAAGTTCTACCAGCAAACAGATCTTCCAGACTTTAAAATGAAGAAAAGTGGTAGGAGTACGTCTATGCAGTATGCATTTGAGGTTATAAGAAGCAGCCTTTCTCCTTTTCTTTCTTAGTACTGAAGTTTGCAAAATTGTTTGCCTTGCTAAATAACAAGAAATATGCATTTACGATACAGCATGTGTAGCATATGCAGTAGCATGCAGTTTCTGTTATCTCTGTGACTCAGATCTGCTTTGATGATTTGCTGCTTTCAAATTCTTCATAGCCCTTACTCAATTTCTTTACCTTTAACATTAATCATTTAATACATCACCCAGTTCAACCGCAGAACAATTTAATTAGGTTTGGCAATTAACTGAGTGCTATAATTAATATAATTCATATTTGTGGAATTTGCCTGATATTTTACACATGAAGGTATGCTACCTTTCCTTTGAATTAGTTTTCCAATTCTCATTTAAATAATTTAAAGGATATTTTACCCATAGCTACTAGTTTCCTGATTAGGTTACCTTGTACCAAAGTACCGATTGTTACCCTTTCAGATGCTACACAACCCTCCATGGATAGCTGACCATTTACAGCAGTAGCAAAGGTACTCACGGTCTTTGATCCGAAGAGTTTAGTGTAGAAATTATTTTAATAAACCTAACAGTCATAATTATCTCTAGCAAACAATGAAGAAAAACTGATCATGCAATTTTGTATGCATATTTCTAAGTATCTCATGCAAATCATTATATATTATTTTTACTAATTATCTCATGGTACCAGTATCTCCATAGAAAGATTACCTCTCCATTGATAGTTAGAGCATCTAAATTTAAATTCTTTTAGTTGTAAGTGTGATTTTTGTTGAAATTACTTCATATTTCTACATACACATACAGGTCCTTTCCTCTTAAGCTGGTCATAATAATGAAGGGTTAGATTAGCATTATTGGACTGTGAACATTTAAAAGCTGGTATCTAACTTCAGCTAACCATCTTGACAGCCACTGTCGTCAATGAACAGACTCAAAGATGGTCAATGGTTAATTCATCTCAAATCACTCTCTGGAGTTTTTTCTGCCTTTCTTCTGTCTATCAGCATTGACTAAGTTATGGTTTTCAACTGTCTCATCAAAGAGCTGCTTATCTGTCTCAAAAAAAAAATCTATGAGCTATACTCAGTCCTATTTTTCATCAGTAGATAAGAAAGTTTGCAGCATTAACCGATTAACACTTAAAAATAGCCGTAGTTAGAAATTAATAGTGTTAACATTGTCATTAAAAAAATTAATTAGGTACTAACAGCATTTTAGAGGTAGATCCCCTCTATGGCTGAAGGTAGATCACAATCATGACACTTATTTACCAGCTGCCTATCTGTGTGTCTCTGTAAGGTTTCTTTGGGGTTTTGATATATGGTTATTTGTTGCATTTGTTTATTCATAATATTCTGATATTATTTGAAACACCTGTGTTCTGGTATTGGCCACCTATTCAATAACACTGTTTGCCGAGCTTACTATAGGTACCTACTTTTTAAATTATTAAAGTCAGACAAGATGAATCCCCTCCTAAATGTACCAGATAAGAATGGTATGGTAGCCTGTGTGTAATATTGAATACTGATTATGTAATTTCATGCTATTTGTACTTCTCTTTATTTTACTGTTATATTGAAATGATATTATAAAACATTATTTTTTCAGTATTTAGTTGTAGCCTAAATTCAAATGCTAAATGGCTCCCAACTGGTGAAATATAAGATGTTAAAGTGTCTTTACTTTCCTCATATGACAAGCTCTTAAGAATGTTTAAAAGTGACTAGACCGAAAAAATATTTTGCACTGAACTACTAATCAGGAATGATATCAAGTGAGACAAGATAAAATGAAGAACAAAAACTTGAATACTGCAAAATGTCTGCAGAGATTTCACTTATAAAGTGTATTCAACTTTATGGTTCTGTTGAGTCCTTGGTTGTAAAGAAAATAAAAGATGAATTTCTTTCTTTAACTATTTTTAGAGCATTTCTGAATACAAACTCTTTAAAGAATTCCATATGAATGTTGCATTCTTTAAATTTCTGATCTATTTAACTGATATATTCAATGTAGTAATGCTGCATTAAGTACCGTTAATCTATTTATTAATGCTATCTAGCTCCTCAGTACTACTAGCCAGTGCATGAAAGAATGAAAGAAAGAGGTTCTGTATCTTAATAAAGTGCAATTCCAGCCAAATACTCAAAAAAATCAAATATACACAAGATGTAAAGGTGAGGGAATATATTTCTTTTCTTTTTTCTTTTTAATGTATGATACAAAAGAGAACCCTGAAACATTTATTTTTTTTCAAATCAGACTTTGTTTTTTCCAATGTATATATAAAAAATTATATATAAATTTATTATATATTATATACGTATATAAAATATAATAATTTATATAAAAGTAATTTTACTACTGAATAATTTAAATACAATTATATGTAGCATATGAAAAGCATTTAAGGTAATAATATTAATAATCAAATTATTTTTCTAATCTACAACTCTATTGGTATGCAATAAATTAGCACTCATTAAACAAGAGGCTGAAGTGATTACTCAAAAAATATGGAAAATTCTTCTATTCATTATTCTTTTCTAAACTTCATCAGAAAGTATTCCAAAGAAATAAGTAAGTACTTTTAATATCCCAGTAGTTAGCAAAACTTTAAAAACTACCTGTCTTGATTAAAGGTTATATTTTTACACTTCTGTGTTACTGATCAGACACTTTAAATTCCTGTGACAGAACACAGATTTAAAATGAGCAATTGAATTAATTATTTTAACTAGTTCTCCATTTCCCTGGGCTTTGCAGTTGTCATCACTTCTCAAAAAATGAAAGTCAAATTCAGGCTGATCTTTCTTTTTTCCTCTGTTTTATTTTCTTTAAAAACCTGACTTTTGCCTAGAATTGTCAGTGATAGATCAACATTTATAGCCCTCACTGACCATAAATGTACTTTGTACTTATTATTACAGAACTCCTACTCCTATTATTCCTTTTTTGTGAAAAGGAGAATTGAAATGAAATGGGGTGAAATTTATTAAATTTATTAAATTTATGTCAATTAAAAAATGGAAAAGAAAATAATATAATTAATGCCTTAGTAAAATTAGTCATTACGATGGTTACTTTTGGCACTCAATTCACAAAATCTACTACAGGCTGGTGTTCACGGGGATGCAACAAGGAAGGCTAAAGCCTATTTGAAGTTAAATCTGTCAAGGGATGTCAAAAACAACAAGAAGGGCTTCTTCAAATACATCAATAGCAAAAGGAAAACTAGGGAAAATGTTGGCCCGCTATTGAATGGGGCATGGGCCCTGGCAACAGAGGACACAGATGAGGCAGAGATACTGAATGCCTTCTTTGCTTCAGTCTTAACTGCTAAGGCCAACCTTCAGGAATTCCAGACCCTGGGGACAAGAGAGGAAGTCGGGAGAAAGGAAGACTCTCCCTTGGTGGAGGAGGATGAGGTTAGAGATCTTTTGTCCGAATTTGACATCCATAAATCCATGGGCCCCGATGGGATGCATCACCGAGTGCTGAGGGAGCTGGCGGATGTTATCGCTAGGCCACTCTCCATCATCTTGGAAAGGTCCTGGAGATCAGGAGAGGTGCCTGAGGACTGGAAGAAAGCTGATGGCATTCCAGTCCTTACTAAGCATGCGGAGGATGAGAAGGTGATCAGGAGTAGTCAGCATGGATTCACCACAGGGAAATCATGCTTGACCAATCCGATAGCTTTCTCTGATGGAATGACTGGTTGGATAGATGGGGGGAGAGCAGGGGATGTTGTCTCCCTGGACTTCAGCAAGGCTTTGGACACTGTCGCCCATCACATCCTCCTAGGTAAGCTCAGGAAGTGTGGGCAGGATGAGTGGAGAGTGAGGTGGACTGAGAAGTGGCTGGATGGCCGAGCTCAGAGGGTTGTGGTCAGTGGCACAGAGTCTAGTTGGAGGCCTGTGGCTAGTGGTGTCCCCCAGGGGTCAGTCCTGGGCCCAGTCTTGTTCAATGTATTCATCGATGACCTGGAGGAAGGGACAGAGTGCACCCTCAGCAAGTTTGCTGATGATCCTAAACTGGGGGGAGAGGCTGACACACCAGAAGGCCGTGCTGCCGTTCAGAGGGACCTGGACAGGCTGGAGAGGTGGGCGGAGAGGAACCTCCTGAAGTTCCACAAAGGCAAGTGCAGGGCCTTGCACCTGCGGAGGAACAACCCCATGCAGCAGGACAGGCTGGGGGTGGACCTGCTGGAAAGCAGCTCCGAGGAGAAGGACCTGGGAGTCCTGGTACAGATATGTCCTGGGGTGCATGAGGAAGAGTGTTGCCAGCAGGTGGAGGGAGGTGATCCTCCCCCTTTACTCAGCTCTGGTGAGGCCTCACCTGCAGTGCTGTGTCCAATTCTGGGCTCCCCAGGACAAGAGAGACATGACAATAATGGAGAGAGTCCAGCAGAGAGTTAAAAGGATAATTTGGAGACTGGAGCATCTCTCCTATGAGGAAAGGCTGAGAGAGCTGGGCCTGTTCTGCCTACAGAAGAGAAGGTTCGGGGGGATCTCATCGATGTGTATAAATATCAGAGGGGAGGGTGTCGAGAGGATGGGGCCAGACTCTTCTTTGTGGTGCCCAGTGACAGCACAAGAGGCAACGGGCACAAACTGAACCACAGGCATTTCCATCTGAACATGAGGAAAAACTTTGCTGTGAGGGTGACTGAGCCCTGGAGCAGGTTGCCCAGAGAGGCTGTGGAGTCTCCTTTGCTGGATATATTCAAAACCTGCTCGGACACAGTCCTATGCAATGTGCTCTAGATGACTAGATGGGGTTGGACTAGATGATCTCCAGAGGTCCCTTCCAACCTCAACCATTCTGTGATTCTGTGATCAGAGCAACAACTTTTTAAATTCTTTTCCAGTATTTTCCTTCTTTCGTTCCTTCCTTCCCTCCCTTCCCCCCGCCCTGTTTTTTCTTTTTCTTTTCTCTAACTCTTTTTCTTTCTTTCTTTCTTTCTTTCTCTCCCTCCCCTTCCCTTCCCTTCTCTTCCCCATCTCCTTTACTTTCCCATCTCCTTTCCTTTCCCATTTCCTTTCCTTTCCCATTTCCTTTCCTTTCACTTTCCTTCTTTCTCTCACTCTTACTTTCTTGTCCTTTTTTCTGTGTCTTTTCTTTCTCTCTCCATCTCTTTTTCATTCTCTTTGTTTAGCTCCTTTTTTTCTTTTGTTCTTTCTTTCTTTATCTTCTTTTCTTCCTTTCTTTCTTTTTGCACTAGCTGTTTGCTATAGCAGGAATTCCATATTAAATATATTAAATCTATATCTGGATTTTCACTATATTTCTCTCATTATAATTAAGGAAATTTGTCTATGCCAAATACTATTCAAGTATAATTTTTGCATAAAAATAGATTTTCTATTCTACGAAGAATTTTAAAATTTTGGCAGGTGCAAAGAATTGCACTTACAGGCTATGAAGGCCCACCTCATGCCATGGTATTTTTTGCCTTGCTCTTAATTAGGATGAATATTTATTAACCAGTAATTTGTAGAATATAATTTTAAATAACATGTAGTGTTTCATCATTTGACTCACAAACTACCTATATTTCATCCCCCAGTGCAATACCCTTCATTCCATGACTGGTCAGTACTAATGTCTATATTTAAGTCTGATTTCAATAGGATCTCATTTTCTGATAGCGAAGGATTTTATTCTTTTCCTCATGGATGTGGAGGGTGGGACTGAAAACCATCTTTGTATTCTGCTAAACAAGAAATTTACATGAAAGTGACAAAAGGAGTTTATAGCATGAACAAGTACTAGTAGATTAAAATAAAATATAATAAATGTTATTACTAACCAGCAAATCCTACATGTTTATTTTCTTGCTACACATTGTTTTCTTTATGTGTAAATTGCACCCATTTCACGCAGTCATTAAATGCCTGAGACTGCAAAACCACATTCAGTTTACCAATCAATTCTTACATTTACAATGAACGTATAACTTTAGTGTATCTTCCTTCATCATTTAACTTGTATTGGTCCAGATAATTTAACGATAGTTACAGCTACTTTGAAAAGGATGGATCTTTATCCCGTGAAGTAAGCAGTTCTTCAAGACATTGAGAACTGTGAATGCGATGGAATGGCTTCAATTCCAGTTGTCTGAAACAATAACTTGAAACAGTTTCTCTATTGAAATGGTTGTGATTCAGCCAAAGATATGCAAGAAATGGCAAGCAGTTAATCAAGCTTTGAGAAGTTACTATTTCAGAATATTTATTACAGAAAGTTCAGTGTGTAAGAATTCTAGTATATGACAAGCAATCAAATCTCAAACAGCGTACTGCAGAGCAGATCAAGTGCATGATAGGGTCTCCTGGTGGGAATCCACCTTATATAAGTTTATTCAGTTAAAGTTATTTGTTCATTTTTAACTAACCATCTAATCTTCCTCTATAGCCAAGACAAAGGAGAAGTACTTCAAATAGCAATATATAATACCCTAAAATAGGTCTCCAAGATGGAGGTTGCATTGACAACTGAGCCGTCCTAGGAGCTCAGCTGGAGCAAAGGAGCAAAAGAAGGTGGCTTCACATCCTTTTTTCCCCATGTCCCCAGCCTTTCCCTCCATTTATTCCTCTTCTCGCTGTCTGTTATTCCCAGTGACACAGTCCTATTTCTTTTCTTTATGTGGAACGAGAGACTCCTTTCCTATTGTTCTCGTCAGACGCTCTTAAGTTGATCTGAGCACTAACTTTTGCAAGTCTGTTCCTTTTTTTGGTTTCGGGTTTTTTTTTTCCCTCTTCATTTATTTCCTGCTGTGTTAGTGACTGAGGCCTGTGTTACTGAACAGCTCTATAGTATCACACGATAAACAGTGAAAGTGCACAGCAGAAACTGGGGGAATGGAAGGAAGACGAATGGACTATCTCATTTCAGCTATTATATTCTGGACATCTTTTTAAATATCTGATGCTAGCTGACTTGAATTTTAACCTCTACTATCAATATGATTGCTTATACTTTTAAGTTTGATAGTTACAGGACTACCATAATAGAAAAATTGGGTGAGGGGGATTAAAAGTTATGTATCTAACCTTATCAGAGTTTAAATTAAAACTGCATTTCATCTCATTAAGTGTGTATGGAGCAAACTTACCTGTAAAGATCTTGAGACTATGGTCCTGAGGTTATGGCATGCATGCTGAATGCAGTACTATTAGAAAATACCCATACCAGACATGAATTTGTGACTTGCTTGTAAAATACTGTGAAATGATATGAAATGACATTCAACACCTCTATAAAACAGGATGCAACCTGACTTTAATATGTATATACAACATCTTTTCAAAATTTGTCTTTCAAAATGCTTTAATAATTTCTTACCACTGTTTTGTCCTTTGGTAATAGTTAAACAAAAAAACAAAAAAACAAAAAACAAAACCATAAAGGACACTGGAAAGCTGATTTAAAACTTGTGCTTGCTGTTATACCTATTTCTGCTTCCTGTAAGGGGGTGATGGATTTTCATTTGCCTGTAACTTCAGTAGAGACTGGACTACACTTTAAACTCTTACACTCAAAATAGGGTACAGAACTGAGCATTCCCACTTTGTTACTGTTTCATATTTACTGCTTAATAGCATTTCACTTAAAGCCAAACCTTTATGTTTCTGAAATTAATATGCTTGTCAGAATGTTTTATGTTGGAAAGATTTGCACTATAGGATTCAACAGAGTTGAAATAGGTAATAAGCGTTGATGGCACAGTCAGGTTCAACATACAGCTTATTCTTTCTCTTTCATTAATTTTGCCCAGGTACAGTTATTTCCCATCTTATTAACAATATGGCCGTTCTCTGGTACAGACAGAGCATTAAAAATATATTAAGTATTGCACAAACAGCTGTAGAAACAGGGAATGTAGAAGTTAAAATCAAGAAAGCTGTGAAGTAATGAGCTTTTAGATAGCAATTAAACAGGCACAGTGTGTCATGAAATAGTTTGCCCGAAACACTCACACTTTTCCCTTAGCAGGTAAAAGCTGGGAAAGAGTTCTTAACGATGCTAAATCAGTTAGCAGCTTTTGAGAGCAGAAGCTGTCTCTTTATATGGCACCATCATGATCTTTGTTTAGGATCTAACATTACTGTAATATAAACTAAAGCGAAAAAAAAACAAAAAATAAAACCTTTTCTAAACCATAGAGAACTGAAAGACTTAGTGATACAGCGCCTACAGAGAATAAGCACCTTATTCTAACGACTTCTCAGTGCTTCAACTATATTTTTATCTAGGAAAAGTCTATCTTCATTTTCAAATTATCACATAACTTTGCTGAAGGCAAGGATATTGAAATTGGTAGTAGAGCTCACAGGCAGTACAACAGCAAACAATATTTATTTGAATATGCTTGCAGAAGTAGTTCTAAATAATTTATACTGTTGTGAGTATAACATGAAAGTGGGGTTAAAGTAAGGGCTTATATCTTTTTCAAAAACTCAGAAGATTCATTTTTTCAAGTATATATGAAGCTCTCCATGGAGTAGGCAGTTGATTACAGAGCTTTCAATTTGCCAAGTTCATTACTGTGCAAAGATATAAATTCATAATTTTGGTGGCAGAAGATACCTGTGTGTATTTGGAAACATTACTTGAATTAGCCCAGCTCTAACCTAATACAAGGTGAAAAAATAGTTATGTACTTGGTAGCACATACAAGTCAGTCAATTTAGCAAAATAAAGCAGAAATTTGTTTATGACTAAATCATACTTAGTCACATATATTTATTCTTTTTCTTAATAACCTGACATTAAGGTTACAGACTTATGAGACCTGAGTCAGAACAGATAAAGAAAGACTAAAAATACCATAATAAAAGTGAGAGTACGCTATACTGTTCATTAAAAAGGATGAAAAGTTTACCTATCTTACCCTTTTTTAAACACAGATCTCAGTCAAAAGCAACAACTAAAAATCTGTCCACATCTCAGCCAAGTATTAATCAAAAAGTTAAGATCAGGAAGAGACAAGATAACTGTGAGATGGTCAGCATGACTGAACGGTCAAGGGTGAGATTTATCTACTTTCTTTAGCTATCTTAAAAGCTTGCTGTCTAGTCTAAGCTAATCATGTACGCTCCGTCGTTGCCAATAGAAGTAGAAAGATAGCTTCAGAGAGCAATTTTCCCCACATAATTTGAAATCTTACCTCAGAATGGGGTGACTAGGAGTATATAGCAACTTCCTAATTTGCTATATATCTTTAATGACTACAGAGAAGGTCTATATGATGAGCTTAGACTAGAGAAATAGCTTTCAGATAGCTAAAAATATAATGTGAATTGTATTCCAAACGCCTAACTATCATGGCAGCGGACATTCTAGTAATATATAGGTCTTGAGATTTGGGCATTCACATCTTCTGTCTGAAACTGGTGGGCAGTGAAACGGCTCACTGATGCAACAGCTGAACTTACCTATGATTAGGAATGCTTGAAAATATGGAAGACTCAGCAACCAGATTGCAAAAAACCTGGGAAATAACTGGCCTTGGGGTCCAAACTGTTCCGTAAGAGCCCCACTGCATGACAACACAGAGTTGACCACCTTGGCATTAAATCCAGTCTTTAGCAGTGTCAGAAAGCCATTCTCTAAATACATCGTTTGCAAAGTACTTTTCAATACGGTGCTCCACATCACAGGTAAGAAAGCAATTTTAACACACGAATAGAAATGAGAAGATAAGCTCCATAATGTGCCTAACAGAATTTTAAGTCTTCCAGAACTTTGACAAGGATTGCCTCCATCGCTTTCTTAGTGTGAACACCCATAAACTACTAACGGGGCTTTCCAAGACATTCTGCTTTCTGAAAGGTTCCTATGAGCATTCATCACTATTGTTACAGAATAAGTCTTCCTTCTCTCCTTTCAGGATTCCCCTCAATTCAGTGCGTAGCAACTCAGATCAAACAAACAGCTGTCCTCCCTGATATCCACACATTTCCTTTTAGAAGAACATTATATAAGAACATTTTATACACACACACATGCACACACATGCATACATGCATACATACACACATGTAAAAAATGTGTTCATGTGTGTATATATATATATATATATGTATGTGTGTGTATATGTATATGTATATACATATACACACACATTAACTTTGGAAGAAAAAGCCCACAATTAAACAGTTTTACAGCTCATAAAAGTTTCACGAGAACAGATGAGAACAGCAGCTTGTACAATGGCTTGTACTCCTGTATGAGCAGGATGCTGATTTAGCAAAACTTACCCTGATCCAGTTAAGTTTCAGATGCTACAAAAAAAGGGAAAAATAGTTGATGTCAATTTAATTTTCTCACTGAGAATTCAGTTCTACTAAGAGCATCAACGCATCCTACTGACACCACAGTGTCAATACTGAATTGTATTCAGTATTCAGGTTCAATACTGAATTTTTCTTCTTCTGAAGAAAAAACATTCCTGAGTCAAATTTTAAATGAAAGGGAGAAGAAGGGGAGAATAGAGAACAGAAAGTGTAGGAGAGAATTACTCTTCAATGTTAGAGGTGACTGAATGAAATTCTGAAACATTGGAATGTAGCACATTTTCAGTCCCCCTTTTTCTTATAATTAAGGGGGAAAAAAAAGCAAATTAAAGATACTGTTCTCTGGTTTATAACATCAAATACATTACAAAAATGGTTAAGAACTGATTAAGAACACATGTGACAGTAGTCAGAGATTAAATCCTGCTTTGCTTTTGTCTGCATATACATTCCAAGGAACCTTATTTGGAATATTTTCTGCATAATAACTAAAATTGCAAGAAATATAATTTCCTACAAAAGTCTACAGATTGTTCTCATTATACTTTTCTATCTTTAATGTACATTCCCAAAACTCGATCCTGAATAGTTGCTCTCTGGATCCACTTAATAGATCTACCCGACAGAACTACTAAGAGTCTACAAGGGTCTCAATTTCAGTGAAAATCAGGGAGTTTGTTTCCAGGTAGGATCTTGGAACTTCCCCTGGTTGTTCCTCTAAATAAGTTAAACGTGATTTATATAAAGATATTATTCTCCCTAGGTGGAGTCTCCATCCTCAGAGATATTCAAAACCCAAGTGAAGAGGGTCCTGAGCAATCTGTTCAAGCTGACCCTGCTTTGAACAGGAGGATTGGACCTAATGATCTCCAGGTCTCCATTCCAACCTCGCTCATTTACCTGTTGCCCATTTAAAGAAATCAATGATATTAAAAAATGCATGGACTTGAGTCTTATACTGAACTGGTCAAGAGTGATCACTCCTCATATTTACCCCCAAAAATCTGTCAACGATCTTTTTCTTAAAGATTATACTTCACTGGAATTCTACCTCTGATTCTACAATGAATAGAAATAGCTGGTCATGATAGGCTTGCAAAAAGAGCCCTATTAGCTGAGATCATAGTAGGTGGCATTAATTATTTCTATACAAATGTTTCAGGAAGTGCAATGATAATGCATTAATTCACTGAACCACCTAGACTACTTTGTTTTTTTAACACAAATTTATCCCCAATAGCATAAGAAATCTGTTGGCTGCTGTAGTGTACCATGTTCTGTCATTTTTATTTGAGACAAATTTGATACGCTATAAGAAGATTTTAATTTTAAAATGTCATTGCTCCTAAAGAATGATCTATAATTATGTGCTCTGGTAAACTAATGTGGTCAATTTAGGTATGGGTCACTTCCTCTGCCGTATATAATGTTTTCATTCATTGGCCATCAGGTAAGCAGACAAGCTGCTCATGAACTCCTGATATTAAATGCGTGCTTTTCCCCAAACTAAAGCCACTGACTTTATAATGTGTGCCTTGGATTAGCTTTTTTTCCTCAGCACTTCACTTCAGCATATTTCTATGTATAATTATACAGACATATAATTCAAAGTTCACACTGTACTTCAGTTCTGTAGCTCCACATAATTGCTTTCAATCTTAGAATGCTGAAGGCCAATTAAAATGGACAATTACTGTGATTTTACTAGTTCAGTTACAGCTATGTAAGCTTTGAAATTTCTGAACTCTTCAAGAACTCATTATGCCTAAGGGTATTTAGCAACTTCCATATACTTTGGTTTATATATTTGTCTCTGACAAAATAAACAACTTCATTTTAACTTAAAAAATTAAAAAGTCAGTGTCAAGAACTTCTGTAAGGACCAGCAAAAAAAGACTATTTTGTGGCTAATAATTTTTAGCATAGTAGGGCAGAGTTTCAAAAGTATCTGTACATCATAGGAAAGAAAAGGGATCAATGTACGTAGGTCAGCTAAGATTTAAGAATACAAAGTGAAATTTAGGTGCCTGTGCTTTATAGACACTTCAGTTTTCATAAAACAGATGACTCCTCCAAGTAAGTACATTTCTGCTTCCAGATATGAAGTGAATCAGAATCAACAATCTGTATCGTTCAATATTTACGTTATTCCTAAATCCTAAGAGAGTTTATAAACTGGGCATTTTACCACCAGAAAGGTCTGTCCAGCAGATTTTGGAGACAATATATAACCCTCAAGTTCAACATACATACATATCAGCTGTTGCTTTCCCCTCTTTGCAGCTGATAGACATTTAAACGTGTTTAGTTAAAAAGAGAGAAGGATGGTACAATCACCACTGATTTCCTCTGCACACTCATCTAGAGATGGCATTCTTCCTTCTAGCTGCCGTCTCCAACTTTTCTGCTTGATCCTTTCAATCATTTGCTAAATGAATGAAAACAGACTTGGAAATGGTTACATTTTCACAGATTAATGTTTTATATTACCAATATTTCAACTCTTTATCTAGAGCTCAACCGAGAATGGAAAGAAGTAGCAATTTACATAGGGAAAGAAACCTCTGTAGATGGAGCGGCAGTTTATTGAACAGTAAAAAATTTTGAGGTGGATCTTCCTGTACGTCATCCTTATAAAGACTATTTCCGTAACATCAAAAAGTCTTTGAGGCACTGCAGCTTTTTAATAGATTTTGAATTAGAACAAGGTAACTGTTGAAACAGAAAAAAAAAAAAAAAACAGGTCTGCCAGCTAACACATATTAAAAAAAAAAAATTATAAACAAATATTTCCCTTTCCCACAGTCTGTACACAAGGCCAGCCTGTCCTTCAGACTTGATTCTGGTTCATTAGCTTTCATCATGGTCTCCTTTGCAACAAACCATACTCGATCACTTCTTTACTGTGAGGGTGGCTGAGCACTGGATCAAGTTGCCCAGAGAGGTTATGGAGTCTCCATCCATCCTTGGAGATATTCAGAAGCTGTCTGGACGCGATCCTGTGCAATGTGCTCTAGAGGACCCTGCTTGAGCAGGGGGGTTGGACTAGATGATCTCCAGAGGTCCCTTCCAACCTCAGTCATTCTGTGATTCTGTGATTCTGTGATCACTTCTGGTCTCTTAGGGAATGTCACTGCATCTCCGTCGCTTCCGTGGACGAGTTCCTCCAAGGATCTGGACCTAGACCTGGGCTTAGGCACTGTACTTGCTGCATCTTGCACTCTGTATGTCATCCTGCACCCCAGAGGCTTCTCCCAGCTGAATAAATTTGTCCCTCTCTTTTCATCTGCCACAGATGGGGAAAAATAAAGACATTGACAGTAGAGCACATAAGAGGTCCGCATTCCTACCCACTTCAGAAAACCCAGTTTTGAGAAGTCTGTTATAGAAAAGGTGTTCCAAAAATCAAACCAATGAGACTTTAGGGTTCTACAGTACTTGATGCCTTTCCTAGACTTTGCTATTCATTCTATAGTACAAATCAGAAGCTGAAGCTGTGATACACAACCATTCTTTGTTTCTCCCTAATGAAGCAGCTTAATCAGCAAATTTACAACTCAGATATCTGTTGCAATGAAATGTTCTAGGCAGAATTATTTGTTGGTTGGATTGCATGTCTATAGAATGTGTAGGGACTATACTTGATTTTAAACAGTAAACAGGAGTAAGTATGAAAGTAGCTAGCTGGCAGGTTCTGTTGAGACATACATTTCCGAAATTTCCCTTACATTTAGTTGTAATTGTCTTTTAAAAAGAAACATTCTTTTTTGCAATTTGCTTTTTATAACAAGTCATTACCCTACCCTCTCTTAATTTTTTTAACACGTAAGTATATTCTATTTTGCAAGTTATGCAATTATGGGAACTAGAGGGGGAGTTGTTTTGTTATCTCATTTTGATTCTGTAAAGTTTCTTTGTTTTTTTTTTTTATTTTGGGTTTTTTTTGCATGACTGGAGTGGTATAATGACTTCAGATAAAGACAATAGCGATGTTTGTATATAAATCTCTAATTTCACAAAAATTAACGCCTTATTCCTTTTTTGAGTCAAAGATTAGAAAAGCTAGACTAAATAGCTTTCCAGTCTGTTACAAATTTACTACTGAAAATTTACTTTTTTTTCAGGATTCTGATATTACAAAATGGGATCAACTTTAAGCCATTCTACTCTTCAATAACTTAGAACATATAGAGCTAAGGGACATTTTCTAATTAATTTATGAAATACCTGTATGCTTGTTGTTGATATTTAAACACTTTTAGCCTAAACTGCTTTGACTAGATTTGATTAAGGGTTTGGAAAGTCATTTTAAACATTTCTCTCTCTCTGTTCTGAAAACATGGCCCTATACTTAGGCACTGTGACAAAGCTGTTTGTGTAGTGTGAAGGTGAGTGAATGTTAAATTGCAACTATCAGAAGCAGTCAAAATGTACTAAGTCAGAACAGATTGATGAGATTCTTATTATTTATTTTCCCACAGTAAACTCAAAGGGAAACACAAAATAGGTCACATGGCTCAGTCATTAGCAATCAGGTTCGCTGAAAGAATGATTCGCTTTCTTCTATTATTCTCTTTTTCTCACTCACAACATCAGCTAAGGTACCTTACCTCTTGTTTCATTTCGGTGGGGAGAACAGAGAAAATCTATGGTTCTAAGTTATGATGTGTGATCGTTAAGCCAGAATCTTTGGAGGCAGCTAAGTCTAACTGTTATTGGGGACATTGTTATTGTCGAGAAGAGAGGGAAGCCACCGTCAGAATATTGAATATCTGATTTCTTGTCAAATCCTGAAGTTTATTCCCCAGTCCCTGTAAAATGCAAATGGGGCAGCAAAAAATCAAAACTTTATTATTCCTGATAAATGTCATCAATAATATGGGTATTTCAAGCCAAAGAATACTGTGTCAAACAAATTCCTTGACTCTGTGAGATAGCAGGGCTCAGCAGCTTCTGTCAGAAAAAGTGAATCAAAAACTACAGCTAGAAAAGCAGGTAGCCAGAGTTACCATTTTGTGTTGTTCCCTGGGTCACCAGTTCTTCATTTCTCAAGGAGATGTAAAAGCCAACGTTGTGCATTTGAAAGTCTCCCTGACTCCCAAAGGTGAATGTCTCCTTGGTATGTTTAACTTTTGGTTCAGGACTTTCCATCTGAAAAATTTTCAGGACATGTCTCTTCTTGCCACTTTACTCAGAGACGCTGACCTGTGGAGAAGTAGGTTTAGACGTTTGATGACGATGGGGACCCTAACAGTTTGGGTTGATTCTTTGTCTGTTCAAGCGTGGCCAGTCACAGAGCTGCACGTTCAGACACATTATTCAGACCTGGCATACTGACTTAAGTCTGAAAAGTGCATCTCCTGCTCTGGTACTCAGTCTTCAATCCACAGGCTGTTTCCTATCAGTTAAAATAGTGTAAGCTTCACATATATAAGTACCTCTGCTAAATGAACCATTCTGTAAGCCAGGGAGACGTAAAGTCGATTTTCGGTGGCACACAAAAGTTAAAGCTTATGTCTTTATGAAAAATAATTGTAATAGATTTTAAATGAGCTGATCAGCCATGTTATCTGGTATAACATACATATATATTAAAAAAAAGTATAAATAGTGGAGAATGTATTTTTTAAAACTACTGTCAGATTCAAGATGGGAAGATAGTTATTATCAGATAAATCTCTGGATTTACAGAAGAGATAGACTTTTCAATTTCCCAGTCCAAATGAACACTTCTGAAAGTCAGAGTTAGGTTAATAATGTGACAGAGTGAGATATTATATCGCGAAATGTTTCTGAGGTCTGCTGATCACGTATTTCACAGGTTGCGATTTCAACATTAAGCTTGTGTTTTACTTTAAACTATTAATATATTTGAAAAGAGAAGTGTTATTTCTTTTACAATAAAAATTAAATTAAATCAAATTTCTAAGTGAAAAGATTTTTTGATAATACTAATGTCCATAGTGTAGCAAGCTTTATGACAGAAAAAAAATACCTCAGGAGTTATAATACCACTTATAACTTGGGAGAACTGTTTTTGTTGCTGCATTTCCTTGTGATTTTGGTCAGATGGTTTAATTCTGAACCACTTCTTCCTGGTATAAGCTCCTGGGGAAGTACCATTGTACTTACATCTTCACTAGGAGAAGGTAAATGAGCTAGAGAATAGGCGTACCCTAATAAGAAGGGTATTGTAAATAGCTTTGAGAAAATTGGTGTCGTTCGCATCTGAAGATGATTCTAGGCTCATACATTTTGGAATTCTATTCCACAATAACTTATCACGTGAAAAAGAGACACTGTTAAAGATGAGTACTATGTTACAAATCGGGAACAAAGGCAGCAGGGCAGCTTTTATCTGGTGTATTTGCTAACTGGATTCACAAATCCTTGTGTCCGTTCTGTGCTTTTGTTTTTAGAAACGGTTTAGGTGTTCCTTAAGGGGGGAACAGAGGCTATGTGAGTTACAAAGCTCACCCAGCAAAGGCACATGCGATAGAAGACAGAGAAGTACCGTATTAGGAGGAAAATAGTTATGGACATGACAAAGCAGTTCTCCAGGTTGAGTTATTATCTTTGTGTAATTGGCAGTATCCCATGTACTTTTACTAGGTGTTTGTTTTACAACTTTTTACATCACAAGGATGAACATTATCAGACATACAAGAAAATGATTTGAAAAAAATCCTTTATTAGGACAGTCGCTTAGGCTATATTTTCAAAGTATGTAAATCACTTTGATATAATTGATGCAATATTGTGTATACAAAGGGCGCTATTAATTCAAAGCATCAATTCTGCCAATGGACATTGACACTAATATACATGTATATATTTTTTTCCATTTAGGTTATTTATTGACTAGTGTACTTTCCACTGCTGCTGGTCCTTAGGGTACAGGAAGAACTTTAGCATCTCTTCTTGGATGATTAATATACACAGTCTCACTGTGTGAGAAAGACAGAAGCGCAGGCTATTTGAAGCTATTGAAGGTGGCAGCAGTAAAATGCATTGTTCAGTCTCTCAGATAAGAATTCTGGATGGATAACTCCATTCCGGACCTCCCTTGTCATAACACTAGCTTTCCTTTTACATGACTTATAATAATTTTAACAAACTTCAGCAATAAATAACTAGAAACAATAAAACATTCACTTTCCTGCAGTGAACAAAGCAGGAATTGTAACAATTGTTCAGTGTCAAAGAAATATTGTTTCCTCTGTTCTGCATCTCAGCAATTCAGCTCAGATATCTTTTGACTAGATACACCCTTATTTCTGAAAAGTCATTATATTACCCAAAAAAAAAAAAAAACCCTGCCATTCCTGATGCAAGTGGAGGTATATCACTGCTATTTGATTTTTCTTTGTTTTTTGGTGTTAAAAGTCACACTTTCAATTCCTTTAGCTTCCCCTCCAGCACAAAGAGCTCTCAGCATCGCTTCGTGAACGTTGCTAATGTACACGGTCATATAGAGACAGAGATATGTGCTTTAAAACCCTCCTCTTATGAGCACTTCTCAAGGCTTTCATTTGTGATAAAAAAGACAATCAAAATCACAACAATGAAATGCTATCCACAGAAAACAGAGAGGAACTACAATAAGAAATTGCTGAGCATGACACACAATCTATTATTTGAATTAGCCAGATTCTTAGAAGAATGAGAGACAGCAAATATAGCGCTATTTTTAAATTTTTATTTTTGTTTAAGAACTGATAGTATGAAGAAAAACTATGGGCTGATTAACTGATTTATTTACTACATAAATTTCTTTAAATTATATTAATGTAGGAGGTCCAATGATAAAAGACCACGATGAGGATGACTCACTGTAGTTTCTTTTTTAGAGAACATTCAGAGAAGGAAATACTGGAGTCTTTTGAAGGAGTCAATAAGTATGCTAATCATGGTTTTTCAGTCAAGATAGTATCAACATTTTCAAATGAGTTCTTATGAGATAAAAGGCAAGGTTTTTGGCAGCAAATGATACAGACAAAGGGTCAGATTTCTCAATGGAAACAGGAATCTACAGAATCCTACAAAGACATAAATCAACTTCTTAGCCATACACAATATTCAGATGTGAAAAGGACACAATTTACAGTTGATGTTCAATTATTCAGGATAGTCAAAATTAAAACAATGCAATGATAGCAAACGTAATAAAATGAACAGCAAAATTAAATGCTGATAAGCAAAGATTAGTCAATATTGAAAAATATACCCTTAATTAACAATAAAGATTTCTAATTTAGCTGTTATCACTTGGTTTCCATACCAAGAAGTAAGTAATACTGAATAAACTGAGGCTCTCAGCATGGAAAAGAGCTAAATGCAGCAAGTTATGAGGTGGATCAACAAAATTATTAACAATACAGAGAGACTGAATAGGGAATCATTATTTACTATTTCTCAAAATGTAAACAAACAGATGAAATGACCACCTGTTAGGTTTGCAACGAAAAAGGAAGTACTTTTCACACTGTATGCTTAAATTATAGAGCTCATTTTCACCAGAATTTACTGAGCCTAAATGCATAAATATGTTAAAAAATGAACAGGATAAATTAATGAAGAGTAGATCCATCAATAGTTAATAAGAACAATGATGTGAGCTAAATCTCCAGTTCCAGAAGTCCTTAACCTGCAAACTTCTAGAAACTCTAATATATTAAGTGAAGATTAGTTTTTTACTTTCTTTATTTTGCATATTAATTCCATGGCCAATCATTATTGTTACTACCAGAGCCTGGGTTGGCTGAGCAGCCAGACCTTTGAGCCAACCTAGATCAGTTCTTTTTATGTTCACATGTATAATTCAATCTGTATGGTTCTTAACAAATACGCTTGCCTGATGTTCTTATCACATTTTTAGAGTTTTCATCCCATTCACACTAATCGTTTCTACATCATTTTTTACAATCTTGCATATATCACAGATCAGAATAAATGGAAACATTAAGTGTTTTGCCTCGTTAGTGTAGTCAATTAAATGAACACTTACAAAAATTTATTGCAAATACTGTTTCTTCTCCGGCTACCAAATCATTCTTGAAATGAACCCATTGGTATTTGTTATTCACAGGGAGGGTTTAAATAGAATTCCCAGCAAAAGGGCTTTTTTGTTAAAATTTCGGTAATTTTTTCATTACCTGTGATTCTACTGTTTCTAGGTCACCAAAGTTACCTACAAGATTTTTTTTTTTCCTAACTGATTTCATATAGGCTTTGCATATTTCCAAGCGGCACCAATCAGCATCTTTACTGTAATGCTAACTCTTTGTCACAAAGTATTCTGTGCTCCGGAGGATTATAAGGAATACCTTAAATGACTTTTCAGAGCCCATTTAGGCCCCTGTGGCCCTGCTATATGTTATCTTCCAGCAGAGCTGACCCAGTGGTAGGCTGGAAAGGAGCCAGACCGGGAACACATTTGCAAACTGCCACTGCGGTGAACAGTGGTGCTCTGAACTTGCTCCCGGCAAATCCAGAACAGGGGAAGCCGTGAATAAGTCAGAGCTTTGGATTTTCCTCAGTCTACTGCCTGCTACACTTTGGTGGTGCTTTTATTAGTACATTTTCTGCAGATAGTGAAAGCTCCACTTGTTGGAGGTAGAGAGGAGGGAGAGGTACAGCAGGTAGTCTAATGAATGTCTCTAAATTTTGCAGCTTGACTTGGTGCTTCTGCTCTATTTCAGCTAGCTTTGCAATCCACCGCCCACAGCAAAATATGTCATCTGGGCCCTGAGTGCATTTCCCCCCACACCTCTGAGGTTTTTGGCTGCCAGTGCCCCAGGCAGCTGGGCGACCTGGGATCAGGCTGCTGAGAGGAGAGGGGTGAGAAAGGGTTGGAAAAAGCCTCATTTGGGCCCTCCCTCTTTGCTAAAAAGCTGCTTTTAAGCTTTTTAACCCTGGCCCTTGGTCCCTGCCCGTGCTATGCTGTCCTTAGGGGTGCACCTCAATGCAGGCTGCCTTTGCAGCTGGTCCCTGGATCACTGGGCTCTTGGCTGACCACGATCACCGTCGGCAGCCTTACTTGGCGCCGTGGGACCGTGGTGCCTGCTGATGAGTCGCAGCCCTGCCCTGCCTGCCTTGATGTTTTTAAATTCTCCTCTCACTTCTTTGTCTTTCTGTTTCTCCCTAAATATTGTTCTATTCAGGTTTTTCTGTATACTTCCATCTTGAGGGCACAAGAGAAGAGTTTTAATTTAAGTCTGTAGGAATGCAATCACTTTATTATCAATCTCTTTGAATATTTATGAAAGCCAAACAACTCAACACTTTCACACAATTGAATTTCACACAAACGCAGTGGTATTTTTTCCCTGAATAATTTTTATGTTCTCTTTTAAGCGTGGGATTTCTCCTCCTTAGTTTAATTGGGGGGGGGGGGGGGAGGGCAGAAGTGGGAGAAGGAGACAACAAAAATAAAACCGAGCAAAACCAAGACCAGAGAGACCTGGACATCTTAAAGAATACAGTTCTTTCATATTCTGCTCACACTGGCAAATACATATATTTCAGTTTCATATTCCTATCATCTTCAGCATGCCTGCTAATTTTTTAAACCGCACGGCATGATCACTTTCTTTTAGATATGAATAGCACCCTCCTAAAATCATCTGTTGCCTATAGCAGAGGTTACTTGAACCATAATTTGCAACAGTGTATTCTGACCATAATTCTTCATCAATTCAAACGCAGTAACCCTACCCTCTGAGTACTGTGATAACCCCACGACCCTTCCATCTTCTGCACTTTATTCTGCATTCACAGATTATTTCAATGCAATTTGCTATAGTTTAGACTTCATTATGCTACTTGATAGCTCTACTTCATTACACTTTTTTTTTTTCCTATATTGAATGGTTATTTTATGTAACTCATGTTTTGACTGCAGTATGCAGTCGTTTGCTGCAGGCTGACTACAGTGGTTGAGTGTTTGAGAAGATAATCAGAAAAGGCTAGCTTCTCTTTCCTTGCACCTTTCCCATGCCAAAAGAAAGCATATGATGACAGAGGGAGGACCAGATGGAAAAGAGGTAAGGCATATAATATTTCCAAATAAGTTTGTTTGTTATTTACGTGCAGAGCAAAGTTGAGGGTTCAAGCAGTAACATCCTTATGTTCATATGAATGGCAGCAGTCTAATGTTACTTTACAAGGGACTATTGCATAAGTAAGTGATCAACTTTGCATAAGTAAGGCTCAAATTTCTATTAAGCATTTTGAATAAAAGATTACTCATCACTATATGAAGCTCTGTAGACAAAATAAGATGGAGAAACACAAAAAAAAAAGGTCTTTGCAATGTAAATAAAATTATTCTAAGCATTAGACATAACCATGCTACTAATGTTTCATTCCTTTTTCAAAACAGGCAAACTGTTTGAAAATTATTGAAATTAGTGCTCTTACCTCACAAAGCCACTTCCAGAATTTCTATAGGACAATTCATGGTCTCTTATGCTGCAAATTCAAAAGAAAGACTGACATAGCAAATATACATTGGTAGTATAGTCTTGATGGTCTTGATTTGGGGACATTTACTCCGTCGTCTATCACTTAATTGTTTAGCAGTCATAATCATAATGTTATGCTAAGGTATGTTTGGGCATACAATACCTTCCCTTCCACACCCAGTTCCAGTCCTCCCCACACAAAGAAAGAAGTAGTTGATGTCAACTATATCTTGCTGAGACTATACCATTGTGGAAAGAGAAAAGTACCATACTCCACAGAAATTTCATTTGACTCCATAGTATGCATCCTTTGATTCAGCTGTTTAATCCTGTGTTGTCTTCAGTGTACACTAAAGGAAGATGCTTGGGGAGGAAGTGATAGATCAGTACTAGAGCCATAGTAGATTGTATAAACAAAAGTTTGTCTCTTAAACAACATAATTTAATATAGGAAAATATCATTAAAAGCTTTTACGCAGTGAAATCTTTCAGCATTCATGAGTTTTGCTCACTTTTGACTTTGAATCTTTATGTACTCTTGTCCTTAGAAAAAAAAAATGCAGAATATAGACTGTTATATATAAAGATTTCAATGAAACCTTTCTCCATTCTTTCACTACTCTGTTGCTGGCAGATATGTTGGACAGGACATTCCTCTGGCTTAAATTAGTAAGCAGTTAGTAGATTTACTCTGTCATTTTTATCTATTTTCAGAGAAAGCTGAGGATGCCAGGGATAGTGAGCTAAAAGCTCAGCTACCAGCACATATAAAACAGGTAAAGTGAAGTTTTTGAGGGAAATTTGCAAAATAGCCTAAACCTTTTCTTGGTAAGTCATCAAACCTTACCTAGAAAGGCCCAGAGATTCAGTCAGCTGGCTCAACGCTTATGATCTCAAAGGCAAGCAGTAAGCAAAAGATGGTAAGAAATATTTAAAATAAATTAAAATTGATATTTTCATTGAGAATATGCCATAACACCTGCAATGTAGGGGGCTAGCTATGCAAAACTATAAAGCCTTTTGTATCAACAGATATTGAACTGTGTAAATGATAAAAAAACATTCACTCAGTAAGAAATAATTCAGTGTTTTTTTCTGAAAATATTAAATCGTTCTATGATACCATCTCAACCTTTACAGAAGAGTTAACTGGATAACGCATAGGACATTTACATTTAAAAAAAAAAAAGCCAACATAGAGATACATTTGTCATAATGAATGTGATCCACACTATTTTGGGAGAAAAGATGCAAACTTATGAGTTTAAGGAGTCCTTGCCTGAAGATACTTGCTTTTAAAATAAACTATTTCTACTTCTTCCCACCCCCAACCCCCTTTCTGAAAGTGCTTTGAAATACCTGTATTATAGAGAATGGCATTTGACAGTTCTATTCAATCAAAGTTTCTTTATTTATAAACCTTACAAAGAAAAATAACTTCCAGCAGAGTAATATAATTATCGACTCAAACACATAGACACTAATTGCAGTCAGTAGAAGTGGATCCAGGTACCTAAACAATCTCTTGTTTCTTGATATGCTTATTTAATAATTTTGCCTTATGCACAGCCACTAATAACAGCTTCACAACCAATTTGACAAAATAAACATTTCAAAAGTGAAGTTGCTTTCACTGTCAATTTATTTAAATTCTTATATACTTAAAAAGCCTTAAATCACATTTTTCCTATTCACATTCATTTTTTTCACTTATGCTGTTGCCAGTATTTTCAAATGAAAATGCTATTGAATATATTACTTACAGGAATCCGATTTGTGGATCAATAGAAATTGATAATACTACTTTACTTTTTTGTGCAAGAGGGATATTCTTAAAATAGTGCATTTGAGAATTTTACCATTTTTATATGCATGTCTTTAAAAAGTAGTTCTGAAGGAAAAAGATACTACATCTCCACAAACTATATTATTATCAGCTCCTTTTATTTCATTCAGAACTCAGCTTCTTAGATTTTTCAATTATAAAATAATTACCAGGTAAATGCACTAAATATGTGTAAAGGAATAAAATATGAAACAACAGATGACAAGTGACTAAATTTGCCTTTAAGATTAGACAGAATCTAAATTTTGAATATCTGAAGAACGATATTTTAAGATCTACAGGCTAAGTTAGGCCACGTTGCAAGGATACTGCAGACATTCAAAGGGATTCTTTATTAAACTGCCAAGTGTTTTATACAAATTTAAGCAGGATAATCCACTCAAACCAACAACTTATCACAGAAACACTTCAGCTTTGAGAATGTACTTATTTCTTCTCCCCCGACCCTCCCAAAAAAGCTGAATTATTTTATTCTTCAGGAACATTCTGTGTTTGTTTAACTCCTAAATTAGATGCCTCTCTTAATTAAGTAAAATTAAGAAAAATGAATAGAGGTAATAGTTTTGGTGCCCCATAACTTTCTTTTGGGATTTGGATAATTTAAATGGTATCATAATATTTGCATTAGTCATACTGTGTGATCAACCCCTAAAAAAAGGTGTGTGCAGGTGTATGTTTTGTTCAACACTCTCTTTCAGGTAAATGTCACTGTATACTCAGTATCCTTTGCCTTTTAGATTTCTTGAATTTTGTACTTCGTAAAAAAAATACATTTAAAAAATGAAGCCATGGCCAAAAGAATGCATATTTTATTTACTTTATCTTTGATCTGCTTTTTCTCAAATTCGTGTTGGATTGCGGCTTGATTTGCATTTCATAAATTTGTCAGCGTGATCTATTTCCCACTTATATCTAGTGATCATTATCAAAAGCATAGAGAAAATATGTATTTGAATATGTATACGGACATGTGTGTTTTCAGTGAAGTTAACTATTCCTCAGGACTGAGATGGAGCCAGTGATTGGTTTGATAAAAGCTTTTTGAATTAATATTAGCAGTTCACAGTGATCTGTGTTGTTATGCTTTTATCATTTCACAACTAACATGACTACTTTTGTATTTACTAACTTTATTTAGCTATCCAAAGCTTGCACAACTTCTGCTTAGAAGCGGAGGCTATGTTTATCTATTACTTTATAAATAAGCAAAAGCTGAAGGATACTATGAACTAGTAAACCTGGAGGTGTAAAGAGAACTGAAACATTAAACTCTTTATTCAGAAGAAGTGATTTTCCTTGAAAAGCCCAATCAAAGAACATTCTTTTGTAAATACTCGTTTGGAAGGAAAATGACTATTTAAAACGTGTTCTTTGGGTTAAGGAGATGAGAAGGCCAGAAGCTAGCCAACAGAGACCTCCGATTTCTCTTTGCCTCTGTAATTCCTGGTATGAGAATAGATTTCTTTTCTTTGATAAAAAGTTAATCAATGTAAGTTATAGATAAAAACATTCAGACAAACAAATAGAAAACAAACAAAGCAAAGAGACTGAAACTAGGGCAAGCTAAGTATTTTAAAAGCAAAAGTAAGCTCTTTCTGAGCTCCATATCTGATCAAATGTTTTTTACAGTCCTGTAGTGTCAGCATTTTACAAGAAATTCAGGACAAATCCAATAGTCAGATAAAAGCTCAAATTAATCACTGCCTAAGCAAAAATAACAAATACTAGTATTTCGTTTCAGAAAATGTTTATGAATTATTCACCTATATAGTTTTGTCCCTCTTAAGGGCTATCAGATTAACTTTCTTCTTTCATGCTCATGCTTATTGCTACACAGAATGGCAGCATGTGTCATGAGAAAAATATAAAATATTTTCATAATATTAACTTGAAGAGGAAAACTATCCTTTTAGTTCACTCATGCAACTTCCTCAAAAGTTATATGTGCATGACCAAGAGCAAAAATTATTTCTCATCTATTGTGAATGTTGCACAACTGTGACATTTTGCAACAATTCAAATGAGAAAAAAGTATTCCTCTTGTAAAAGCTTGTCACTCGGGATGCATTTAACACCCTTTCTGAAAGAAGAGTCTTCATATAGTCATGCTTCGGAACTGCAAAGACAACTTTTGTGCAAGTATTCCCGTTTTCTAAAAGTCCAAACTTTGCAGGTGTCACTTCTGCATCCTGCATAAAAAGAAACCATCTCAGGCTTTTAAGAATTTAAATCTAATCTTTGACATAATTTTTTAAAATGAATTGAAAAATCTGCAGCTGCTATGTCTAGCACACACCAAGTTAAGTCAAAAATTAGTTATATGATAGATGTATATAATGTGTGTTCACACACACACATATAAACATAAACATAAATATAGATGTATATTTTCCCACTATAGTTATCTATTTTATCTAGAGATAGATCCAAATAAGAAATTCAAGAAGTCATTAGTATCCAGCCTAAAGTGAAAAGAGGAACCTGAAAGTGCTTGTAGCAGTGCTTCCAACTCTCTGTTCTTTGACTAAACTCAGATCTTTGGGTTACCTGTTTTCTAATGAAGGTAAAGTCCAACTTAAATAAAATACAACTCATATTTAAGCCAAGATCAAGAAACTAAACGGAGAAATTTTCAAACTCTGATGAGGATCTTCCTCAGCTTCCTCCTTCAGACTCTCCAGCAAGGAGAGGCAGAAAGAGGAGCCAGGTCCCCTCCTTAAATGCAATAAGAATAATTTTCTTTTCAAAATGTACCAGGTACTTGTGTCCACCTTTTATAAGTAAAACAGTGCCCAGTTTTATGACTAAAGCATTTGCTCAGAAAGTAGGAGACTTATGTCTGGGGCCTTCCTCAGTCTGGAAAACTGAAGCCACCATTTCCAGACAGAGAACGAGGCAGAGACAGCACTACTAGAAAGAGGAGAATGACTGTTCAAAGCAATCTTTAAGGCATATAAGAGAGCTCAGGCAAATAAAATAAATTAAAACAAAACAAAATAAAATAATGAAATTCCTGGTAGTAATTATGACTGCTCTTTAGCTGTTTTGCCTGCTAAGCTGTGATTGATTTCAGCTGATAGTGAGGCATGCAGCTGTAGAATTGGGTCATTAGGGTCCTTTGTTGGTACCTGGAGACGCAGATGATAGCATTCTGCTCTTTAGTTAGATATTTTACATGTTGCTAATGCTACCTGTCATTTCTATTTGCCTATGACATGTCACATACACCTAATGAGGTTGCATAAATAATAATTAGGATATTGTAGGATGCCAAGTTTCATGTATTGCTTTTATCAATGTGACAGTCACTTTCTGCTTCATTACTTTTCTTGCCATCAGCGTCTAAAGCCTTTCCAAGCTTCACCGTACTTAGTGAGCTCAGTGTAAAAGGAGTCTTTTCTTGAAATAGTTTAAAATGTGCATGTCTGACAAAAGAAGACAGGGAGGTCACATTTGGAAGACTGGTTTGTAGCAGAGCTGAGTCTCGAAAATGAGTAGTCAGAGGAGTGAAATGCATAAAATCTTAAAATAACAAGCACAGTAGGTGTATGGTAGTTTCATTCCTAATCCCCTAGAGAGACTTAAGTAATGTTGCAAGTGTAGCGTTGATTATTTCCTTTTCTAAAATTCTCCTCTCTTTGTGACATGGTAGAAAGTTAAATAAATAAATATAAAAAGAAATCAAATGCCTCTAAGGTAAGCTGTTCTAAAAGGCTACTGCCAAGAAAGTGACACAGCGCGGAAGCTAGAAAAGATATCTCTAGATCCTTTTTTGCTTTACCGAAAAGCTTTTTTCCATTTGATGTCTTAGAAACATTTCTTCATTTTTATACCTAAAATTCAAATATAATTGCTGTAGGAGAAATAAATAAATATGTAGTTCACTAAACCACTCTTACTATTCTCATTGCTATTTCAACTGTCAGTATCTCCAGGGGTGGGTGGTCATGGCATTTAATTCTGTCTGGCAGTTTGACATTATACGTAAAACAATACAGCCAATTATGATTAATCACACTATTCTAATACACTGGAAGTTGCTTGTTTCTGTGTAAGTACCTCTTCCAACGTATCTAAGCCACAGTGTTCTGTCAGAATTTTACAACCCCATTGTAACTGCAGAGGGGGAAAAAAATGTGCCATACAAGGTAATTTGATGCTAGAGGTTACAGGAGGTTAATATACCTTAATTCAAGCAATGAAACGTATTCATAGAAAGGTAAGAGAAGATCATCCTCCTGAAATTATGTGTCAGAAGATTTGCAAAACCCCCTTTCCTGATTTACAACACAGAAGAACCAGTACAGATTTCTGAAGTTTTATTATGTTATTTATACTGTTATTTTGGAGGATACATTATTTTAAATAATGTGCGTGTTTTTTTATGAAACATACGCACATAAATATAGTTTAACATACAAGAACAGAAATCCGTTCTTCATATTAGGCACAGAAGAGTCACTAAACAAACAGCAAAGTCCCCTTCCTTATACTCTAGTATAACATGATCTGAGTGGAAGTATGCAGTTACTGAAATCTGTCATAAAATCTCTATTCAATTCATTGGGGCAAAAATTTCATCCCTCAGTATAGCCTTTACTTTACCATTCCTCTTGTTGTGCTTTTCCCTGACATTTCTGTATATAATTTTGCCCTCATTTATTTTAATTGAATTATTTTTCCTTTTGTTATGTTCGCATCTGATAATCTTTTTTTTATATTTGAATGCAGTCACTGGAAAAAGGATATTCAGTGGAGCTAGAAACTAGTCCCATATTCAAGGAATCATTGATAAGGGATCAGAAGAAGATAGACAATCTTTTGTACACTTAGGAAGGTGCAGAAAGGCCAGGGTGAGCTAAAATTTTTCCCAACTGCACTGGCATGTTACGTGTGTACTCCCACGTTGTGTGGCACATTTGCGCTCATTAAAATGTCATCCTCTCCACACATATTACCCTGCACAGTCAGATCTCAGTGCAACCTTCCCAGGGATTCATCAGGTTCAGCATTATCTCTTTCCTGCTACGTGCATTTCCAGAACAAAAAAAGTTTCAGCATATTTTCAGCCTGTATGCTTGGGGGAAAAAAAAAAAAAAAAGATTTATATGCTGCACTGAGCTGAAGGAGGCAGTGTGGAGGAATGTGATAACGCTAAAGGCTACATTTATAGTAGTAAGATAAACATGCTTGGGACCGTTCTCTGGCACTGATTATAACTAACATAGGATTGCGTCCATTGGAAACAGCGTGACCAGTATAAATTACCTACTGGAACGGTCCGTGGCCTATGCTGTTTCTTGAGCCATACCTGGGAATTGCTTGGAAGAGCACCAATTTGTTCAGGCCAAAATGATGTTAGGGACCCTGCTAACAATTTAACCATACAAATGCTTTTTATGTACATTACCTATTATTGTTTATTATATAGACAGTTTAAATGAATGTAAGCTGTCAGTACAACAGTGGATCTAACTGGGAAAAGCTGATTCTTAGAGGTTTCAAGCGGAATTTCAAATGGAAAAGGAAAGCAGCATTCAGAGTGGGTTATGATCTTGTCCATATACTACTGTGTATTTCACTGAAATCTTTGAGGCAGAGGTTACTGGATGTGGGATCTTCATTCTGAAGCCTTCCAATTTTGTGGTTCGCTTTATCGGCACTGATATAAGCTGAAAACAAATATACTTCTAGCTGTTCTTTCTGTTTTTAATATGGTAGCAATACAAATGAAATGCTGAGTAGAAAAAAGAAATGGCACATATCCCTGAAAACACCTCCATCACAGATAGTCTCGTAGCGTGTTAGAAAAAGACAAGATGCACTTCAGTATGCAAGTAACTGAAAATAAGCCAGCCTAAAAAGATTCACATTTACTGTAATAAGTATCTTGACAATGGACAGACACAGCAGCTGTACATGCCCTTACTCCAACAGCCTATTTCTTTAAAGGCAGTATTTCTAAGGGCAGGGATAGTTTGTTTCTACACGGAGACCGTTAGCCAATGTATAACTCTGTTAGGAGGAAACATTTCCTGTTTTCAAAGTCATGTATTTGTTTTTAAGAAAAAAGACCAGATTTAATCCACGTACATTCAGCAGATGTATATTAGAGACTGCCAGATATGATGGGCTAAGGGACCCAGAGGGTGTTCCTGCGACCCAAAGGGTATTCCTCCTTTTCTAGCCCTGTAGATGCGAGGCTGCTGCTGAGGTCCCCTGTTGCCCAGTCCAGCCAGTAGTGAGGCTGATGACGGACACCTGAGCACACACACATAAACACACATGCAATAAATACGCACAAATAACCAGACACACTGATGAACATAGACAGAAAATAGTGCCTTTACCAGCACCCACATAACAACAGAGCACTCACACAAAATGCACAGCACATGCATCCTGATCCCCTTCCTCCCTGTCAGCTCTTGAGGATTGAAGTTTGCTAGTTTCAGCTGAAGTAACTGGTCCTTTTGACACCTTCTCTTCAGATATTTATACCCACTGATAAGATCCCCCGTCAGTCTTCTCTGCTCTCAGCTGAACAGTCCCAGCTCTCTCAGCCTCTCCTCGTATAAGAGATGTTCCAGCCCCTTCTTTGTGGCCCTTCACTGGTTTCCCGTATCTCCCTTGTATTGGGGAGTGCAGAATTGGACACAGCACTCCATATGTGGCCTCACCAGGGCTGAGCAGAGTGAGAAGGATCATCTCTCTTGACCTGCTGGCAATGCTCTTCCTAATGCACCCGATGATACCATTGGGTTTCTTTGTCATGAGGGCACACTGCTGGCCCATGTTCAACTTAGTGTCCACCAGGACCCCCAGGTTCTTCTCTGCAAAGCTGTTCCTCAGCTGAGTGGCCACCAGCCTGTGCACATGCATGGGATAAGGGCAAGACTTTGCACTTCTCCTTACTGAACTCCATGAGGTTCCTCTCTGCCCAACTCTACACCCTGTCAAGCTCCCTCTCTAAGGCAGCATATTCCCCTGGTGTATCAGCCACTCCTCCCGGTTTTGCATCATCAGTAGACTTGCTGAGGGTGCATTCTGTCCCATCATTCAGGTCATTAGTGAGGATGTCAAACAGTATTGGCCTGAGCATCAACCCCTGGGGGGGCACCATGAATTCTTGGACTCCAGCTGGACTTTGTGCAACTGATCCCAACCCTCTGAGGCTGGCAGTTCATCCAGTGTTCAGTCCACTTCATTGTCCAATTATCTAGCCTGTTGTACTTTATCATTTTTTCTATGAGGATGTTATGAGAGAGAGTGTCAAAAGCTTTACTGAAGTCTAGATATACAAAATCCACAGCTCCATCTTCATTCCCTGAGCTAGTCATCCCGTCATAGAAGGTTTTCAGGCTGGTTAATCATGATGTCTCCTTCTTAAATCCATGCTGACTGCTTTGCTTGCAAGCAAATGTGGTTTCTTGATTTCACTTTATGGTGCATTTCAAGTTCCAATATCAGTCTGCGCAGAGTTGGTGTTATAGTTGTGTATACAGGCTCTGTTGATTGCTTGTATGCTTTTGACTTGTGCTGCAAACAAGGGGAAAAAAGTTCTGAGAGTGTGGGAATGAGTTTGATGAAACCCGCACATGAAAGTACCAACCTTTTGTCATAAATCCTTGTGTCCACATCATCCTGTCCGCATAGCACCTCTTCCAGGCTTCCTAGCCACTAGCCACTAATTATCTTTCAGTCAGTCATTTCTTAATTAAAAAAAAAAAAAAAAAAGCATTTTGGTGCATCCATAAAAGGAGAGCAGTAGCAAGGATCTTGGTCCTTTTTTTTGTTGCATAAAAGGAAGGCTTTCTCCTAACACCATTTTCCTGCTCACACCTTTCAGCGTTTGCTTTCTTATTTCTGCTATTGCTATAGTAGTAGCTGCTGTTGTTTTTACTATGCCATGCTTCCTACTCAGTCTTTCTGAGTCTTTCATAATTCTTCCAGCTTTTATAGCTTTTTTTCCAGGCTCCTCCTTGTTCCCACTTAACTAGGTTCTTATCCTTGTGGCAAGCATCTATTTACTTGTCATGCTTCCTCTCTTTTCTTTTCTCCAACCGTTCTTCTTTTATTAAGCGCTTTACAGCAGTGGATGTAAAAAGACTGAACAGTGAAGACTACTGTTCTAAAACAGATCCTTTATTTTTATGTGAATGTGCTATTTTTACTTTGTCAGAAACCTAGGACAAACAAAATTGCTTTCACACAGCTTTTTCTCAAAGATGCCTCAGTAAGCTTGTTCAATTTTGTAGTTCATTCATCTCTTGGCCAGAGATTACACACTGCAAGAATTTCTCTACTTTTCTATTCTGTTTTTTTTTTCTCCCATAGGATAACCTCAGCATGGACATAATCAGAATCTAGTCTGTCTCTAACCAACCAATGTTAAATTTTTATGGTGTATAACCCTCAATTTAATATTTTCTTCCAAATCAATGGTAACAGTGAGATTTTGTCTCTTACACATTCACAGCTTCCAAAATGCACCTGTTTTTTATCCAATTAAAAAAAAAAAAAAAAAGATAGGGTGAAGGCAAAGTCCTAAACAATGTCTAAAGTGTTTGTAGTCTAACAAGAACTCTGTATTTCAAGCTGTCAAGACAGTATTCTGGGTGCTTTTGACATTAACATCTATTCAAAGTATAGCTGCATACTCTTCCAAATAAGTGATTCCTCTCAGATCAGTAATTCTTATTGCTGAGTTTTATCATGCAGTTGTGATCGTGTGATCCATACAGCTGCCAAGGAACTCCTTAGCACATTCTGCTGCCAGGCATGGAGCACGTCGGACTAACTGAGTCACCATGTGCATGGTTTACTAGTGGTAAACGTTAGCTCCGTAAAATACCTATTTTGTGGTATGCTTATTACAGGCCCTTTCAAATTTTTAGATCCTAAGATACATCCTTCCTTGTTTTACACGAATGAAGCAAGTCATGTAGTGAAAGTTTTTTTCTTTTTTCACTAAACTGAAACAGCTGGAAAGAAAGACTGAAGAGACTGAAGAGCTTTGTAGTATATAAGGCCTTTTTCAGAACTGAAACATAAGCTACAGACTTCAAGCTAGGTACAGACTGAGAACACTTACACTAAGTGTATCTTAATTATGACGACCTATTGGCAAATTTAAAATGAAGAAAATCATTGGCACTCAGAGAGGCAATGAGCTCATCAGACCCACTGGGGCAGGGAGAGACAAGCGACTATCTCCTTAGGAACACAGAAGGGTTAGTTAAAGCTATGGTACAGAGACACTTATTTCAGTGGTGCATTTTTTAAAGGTGTTTTGCAGATTTTTCTTCTGCATCATGATGGACGGATCAAAACCGGGAGGTAGCTGTACTTTTTTTCTAGGTAACAGTCCTTCCTACTCACTCTTGGTGCTTATTTCCCCCTGACTGTGATATGTCTGAAATTACATGCCTCAGAAGTTTACTACTTAAATGGCTAGTCACCCACCAAACTGTTTGAGTAATGTAAAGGTAGGCCAGATTTAATTTCCTTGTGCATAATGACCTGTGCGCCCTGCTACCAGAGACCTCTAGTACTAAATTCATGAAATATTTCCATTTAAACTAAATAACCACTGACCCCAAGTAAGGTTCTTAATAAACTCTCAGCCTCTGTAGTTCGCCTGCAGAGATGGATTTATAGTGTATTAATCAATAGATTATGTAAGAAGGACTTAGCAAACATCATCTATAAATTATCACGTGATTATATATTTTATAGATGGAAAAATCCTCCCACAATCCATTTGCATAAGCAAACAGTTCTCCACTTCTCATTTTAATTCGAAGGGCAGTGGCTCAGATTCTGAAATGACTTAAAGCTGATACAGGTCAACATCACACGAAAGATCAGACGTTAAGACGTTGAGATGAATAAGTACCACTATGTGTGCTTGAACAAACATGGTCTAAATGTGAAAATATATTTAATGATCATTTCCTGACTCTCTCAGGGAACTTTTGGAGGGAGGTGTAAGAAAAGAACCTTGATACCCAGGGAGCTACAAGAACAGAACCTCATCATTCAGTGGCATATATTATAAAATTTCCTTTCTTAGCATAAGGCACATTATGTGTGGGTACCAATTTCTGTTCTTGGATTTCTATTCTACAAAACACACACTGCCCACTTACTCAAATCAAGATGTAGCCCCTCCAGTCCAGTTTAGACCAGCACCATGGACCTAGGGGAACAGGACACTCATTTCGATCACTCACATGCCCAGCTCCTGCCTGCAGGCCTTGCCCCACAGCAGAAGGGACCTACCTTGGACACTATTGGACATCAGTGGATGGGCTCCTCTGAGCGACTATTGCCTTAGCAATCGTTTGCTTTCTATATTAGACTGCAGCATAAGCCACCAATAGCCTCATTAAGCATTTAGCTCCTGGTCAATCTCTTTGACTTTCTCCATCTTTAAGGCCAATTAACTGGTCACCTGCCCCAAAGGTGATACAAACCTGTGAAGTTACTGACAGTTACATAACAAAGTTTGCATGTTTTTCAGCTCCTTCCAGATTAATCTAGTCAGGGCAGGGTAGATATAGTCAAGGTTTGTTTATCTGGGCAGTGCTTTGAGATAGGCTTCACACCATGATACGTGATAAAGGATGATTTTGTTTCAGTTGAAGAAATGAGTTATTCTTCCATTTGAAAAAAAAGTGCACTATTCTAATTATATTATAACATTGGATAGAATTAAGAAAAAAAAAAACCCCTTCAGATTTAACTATTTGCATAACTGAAAAAAAAAAAAAAAAAAAAAAAAAACCTCTTCTGACAGAGATTTGAAAGGAGTTCTCAACTGTGTTTCCAAATCATGTACTTTGTAGCTTGATGCGCAGTCAAATTCAACTAACTTGTTACGATTGAAAAAGTTCTATTTGCTACTGTATCTCCAAGTCTATTAAAAAAGAATAGCCATCCTTGATTTTTTACTTGACCGAGTTCCAAATATTATTCAAAGTCAGAGAGTGCTGAAAGGATGGGCTACTGCTCTTCTCAGTATAGTGAGAAAAACATCAGATAAATGAAGCAGTTAGATCACTTCCTTAGCTGGTGTAGATCAGTACAGTTTCACTGAGTTCAAGGGGGCGTTTTCCTCTCTTCTTGTGGAGATTCTGGCCTTTAATAGTTGCAGGCAAGACTGGTGTAATCTGTAGCAACCAATTGCACAACGTCTATCTTAAAATGTGGGAGAGAAGAATCAAATTTCAACAGTAAAATTTAAGATCACAGAATGTTAAGAGAGGCCTTTTCAAAGGATAAAACCAAGCAGAAGAACTGAGGAATTATTAGGCAGTAAGAGGTTGCTCTTAGAAAGGTGAGGTGAAATTCCATTTTCTAAAGGTTAAGATAAAAGGCTTCCTAACAGTTAAAGAACAGCGACCGAGATTCTGTGTGTTTGATTCTCTTTTCCTTGACTAGAATAGTATTTTTCAGGAGTAAATAGAGAGATACCTCTGAATAAACTCTTTGCTTCAGTCAACCAGTTGGCTTCACAATCATTTCACTATTTGCTTTATTTCAGATTCACTGAACAAAAAGACTTTGGCTAGCATTTTACTTCATTCTACACTAAATTTTAATTGTTTAAAAATTATGATAAACGAGACTCTTGAATTCTAAAACTAAGACTGGAATTCCCAGAGTTCCTATTTTGTTTTATTTTTAACTCTTAACACCATTCGTACTAAACAAAGGAATCTCAAATGCTTGGAATTCAATATAAACTTAATGCAAACTGAGGTTTGAATACTGTATATATTTTTGTTTTTGGAAAGGAAAATTGTATGTGAAATATATTTTTTTGAATTTTCGCTACTATGAATAATATCTACATGACTTACTATATAGCTACAGCATCTAAAGGCAGGTATTTCCTAATTATCACCACAGTCATTTAGTCAGCTACTAGGTGTTTACCCTTATATCTCCTGATTTTTTTAAAAATATCACTTCATATGCCAGGCTGCTATGAACAGTCTCTAAATTATAACACCAGTATCAAATGGCAGCTGAGCAATATCAGTGTATTACTTAATTTGTTCTCATTGTTTCTGGCCTACTTCTTTCTCTGACTTTGAAACCCTTCACATAAATGTCAGGATCATCTTTCACACTGAATTATAGAAGGCTTCACCTTCATTCTTAGTTTTAGCAACTCTTGTTTAGTTTGTATAAGGAAGCAATCAGATCACTTACAGAGGTATATAAGATACTCTTTAGCGTATTCATATTTTTCTTTGTATTTCTATTATATAATTTTCTGAAAAACAAGCACAGTGAATATACATAATTTTAGTCCAATTTTTTTAAATCCATTTTATAATAAGCTTCTTTTTGTAGGGAGGTTTCTCTCTTCTTCAATGCAAAAGCTTTTTTTTTTTTTTTTTTTTTTTTTTAATCTCAGCAACTGCTAGTATAGTCTCTAATAGAATACACCAAACAAACTTTTAAAGCAAATAAATAAAAAAAAAAACTTTTCATGTAAAATAGTTAATTTTTTTTTCAATAAAAAAATTGAACTTCAGTTCAAGAATTGAAATCCATGTGCAGATGGACAGGAATCCAAAATCAACCCAACTCCATCTTTGCCCTTCTTTGTCCTTAAGCACCTACTCCAAAATCAATGAGAAAGCACAAATGTATTCCAAAACATATTTAAACTACTGTGAGTACACAACAAAAGCTGATAATTAGAGTTTGTGGCTGAAGCATGTTAAATGTGCTCCAGAAGCACATTTTCTGATTTATTTTCATCCAAAAGAAAAGATAGAACAGTCTGTGTGTTCTATTATCATTCCACAATGTGGATGAAATTGTACCAAATGAAGTGTATGTAAAAGCACACTCCTTATATGAATTGAAATAGTGTGTATTTGCACCCAAAGAGTTCTGTTTGTGTGTGTGTTTCAACAGGAAAAGGAAAAAAACATATATATATTTTTTTTTTTCTTTGCTTAGGCCAGGGCTTTCAGCCTTTCTTTCATCCTAATAATTCTTATCACTTTTAAGCACCACTGCTAATCTGAAAAAAAAAAAAAAAAAAAGACAGAAAAAAGACAAAAAAGAAGGGCATGGCTTTAGCAAGAACATACTCTCATAGCTTTGTGCATACTTTGAGAGATGACTCTCTAGCTAGGTAAGCTCTTTTTGTGTCAAGAGTGGCTTAAAGAAGAAACCAAATTCATTTGTAGTGCTTTTAAACATAAATTATCAAGCAATGCCTCCATCGCTCCTCTTTCTCTGAACTGTGATGAATGCAATTAGCATGTACAAACACCACCAGCTAGGAGGACTGAAGTAGAGAGAAACAGTAATCTTAGTTATTGGTTTTTTTTTTTTTTTTTTAAATGATGCTGGAATGAGAAGCCGGTATGTGACATCTCTGACAGGTATTCCCTGGTGAAGCTGTGCGGGGGCACACTCTCTGTGGTTGGAGCCCTTGTGTCCGACATTAGTGCTCTCACCGTGGAGGTGTTCGACTGAGCTCACTGCTGCAGCGGCGTGGTAAGATTTTTCGGGGAAAGTTTGTTAGGGCACTCAGAATTGTTCATACTCTGTGACCATTATTTGTCTGCTTAACAGGTAAATAGCTTTGTTCCAGCCCTGGCAACAGAATTATCCTTCATTTATTCAAGGATAGTGATTTTTGATACAAAGAAACACAGTTACAGAAACACTCCGTGAGACCCTAAAGATCCTCCTTTCAAAAATCCAGTTATAGATATCAAGACTTTGTACCACATCCCCTGAATTTAAACTTCTATAATCCTTGAACAAATAGCAGCTGTCACTGCTCTAAGGCAAACGACTTGACTGCTACAATTGGGGGAAAAAAAATACAGTGCAAAATATAAACATCTACGTGAAATAGAGACTCAGCAGCAGTGATCTCTTTCTCTACAAACTCTTAGAGCATTATTCCCAAAACCACAACTCTGGATTGCTGTAAATTGGAAAATATTCTAGAGCTATCTGGTCTTAGTCCAAAGATCCTTCCCATGACTATACAGTGTATTCTTCTAAACAGTCACCAGCTGAAATATTTTCTTGTACGCCTCTGTTCCCTTCTCATGATAAATTTTCAAAATCTAGGAAACTCTGCTTTTCCAAGATAGTATTTCTAACTCTATGCTTCCATGCCTTTTGAATTGAGAAGCAGAGAGGTGTGTGTGTCGAGGAAAGATACTTTCCTGTCTCACGGGAATCATTTGCTTCTTTACTTGCACACACATAGCACACACACACGCACAAATGATAATGTCCTTAAACAGACATAGTAGTAAGACAGCATCGTCATTATCTAGTAAACATATCTCCAGATAGCAGTGGAAGCCAATCTCTGTTGTTTACTTATACCTTTTCTTATCTCTTTTTGGCTCCCATCCTTCAGTACTGCTATCATCACTGAGCAGCTTAACTTTTATACCATTTTACTTTGTCTAACTGACAGTTCAGTAATGAGAGATCAGGACATACAGAGCTCAAAGAAACTTTTAAGTATATTGAACATAATGATCTTGACACTAGTTTCAGAACATATTAGGCAACATTTCCCTACCAAAATGGCAATAATGTATTCATATACCCCTAAGAAGCACAAAAAGTGTAAATTAATTACACTTTTAAAATTTTCTATTTTAAAAGGAAAAAAGAACTTTGAAGAGGCTGAATACAAGAAGCATCTAGTCTTTAACTTCAGAATAGAACTTTTCCTTGCTGTATTTTACTGTACTGAAGTGGGGTGGCTGTTAATAAAAATTATGTTCATAGAGAATTAAAGTTTTTAAAATGTTATTTAAAAGAAACTAAAAAAAAAAAACCTAGGAAATACAGGCAGTACCAGCTTAGATTACTTTCTTTCTCTACTAGAAAGAATCTTGGATAACTTCTAAACAGTGCTAGATTCATGCAGAAAAAGAATTTTTAGATTTTAGAAAATGTTTGTTTTTTTTTTGAGATATTAGTAAACACTTTTAGACAGCACTACTGAAAGTCTTGCATAAAATTCTAATGGGTAGCTCTGCATCTTTGCAAAGATACGAGGCAGAAAAAACATGAAGGAGACACAATCATTTTCTGATGTAGTTGTCTGCTTAATTCACATTTATTTAACCAGAGATCTGTTTGGTCTCCAGGTACAGTTCACTGTGACCGTTTTGTTTTTTTTTTTTTTTTTTTTTTTTTTTCTTTTAATGAAATAATGAGAAACCATGGGGATCGTAAGAATCATCCTCTTTCTAGCCAGGTGGCAAAGACTTTTCTAACATCCACAGAATGGGAAGATAAACCAGTTCGAGATGAATAAGGCTTTCAGGATTATCATGATAGATGGAACTACTGGATAGATTTGATTCTGTAATGCCCGAAACTTACAATCTATTTCTCAGTGAAGTTTTATTTCATATATAAAGTGTTGATCATTTGCACCTGCATTTTTTCTACTCCTCTCATCAATAGGATAGTTTTTTTTTGTTGTTGTTTTTTTTTAAGCCATTTTCATGAGGGACTTAAGAATGAAACTCTATTTTAACCGGGGACTTCATCAAACCCCTGGCTATTTGATTATTTTCTTCTGAGAAATCTGTCCATCTTCAGAGGAAAAACTGTGACCTGGCCATTTAGAGCCTTGAATGGTAAGAAGTGATAAATATCACCTTTACCCTTTGGAGTATTCACAGAATGAGAGAACAGGTGGAAATGAGATCTAACCTGCCTAAGCAAGCAACCCTATGTACTTATCTGTTTTAGATACTTAGACTATGCATACACTTCTATGGAAGACAGGCCAGGGGTTGATCCTTATTCTGAAGCCAGGTATCAGACTGGCTCAAACTCACCCTGCTTAAGCCTAGGTCCCTCAATACCAATTTTCCTAGAGACCAACTGCTGGGGTGGCCAAAATCAGAGCCAGGTAGCGAGCTAACAAGCACTGAGATGATTAGAAGTCCAGTACCAACCTCAGACCCTGGCCATAATTAATTTACCACTATAGATGTACCCAGAGGTAACTTCTATATTAAAAGTCTAAAATGAACCCAGTCATGATCTCAAATGCTGGCCTGCAGTCATTCATGTTATTTAATTGTTGGCACTTCTCTTGTCCTGGTTTTGTCTCATTCGAACTGGTTTTCTCTTGAAAGATATTTGCTCACAGTTCAGATGCATAGCATTGGCAATGAACTATTTGCCACAGGCAATAAAGAAATTATTTTAGGGATTGGTTTAGCTCTAGGGGTACATTACCATTAAAGGCCAATTGGCTTCTAGGGCAGAGAACAACTTCTAAGCAACTTGGTTTCAAAGCAACTCGTCATGGCAAAACCTGCCTATCCTTTCAGTGTCACGTACAAAATGAACTTCTGTTATGCCACATGTCTTAAGTTCACTGAAGTCACATATTGTTTAGAAAAACTGTCCTTAGATAGAACTAGTATCTAGATTCATCAAATTGCCCTTCTTGCTTCTCTTGGACAAATAAGACAGATGATACCTGCTTCACATCGGAATGAATGCCATTCAAGTTCAGAGTTTCATTGAACAAGGAAGTGAGCACAGACCAATCTCTTGAAGCTCAGAGTACTTTATAAAATATCCTCATTATTTATGTTATACAGCTGTTGAAAAACTCCACTAAGTTCTATTTCAAATTCTATGAGAATGAGAATTTCCTGAAAGTTCCCAATTTTAAGATGATCTTGTTGAATCATCAGATGGTCATGGTCCTCTAGGAAGGGAACTTAATCTGCATCTCTGTTGCATCCTTTATGGAGGTGTGGTCTAATAAACGAACTAAAGCAGCTAATCTCTGCTCTCCAGCTTTCCTAGTTCAGTAGTGGGATAATTTAGAAATTTTAAATTTTTTTTGAAAATGGCACTCTGCCAAGCCATAAAGGTCTTCATATACATCTACTATTGCTGAAATGACTTTCTTGTACATGTGCGTATTGAAGAACTTGTGCTGGTGCAGAAAAGAGAAGACTGTTCCTCTCAGAAAAAAGAAAATGGAACTTTTCCAGAACGGAAAGCTTTATGATGAAAGATAAACTCAAATTTTCATTGATTTTTTTCTTGATTATTGTCTTGCTAACATTCAGTGAAAGGATACTTTAATTAATGGTCATGATTAGTTAATAGTTTATATTAAAGATCTATCTAAGTCTTATAAATTAAGACATTACAAATACAGGTATTAACAATGGAAAGACAGGTGAGTATTTTACTTTTTTTTCCTAGTAATGTTATTCCACCATCTCAACATGAAGAATTTTGTCACATGTATTCCACAGCATTTTTTTTAAAGTTGTATATGCTCTTCCATTTTTGCACTTCTTAAAAATTATTTCTCCTCACTCAGAGCTTGCACTTTTCTGATATTTAAAGTCTATCATATGCTACAAGAAACAAACATAAAGCTTGATCTAGGAAATGCTGGAATTAATGGAAAGTTCTCTGTTGACTTCATTAAAAAGATTATATCCTAAGAAAGGTTTTTTTCAGTTTTAATTTATAGAGTAGTTTTCTTGTGTTCTAGTCATTAAGGTTCTTATTTTCTATATTCCTTCCAGTTATCAATATGCTTTGCAATAGGGCATCTAGTAGTAAACATCTTGCCAGTTGGGCTGTACCTAAAGCAAAGAGGTGAAGCAAGAGGAGGCTTGTTATTGGTAATTTGCTTCTCTTGTGCCTATGCAGCTCAGTAATCTAATCATTTTTGTGTACTATGTAACTTGTCAATTAGACTCTAAATTACTATTTATACAATTATCTCTCCTCTGACATTACTAAAATCAAACAGAATACTTGTTCATGTGCTTTCCATTCAGAACGAAAGTAATCCTATTACACAAGCACAGTTAAGCACACATCTAAATTTTGCAAGATTCAAGCCCAAGTGATATTATGTTTGTTGAATTATATCTGCTTTTTGGCGTCATCAGTTATTTGGCATTATCATTTACTTTTCCATAAGTAATATTGTTTGATTATATTCCACGTGTATTTCTCATTCTGTAACTTTCTTTTTCATGTTTCTGAATCTTAAATGTACTTTCATTATCTCCCAGTTATTTCACCTGTAAATTACATCAACATCCTGTTTATCTGCTTTCCCAGGTTGTTAATGAGACATGATGCAACCAATAAAACCATAGTTCATGCAGGTAAACTGTTTTAACAGAAGCTGAAGTAACAGTAAGAGAAATTTACATTAAAATATGCAGACTGGACATAACATCACCATATATTTGCAACAGCTGCCTTGTGTAACACTTGTTTAACACTTGGAGCACATTACATCATTGTATACCACCTCTTAGGTAGTGTTTCATGTTAATTTCTTCTTTTATTTCCATTACTAGAGCCTATGAGTTGTAAATTATACAAGTTTTTTTAAATATACAAATATTTAAAATAAGAAGTGTGATAAAATGAATATTAAATGCTAAAAGAAACACATATATGTAATGATGACAGATTTGTTTCATAAAATGATTTTTTCCTACTATGTTAAATGATTTTTTTTAAATAGATTGAAGATTTTAAAGGACATAAAGCATGTTCTGCATTCCTCAAAGAAAGTCATGAAGCAAAATTGATTTTTTTTTCATTTGAAGTGATTCTTGAAGTGCTCTTAAGAAGGATTCGGAGTAAGCAAAAAATTAATAGTAATGAATTAATTTCCATTTGAAAGATGAGGGCTTATTACTGTATCATATGCTAAACTTTCCCAGGTTGCACTTCATGTTACCGCCAATTTAAAGGAATTTACCCTTTTCAAAGTGGTCTACCAATTATCTTGTAAGTGTTATTTTGCAAGCAGGACTGCTATGGGGAACTACTATTCCATTTAGTGGCACAGAAGAAACAATTTAATGAATACTACTTAAAGTGAACAAGGTGTATTCCAATTTAAACTAATACAAATTTTACTACATTGTCCTAATATTGAATTAAATTTTTGATTTTCTTTTTCTCAGAAGATCTTTTCAGTATTTATATATGAGTGATTAATACCTATGATTCTAGATAGTTTCCCAATCATTTTTAATATATATCACCTTTTAATAGAAATTACATTACCATAAACTTCCATTCCACTTAATATCCCAAGTCCTTCTTGATTCATGAAACAAGTGGACAGCTATGGCGGTTGCATTGGTAATGTCATTACACTAGATACACAAGCAATGAATTTTGAACTACCCTTAAAGAGTGTTTTGTCTCTTTGAAAATAAGCTTGTTTTATTTATTACTTTGTTATTTAGTCATATTCTTTTCTGTTGTGTTCCTTTCCTCTTGCAATTTCTCCTGTACTTCCTTCTCTGTCATCTTTATCCCTAAATTTCCTCTCCTGCTGTTGGTTCCCTTCTCCCTCGCGTAAGTTGCTTGATCATCTGGTCCCCTCGTACTTACAGTTGTTACATTTAGGGCTCCCTCATTCTCACCTTCCTCATTGGAATTGCAAGTTCCAGGTTGGTTCGTTACTTCTCTCTGAGGATGACTTTAATTTCAATCCTTTATCTTCCTAAGGAGCAGCAGCTTGCATAGACTTTTGATCTTGCCCACTCAGGCCAATATGACCATAAAACAAAGAAAAAAGATGCAGAAAAGGAAACTGAGCTTGGGCAGCTTAGACTCACAGAAGTGCTGAGGTGGGAAAGGACTTCTGGAGATCGTCTCACTCAGCCCTGCTCAGAGCAGTCATCAACAGTGGGTTGCTCAAGGTTACGTCCAGTTGGGTTCTGAGCATCTCCAAGGTTGGAGACTCCATAACTTCTCTGGGCAACCTGCTCCAGGGTTCGATCACCAACAAAGTAAATCTTTTTTTTCTTATGTTTTTATCAGGAACTTCCTGTTTTTCAGCTTATGTCCATTGACTTTCAATGCATCACTGGATATGACTGAGAAGCTGTCTGACTCTATCTTCTTTACTCCCCATCAGGTATTTACGCACAATGGTAAGATCTTTCTGAGGCTCACCTTCTCTGGACTAAACAGTTCCAGCTCTCACAGCCTCTCCTTGTACATTAAATGCTCTAATCCCTTTTCTCCTAGCTCTTTGAAAGTGTAAATAAATGAATAAACATAATAATAATAATAATAATAATAATAAAAGCCCCCCCACCCCACCAGTCCCTAGGTCTAATCCTACAGTTCTCAAAGAAACAAACCTGCTCCTGAAATAAGGCTTTGTGCCTCAAGCAAAGCCTCTGCCACAGACATACATTTTGTTTCAGGAGAGAAAATACTTTAACAATAACAGATGCAGATGGACGTATTAAGTATTCCTTACATGCCCGGCAACGTTCCCCCTCGAGCTGAACTAATCCTCCTGCTGTCTTTCCTTGGGACAGGTTCTTCTGGGACCTGTCAGGTCATTTTATAAAGTGCTTTCTAAGCTGGGATAAGTCTGGAACTCTTTATAAGTCTAATCACTGCACATTGCAGATGAATTTGGAATAATGGTCCCCGAAAGCAGAAAAGCTTCCTCCATTTCTAAATCAATAGGGACTACATCCTCTTTCCTCACCCCTTTTGAATTTGCAAGGCACATCTGTGTTAAATTTGATGCCTTTCACTAAACAAAGTAACTATTAAAGCCCATCAATAATGGCTGCTTTTTGAAATATCTTATTATTACATGTTAAATGTGAAATTAATGTGCATTATTTAGAATAGCCAAACCAATATATTAATGCAAATTATGCAAAAGCAAACAAATCATATATATTTTTAATATCTTTTTTCCCTACAGTAGGACCCAATTTTCTAACACAATCATGGTTTTCCTAATATAATTTTCAACAGCCACTTTGAGTGGGAGATTCGATTCACTCAGGAACAGAAGAGCAGTCAGAGTAACTCTACTTCTTTTCATTGGTTACAGAGTGACTAGTTGTATTTTTACATAGATACCTCAGATGGTTAAAGGATATTTAAATCTAAGCCGGTTTCTTTTTTTTACGTAGCTTTCAGAATCCATTTTGTTTGTTCTATAAATTACATCAGTACACTAAATGGAAATCAATTTGCTCCTTTCAGAAATCGACTTGCAGCTGTTGAGAAAAATCAACAGAAAATCTAACTCAAGTTATATGTTAGTGCCTTTAAAGTTATAAGCAAAACTTGAGCTACACGTATTCAATAAAGGTTTATTTACATATGTGGTCAAAACTGTGAGCACTTTTTTAGTTATATGCTTTTAAAATTTATTCTGAAACGTATTTGGAGCCTGAATAATAACAAAGGAAACATCCACTTCACAAGGAATAAGGAAAATGTACTTTTTAGTCTGTATTTCTGCATTCAGTCACAATGTTTTGTGAGCTTTTTGCCTATCTGTGCATTCACAAATGGCTCTTTTCTTCAGAGTGTTTTAATAATAGGAAAGAATTGAGGGAATATTTCTAATAACGTAAAAACTATTTCTGTTTTTCTGTTTTATTATTATGATTATGAATCTATAAACTTTCTCCATGTTACCGAATACAATGGCTAAGATAAAAATATGGGATACAAAAGCAACACGCAACTTAGGTCAAAATTTAGGGAAGAGTTAATCAGTTTTGCCAAACACTTTTATCATTTTCAGTAAAACTCTCAGGTTGATCAGAGTTAGCTGGTCCCTAAGGTAAAAGGCCAAAAGAAATCGTTCGGTTACTACGTACATATAATGCTTAAAATATATATGTTATAAGTAGTGTCACATTACACTTCCAGGCAAAGGAAATTATTCGAAGCTGCAAATCATTTTGCAGAGTTGCTGACTTCAGAGTGCTCAATTTGTTCATGCCACAGGGTAATAGATAAATATCCAAATTTGAGGTGAATTATTGGTATTCAACTCCAAAACTGAATACTAGCAAATGTATACAGAAAAATCGTATAATATACACTTTAAAATGTGTTAGTTTTTGATTGCTAGGTACTCATAGTATGTCCTGTGTAAAATGAATCAATTGGCTGTTAGGTATTAAAGGTATCGGGCTTATACAGTACTTCTTCATGAGTACAGTACTTACTTTATGAGTCAATCTTGTCAAAATGAATTTTCGTGTAAATCAATAAATTGTAGGATACATATGTACCTGGTTAGAGAAAGAAAACAAAAAAAATTAGTACCAAATGCACAAACATAAAATGTCGTGTTAGCATATATGTACTAACGTACACTGACATCTATCATTTTTAAACTATATACAGTCCACATTTATTTTAATTTATTTTATTTGTTTACATATAACTTTGCAAGGATGCATGCATGCATGCATGCATGCATTAATGGAAAGAGAGAAAGGAAAAAGGAAAAAGGAAGGAAGGTGGGAGGGAAAGGGAGCAAGTGAGAAGAAAGGAAGAGTAGAAAAAAGAAAGAAAGGGAAAGAAAAGGAGAGAGTAAACAAGTACAGAGTGAGAGAGAGCAAGAGAAAGAGCAAAGAGCATGAGTAAAAGTGCAAGAGAGATAAAAAGAAAGGGAAGAAGGAAGAGAGGAAGAAAGGGAGGAAGAAAGAAATGAAGGGAGGTAGAGGGAGAGGAGAGGAGGGGAGAGAAGGGAAAGGAAAAAAGGAAAAGGAAGGGAAGGAAAGGGAAGGAAAGGGAAGGAAAGGGAAGAGAAAAGAAGGAAGGAAGGAAGGAAAGGACATAAGTTGCTATGTGAGGTGAGGAAAAACCTGAGAAATGCTTCATCCACAACTAAAATTGCTTTTCAGATTGATTGAACCGGTGCATAAAATGTGCAAATGGCTTGGGGCAAAAAAAAAAAAGAATGGCTCAGAAAGAAATGAAAAAGATAAAGAAAAAGATAAAGGAAAATATTTATATTTTGTCTCTTTTAAAAACCAAATCTATAGATTAAATATAAGTAAATGTGATAGTCTGAAGAGTTAACTTTAGGTGAAATATAACACTTTGTTTGATGCAAAAGAGGGTTTTTTTGGGGGGAGGGGGGGGCCGGGATAAGCCATGGAAATGAAAATGTAATTATTCTGGAAGTTCTAGTTGCTCTGCACACGGCATGCATGGATTGAAAAACTGTAAGAGTGAGGAAACAGTAATGAAGCCATTCCAAAGATATCCTCTGAGCAGATAACCTCTATTCCTCTCTTCAAAGGCAGATAAGCTGTAATTTTCACAATATCGTAAACTCAAAAATACCAACATGTTTAGATATATTTTTCTGGGTATGTTGAACTTCCACACACCACATACAAACAACCTAAAGATGAGGCATTCCACTCTTTTCTTCTGTTCACTGAGTGTATTGAATGGAGTTACTCTAAAGAGATTTCCCAGGTTTCATCTACATGGGAATAGCAGAAAGTGATAGGACTTGATCTCCCTCTAGAACCTGGTGTGGGGAAAGGACCTATAGAGTTCCCAGATAAAGTGCCTAGATTAATTGGTATTTCTAAATTAATTTAGATTTATTAAGCAAAAATAATGTTACAAGATTTTAAGAAGTGCTGGAAACCCAGCTACCATATATATAAGAATTCTGAAAATGCTCAGGTAAACATATGGATTCAGAAGACTGATGTTGCCGAGTCTTGAAGATACTTTCTTTAAAGAGTTATACTCAATGTCAGCTCCCACATTTTCAAAAATTATCTAATTTCTACCCCAAATCTGAAGACTCTATCATTTACTTGCAAATATGTAAATGTGATGATCATAAGCTAAGAACTTTTATCTTATATATCACTTTTCATTGCTGGATTTCAAAATACATTTATTCTACACATTACGAATATAAAAACTGAAACCTAGTGCACTGAAGGAGCTTTCTCAGATCACTGTGAGGAGAAACACTAATATCTGTTTTCCTCAGCCCTGTAGTGCTTTATTCATTAACCTATATTAATGATACCTATTTTGCTGCTAGATGTATTTTATTAGACACAAAGCCTGTTACAAAACTCATTATGCCTATTAATTTTACACTTAAGTAAGTTCAAATAAATACTTTAAGAAACATTTGTATAAATTAAGGCCTAAGCTTACATTACCATAAAGAGATATAAAGAACCTGAGAAGGTGTCATGAGTAGAATTGGATAACATTACACGTAGGGGTTAAAAACAGCCAGTGAGTTTGAAATACATCAGTTTTTATTTAATTATAATTTAAGATGTTTTGCATGCTGGATGGACACTGTTCTGTGTACTGGTTGTGGAAAATCCTGTCATCTCAGCTATCTAGCTAAGTAGGGAAGACTATAATATTATTTTTGATTATCCCTAATTATGAGCTTTACTGCATCTTATTATCTTGAAAGGAAATTATAGTAGAGCAGAAGTTGTATTAGAGCAGGTCTAACAGAACTTGCATCAGATTTGGGCAGTCAATGTGATATATACACAAATAGTTATGAATCTGATGAGACAGCCTTGGGTATTGCTGTGTTATTTTCTTTAAAGTTCCTTCTTCAGGGTGGTTGAGTTGAATGCAAACATCACAGCTTGAGCTGCCTTGCATTAGCATTCCATAGTTGGATTCAAGTCTTTATCTCTTTTAGGTGCTTAATTCCTGACCTTTTTACTAAATTTTGTTAAATATGTGGATAGGCCTAAGTGTTGGCAATCAAGGCTTTATATTCAAACAGTAGAGAAAGGAGAAAAACATTATTTCACTCTTTATTTCATATATGAAGGTAAAATTTATACCATTTCACCCTTTTAAAATGCACATAACCTTTTTTTAACAGCTTTTTCTATGTCAGACTTCTAATGGCTAAAAGGCAAACACTTATGCTACTAAGATCAAGTTCAGAGCCTGCAGTCTGTACTATCTTGTACATATACTTTATAATAGCCTGTAGTAGGACAAATTTATTATGATCTTTTTATCTTAAAATAAAAATAGAAATGAAAATAGGTAGGAAGAGAAAATGAAAATAGGTTGATAAGTAGAATCAGTCAAAAATACCATCCCAACTGTTTTACATATAATTGAATTCTGAATGACTAAAATATTTAATTAGAAGTACCAATTTTCCATATAATATTTTGTATATTAGTGGAAAAAAAGAACATTTTTAGTTAAAGCAATCATACTCAGCATTAAATTGAAACTTTCAGTGTTCATTCATGTTTTTCAAGCTCTAAAGTAAAGGGAAAAATTCTGTATGAAAGTGAAGGAATGAACCATCATAGGATACCTTGATTTCTTCATTTCCTAAAATCAAATTATGAATTGGAAGTCCTAGTTACTTCAGGTGCCTTGAAGTACTGTTTCCATGCAGATAGACCCTCACAGTGAGAAAACAATGCTTTGGAAGAATGACAGAAAATAAATATAAAAGACAATTTTCTACTTCAGTGAAAGAACTACATGAATTCACACTAACAACCAGTAAGGCTTACCCTAATGATTTTCAAACATTTATTCCCATGAAATATTCCAGGCTTTCCCTCATTCCAGGAATTTAAGAACCAGTTACTTGGAGAGGTAACTCTTCAGCCACACATCCAATTTGCCCAACTGAGCAGAGGAGGAATGGAGAAAGTATTCTTATGTGGAGCAGTAGGAACAACCCCAGGAACATCAGAGGCAACACAGCGGGGCTGGGAACTGAGCACTGACTTGGGAAAAGATGAAGCCCAAGAGGCTTCTGGGGTCTGAATCTGGGGCAGATCCACCATCTTTCATGGCATCCCCACACTCCTTCCATCTCAAGAGGACTGTGGAAGAAAAACTCAGCCTGAAATAGGTCTTTTCAGGTTGCAACATAAAGCAGAGTTGTGATTAACAGCATGGATTAACTCAGGAGATAAATAATTGAAAATATACTCAGGTGTATTTCACATGTTGCAGGGTATCCATGCTAACATAAATTAACACAACCAATCAACAAACAAACAAGCAAAAAACCTTTTGCCCCTATGTCCATTTCCTGTGATATCCTACAACATCTGCTTTGCAAGCTATCATTTGATACCAAGGCATTACAGAGTTACAGTTGTGTTGAGAGAGTTTTCTGAGTTACACGCTGGTTAATTGACACGCTGGCAACCTTTCTGTCACCCTCTTGTATTACTGTGCAGATTTAGGATAATGCCAACATTTTCAGAAATAAAAGTGAAACACACTCTTAGGAAGCCTACCAGTTGTTGCCAAGCAGATCAACTCTCTTCAGAGAGTTTCCAGGAAGACTAGTCTCTAAATGTTCTGTATTTCATGATATGTGATAGAAGATATAAAATATTGATTCATTTCAAAAAATAAGTTTTCTGAATGTTATTCAGGATGAAATAAATATCCATTTTATTCACACAAGGGTGATTTAGGTTTCAAATAATTTCTTGACGTTTCATATATATATCTTCTATCCCATGCACTAAGCCAAATAACCTGAGTAAACAACTGGAAGACATTTCTCTATGTCAGCTCATGTTACATTGATCGAAATTCCTTGAGATCACCTCATGAAACATAAAAAGATGACATAAAAGATGGGAAATAAATATTCTCTCTTCCTCATTTTTTCAACCCAGCAACTAAAGCAAAACTATGAATACACAACCAAGCACTGCAAGTCCAGAAGATACCTTCTTGGTGTGGTAATTCACTTTTCATTAGAGAGGAGTGGGAAATTTATGTTAAAAAAGTATCCTCAAATGTAATGCAACTTCAGAATGCCTCATTCCGAATTACAAACTGCTGATACCATTCTGTATTTTAATCCTAAGGACTACCTAAATATTTCAACTTAAAAAATAAATGTGTTAAAAATAGACCTCATTGTCTATATCCTAACAGAGGTAAAAGTTCTGGAAGATACTTTTGGCTAACAAGTTAGTTCTTTATTTAAAAACGACTGTTGAAATGGAATTCAACTTTACTGAAGTTGGACTTTGTGATATTTATTTAAAATATTATTTAATCCTGAAAATATCCTTTAAAATATTATTTAATCCTGAAAATATTGTCTTTGTCCTGTAAACCTCCTAAGTTGATAAATTTAAAGCCCACTTCAGAATAAGGTTATTTCTATATATGTTATTTGGATAATAGAAATGTGTATGGTGACTTCCTAAACATAGACAAGTGATGTGAAAGTGGAATCTGAAGTAGGTTAATATGTGAGGGCCCAGGTTTTAAAAGGTGTTTCGATATTAAAATGCCAATAAATGCCCACTGCTTAAGGCACAGGCCTTCAGAGGTAATAGAAAATCTAACTCTCATTAATTTCCCATATGTCCAGCATATGTTGATCTGACTGTAGAACAAAATGCTAGCACGTATATATACATTATTTATCTTAGCCTGTGCTCAGTCACTTTGATCCTTAAAAAAAAAGCATAGATTATTTTGTTTTTACATGTAATCAGACTTAACATATTACTCAATATGAAAAAAATGATTCTAACTAAAGTAAGCATTAGGTTTCAGTTTAAGGCTTCTCTTTTTCTAATAAGGTGCATAGAAGCATGGTGAAAAATCCAAAGACAGTGAAATACAATAGTTTCAGGCATTACCAGAGGCTGTGGTGAACATGTGAAAGTCACAGAGGCTGCCAACTTGAAGGTACAATTAAAAGCTGAAATATTTATGTTATCTGAAATCATTCATCCGCATAAATGACTGTTGCTACTGAACATGCCTGACCTGAAGATACTACCTTTAGATTGATAACAGCTTGAGTAAATATTTTTCAGTATTTGTACATATATATTTACTCTCTCTTCCAAATAAACATCCTTATATGGTGAGCTGCAAGTGCAGAGAACAGAAATAGCTTTCAAAAGTATCTTGAAAAATTGAAGAAACAGGCATGTGTCTGTCAAGAGCATTTTAGATAAAGTTTATCCTGCCTGAACAGAGAAAGATGGACTATCTCTCCTTCTGAGGTCCCTGCTAACTTTATATTCTCTACTATAAAGGATGAACAAAGGCTAGACTTGAGAGCTTAAACAGAAGAGAAAAAAAAAGATTATATTTTCTTGTGAAAATATGTCTTGAATCCAGTAAAAAAAAAAAAAATTGAAAGTGCTCAGCAGATTCTTACTGACCTTCATCAAACTTTAAATTATTTGTATGAAAAAATAAGACTCCCAGGGGGTGGAGATGGGGGGGAGAGGAATTCTTGTTTAGTCTCATCTAGACATAGCATTCCTTATTGCAATTTACTGATTCAATTTTGGTAAGATCTGCTGGTAGTGTGTACTTCTACTCTTATCTTCCACAACTACTGCTACAAGCAGCTGTACTCCTCTATCATTTGCTACTGTAGATTTCCCTTTACAGCTCTTGCAGTGAAGTTTTCATTCTATATTTTATCTTGCTACACATTTCTCCATGACTTCTCTAACAATGATATGTATTATTTTCACACATGTCTTCTTGCAAAGTCCTAGCAGCGCCAGACTTTTGTCACATTGTCTGAATCGTCCATTCTGGATTCAGTACACTCCCTCAGGAAGATGAAAAGGAGGAAAATCAAATGTGGTTAAGACCCATGATGAAACATTTCTTTTTTATCTCAAATATTAATATTTGAAAAACTAAAAATTTTGCTTCTTCCCTGTCAAAGGAAAAAGTCCTCCCAAAGAAGAAGAAGAATGTGTAGCACTGTTCAGTTTTCTTTGTTGTCTTATCAACTGCTGTACAAATAAATTGAGTGAAAGAAGCAGCCGGGGTTCTGATTCTTCACTGTGATTTTGTTTTCTTTGCAGAAAATGTCTATCAAACAAAAATCAAGCCTTAAAGTAGATATTAGATAAAAATAAAACACTCCTGACTCTCAGTAAAGAAGCAAACAAGACAATCAAACACTCCAAGTAAAGAAAGGAATAATACCAGTTATTCTGACACTGGATAAATACAGCTGTAATGAAATGCTTCCATGTTCCACAGTAAGTAATTCAAAATAACCAAAAACCAAATCAAACCCAAAGAAATTTTAAAACCCTATATTTCAAAATGACTCCCTACTGGAAAGGTCAATTGCATTTTTTGGATCTTTCATTCTGAGAGTACAATTATCTGGTTGTTTTTGGATTAAAAACTCCAGGATAAAGAAGTAAATTCTTTTAAAGGCCACCATCTTCTCCACTTTTGTGCACTGAAATTGAAGTTCCACTTCTTGGATCATAAGGTGGGATTGTAGAATCCTATGATTTTTTAAGACTTACTGAATTAAGCTTTTTATTTTCCTCAGGACTCTTCAGGAATTAACGATGGATCATCACTTTAGTTTTTATTTCATCTTTGAATTTCTAAGGAAAGTTTTTCTTTGTTTTTGTTTTTTTTTTTAAAGATAGTCTTTCATTTTGACTAAGAAACAAGGACTCAGTAAGACACTAGCTTAGAACTAACAGAATAAAGTACTCCTAGACGATAAACAAAACTTGAATTTTACATGAAATGAGAATGCATTAACAACAATAAAAGGTACTAGATCAACAATCCCGTAAGTTTTTATTTTAACCCTTTAACAAATTCATATTCTAGTAAGTTAAAATATTAGTGACAAATTAATGACTCACTTGTTCTGCCCAATAATTATATTTTTAATGGATTATTATGTCAATGATGAACAAAGAAAATAAATCATAACCTCAAGTCTTATCAGCTTCCATTAGAAAATCATTGTCAAAACTTCCATTTTTTCAGATTTCTTACTATCTTTCCACTGAAAATATCATTATATTCATAAAATTATATATTAAAGCAAAAAACATTCCATTCTATATAAGCTGAAAGTGTTCATAAGATAACATTTCTCAACCACTAGTATGTAATATTCTTATATCTTCATTTCAAATTGTATTTCTACAGTGATAGTCACACAGAAGAACTCATACATGAAAAAGGAAAAATGTATAAATCCTAAGGTTTCTAGGAGAAAGTTCTGCAAAATTTTTTTGATCATCTGGGAAACTTATTTTAGTGAGGAATATTCAGGAAATATTGGTAATCCCCGCTCATTTTCAGATGAGAGCAGTTGGCATATATTCCAAAATCTACACAGGTAATGAAAATGTTGATTTTTTACACCTTTTCAAATATTTTAACTCAAAATTGTGCAATGAAAAAAATTCAGATGTGCATGAGCACAGACAAAAAAAAAAAAGAACATGGAACATGACTTAGGACTAACCGTAACCATTTCTCAAACCCTCACTTAGGTTTTCCTGAGCTTTGTGAACTCTTACACATACTCCAGAAGGTTTCAGTCTTCTCTTTTTGCCTTCTCAGGCTCCACAGGTTCCTTCTTGTCCCCCCAGAGGCCCTCAGAGTGCCCCCAGTGCCTGCCCTGCCTCCTTTATAGGGTGGCCTCTGGCATGATAGAGACCAGGAGCTCTGGAGCTCCTCCTGCAGAATAGCGCTTACCCGCAGATAGTTTCATCGTAAAGGCAAAACCTTGCTATGAAAATGCTATGATAATACCACAAAGCTGCAGAGTACATTCTATTAGATGTTGTATGTCTTTTTTCACAGCTCTTATAACACTCAGAAATAATCTCCTTTAATATTTATCTCTCAATAAATTATAAAGGTGTTACATTAAACAAGAAATTGTCTTCAATTAAACTCCCTAAATGCAAAATATGGGGTCTAAAATTATTATTAATTATTATTACATTGTCACTTCCTGTACTTGTACAATACTTCATAAGCAGATTTAAAATTCAAAATGTGTATATTTCTGAAAGTATTAGAAACAAATCACATACTTAATAAAATAAATATGAAATAATTAAGAGCGATATAACACAAAAGCCATTTCCAAAGAGTCAGTTCATTTTTCTGAATAATGGCACTACGGCTTAATATAAATACTAGGCTTCAAAACTAAACTTCAGCAGGAGAAAACGTAAGAAAAGCTATACTTAAGAATATACAGATATTCTATAACCAATATAAGCGAATTTTCATTTGCATTATCAATAATATTCTGAATAATGAGCAACCTGGTTCAGAGTAGCAAATCTCCAGATTTGCTCAAAATACACAGTATGAAATGGGTGTAATTTCTCCAAAAGATTCATTAATGACAAATATAAAGTATAATATATCACCTTTAATGCTTGAAAATAATGATTTGTCTAACCGTAGTCACAGAAAAGCAGTTAACATGAAAAATACCCTTGTCAACTTTCATTTAATCACTTCATTCAATCAATATCTCCCACTTTTCTGATTGAATTTTAACATTTCATCTTGCAAGAAGCATAATAGCAACGGGCTTTGAAAAGGGGCTTTATTTTACTGAACAAGCATCACATGGCAATGTTTAATTAAAATACATATACTTTATTGTATTGATATTGCCCCAGTGTTTTAAAAAGTTCATGACAGTATGTTCTGTATTTCTTTGTCCTTCTGAATCACTGCTGGCTAGCTTTGTGGTTTGCACAGTATGTGTTTATGATAGTATTCCAGCAAAGATCTAGACAGGTGAAGTAGACCGGGCACATTAATAATCCGTAGGGCAGAACAACTACTTAAGTAGTGCACCAACTGATTAAAGGTCACCTAGTTGATCTGATATAGGGTAAACTGTTAGGTCAATAGTAAATGGAAGGGTCTTACATTTCTTCCACAATGAAGAGATTTCTCCCACATTATTTTTGCTCTCATATTACACACTTATTCAGTAATGGTTTTATAAACTGTACATTATTCCAGTATTATGGAGCCAACAGCCATCATGTTTACACACACATTTCACTGTTGGTATCAACCTGGAAACCAAGGCAAGATGCAACTATTAAATAGATGAGATGAGATGGGGTAAGGTGGGGTGAGGTGGAATAGAAAGTTCTGCAGCAGTGGGAAGGCCAATGGGCTAAAAGAGGAGATGGGAAGGAGAGAGATGGAAAGCCACAGTCCTTTGAACTCCGAGCAAATCTGTACCTTTGAATCATAGCTCCTGCTGAAGCTTAATTTCTCCTGAAGATGAGAAGGACTCAGATGGTATGACCTTCATTCTCAAAGGTGAAATGGCCATGCAAAATTATCATATGGCTGTATTTTGCTAACGTTGTGTAAGCCAAGGTCACATGATGCAGTGCTCACATTTAGTATAAACTCACTCTACGGAGTCACATGTGCTCACATATTGACAAGAAAACTTTGTAAGAACCGGTTTTATTTTGGATCAAGCATTGTCTATCTGTTACATTCAAACCATATGCCAGATCATGTATTTATGTAGTAGGCAGAATTTAAGCATTATTGAGGGTGGGAGGAAGCTTAAACACGTTCTATATTGCATGCCTTAACCAAGCTGACAGAAATGTACAGCTGACAACATTAGATATCGATCCCATTAGTACTTTGGAGTACGTTGATCTGATATTCATGATGATAGAAACACGTTCTAAGTGACCATAACAGACTTCTTTCGAGCAGTAAGTCTTCAATGTGAGGCAGATACTACCCTAATACAGTTTTTATTTTCTTTAATTATTCAAAAAAGTTGCATTTTATTTAAGATGTGTTACATGATTTATTAATTTTACCAGGCTCATGATAGATGAAGTGTGTTTTTCTGTCATTACCTGGTCTGTAATATATTGTTATTCTTAGAAAAACAACATTTTATCCAACATATATTTCTATAATTAACATTTCTGGCTGCTGAGAATGACTTTAGTATTATTTTAATTCAATAGTTCACAAAATATTAGCATTGCCTCTTTGAATTTTAAACAAGAAAATTTACAGGTGTTTATTTGACATATGGATATAATCAGTATGAAACAAATAACAGTTAATTTCAGTGAAAGGAGTTGGGCAACTCATTATCTGAGAATGTAGTCTCTAGCTTGTGGTTGTCAGTATGTAATCTTCCTATACAGGACATGTAGAAAGTCAGGTAACTCAGGGGCAATCTGAGACTGTCAAGACATTGAGTAAAGACGTACCTACACAAAGAGCACAGCTACTTGGAGATCGCCAAAAGAATGTAAACTTTAAGAGGCTTACTCAATTCCAAGTAGGCCACTTCCATTCACTCAAGTAGTATATCTTTAGTTCTTTCAGAGAACTGAGAAGAACTCTTTTCTTCTAAAATATACTAGGAAGAGAAACCTGTTTTACAGAACTTTCTGACAGAGAGAGAGACCACAGCTGAGAAGGGAAGTAAATCACTGGGAGTTTATCCTTTTTTATATCACAGAATCACAGAATCACAGAATCGTTTAGGTTGGAAGGGACCTCTGGAGATCATCTAGTCCAATCTCCCTGTTCAAGCAGGGTCACCTACAGCATATTGCCCAGGATCACATCCAGACGGGTTTTGAATATCTCCAGCAAAGGAGACTCCACCACCTCTCTGGGCAACCTGTTCCAATACTCTGTCACCCTCACAGTGAAGAAGTTTTTTCTCAGGTTCAGATGGAACTTCCTGTGGTTCAGTTTCTGCCCATTGCCTCTTGTCCTGTTGCTGGGCACCACAGAGAAGAGGCTGGCCTCATCCTCTTGACACTCCCCCTGCAGATACTTGTACACATTGATGAGATCCCCTCTCAATCTTCGCTTCTGCAGGCTGAACAGGCCCAGCTCTTGCAGTCTTTCTTCATAGGAGAGATGCTCCAGCCCTCTAATCATCTTGGTAGCCCTCCGCTGGACTCTCTCCAGGAGTGCCATGTCTGTCTTGTCCTGGGGAGCCCAGAACTGGACACAGGACTCCAGGTGTGGCTTCAACAGGGCTGAGCAGAGGGGCAGGATCACCTGCCTCCACTTGTGGGCAACACTCTTCCCAGTGCAACCCCAGGAGACCATTGGCCTTCTTGACCACAAGGGCACACTGCTGGCTCATGTTTAACTTGTTGTCCACCAGCACTCCCAGGGCCTTCTCGGCAGAGCTACTTTCCAACAGGTCAACCCCCAGCCTGTACTGGTGCATGGGATTATTCCTGCCTAGGTGCAGGACCCTGCACTTGCCTTTGTGGAACTTCCTGAGGTTCCTCTCCGTCCAACTCTCCAGCCTGTCCAGGTCCCTCTGAAGGGCAGCACAGCCTTCTGGCATATAAGCCACCCCTCCCAGTTTAGTATCATCAGCAAACTTGCTGAGGGTGCACTCTGTCCCTTCCTCCAGGTCATGGATGAATATATTGAACAAGACTGGACCCAGGACTGACCCCTGGGGGACACCACTAGCCACAGGCCTCCAACTTGACTCTGCGCCATTCACCACAACCCTCTGAGCTCGGCCACCCAGCCAGTTCTCAAGTCACCTCACCGTCCACTCATCTAGCCCACACTTCCTGAGCTTCCCTAGGAAGATGTGATGGGAGACAGTGTCCAAAGCCTTGCTGAAGTCCAGCTAGACAACATCCACTGCTCTGCCCTCATCTACCCAGCCAGTCATTCCGTCAGAGAAAGCTATCGGATTGGTCAAGCATGATTTCCCTTTGGTGAATCCATGCTGACTACTCCTGATCACCTTCTTGTCCTCCGCATGCTTAGTGAGGACCTCCAAGATGAGCTATTCCATCACCTTTCCAGGGATGGAGGTGAGGCTGACAGGCCTGTAGTTTCCTGGCTCCTCCTTCTTGCCTTTTTTGAAGACTGGAATGCCATCAGCTTTCTTCCAGTCCTCAGGCACCTCTCCTGATCTCCAGGACCTTTCAAAGATGATGGAGAGTGGCCTAGCGATAACATCCGCCAGCTCCCTCAGCACTCGGTGGTGCATCCCATCGGGGCCCATGGATTTATGGATGTCAAGTTTGGACAAAAGATCTCTAACCTGATCCTCCTCCACCAAGGGAGAGTCTTCCTTTCTCCAGCCTTCCTCTCTTGTCTCCAAGATCTGGAATTCCTCAGGACTGGCCTTAGCAGTGAAGACGGAAGCAAAGAAGGCATTCAGTAACTCTGCCTTCTCTGTATCCTTCGTCACCAGGGCACCCACCCCATTCAGCAGTGGGCCCACGTTTTCCCTCCTCTTCCTTTTGCTCTTGATGTATTTGAAGAAGGCCTTCTTATTGTCCTTGACATCCCTTGCCAGATTTTATTCCAACTGGGCCTTATCCTTCCTTGTCGCATCCCTGCACGCTCTGACAACGTCCCTGTATTCCTCCCAAATTCATGGGAGGAGTCAAGAATTTCATTCATTTCATTCATGGAGTCAAGAATTTATTGTTAATCCAATTAATACAAATTATCTAATTAATACCAGGAAGTACCATTAATATTGCAGCTAAAACCTTTAAACAGAGACATCTTTGCTATGTACCTTTTCTTTTGGTGTTATGTACAACCCTTCAGGGCTCCTTTGTACCCAGGGCAGTTATTTCTCAGTCTTTCTAAATAGGAACGGGGAGCCGTGACAAGTTATCAGCATCATAGGGTCTTTGCTAGCAGGACTGTCATGTTCATGGAGGGTGTTTCTTGGTTCTTGGTCTGGCAGCTGCACAGCAGCCTCCCCTAGCCTCACTTAACACAAAGGGCTATTGTTTGTTACACAGTGGCCACAGAGGTTTGTCAGGCCCTTACCACATGTGGCATTTACAGAGCTGAAGCTGCAACCGGTCAGGCAATAGTCACTTGACCACTAGATAATTGTTTTAAACAGACCAAAACCAGATGATATGGAGATAAATCCAGAAAAGTCCTGAGACCCTGTGCTGGCAGGTCAGCGCAACGCCTGTAGGCTTTTTCTAATAATGGCAAAATCCTAGTGCTAGGTCCGAATTTAGTAATAATGTTGCCAGAGCGTGATTCAATGAAACTATGAAATCTCATGCCTAAACCTTAGGTAAATTCATACTTCTGTCACATTCACCGTTACGAGAATATGATAGAGATAAACATGAGATCTTATTTTCATGCCAAGAATTTATGGATTTATAATTTTCAGTGAGCTAGACAAATAAGAAAATTGTAAGAATATTGGGCAAATCAGAACTAGGAGACTACTGTAAGAATTTAAGCAAATTAAAGGGTTATAATAAATGACTTTTTTCTAAGTAGAGGTCGTTGTAACACTTTATTTTAATGGAACAACGAGGAGCAGAGAAATAATCCATGTCATAATGTTTCGTCAAAATGTGAGCAGTAACATGTATTGGTCCTAAAAGTGAATTAACTTCAGTGTCAATTGACATTGCAAACCTATTTGTTTTTCTGTAGTTAGAATTTGTTTGTACTTCGAGTTATACTTAGAGCTTTATTAAAAAAGAATTTTTGATTTAAATTTTGTCAGGACCTAAGCTATATATTTGACTTACCTGAAGAAGCTGTCAGGAGGCATAATTTATGGGAAGATCTGGAGGGCAAACAGTGCAACAAACCAGCCTTGTATGGTATGTACGGCTTTCTTTTGCTCAAAATCAAAATGCTTTTGCACGTGCAGAATAAGTTAATATACTTAACTTTTAAAAAAATTCTCATATTTGAAAGTAATGAATAGATATTAAAACATCTGTTTCTGCCTTTACAGTGTTTATTTCCTCTATAGATTACTAAATAATGTAAGACAAAACAAATTTTTATTTGCAATATCATGGTAAAAATATTTTAAAACATACTTTTACCTACTGATTTTTTTTATGTCAGCAAACATAATCTCATTTAAGAATACTAATCATAGCAGCCCTTGTGAAAAGACTGCCAAGTTTCTTTGGCTTTCCTGATGACCAGAGAAAATTACTACGATACACTTTATATAGGGCTATTTGATTAAAAATATTTTGAATGAACTCAAAAAAAAGGTGATTTTCACTAATGTCAATATGATTAGAAGTTAACACTTTTTCCTTTCAGAAGTTTTAAAATGATTTGGTTTTGCTTTACTTCAGTTATGCAATGTGCTACCTATGCTTACTATAAACATACTTTGAACTAACTGAGTAGAATGTGACTTTAGACCATAATTTTAAATGAGAAAACATTTTGATTTTAATATATGAAGTTGTAATGCATAATTGCATTAAAACATCAGGGTACCTGAGAGGAAAAATAAAATAGAGGCCTTTTTTGCTGTTACATCATCTATATTTTGTTTAAAAAAAAAAAAGAGAGAGAGAGAGAGAAAGAGAGAGAAACAGACAGATAGATAGACTTGTCTTTCACTACAGCATCTCCTGATTCTCAAAGCCAGATCTAAAGTTTATTTAAGTTAATAGACTCCACTTACATTATTTATTGAATCTTGGATCAAATCAATACAAAATAGGATAGAACTGAGTAGAAATATAATTTTATAGCATGCATTAAAGCTTAGCATGCAAGATTTGTATTAAAGTTTGCTGTGCTAACATTATTAATGTGAGGTCATTATGACCTTTGTTCTTCCCTCAAAAATACAGAATAGTTAGAATAAAACTCTGCCCTTGGACAGAGAAAAAGAACCTAATGTTGTTGTGGTCTACTGAGCAAAAAATCTGCTTTTGATAGAACTGAGCACAACAGGATTTGTGCTACTGCAGCACAGTATAGCAAAAAGCATATCCCTGAAGAAGAAAGACTAACACAAGCGGATTGGGAACACTCTTGCAGAGACCAGCTCCCACAGCGTATTCTGGTGATGAGCTACTGAATGCTTGCTTCAGTCAAAAACAGTCCTTGAACGCATCACTGATTTGCATCTTAAAGATGATTAATTTATTATTAGGGTTTTCAAATGGGGTAGGACTACTGTAAATTATTGAGAAGGATTACTACTAGATCTGACCTATTTTTATTTCAAAGAGAATGAGCAACTTTCTTCATCTGGATAGTTACTCCTACTCAAGTGATAGTTACTCCTTCGGAAACTGGTATCCCATATCAAGTTTGCTAGCAAGTTACACAAAAAGAGCGTGTGCACACACACACACGCACACACACACAAACACAGAGAATAGAGAGTGAAGTCATATAGAAAATATTTAGAAACAGGATTTCATAAGAAGGGAGGACAAACTGCAGTGATCATGCGCAGGGCTCAGTTTGACATTCAGCCTGTTTACAGGGGACCAGCTCCTTTTACTCCCCCTTCTCTCTGTTTCCCACATTTACTCTTCCCCCCTCCACCTTGACCTTTCCCCTTCCCCGCCCTTGTCTCCTTCCAAATAAACAAACCACCCCTAATTACTCTCAGGTCCCAGTTTTGCTATATCGGTATCCAGATTTGGTATTTCTGATATCATTTCCTAGATCATAACAGCCTGACATGGTATCACCAGTGGAGTTACTGGGGTGCTGCTTTCTGTTCCCAAAAGGCTCTCAGGGCTCCCCTCCAAGCTTGGCCATCTGTGACACACCTCCCCCCGAACTACTTGTGCCACCCAGCCACCCTTCACAGCCCTACCTGTAACTTCTGGCAGCTTCTCTCTCTGTCGTCTGTCAGGTCCAGCCATGTCTCATGTCACGTCCAGCAGTTTCTCGTGGTCTTGCCTGTTAGCTAAACCTCAGGCCAGGACCTAGTCATCTGCCTGCAGCCTTAACAAAATGTTAATTCACTTCTGAGCTCCCTTTTGCAATGAACTACTTAGTTTCCTCTAAAGCAAAATCCAGATTGTTGTGCTGAGATTGCAAGCTCCTGAATCCCTTCCAACAGGGAATATGAACAAAACTTTCTGAAGTTTAATTTCTTGTGTCCTAAGTACCTCTTCAGTGCTATTTCCTTCGATTTTTGTTTTTCAAGTATTTTCGTGTGTTCTGATGCCACATCTCAGGGGCATGCAACACATGCCCTCTATTCCTTCCTGAAAAATATCATTGGTGGACTACAAAATTGGCCTGATGTTATTTAAGACACTTTGCACTGAAGAAAAAAGTGCATGGAAAAATTATTTCTTAGTGTTATAGGGGCACTAGGTGAGATTCAAAAATGATTAAGTGATAGGTGCTATGTAGCATGAATGCAGTTTTCTCTTCTAGATGTCATAGCTCTGAGTGCTGTGGACATAATTTGCATGAGTTGATCTGAGGGCTACAGGTCACTCCCTGGAGTTGTGTACATAGCAACCTATACATAGCCACTGGTGCAGCATGGTGATCAGCTTGGAAGTCCCACTGAAAATTAATTCTTTGCATCAAGGCTGATTGCAGATGAAGACATTATTTCCCCATTAGTACCAGTCAGAGACACTTCCTCAAATTAGAGACTTTCTCTCTCTTAATAGTAACAAATCAACAGCAGGCATTCACTTGTAAAAAATGAAACTAGTTAACTTCTAATTGCAGTGTGCAATACAAGGCTCGGATCAGTCTCTTTACTGATATGGTAACTATAGACCATCAAGCTTTAGAAAAAGCTGCAGTGACTATTTCAAGAGGTCCAGACTGGTAAGCTTAACTTGCATACCAAGAAAATTGGTAAACTAATTACCACAAGGTGTACAATTATTTTGTGATCATGGATAAATATGACACGGCAACTGTTTCAATAAAAAAAGGAACTTTTAAAAGTTTTGTAGAACTTCTATCAAAACCAAGGAAGATATAGTTGATATAAAAACTAGTTACGCTCCACAAATCTGCTTACTGATTTTTTTTTTTTGTATCTTGTGAATAAGCTCCTTCTCAAAAATGCTTAGAGAGACAAAGCTGTCATTTCATAATAGAGGAGACCTTCTCATAGATTAATACACAATTAAAAGAATAAATGGTCAAACCTACCTCAGAATGACAGCAAATTATCCTACAACATGAAAGTAGTCATAAAGTATCTGTAGAAGGTAATAAACAGTGAAGGATCAAAATGGAACAAAATTATTGATTAATTCAAAGTCAGAATTAAAGCTGTGGCAAGGAGAAAGAATAATGACACATTCTAAATGAAAAGATGATGAAATGGCAAATAAAATGAATTGTTGATTAGTACAAAATAATGCACATTAAAAATAGCTAACTTTGCACACATAATAAGAGCCTTTTATGCAAATATCTCCTATAAATCACAAAATAGATCTTGTCATCATTGTAAGCAGTGCTCAGCAGTAAAAGCATCACAGAATAGCAGAGGTCTGAAGGGACCTCTGGAGATCATCTGGTCCAATCCCACTGCTCAAACAAGGTCACCTAGAACATGTTGTCCAAGACCCTAACCAGATAGCTTTTGAATATCTCCAAGGATAGAGACTCCACTACCTCTCTGGGCAACCTGTTCCAGTGCTCAGTCACTCTCACAAGAAAGAAGCTTTTCCTCGTGTTCAGATAGAACTTCTTGTGTTTCAGTTTGTGCCCATTGCATCTTGTCCTCTCACTGCGTACCACGGAGAAGAGTCTGGCTCTGTCTTTTTATCACCAGCACCTCCATAAGATAGCTATGAACATTGGTAAGATCCCCTCTGAATCTTCTGCAGGCTGTACAGTCCCAGCTCTCTCAGCCTCTCCTTACATGAGTGAAGCCCCAAGCCCTTAGTCATCTTGGTAGTGCTCTGCTGGAGGAGTCGCATGTTCTTGCTTGCTTCAGTATAAATATGTCTCTCTTGTTTTGAGGACCCCAGATCTGGACAGAGCACTCCACATGTGGCCTCACCAGGGCTGAGTAGAGGGGAAGGATCATCTCCCTCGACCTGCTGGCAATGCTCTTCCTAATGCACCCGATGATACCATTGGGTTTCTTTGTCATGAGGGCACACTGCTGGCCCATGTTCAACTTAGTGTCCACCAGGACCCCCAGGTTCTTCTCTGCAAAGCTGTTCCTCAGCTGAGTGGCCACCAGCCTGTGCACATGCATGGGATTCTTCCTCCTCAAGGGCAAGACTTTGCACTTCTCCTTACTGAACTCCATGAGGTTCCTCTCTGCCCAACTCTACAGCCTGTCAAGCTCCCTCTCTAAGGCAGCATATTCCCCTGGTGTATCAGCCACTCCTCCTGGTTTTGCATCATCAGTAGACATGCTGACGGTGCATTCTGTCCCATCATTCAGGTCATTAGTGAGGATGTCAAACAGTATTGGCCTGAGCATCAACTCCTGTGTTACACTACTAGCACATGTCCTTCAGCTGGACTTTGTGCAACTGATCCCAACCCTCTGAGGCTGGTGGTTCATCCAGTGTTCAGTCCCCCTCACCCTCCAGTTATCTAGCCAATCATTTTGTCTGTATGGATGTTATGAAAGACAGAGTCAAAAGCCTTACTGAAATCAACGTAAACAACATCCGCTATTCTCCCTTCGTCCACCAAGCCAGTCATTTCATCATGGAGGGCTACCAGGCTGCTTAAGCATGGTTTTCCCTTCATAAATCTTACTGACTACTCCTGATCACCTTCTTGTCCTTCATATATCTGGAAAAAGTAGCCGGGATTAGTTCCTCCATCAGCTTTTCAGGGACTGAGGTGAGGCTGACAGCTCTGAAGTCCCACAGAACTGCCTTCTTGTCCTTCTTAAAGACAGGAGAGACATTTGCTTTCTTTCAGTCCTCAGGCAGCTCTCCTAATCACCCCAATCTTTCAAAGATAATCTGAGTCGCCTTGCAATGACATCAGCCAACTCCCTTACCGCTTGTTTGTGCGTCGTATCAGAGACCATGGATTTGTGTATTTCCGTATTAAGTGTTTCTGAACCTGATCCTCCTCCACCAAGGGTGAGTCTTCCTTTCTCCAGACTTGACCTCTGGTCTCATGGGACTGGGATTCCTGAAGGCCAGTTTTACCAGTGAAGACTGAGGCAGAGAAGGCATTGAGTACCTCTGCCTTTTGTGTGTGCTTTGTCACCAGGTCTGCTGTCCCATTTGCCAGTGGGACATTTTCCCTAATCTTCCTTTTGCTGCTTATGTATTTATAGAAGCCTTTCTTGTTGCCTTTCACATCCCTTGCTAGTTTCAACTCCAGGTGGGCTTTAGCTCTCCTAACCTCATCCCTGCATGCTCAGACAGTGTCTCTATATTGCCCTTAGGTCACCTGTCCCTGCTCCCATTTTCTGTGTACTTCCTTTTTAAGTTTGAATTTTGTCAGGAGCCCCTTGTCCATCCATGCAAGCCTCCTGCTGCCTTCACTTGATTTCCTGCTTGTTGGGATGGACCATTCTTGAGCTTGGAGGAGGTGATCCTTGAATATCAGCCAGCTCTCTTGCACTCCTCCTCCCTCCTGGGCCATATCCCATGGGATTTTTCCAAGCAGGTCCATGCACAGGCCAAATTTTATTTTACTAAATTTTTATTTTTATAGTTAACATGTGCAGAGAACATTGTAGTATGCATGTTTGAATGTTGGAAGTTTAGTATTTCATCTAAAAAGAATCTTTTTTTTTTCTGCTTTCAGTGGCATTATAAATAATTTACCAATATGTAACTATAGAATAAGGGGTATATATGCACTTACACTGTGCAAGGAAAAAAAAATTGTATGAAATAAGGCAATTTCAGTGGAAACAAATAAATAAATTAAAAAGCAATTAAGTAAGCAAACACTCAACCTTGCCCCTCTTCAAGAAAAGATTCTGCCAGGAAGCAGATTTTAAGGTGTTTTGAAATTTGAGATTATTGTTTTTTCATCTCTTTCATGGTTTGTTTTTATTCAAACATAGAACAGCTATCCTCCTGGATAAATTATTCTTATTACACCATTACTCCACTTTCTGTAAATAAACAAAATGAAGAGCCAGACTCTGAAGGTTACTGAGTCCTTTTTCCATCTGAATTCGCCATCCACTCACATCAGTCAGCATGGTTTTGCTGATTCATATACAGCAGGTATGGATTTGTTTCAAACTGCTTTCCTCCAGGAAGCAAGAGGGTACAGAAGTAAAGAATTAGAAAACAGGTTCTAAGTCACAAATTTTCCCATGATTGGCTTTAGCGTGCTGTGCAAATATATTATTCCCTTGAACACCGAGGCTCAGTTTAGACAATAGAGGGCCTCAGTCATTTTTATTGATCTCTAGCACTTTGCAAAGTTATTGTTCTAGGCTAAAAAAAAACCTAACCTTTTAAAAACATATTAAAGAAAAAGATTTGAATTGAATCCCATTCAGAATATCAGTACACGTGTAAAATACGGTACTTTGTAGGTAACTTCAAAATGAACTAGGAATTTTAACATCATGGGTTGTCACTGAATAAGCATTTGAAGTATCCTTATTTTTAAAAAGTTGAGTAGTATTTCTCCTGAATACCTTACAATTGAGAAAAAAATAATCATTTTTGAATTCTGTACATTTCAGCAGATGAGAAAGAAATGAGATCTCATTTGTCAAACAGACTTACATTAGGCTCTTTGCATCTGCTTCTCATCAGTTACATCTCCGTTATAAGTAGTGCTGCAAATTCAATAACTTCTTCTCCAGCACTGAAGGCTGCTTGAGGCAATACAGAGATGTTTCCAAACTCACCAATATGCTTTCTATATATCACAACAGAGCAAAATATATAGTCCCAGAGATATCCCTTTTTCATAAGACAGCTCAGCTGGGATTTGTTTAATAAGTTGAACTTTGTAACAGAAAGAAAATGAAATCAATACACTCTCTGCAAGAAAGGTGAGACATAGATTATAAAAAAAAAATTCTTTTTTTTCCCTGAAAAATAAATATTTCAAAGCTATAGCCAAAGCAGAAGCCTGTAAAACATATAAGTGTATTAACATAGATATATCAATATTAGCTTGCCTTGAACCTAAATATATAGGCATACTAAAATATTATAACTGACAACAGTATATAGGTATTCTCTTTCACTGTGAGGGCATATCTAGGCACAGTATATAAGCATTTTATATAAGTATGTGAGCAATGTGACCACCAAGGGACAAATGAAGACTTGTGTAGTTGCAGTTCAGTGACATGAAAAAATTTGTAAAGAGTGACCCTAGTAACAAAAATTGGCAAGATGAAGAGCAAAGAATGAGATAACCACAAGAGACTGTAAATAGGCTGAACAGCCTGCTGAACATATCAGAATGATGGCAGGCAAAACCAATAACAAACTGTATTTAGAGTAGATGAGGACCCCCTTTGAGGGGGGAGAGGGAGTCAGGAGCATAAAAACATCAAGCATGAAGAGGAAAGATGGAGAAGAAGGAAAATAAGCCCATTTCACTCCTCTGTGATCTTTCAAGCCTAATCACCTGGACTTCTGTGACAAGGTATAGCAACAGTGTTAATGACATGGCATCAACTCTGCGATATTGTATATTCTCAGCTAGTTTACAATATTAGTGTTAAATGCTAATAGTTTTGTACATATAGTGATAATGATTAACAATGTGTAAGAACTAATCATTAATACAAAGGGTGCTGTTAATGAATGACTTTACTAAAATTTTGTTTTAAAGTTTAGAACTGGCCTGATTTATCAGTCTTCTAAGCACTCCAATGCAGCCATCTCTAATTCCCTAAATGGTATAAATATATACACAAGTATTCAGTTGCAACAAAACTATATTTATTTATCTACACTCATTAGACGAAGGACAAAAAACAAGCCCTTCACTTGTCAGTTTTGTTTATTTAAAAAAGGAAGCAGAAAAGGTAAGTTCTCTTCTTGTATCCACTGATTGATTTTTCACTTTCAACTACGAACAGAAGTATATCTATTATTTTTGGAAATCTTGGAAAGTGATTCTTTTCAGCTAACTTCACACATAGCACAGGTGTTAATATTTCAACTAGCTGTCTAGACTCTTGTTATAGTCAACAGGGATCTAGTCAATAAGGTTTAATAAGCATAGTCACCTAGTGCCATTTCAGATACTGTAGGATATCTGAGACATTTAAGTGGGCTAGCAGACATGACTTAGGACTGTGGGAGATCTGCACCTGCATTTGGCGATGTGTTTGTAGGGGGGAGGTACAATACACAGGGGCATCTGAAAAGGCTCTGCCTGATCATAAGTAAGCAATCAAATTGTTACTGATGAAACTTGAGGAGAGTCGTATCAGGAATGGTAGGGAACAGCTCAGCCTCAGATGTGATGCAAACAAAACTTTCTTAGGGATACAATGCTGTGCTCCAAATCTTACTGTAAGCAAAACAGGAAACATACCTTACATGTAAAGCCAAAAACTTATTGTTGGTATAACTGAAATAACATTCTAATCGAACAATTATTATTGGTCCAGATCTAATTAACATAGCAGAAGAAAGCAAAAAACAGTCTTACAGAGAAAGTGTCAATACTAACCAATATAGTTAAAAATGGTATAAACTTACTTCCCAGTTTCTACCCAGTTCCAGGTGTTATGATAATAATTCCACTGCTCCTCAGGATCTTAATATGTATTCAGTATTGGGGTGGCAGGGTATGGGTAGTCATCAGCACCCAGAGCCCTTTGCTGGGAGAGTATGAGGTTGATGGTGCTAATTTCTTCCTCTGCACTGTAGGAAACACTTGGGGTCATTTTTAGATGCTTGCTAACACTTTCTACACTTTGCTTTTCTTCACTGGCTTGCAACACCACACTAAATCTGAATTTATTATACATGGCTCTTTTACACATTTCAAATACCTATTATTTGTTTTCTCATCAATAAGTACAAGTATCTGAAGGATGGGTGTAAAGAGGGAGCTAGACTCTTCTCCGTGGTGCCCAGTGACAGGACAAGAGGCAACGGGCACAAACTGAACATGAGGAAAAACTTCTTTCTTGTAAAGGTGACTGAGCCCTGGAACAGGTTGCCCAGAGAAGTGCTGGAATCTCCATCCACAAAATATTCAAAAGTCTTCTAGACAGACTCCTAGGTAACACGCTGTAGACGACCCTACTTGAGGAGGGGGGTTGAACTAGATGGTCTCCAGAGGTCCCTTTCAACCTCAACCGTTCTGTGATTCTTTGCTAACCCTATCCCTAATCTCTGTTCAGCTCCCAGGCCTGTTTTTTTCTAATTGGCCATGGGTGAAGTTTTCTTACAGTTTTGGGAGCTCTGGTGCCAGTCTCTGCCACCCTCTCGCATCATTTCATGCCCTTCCCAAACACACTGCATCCTGTGTCCCCACTTTTCAACGCTTCTGTTATTGTACCAGTCTGTATTCTTCTGTACTATATGTTAGAGTCACAAATATTTCATTCAACACAGAGTAAGTACTTTTTATTATTATCTATATAAAACTACGGTTATGCTATACAAAGACGAACAAAACTGATCAAACATAGCCACCAAGTCATTAGAAAAAATTGCTATTACAGCTAAACCAAATGCAATCAAAGCTCCTGGCAGGTCAAAACAAGGTCAGATAAAGCCTCAATCCTGAGGCCCTACAAACTCAGCACAAAGCCTATGGCATGTTACCAGCAGCAGTGTTACTGTATATACTGGGTTTGGGGCTATGTCAGCAAGGAATATGTGAAATAGGGACAACTCTTACTGTGTTGATACCCACCTAGGACCCTCCCATCTATCCCCCTGCAAGAACTGTATAATCCTCAGTGAAATCTTCCTGAGCCTTATTTCAATTCTTCTTTTCACTGTGAGGCTGAATGAATTGGATTCTTTGTTTTCAAAAACAAGTACAGAAAACACTTTTACAGAGTTTCACGCACATTTGTGTATGTGCACAGTTGCTAAAATGGCAATTTTACTGGCTATTCCCAAGTTCACAAACAGGCACATTTCAACTGGGGCTAAGAATAGAAAGGGGCGTGTAGAAAAAAGTTAAAACACCTTTACATCTTATCTTGTTAGTTTTTTATTGATAATGAATAGCAGATACTGTTCTTGTTTTGTGCAATATTGTTTTCTGAATCGTCCATTATATTATATGCACTGACATGCACACATGCACGTGCACATGCATGTGAACCCCCCACAAACAGACATGCATGTGCATATATATTGAAAAAAAATATTTTGAGATCCTCACCAGCTAGAAAGTATTATAGCCACTATCAATGTAAAGTTTTTTTTTAACTGAGAAAGCCAGTAAAAGTGGTAAGAAAAAAGACCACCTGGAAAGGAAATAGGAGATTTGTTTCCAAAACTCTTTATTTTAATGTGTCTCACTCAGAAAATTTGAGTGTACTTTATTTGAAGTCTTTTTGTTCTACTTTGTGTTCTTCATTATTAAAGACTTTAGATATACAAGTACTTTTGATATATTTTAGTTTGTTCATTTTAACAAAAAGACAAGGAAAGATCCAACTCAAAGTTCTGGCAGATATAGGCATCCTATGACACATGCCTATTACTATTGTTCCATTCCTATAGTTATGTCCTAGCTATTTGAATGTCATAGAAATGGTAAATAAAAGGGTAAAAAGCACAGTCACATTTGTAATCTCTGCCTTTTGCAGCAAGAAGTTTCCACACTGATCACATAGTCTAGTATTAGACCAGCATTGCCTTAGACCAGCAATACATAAATCTCAGGGCTTTTAAGTGATAATTTTCCAGTTCCATCTTTTCTGTAAATGTGAAGGCCAAAAAAAGAGTCCTCAGAAATCTCTTAGCTTAACCTGAGAGAAGAAAATAGAACATTATCATATTAATATTTGATTATGATTTCCTCCATATCAAAGCAATAAGCCCTTGCTAGTAAATTCTGACAGCAATTCTACAGAATATCGAGAAGGAGATTAATTAGTTTTAATGCTAACAATTTACTAACAAGAAAGATCTTTAGCTCTGCTGCTCTATTCTGAGCAGCACACCTCACTGGATTTGGAGCAGATTATATTCCTAAGGGAGCAAAGGATATGCTTTATGCATATGCTCAGTTCTTGAGTGGAGTTCTCTCAACATTTTTGTAGCATGTCGTAAGTGATAAATGTGCTTTACAGGATCAGTGGGAAGTATTATTATTCAGATAGCATTGGAGACCCCAGTAACTTCCTGGCAAAATAAGCCAGCAAGTGAGGAACCGAGGGAAGGTTTCGTAAAGAAGGTGTAACTTGACTTTCTAATAAAGAGGGTGTAACTTGACTTGAATGTAATTTAGTGATAAACATAAACATGTTGACATAAAAAAACTGTTAAAAATTATTCCACTTCATATTGTATTCAGTATGCAAAGGTTATAATTGCTTTTAAATATCACAAAGCTTTTAAAGTTAATTACACTCCTATTCTACCAAAAATAATTTAGGACTCTCATACATAGCTAATGTTCACAATTTGCAAATGTTTACAATTTTTTATTTGATGATATGCTCAAAGAAGTGAAAGCAGGATGCATCTTCTAGATCAAAAATTTTGTTTTTGTTAAATCATACAAATATTGAACAAAATAACATAGGAAATAATTTCATTGAAGCATGACCAATAAACATGACACAATTGCTAATATTTGGAACTCTCATTGAAGGATAACAGAAGGCTGTCATCTCCATCATTTGAACTTATTAATTGCATTGAACTTATTATCTGCATGGGGACTAATTAACACAATTCATAAGTTTTATCATGATCAGTCAAACTGACTAGACGTGGAACAGTCTGCTGTCTATGGTTTGAGAAGAGATGATCTATGCATTGAAAGTCAGTGATCATAATCAGACAGAATCTGAAAACGAGGAGGAAGAAAATGCATTACACCTCCACCCTTTCCTTAGATAAGGCAGACTGAAATTGTTTATTATCTGCTACCCAGGATCATCAACATCTTTTTCGAAGCACAAAGATAGTTTTATGTATGCATGAATGAAGTTCTGTAAATGAGCTCTTTTTCCCTAAATCCATGGCTGAGTGGAATCCTCAGTCATTTCTGCCATCACCACAGCAGAAGATTGCCTGTATCCTTTAGAAATGAATACAGAAGTTGCAATTTCAGTGAATGTGAATTGCCTCTCTTCTGAACCCCGCTGGTTTTATATTGTTCTGGTACGGCAGCACCAGCAACTAGATTTGAAGAGAACAATTCAGGAAAGCTATGTCTAGTTTCATGCAAAAACAGTAGTAATCTACAACAACCCAATGCTAGATGCTTTCACAGCAGGCTTTAATATAGATTCATTTTTAATTAAACAGTGCCAGGAGTCTGTTTCCTGTTCTTCCATGTAACAGTAGCAATTTGGAGATACCAGAGATACCAGAAAGGCACTTTTTTTTTTTTTTTTTTTTAAATCCACATTTATGTATTTCATGTGCATTTATCAAAACATACTTTTCAACATGCAAGACCCCTACCTGGCAGTTTGTGAAACAGAATATTGCAAACATTATTAAACAAACTATTTCAAATATTATTGCTCTGTTCCAAAGTCTTCTTTTCAGCTTTGTATAAATCCTCATGTCTCAGTGGAAGTGAATGACAGTTTACATCATCTAAGAAATTGCCAATTTAATATAGACTCAAATAAAACAGAAAGTGTCTCTTTCAAACGATATTTTGTGACTGTCAAGTAGATATTTCTTGAATGACAAAGGCTTGGAGTACTTCATCCAAGAAAATTCCTTGATTATTTTTTCCATATCTATGTTTTTCTTATGTGCATTTCACTTTCTTGCTCTACAAGGTTTATGCTAATATCTTATTAAAATATCGTGTGGAGTACCTTGACTACTGCAATTAATGCTGTGCATATGGCTAGATATACCCTGTGAAAGTGGTTAATATTCTATTTCACAGGTGACCCTAATGTGCGTAGAAAATAGGCCGAGCTACCAGAAGCATTTCTTTCTTAGTGGCCCTCAGACACCCTATAGCTTTCCTTCCCCATTTGAGGGATGTTATGTTAGAAAAATTCTCAAAATTGTTATGAAGAGTAACAGTATCAGTTGTGGAATGTGTTACAATATAGTACTAGCCTGAATGATCTGTCACACTTCTAAAGCAGTGGGAACAATGCCATTATTTTTACTTCAGGGAAAGCCGCAGAATTGTGAAGATGAAAAGGGTAAAAAGAAGGGAAACATAGAATGTATTTACTTAAACTGAATAAATAAATAAGCAACTTGATCTATTTTAATTTGACCCTCCCCCGCAAAAAGGTAAGTTAGCTGTAACTGTTAACGGAAATCATATTATGCCTAGGCTAACTAATGAGAAGTTCAGATGTAAAATATGATTATTTGTGGGCATTAAATTAATCAATGGAGAAGAAGGTGGAAAAGGATACGGAGATTTTTTCCCCCTATCAAATATATAAAAAGTAACACCAGAACAAGTAAATCATGGAGACTACTCAATAGTGTTTAAATCCATGGTAGATGGATAGGATCTTGTCTTCAACTGCTGGTACTGAGTGAAAACATTTCTGAAAGTAAATATCTGAATGTCCTATACAGACAGCATAGTCTGAAATGGACTGAACATAATGAATAGGATTTCCCTCTGAATTCTTTTCATTTGTGGAAAATCTCTTCTAACCTGTGGAAAATTTCTTCTCTCTTCTTCTTTCTTCTCTTTGGATGTTCATCAGGCACCTTAACACTTTAATGCAAGTTAAATTCCTATTTTAAAATAAAAATAAAAAGAACTCTGTGAAAAGTGATCACTGCTCACCATAGAAGCTGATACATATTTTTGTAGATCTAGATACAGAACTAGATTCTGAAGAGCATGGCGACTACTTTTCCTTTCTCCTACACAGTGGCTACTGCATTACTACCTTTTTACAAATCAGAGGTAGAAGCGTCCAAGTTACTATGTAAATATAATTCCTCCATCTCCCCGGGACCAGAGAATTCAGGAATGAAGCTCCGCTTTCTGTGACAGAATGCCATGCTCTACCATAATATTCATTCTTGCTAGCCAGTCATTGATAGACATACTTTTGTCTCTTTCAACTAACAAACCTCTCAGCCAAAATGAGCTATCCAAAAATCAATTTCCTACTCCACCTTAATAATCTGTTCCCAATCTGGTTCCAAGGGACAGAGATTGGTACATCTAAGTTATATGTCATTCTGCTTCTTTTAGACAACTATCTTAAGATAGAATGAATTGTTCTCAGGAAGTGTCTGTCTATCTCTTTCCAAGGAAATAAAAGGACTGTAGATTTCTAGTCACATTATGGGTGGGATTCAGTTGCTTAAATATCCCTGTCTGGTACCTGTTTAAAAACTCCTTGAATAGCCTTCCTAGAACCTACCTGCTGACCCAGAAGAGCGCAGGTGTCTAAGACATCCTGTGTTATATTTGTCAGCATGGTGTAGATTACTCAGGGACATTAGGGGGTGTCAAAAGGCATTAAATATATTTATTATGACTTTGTAACTTCTATAAAGCAAAAATTAGGTGATATAAGTTTCTATCAGGGAACTGTGGCGCTCCCCACGGCCAGGGCTGGTGTGTGGCAGGAGCTGCTGGCAGGGCCAGTCTGACCCTGGTCGCCAGGGCCTGTCCCCCACCCTGATGGAGCAGGACCCCAGGGGCAGCCGGTGCAGCTCCAACCCTGGCGGGCCTTGGGCACCGCTGCGGGGCTGGGGTCGGGGCTGGGGTGGAGGTCGGAGAGGGGCCAGGGCCAGGCAGGGCTGCCCTCAGGGACCTCACAATTTTCTCTTTTGTGTCCTGCAGAATATTTACAGCCCTTCTATCTCCCAAGTGCAGTGGTCTGCACCCTTTTAAACATTTCTACACAGAAAACTTTTCCAAAAAGCTGTAGCTCTCTCACCTTAAGCATCCATCATATGCATAGCCCTGTCAATGAGGAAGCCTGTTATGCTCTGTTTTCATCACATTGCCATTACCAGGATTTACATTGTCATATATTGCCAAAGATGTGCATTGTACCATCATTCATCCCTGAGAAAACTGAGACAGTAGAAACTTTCCTTCTCTTCTGTAAAAAAGAACCTTCAAATTTTTTTTTAGCATATATATTAACTTTTCCTCTCCTTCTGTTGCACCATCCTATCCATACAAATTAATAATATTTTACCATATAATTTTGATATTTCTATTGTCTGTCATTCAATATAACATATACTTTTTCATCTTAACTTAGATTGTGCATTACATTTAGTTTGGAAAATATATCAGTGTTTAAACAACACCTTTATTTTGTGACTCTCAAAACTACTTTAAATGTTTATTGATAAACCTTATCAAATCTCTGGAAAATAATGTGTATATACATTATGCTTACAGAAGAAATACAAAAAACTTTACAGAAATGAACTATAGTATATGTTATAAATTAATACACGACTTCAGGTCAAAGCTACAAAAAAAAAAAAAAAAAAAAAAAAAAAGTATTGAACCAAAACTTCAGAACTAAATCCTCTACCTCTAGATAGAAGTACTGGCTTCCACATATTTTGATACTAAGAAATGAAACTCTTTGTCTGAACTAAGAAACAGAAAGCAGGCTTTAATCTTTTAGTATCCAGGGCATACTCATGCTGCTAAAGTAATTAATTATGGAATGAAAGTTCAAGTTGTAATAAAATTTGAAGTGGCATGAATTAGTTTGCCAAAATTGAATCTGGGGGACCCTGCTGCTATTAGTGTGTCATTCAGCACAGACATTTTCATTACCTGCAATTGCAATCTGTTCGAAAGAGCCAGGCTACTGGAACATCCATGACAGGAAAATCATGTAGGAGAATTTAAAAAGAGCTACAACTTCAGTCATATCTGTCCAGTGTCACTGAATTTAATGACGTTGACTGAATGCAGTAAGGACAAAGACAATTTGGATACAAATGTGAAACATACAGAAGATAAGAAATATAATTATTAAGTATTGGATTTGATTACCACATGTAGGACCTGTTTGACCAAATGTAGATGGCTGCAATGCAAATATCATGGGCTGAACTAGTTCTCTGAACTACCTTTATGGAGTGAAATTGGTCTTGTTAGGGCATAAGTCACAATATCATGTGAATTTAGCTCCACAAATATCTATTTCTCTTGCTATGTCTCTTGACTGACTAGAAAGAAAGTAACAGCAACAAACTAAGATGCAGACAACCAGATCAACCATTTAAAATTAGGGGAGATGAAGCTTATTATGGTAATTTACTAACATATATTCTTTCCTCTTATTAAATGCATACATATGCAATATAATCATATAATATATAATGAACCGATGACAAATTATATATTAATATTATTTAATAATTTACTGTATTGTGTTATAAATGGCATGATACGGTTTATTTTGTATAATATTCTATCTAATGATTACTATTTTGTGAACTGTTCTTTCGTCAAGAGAACACTCTTTTTTTTCTGTTACTCCTTTTGTTATTTTACGGTGGCTTTTAGTAGTTTACATACGGACAAGGTTCTATCAAAACAAACAAACAAACAAACTTCGGTATGTCACATTTTTTAAAAGCTGAAATGACGTAAAAAACAGAGTGATATTTGGAAAGTGATTCAGGAACCTAAACACAGGGTTAGCTGCTTCTCAAACTCTGGAGAATTTTCTTTGATCTTACTTGATTGTAACAAACCCAATTCACGTATCATATTTTCATCAAAGTCCAAATTGTTGATGAGATTTTCTAAAAACCTCAGCCTACTCTTTTGCTGGCGGAAATAAATGAGACTTTTCTCACAGTGGCAATTACAGTGGCAGTCAGTGACAGACATAATTTTAAGTCAGGTCCAGGGTCAAGAAAGTAGAAATGTAGTTTAGGGACACATTTTCTCACTGCCTTTCCTAGGAACCAGGTATGAAATCTTTCAAGATATGACTTTGTTTCCAAAAGATTAAAAACTAGTGCAAATGAAAAAGCTAGAAGTACTCACAGCCTATGCTTCTGGCAAAGTGTAAGTCTCCCTCTGCCATTTGAGCTACTTTATATTACTTTAAATTTGAAGGGAATTTTGAGTCACTGAACCTGGTCTTCTATGACAGATAACCACTTTTTTAACTTCATTTACAGAGCTGCATCTGAAAAGCAGTTTATTTTTAGGTCTCAAAAGGCTGCTTCAGACCTTCTCTGAAGGTGAACAGTCTTCTGATAATTTCTAACTTGCATTTTTTTTCAAAATTTATTTCTGTTTGTACCAAAGCTGTCCTTCTGTTCAAACAGTATTTTTATATATTATATACAGCAGTCACATTCTTTCTTAGCATTTACTTTTCTGTATTGAGCAAGCCAAACTGTTGTGTATTCTGCTTGTAAAATACTCTTCCCAGTTTAACCTATTAATCTTTCTCTATGGATGACCAAGACTTTATACTATATGCCATGGAAAGGTTCCGTAAGACTTTGAACAGAGGCATAAATGATCCTAGTTTTCTGTTTAAACTATCTTGTTGGTGAAAAAAACGGATTCCTGATGATTTCCTCATGTGTGAATTGACATCTCTAGTCATCACATCATGAAGTACTACAGTTAGATAATTTTCCTTCTCATTAATTACCTGATACTAAGGTTCTAGTTTATATTAGACATTTTTGTTATTAGTCCTTCAGTCCACAAGTTCACCACCTGCATTATTTTATTTAACTCTCTTTCTATCACTCCAGCATCCAGGTTTACACAGTTCTTTGTATGTGACATCTCAGTCTTCTGCACTGAGAAGTATTGTTGATTACTTTCAGGTCTGCCTGGGAAGACAATTTTATTAGCACATATCCAAATTATGTGCCAAAGTAATTCAGGAAAACATCTGATGATTTTACTAGCACCTTCATTTCAGCCTTATATTTCTCCTTTCAGTATTACTTGTTTCTATCTTCCTATTAGGTAACCGTCAATCACTCTGCAAACTGTCAATTAATTCTTATCTTTTCCATACCCATGTGACAGTATAGCAAATATTTAACTACCTTCTAGAAATAAGCAATCTACCACATTTCTAAGAGCTAGAAATAAATTATCCTATCACTGAAACATTAGTATGCAGTACCACATTAGTGCACTATGATCTATCTCTAGTAAACTCAATAGAACTTTATAACCTCATTTATTTACCTCTGTACCTTCGATCTTCTTTATTTTACTTATGCCCTTATGCTGAATGCTTGCACTTTACTGAAATCACCATTTTCCTCTTTTTAGTTACTATTGTCTCTGATACTTTTGTATCATATGACAATATCAAGCTCTATAGTGGCGTAAAAAACTTGCTTCCAGACTTGGAAACAATGAAGCTATTTAGGCACAATGCCATGACATCATAGCTATCTGAACTTTTGGATCTGAACTGGCTCACATAAAACTGCTATGATCACTTTTGCACTGTGCTTACCTCCCATTTGTTGCTGGATTTCATATCATTAGAGACAGCTGGTGTCTCTAAATTTGCTTCATGGACATGTTCATAATTCCATAGTACGAGGAGTTCCCTAGGAAAATTTCCAAGACATCAAAATAATCAAAAATTTAAGGCAGACGTACCTATTCCTCTGCTTCCTAGTAGGCTCCCTAAAGAAGACTCAGAGGCCTTCTAAAAAAACGTAAAGATAATTTCAAGTTTTATTGTACTATAAACTATCTACAGCACTAAATGAAAGAGGATGAGGTCTCAGTTGGATGGTCTAAAGTGAAGCGGTTCATGTCAGCACTGCTTAGGATTGTTCATTTATCTTGGAGAGAAGTGGCTGAAGTGGTCCAAAACAGAAGCAAGGATTGCACTAATATTTAAGTAATGGATAAATGAGAGCCAGTGCTTGAGCATGCTCCCTATACCTCTTTTATTTAGCAGTATAAAGACCTAAAATAAATAGAAGAGAAAGAAAAAAGGGTTTTATGCAACTCCTTCCTTTCACTATTTCCTTTCAGGCAGGTCCTTGCTTTCAGGTTTTCAGGTTTAGTTTCAATGAACTCAGTGACTGGCAACAAATTCTGCATTCTTTTGTTGATAGGAGGTTTTTGTTTCACCCCTGAAGCCTATCTGTGCTTCTGTTCCCTGCTCTACTCAAAAGGTTTATCAGATTCCCTGTGGGTCCCAGTCACCTCTGCACAATGCTCTTAATCTCCACATCCTCTTGACAAAACCCACATTCTTTTGAAATTCCTCCTCCGGCTCCCTCCCAAGCATGCTACTTGTTCCTCCAGTGAAAGTACAACTTCCCCTTTCTCCAGAGAGATACGCATATTAATATGTTTACAAATGTATCATCTGTCACAGTCCCTGATGGGAATGCCCGGTGCTGAAATATGCCATGGAGATTTATACCAAACCAATGGAATGAAGTAGCTCAATGCAATTAACATCAAATATAATAACACAAATTGCTTCTCATATCACCTGTTGCACACACACTCACAGCGTGTTGATTAAAATTCCTAATTTATCAGGATCTTTACACAGGTAACCCTCTTCCAAGGAATCAAACTGCTCAAGCAGGACAGTTGGTCAATGCATGGATCGCAATGGGAGTCTGTGTTACAACAGTCCTTGCAACAACACCTTCAGCTTGATCAGATGAGACTACCTGAATGGCTGTTCTGCCGAATTCTTACATACTGCGGGTCCTTAGTCCTAAATGACTACCTCACCATATATGTGACCCATTGCTATTGATTATCCAAAACTATGCACAAAACTCCTCCTAACTATTTTCACCTTGTAAAAAAAGACAATTCTATATGACCATTTCTGCATCTGCAGAAACAGTTTCTACTATCAGTTAGTCTATGGATAGCAGAGGCTGCCTGGGAGGATCTTTGGGACTCCTGCAGAGCTCCTGTAGCAACAGTTAAAATACTTTGTTGCAAAGGCAATTAAGAGTTTTGTCAATCTCTTTGCCTCTAGCTGGTCCATTGTCTCATCTAGGTAAATGATGAGATAGCTGGGAAGGTCCCAGCCAGCCTGCGAATTAATGATGAAGTTCATTGGATGTGTACACAGGCACAGCCCTAACACGGAGACTATAGCAACTATAGTACAAACTTCAATTTAATCCTTATTTTTATTATTTAAATTTGACAGCTCTTGCCATACAGTAAATGATAATTTTAACAGGAATCAACAGTTAATTTCTTGACTTTCATATGAATGCAGTGTTTCAGTTGAGTAGTGTTTCAGTTAAGGCTGTTTTAATAATATTGACATATACTGAAGTATAACTGCATAATCTCCTAAGATCTATCAAAAAAACTGAAATGTTATTTTAAAAAGTGTCTATATTATCTTCTCAAATTAATACATTAGTACAACTTGAACAAAGTATGAATCAGGTATGAATCAATTCAAAAGTGCTATACATTGCTAAAAGTAGAAAATCATTGGGAATTTATATGAATATTTGAAACTATTGAATTTTGTACTAAAACTCCTAAAATTAATTCAAAAAACAAATACAAAATTGGAAGAAATTATATGCTTTTTTAAGTTAAAACATAAGATATTACATTAGTTACAGAAATGCTCACCATGCATACAAATATTTTTCTATGTATTACAGAAAGCCATGTGGACTTAATTGCTACCGTCATAAGGCTTCACAGCTGAGAAAGTAGCTATTCCTGTAAGTAGGCATGTGAAAGAAATATTATTATTCTCAGTTGACAAAATGCCTATTTCTGGCATAACTCTATCTTTTCTGAAGATAATTGGAAAAAGAGCTTCAGGCCTACAATAAACACTTTTGTTATACCACCCTTTTCATAAACAAAAAGACTGCCTTTTTTAAATTTCCCTAAATTCGCTCCTTAGAAATGAGGGAAACTGGAGCATGATATTACGTCTAAATGGATGAGCAAAAGTTTTGCTGCTTGTGAGTCTGGACTTGATATCAGATGCCTTACAATGGAGACTCAGACTGTTCTAATGAGAAGGGGATTAGGACACCTCTGAGGAAGAGACAGGTTTCGGCAAGGCTCGACTGCAATGAACAGAATAAAAAGTGCAAAATTTGAATAAAATGGCTAGAAAACTGAGTCTCTCTAGCATATTGCACTCCAGAGTCTTTGAATGATCTGAAATCTGGGACAGGGAGGGCTGGGAGTGCTCTCATGGCCATAATAAAAACAAGGTTTATGTGATCACTGTGCATGCACACATTTGTACATATTTGTGACTATGAGTACCCGTTTTCTATCCTAATAACTTTGGAATCTATTGGTTGACATCAGTTATATTTGACAAAGGAAGGAGATACTGTAGATCATCAGATCTTTTCATGCTGCAAGAAAAGGAAGCAAATACATGGAGGTAATATTTTTTGCAATGAATTTAAAGATGTAAAAGACTCTGTAAGGACTGGATATTGGAGAGTATATTCAGAAAAGAAAATATGATTGTTATCACCAAGCATCACTTCAGGCTACAGTCTGAAGAATCCAGTCCATGAGCTGCTGGTCCATGTCAGGATCTATCCATTCAATTTCCTAGGGGATTAACCTGACCTGTAAACCTGGTAAGGTGCTTGCCTGGCCCATCAGTTACATGAGGTAAAACTGTGCATGGCCTTTGGCTACTCTGTCACTTGGGTGTAGCTATATTCCTGTTTTCTCTTTCTTCCCCCAAAGCATTTGGTGTGTTGTGAGGGGTGCTCTCACCGTCCACCCTTGGCTAAATGGCCTAGATAATAGCTATTAGGACAGAGATGTGAATGCAAAAAGTGTGTATGGATGGGACACACCAAACCTCGTTGTGAGACCACAGCAATTCACATTGAGAAGGAGTGTGGGGGTGCCACAGAGGCAGGAGCGGTTGCCTCTGCCTAGAGGCGGGGAACTGGGGCAGCCCCATGGCAGGGACAAGGGACCTGCACTGCTGAGAGAGGAGAGGCAGACAAGTAATTGTGTGTAGGTGCACTGGGCAGGGAGAGTTAGAGCTTCTTGGGATTGTAGAAGGGTGTTTAGAAAACTGTAGTCATGCATTAGCCTATTGCAAAGTGTCTAGTACTGTGATTTATCTGTTTTATTGCTGCTATTGATCCTGAATATGTGGTTCACTGACTGCTGATTAATTACATGTCATTAACAAGCCAATAAACCACTTAGATTCTGCTTTGTCTTAAACTAGGTGAACTGAGTAGTGTTTCCTTGACATTTAGTCCTGCTTCCCAAACTTGCTTCCAGTCCTGATTGATACCTTTTACCTTATTCTAGTTCTGCCTTCTTATCTGAGACTTCACTCTGCAGTAGAGGCTATATCTTCAAACTGATTTCTGATTTGTATCTCTCATTAGATCTTGCCAACACTCTCTGATTATCTGGACTTTTGATTTCAAAGAAAGAATAGAATTTGAAAACTTTTGATTGGTTTATCCATGATGAAAGCATTAATGAACAAAGAAATAAATACTGTTTTTGTTTTTTTTTTTTTCCTGTGTTGACTCTGAGTCTGTGACAATTTGCCATAAACCATACGGACCTTCTACTAGTAAGAACCATTTGCATTGAGTTATGCAGCTATAAGAAGAACTTACACAAAAATCTTAATTCAGATAACAAGTCAATCAAAATGTATAAATACATAGGAAGACAAGCCTCATTCATGTTGCATGTTTTAATCATTCAATGCACAGACTGTGTTTTAAATGTGAATTAAGATATTATAATGAAAAAGACTTTTGCTAGAAAAACCAGAACTTTGTTTAAGGTAGAAATTGAATGTTTTATGAGTTTTAGGTTATGAAGGCAGATTATCCAACTCTTATACATAAATTGACCACGAGGCTACCCTCAATTAACTTCTGTTCTACACAGACTATGTTTTTAGGGAAATGTGTGGTCAGAATTTAAAATTCTCACTTTGGAAGAATCTGAAATGGCCCTTCGTGGTCTTGTTATACTGGCGAATTGTCTTTTTGCTTAAAATAAAAACAGAAAATAAAAATAAAAAAATAAAAACTTGTCTTATTTAGAGTTGTGCAATTTAATTCAGTAGATAGATAGTTAAAGCAAGAAGAAATTGTAGAAAGGTAGCTGCAAAAATCCATTCTTCTGCCATTAGATCTTATCATGACTTTGTCCATTATTAGTTATGTCCACTTTATTTTCAAGTGTATGCTCCATGTAATAAGCAGTGATCAAGTCAGTCTCTTTACCTTATCTTTGGTAACTTCACAGAGCTCTTGCAATGTTTCACTGTGAAGTACACCTTTCAGCCTTCCCGTCATTGTCAGAATTACTCATATACTGCCTGGACTGTGGATATCAATTAAACACAGGCTCTTAGCTATCTCAGCAGTTCCAAAACCAAAAGAAATGCAACTTCTTCTATTCTGCCTTCTCCTGTTTTACTCACAATCTGACACGGTATCACACTCTAGTAAACTTAGGACCATTTTCAGGACCCTATTTCCTTTTTAGAGGCACTGCTCCCTGGATTAGATTCCATAAATGTGATGTACAGCTATGTTTGGTCACATAAAAAAAAAAAAAAACCAAAAAAACCTGATTGATGATGTCCTGAACTGAGCTTTAGAATACTATTTATGCATAATCTCCACTATTTTTCAATTTTCTCAGATTTCTGGCTTCTGTAAACTTTATTTGCAAAGCGTTATGACTCTTGCAACTGCAGAAAGGAAAAGGGATAGTCTTATGGCTAAAGCTAAAGGAGGTAAGGCCAATGTTTCTTTGAACAACAGAATAAACAGGTCAGAAAACTGAAACTTTTATCTTAAAACAAACTAAAACAGCCAATTATGATAAACTTTGATTTCCTCTCAGGATAAAAGTTTTTTTTTTTTTTTTTTTTCCAGAAAAAGTTACTTTCAGAGAAAAAGAAGTTTGTCTTTCTTTTCTCTTTTCTTTTCTCTGTACTTTGTCTGAATGAAAGGAAAAGTGTTCAAGAAATGAAATTGGCAAGAGGCTTCCAGTCTTGCTGCTGAGAGACAAGATTAGGTTACACAATCTTCAGCCGCTAACCTGGAAGGTTCTCACCTTCTAGACAGAAATCCTTTATTTTCTAGGTCTGACTAGTGTCCTGGGATACAATTAGTAGAAATGCTCATACTCCTAAGAAGAAGTTTCCAAATGGGAAAAGAAGTAGAGGGACATTAAAGTTGAGCTTTATGAAAGTAAAGGCTTCAGAAGTGTCCTGATTAGAGTGATCCCTTTGCACTGATGGCCTTGGAGGTAGTATATATTTACAGTATGCTAAATGCAGACCTGAAATTTAGAGGCAGAAATAAACATTCAAAGACTTTTACTTTGATAGCAGCCACAACTTTGGAAATGAAAGAAATTAAAAATGAAAGATAAAGAAGTATGATACTTTGCCATACACTGTTACATGGCACTCTGTTATGTCAGTATTAATAATGGTGGTGAATACATGTCAGCATACACAAGACAATCCTAGTTTTACCTCTTGGAAGAGAATATACTTATTCTAAGTGTTTCCAGATGTAATCTGTCAAATATCATACCACACCCTTCACTGAGCTATTTTTGCACATCTTGGACAGCAGTTCCTTCTTGATAGTTAACTCTGGGAACTTGTACAGCTTTTAGATAAACACAGTGGTATGCATGCTGCTGGCACAAGATACCGTAGACTATATTTCTGTGTAGCAGAAGTTAACTCTTTTCTCATCTTCTGTTTAATAAGAAAATACTGGAATTCAATCTTTATGTACTTTTACGATATTGCAGAACTACACCTATTGTAAAAGAAAAAAAAAATAGTGCATGGTGCCCACTAGTTAGGTATCATTCTTCCCCTTCTTTATTTTCAAAGATCTCCTGTCATCTCGCTCTTTTTGCATGGCCAGGGTCTCACATCCAGTTAGCTAAGAGGATTTGACAGTACTCTGCTGTCCGTCATCTAGTATCTGCTGTTGATTGACTTGGTGCAGAATAAATTGTACTTCCAGAGAAATGTGTATCTTCAGTATCTGTTATAATTTGTACCCATTTTAGACTGTGAACACTGTGAAGAAGTTATATGTAATTTTACAAAGGAGTAAGGAAATTGTCATTTGTGGCTGTGGTGAGTTCTACTGGAAAATTCATTATTATCATTCATTTTCAAAGTTTGATCGCTATTCTGTCATTGGCAGATCTAACTGCAGCTGCAGTCAGGTGCGGCAAATTTCCTGAACCATGAATGCCCCTGACACAGTTTGGAAAGGATGGTTTGCATGTGATGCTGCCTATGGATGATAGTGATATGGGTGGAACTGACATATCACAATATACGGAATATATGGTGCAATATATGGAATTCACAGGTTGAGACTCATTAGTTTAACTTTATCAGGACTGATGAATAAATAACTTAGGACATTTATGTCAAATATGAAACACTATACCCTAAACACACATCCTAACAGAGAAGTGTCCAGACTCCGATTCTTTTTCTTTCCTTCTACATTTTTACTGTAAATGACAATGGGTAGCACAATACAGTTATTCCTTAAAATGTACAAATTAAAAAATGATTTTTTTAAGATCTAGTTGATACTTGTGCCAGAACTTCAAATGAATTTTTAAAGCTGTATTTATCTACCTATATAAATATTTAATTAATTTTCACTAACACTGGAAGGCATTTGATATGATACAATAGAGTTGTTCATAGAGTATTTATTGCAATACATTGACCTTGTGATCTGTGGCTATATGAATCACTGGTGTTTCATACTACATAAATGTGATGAAAATATCAAGTAAGGTTCACATACAATTTAGGCCCTAGTTTACGGGAAAAAAAAGACCAGGTGAAGGCGAATAAATAAACTTACTCTTGGCTAGCTGACTTCATTCTAAGGTCTCACCTCTACTGTTTCACAGAATTAAACAGCTGATAGAGAATTTGACTATGATTTTCAGTAGCAGTACTTCCTCAGGATTGAGAGGAGCAATGTGCCTTATATATACACTTACGCTCCCTTTACATTATTAAACAAGATAAAAAGTTACGGCATGTTGGGAAGTCAGACTCAATTTAAAATCTGTATTGACTTGGCAATACTAAAAGGGTTTATGCACACTATACTGGAACAGGTTTCTTTTACCAAGAGGTCAGTTTTGATGTTTCAGTGCAGTTTTATTATTTTGGATAGATTTTTCTACAGTTTGATGCTATGGTTCTTCTCTGTGTTTGTGATGCTGAATCAGAAGATGTTTTTAGTGCTACAATAAGACCTTGAAATTGAATGTAGACATTATCTAGTTAGATCAGAACTGGCCTTGACTGTTATATTCTCATCAACATCCCTTTAATATGGGATACCACTGTCTTTCTAAGGGGGGAAGTAAAATGTCCTTTCTTCCTCAGATTGCTAAAGACTAAGAATACTCAGGTAATGAATCTAAATTCTAATGCTTTTGTGAATAAATTCTGTGTTTCTAAACACTTGTTTACTACATACATTGAATTTAACGGATCAGCACTGTCCACTATGATCCATTAAAATTGAAAGCAGAGAAGTAAAATTAGAATTTCGTATGAAGTACCTCTTCATTTTCTTTATGTTACAGTGGATAATTCTATTAATAGAAAGAGGAATAAATCAAATTTAACAAAATATCAAAAATGAACAGTTAGCAAACCTTATGGGAAATATTTTTCACAGCTTTCCTACTCCTGGCAAAAGAGTCACCTTAGAAATCCACACACAAAGTATCATTTTCTTTTCTTAGCAAGTCAGACGAATTTGAGTACAGATTTCATTTGTTCTGCTGCTGGAGATAGGAGAATATTGATGCCAATGGGTGCAAACAGCTTGGGAGATTTAGCCCATTAAAATTACTATTGAAAGAATACAACTATTTGAATGTACTTAGCTTTTCAGATTTTTTATTTCAAACAGTTGGGCTATTCAGACCTATAATTATTGCTGTAGTCATATGGACTTCTAAGATTTGATAATTAAGGGAGTAAGCTGCAGGTCTATGAAATCAGAGTGACAAGAAAACGTGACTAGCAAATAATTGTCACATCATTAGTTTTTTCCAGAAGAATCTGCCACGGGAGTCAGGGAAAGTATATAGGTGGAACACTAATAGATGCTTCCTTTTTCATGTATTTTTCTCTACATATTACATCCTAGAACAGCCATTCTTATACCCTAGCATTGTCTTGCTATTGTACAACTGCATTTTCACAAGACGACTTGGACCCTGTATGTCACTCTTCATAAGGGAACACATTTGTTCTCATGTTACTTTAAGACATTTTCCTTATTTTTTGTGAAAGGCAAGGAAATAATTACAGATTACAATGGAACTTTAATTTGATCAGCTACTTCTTCAGGTACTGTAAGATGGCTGAGTGCGGTAAAAATCGAAGTTATTTTCCATAGTTAAAATGTCGAAATTTGTACTAACTTTCATTTTGCATAGTACAAAGCATTTTCAAGCCATCAATTTACCTACAGCAAATAGACTACTGCAAACTGGGATTAGATATACTGGATTACATGTTTGTATAGCTGTGTATATTCATTTCCTTCAACAGTCTAGGATACAGAATTCACTAGCATGTTGCAGGTTTTATCAGTGGGTTACTAAACTCTAGTTTGTTTTTCAGGCACTTCAGGATAATATAATTTGAAGCGTTGACAGATTATTAAAATCCCTGGGACTGTTATCAACTTTAATTTTTCTTTTTAACCTCTCGTACCTTCTTTCTCCATCACACCGTTGTTTTAGGCACATTTTTTCATCTTCTTTTTGCGGCCTATGCTCGTGTTCTAATAACAATTTTCTTTCTTCCTGATTTTAATCAAAATAGCCTGTTACTGCTCTTATTAACTTCTTTTTCACTTTAAAAATAGATTTTTTAAATTGTCCTAATCCATTTTCTCATTCCTTCCTCTGACTTATACTTGTATACCTCATTGATACTATGTTACTTATTCCTCAGACAAAGCATTAACTGGACAGATACTTCTAAGGGAGTCTAATGGCACTTCAATATCTTTTCATTAGTCAATTTACCTACAGGTGATAATATTTGCCAATAATACTTACTTATTTGCAGGTGATATTATTTGCCACTACTACTTACTCTAGTTCTATCATTATAAAATCCATGTAAAGATGCCAACTTAAAAGTACTCATACAGCTTAAAACTAAGGCTAGGAGAATGAATGTGAAATTTGGTTGCCATGTAACAAACATATGTTTACATAAAGAATGAACATATAATTATATTCCTATTGATATGCTAATATGTTAGAAAGACTTCAGCTGCTTAAATGGAAATTATCAAGACAGCTGAAATAAAGTAAGTTTAACTGCATATTTACTACTGCAATGTCTTTTTATTCATTCATCTGGTTAATTTTAGGTTAGCCATTTTCAATAATCAGTGCTTCCTAAAAGACTGTTGTCTCTTTTTCGGGTCTTTGCAATGCTGTTTATTCAGGCCAAATGACACTGACTGCAGTAGAAATTTTTCCAGATTAGAATATCAGACAGACCTGTTTGTATGTTGCCAACTTTTTCTCCGGTTTATGCCTTTTGATCCTAACTCATGACTTGAGCAATTTAGAGAATTTCATGAGGAGGCAGAATCAGAGTTCTGTGTGACAAGTCTGTGGTAAATGCTTTGCTTACTGTGCTCTGAAACCTGAGTATGTGAGAAAAAGAGATTCGTTCTTATTTTCCTTTGAAAATAAAATGCTAAAAAAGTTCTTATAAAGTGGGGGCCAATTGGGAGCCAATTTTAAGACTTTCTTCTTCTTTTTTTTTTTTTCCTATTTGCATGTCTTCTGTTTCAGTTGAGCTTTTTCAAGGATCAGCAATGCAAGCAATTTAAAGAATCAATTAAAATGAACATGTCAGAAACTCAGTCAAGGAGCACAATGTTTCAATTGTTCATTTTTCAGCCAGACATAGGCAATGCTCTGTAATTTTCATGTGCTGTTTTGCTTATTTGTCAGACATAAATGAAGTAAAATGAAAGGTTTGCTTCAGGTTTTGGTGTTATGCTAGAGAAGAAATACAGCTAGTAACAAATTATCTGCCTCCCAATTTCCCCCATCCCCCTAAAACCTCAAAAACTGAAGATGTTTCACAAAGTTTTAACTGGAGTGACCAGTAAATCACGGTAATTATGAGTGATTCTGTGTACTCTTCTGAAAGCACACCTGAAATATAGTTCTCTGTACATCCTTCTTCTATATGAACATTGTATTAATCAGTGTAGATTTTTATTTTTCAGCGAACACAGAGATTAAAAAAAAGCTCACAGCACACTGTACTGTGAACATTTTGTTTCCATTAGAAGAAATAATAATAATAATAAAAACTCCCCGAACCCAGACCTGTCTTACATTGTCTAAATCTCATTAATTTAATTTGAAAAATTAGGGAAATGAAGGAATTTTTATTCATATGTACACTCTATTATATGAATTAAAATAAAATATATCTCTCAAAATCCTAATCTACGATCTTCTTGACTGAACAAATTCTCAAATGATCTCTATGTTACATGAAAGGAATGAATGCTTCCACAATGTTCAAAATGATATTATGCTTCATTTCGTTTTTACGATCTTAGCCAAAAGAATGACCTCTAATTTCCTCATAAATATAACTCCATCAGTGCTTCAAATAAGCAAGTGATTTGAAATGTATGTTTATGTTATACCAGTCCCTAATACGAGACGGACTGTTTTTCTTCTTCTGGATAATTTTCAGTTTTCTATCTAGATATTCTGTTTATCTACCTTCTTAAACATAAATGTACATTATCTATTATTCTGTTTGTTGATTAAAAAATTCTTTTCTTTTTTTAACTCAAGAGCTGATGTTGACTAGAAGACTAATATCAAAAGGCATGATGGGATTATATATTTGACCGTAACTATCAAGGCTGCTTAACTCAATGGTTCTATGTTCTAGCAAAAGCCAAGTAAAACAATGAAGATTTCCTCCACCTTGTTTCTTGTTTCTCTCCTGTTAAACGCCCTTCAAGTGATGCAGGCTCAGGGGTTATGGTTTACAAATCATTAAGATAGCTCTCTTGAAACAAACAAAAAAAATCATTTTTTTCAGTATCATTATTGCAGCTCATTAATCAAACATTAGGGAAGCTTTACATGAAAACAGGAATATAAAGTTTATCTAACTCAGGTCTCTTGCCTTCAATGTACACTAAAACAAGTACCAATGCTAACAATATTTTTTTGTACATATTTATAAGAAAATATCCATTATTTCCTCTCTAATGAGTAATTTTCCGGCAGTGAACTTGGTGATAAAATTCTTGTTCATATTCAGCTAATTTGCTAATTGTGCTAGTTCAACATAGAAACTGGTCAAATTAGCATTTTACCGGTGTAATCTGTGGCAGAACAATGTAATTTCCACATGCAAAGAAAATTACTTAAAAAGTAAATTATTTTTAATGTTAATAGTTTTGCAAAGGGAAAACTTCTGTAAGCTCAGTGGAAATAAATAAGCTCAGATTCTGGTTATGGTTCTTGTTTTTCTTAGAACAACCATGTCTTTTTAAGGAGTAAACTTTTCATGTTATCACGCATTCATTATTAAAATTCACATGCCACTAAAACTATGAAAACAATAGCTACAGTTACAGGATGTGATATGCTTTTCACAACAAATACAACATTTTGTGCGACAAAACACTTCTCTATCGAAAATTTCTTACATATCTGTTTTTTTCCTATAATATTCTTCAAAGATGTAATTCTGAAATTACGAAACTAGAATATTCTAACTAAAGTGGTTGACATACTAGAAGAAGTAACTTTATTTTAGATTTGTTATGGATCTCTAAATCCACATCTGTAAACTCTAGAAGCAGTATCTCAAATTCATTTAATGCATTTGTATTAAAGAAGTATTTTTTTTCATTTAGATTTCTGAATTGGAGGAAAAAAGTATATAGGATTCCTGTGCAGGTGAATAGCCGCTAGGCGGTTTTGCATCTAAAGAAAATCAAAAATTTAAATTACACAGTTTGAGTGAAAAGATTCAAATATTTTTCCTCTGTCCTTGTATCACACAAGAATGATAAAGGATATCTTTATCACTGCTTATTCGTCCTTTGAACAGTTATAATTTGGCTTCCAGGGCTGGGGAAGGAAGAGTGAAAGACAGATTCCAAAAGTTATATTTATATTAAAAAAGTAAGTGTGTACCACTAACCTTCCCACAGTCCAGACCAGGGACCTACAGTAGAGCCCTTCAACTCCCTCCTCGACTGCATGCATAGGTTTCATTCCAGAGGAATCTCCAAGGAGTCAGGTGATGACGAGTCTGATGGTCCCCTCCTGACACGTCTGAGTACAGCCATGATGTGCATCTCAAGACTGGGACTAAAAGAAGCATCATACAGCCTATCTGCTCCATCGTATAGGTGCAGTCATTATGACTATTTTCCTTCAGTACAAAAAGAATGAAAATGATATTTTTCTCCTGTGAATATCATATCTCATATCTCATGAGAGATGCTATTTTATTACACTACTAATGAGACAATTAGACATTTGAGCCCTTGTTCGCCATTGCACTAATTTAGAACTAAGCCTACGTAATATTGCTGATACCAGTGGAGTCATTCCAGCATGTGGAATGCCGTAACAGTGAAGAGCATGAGACAAAGAGATTGATTATTGCAGTTTAAAAAACAGAGAGTGATTGTTGAAATGTTTCAGCAAACAATTATTGAATTTTTCATCAGATCTGTATTTGCAATGAATTGTATCTTGGAAGAAACTGCAAGATCTGATTTATCAATAGGAGCGTGGATTAAACACAGAATCAATTTCATTTAGTTGTTCTACACTTAACTACTCTGCTCAAAGACTTACTTTTTTTTGCAGCTGATCACTCCTCTCCTCACACCCCATATTGTTCTTGTAAAAGCTAATCTGCTTAAGGTTTTAATGCTTCCAAGTTCAACATAATTTCAATAATTTCTATTATTGGCAGTGTGTCTCCTTGAAGTAATAAAGATTGATATTACTATTTAACAGAAAGGAGTCAGCAATCAAAACCTGATTGTCACCTTACTCCAAATTATATTACACAATTGCATTTCTACCATCAAATGTTAATTAGCATACAGGCTGCTCATACATTTAGGGTCATTTGCTTAATGAACCTGAAACAAGTATCTAAGAAATCCAGAACTGGCTACATAAATATACAAATAAATGAATATATTAACAGACAGAAATGTTGGAAGTCTGAAATCCTGATATATGCCCCTCCTAACATTGAGAAGATCTGGGTAATTCACTATCAATTCCACCAAAACAACACCCTTATATCTAGGTCTAAATACAGAAGCTATTTCAGCTCAGACATCTAGATACAGGAGACCTAATCAATTTTTTAAATATAGGTATCTAATGCTATTTAGATGCTATATGACATTCTGTCTGACCTCAAGCTGCATCTTTAGATAGAATGAAGTGTCCTGTAGGGCACTGTACTATCCACCAGCCATAGCTGAAGCTGTATCAGACAAACTACGGTATGTACGAGGTCAGCAGACTCTTATGTATAGGCAGCTGATTCATTTCTTGAGGTGTGAGTTCCCATAACAGTCAAGAGAGATCTTGGGCTCCCTCCATTTGTTTAATGCAGCATCTCATGTCATTCAAGACAACCTAGGCCATTTCACCTCGCCCTCAGCTGCCTCTGCTCTAGGTCCTGTATCATATTTATCACTCCTGTGCAGATTATGCCTTGGTTATTTTAGACAGTGTTAGAGGGCACTAGATGTACACCTACAGGCAGCTAAACTGAATCCCTGGTCAACGCAGTAAACACAGCCTTGAGAATGATCCAGGTGACGATAGATTTCTACTCCAGGGTAAGTGCATAGTTTTCTAAGCCTTCATTGGCTACATTGCCTGCATTACTGTTTAGATATACAGTGCCGTTTGAGGTGCCCGATAGCATTTTCTTCCTTTCTTGAGGTAAGTCATTACTATTCTTGCCATTCTATTCTTCCAAAAAGGAATTTAACATTTTGCAGAAAAAAATACCCAATTAAGTACGAATTCAGCTATCTCTGTCTAGTCCTCAAACAATAGCAATATTTAGGAACCTCTTTAATTAAATCAGATACTGAACCTGCTACGGGATAGAAATTTTAAAAAGCTGTATCAGAACTGTTGTTTAGAGCCAAAAGTTTAGATAAAATGTAATTTATTAATAAATTATTGTTTCTATACAGATCAAATTCAATTCTTCAGTTTCAGTTAGATTTGCCACTGAGAACATTTGCATTAATATTACAGATCATAATTCATACCGGAATTTTAAGAAGATGCTAGCAGATGCAGTAAAGAAACATCAGATTGCTTGTCTGCACCAAAGTTCACTTCATACAGAAATCTTTAAATCTCTTCTTTAGACCTCCTTGCCATAGCCTTTAGAAATAGACTTTAAAATAAGAATATTTTAAATTGGAAACTGCTTCTAAGTTTGTCATACAGTACAATAGGGCAGGACTAATTTGTATCATAACCTTATGATAACAGCTGTCCAGTGTTACTGTGTATTATGTCCATTTTGTGATTGAATCCTTACATGAAATATTTCTTTGTATGTATAATCCTTCCATCTAATTATTTGTCTCTAAACAAACTACACTTTGCGCTTCTAAAAGCCAAAATGACTTGAGAGAATGACTGTCAGATCTGACGACATCTCAGATCACTGATAGTGTCCCTGAGGTAGATTCTGATCTGAGTTGCACCTAGTAAACCCAAGGGAACTCTGCTATCTTCATCAGAACAGTTGTTGACTGACACTTGCTTGATAGATTCTATTTATCTAGGATATGATTTCCTAGCTACTGCTTTAGACTGTTTTCTTTTCATCAACTTGTAAGAATTTTAAAAGCAACATACTTTAACAGAAAAAAAACCCCTATATATACAGAAAACACACACACATTAAAGAAATGGTGCTGCAGCTTTTAAAAAATTTTGGAGACTGATTTTATATTCAGGGTGTTGTTTACGTACTGGAGTTTCATACGCACATGCACTCAGGCCTACAGCATGGGCACGTGCTGTGTTTAAGAATGACAAGATTTTTCCTAATGTGAGTTTATCTTCCTATACTCTTTATATGAGTTAAGTCAGGTCATAAATGACACTTTTAGATCACTTTGTATGTCTGAAAGTGAGATATAACTAAATGAAAATAGTGTTTATTGTGTTCATTACATTTCTTCTACAAAAGCATGCAAAGATAAATTACAAAAGAAATAATAGGTACTAGAAAAACCACAGAACATTCTGGTGACTCCTAATGACATGCTTGATCTGATCCCTGTCTTCCTAGTGGTCTGAACCAAATTATAAAAATCTTTTTGTTTCCCAGTGTGGGGATGTTCAAATTTAGAATAAAGTTTTGGACATGAACAAATATTAACAATAAAAATTCATTATCTGGAATTATACTCAGAAATATTTGAAAATAACCAGTATCTTTGCTGTTTCAAAATCATCCTTCATTCTATGACTAATAGAATGTTTAACCACGCTGCGTTACTGCACCTGACATAACTATCCCATGATTATTAATATTGCACACCTTTATTTTTTCTACATTTTACCCAGAATGCTTTTCCTGGCATCCTGACAAATTATTTGATCATTGAAAGCAAGTTTAAATTAAGTGTGTACTGTAATTATATGATCCTTTTTTCAAATTCATCCCTTTGGAGAAATCATTTACTAGGAACAAACAAAAAAATGCTGACCTCAATAATTGACTTTAGGAATCAAAATCACAAGGGACTTCTTGTGTAATATTAAATTTTACACATTTGCTAAGCTCAAAACTAAATTATCACTCTCTTATGCCTGATTTTATTCATATATGCAAATTTGAGAGCATATTTATAAGTCAGCTTTCATTATTTTAGTTTCTCCAAAAAGCTCTATAGTTTCAATGGAATAGATCAACTTCTAAAACTTTATAAGTTTGTAAAATACTGTTAATGGAATTTCTGGTGGCAGCAACCATTCCAGCAAATATATCTACAGACGCCTCCTTCAGAGCATCACAGAATTCCTGAAGAGAAATCATGGAAATAGACCGTGTAGTACATTTTGCTGTTCTTCTACATGTTATTATGCAATCATAGCCAACAGCCACTTGACTCTTTCTAGGGACCGCACTAATTGTCTAACTCAGCTGGATGCCCCTTACTGTTCACAGATTCCAAAATCCTTTCACAAAAAAAGGATGAGAACTTGACTGTTGCTATGTAATAATGAACAGAGCTTACATATATGAAAAGATTTTCTCATAGTAGGGGAGAGAAGGTAAACAAAATTAATGAAATTAAATAACGAACTTGCCCTGGAAGGACAATTTTGTGACTTAATTTCAGCTTAATAACCAGATCCTGGGCTAAAAGGTTCCAACAGTACTGTATGATGTTCTGCTTCCTACAAAAGCACTAATCATTGAATTGTATCATTAACTTTTGATCTTTTGCTTTGTTTTTAATAATATATTTTCATGACATAGGCTCTAATAATTTTTGACAGCATGTAAGTAAATAGACATCAAAAGGAATCCTTAAAATGAGCGGCGAAAATAATTTTAACTATAGCAGACTAACTTCGATGTAAAAGTGATTAAATGGGATAGCAGGATTTATGCAATTATGAACTACCTATACATTTATTTAAGAAATAAATTAGAGGTGCCTAGCCAGTGGAGCATAAAGAATCTGGTAAAATCTTCAATTGGTGATAGACCAAGAAAGTTTATTTAGGAAAGAGAATTATAAAAAAGGAAGATTCTTTGTGATGGCAACACACTTAAGTCATGTTACAAAGGTGCTTCCTATGAGGTGACATCTTCCTGACGTCATGTGACTTAATCTTGACTAGAAAATAGAAATAAAATATAAGTCTTGTTTGGTGAAAAGTCCTTCCTAAATAAAAAAGAAAATCAAAATAAATTATTCACTTCCCAGTTGCTTCACTCTGAAACAAATCTGAAAATTTCATCTGTTGCATTTTGATCTCACTTTTATCTGAAGGCATGCTGAGACTGCAAAGTTCAGCATTTTTGTTATTGGAATTATTACTGTGATTTGCATAACACCAGACTTCACCTTAGTGTGAAAGTTTCTACTGCTTCTTTATATGTTCAGATATCACGGAGGTTATATCACTGGGTTACTAGCATCATAACAAACATGCAGAGAAACAGATTTTGTTTCGTTTTTCAATTTTTTTAAGTTCACTATACACTAACTTTACCTAAAAAAAATAAGTAGCGAATTAGACCTGCACTGACTGTGAGCATATAGCATACAAATTAATAGACAGTGTAAGAATAGTCTGAAACACAACATTGACTCTTTTTGCCTTGCTAGGATTAACGAGACAAACAGCTATAACACATTAAAGCCACAATTATTATTAGCATAGTTTGGCTTTGCTTGAGGATACTCACAAAGCAAGACATAAAAAGAGAAATAAAGGAAAGAGAGAAGAGTCTGATCTAGGAAATCTGATCTGGTGACCTGAAAAGAGAAAAGAAAAAAGATGCTGCAAAATAAATGTTCACAGTTGGATATGTTATTTTTACATTTTCAGTATAGTTCGGCTTGTTTTACCAGTAAAGAGAAGTCTACAAAAAAAGGTATTATAAAAAAGTAAAAACCAGCAAAAATTCCTAGAATATATACAAGAAATTGTTGAGGTGGTGCAAAAAGGAAAAAAAGAAGCTATTTAGTGCGCACACTGAAAATATTTTGAGAAACACAAAGGGAAAAGCCTTGAAAAGGGAGAGACCTTGCTTTACAGTAACTTTAGAAATCCACCAAGGGCAAGAATGGAATATAATTCAGAACCATCAATTCCTGTCACAACTGTGCTGTAAGTGAAATGCAAATCCCTCCCCTTGATTTATAATGTTGAATTAGCTGTAGTATGTCTAGGCTGCTCAATAATCTCTCCATCAGTTTTGAGCTTGTGTGCCCTGAGAAGCTTTATTTTCCCAGCAGTGCAGAGGCATAACTAATGGAAGTTAAAGACAGTTTGAATGACACTTTGCTGGTTTTTATAGAGGACCAAACTCTGATTTCAACACAGCTGAAAAGAGTAGGATTTTCAGCCATTTAAAAAATATATTAAAATATATGTATTTTCTACACACTTTTCTACAGTTTCAGGACAGAACCAACACGAGAAGACAGGTCAGATTTTTCTGTGTTGAGAACCGCTGTCACATATAGTGTCTTTGCTCTAAAGCTCGAATTTTATTTTATAATTAGACAGATTTGAATTCAAGCAACTCCTTATTCTATCTTTGATATTACTACATTTATTAAAAGTTCATAAATTGCATATTTGTTGTCACACTTTGGAACTTGCTTTATGTTAATGCAAAACTTTAAAATAAATAAATAAACCTTATTACTTTATTTCTGTTGTCCTTTACTACTTAATATTCTGGCTGTTTTCTGTAGATAATTATCAAATTTAAACTTTGAGAAAAACAAGGTCAAAAAAAATATTAACATGCTAACTCATTTCCTTATTTCTTGAAATAAAGTCTTTACTTGCTTGTCCTTTATTTAGTACTTAGTGACTATCTGCAGTGTAAGCATGACTGATGTCTGTAAACTGTTCTGAAGTATTTTCACTGGTTAGTGTAATCTCTTTGCTAAAAAAGGTGAGAACTTAACTGACTTTAAAAAGTGGCGGTTCTTCAAATCTACTCTTTCTTAGAGACAATGGTCATATGCACTCCTTGCAAAAACTAAATATCATATTAAAGTTCAAACATTAATTTGATAAACTTCAGAACAGAAATACTGATTCTGTCTCATACTCCTCCTCATTTTTATCATTATCTTTGATGCATCAGTAAATATCCTATTAGAATCCCAAATATGTGATACATTCAGTAGAACTCTGACCTCCAGCAAAGTCAATAGGAATTTTTAGAATTGCTTTTAGTGTGGTCCTAATTTCACCATCCCAAGGGACTTTTAATATAAAACAGTGATAAACCTGAAAAGTTAAGGGTAGAAAAGATTGCGTAAGATGATCTCACTACTATGGCCTAGCTATGCTATTCACTATATTAACTACGAAACCAAATCTGCAAATTGATCACTTTCTTAACCTCCTGCAAGATCTTAAAGGTAAATGAATTCATTTGCAATGAGCTATTTGCAGACACTAGTCATACAGTCATATACCTGTGCTGAATTTTAAGTTTACTATGGTTTTTTCCTTTCATCACAACTTCCAAGAGGAAAAACAGAAAACATCCAGGAGAAAATTAAGTACAGCAAACTGAACATTAATGAAATTTTCATCATTATATTTTATGATGCTATAATGATAGAGGTTATGAGACAATCATTCTAACCAAGACATTTATTGGTGTGTGTGGTGAGTGATACATGCACAACATTATGTTGCTGTGAGAAATGAAGAGGATCATGAATTGTGCTTGTCTTAAAAGGGGAACGGAGTGGGAAAGCAAACAAAGTCAAAACAAATACACAGTTGAGGAATTTATCCCACAGGCTATAGGAATAAAACCACTTAAGTAAATATTAACACATTACAGTGTGATTCAGATGCCTAAACATTGGCATGTAATGCTACTCTGGGGTGCCTGCGACTATTCTGGATGGATCCCAGCTACTGCTTCCAGGAATGGATCTCCTCTAGCTTCTGAATCATATTTGCTATCTGGCAGGTACAAGACAACTAAATGCCTATATTTAGGCAGCCAAATAAATCTTTCAAATTGTATTAACTCAAGTCTTGTCCAAATAGAAAAGGTATGATTAGTAAATAATCAGCTCACTAACTTCAGGAGAGGAGAGGGGTTAAAGAAGGAGCAGGGGGAAGAATAGAAGATTAAAAATAAAATAGTAAAAGATTATATCCAGGAGATGCAACTCTTACACTTCGCTGAACAGGCATTTCCTAATCGACTTTTCTACATTAGTTTAGGCCTAGCTTAAGTTTCCATACAATGGGAAGGATTCAACTTTTGACAGGTGATCACTTGAAACTTTCTTGGGTCTCTTCATCCACCAGTATTCATCTGAGAAAACGTTTTGGTAATGTAATGTAAAGAATAACATCTTAAGCAAATGAAGATTGTAGCAGGTAATACTCATAAAAGAAAAAGAAAATATAAACAAAATAAATTATTCTACCCAAAACAAAAGAAATACCTATGACGACTAATGGGAAATAAAGATTTCTTCTGATTTGCTTTATAAAGCCATGAATGAATCTTGTAATCCTTTACCATGTGAATTTCTGATTGAGTACCTCATAAAAGACTTCGTATCTTCCAATAGAAAGACAGGTACTCTGCACGGTCTTTATAAAATGTGACTCATGTACATGGAGCAGTTTAGACTAAAATAATTCGTCTGCTGTGGCTAGACTGCCTGAGGTATTTACTTTTAAGCTATTGAAATGAAACTGATTGAAATCAGCTGTATTTCAGTTCCCAATATAGACAAACTTTAATTAATGAGGATAGGATTCATGTCTTTGTAAAAAAAGGAAATCTTGAGGCCCACATACTTCAGAAATCCCCACAATGCTTTTGAAAGTCTGTGTACTGCATTAGATTTTGTGGGAAGAACATATAAATCCATTGGTTGCCTAGAAAGTTTAGTAAGAGCATTAGAGATTTTTTCTCTCTAAAAACTGCAAATAAAATATGACTCTAAGCTGCAACTCAAATCTGTACGCAATCCCATGCATCACATGCCAATAATCTTGGCATCACCTTGTAAGTGTATTTTATCCTATACAGAAAGTCAGAACACATTTTAGAGTTATCTCAAGAGTACACTTGACACAAAACAGCATAACTGCACTTGTTGTATGTAAGAACTTCCATGTGAAAACAGTTTAGAAAGAGGAAAATGTAGCTCACCTTATTCCACCTACCAGTATGATTTTATTTCTTGATAACAGTGAAGATAAAATGGTAGATGTGGTGCTGAGGCATGAAAAGGCTGAATATGTTTTCCATTGCACAGAAAAAATATACTGTGTCTTTTAGCAAAGTGCCATGAATCTTGTACGATCAAGGATATTGGAGACAGTCGAATAAGCCAGCTGCGATGGAAAGAATCTATCTAAACCAGCATTTAATTAGGCAATGCTATGCAAATGTCCATTTTAAGAACACAGGTAAAGGACAAGTTAGCTGATTGAATAACAGATACTGCAACTGCAAAGAGAGTGTTTTTCTGCAGTGATTCACTTTTCGAATGACATCAGATTTCCATTAATCACAGTACTAGTGTACTAGCACATTGATTAGTGAAATGTGCTTCCAGTACATAAATTCAGCCACTTCTAATATGTCCAGAATATTGTTAATAGTAGCCTGATACAGTTCTATATTTCCTATGAAATAAAAATGAGGATGCGTTCTTCCTTTTTGCCCCATAGACGTAATTTAGAGACCACACAAGTAGAGCGCTATTAAATATTTTAATACACTAGCATAATCATAATTGTAGTCAAAATATTCCTATATGTAATGTAGTCACTTTATCCTTTTACTTGCTATGATTCCATACTTTTTTTTAATAAATTTTATACAATCAATACAGGGAATTCTTAGGTTAAAAATGACTAGGTGTTTTTTTTTTTTTTTTGTGGTTGTACAGGAAAATTCATGACTGGTTTAAATCGAAGCCATTACTTTTATTTAGTGACGTTATATCCATTTAAACCATTTTACACCAGGAAAAAAATATGGCCTACATAGGTATCTCATGATTTAAGAGAAAGAAATCAGTAAAGAATGTGGAAATAGTAAATAAGTCATTGTGGAAGGGTTTTTTTTTTTTTTTTTAATAATGACATGAATGTCATGATTTCATGTATGACTGGTATCACACTGCAACTCCCTGAAAGTCATCATCTTGAACAAGACTAGGTTTTATTTCTTGGCATTTCTTTTCTTTATTTTGTCAAAGTAGCTTGGTTTTTAGTGTGGGCAAGTAATTTAAGTCACTGTGGATCTTCTGAGGAGCTCAATCCACAGCAATGTTTTTGGTTTTGTTTTTATTTATTTATTTTCAATTTATATACTCTTTTTAACTGACTCTTAAAAGTAGTGGCCATAAACAAAACATATTAGCTAAGTGTAAGGATCTACTCTGTCCTAACTTACACCTAAGTATTGGCCATCTAGGAATTAGAATGCCCACGTTTCCTAAGTAGACAGTGGAGAGAGGTAGCCGACTTTAGAGGCCTTCAGAGGGAGATCTTGTCCATGTTAGATGACTAGGAAGTTCTCACATCTAACTTAAGCTGAACAGATGTGCCTGGATGGAATATTAGGGACCTTCCACAAGAAAACCAGACCCTTACCTGAGAAGGGTTGATTCACTACAATTATGTCTACACTAGCTATTAGTGTAGACTAATAGAAGTGGATTGATAGAACAAAACAGCTGCTGATGAGGACCTGATTTACACACTACCAGATGTGTTGAGGGGTGGAGGTGTTACTTTGGGTTAGTTCTAATGAGACCCAAAGGAATGAATAACTATTAGCAGCTGGTTCACGACAGGTGCCTGCCTGGTCCTTACAGAGTAATTTCATCCAAAAGGGAACTCATTTGTGGATTCTGAGACTGCAAAATGGATTCATCTAAGTTATTGTGTTGGTGCGGATCAGCACTTTATGGTTAGTCAGACCATAAAGAGCCCCAGCTAATCAATAAAGAGCACACGTGTAACTTTAAAGGTTAGGGAAGATAGACATTTTCAAAGTCCAGTTGAAAATTTTAGATAACAGAGATTATAGCTAGAATAGCATATAAACAAAATAAGACAATTATTTTGGGCAATGAAATGTTGAAAATAGCAGAGCAGCCATGGTTCTACAATCTCCTAAGCCTGTACAAAACCCTGGAAAACCATAATCATTGCCAGTGCTATCAAGGGAGAGACTGGGATGAGCAGGGTAGAAGATCATTTGGGGAGAAGAAAAGGGTGTCCCTTTCCCCAAAGCAACATCATGCACTCTCCTTTCAAAATCTGCTGGGACTTATTTTATACAGCTTTTCCTTGGATCTTTGTCCCAGTTCCTCTTTCCCCCTCCCATGACAAGATTACTTTAGACTTACTCATCCAAGCAACATTAAGCTTAGTTGACAGTTCGGATAAACTTTGCGTTCACTTTAATTTAGAGGGATGTAAAGGACAGTAGAGTATTTAGATATACTATTCAGATATGCTTAGAGGCAAATTCATTCAAACACCAATTACGACTCAAGTTGCTTTGTTTACAGAGTAAGTCAGTTTGTCGATATGAGCTCTTCAACATTTCTCAGTCTACACACAGCTAGGTTTTCAAGGCAGTAATTTCAAACCTGGATATGTAAAAAGAAGGGTAGGATCTATATAGGGTATCAGTATCTCTTACCAAGAGAAGCTGATGATCACGGTGGCTGTGCTTTTTAGGAAGTAAGGGCCTAAAAACTTTATTGTAAAAAAGAAGGTGGTAGAGAAAATAGAGTTATTCTGTTAACTGGAGTAATTTTCTTATAAAGACATCTGAAAAGCAAATTTTGTACTTATTACTGGCCTGGTCACTATTTTGGAAGAAATTGTTTGTTGTTTTTGCTGTTGTTCTTGCTTTTTTTTTTTTTTCCCCCCAAATTACTGAGTAATTTTCAAATTACATCAAAAATTGAAACATTTTAAGAGTTTTTTTTAATATTTCTAAAAAGTAATTCTTTATATACTATATTACATTATATTACAAAGGTGAAACCGAGTTACTGACCACTGTTAACATATTATGATATTATGATTTAATGCATATTCATAGAATGTATAACATTTTGGATTTTCTTTTATACCTAAGGGGAAAAAGAAGGTCCACAAGGTCCTATCCATTCTATTGCTAAGATTTACGTGCAAGGAAGTTCTGAAAGCTATATAGAAATGTTACAAAACAGTTATAGCATATATCACGTCAATAAGAACATAATTCCTTCTTTTCTATTCTAGGATGATAAATACTAAAAGAAGATACGTCTACTATTAGCGCGGATTTTTATTACTCGTTCATGTTATCAAAATTATAGGAAGACCTTAGGAAAATGCTTATTGTGAACAGCTGCAAAAATCAATTTAGAAGCTCTTTATTTGCCAGTATGAATAAAACATTTTCTTTAACTTGGACTCCATAATTTATGACTTCACATATGTATGCACAGTTGTTTTTTTTTTTTTTTTATGAACATTATTAATTTATTTCACTAAAATAAAGACATATTTAAAAACACCTAAGTCAGTTCTGAAAACCATTTTTTCAGCATATTTTTGAAGTTAGTCTCTTCAATGAACAGTCACTGGAGAAGAAAATAGCTTTCCAGACATAAATAATGGACATTTTGGAATTTTTCAAATCCTTGGAATTTTCTGAGCCTAGTGATATATAATTCTAAAACAACTTTTACTGAAAAAAAAAAGAAGTTTTGCTTGGTTTCTGAACTGCTCGTGATTAAGAATTTTGATATGGCTCTTTAAAGATAGGAAGCAGAGTTTTGCACTGGATTTTACATGATGAGCAGCTGTATAATCAAAGTCATTCAGCACATTTGTAAACAGTACGCATTACAACATCGCACAAAGATTCAGCTTGTTTTCCCCTTTATGAGCAACATCAAAACTGGTCGCAATGCTATGTGTAGCTTAAACACAAATCAGTGCATTTCTGAAAGAGCAAATAGAGCATGATAATGATTGAGCCAGTAATGGTGATAAAAAAGAATGTGGTACTTGGTATTTCTGCTAATTGTAAACAAAAATTAATCTATTTAAAAGACTACTAAGGCTTGGCAGCTTTGCAACCATATTCTCTCAAATGATGTTAAGTTTCCTTTTTATTATTCATGAAAACTGGCAAATAATTAATTAAAAACAATGATTAGTATATAGCTACACAGCTAAAATCTGGGGGCAAATATTCAGCTAGTGTAAATACTACAAAGATAGGAAGGCCAGATGTTGGAAGGGTTTCAAAGGGGAGGTTGCAGATCCCAAACACGTATTTTTTTCTGCTGTGAGGGGTCAGTTCTCCTATAGGGATGGAAAGATGCTTGTGAACTGCTGAATTCCAGTCTCCTAAAGCTGGTAACTATGTCATCATGCAAAACTGTGTTCCTAAATTTATCAAAGTCCCACTAGTTAGACTTCTCTTCACTAGGTCTAGTGAAGAATAGGTTTGTAGAATAACATTGGTCATTGTAGAATAACATTAATATATTCCTCTGTTACGGCTGGGCATTCTTTTTTCAGTTTGCTCCCTAAATATATTTGAGGGCAGATTAAACCTATCTGTTCTTGAACCAGCACTTTCCATAAGCACTTCTCTTTCTCCAACTTTTATCCACTGACATATCTGTAGACAGTAATCATAAGCCCCTACTAACATTATTTTTCTGAGATAAATAACCCAATTTTTGTCTCTTCTAATAAGACAGGCTACCTAATCCTACTCTTCAAATTTGAATTAATCTTTCTTGGAAAGGAGTTATTAGGATACATGTGATTTTCTACAGGAAGGGCCACTAACTACTTATTCAAGAATATCCACTCTTCTTGTCTTCAATAAAAATACTCTGCTTGATATTTTCTATGATCCACACTTAGAGAAAAGCACACCCCACTCCCGAGAGCAATTCAAAACTTACATGGACTTTCTTAAAGTCCCTATTCTACTCTACTGATTGTAGTAGAGTAAGTCTACTTCATACTATGGTACCTTAGTTAAGTTTATTTAAATTTAAATGGCATGAACAAGATCTTAAACGGATTGGCACGTATTTAAAACGACTGCATTTATTCCCCCCTTTTTAAATTATTCTTTCTGTTCTTCTGATACAATATTTCAATCTTAATTTTTATTGTTAACTTGTCCACTACCTGACATTGGCTAATATTGTTAGCACATTTAGAATTTTTGTGTGGATATACATAATAAAGATATTTAGTGTATTCTTTTGTCAGAATGAGGCTCATAATTATTACAACGACTTGCTGTCTTCTTTTTATTTATTTCTTCCTCAGATCTTGAATATTATTAAATATACTGTCTACTTGTTAGTTTTCAGTTGGTCTTTCTCTTACCATTTGTTTTAAAACTTTGCGTTATACCAAGATCTTATTAAACTAAAAGCTGTGGCTGCCTTTTCTTTTTATATAATGTATATTTACATATATAAGTTCTGTGTGTTATTCTTCAGTCACACACTGTGTAGCAGCAAGAGTAATTTAGGTGTCGTTGACAACAGTGTTATCATATAAACTTTAGCTAAGGATGAGGGAGTGACTTCAGCATTAACAGCCTGGTAATTTCTGGTTGTGAAAGTTGTGGACATGTCATATACTATGAAAGCTGTGAATATGTAGAGAGTCTTCCAGATGAGCAGACTGTAAGCACCAGCAACAGCTGTTTTTGGTCACTGGGGCAATCTGCCCAGGCCAGTAAAGAATCAGGTATTCTCTACTCAATCCTTTTCTGATGGTGTCCAGCATCACACAGGGAAGACACCGCCAAGGACACCATGGCCTTGTCCCAGGGGTTTAATCTGAAAAGGGATGTTAAGGACAACAAGAAAGGCTTCTGTAAGTACATCAGTTGCAAAATAAAGACCACGGGGAAATGTGGGTCCACTGCTGAATGGGTCAGGGGCCCTGCTGACAAAGGACATGGAAAGCTATTGAATGCCTTCTTCACCTCAGTCTTTACTGGTAAGACAGGCCCTCAGGCATCCTCTGCCCAGGAGGCCAGGGGAAAAGTCTGGAGAAAGGAAAACTTTCCTATGGTGGAGAAGGATCAGGTTAGGGAATACTTAAGCAAACTGGATATACGCATGGGCCCTGATTGGATGCACCCATAAGTGCTGATGGAGCTGGCTCATTGTTAAGCCGCTATCAATTATCTTTGGAAGGTTATGGCAATTGGAAGAAGTGCCAGAGGACTGGAAGAAAGAAAATGTCACTCCTATCTTCAAAAAGGGCAAGAAGGAGGACCCAGGAAACTACAGGCTGGTCAGCCTCACCTTGATCCCTAGAAAGGTGATGGAGTAACTAATCCTGTAACCCTCCTCCGGGCACCTGAAGGACAAGAAGGTGATTAGGAGTAGTCAGCATGGTTTCACAAGGGGGAAATTGTGCTTCATCAATATGATAGACTTCCATGATAAAATGACTGACTGGGTTGATGCAGGGAGATTTCAGTAAGGATTTTGATGTTGTCTCATATAACATCCTTGTAGACAAAATGATGAAGTATGGGCTAGATAACTGGACAGTGAGACGGTGTTGCAGATGACAGACTGAAAACTGGCCTAACTGCTGAGCTCAGAGGGTTGTGATCAATGATACAAAGCCCACTTGAAGGCCTGTAACTAGTGGTGTACCCTAGGGTTTGAAACTTGGGTCAATCCTGTTTATTAATTATTATTAATTATTAATTTGTTATTTATTATCCTGTTTATTATAAACTTATTTATTAATGACCTGGATGATGGGACAGAGTGTACTCTCAGCAAGTTTGCTGACAACACAAAATGGAGAGGAGTGGTTGATACACCAGGGGGTTGTATGGCCATTCAGAGAGACCTCAATAGTATGGAAAAATGGGCAGAGAAGAACCTCATGAAGCTCAACAAAGGGAAGTGCAAAGTTCTACATCTGGGGAGGAGTAACTCCTTGCACCAGGACAGGCTGAGGTGACTGGCTGGAAAGCCAGTCCATCTGGCGTCCTGGTGGACAAGTTGTATGTGAGCCAGCAACGTGCCCTTGTGGCCAAGAAGGTCAATGGTATCCTAGGGTGCATTAGGAAGAGTGTTGCCAGCAGGTCGAGGGAGGTGATCCTCCCCCGCTACTCAGTTCTGGCGAGGTCACACCTGGAGTACTGTGTCTAGTTCTGGGCTGCCCAGTACAAGAGAGTCACGGAGCTACAGGAGCAAGTCCAGCAAAGAGCTACTAAGATAATGAAGGGACTGGAGCACTTCTCCTATGAAGAAAGGCTGAGAGATGGGATGAGAGGCTTCAGTCTAGAGAACAGAAGGCTCTGGGTGAATTTCAAAGTATTGAAATTACTCTCTCCTAATCTTTTACCTGATTCCTTCCTTTTTTTTTTTCCAGTACACCACCTGACTTTCCCTGTGTGATATTGGAGGTCTAATTTAAAATACCCATCTAGCAACTCTCTGTCAACAGTGAAAGGAAATAGTTATATCTACGTTCATTCACTACTTAGTTTCTTTGATAATCAATTAAGGAATCTATTTACAGTGCACTCCAACTCAATGGTTCCTTCCCATGGACACAAAGTCCAGTTTCTGCATGCAGATAGAACATTGCTAAGGGTCGCACTAGGATGGGGGAATTCAGAAACACTCCCAGATCTATTAATACTGAAGTAGAGGTGGATCATTCTATGTAGAATGATGGACTAAACATCCTTCAGCAGTTGCCTGTTTCACAAAGCAACCACAACAGCAGCCTGGATCTTCAGTTCTGTTCAGGAAATGCATTTTAGACAGCTAAACTTAAGTGAATTGAATTTCATTTTTATTCTGCAAAGAGAAAAGCACTCTTTAAGCATTTGCCACTGGTAAAAATTCCCAATAGTGTTAACCTCTATTTTTCTGCTGATTCTTATTATCTTATCTTGTACTCTTCCTCTCTAAGGAGCAAAAAATTTCTCTAAAGATCCTCAGAACCTTCCATTTTTACAGAGTCTTGCCCAGACTTGTAGAGTTCTCGTCATTTTGTGATGAGTTGCACAAGTGACTAGACTGAATGGATCCTTGCAAATCCAGAGGCTATGTCGTATAAATTCGCAATAGCTGAAATAATGAAGTAGTATCATTTACTTCCAGTTCAAATTTGAAAGAAAGGAATCTATCTTTCTATACCAATAAGAATTCCTAGTACTCAGTCAGCCTAATCAGGACAGTTTAAAAAAAAAATTACTTGAGCACCAAAAGCTTGCAGAGTGCTGCCAGTACTATTGTCAACCTCTCAATACGACAATGACTACAAAAGTGATTATACTCCTACACTACTACATAACATTTAACGCAGTCAGTGCCAAAAATATTATAAGCTAGCCAGCAGGTAAGGGAACAATCTATTTCTCTCAGATATCATACACTTTAGACACTGCCAATCAGAGTGGCTCTCTCCCAGTAAAGCACTCACTTTTCAGTGTTCAAAGACTGATATATTTTTAGAAATCATGGTTAGTTTCTCCTGAAGAACGAAGAGAGATTGTCTATGCTAATTTTGTCTCAAGGTAACAGATAAATATAATGCAAAAAAAAAAAAAAAAGATTGATTTTGGGAAAAGTTATTAAAGTTTGTTAAAATATGTTAAAAATAGCCTTCTTCCCATAAAATGTAAACCAGATGGAATGCAGATGCCAAACAAAGATACAGAAAATCTCACATAAACACTTTTGTGATTAAAGTTTATTTTTTTCCCTTTTTTCCTTCTCTAATTGAATACAGCAAAGAATTTAATGTAGTAGGGAGCAGGGATAAGCAATACAGGCTGCTACATTCTAACTAGGCAACCTCATCAGAGGGCTCCTAAGTTACACTTCCATTATTTACTGACTTTCTCAAAACATTACTTCTATTTCACTGACCATACAGTTGCCCAACTTGGAGAGGAAGTTTTGAAGTTATCCCTAGCGTAAAAATTTAATGATTAGAGTGTCAAACAAAGCTATTTCAGTAATTAACAGACTTACACACAAGAAGCACCCTTCTCCTCCTCTTTGGGTCTGTTCTAAAAGTAGGGAGTAATCCAGCTCTTGGTGTCTAAATAAACAAGATAAATAACCAAGTGCAGTGTCATTTTCACCCATCTAGCAGCCCATGAATCTAGACCATAACATCCAACTTGAAAGCGAGGGTGCTTTGGGAACCTGTGCTGAAAGCCTTGCTAAAGGAAATGTTAATGACATCTGCTGCTTTGTCCTCATCCACAGATCTAATCATCTCATCACAGAAGTCAATGAGGTTCGTCAAGAGGTTTACTCCTAGTAAATCCATTCTGACTATTTCCAGTCACCTCTTTTCCTTCACAGGAAGACACAGAAATAGCTTCCAATGGGACTTGCTCTATGATTTTCCCAAGGATCAAAGTGAGGCTGAACCAGTCTATAGTCTTTGCTCCTTTTGAGATGGATGCAACATTTGCCTTTCTCTGGTCATCAGGACCCTCCTCCAAACTCCACAATTTCAAAGATGCTGGAGCCTTCAAAACCTTGCAATGACACCAGCCTGCTCAGCACCCTTGCATCTCATTTGGTCCCATGGACTTTTATGCGCAGAGATCTCTCAGAGTTGCCTGGCTTATATGGCAGGGGAGAAGATGCAGCTACAGCAAGTGCCTTGATAGATTTGTTTTTCATGCAGATGCTCTTCTAAACTGTATAAGGATCTGAAGTAGAACTATAAAATCGTTGCCTATTTCTTCACCTTGCCTACTTATTAAGCACAGCTGGTAGGACGGTAATACAATAAGTTGATTTCCTGTGTCTTGGTCATAAATTTAATGCTCCTCTTGTGGCTTCTCTAGTTATTTTTCTCAAAAAAGCTGATTTTATGTTTAGAAGTGTAGCTTCTCTGCTACTCCCCTTGAGACCTGTTTTTTTTTTTTATTTCCATTGTACTTCCTAAATAATTAGTCTCTATTATTTTAATAATTTAACACATTTCCTTATTGATGTCTAGAATCAAGGTTTACCATGTGCTCATAACTTTCACTCTAGAAGAACAACACCCCAATGATTACCTTAAAAATTTGAATAATAGATGACCATCTTAATTTCAGGCTTTAACATTTTGTTGCCTATTTTTATGCATCCTACTTAACTGATATATTATTCTTTTCATTTGTTATTTTATTACACTGTACCTGAACATTTTCAGTGCTGTTTCCCACATCATTTGAAATCAGTATCTGACAGAGCAGAGGTCTCATGGGCAGCCTTCTGTGTGTCGATAGTTGGCTGGACCACTGGGCTCGCAGGATGGTGAACAATGACTTGATGTCCTGATGGTGGCTGGTAATAAATGAAGTATCCTGTGGTTATGTGTAAGTCCATACTTTTCATTAGGATTACCTGCAAAGATTATTGACAACTTTTTTTTTTCTTTTGATTAGCAGCTTCTTTCCAGTTAGACCATTTAAAATCTGGTAATTTATTTAGATGTCTATTTGAGGTAAATAAAGGAGTGAAGATAGGGAAATGGAGGGATCAAGGTGGGTCAGGGAGGAACAAGTAGGGGGAAATAGAGAAAGAGAAGTATAGAAGTGGCTGGCTGAATGTACAAAGTCCATCCTATAATCTCATTAAATCCTACTTCTATCTCCTGTGTGGGCATGTCTTCCATTCTGAATGGGAATATGTTAATACTGGTTAACTTCAAGCTAGAACAGCTGGTGAGTTAGCTAAGATGTCTAAATACCAGGAAGTGGAGTGGAACTGAAAACCTCAGGGGCTCATACATCCATGTGCTGGCAAATGGAGAGACCAGGGGACCTGCGGACCAGGTGCTGTGTAGACTAAGATCAGCTAGTAGCATGATACGTATTGTGTGCATATTTATGTACATATTCAACAAGCAGACTTCAGTCTGGATCAGATGGGAAGCAGGAACAGGATCAGGCCATCCACACTGTTCATGTTGTTGAGTGTTGTGTTTATGCAGGTGCTGGTAAGGTACCATTGTGTGCCTGTTAACCTGTGTGGGCAGTCATGTGTGCGTATTGTTTGCACATCCATACTTGTGTATCGGGAATAAATGCTCAGCCTTGCTATTGGCTGAACCCAGGGAGATGGAGCTGCAGTGACCTTGCATCTGTGGGACCTCCAGATTCAGCAGTTCTTCTGCTTTTCCTTTTTCTCCCTCCTTCCAGACTTCTTTCTCTATCTGAACACAAGGTGAAGAATTTATGTGTTGCCAGATAAAATATATTTAATGCATGAAGAGGCTGACAGAATCTGTGTTTACATGTAATGAAGACTGGCAGGGTACAGAACAAAAACAAAAACAAAAACAAAAAACAATGACATGCTTAACTTAAGTGTATGGCTCACCCAAATAAAATGTGGTTTTATTTTGAGTACCTAACTGGTAATAAATGTATTTCTGCTACACAACGGCATTTTGTTTACAAAGTATTCAGGTTTTTTTTCAAAATATCTTTACTATATAGGTTTCCTTGAAATGATCTACTGTAAAAAAAAAAAAAAAGATAGCGTATTTGGCTCTGTCATATTTCTCCTGAATCTGCGACACAGCACTTTAAAAAATGGTAGACTTAGCTGAAACATAAGGGATATTTCATGCAACTTTTTTAAAAAGCTACACAAAAAAAAAAATCTCAAACTCTACCTTATAAGTTGTACATATTGAAATACACAGTTCCTAAAAAAAAAAAAAAAAGAGATATCTGTCTTCCAAGTCCACATAAGCATAAGTCATGTCTTTTCCAAACACAGGAAGTAAGGAAAAATAAAAAGCATGATGCTTTTAAAAACAGATCACTTGTTATAGCAATGGCATATTACCTCTTGCATTTTCAGGTAATGTACTGCTCACTATTCTGCTGTTTAGATGGCCCAAGGCCTGCCTATGAGATGATTGACAGCTTTTACTGTGAGAGTCATTTTCAATTTTTTGTGTCTCCTTCAGCTATCAAAATTTTACTGAGTGCTCTTTGGTCAGGAAATTCTACAAAATAAAGCTATACACAACAGGTAAGAATCTATTTTTGTGTCCAGCTGTGTTTGCTTATTTAAACAACAGATTATTAAAACTGTCACTATATTATTCATTGATAAACTGATTCCTTGTGATTTTTGTTACTTACAGAAGGGATGAACGTGATTTCTAGTGAGTGTGAACTAACCAGAGGTTGTCTGGGTATTCACAATATAAATCTAACGAACATTTCCTTCCCTGTTTGAGATGGCCACACCATTTTTGCAACAGCATTGCTTCTCGTTTAGGATAAAATTTCATAAGTTCATTATATAGGCACTGATTTGTATCAGCTCATTTACATCCTTTAAAGATAACTGCTAATATTTTTCTGTTGTCCTCACTGCTGTAGTCATGATGGTCTAGATGAAGAGAGCAATTATATCTTAAGTGAGAGTTATTAGTATGTTTTTGATTAGATATGGCTCCTCATAAACTTCCTGGATAATTGTTACCTTCTCTGACAGTCTATTAGAGAAATAAAACAATGACATCAACAGAGTAGTCACAAACAAGCACATCTCTGAAGCAACTCACGCTACATAAATTAGTTCTAACCATCTATGATCCAGTATCAGATATTCCATCCTTGACTCTGATCACAAAGAAGCAAATCAAAGGCCAACTTCGAGCTCTTCTAATAAAAATAATAAAAAAGGAAAGAAAACAAAACAGTGTACACCCATAAAAATCTAAATCCAGTGTGGATATCTAACTGAAATAGCATTAGTATGCTGCAGGATAATTCACTGCTCTCAATAAATTCAGGAAAGATATTCATTCTCATCCTCCTGAATCTCTTCAAACCACTAAGCATTATCAATCATAAAATAGCATGTTCTCACATGGGAGACATGGTAAAAAAAAAAAAAAAAAAAAAAAAAAAGGAAATGAATCCCTATTACCTAGAGGTAAATGCTCTTCAGAGAAACACCCAATAAGCCCTGATGGAAATCACACTTCTATTAAAAAGCTATTTAACTGTAGAGTCTTAGATAATCAGTTTTAATTGATGTTATTTAACATTTACCTACTGAATAGATTAACGAGGTAACACAGATCTATATGCCAAACAAGTGCAGAAGACGAAAAACTCTATCTTCTTACCTCATGTCATTGTATCACTATTATCAACTTGTCCTGCATCTTGACAAGATCTTTCCAAAGATGATGAATACCTGATTGATGATCAATTCAAGTAAGAGAGAAAACAGGCTTGTAATAAGAGAAAATATTTTAAGAGTTGCATATATTAGTTTAGCATTAAGATCCATACCTGTAAGAGATTATCCCATTCCACCCCCTATCTGGCTACAACCAACTATTTACACTTTTGCCATTATTCAGATGACACATACCAACCTCTGTTATGCCTATGAAGAAGCCTTCATGCTCAAGAAATTGTAATTTGTACTCATCATAAGTATTGTCCAGCTAAATCACAACTAAAAGAAAAGTATATCAGAAGATATTTCACAAAATGAGGAAAAGTTTAATCTTTATTAGAAATAAATGGGAAATACGACCTACTGTTGTTCTCCTAATCAGAGAATAGGGTACACTAGAATATAACAAGTCTGAAATCAGTTCAAGACAGATCTTGTTCCACTCTGCATTACAAAACCAAAACAGAATCAGTATTTGTAATAGCAAGAAGTCAGGAGAACACAGTTTGCATAAGGTGTGAATAGGTAAGTCAGAATGTTATATAGCAATTTCTCTTAATTGTAAAATAGCAAAGATTCAGTAAACACAATACATGTTGATGAAGTTATAGTAACCAATAGAATACTGCATTCCTAATTTATTAAGGGTCCTATATATCATATTTTGTTAATTTATGAATATGAAAACTATTTAATATAACATAAAATGGTTAAGACTTTTGAGGGTCCTATTTGTGAGGATGACATCAAATCTAGCCATTTATACCTCTTCTTTCTGACACATCTGGGTTGGAAGTATGGCACAACATTTAGACCCTTCTTTGAACTTTTTTAACTTTCTGTTTGTTGGAACTTTCTGAGACCTTTGTTTATTTCAATGCTTTTAATAACAGTGCTAATGTCTAATTTACTTAATTTATTTGGATATACTTCCCTGTAATATTTTTTAGGAACTACACATGAATGCCAAGGGCTGTGAATTTCACAGCCAAAGGACTATATAAACAAATAACTGGAACTTGATTGAATAGTTGCACTGGCTACAGAGACTGTATTTATCATACCTATCTTCAAGTACCTCAGTAGTCTAGGCTTGTAATTTTTAGGACTGACTAAATTTGCAAGGACGAAGGAAACCAGTAACACATTTTTTCCTGGACAGAAGACGGCATTTGATAATTAACAGAAAATATAACCTGTGTGCACAATTCTTCTTGGATATTAGTCTGATGTAGCAGCATGAATTCTCCAAGTAAAAGATCATCACAAAACTTACCTTTTCCACCTCAGTTTATCTTTGCCTTTTCTAACATAAAAAATGTAAAGTATATTGAATTAAAAAAAAAAGAACTAGTACATGACATTGTACATATTTTTGGTCACTAAGGAGAGACTGAGAGACTGTATATGCATCAAATATTAATCTGTCTGATTAAAGATGTTCTCAGCTATTATAATGATCATGGTAGGGAAAGGGAAAGGGAAAAGAGACAAAAGAAAAGGGAAGAGAAAAGATGGAAAAGAGAAAGGCAAAAGCGAAAGAGAACAGAATTTTTTGCTTGTATACTGTGAAATCCTTTCTTCCCTAATCATTGTTATCAATGGGGATACAAAGAATACATTTTTGTCAAGAGGGCATACCACTGAATGTGCATCCAGCTATGTTTTATAATTGCATCTAGATTCCTAAGTCTCTTCAAACACACACACACACAAACAAACCTTTACTCACCTATGAAATATATATTCATACATACTGGCAAATATATATTATAATACTGTCTCGTTCTGTAAGAGTTGCATTATTGCATCCTTTTAATACATGGTAAGGTGATTATGCCTTCCATTGAGGCAGTGCATTTGCATCTCAGTAAACACAGTTGTGTATAATCATTCAGCAGTCTTCTGAATTGTTAGATAAGATGTAATGGTAGCATAAACAAGTAATTTTCTGCAGAAGGAAATTAAAAAAAAGGAATTGATGCAGTCGTTGTAGCATGTCACATTCGTGGAACAGCATATGGCGTGTTGGAAACAGCAGTGTGTTGATTATTGATTGTGTAACAGAACTAGATTTTTATGAGGCAGGAAAGACTGCATTCTATGCAACTGTGAGACTACTGCATAGGCTGCATGAGTAAATTCCTTAAATTGATTCAATGAATATATGCTCATAAAACATAACTGTGTAAAGTTCCAATTAAAAGTGTCTACAAGGTGGATAAGTTATAGAAAGATTTTCTATGTATTTTTGCTCATTGTAGGGAGACAATCTCTTCTGAAACTGCCAAGAAATTGGACCTACCTTGAAATGTCATGAAAAAGACAGGGGCTCTATTATGGCTGAAAATCCGAATAAGGCTAGGGCTAAAACAGTTCCCTTCACAGACTGCCAAATATATGTTTAGCAGCGTGGGAAGTGTTTCCATACAATTTATTTCCTACATTTAAATTGTTCCAAAACTCCTGAGGAGAGCTTTTGTCTACGTTAAAACTGTACGTAAGGTGTAGACATCGTTGTGGAACGTCACAGTGAAAGATACACACCTATAATTGACAAGGATAGCTAAGAATTAGGCAGTTAGCATGGTAGGCGTCGATGGTATCAAAAACTAATGCAGGTACTCTGGGAAAGCCTGGAGGTGGGGGTAACAGTTTTGCTGTCTGCATTCACAAAAAAATCTTGTACGAGGAATATCTGTATTTTAACTGTCCAAATAAATTTTTACTCAGGTGTGATTTCAAGTGGACCCAGACTCCTCAGTTCAAATCCTTCTTGAGCAAGCATTACAGCAAGTGATTAAAGAAGAGGGGGAGAATTTCAGTATAAAACTCTGTATCTTTTTCTGCATGAAATAACATTCTGGAACAATAAAAGCTGGTCCTGAAGAGAAGTGCACATATCAGATGGGTTGGGCCAAGAATAAGTCTAAGAAGACAGATGGAAAAGACAAGAAGCAGCTAACTGGAATTCAGCGTTGGCAATACAGCTCCTCAAAGAAGCTATAGCAGCAGTCAGAAGAAAAGTTTTGGGGTGCTTTTCTATGGGCAGTTTATGAATTGACTTTGACTTTAACAGCTGGTTCTTCTGAAACAAACTGAGATGTTAAACTCTTCCCTTTATTGAAGCAGAGCTCCCTGATGCTTATGCTACTAAATGGCTAGATCAATCTTTGGCTACATTTTGCAACTTCCACTTTATGCAACAAAGATAACTGAAGCAGTATTTTGCAGGCAATCTCTGCTTTCTTCTATGTCCTTCTGCAAAAAGGAAGGAGGATCTTTTTATTCACTTTTGCTCTTAACGCAGCACTTCTAAAGACTTCCTAGGTTGTAAGACGCTTCATGAAATTCGCTCTAAGTCCCTAGGAAAAGTTGCATTTTTTAACATCTCCTTCAAGGCCTTCACATCCTTTTAATCCACTCTCTTCTCAGCATGCTTCCACCTCTTGCTGTACTGCATTTTCTCCATTTGAAGTATCTCCTCATTGCCTACACCTTTAAATATGTTTTCCTCTAGGTGTGTTATGTCACTTACTTTTAGGGAAGGTACAATCATCTTTTATTCCAGAAGACTTCCTCTGATCTGAATTTTAGCAAACAAGATAAAGCAAATAAGCAGTATCTTCCCCCTCTTATACTAAGCTATACTATATTTAAAAGAGTACTGCAGAATAATGTCCAGAGAACAGTGAACAAAACAGGTATCCTATCAGAGCCTCCCTTCATTGCAGTGGCATGCATAGATATATCAGGACATGCTTCACCATTCGATATTTTTGCTCCATTCTTATGATTAATGAATGTTTTGAAAAATGTGAGAGGAACGATTCTGGGATAGGAACAAGCTACAGTGGTACTACAGATGCAAAAGTATAAGAGCAGCAGTTGTGTCAGAAGATGCAGTTCTCATTATCAACCATTTAATACCCTTAGTGACAAAAGCAGTTCTGAGATAGAAGAGCCCAGCCACTGGACAACTACTTCAGACAAACTTTTGAAAATCTGGGTCCCTATTGCTGTTATAATTATCTACTAAGAAAAAGAACAACTGACCTCTTATCTCTAATCATACTGTTCAACAAAAATTGGTTTTAATGTTTCTGTTAACATGGAGACCAAAAAAAAAAAAATCTTTACGAATTATTAACTTTTCTAGCAGTATGGGATTAAAAAAAGCACTAAGAGCAGTGATAAGTATGTTTGCATAATTTATCATTATATTGTTTCTAAAAATAATAAAATATATTATAATCTTGTTTTCCATACACTCCCAAATCCAGAAACTCTGTAATCCTTATTTACAGCTATAATGATGATGCCAGCTCCATTCTGGTAACATTACATAGAAAGTATTTGATATTTTGCAAAAAAATAAGTTAAAAATGCAAGCCTAGATAAGAAATGTAATTTATCCTTTTCGTTTTGAATCATTTTGGTTTTATGCTTGAATTAGTGTACCTATGTACACTAATACATAGGTACACTATGTACCCTGCTGAAAAAAGTAAGTAGCCCACTCTCAAAATACTTTCTGATCAAAACCTCACCTACAGTGAGTTTATTGCACGTTTAGAAGGAAGAGTTTGGGGATTAGTCACAACATACACACTACAATCCCAAAGTAGTTAATTTCCATTTTTGTCTCTCCTCAATGTCTATGTCCAGTCTGCTAAATAACATAGTGCTAGTGGAAAATCTTAGTTATTAGTTCATTGATTTTCCTTATTTTTTAATCACTAGAAAGCTCCCTAGCACATTTGGCCAGTGTCACTGGGACTTCTGAGACAATGATTTGAAGGATAGTGTTAGAGAGGGAGCATTTCCAATGCTGCACCCGTTTCAGCCGTCTCTCTCATACAGTCCTCCGACGCTGTTCCAGAAACTGTTATACTCTCAATTACCTCCACAGATCTTCATGCCACATTCTGGCATACAATATATGCCAAAAATTTCATACTGTATAGAGATCACTCTGGCAGGCAACTGCATAAACTTCACTTTATCTCAAACACTTCAAGATGAACAAAGAGAAGCATATAAAACAATAATTGCATGTTAGACCTCAGTGCCACAGAAAGGACCAACGGCCAAGGACCTTATAGTATAATTGTGGCCTGAATATGCCTCTTAACTTACGGACAAAGAGTAGTCTTTAGCCATATTTTATATAGTAATATAGTTATCCAGTCACAAGTTAGTAATGAACTGGTAAAAATTCTATTATTTTGTGTTTATATGAAGTATGTTTTTAATGTATAGTTCACTATATCACACAGTCGAGTGAAAGGTACGTTTTGAACACACAGTCAGCAAAGAAAAGATAATTATTTTACACCTGAATTAAATACAAGGTTGCTTATCAGCCATTTAAGTGCAGATGATAATTCCTACTCTAACAAAAGGAACTTTCCTTCCCTAAATGAGTAACTAACATTTATTTTAATTAAGAGAGTGGACCAATTATCTCCAAGAGAAGGAGGGAAAAGAATAAATTTTAGGATGAAAGAATACATTTTTGTGACCCCCTGGGAGAATTCAGTGAGGGGAGACAGGCTGTAAGAAGTAAATAGGCTCTTCCAAAAATAAAAGGGTAAAAGCGTGTGCTTTGAGATCCAAATCTACCTGAACGTGCACTTTAGGAAGTGATCTGGGAAGTGTTCCTTCTTAGTAGCTCTTTAAGACTCTTTCTTATGAATGACTTTGCTGATGAAAGATTTCCAAATAATTCAAGTTGGGCTATAAAGACTGAAAGCCTGACTACCACCTCTTCAAGAGGAACACATGAAGTCATTACAAGAAGAAGGAGAGAGAGAGATTATTTTCATAACTTACTGTAAATACACTAACCAGCTTTTATTTCATTTCAGCACCTCTTGTCTAAGTGTTTATATCTGTGCTGACTATTTTTGACATTATGAGTGAAGCATTGTATCTGCAAACTGTTTTAATGCAGCTCGAATGTTTTGTGGTTCAGCATCTCATAGTAATATGGCATTCTACTGTTCATAATAGTATTCTTAATCTGTAAATCAGTCTCTAGGACACCTTAACCAGTACCTTAACACACTCTTTACTGTATCCAGAGGCTGAAACAGTACATTCTCGTGGAGAGTTTGTACTGCACAGGGCAGGTACACAGTAAGGTCCTCCAGTAACTGCTGCTAACACCAAAGTCTTTCTAGCACACAGAAAGATCCTAAGACACACACATAAATCCATACCTATTCATGTATATCACATGGAGACTGTAACAGTTACTAAAATCTAAACCTATGTATTTTAACCTACAGTAATGGTCAGCTGTAACTCCAGCTACTTTGACTAGTTTATTTTTGCAAGGATTCCTGTGGAAAAGCATTTTATCTGATCATAATGTTCGCTGCCTTCAGAAGCATGAAAGATAATTAAAACAAGGGTGAATAAATGGGCAATTCCTGTAAGTGTTCTAGCTGTGAAAAAAGCTGAGGTATGTGTTAATATCTCATGAGACATTTGCACTGGCGGGGGACTGAATAAATGAGTTCCAGAAATGTGAAAAGCTTCATTTAAACTTCACATGTTCTTTGACACTGAAGTCTCTAAGTTGCAAGATGAAAACCAACAAGAAACCTTGCATTATAAGACCCAGCATTCAAAGATCTACTTAATTTAGTAAATGAAGATTTTTAGTACACCTAAAGGCAAAACCACTTCAGACAATCTTTATTATCCTCCAGAAGTGTCATACTATTTACTGAATGTGAAAAAGAGACACTACATCTAAACTACTGACTATGGGAAAATGTCTGGATTCCTCTGTCCAAATGCATACTTCAGCTGTCTTGCAATCCATACTGAAGAAAGACTCAGGAATATATCAGACTTTCCTCATCTTATGGTTTTGTTTCTGAAGAGGCGAAACCTGCGAGACAAGGTCAGCAGGTGGTCATGGTGCATTTTGGCCAGGAACTGTGCCAGCCTTAGCTTTTGAGAACAGTGTATAGTGGGAGATTTTTCATAACCTTCTGTCCAGATTAATTTAGACATAGAACCCCTCTTTTGTTTTCAGTTGGTCTCTCAGGTTTCAAATAGGGCAGTACTTGCAAAATAATGCAAGGACACTTGAAATATTGTAACTAACATTGGTGAAGAGGCTGGCATTCCTTTGACTCCGTATCTGTCAAAGTCTTTTAAACAATCTAGTTTGTCTTAATCTCTGTATGTACAAAAATGTGTATATTCTTAGTGGTAACTAAGCATGTGGGCTCTCCTTTCCCTCAGAAGGAAATCCCACTTAAATAGTAAATAACTGATTTATCCAAGCATGTCGATTTATCATTCAAGAGCACAGCTGGAGAAGATGTCTACCCAGGAGGATGGTCATTACATTCTAATATGTATTTGTAGGCAGTTTAGGTATATATGAGCATTTAAGGCAATCTAAGGTTTTATTTCTCATAAAATTCTACCTATTGACAAATTCAGGATAGACCACATCTATTACATTTTGCTTTCCCCTTGGAATATTTTTATAAAAGTGCTCAAGGCTAAGGATAGACTTTATTGATTTACTTTTCATTCCGGGTTTACTGTGACATTGACATTCTCTCATGTCTAGACTCTGTTCTCAAAAGCTAAGGCTGGCACAGTCCTGAGAATCTATTATTCCTTTTTTTTTATTTTCCAGGCTTCTGTTTAAAATTTGGCAGTCTCTTAAAAAATGTTAATGTATTATAGCCCTAAAATCATAAAAAATTATCTTCTTTCAGCTGTTTCTTATAATGCTACACCATCCTACCCCCAAGCTGAACTTAAACTAGATAGTAGTTCCATGGGAAAGTAATACTGAACAAGACCTAATTAAGTAAGTGCATTAAGGAATTAATTCAGGTACAGTTGAGTTTCTAGTGGCTTATGAGTGACTGTACACGTAATTAATGGAATATATTCCATCCTAAAAAACTCCTGGCAGACTTCTTACTTTCACTGAATACTTTCCAATACCTTTTGAGGTATCAAATCAATGTTGCCTTCAGGAACCTTTTTTTAGTTTGGGAAAGCCTGCAGCTTTTGGAGGAAATCATGGCACACTGGAGCAGTTTCACTTCCACCCTTTCATTTCATCTCTCCCTATCTCTATCACTTCTAGGCACGTTATCTATATCTACATATCACAGACTAAATTCTAACAATGCAGTGAGCTTTCAGAAGTGTATTAAAAGACATAAATACCATTTTCCAGATATAGTTCACTTTGTCGCAGAAGAAAATGGTTTTGCAGTGGAATGTAATACTAACTCATTACTTACTACACAACTATCATAATCACTATATTACTGTTAAGTAACTTGATAGGATCATAGAGTAAGATGGGCTCTTTTGCTTTTTCTTTTTTTTAAGTATACACTACTTATGTGTTTATGTTAAAGAAGACAGAATGAAGAAGTTTCCTTTATATTTGGTGGGGAAATAGAATGTGGGAAAATAGCTGTTATTTTTCCCAGGGGCTTATTCAGAAATGTCACACAGGTCCAGAAATATCTCTGCCTATTGTAAACACTGGCACAGATTTTATCTACAAAACTGAAATCGTTTTACACAAACAAACAGAAAATCATATACTCCTAAAAACCTTCTATTGTCAAAGGAAAATGTCAAAGGAGCACTTCTTGAAAACTCTCTCCTAAAGAAAGACAGGCATTCTTACAGAAGTGGAACTTAAATTCCCAATTTAAATGTAAAAGCACAGATGCTCAGATCTAAGGGAAGATACCAATCAGCTAACAAAAATATGTATTTATACTTGAGTTAATATCAGAATCTGAAAAAAAAAAAAATCACAAGGGAAGTAATCACTGTGACCTTTGATAACTCAAAGAAGAAAAAGGATGAAAGAATATTCTTTTTCATAGAATGCTATAGATGTATATATGGGAAGCACTTTTCCATGTTCAATCACCTGCAGGACTAAAATGTCTAAAATGTCTTACCCCCTAAACAGGGTTATTGTTTCCAAACTCCACAGAGGAATACCTTCCACCTATGCTCAGTCCTAAAATATACTTGACCACTGTTGAGAGAATAGTTGGCATAGGTTAAAATCACATCGGAAACCGTGTTAACAATATAATAAAGTGGATGGTGATGTAATTGAATCTACGACCTTTTCCTCCTCAGGGTATCGCAACAGATGAAGCTTTGAAGAATGCTACATAATTTTTAAGTTATCCTAAAAATATTTCTACAACAATTTTATGGTACTAAATATGTTATGAAGTGAAATTATACACAGTAAGGCTATGAAAAGGTTGATGAATGCATGTGAAATACATATGGTAACACACATCAAATGTGATTCAGATTTCCCAGAACAAGCTGCTCGTTTGCTCGCCTACAAACCAAGCTTTGTACTTCTATTGATTGGCAAACCAAAGACGCACACAAAATAGATTCCACCAAATAACAAAGAGACTAAGCTTCTGGGGAAAAGGCCAGCATCTGTAGTGTATGAATTTTGAATCACAGAGCTTTCACGGATTTTAAAACAAAAGTCCTTTCAAATATTGAACAACAAAACATATTGATGACAAGTGATTTCCCAAAAACAAGTATCTTTATAGTTTGTCCCCTTCCCAAGAAAAATAAAACAAAACTGCCTATCATAAATAAAACTAATTATTAATTTACTCTTTGCACCATTTTTTATTTCAAATCAGTTCTCCAAATGTAGCAAATAAAACTATAATGAGGTACCAGTTTGAAATAATGGTATTAACCCCTTACAAAGACGAATACTTACAGTTAACAATAGCACTGTAAACAAACAAATGCATACTCTACACAATCTATTTCTGCTACATACATGTCCAATGCCAAACCTCAGTATTATGCAAAGAGTTCTGAGGTAACTCAAACAGAATAGACAGGTGTCAAATGCCAGTTCCACCTTTTGTCAAGAAAGGAACTTCAGAGCTTGCAGTCACCCTACTCTCTTAGCCTGTGCAGTTAAGTGCTGATTAATCCATAGTAGAATATGTAAATTTAGCAGAAGGATAACTATTTCTTTTGCTTAAACACTGAGCATGTCAGCAGTGTGAACACTAACCAAATAATTAAAAAATAACACTGATGCCATTGCCTACACCTCCTTCTAATAAATAACCTGACAGATGAAATAACTATAAAAGGGAAACTTAATTCAATATCTCCTTTAACTTCATATCTCATGTTGGAATTTCGCTGCTTTGTAGTAGAAAGCGTGAAAATAATTTCTTTAGGCCAAAAAACCTGACTGAGTAAGGAAGAATATTACATTGTTGCTCCATACTTCAAGCCCTAAAGCTGGAAAGGAAGGAAGATGATTTTTTTGTCTCTTCTTCCAAGGAAGGTTTCCATGGGTAATACTTTAAATTAATAATACTATTTAACAATTAACAGTTTAATTTAAATTCATTAACAGTTCCAGGAGCCAGGACGAGAATACAATATTCTGTTTTTTCAGCTGAGTATTCCCTATCTCAGAAAACAGCAGATTCTTGGGATAGGCATTGATCTTCATATCACAGACACAAAAATTCAGGTGTTTTCTACCTCTAGTGATTGTGTTTGTCAAGGGCTCAATATAGTAGTTCGCATGTAGATGTTTGTGCCAAAGTAGATGATCTACTGCATCCCTCCCTGCCTGGGCTCCATATGACGCTTCAGGAGGCACAGTTTTCTGGTACGAGATCTGCCAAACCTACATGGATACTTTAAATACTTAGAGGGTCTCAAAGGGCACCAATTACCCATATTTAGGCAATTAGATCATGCTCCTGAGCTATGCTGACCGTCATGGAAGTTTACATACCTAACTCACATGTAGATGCAGAGACCTATGGAACACTTTTGGCCATTCTACAACGACAACTGGAAACCAGGCAAGATACCTTAGGATATCTCAAATGTCACTCATTTCTGGTAACTGAATCCTACCCCTATGCTTATACACAGACTTCTAAAATTTGCAGCTGAACTTATCCTTGCTCATTTATATTTACATATACACACACACATATATATATATTCTCGCTCTCTCTCTAAAATATATATATAATTGTATAACAATTTAATATATGTAATCTTATAATATACTATATATAAATATGATATTATGTAAGATATACATGTATAATGTATGTATATGTGTATATGTGCAATATATGTATATGTACATATATAATACATGTACATATATAATATATATAATTAATAAATGTAATATATAATATATTATATATTATATATTTATATTATGTTTACATGTATATATACTTTTTCCTTATTAATCTTCTTATCTTTTCTTCCTAGTGACAACCTGTCTGTAAGAGAGGTAGAGTGACTTAAGTATTTGGGGTTCTTCTTCCAGTGTATGAGACATCCTGTAAATTTCCCTAGAAAATGTGAGTCTCCTCAAGTGATGGGAATCTATACAGCTGTCTCTCATTTAAAGCATGGGCATCTGGAATCCTAAATTGATTTACAATAAGAAAATACTGCTATCTTCTTCAGAAATCACATTTTAGAAAGAGCCTTGCTTAGTTCCTTCAGTTAATGACTAAGAGTGCTTTGTATAAAGTGAACAGATGTTCCTTCCTTGTAGACCTGATTCAGGCATCCAAGCTCCAGAGAACTAGAGGAGTCCAGACTAACCACTGTGTTTAGGGCTTCCCATTAGATAGCTCTAAACTGTTTTCACATTCAGCATAAAAAGCTTTTTATGCTGCATCTCTGAGGCATTAACATCTCTACATATTTTTAGAGAGCCTCAAGGCACCCATTTTTGGGCAGTGGATTTCTATCTGGGCATTGGATAACTATAAATTAAGTTCTGTGATATATAACTGAGAGATGACTGGATTTCTGGCACCAAGAAGGTAACAAAAAAATTCAGTTGCATGTTGGATTAGATGATTAGCATTGGGAAATGCTCTAAAAGTAAGAGGCTTTCAGAGTGTGGCTATATCACGTAGGTAGTGTGCAAAAGACCTCAGTATGCTGAATTAGAAGACCCCTTGTGCAGTAGATTTTATCTGTCAGGGAGCAGGAATATACTTCAGTGATTTATATTTCTGATTATTTGCATGCTCTGCTTGAGAAGTCCTCCAATTCTTCATTCATAGAGTTCTCAGATGCCTAATTGTATCTCTTGGATTAAACCAGCTTTTTGCATTAGAGATTTAGGAATGCAGACAAAACTTTTAAATTAAAACATAACAATAAATCTGATACTGCACCATACAGTCTCAACAGATTTAAAGGTTACAGTTAGAGCTGGCTAGACAAAACTCTTTGGCTTTCTGCCTTCACTGCTCTTCATAAGCTATTTTTTTATTTCATATACATATGCAAATTGTTTTCTATTCTGCTTAGCAATCTAATCCTTACAGATTTGATCTTGAAAGCCATGTGGTAGGTAGATTTGCCAGCCTTGTCAGTCTCAACTAGCTATTCAGAATAATGGACCTAATTCACCCTTACTGTCAAATGTTTGAAATCATTGATGAACATGCCATAAAATATGATATCAAAGGGAAAAACTGTGAGTGCTATACTTCACTCTTGTTATTTCATGAAAATTAATACTAGTTAAATAAACAATCACCAAAGAGAGGATTACTTTACAGCATAACAAAGTGATGTACAGAAATATTGGGATCCAAAAGGTAGCATAGATAAATGACTTCAAAGAAGGACTGAGAAACGTAATGGCTACCTCATAACACTTTTGTTGCATCTACAGTCACCTCAGCTTTTTTTATTTTAGAATAAATACTTCTATCATCGGTAAAACAATGCTCAAAATTGTGTGGCATGAAAGACTGCAGTTGCCTACAGAAGAAAACAAAAGCTAGACCTAAAAGAAGCAGAGAGGAGGACGTTCAAAAAAAACAAGGTAGGGAGATGTACCAGAGAGAATAGGGAATTAAAATGAAGTCACATTTCCCTCTATGAAAATATCCACCACGTTAGCATGGCACAGGCTTGTGCCATGGCACACAGAGTCTGTGCTGTGTATCCTATATCTGAACAAAATGTTCAAGATTAGACTCAGTACTCTAGTAATGCAACAGAAGAGCATCTGTGTTGGAACTGCCTCACTTCAAGCTGGACAGGAATACAGGATAGCTGGCAAAAACTGTCTGCACTTGAAACTTACCGTAAAGTATTTATATGTGAAATCCAAATGTACATAATCACAGCATATCTTTCTGATTAATTACATCCATCCAGTCATAACAATTGTCTTCTTATTAACTGCAAGGATCTTGCAAAAATTGATTTTTAAACACACATACTATACATACATGCTGTAAAGTCTTCCAAATAGTCAGTAAAATGTACAATTGTTTTAGCCTCTGAAACTCTCATTAAATCAACTCACTTTATGGATATTTTAGGTGAGACACAAGCCTTCTTGTTTTTATAACACAGTACATTGCTTCATCATACTTACTCTGCTTGAATTTATAAAGCAAACATTATTTATATTACAGTTTAGTATCTCCCCAGGCTATATGAGATTGTATGACTTCTTAATAGCGAAGCTTAGGTTAAACCCATTAGTACAGTAAGTACATTTCTTATTTGATTCTCTGTGTAAACATCAAACACCAGTTTTGACTTCTGAGCCTCTAGGCTGATTGATGCTGTTTACATGAACATTGCTGATTCATACAGTGCATTTTTAATCATATCTGCTATAGCTATAAATTGCCAAAGCTCAATGATTATTTTGAAACTAACACACTAGAGATTTGTCCCAGATTGACCCCTTCTCTTTCTCATAAAATCTAACTGCTATTTCTTGTGTTTAATAGAAATAAATTTTTAGGATGTTGCTCCTGGAAAACAGCTCATAAGTCATTAATTCTACAAAATTGCCACTAAAATAAATAAGTAAGTTCATGATAGATAGGAAAAGACAGCAAAGAATCTGTTATTCTGCTAGAAGTGAAATACTGTGATGTCCGCTATACTGTTGGGTAATGCTAAAAGATTTGCTTCTCTGGCAAAGGGTCTTCTTCCTATTCCAGTTTCTTTTCAAGACCAGCAATAACTCTGCAATCCTAGGTCAAACATGTAGCTACTATGACACTAGATTAATTATTTGCCTCCCAAGCTAAAACATTAGAAAATTTGAAATTCAAGGCTTTACATTCAGTGCTATAAAACTTCACGTAGATTAAGGTGTTTTATGATTGGACACACAAAATACTGAAATGAAAACAGCAATGCTAAAACTGGATCTGTAGGTAGCAGAATGGAATCTCTTCTCTTCCCCCACTCCCCATAGGTAATCTCAGTTTCTGAGAAAATTCTTTGTAAAGTAGCATGCGCTTGGAAGAGACACCAATCACCGTACAATATCATACCACTTGTCTTCCTTCCAACTTGCTGTTGTCATTTGTCTCAGAGGAAGTTGTTGGAATAACTACTACTCTACAGTAGGAACTAAAATTCAGAAAAAGCCTGATAGCAGCAGAGTAACTTCTAGTCTTAATGTCTACAGATTTTAGTCTTTTGCAGTCTGCACTTAGGCAGCCTTCTGGAGATTAGTAACTGTAACTATCAGAATCCCCTAAATTTTCTAGCTCTTCGGCATAATTGTACACTTTCTCATAACCAATTAACATAGGTCACTTGAGCTGTCCTCCGCCGGAGCATCTGTCTATTCCCAGTACAGGACACTGGGACAAGTAACCCAGGCTGACGTGGTTTACTTTCAGCCGTCTAAAGCAAAATTAATCCATTGCTCAGACAGTTTGTGCTCAGGGGAATGACACACTAGTGACAAAACCACTGCAGACTCTGTTTATCACTTACAGGTAAGTGATAAATCTGATTTATTGCTACAAAGAACTGGTATTTCCCAGTCCTCTCTCTCTCTTTTTTTTTCTTTTTTTTTTTTTTTTTCTGTTTTTCAGTCAAGTTATGTTGCAATAGAACTGTGTTGGGCATACACAGCAGTGGGCTTCAGGGCACCCTGTGTGCAGGGAGGCCATGAACTGCCTGCATCTGTCATGCCCTGTTCCAGCCAGCTCTGAAACAGATGAAAACAGCCCACCATGTGCCAAAACTGCAACCCCACCACAGGAGTGCATAGGTACCTCTACTCAAATGTATTTAAGAAAGGGTGGTAGCTGCTATGGGCAGTAGACACAGGAGGAGACACACAAGGGCACAACTGAGGAGAAATTTGGATAGATGCGTTTGGAGAAATGCAATGGAGGCGGCAAGCAGAAGGAGACGTTGCTGGGGACGTAGCTGGAGGCATGCTACTGGAAGGACGTGCTCCATATCGGGGAGGTACCTCTGAAGGAACCATAGCCTGTAGGTGACCCATGCAGAGACAGGGACATCCCCAAGGGACTGCAGCCTGCGGGCAACCCACGCTGGCACGGAGGAAATCAGTAAGAAACCAGGAGCGGTGGAAGAAAATAGAAGGTAGCCAGGAGCGGCAATAAGAAACCTCCAGATACTGACCCCAACCTCCTGCACCTCCCATGGACTTACTGAGGGAAGTACGACGGCTTATCAGGAGCAGTGAAAACAGGGGGAATGGAGACAAGGAAGAGGGGAGGAAAGGTGTTGGACTGAAGTTGAGCCTGGGGAAAGGAGAGGAAAGGTGTTTCCCTAAGTGTTTGTATAACTGTTTATGTCGTCTTTGTTCCTCAATACCTGAATCAGTAATCAAAATTTATGTTAATTGACAATAAATAAATAAATTAGGTGAAATTCCCCAAGTCAAGACTGTTTTGCCCACAGCAAGAATGCAAACAGAATTTAAGCAGGAATGACTGTGCAATTTGTAGTGGGTGGGAAAATATAAGCTAATTAGCAAACTTCTTTGATAGTCTTTCTTTGCAATCAGCAGAGTGATCATTCTCATTGTTCTGTGTATATCTACATTTTATCTAGGTATACTACTTCTAATTTTCAGCTATGGGCTAACTGAAAACTTACAGAGACTGATTTTCTTTTCAGTGCTGTAGGACTCATTTGGTAACTGTGAAGTGTCAGATAAATGCCAGTGAAGTTGAGTAAAAAATGTTGTTCCAGGGTAAAGGTATTAACAGGAAACACAAAATTCCTAGTAAAAGCAGGCTGTAACAATCAAAAACAAGGGATGCTTAAAAGAGGCAAGCATTACCCTAGGTAATGGATTTTTGACAAAGTAACTGCAAGCCAGATTATATTTAAAAGCCTACAAGACCATGACAAACCACAAACATGCTGTTGAAAACACTTTCTAAATATAAGGGTATTTGATTCTGGGAAGAGGTTATAAAAGGAGGTTAAGGAATCCCCATCAGTGGAGATTTTAAAAGCAGGTCAGATAATCACAAGGAATGGTTTAAGTACAGAGTATTTTTCTTTGAGGAAATCAATGGTTTGATGACCTTCTAAGAGCACTTCAAGTCTTATTTTATGTGGTTCTATTATTCTATGGCAGATGATAAAACTCCACAAGCTATATAACTAAGTGTTCATTTAAACAAATAAAGAAAACTGATTTCACTTTGATTCAGGAAGAAGAAATTTGCAAAACTAGAATTTTTAATGAAACAAAGTATTAAAAAGAAATCAAAATATATTATGGCTTCAGTAAAATTCTTTCACACAAGCATCTGAGTTATCAACATACCATAACCATTATGGTTATCAACACAAGATCAAACGTTTCAATCTCAGAAAAATATAACATACCAAAAAAATTTCATTTGACATGACTTTGTTCTCATGAAGAATTGTGTTTAATTAAATCAAAATATCTACTGAAATTTATTTCATTCAAATACTGTAACCTATCTTCATAATTATCAGAGACAAGATCATAAACATATAATTAACAACCAAGAAAAAAACAACCAATGAATAATGCTTGGAAGATGAAGTGGCTTCTCTCAGAAAACTATTTTTCCGCTCAAGGTGGGGGGAGGTGGACAGACAAAAACTAGTGCTTTCCTATCTACCTTTTTATAGGACCTACAGGTGAATGTGTGAAACCTTGAAGGCAGTAGACAACTGCATAACAGGTTGGCTAGATTAATTGAATCTTGATGGTATACTTTTCATCTGTAAATTCAAAAATATTTCAAAATACTGTTGTAAATTAGATTTATAACCAAGGGTTTGAACAGATCCAATAGGCATATATTTTAAATATTTTAATATTATTTACTGTTAGTGATACAACTTCTTAGTTTGACATATTGTCTCATTTATGGGGAAAAAAAAAGAAATGACAAAATAAATCAAAACTTACAAAACTTCTTTCCAAAATTAGTATTTTAGCTAATTTGAACATTAGTGTGAGGAAAAACATTATCATTGGTGGGGACTCAATTTAAAACATGGAAAGCTTGTAAATCTGCGATCTGAGTCAATCTCTTCATCAGATGTAGAAATATGGAGACCATGTGCAACTTTCACATGTGCTAAGTTCTAGAAGACTATCTCCTAATATAGAGACAGATATTTTGTCTAGTTTTTGAGGATGAAAGAAGCTTATATTGATTCTCAACAGAAGTATTATCTGTATTAATAAATTTGGATTCTCAGATAAGGTTTACAGTGCATCTTGTAACACATTATCATGTGTTATGCATATTGCATCTTGTAAGATACATACAATACATGTTATGCATATGGATACTGTCAAAGCCAACACCTTTCCTGGGATATATCTGTCCGCAAGTGTCTACAAATTACCTCACGTCTTTAACTTTGAAATAATTATTCGTTTGTCATTTAAATTGGACTGTAAAAGTGGCTGATGTAATTGATAAATTATCTTAAAAAATAAAAGTAGACATAATCACACAGCATATGCTGCTCAGCTAATCTGTATCCGATTAAATTATTTATAGGTGCAAAGGTTTAAAATTTTATCAGCTTAGTCATCTTGTCTTCACTAAAATGCACTTCAACTAGAAGAAAAATGTCAGCATTAGCTAAAGTTCCCTTTTGGATAACTGTAAGCAATGAAATATACTTCATTTTAATTGTCTTTCTCATATGCAAATAGGCAGCAGACTGTCTTATAGAATTACATTTTCTCTCAGATTTCTAAGTACCGTTATGTTAAGTACAAATCTACTTTGACTTGTATTCTTAGTGCCATGTCTGTGATATGGAATTTTTAATCTGACCTTTTGGGTTAAAATGTCAATTTACCTCTATAGAATCTTGCAAAATGAAAGACTTCTCATATTTAAATTTCCTAACCAGTCACATGTATCAGTTTGTGGGTCTTATGAAGTGTTATGTGAGATATTCATTTTGTTTTGTTTTCAAACACTATTTGGTTGACAGCTTCATTTGCCTCCTTTCCCACAAAATATTTCACATTTTTACCCATAAGCTTGTGAATATTTCTCTCTTTTTCTCAACTATCTTCTACAGTACCTTCTTAATCTCATAACATTTGAAGACAACTTATCTATTAGTATTTGCTCTCTGAATATATTTTTCAAACAGTCCTAAATTTCCTATTTATTCTCACTAGAACAAAGTTTCCCCACCTACATTCTTTGCTGGGAACAATTATATTTAACATTCAGATTCCCTGGAGGAATGCCCTACCAAGTTCTGCAGAGCTGTACACTGAACAGAGTTCGTGTGCTAAGCGGCAACACTAAGAATTGTTAAAGTAGGTTTATGGGATTCAGAGCTCCTCTCCTGATCCAAAGTCCACTGCAAATCTGCAAACCTGACTACAATAAGTTTTGAAACTTATCTTCCAGGAAGCTCTGGAGATGTTAGTGTCATAAAACCAGTTTTATCATTCCTGATTTGTTGTGATATATTGCATGCTATATTATGTTAATGACAAGATTGATTCATGACAGAGATCATTAACAAATCGTGGCTAATGGCTCAGTCACTGTCAGTGTTCTCTGTAGAAACAATTTGATATTCCATAGGTAACTGGATAGATACCGAGTGTTAAGACGGTTTATAATCAAATAAATCCAAGGTCAAAAAAATCATGTTTGACCTTATTCATCACATCTCTCACTCCAACTCCTAAAACAAAGTAACTGTAAGTCATCATTCTTTGGATCAACATCTTAAGGAAACAGCCCAGTATTTAAAGCTCTTCAAATGAAAAGGTTCTTTTCATTAATGGCTGTAACAAATACTACATTTATCTTAGGTATCTAATTTTTATTTTACTATAGGTATTATACAGCAGAATTCCTTTGTACTAATCTCATGCATGGTGTTAAAATCAGATATTAAGTACACTACTGCAGGCTTATTTACAATATTTCAATAACCTAGTCTTTGAGGGGTTTTATTTTTCATTCTATATATATGTTAGTTAACTAGTACATGAAAACAAAATGTCTTCATTGGCTAAACTAAGACCCTTCCTTTTCATTTTAAGGATTTTAATTAATTGTTCACTGCTAAAAATGGAATTAAAATATTTAGGAATAGAGTTTGTTTCTGTTTATAAATTAATCTATCATGAAAGTATTTCTTGGGCTCTAACTTTTTTTCCAAAGCTTATTCAGCAAAGAAATAAGGTTTATTTTTATCTCTCACTATTTGTTGAAGGGTTTGATCATCTAACACAATGACTCCTGCCATTTGGGCCACGAGATAGATGCTGAAAATTGTATTGCCCGTTAAGGCAAACTAAATCCTACTTCCTCATCTCTGCAAACCCTTATGTATTTCGAACCTAGCATTCTTCGCAATGTCTCTTCTCTGTAAGTGCTATCAGAAAGTACTTCATAGCTCCCACACTTCTATATATAATGTAAATCAAGTCTGCACCACTGTTGCGACTATCCTTCAGTCTGTGACCAGGTTTCAAAGTGAACTACCTAGTCTCAATACCAGACAGGAAGTTCCAATGAATTTGAACACAGTGGGATCATCAGGTAAACATCCCAGCATAAAACAGGAGGTTAAAATACTTCACAGTATAGCTGCAGCCTCGATCATCTTTCGAAATCCACAAGCACTGCATGTTTCACTAACACTTTTCTTCCCCACTTAAACAATAGATGTGAAGAGGTATGACTGCAAGCAAACCCTGACACTAAATATGGGATTTGTAACCTGAAAAACCTAAGAAAAAGGGATCTCAGGCTAATTATTTAGACATTTCTGTCTAAATTTGGAGGGCTACAAAGATGATTAGAGGGCTGGAGCACCTCTCCTATGGAGAAAGACTGCAAGAGCTGGGCCTGTTCAGCCTGGAGAAGAGAAGACTGAGAGGGGGTCTCATCAACGTGTACAAGTATCTGAAGGGGGAGTGTCAAGAGGATGAGGCCAGCCTCTTCTCCGTGGTGCCCAGCAACAGGACAAGAGGCAACAGGCACAAACTGAAGCACAGGAAGTTCCATCTGAACATGAGGAAAACTTCTTTGTTGTGAGGGTGACAGAGCACTGGAACAGGTTGCCCAGGGAGGTAGTGGAGTCTCCTTCCATGGAGATATTCAAAACCCGTCTGGATGTGATCCTGGAATCAAGCAGGGGGAATGGACTAGATGATCTCCAGAGGTCCCTTCCAACCTAAACGATTCTGTGATTCTGTGATTTTAAAAACATCTTTATTAACCTACAAGAAGTGGATTCTTTCTTCTTGGTCTCATTTTCTGCTGCTTGTAACATTTTTGAATTAAAAGTTCCTTTGCTATTTTTCTTCCTAAGTATACTATAACACAGAACTTTTGAAAAATTCTGTTGTAGCTTATTGAGATTTTTGCTGAAGCCAAAAGTATATATTTAAGGATCTACAAATTTAAAATTGCACAACAGAAAACGAATGTCAATAAAAAGAAAAGCTCAGTAAACATTTGCTATGAAGACAAGGATACTGGATGTCTATTCACAATAATTGCTCCCTTCCAGATTCTCATCTGATGTAAACTGGTTAGCTGCAATGCATTTCAATAAAGTTATTCTAATTTTCCCTGTTGACAACAGACACACTCTTCAGAAATGACTTTATGCATCATAATGGAAAGTTCTCACTTTTACCTCTGTTAACCTAATGGCTATTTTGAGGAGGGGAAGAGGGAAGGAGAGGGGATGGGACAGTAAAGACAACTATACCCTGACTTAGGATACAGCACTGAAATCTGGATTGGTAGATTCAAATGCACTCCTGAAACCACAGGTCTAGGTGCATGAGTTCTGACAACCACCTTGTTTTGAAGACCAAGAGAGTTTAACAGAACTAATGCAGACTGCTCCATGACTATCAGCCTCAGTGTCAGAGAAACGGTCACAGTGAATTTGTCAGTTTACATGTAGTCTGTCATCCCTGCTATAACAGAAATGGAAACACTGTTTCAGGAAACTTATGAAGGGCTGTGACTTCAAGCTTAACTTTTGAAATGCATTCTTCAAACAATAGTTAATGCTAGAAGTTTTCAGAAGTCCATCTGTATTAAAATAAGACTTAAAACATAGCAAAACTCAGATTAAAATAGTAGAAACATTCTCCTTTTAAAGACAGCAGTTGTGGAAGGGTAGAAGGACTGACAAATGCTTATCTATGGCTTAATATGGGATGGCCCACAGTCAAAAAATACTGCTGTAAAATCAAATTTTTCATTTCATAGTGTCTATTTTATAGTGCAGTATAACAGGGGTTTGTTTATAAAAGACAGCAAACAACTTTCATGCCCTGAAGATATTGCCATGAAAGCATTTCAAACAAAAACTAATATTATCAAATTGACAGGTACAATTGGAGTACAGAATGAAGGACTCTGTCAAGTCCACTTGGATCTAGGTAACTGACATTTTCCTAAGCAAATACCTTATTTTTTGTTATAGGAGAAGTTTTTTTTTTTTTTTTGTTTAACAATGTTTTTCCAGTCTTATAAAGGACAATGCCTTGAATGACTACAAGTAGTTTAAAAATATATAGAGGAGATTTTACTTACTGATACTGATACTTACACATAGAAAAGTTAGTAATGGTTTAGAAGCTGCAGGACTGAGGATAGGTAGTTTTTTTACACCAGAAAGACTCACCCGCATTCTGCCTCTTTGAGCTTACTATTTATAGTTATATAGTATATAATGTAAAAAGTAAAATTAGGAAAAGTCTACATATTTGCTTCAAAATCACTAGGCATCTGGACGTCTGAAATAGTAGGCCTGGATAACAATATTCTAAACTCTTACAGCACTATTTACTTACTACACTAAGAACTTTGCTTCTTAATTTTGGTTTGCCTTACTCAATGCTAGGTGCTTTAAATTTAAATGCATATGAATCAAAAATTATGTGTCTAATTCCATCATTCCATCACTTTGGGTGATGACCATGTTAGAATAGTTAGCCAGCCACAGAACGGGCTACCTCCATAATCAGAGAAGAGGTAAATAATTACTCTGGAGACAACAAAAAAATCTGGTCTTGACTTTAAAGACTCGTGAAATCACTGTTATTCCTGCTAACTATTATTCCAGCTGTCAGAATATTTATGACATGAATGACAAAGTCATTTCTCTTCTATTGAAAATTCAGACCTGTATCTCCCAAAGGACGGGAGGGTAATATTGCACATTGCATTACAGGACAGTCTGGCATAGGAAAAGTGCCATCTTCATTCCTGACATTAAAGCTATCTCTTTGCATATAACAACTCAGTAATCACCGGATGTAAGAGAAGAAAAACAAGTCTATATATTACTCTTGTCTGATGTCTAAGGTAAACACCTGCAGATAGGAAACTTGACTTTTTAGACTCCTGTTGAAAGGACATATTTTATTCAGAGTTTTTAAATATATACATGGTGGAGGAAGAAATAGAATTAACTGAGCTTAATGAAAATTATTAAATTATTCTAAGTCTTGCTTGCCTGCACAGTAAATGTTTTTCTGTTTAAGTTATTCCACTGTACAGAAAAGAAAATGAAGTAGAGGGAGGAAGATTTACAAGTATTTCACCTGGATCACTTTATAGCTTGTTAGGGAATAGTTGAACTGGGTTACATTTAATTACCCAAAGGCAGGAACTTACCTCAAATAGCTGTATTCCTTCTATGCTGAACTTCTTTTGAGGAAATAGAAACCTGATGGGGGAAAAAAAGACAATACAACTATGGTTCAACTAACTATGATATAAAAAGCTACAAATAAGAAATAACTAGCTTCTCTTTACAGTCAATAGAGAGACTCTTCTAGAATAATCCCTTAGGATGTCTTAGGCTAAGATTAATTTTGTCTTTCTATAAAGGAAGTCTGGATAGCTAGCTCTGATCTAGTGTTTGAGTTGTAGATATCTAAAGTTGTGAGATGAATTCTATATATAGCTTCTAAATCTTAGTAGGACTTGAACAACAAACAGAAACCACACTGCTCAGCTTCCTGAAGACAGAGTTAATAGCAGAAATGCAAGAGACAGAACTGCAAGCTTCTATACAACTATCCTGAAGAATGTATTGATATTGTCACCTCCCAACTCAAATGACAGCCTCACAGAAGTTTGGAGGATCCCAATTTTATAATCAGAACAGATAAATTTTGCCTGGGACACTGCAATCCCTTAGTTATGGGACTTCATTTATTTCAATAAGAAATTGCACACTGAAATTAATGACCTTGGCCATTCTGGTCCCTTAGCCAACTGCCTATACCAAAGCATTAAGTATAGCAAAAAGGGCTAAAATGTGTACAAATAATATGTTTACTGACTGTGCACAGCGGAAAAACAACTGGATGTCAGCTATTTTTGAGAAAATACCGGTTCCCCAGGAAGAATTTACAGATAGAGATTTTTCTGATAGTCAGATGCTAGAGGTGTTAAGGTGTTAAATTTAACCATCTTTTTATTTGCTCGCTCAGGATTCTTTCTCTTAAAGATTTGTGACCCCAAGCTCAATATCGTGAACTATCATGAATCAGCCCATTTTAAATCGTCAGCTCAAATATCAACTTTTATATCTCAGAGCTCAACATTGAACTTGTTTAGGGATCAGCAGAGCATAAAACAATGATGAGAAAGTGCCATTTTAGGAAGATGTACAATATAAAAACAATATAAGTAAACATACGCTGAAAAATATGGTTGTAGCTAATGCTAACTATAATTTGGAACTGAGCAGCGAGGAGGGAAAACAGCCCTCACACAACCTTAGTTCTCTTGGCTCTGTATGAAAAGATTCCCAAGGGGGTGGCTTCTAGGTGGAATTCAAGAACAAATTTTCATTTTCGTATCTAACGCACTTGTCATGCGACTTTCAATGACATTAGTGCCTTCTACCCCTTCAGTGTAAAGGTGACAATTCATCCTAATCTGTGTACATGCAGTGTTAAGTATCATTTCAACCATGATATCAGTTATAGATATTTAAAGATATGAGATTCCTACATTTCAAGCCCAGATGAGATAACTACATTTATTATTCTGAAAAAAAATTTCCTAATATTTACTAAATCTCATAGTTAAATAATTACATCTTAACTTTAGTTGTAATATGTTTAACTGACAGCCACAGAAACTTACCTTAAAAGGTAAGGATTTTCCTTGCTTTGTACTAAGCATTAGCATTAAATCTCTTCAATTTTTTTTTCTTCAACTAGACTAAGTTCATTCTTGAGAATTTTTTTCCAGGTGACCACTCATACTGTAGCTGCTTTTGAGAAATTACAGGCTACTAAGATGATTAAGGGACTGGAATACCTCTCCTATATGGAAAGGCTGAGGGAGCTGGGTCTGCTCAGCCTGGAGAAGAGAAGACTGAAGGGGCATCTGATCAGTATCTGAAGGGATGGTATCAAGAGGATGGGGCTAGAGTCTTCTCAGTGGTGCCCAGCAATAGGACAAGAGGCAATGGGCACAAACTGAAATACATGAAGTTCCCTTTGAACATGAGGAAAAACTTCTTTCTTGTGAAGTGACTGAGCCCTGGAACAGGTTGCCCAGAGAGGTTGTGGAGTCTCCTTCGCTGGAGATATTCAAAAGCCATCTGGACACAATCCTGTGCAATGTGCTGCAGGTGACCCTCTTTAAGTAGGGGAGTTGGACTAGACGATTTCCAGAGGTCCCTTCCAACCTCAACCATTCTGTGATTCTGTGAAACTAAGGTATAGACGTATAGCCAGAATAATATTCCATAACATGCCACACCATCCATATAAAGAGATGCGATAAATTCAATTACAATCAAACTGATAAACAGTCTCCCACCATTTAACAGTAGTAGAGGCATTTGGATCCAGAGTGACAAAAATAAACGTCTATCTCTTCAGTCTCAGAGTTATATATGGTGGTATTCTTTTGCAATTACATGCTATTTAAAGATCTAGCGGTCCATTGAGAGCATATGAAAGAATTTTCACATTGTTTGAGTTCCTCCTCTAGGAATCATATGTTATCCACAGAGCACAAAGAAAACCTTTACTTTGAAGGACATGTATTGCATTACTTCCCGCAGTTAAGCATGTGATAAAATAAATAGAAACACATTCTTATAAAAAGCAAATTGCACTGAAATAGAAGTAGTCAATATATGGACAATATATGAATTTATTTTAAAATTAAAACCAAATATTTAAAAAATATAATAGGGAAATGACAACCAGCATACCCAGCAACTGCTCGTCAGGTTAATTTTTAAAGTACTATCTAGACTCTGTATGCTTTAGAATCATACTATTTACTGAACTTTTTGCATCCAGAGTTCTTAAGTCTATTCATAGTCTGTAAAGTTAAACATGTGCATGTACTTTTGCAAAAATGAGGACCTTTAAGATTTTCCATGTATTTGGCCTTTCCTCCACTTACCTTCCCTATGCTTAAAACAATATTTTTATTTATTTATTTTGGATATTTCCTCTTTTTTTTGACAAATTAATCACAAGTATCACAAATTCACAGGAAAGAATGCAAGCAATGCAGTTTAAAAGAGAAAAAAAAGAACTCTCAAAAACCTCAAACTGACAATTTTTAAATAACAATGCAAGTATTAATTCCTAATTCTTCCAGTCCATCGACTAGTTTTTTTATAGTAATTTGCATTCACTTGATGGTGTTGAGGAAGCACTCCACTCCGTGAAGAGGTTTAAATGGTGCATTTAGTACCAGTATCTTCTTGTACAGGTATTTAACAAATGATTTCAAAATGATGTTCTTCCTAAGGTAACCCTAAAGCAGTAAAAAAATTCAGTACCTATCTTTCAGTAGATGCTTCATGAGGTATATCTCATGCTCTGCATATGAGAATCCTGCAGTTCTACAATACAAACTAAGAATGTGCTTAATGTTCTCCACTTATTTAAGAAAGCTGCAGGATCCTTCACTCCTGTATGAATATTTCACATTATTTCAGCCCAAATGGTACTTTTGCTAACAGTGACTATTCCGTTTTCTTCAGCAGCATCTTTTTAAGCATGATCAGTGCATTCCAATAATTCTCTAAAGCACTATTTCTTGCAATAAAATATATACTTAATTTGAAGTGGGCATTCTTGGGAATCACTAGTGTCATTTTCTATAGGTTAGAACTAAAAGCAATATCAGGAAGTGTGGCAGCAATATGGGAAGTCCAGCTATTTCATTTTGAAAGGACTGCTTTAATTATTCATTGGCTGAATAACTTTTTTAAACGCACAATTCCAAAGGACAATCATTTCACATTGATAAAGGAACTTAGTAGTTTATTTGCTTTCCTGTCATTGCTTACGGCCACACAACAGCAATCAAAAAAAAATTTTCTGTTATTAATGTCAATAATGCACTCAGGTGTTTTGAGGTCTATTAAATATTTTATGCAGGTTTATTTATCAAAGGAGAAAAAAGATTTACAGTAAAACTGTCATGTTATTCATTCCATTAGTCTATTCTACCTGGAAGGGCCTAAGATTAAGGAAATCAGCTAACCATATTTTAGTAATTTTCTTGGTAGAATCCCAGTTTACATGATCTCTGTTTAAGTCATCATCAATCCCAGTTTACAAAATCATCTTTCAGTTAGGCTCATCTAAAATCATGGTTCTTGAGGAACAGAATTAGGAATTTGAATTCTTTTTGGAATGGAATGTCTGCAGAAATGGTAAAACTCTACTGCTAAATATATACTGTTACTCAAGGGAAGTGCTGTAATTAAAATCCCCATCAAAGCTAGTAAAGGCCATGCAGATTATAGAAATGTATTTTAACAGATCTCAGTAAACTTCATTGATCACTGCTGTTTCACACCTATGAAAGAGCGTGGTCCTGAGATGCGCTGAGCAACTTTTAACTTTGATTAGTTGACAAAAGGTATAATCCACAAATACTAATGGAATTACTCCAGCCTTAACATCAATTTAAATGGCAATAGTATTTATGTTTTGGTAATAAAGTATGTGTGTGTATATTATTGAACAAAAAATTGTGTAGGAAATTAATTTTTTCAGATGAGTGTCTGTTGCAAACATGACACTGTTCGCAGCCTAGAAAAATTTAATGATATTTGAAAAACAAATATTATATTGAGTAAATCGCAACTGATGACATCTTCAAAGAAGAGAAAGAACAATTAGAAACCTATGGCTAATAAAATACAATAGGGCATAATGCTGTAACCACATCTCCTGCCAGCACATTAAAAAGAGAAAGAAGTCAGGCAAGACAGTCTAATAAATATAGTATGTTCCCTCCTGTTCTCTTTCTTCTTTTTGCGTACATTTTATCTCGTTATGAATATTTAAAAACAAAAGCGGTAAAAGTATCCCAATGGCTAGTGTTCACAGTCACGTATACTGAACACTATTATTGAAAATATAGAAACCTCAAAGGCATCATTTAAAACACTGCTGCCTGTACAATTGAAAGATGACAAATAAAGGCAGTTAGAGAAAAAGAATCAATAACTTGTAGCTGGAATATTGGTTAGAGAGTAATTTTTTTTTTTTTTGAAATAATAAAACTGTGAGTATAAGTGAATCACACCTAATTGCAAATCTTACTCAAAATGCTTGCCAAAATGTTGAAACTTTTTGTAAAATTGATTAGAAAGTATATTCTGTCACTTTTTCTGTCACTGCTTCTTACTTTGTTTTGTTTTGTTTCTGTTTCTTTGGCTTTGTTTTCACCTTATTCCTAGACAGGATTAACTTCCTAAATTTAACCATCTTTCTATGTCAAATGCTTTTCTCCAAAATATATTTGCTGATGTACAAAAAATAAACCCATCATGATATCTTACTATTAAACCACTTGAGTTTCAACATTTAAGATTCAGATTCCAAAAAGCTTATAGGCTAATAAGTTAATCGATCACCAAGTACTTTGCTGAATCTAAAACTAAATAATCTGTTTTTTTTTAAACAATTTCCAATACTATCTTTTGATCTAGAATGACTAAAATGATACTTTTTAATATGAAAGGACAAAGAACAATCATAGCGCACCCAGCACAAAGACGTGCATTCAGGTTTCATGTATCCTCTTATTTTCTGCTCTCTGCTCTTGAGACTCCTAAAGCAATAGTTATTTCTTCAGGTTTTATCCTAGGATCCTAGTCATTCAAGATCCTGGAACCTCTTGTGTGCACATGTAACATAAACACAAGGCAAGCTTTTATTAGAAAAAGAACTGCATTTAGGTCATTCTTTGAAATAGTAAAGTATTAGAAAATGCCAGAATTCAGAACATACATAAGATTTCATTTTGTCTGCCTGGCATAAATCCAATCCTTAATTACATGACTATCCTTTCTCATACCCCTCTCTACCAGAAAATTTGCTTCTATTCATATGCAAGCTGGATGATGATGACTTAATGAGAAGCTAATATGTTTTCACTAATCTGTAGCTAGGTCCAGGCATTATTATTTATGCCTACTATTTAAACTGTTGCTTAAAGAGAGGATTAATAACTTTCTTATGGATTCTCTATGGCATTCACATTTCCATCTTAGCACTTCACAAACACGAATACATCTCCTTTCATAAGTCTCTGACATGAAAGGATACTATAATCCCCACTCTGCAGCCTCTGGACTTCAGTTGCCATCTAAGTTCTTTAAACATATAGGTCCATCAATATTTCAAATAATGAATAAGTGAAATAGATCATAATTCTCTGAAATATACTTATTATATGGAGGACTTTAACCACGCAATATCTGGGGGAAGGACAATAAATGGGGCATAAGCAAACCAGGTGGTTTCTGGAGTATGCTGATGATGATTTTTCTGACTCAGGTGACTGGGGAACCAGGGAGGTGCTCTCCTGGACCTCATACATACAAGCTAGTTGGGGATGTAAAGGCTGGGGGCAGCCTTGCTGCAGTGCCCATGATATGGTGGAGTTCAGGGTCTTGAGAGGGGAGTAAGGCATAAAGCAGGATCACAGCCCTCTGCTTTAGGAGAATACAATTTTGGCCTGTTCAGGGACATACTTGGAAAAAACCCAGCAGAGACGGTCGTGGAGAGAAGAGGGGTCCTGGACAGCTAGTTGATTTTTAAGGATCATCTCCTCCAAGTTCAAGAATCATCCATCCGCACTTGCAGGAAGTCAAGCAAAGTTGGCAGAAAGCCTGCGTAGATGAACAAGAAGCTATTGGCAAAGCTCAGACGTAAAAAGGATGCATATAAGGAGTGAAAGAAGGGTCAAGTCACCCAGAAGAAACATAAACCCAGTGTCCGAATGTGCAGGGATGGCATTAGGAGAGCTTAAGCCCATCTGCAGTTGAATGTGAGAAGGCATATGAAGGGCAACAAGAAAGGCTTCTACAGATATATTAGCAGCAAAAGGAAGATGAGGTAAAAAGTGGGCCCACTGTTGAACGAGCCAAGGGCTGTGATGACAAAGGACACACCAAAGGCAGAGGTATTGAATGTCTTCTTTGCCTTAGTCTTTACTGGTATGAACAGCCTTCGGGAATCCCATGCCCAGAGAACAGTGGGAAAGTTTAGAGCAAGAAAGACTTACCCTTAGGGGAGGAGGATCAGGTTAGGGAACATTTAAAGAAACTGGACACAAAAGTCCATGGGCCCTGATGTGACTCACCTGTGAGTGCTGAGGGAGCTGTCAATGTGAGGTCACTCAATTTTCTTTGAAAGGACATGGTGATTGGGAGAGATGCCTGGGGACTGGAAGACAGGAAATGCCACTCCTACATTCAAAAAGGAAAGACAGAGGATCCAGAGAAGAGGATCCAGTCTCACTTTGATGCCTGCCACCAACTGGTGTAATTGCTCCTGTCCTTTGCATCTTTACATCTTCCCTCTAGAGCTACATTTGGTAGTCATGGAAGTGTTAGTCTATAGGGATGCCTGGTGTATCTTTAATTGGGGTAGTGATTGAGGAAGATGGAAGCCTCACCCATGGGAGGTGTTGGCACTGAGCTGGCAGGTGAATCACAAGCTGTGGGAGTAGATAAGCTGACAGCAAAATATCAGATGCTTTGATTCCATACAGTAGAAAGCTAGTTCTGTTTAACAGCTAGGAGCTGCTTAAAGCAGTTCAGGGGAAAAGAATAAGGTTGCTTTCAAAAAGCTATCAATAGTATTAAACAGCAATAAGAGAGATTTAGATTATACACTAGAAAAATTTCTAAAAATAAGAATAACTAAGCTCTGCAAAAATGGAAAAGGAAGGCTGTAAGAACTCCAGTGGTCAAGGTTTTTTAACAATAAAGTGTTTTGTTTCTTCATCTGTTTTTGTGGACTTTGAGATATTTAAGAATAAGAACATTACAAGTATTGTTAACAAGGGGCATAGCATCAGATATAAGCAAGGGATTCTTTCAAATCCTATGATTCTATTGTGTTACTATTTCATGATCTTAATGGATGTGCACATTTGTCAAACTTCAACTTCTGTCTTTACCAGGATAAGAGTATATGTCTGCCTTCAGGAAGAGCTGAACAGCTCGACGTTCTGACTGAAAGACTGAGTCCAGAAAAAGGACAGAATCAACTTGACCCAGCTTTAGCTATCTAAAAGTAGGCATCTTAGGAGCAATTCAGGTGCGCAAATACAGGAATTTAGTCAAATTTTAGATGCATCAAAGTACCTAAAAATGTCTGTAAAGGGCAATCAGATACGACATGGACTTGTGGGAGATTCATGTCCTTCTGAATCAACAGCTGGAATCCCAGCTGGGATAGCACATGGAGGTAAGCTCTCAAATTACACTATATACCTACATTTAGCTACATCAATTGCTCCCCTAGCCTACATAAGTTGCATCAGTGATGGGATTTCCAAAGAGCGACTCTTATTTTAGAATATTTACCTCTCTGGAAACACCTGTTTTCAAGGGCTATAGAGAAAAGCTGGATGACAAACTAATTCCTTAGCCTTTACATAAACTATAGTTAGATAATCGTAAGTCATCTAAGATCTCCCTTAGATTTACAAAGCTCAGCATCTTCTTTTGTCCAAGTCTCTATAAAATGTATAAGGAAACCTGATATGTAACTTGAGTTGTATATTATATTTCTCCAGCAACAGCAAAAACTAGTCTTTAGAATTTACCTCTACACCACCTCAGACCTTCTGAGCTTATAGTCCTTACCTTCTCATAGATCACTGTTAGAGCCAAAGAGTTTAAAAGCATGTGAGAAGTCATTAATTAAAGGACAAAAGCAATAAGAAAATGACTTTTAGTTAATTGATATATTTTCATAGAAGATAATATCTGTAAGTAGTAGCAGAGTAAATATTCTTAAATATGCCATTTAGTAGAAAAAATATAATTACTTACTAACTCCCTGGAATTATAAGATATAAGGCACAAAATACACTATTGTTACACCCTTGATATAATCGGCAAATAGGGCACGTGACAGTAAGTAATCAAGAAAACTGACATTACCACATGCAAACACATTTTGCATTGCACACTCAACTCATGTTTTAAATAAGTTCTTATGTTGGAAACTTTGCATAGTTTCAGAACAATAATACAGCTTTGAATAATATTCTGTTCTATGCTGATAAGGTGTAAATTCAACTAGTAAGGGTAGGTGAAGTCAATGTGGGCAGTTCATTTTCAGAAATACATTTGCTATGGACATCCTCTTTCAGAAGATAAGCACACTTATCAAGAAAATTGAGAGTATTATGCAGCTCCCAGCCAAATATTTAGCTTGCAAACCTCCTAGTTCTGTTCATAATCAAGATTTATTGTCAGATCTAGATCAAATTTACTGGCAATTATCTTTAAAATATTTCTCCTGAACACTTGTTGAGAAGTGGGTTGTTTTAACTTCAGTTCATTACCCATCCCTAGAACTAAATTTGGAAGTTAGTTTGATAAAAAAAAATTTCAGGAAATTTAAAATAATACTACATTTTAATAAATTACCTGCCTCTGTGGTAGATATTATGTTCCAGTCAAGCTGAAATTAAACCGTGAAATCTGCAATTGTACCATACACAAAAGCTCTTCTCTTGCAACCCCTACTAACCCTGTTTCTTAGACTGGAGAATAATAGAACTACTCGAACCTGCTGTTGACATAACAGAAGTGATTCAGTGCTGAACCAGGGGCATGGTGAGAAGTACAGACAGGTAAACTACAGACACTGGTATTTTTGCATTTCACAGCCTGATATGTTTTAGAGGTGGACAGGGAAAAGAAGAAAGAATATTTTTCCTCACTAAAACCTAGAGTTCAATTTATTTGCACAGTATTTCCTGCCATTGACTGCTGTAGTACCATTTTGGTATGTCATTAAGTAGTCCCTAATTTGCATATAAGGAGCAGTGTTCTTTGAAATAATCACCAACCACACTGCATAAATACGTTCAGGTTTGTGAAGTTCCCTGGAGTCCTTCAAAACCAAGTATTATTAAAGAAATACTACAATTAATGCTTTAAGAACTGTAGAACTGCAAGTTCTTTACAAGCTATAATTATACTTTTTTTTTTTTCTAGAAATATTAGATAGAGTGTGGAAATTTGTGATTTTAAGAGATTCTCAAAATAACCAGCTGGATGGAACAAGTGTGTTCATAGTGTAGAAGCTGACATTACATAAAACTTACTCATTAGAACTCATACACTGAATAAGAACCGGCTCTGTACAGCTCCAGCTCTGACTGCCTTTGAGGTGCCTCAGATGAAGGTCAGGTGTCAGGAGTACAGTAAAAATATAGAAATAGAAGAGGTCTGTCCAAATAGCTTTGAGAACACCAGAATGTAACAGACCAGAAGTTGTGAACAGTATTTCACAGCTAATTCTGAAATATATGATATGTCTTAGCATGTTTTCAGCTAATGACAACAATAATAGGAAAAATGGATAAACCTTTACATTTATTTTGGTAATATTCTCTCTGCAAATAAAGGATGTGAACTGAATGAGAAGATGCAACTTGGAATTGTATGTGAAAGGGGGAACTTTCCCATATTTAGCACAAGGCATATTCAGCCTATGTATGTTCAGCCTACTCTATTCAATAGCAGGGAGAGCCTGTAACTGAAGCAGAGCTTAAGGACATTTCCAAGGAGATAAAGGAATCACTGAAGAGCAAAGAGTAGATCAAAAAAGCTCAAATATTTATTTTGATAGTTGGGAAAGTCCTGTTACCTCAGGATGCTACAAGCGAGGCTTCATTACCAGCTTTATTCAGTTCTACTGTAAGCTACTGTTCATTCTCCTTGGCAGCACTAGCAATTGCATGACCTTGACAGATTGCTGATTCAGCTGAAAAACCTCCTCTGCCCACAAATGTCTGGAAAATATCTCCTGGGTTATCAAGTCCAGATTCCTTGCAGTTTATTACAGCAGAATGTATTTCACATAATTTTAGGTATCTAATTAAAATCAGCTGATGGATATTTTAAGATGATGTACCATCTCATGCTAAGAAAAGAATCTTAACTTGCTAAGGTAACTCACTCTCTATTAACTACAGAGAGAGCCTAAACACTAAGTACAGGGACTAGACATCTAACTTTTACATGGCTAGAGCTATGCAAAAGAGATCACAATATAATCCATGAATTCACAGTTACAAAAGATCTCCTTTGTTCTTTCGTGCAAGGTAGACATTAAGTCAGCATACGCTGTAAACTTGCTCAGTCATCTACCAAAATTCCCATACTTTGAAGATAGTGACATTTCTTTCCAAAAAGAATTTCATGCACTGCTTTTCTCTTTTAACTGACAGTGACATATCCAGACAGATTTAAAGTCTGATTGACCTGTAAGTATATCAATGAAGAATGCCACCAAGTCGCCCCAGTGCTACAAGAGAATAAAATACTACAGTGACTAATAGTACAAAACATCCAACATACTGTGCAGCTATTTTTGTGTCAGTAGGATAAATTCTGTTGAGGTGCAGCAGTTAGCATAGCTGTTAGCATAAGCTGATGAACTTCAAGCAGCTTGTTGCTGCAGTAGAAGTAGATGAACTTTAATGAACCTTTTACGTAGAAGCAGACAAAATATTATCAACCACCTGACACAAACAACAGAACGAACACTGAATAGATTTTGTGTGCCCAAGGAAAGAGCCAAACTATGCAGACAACCTGTTGATCGTAAAGATCATAAGGAGTAAATGGATCCAGAAGGATCCTGAACAAGCATATAGGGAGCACCAACAATGGTGACAGCAGATCAGACAACAACAGTGTAATCTGAATGGACCAGGCATCCAGGAGGTATTCTCTACCCAGTGTTATAATTTAAAGAAACTAAAGAATTTTCAGGAAGATTCCAGGGGAAAACACTCCAGAGGGAACCCAGAAAAAGGAAAACCTGAGACTCCAAAGGGATTCCCTCTGCACCAGGATTTAGGACTTTCTCTCCAATACCCAGATAATACCCAGGCAACAAAGGGGAACACAGGGGACCCCACTACCCTGCCCTAGGATGGCACACAGTACAGCTGGAACCATTATGCTGATCTGCCTGACTTTTTTTCTGGACTATGACATCTTTCCCGCAGAACAGAGAAGGCCTGTAATTTGTAAAATTGCATGCGTCTATAACTAAAGTATTTTGGTATTCAAACGCATTTAGCCTCCATATTGTCATTTGGTCTTAAACTGAGACATGAGAGTATCAGAAGATGGATGACATACATCACATCACTAACCTGAAGCATCCATTGGTATTTTGCAATGGTACTCATGTCTTACACTCTACAGCATATAAATCCCTTTTCTCAGTGTAGGGTAGGTGTGTTCCCTGCTCTTTACGATTCACAACTCAGGTAAGATCTTTACATCCAAAAAGAATTTCAGAGTGTGAAGTGTAAGTCTCTTTCCAAGCATGTTAATCTCTCTTAACTGGTGTAACTTCCTTCCATGAATAAAACAGTATCTATGGTGTTACACACTATCACTTTTGCCCTTGGCTGTCAATAAAGCATAAATCATTTCTTCCCATAAATAATCTTGTTGGACAAGATAGCAGAATATTTAATTGAAGTCTTGTACTCTGTCTTGATTGCTAAGTGGAAATACATTCCACTTCTTTTCCTTAGGCAGACTAAGAAAGGATCCAGTCAACAGGAATTTACTATCAATATTATGAATGTAAGAAAGACTAAAATAAGAGATTTTTTGCCTTTATCAACGATCAACTATTTCACCACCAAAGAGAACAAACCTCACACTATGTAATTATTTTCTTAAATGTGCAAGTGGTTTAAGAGCTGAGGATATAAACATTGCTATTTAAGCCACACTGAATCAAGCAATTGCCAAAGATTTCCAGTGTTTTAATTATAATCAAGAGTGTTGTTTCAGATTTATCACTTTAAAAGTAAAAATCGAAACACTATTCCACACATTGTCTCCCTGTTTTTAGCGTGAAATGTGAAGCACAGCAGAAGAGTGCAAAGGTAGTATCTTAAGAAACCCCAAAAACCTTCCTGAAATCTTGTTACCAAGTAAAGTGCTCAAACTCAGACAGGAACTGTGCTACTGCAATTGACCCTGTGGAAGAGGATCCCTTACTTAAGGGATAGATCACCCTATTTAAATGGCAGTCTTTTAACTTAACTGTTATTGGGAGTCAAGTCCATGATGGAAGACCAATTTAGCTGCTAGCAATCTCACCTTTATGCAGATAATTCACTCCTTCCTGAGAGAAACTCTTCTGAGATGAGCGTCAACCTTTACATTTTGCAATGATACTTTGTTTTTTTTTTGTTTTTTTGTTTTTAACCAAGAGGAGTGGCCTGTGACCAATAAAGTGATGTTTTTATGCTAATCATCTAACATTTATTCATAAACATGCAGATTTTTAGCCTTGTAGAAACATCATTTGCAATTTTTTGTTGTATAGTAAATTCAGGTGAAGTAATTTCATCCTCCTCTAAAAGTTGTAAAACTGCTACACATATTACATGCATATCACAAGGACATATTCTTGCTGACATTGTTCAAAAGTCCTATAAGTTTCTTAGTGCTGATGCGATCATTTTGAAGTATGTGGGATGAGATCATTTCCTTAAAATTTTTTTGTCACTAATACGTAATTTTACCCTCTGATTAAGTGTACTCTAATATAACCCACAGTTGTCTATTCCATGTGCTATCATCTCTTAAATGGCACCATGTTGTACGAAAACCACTTATGACATCTCATTTATGAGATCTTCAAGATTGAAAAGAAAGAAAAAAAGAAATCAAACAAAACCAATGACTTAATATCATATTAATTCAGCTAGAAGCTCAAACTCATTTCCGTTAGCCTTGGTAATACACTTAACATGTATTTTATTTAGAAAAACATTTTAAAAAGTGTTCAACATACGTCTTTGCTGCCCTTCTAAGGTTTGAAAGCGATACATTAAAATGATCAGGCTTGTGGAAACTGTTACAATAAAATGAACATAGAGGGAAATGCATTCAGTATAGAAAGATTACATACCTTCATTTTCAGTATCCATTACGTCATAATCCCCGCAGGGTATAAGTGGGATTTCCCATAAAGATAAGTTCTGCAAAAAGAATGAAGCATGTTCAAAGGAAGAGCAAAAGGATTTTAGCTCCAATGGTTCTGCTGACTGGAACTCTCCAACACGTGAGAGTGTCAGGGAATGACAGATAGACTGTTTAAAAAACAAGTTTAATTTGCATATAAAAAGAGATGTCAGTCAAAAAATATGCTGCCACATTCTTTATCATTCTGACTTCCCCGCGTATATCAGATTTACTCCTATATTTAAGCTCAAAGGATGAGACCTGTGTCTCATAACTTAATTGATTGACCTTTTGCATGACTTAAGTTTAAGCTTCATTTAACCTTTCTTCAGTGTCAGTGGAAAGAGATGAATTATTCTTTTCAGATAGCTATTTTTCTTTCTTGACTGTCAATGGAACTTATATTACTAGCTTAGATTTAATTGACATACTTTTTGATGACTAGAGCTAGTTGAAATTAATCCTAACCAAAGGACAATTCTTACTGTCTGTATTTAAAGGAAATGTGGTGAAATATTTTTGATAAGAAAAGTCAGGTACAGCTCCTGTTTGACCTCCTAGCAATGGCTACAGTATCACCAGATTTAATGATTGTAAAATAAGTTAAAAGTAGGCACATAACCTCCAAAGAAGCCTAAGTAGCTCTGCTATCTCTTGAAGTTTTCTAATCTATTAAAATCTCAAACTACCATCTTAAGCCATTTGATACTGATCTCATCCATTTTCCAATCTACTACAAATACAGAAGGTGTAATTCCTCTGACTTAATGTAGATGCTCACTTCTGAGCCGGTAAAATAAACATATAAACATGCGGTCAGCAGAGAGAAATAGCCATTGCAAAAGTGCAGTTCACCTATTTTAGCCACCTATTTTAGGATAAGATTACTCATATGTTATTGTCCACCTTTGATTATAAAGAATATTTAGAATGACCAGCTTTGATATAGGCATGTACACCACTTACACATGAACCTAGAAGAGATTAATTTCATTCAGAGCAGTGCAATGGGATGTTCCACATATGCTCGTAGAAAATGAATATGTTAATGTATTTATCTATGAAAAAACAGTAGGAAACAATCATAGCATGTATTTAGAATCACAGAATCATTCTAGTTCAAAAAGTCTTTGTGAAGTCACCTAGTCTAATCATCTTCTGAATTCGGCATTGAGCCTGCTTTGAGAACAGGTTGCTCAGGGCTTTGTCCAATCAGATCCCGAAAACCTCTGATGACAGCGACCCCATAACCTCTCTGGAAACATGTTCCAATGCCTAATTATTTTCACAGGCAATTCTTTTATCCTTTTTATCTAATGGGAACCTCCCCTGTTTCTATTTATTGTCTCGTGTCCTCCCAATATGCACTGCTGTGAAGAGCCTGGCTCCATCTCCTTGATGACCTCCCCAAAGGTACTAGCAGGTTGCTATGAGGTCTCCCGAAGCTCTCCCCTGTTCCAACTAAATAAGCCCAGTTCCCTCAGTCTCCTTAATGTTTATACTCATTGTAGGAAAAAAAGCCATTTTTGTAACACCGTAAATGCAAATATTCAGAATTTATTCCACCCAGCATAATTATCCACTTTTTACTTTTTAAAAAATAAACAAAACCCATCAAATTATACATAAACTAAATGCATAGCTTTGGATAGTACTGTCTTCTGGAAACAATATGCCCTTCACCCTCTCAGAATAAACAGAAAAGGCATGATGTTCAGGACCTTACACTTTACTCATTGATTTATTTTTTGTGTTAAAAGCAATAAATTACTAATACCCTTCTTATTAGCCAATTTGATTCACTTAAAGTGTCTAATTATTTAATTAAAAATAAATTCATTTGAGGACTCTACTCATCAACTTTTAACAAAGGTTTATCCTTTATTTGGTCCCTAAAACCATAATCATTCAAACAACATAATGTGAAACAGTTTAGAGTAAATCTGCAATATATCATTTATTCATCAAGTACTTACGTATTGGGGTATCAGAGAGAAAAAGGCTTGACTTTAAAACTGATCACCTGTATACAAATGTATCTGTGATATCTGGTATCTGTGGAAACAGATACACACTTAACATTTCAGATTAGAACACTTTGATAAATATGTGTTAAAACGGTTGAGGAGCTCAGATGAGAAATTTCTGAAAGCCTTCTCTCTGACTTGAGAAAAAACAATTTAAAATGAGTTTTGTAATTTTTACAGTTCCATGCTATTGCCCCATGGCTTGGTTAACGCTGTTCAAAATTTGATATATTAAGGCAAAATGAATGAAATAAAGACTATGTGATTATTTTACTATAATAATGAATGCTTCCAATTTTAACAAACAAGAAACAAATATAAAGGCTTGAAGATAGCTAGGTTCTCTAATGAAAAAACGTACAGGAGTTTCCTCTCCCACTGTAGGTGCAGTCAATTGCCTTAAGTTATAACATTGACATGAGGCTTTTTACTCTAGTATTTATTTTAAATAATATCTACAGTCTCAAGGAAACAAGTCAGAGAAATCAAAAGTGTTACTCAGTTCACCTAATCGTATTTTATGCTGATAGTGTGCTACCCTAAATAGGCTAGAATATATACTCAATCTAAGCGTATTTGCACTGGTATTTCAGAAATACTGTGTAACAGCTTCTTACTCAAAGGCCAAAATGGTGCAAGGTAAACGCTTCGGCAAAAAACTGAAGAGGAGAAAAAAAAATCTCAACGTTAACACATCTAATATTATGAAAATATTAGAAACTATTACTTGAAGGGAAATTTCATCAGAGTTTTGTGCCTCCTATACTCCTGGCAGAAGGAAGAGATTCCATGAAAGAGAATAATTTATGATACTGTGCTCTGTATCAGCAAAATATTTCCTAATATTTTTAGGAAAGTGATACTGTATGCTGAAACAATGCATAAATCCTTTTAGCTTGCATGAAATACTATGTTGTACTGGTTGCTTACATTTAATCAGTTGGTGTAAAACTATAATGAATTATTAATGTTTAACAAAAGAGCAAGTAAAAGCACAGACATCATCTGCTCCTTACTCTTTAAGTAGAAATTAAATTAATTAATTTAAAAAAATCATTTAAAATCAAGGGTAATCTCTTAAAAGCAGTGAAAAAGCAATAAAAGCTAAATGTAATGCTCATTAACATCATGTTAAAGGAAAGCCAATAGAAATGTAAACTAAGAAGTAAATTTGGGAGTTTTACTGAGTAAAGAGTACACATTCCACTGAAAATAATTAACACTGGGAGAAATAACAGCCTGTTACAATAATGTACATCTTCTTTAAAAATAGCCAATCCAATTTTCCAGGCACTACACAATATTTACTTATTGTAAATACTTGTTTTGTTAATGTTATAGAATGCATCCTATTGCTTGCCTTTTGATTTATTTTGATATTATACTATTGATTCTTGGTAGAAAAGAAACAAATGACACATGATAACTGAGATCACGTACCATAAATGACAAGCGTCATGCCATAAAAGATATAGATCATGTTTTGATTATATTGGAATTATAGCACAAAACTTCTCAACACCTGCATTATCCATTACGATGTTGGCACTCTGCTGATTCTAGAAATGTTGTTGATGAGGACATACAGAAACAGCTGGTCTCTCACTGCTGATTCTGCCCCTTCTCATATACTAAACTACATTAAAGTTGCAACTGTGTAATATACTTTTGTGAAGGCTATTTTGCATGAAGGTAGTATGAATATGGGAGACATTTATAGAAACTAGTGAAAACAGATTTTCTGCAGAGTTCAGCATCTCTCTTAACATTATGACAAAGGTGAAAAACCCCAGTGAAATAAAAACTGTGGAAATGATGACAGCTTACCTGTCTAAAGTGTCAAAATGTTCTCTTGTTCCTACCAAATTGTAGTCTACATGTTATTTTAAGATTTTGATGCAAGTTGTAATCCAAGCCATATCAGTAAGGACTTGGCAAATGTTTGTAATTTCTTTAAAATTAGAGGGAAGGAAGGAGAGGAAGACATAAACTGGATGGACTTGTTTACTGCATCTTCACCTTTTAGACAAAATTTTTGAATGCTCCTAGGTAACATGAAAAATCAAACTTAACTGAGGTCATAATCACTTCTCATGCTCCAATGCCAAAGAGAATTAAACACCAAAATGCATACCTTGCATGCACTGTTCAGAGCTGCTACGTAATACTCAAATTTTAGACAGTAAAGTTCCATAAAGTACCTCTGCCTATATACTCACCACTCAAAAAAACCCAGCCAAAATATAAGCTGTTATACATCTAAAAATTTACCTAAATACCTAAACAACTCAAAAGACCCAACCTGTGCTCCCAGGGCACTTAATATAGCACTGAGTTCAGCTTAATAGGTGATGTCTACCTTTTACACAATGAAATGGTGGTCAGATCACTTGCCTAGGAAGTAGGACATTCAGACTAAAAAAGCTTTAGATTGATAGAAATATCCCTCCTCTACTGTAGGAGAAGGGACTAAAAACTGAGTTCTAAAAAACATGGTTTAAGGTCCCTCTCCATGCCTCCTTGAAGGGCCAAAGGTAATAGGTGGGCACATTTACAAGACTAAAAATAACATATGCGAGGGGAAACTTGACTGTAGAAGCCACTGTTGTAGTCATTCTCCTTAAAAAGAAAATTCTGGGCTGTAAGCCCTCTTCCACGGCTTGCTACACATTTTCTCACCCGGAGTGTCCTCAACAGTAAACTTCAAAATCAACAATCCTAGGATTTTTTCTCTCTTTCCCTCACCCCATAGAGCTTGCTTTCTGCTTCTGTGTTGTGGTCCAGGCGGGATGGAGACTAGCAGTGCTGTGCGCGCTGAGAAAGGGCTCTCCTGGGAAGCGGGAGCAGCGAATGCAAAGCCTTGTTGTGACCTTGGTGGGCAAGCGGAAACCTCAGGTGCTTGTGCAAAGGGGGGAAACTTCCTCCTCAGCGGAGAGCTCTGAACGCTGTGCCTATAGCCGTGAGCTGGATGCCATGCGCACCCTGGAGCCCCTAAGTGGTACACTCAAAGTCTCCTTATGGGCAAAAGGCGACAAACCCCATATACCGCTGTCAGAAATTTCTTCTCAGTCCAAATTATCTAAGACAAACAAATGAACAAACAATCTAAACACACATACACACAAACCACTCCTTAATAAAATCAGTCTTGGAATTGTTGCACAAAAACTTAGGGTCTACCTCTTTTCTTTGGTGTTGCTCAATGCTCTTCTACCTCCTAAGCTTTCAGTCTTCCTCAAAAATTAGGGTGGAGAAAGGCAGTTAACAGCTAACTGCCTTCTGCCCCGCTGCCTCCCAGGCAGGTGGGCGAGAGTCACGTGAGCGCGGGGGGAACCAGCCCCAACAGGCCCTGACTGGTTCTGACTGGCCCCAGCTGGTTCCCGCCATCCCAGTGCACAAGCAGGACCTGGCTCTGCCACTGAGGTGGACACAAGTAAGGTGTATAAGTACTTTCGGGAATAATTACCTCTTGTAACTAATAGATTTTGAATATGTGAGGAAATAAGCAATTAAAAAATTATATTGTTCCGGTATATTACAAATTATCTAAAAACAGGGGCAGGAGATGTCTTCTTTGTTGTTACTGGGTAAATTTTATTCATCGTAACAAAAAAACCCAGCCCTTACTGACCAAAGATTCAGCTGTACCAGGGGATGTAGCTGGGGTACAAATGTGGCAAAGTAGGAATCATTTTCTCCACAGTTTTGTGGTAAAACCCTGAAAATATAAACCAGAATATGAACAAAAATCTTGCAATTCAAATCTGAAATACTGAGAAACACAGTCTAAGTGACAATGCAGTTACTGCTTAAAACCCATTTTTAAAATCGTAAGTTTTTATTTAATTACAAGAGTTTGACTAGAACTGCCGCTCACAACAGTGCTACGCTGCTGAATACTTTGAATAGCTAATATTTTGCTTCAGTTGTGGAGCAGACACTATAGCTGTCTGCTAAACAGAGTTGTGCAAAACTAATGAACAGTAAAATAACCAAGTCCAGCTGGGTTCATTCTTACATTCAAATCTCAGTATTCATAAGATTAAAGTACTGAGATTAAAAAATTCTAAACAATTTTCATATTGAAAATAATTTTTCTAAGCAACATGTTCCTCAGTTGTGCTGTAGCTAGATATCATAGAAATTCTGATCCCATCAAAAATTTATCTAAAATAATAGAAAAGTAAATTAGTACTTTTAATTTTAAATATAAATTATTGCAAAGTTGAGCTGAAGATTTTCAATGTTATTACTTTTGAGTGTATATATATATATATAAAATAAAGAGTATAAATGATCCTGCTGACTTAAAATGTAGAGAAGCCTCAACAGAAGTGTTGGAGGAACTACTTCCCTATTGCCTTGTAGTTGAGTCCTGCTTTTAAGCTGGAGCTGAATTTGAATTTTCCAGTGAGGGTCCTAGTGAGGCTTAAATAGAAGATACATTGTGAGCAGACTAGACTGCAAAAAGAAATTGTGAGTTTTGATAGCAGTAGGTAACACTTTGTAGGGTCAAGAACTAGAGATGAGTGCTTCAGCTCCATCACCCAAGTCCTGTTTTAAGTAGCTCTCCCTTGTTTTTAATCTACTTGTTAGCAATACAAACTATTATAAAATAGCTCATAATGGGGTGGCTGCAATTTACATCAGCATAGCCGATGTGGGGTGGTTTTAACGCTTACTCGCAAAGTGGGAAATGGACTTTCCAACAGAGCAGGGGGCATTATAAGTGAATGTCCTGAGTACCTGCTTCTCTGCTGGTTTAATACAATGAAGGTGTGTCATTCTGTTCTCTGGAGAAAGTCTGTCTTGTTTAAACTGCATGCGAGCATTTCCTAGGCAAAGGAAAAACTCTGGTTTATAGTAACGTTCTGCCCTGTAATAACGTTAGTGAGGGAGTGGATCTCTGTTCTAAAGAAAAATTGCTTTGTATCCCCTACTGCGTAACACACAATCACAGTTGGATGGATCTGTTTATGTCTTTTACTGGCTTATCTAGCTTATCTGTTTATCTATTCTGCTGAAAATTTATATCTGATGACTCAGTATTTGTATACAGTCATTCTATCCTTACATCCTTACAGGACAGGACTCATACAGCTAAATTTAGACATTTGTAATGTACATCCCTATATTCAGGCTAGTTCCCTAGGCTTCTGTTAAATAAGCTCTTTTAAAATAAAATTCACTTCATCTTAAAAGTACGCCAGATATATTGCTCTTTATTTCTCTTCATTAATTATAAAGGAAGCCAGGGTGATTATTTCAGATAAAGACATTTAGACTGTAGTCATCTAATGGTTGTTTCAGTTACCTAAGCATATTTGTCTAGTGGCATTTAAGATGTCCTCAGTTATCCAAGGGCAATTGCCCAAGACTGGAAAGTATAGCACAAGGGTTATGAGAGAGGCATGCCCTTCTAAAGTAGGAGCTGGAAGCCAGGCAGGATTCCTTAAGACATCTCAAATGAGTCAAGATGACATTGTTTAAGAAACTTGCATCAAGTCCTATGGGTGATTTTGGCTCCAGATTATAGACACCTGCATTTTATTACCTATAGGATGTGGGAGTAATGTTCCTGTATAAGACTATTAAAATCTATAGTCGGATCAGTATAGTCAATTGATTCTGGAAAACTGTTCTGTTAACACTAATTCAGATGAATATGTTTTATCAACTGTGCAATTTTCCAGACTCCGCAGACTGTTTTAACTATATATCCAATAATAGGATGTAAAAATTCCAATCCAAGGCCATTGCTTACATTTAAACACCTAAATTATATGTTAACAATCAGAAAGTAAATCTAACCACTTAAGTACGATAAGATGAATCTTACTTCAAGTGTCTGAAATGCAAACGGCTTAGACCTATTTAAATCCAGATATCTACTGTGTAAAATTTAAGTCAAATCTGTTCTAAAATGTCTCTGGAAAATTCCAGAGAGTTGTATGTATGTAGTCCACTGTTCAGTCACATGCCAGAAAAGTAGACCCAAGCTTTTTGATTCTACTTCCGAACTAGAATCTCTTTAAGAAAAGTTCTCAAGGTATGGCACAGTTGAGATCCAAACTCTGAAAATCAGCTTTATTAACCAGTGACACCGAAGCAATTAAGAAAGGAAAAATGCAGGTGATTAAAAGAAGGTAGGTGAGTTCAGTGAGCCCTAGAAATTATATGAAGAATTCTTTAATTAGCTAGGTAAACATACTTAACTAATCAGACTCTTCTCATAGTTTAAGTCTCCTTCCTACAACCTTCTGCCTTTTCTGTCCTTGTTCCAGGTCCTTCTTTGCTTTTATACATTCATTATCTCCTTTTCCTCACTGTTTCTCCTTACTTTAGATCTATTTTCTTCTTGCGTACCTTGCCCCTGGGAACTCCCCGGTACCTCTACGTTTCAGCTTTCGCTTAGTTTACTTTTGTACTGTGTTGCACTTCACTCTTCTCCCAAATTTTCTAAATCTGTTTTTACTTTAGCTTCACAACAGGTTTTCCATTGCTCTTTCTCTCTTGCTTCTTGCAACTCTGACAAATCCCACTTATCATTTCTTTTAAATGTTGTTCCCTTTATTCCTGCAGTTTTGCTAGATTCATTTCAATTTTTCTTTATTAGCACCTGATCTTATAAATAAATAAATAATGCTTTTCGATGTTACTAGGCAAATCTTACTTAGAAAAACCAAGCGCTTGAGACCCTTGCAATGATTATACTGTCAAAGTGGAGTTCTTTTATCATTATACTGTTTTTGTCAAACTTTCTTCATATGTTGGTAAATAATAACATGACTATGTACACCTTTCTGTTTTTTCTGAGGCTAAGAATAAAAAAAATACGCTTATTCTTTAAATATCATATTCTGATATTTTCTAGTTTCCCATTTGCTTTTACTAATGCGGCATTTTTTTGTCTCCTGTCTCTTATTCACAAGTCTTCCCGCATTTAACTGAGAGAATAGGTCTATTTAACTGGACCCATCTGTCAGAAGCAGAACAAAAAAATCAAAAAGATCCAAACATCTGAATCTCGGGAGCTCAAATATTGTCTCTGCTGCAGCCTTTCTGTTTATCTTCAGCTTTCCAAAAACAGGCATGGGTTACATATAGAACTGGGTTAAAAGGTTTTCAGACAGGCTTAGAAATGCTTAAGTCTCCTCTGTTTCTCCTGAAAAGCTAACCTAAAAGCTTGAGTTGAAACTAAGGGAGCTAATGTGTTTTCTGTGAAAGCTTTCCAGAATAAATATTTCCCAGTCAAGTACTTTCCATAAGAACATAATAACTGAACAAAAAATAAAAACAAAGAAGCACAGATCCAGTGTCAGTCTCACATACAGATAGTTGTGTGTGCCCAAGGAAGAACTTAAGTACTTGGAAAATTTATCATGATACTTCCCTGGAATAACTTCACAATTTTTAGGGGCGTCTCAAGGACTTCCCTTAGCAAAGGTGATGTATGCAAGAATGACTGTCTTGCATAGCTGTAGTTGTCTTATTTACATTATCAATATCTAAAGCTAAGCTAGTCATTCCAAGATTCCTTTTAAATCAAAAGAAAGAAATAAATACTTCTTAGTGTGATGCATCTGACCTATTTTAGATAACTACTTTAAGAAGGAGTGAATTGCCCTCTAAAGCTACTGACATAAGCACCCAAGGAAGTCCCACATAAGAATCCTAGATAAATTTGTTTTCAGTATGTCTAATTGTTTTTTGATTTCTGAATTGTAGCATTTGTGTTTCTTTTATCAGAAACTCTAGTAAATAACATTACTTGACTTTTCTTAGAATCCATTTAGCAGTTATGTTTTGAGGATGAGGGTTTCTAAGTTAGCAAGTGACTTCTGAAAAGTAAAATGAAAATGAATTAACCTTAGGAAGATTTCTGAGTATAAGCAAGGCTCCGGAAAAATGCTTCATCCCCAGCATTGAACATAGAGACGTAGCAAAATCAGTATAGGAATTCTAATGTGAATCTTGTCCTATATAATGAAAAAATGTTGAAATATATGAAATGCTTGCTTGGCATATTGTCAAATATCAGACTATTTCCATTACTCTGTGACAGAGGCTGAAATCATCAGTATAAAAATTTGAAAGCATGAATTTAGAATAGTGAACACTTATTTAAAAATATGCTTTCCCACAAACAAGAAAGCACTGATGTAATGAAAATTACAGGGAGTTCAACTAACTATAAGTCTGATATAAGGATAAGCAACAGGACAAGAGGCAGCGAGCAGAAACTGAACCACAGGCAGTTCCATCTGAACCTGAGAAAAAACTTCTTCACTGTGAGGGTGACAGAGCACTGGAACAGGTTGCCCAGAGAGGTAGTGGAGTCTCCTTCCCTGGAGATATTCAAAACCCGCCTGGATGTGATCCTGGGCAATATGCTGTAGGTGACCCTGCTTGAGCAGGGAGGTTGGACTAGATGATCTCCAGAGGTCCCTTCCAACCTAACGATTCTGTGATTCTGTGATATAGAAATACGTATCTGATATAGATATGTATCTCTTATTCACAGTCTCTGTAGCATCAACATAAAATCTTAATTATACCTCTTCTTTTTATTCATGTGACAAATTCCACAATGAAGATAAAGGTTCATGTTCTTAAATCTTTACAGGATGGGTTTTTGAGTAATTAGCTTTTGAGAGGCCTAGAATGAGCACAAATATCATCAATATATATCTGAAAACTGTATTTCCACTGATGCTTGTTTTGTTTGACCCTTACAGATTCAAAATTCATTGTTTCTAGAGTTACTATTATTTCTGACTGATACTCTGTAAGAAATACTGTAATCCTTTGATACCAAATGGACTGTTTCAATGTGGATGTCCTCATACTGGATAATCTATTAGCATAACTGCATTATGTAGGATCAATTTTATCCATAAAAAGGGGAAACAAATCAATAAACTTAACCTGAAATATCTATATTTAATTTTGTGGTAAAGATGAGCATCCAGGGTACTAATGGTAACTCTAATACCTGAAACTAACAGCCAAAATAATCCAGCACCTTGAAAAAAAAGGTATTAATTCCTGCACATATACAATGAAATGGCATTTTCTTTATCTGCATACTAAGTGACTCTGAAGCTCATTTATCATCTATTTTAAACATTTATAACAATATCTAAAAAGAGGCTGAATCCCTGCTACTAAATCATCAAAAACCACAAACAAGGATAAAGCTTTATATAATTTGTCACTGCAGGTAATGTATGTCGTAAATTACTTTCATATGACCTGTAAAAATTGAAATACATATGTCTATATGTGTCTATATGTATATATATATATATATATATATATATATATATATATATATATATATATATATATATATATATATATATATATATGCAGGTATGTATGTATATAAAATCTAAGCTCCCACGAGATGATATCTCTGGCATTTTGTATGTTAGTAAACGTAAATCCATTTCAAGTTTCTATAAAATATTTTTGAAAACATTACTTCTCCTATCTAAACTATATGATAACATTTACAGGAAACAAGCTTTTCTAATCTTTGAAATATCTCTATGCAGTTCTAGTTTTAGTCAGTGTGTCCAGTCGTTCCTCTTTAAGCTTGGTTTTCATAGCTCTGCAGAAGAGCTAGCATGGATAGAACCACTGATTCTCACTCTAACATTAGGATATAACTGCAGTATAACTGTTAAGAGCTGGAGCTGCAACTGCGCTAACACAGACATGAAGGACAGGAGCAAAAAACAAGGATTCCTATCTCCTTTAGGTGTCCAGAGGTTATCAAATTCTAAGGTCACGGTGCACAGGAGAGTAAAAAAAAATCTGATGTAGAGATACTCTACTGTGAAGAAAGAAGAGGAGGTGGATTTGCTTTTCTTGCAAAAGAGGAAACTAAGGTTTCTTCTTTGCAGGCTTGTAGAAGAACAGCAAACACTGGAAAGAGCATGTAGCTCCTGTTACAGATAATTCTGAGATTATTCTTTTCTGCTTATGAGACGCACAGTGAAAACAATGCTACTTCACTGGCTGTGAGACACAGTATCTCCTGTATCTCAGTATTCTGAGGGCAAACCTTCATGATTGTGGTTGATCGTAATAGCATACCTTAGTCTTATAAAGAAAGCATAATGTTGTATTTTGAAACACATCTATGTTCAATGCTATCTGTCTATATAAAATAGAGCACTGCAGTAGACAGGTGATCATCAGAATCATGTATTATTTTTCTCTTTCGAATCATATTTCATTTTGTTATAGCTGGTATATTCATTTAGCTTGAATAGTGAATGCTAATCAAAAAGCATTGAGACAGCAGATAATTTTGCCTGTTTTCACATTCCCAAGCCAACTTACTTCATTTTCAGTCATTTTTTCTGCAATCCAATGACCTGAAAAGCTTCACAGTTCCATTGCATAGTAAGTAAAATAACACAGGAAATGAGTCCTAGGTGTTTACATGTTATCAGCCCATTTGATATTCTTGAAGGAAGAAAAAAAAAGTAATTATTATCTTCAGACATTTTGTTATTGTGGCAATTTTGCTTTGCTAATCAGGTTCATTAGCAGTGCAGCGAAAAAGATAAATCTCTAACTGTGTTTTCCCGTAGTGTCTTGTTACTGGAATAAACACAAACTCAGTTCATAGAGCTATTCTCCTCCATTAAAAAAAAAAAAAAAAAGAAAAAGTCTAGTAAATGTATTTGTACTTTTTTGTTAAATAAAACGATATTAATCTTGATGTAACTCCTCTGTATTAAGTTTAAAGGTGACTGGCAAATATAATATTAGTATTTCAAATGTTTGTATGTCTGGCATACAAGTCAAAAATACTGACTTAGAGTTGCTTTTGCTTTCTAAGAGATAAGAGGCTGTTATTCTCGTGATACTGAATACCTGAAGAATAATATTTTGTATACAAATACATATATAAACATATGAATGATATGGCAAAAATAGCAGATTATTCTATCCTTCTCTTTCTGAAAGAGAAAGAAACAGAAATTTAAGGTCTTGATCTGATTCTTTTTGATTCTGTGTTAACTCTTAGCTAGATTTAGTGTGTGATGAATAACTTCTGCATTAATATGATTGCCTAATATGTTGTATCCCTTGTGAACAATTGTAATATGAAAGATGGGCTTAAAGATCTCTGTATGTTAAGCATGTGTTTAAACTCTGCTACACTGTGAGTTTGTAGATGCAATAGAGTTGCAGAACCACAGAAGTGCTACGTGATATTTGTCCATATGAACCTTTACAGCATTATGTTGTCATTTTTACCTGATGAAAAGATTTCTTCTCTTGACAGATCTGGTGTTTTTGTCACTTGTTGCTCCTGATTACTCTGAAGACAAACGTGGAAAAATCTCAGCAGATTAAGATGAATACCAGCACAGTGATGCCACTTTGCTGTGTGTCTGTTTCCCCAGCTGTCATTTTGCTTCCTGATATATACTCTTGATTGCCAGGTACAGCTGGCACACTTTTGATTCAAATTTTATATGCAGAATTTTTCTGTGCAAGAATTGCTTATTTGATTGCCAACAACAGCTAAAGCCAGTCAGTTTTGGAGTATTTTGTAGTGTGCACATACCTACAGTTGTACCCAAGGTACCCCAGTTATCCAGAACAGGAAACTTAGTAGAAACTTAACAGGTGCACTGCACCTCTCGTTCTTGCCTTTACAGCAGAGTTTACTTAAAAAACAAACAAAAAGAAGTCATATGAAAAGGTAGAGAACCTGTATACACAGCCTGAAATGTTCATTCGCTATCAAAATGTTTCCTGAAACAGCAGCTCAATCTGAATATAGTAGAGGCATAGGATGGGTTTATTCCTGTCTAACAGGCTTTAGTAATGCAGAGCTAAGCACTGCTCTGGTGCTAATGTGGCTATTTCAGTTCTGGCTCAGCAATGAGCTGTAACTGTTACAGCTTGGGACTCATCTCTTTGCACTTTGGTATGCAGTGTACAGAGGCATAAATCAGGACTGTCCCATATTATTTTGTGAATTCTCAAGACAGTGAAAAGTTATGACATACTAAATTGCCGTGCAGTGTCATTATTACTGAGACATAATGTGCAACAAATTACACAAGTATGTATACAGTTGTTCTTTTCTTATACTATACAGTGAACAAAATGCAAATCAGTGTTCCTGCGATAAGGGAAACTAATCATACGTGTAGACATGTTAGTTTTGTAAATACATGTAAAATATGTTCCAGAGAGAAAACATTAGTGTATTTTTAATCTATGTGAAAATCACATAAATTTAGCAAATAGCTTATTTAATCTTTGCAATGAATTTTGGAAATAGAAATTTAATACAAGAGTTGGATAGACTCGGTTCATTCAGTTCAGAAACCATCAATAACTATGTTTTTTTTAAATTTAGAAGAGAACTTGACAGGAATAAGATTAAGCTCCTGCAAAACATATAAACTTGATATAACTCCATGTTTACTTACTTCTTAACTTTTCGTTTAGGGAGAGCAATCATTACTTCAATGTTTTACTTTTTTGCATAATACTTGTACTGAACAAGAACATTTTTCAAAATCATTTATCATTTGAAAAATACTAAAAGTTTAAAAAAACAGCAAATCAGTGGGCTGCAGAAATTACAGGTTCAAAGAAAACAAAGCATCCTATAAAAAGAATCAACCTCAAGCTTAGTGATGTTCCATTTGATGTCTTTCATTGTTATAATGACAAATCTAAAGAACTTGCACAGGTAAATGGCCAAATGGGTAACTCCCCTAAATCAAGAAGCAATAAAAAGCTTTATCCAGTGCAAGGACATTGATTTTTTGCATAGACTCTAATGAACTTGAACTGCTAATGCTTTTTGGACTTGGTTGACTGCCAAGGTCAAAGTATCATTACCATCAAGCTGATTTATCTCAGCAGCTGTATGGAGTAGTTGGGAGGCTGTGCAGAGGTGTCTGGGGCCCAGGGAATGCTGCCTTAAAAAGGAGTGCTTCAATGAGTAAGAAATTTTCAAAGGACCACTTACACTACATGGCACCCTATCTTCTTCAAAAAAATAATAATAATTAAAAAAGGATGGGTGTGAGAACTCTCCCTTCACTTTCTGGAGACCTAAGAGAGCTGCAAAAACAGACAACATTCACTAATAAGACTTCACAACTTTTCAGGAAAAAATCCTACATACAAGGACAGCTATATTCCCTTTTGAGTCTGAGAACAAATTCTATAGATCAAACAGGGCCATACTTCGAAAAACTGCAGTTGCTAAGCCAGAAACAGTAGAATTAGAAAAATCCCTCTGGTTGTCATTTGCTCTACAGGTAAAGGAGAGAATCTCATAATTAGCTACTGGCCCCCTTCTCTCCCAGAGAAGCAGTAGCACCCTCTTGTGCTGCTGTGATTCAGTCAGGGCATTCACTGCCTTGCTTCTGCTGCCAAAGGCCCAGCAGCAGCATAGCAGAGAGCCTGGCCACTCTGCCAGTCAGAAAACGCTAGGTGGTAAGAGAAGTGCAAGGCATATCTTTTCTCTTGCACTCTACTGTCAATTACCAGCATTCTTTTCAGTGATGATATATTGCCTGTGATGTGGTGTATGGATACCTAAAGAGAAGATTTTAAAATCAGTTTTTAGTTCTCTCATGTTGTTATGAGAAGTAAACAGCAGTGTCAGAAAGGCTTTTTGAGCCAATTTATCGTCGACTAATTCTGTCTCTGACTGAGGTGTGCTGTTAAGTCTCATAGTTAAATATATTTGATAGCTACTTGAATACTCACAGACCTGCAGGTAGAATGGTGATGAAAACAAGATAAAAGATGAATTGTTGTAGCAAGCCAAATACCTTGATTTATAGTAGTAACTGTTGGTAGAAATAAGCACACCATTGTATCTTCCCTTCTATTGAACTTTTTGTTGTATTATCGAATTGTTACAATTCAATATACAATAAATTATTTTTTTAAAAATTTACATTTCATTTCATAAAATCCAATTTCATGAAGAGTAAGTTTCTGTTAAGTTTTCAGATGTTATTATATAATTTTTTCAGTCAAGTTGTTATTCCCCATTTTCATTATGTAAAAAATGATAGAATCTGGTGAGAGTTGCAGACCCTATATCCCCTCTACTTTCCTGTATGCTAACCTCCTCTTATGTATGGCAGAGCGCGACTACCCCCTCCGTTACCTCAGGCTTCAAATGACCGCAAATAACTGACAGCACCCAGGACAGACCAGGAGGAACTAGGCAACACTAGTTGCAACTGGTGAGGCCAGAAATGGGCATGAGGCCAGCAAAAAAGAGTATATTTTCCCCTACACAGCATGAGGTCAGCAAAAAAGGTATATCTCCACATCAAATATTTGTATGACCATGAGTCAAACTCCGTGCCCATAAATAACGCTGCAGCCTAGAGCCCACTGAGCTTTCCTGCACGGCAGCTGCCTGCACAGCAGTGAATCTCCCCTTGTGCACAGTGGAACTTTACTCTTCCAAGTAGAGAGATTCCTTACCCGAGACAGATCCTCAGTAAGAGACTAATAGCATGCTGAGACTTTGAAACTTCGCTGAGTGTGTCTCAGATTGATTATGCACACAATCCTTTACACATAAACCGTTGACCAAGTCTGGGACTAAGAAAGAGTTCGGAATGCAAGGAAGTCCACCCCGAACTCCATGACTCAATAGGAGGATCTCCTAAATGATTTTGTCTGATCCTGTCCTGTATGCAGTAAATAATAACAGTGAACCTTGCCATCGAATCTCATTAAAACAAAAAATCTTATTTACCATTGAACTATGTTAAATCTTATCTCAATAAAACATATTGCTATTTCTCTCTTACAAGTGAAGTGCATCACTCATCTGTGACATTATGGGAAGAACACTTCATAAGAAGCTGCAGTGCTATATTAGTGTGGCACTTCAGGACCTTCTTTAAACCCAATAATAGCACAACTGCCTTGATACATCTGTTTTAGACATGTCTTCCCATATTTTTCTTTATTCATTGTCATTAACATCACATCATCATTGGTCCGAGAGTTTGCTTGCAAATTGCTGGAGACAAGGCCTTATTTTCCTTTCTGCATGCTCATAGTGAATACAACACACAGATTTGTTCTTTCATAGGGCCAGTAAAAAATCTATTGCAAATAAATATTAATGATAGTGTTAATATAGCTGTAGAATAGGTTGGATAGTGAGATGTTTACTGTTCAAACCAGTGTTACTGCCAGAGTTGTAAGTGAATTTTGCAACTCTTAGGCCTTGATCTGGCTGCACAATTACAGTGTTGCTACATTACCCAGGTAATCTTTTGTTCCCTGAAACTGGCTAATATTTTACTAATGCTTTGAAGTGCTTTTGTCTCTATGGATGGCTACTGGGAGCCCAGAAGGATAACGGATAGCTTGGATATCTAGCTCATGTGTAAACACTAGTGCATAGACACTAAATTTATTTGTCTTAAAATAAGTCTGAATCTCACCCATCCATAGTGCCAATATAAGAACCTCCTTCAAAAAAAAAAAAAGAAAAAGAAAAAAGATCATACTAACATCAAGACCTAAACTAGGCACTTCAGTTAAGCATAGAAAAGAAGGTGGGACAAATCCATGTCTATTTGACAATAAGAAGTAGAGTGAGTTTTGGGGGAAAAGGAGAGAAAATTTTCTATAATTCCTTCCTGTCTTCATGTTAGGAACTTCTTTCTGGGTCGTCGCTCACTGCCGTTGCGGAATGCACACCAGGTCTCCCCTCCCTGACCACAGAAGTTAGACACTCGTATGTCAGACCGACATATGCTCTAGACTGAGGTGATCAGGCATGGGCAGCATGAATGACATTCCGCATACAGCCCAATCACAAGATTCACTCCCCATCATATTCTCTTTTTTCACCCTCTTCCTTCCTAAGTTCTTTCCATTTACCACACTCTACCCTTCCAAATAAGCAGCCCACTTCTGCTTACCCTTTCCCCATTGGCTATGATTTTGCTGACATTTTAACCTTATTTAGTATTTTCAGTATTCCTGCCCTAATAGTTTCTACCTTGGTAAGCAAAATTATTTTAGTACCTTCCTTTTGTTATCTCTAATGTTTCATCTTTCTACCATTTCTCATGTAGTTAAGCTTGTTAGTCTAGCTACAGGTCAGGGTGGTTGTCTGCACAAATACCCTCAAACTGTAAGGATAGCCAGGTTAAGCAGAGAACGGCATAGAAAAATGAACTTAAGCAGTCATGTTCTTTTTTGCCTTCCGCTGGTGTGTGCACTGCTGCTTTAAATGTTCGGATCTTCACTGAAGTTCTTACTTCACCATACTAATATCAGCAGTGTGGCATCCTGCCATCTGTATCAACATATGTAATACTTCAGCAGCTGGTACTTGTGCTCCTAGCTAATCCTTTCTATAAATCTTGTATATGCTCTTATTGCATAATAGATACAGAAATCTGATTTTTAATGGAATATATGCTATTTTTATATTGCTACTGATTTTCACATTTCTCTGTACTGGCATAGGAACTCAGACTGAAGCAATTTGTTTCCTTTAAGTTAGGTCTCACAAGAGACCTAACAAATGTAGTCATCGATATGTAAACGTGTGCACGTGGTCCAGGCTCCCATTTTCATGAAAGAAAATCTCAGGTTTGATTCAGTTGCCTGATTAATTGTTGAGTACTATTTCAGACACCAGAGCATGTCCAAGACATTTGCATAAGTTTGGCAGATATTGCACAGGGACAACAAGAGACCTTTAGCCTCTGCAACAGCAATTTGAAGCTAGTGAAATATTCTGTTCAGCTCATCTTAAAAATAGACAGTTACATTAGTCTGTTGAATAACCTTTCAGTTTCCACTGACTCTACTAGGTAGGAGCTTAGTTTAGTTGTTAAACATGTATGTCTAGTACTATGTGAGATGCTCCAGGACATCTTGTCAAGCCCCTAGCTGCCACTCAGGTACAGCAGAATTCTCCCATATATTTTATTCTGTATTTGACGGCTCTGTGAAGATATCTCAAATATCCTAGGAAGCTGCCTATGTTTAGACAACATATTTCCTCTGAATATAATGATAGCTCAGATGAATAGCTCAGATACACACTATTACTTAAGTGTAAGTATCTGGCCATTTGGAGACCTCAATCCAGTCTTAAATGTCAATGTATTGCCTGCACCTGCAGTGACCCCTAAATACAGACACCCTGAGAGCAGCATAGTTGCTATGGATAAGCTGCCAAATTTCGCCGTGCTAAAACCATGAAAAAGCAAGCAGATTGGTGCACCCTTGCTCATTGAGGGGATGTCATATTATGTAAAGAAGCATCTGCTGCTGTAGTTATTGACCATTTTTTATTTTTGTTTTTATTTTTTTTCACTTCAGCTTTCACCCCACTTCATCTAGAGCAGAAGATTCAGCTCCTTAACACTGAGTGCACTAGTTCTGTTCCTTCTCCCTTTCCATCCTGTCAACAGGAGCACTTGGCTGCTCCTTAAATCCTCGTCCTTTGAAGGAGTTGCACATTCAATTTTCTCTTCACTGCTCAGAAGCCTCAGATAGCTCTTGGAACTGAGTCCTTAATCTAATGATGTGTATGGATGTCAAAGGAACTGAATATTTTACAACAATTGTTTTTAAGGGAAAAAAGGGAAAGTTAATGGCATTTATAGAACATTATATGTAATTATTTCTTCCATAGCCTATGACTGTAAATAATGTATACCTACTTAAAATTTATCAAATGCCATTTCAGAAAGTCTCCTGAAATTAAGGCTTAAATAGTTAACTGGTGATGTGGCTGACTTCTCAGAAGTCAATCCATTCCATTCCTTTTGTTCATGTGGAAAGGTAGACAGCAAAATGTATTTAAATTGTGGTAATTACTTGAAAAGCCATGTTAGATTATTAAATTTTATAAATTATCCCAAATTAAAGACATTTTAAATACAAAGAGAAAAAAAAGAAATCAAGAATTCAAGGCCACAGTACAGCTCTCTGCAATTCAACATTATCTCAGAACACCAAAATGATTCTTTGTGCCTTTTTTGTTTGTGTCAAAATTACTAGGTTTTCTGATCAGAGGAATAAAATCCTTGACTTATATTCACGGAAAATAGAATGCCGTTCCTTGTTCAGTTCCACAGAACTAAATACTCACTCAGAGTGTAAGTATTGTTCAACTCTTATAAGACCTTAGCCTGTAGTGAACACTTCTGACATATTCAACAGCAATATTTAGGAAAAAAATCTGTATACAAAAGCAAGGACTGCAGTACTGTAATTATGCTGTTGTCCTTTTACTGCCTTATTCTAACTGTGTAAAAATGTCCACTTTGTGCTAGAGCTGAGCAGTATTTACTCTTACATGATTTACCATTTTTATTCACACTTTTGTGTTAAATGTTGATATTACTCAGTTAGATGTTTTCAGCAGTGATACATTAATTGCTTAAGTATTCAAATAACATGAAGACATCAATACGGAGAACATTAAAAGAAAGAATATCCAAAGCTTATATCCTGGTTGTATTTTTGTTAGTTTTTAAGGGAGAAAATATAGTATTCAGTTGGTTGACAATTAAAATTAATTATTAGTTAATCTTTCAGTCTAATTTTGTAAAAATCGAGAATGTGTCAAAACCAAGCATGAAGTCTCTCAAAGTGTTTGTGTTTCAATGTCGTCATTCGTCTACAGTTTAGCATAATCTTTTTACGGTGCTGTGAATTGGAAACTAATGATTTGTGTGAAGAGATATCAGCTGTCAACTCATGTCACATAAAAAGATCATTTTATATTTTAGAGTTAATGATAGCATACAAAGTGATGGAAGTAAAGGGTAATTTTAGAAATATATACATACATGCTTTGCAAATTTCTCTATTTGGTTTTGAAAGAGTTGCAGATAGATTAAATAAATAGAAATCAGAGTGTACAAGCATATAGCAGGCTAAACAGACAAATATTATCTCAAAAGAATAGATAGATTTATCTTTAATTTCATCATATTTCTTGATGCTTTGTTGCAAAGAGGCAAACTTTGCAATATTTGCCTCTTGCCCAGGGATATAGTTTTCTGTTTTGATTCAGCTTGGTTACTTCTTACAAAGAATTTCAATGAAAATCGGGTTCTCTGCAAGAGAGAGTTGTGCTCTCCTGGAGGAAAGCTGGAATGTGTAAGTATCCTGATAAACTTTAATTAGTTGCAGTGTTGAAGTATATATCTGATATGTATCTTTTGTGTTATGTTATCTACACTTCTAAATAGGTAATGATATTTAATTTGCAAATATGACACACAAAGCCTCCTTATCTGTTAAATTATACCTGGAGGTAAGGCAGAGCATATTATGAAGAACATAAAGGCTTCAGATGTTAGTATTCATTGAACAGATGTACACCAAGTCCTTGACTGTGAAATATTTAGAAAGCTTTGTTAACACCCACAATTGAATATGGCAACTACCACCATATCAACACTATGAATCAATCTCTTAAGATGTTAATAGCTCTTTTATTTACCCTCCAACCATCTGGAATATTTAGCAGATTTAGACACTCAAAAATGGAGAGCAGAATGCTCAGGTGCTACAATCCCTTTGAGCTGTGCAACTTTTTTCACACAGCTATTAGCCTGAATCTTTTCCATCTGTGGTGGCACAGTCCATCTAGAACATAAATAATTTAGCAAATTCATACTTTCTTATTAGTTCTAGGTTAAAAGAAGAGTTCATTTAGACAATTAAGCTGTACATAACATCGAAGTTGTGACTTATGTTTGAGATGACTGCATTGAATTTATCAGTCTATTTTACCTGAAACATAACGTTAATGACATATTTCATTCTGTAGACACTATAACAAATTATGATGGTGGAAATGAAGCAGTAAAAGCAAACATTCAGGAATATTCATGCAAGTCTTTGAGAATGTCTTGGAGGTAAATTGTTAATCTAACTTGTTTTGATTTGTGAAAACACATGCTACCCTTTTTGGAGCTGCTACAAAAATAAGTGGAGGTATGTTGTTTAATCCCAGATCATGTACTCACAATAACAATGGAAATGTAGCCATCTTAAAAGCGCTAAGAAATATTTTACAAAAAAGATTTAGTTTCAATTTTCGGAAAAGATTCATTAAGATACAGAGATTACAATCCTAAATGCAAATATCAGATTTGATCAGTTTTGAATTACAGGAATTGTTGCATTATTTAAACTTCCTGAATATAATCCATGTGTGAACTAGTTTGGAAAGCACAGTCACTTACCTAACTGACGTTACTGGAAAAAAATATTTCTACTGAACGTGTAACTATTGCTATGTATTTAATATTTCCTAAGCTCAAATAAGTTAATGAAAACGTTCATACTAGGACACAAACAAAATGAATAAACTGATTATATCACTTACACTTTATGAGAGTAAGAAAATAAAAGAGAAAATACATAAATGAGTAAAATCAGTTAATGTGATCATTAGTTCTCTTCAATTTGCCCCAAACAAGCCAAAATTCTTAGCTAAATTCCACCTCTCTATGTTCTGGGTAACTGTGCGACCTCATTATTAACACAAACTCCTTTTTACTTATTAAATGCCACAATTTCCTTGTTAACTTAGTCTCAACACTTCAACACTTCTGCAAGATGCATAAGACAATACCCTGTGCTAGAAAAGAAATGAAACAAAGCTAACAAATTTTAAGCTGGATGAGGATGATGGATACTGCACTCCCACAGCCCTTTCCATTGCCACCCCCTAGAGGAGCTAGCAGGAAGGCAATCAACAGCTGACGGGGGATGAGGGTGGAAGACACCCTGAGAGCCCCAAGTGGGGCCCAAGGGGGCCAGCACCTGCCATGGGCAATGTGCTTATCCTGGCAGGGACCATGGGCTACCAGTGACCAGGGGTAACCCCCTTTTTCCACCCCTGTTTTTGAGGAAAACTGAAATTGTTGGCCTTAGAGTCCAAAGGGACTTTGGAAGCGTGAGAATAACAACACAAAAAAGGGATGATTACAAGAATTTTATATACAACAATTTGAACTATATTTTCAGTGAGACTTTCTGTATTAGATATTTTGTACTAGTAAGTGATAAAATATTAATTGGACTAACAATAAATCACTGGCTCCGTGTAGATATGATTTTTTTCCCTTTTGCCCATAACAAGATTTTGAGTGTAACAGTACGTACCCAGAGCAGGATTAGTGTAATGTTCAAGTCAGAGATCACTATGTTCAAATAAGAGAATTGTAGAATTAGCATTTTGATTTAGATTCAACAGATTTCAAGTGTTTTTTCTAAATTGTTCCATCCTGAGAATTTTGTCCGAAATAGTAGAAACCACCTGAGAGAAACTGGAAGAAAAACTACAGACTCACAGAATAGTTGTAGTTGGAAGGGACCTCGGATATCATCTATCCTAACCCCACGGCTCAAGCAAGGTCAGCCCAGGGCTACAGCAGGTTGCCTAGGGCCATGTCCGATAGGGGTTTGAATATTTCCTTGGATGGAGACTCCACAAACTCTCTGGGCAACCTTTTCCAATGTCCAGTCACCCTCACGGTGAAGTCATGTTTTCTTCTGTTCAAGAGGAATTTCCTGTACTTCAGTTTGTGCCCTTTGCCTCTTGTCCATCACTGTGCACCACTGAGAAGAGTCTGGGCCTGTCTTCCTTAGACCCTCCTGTTATACATTTATAAATATTGATAAGATCCCCCAGAGCCTTCTCTTCTCCAGGTACAACAGTTCCAGCTCTCCTAGCTTCTTCTGTGATAGATGCAAGCTCCAGTCCCTTAAGCATCTTAATGCTCCTCATCTGGACTCACTTCAGTGAATCCATGTCTCTCCTGTACAAGGGAACCCAGAACTGGACCCAGCACTCCAGAAGTGGCCTTACCAGTGCTGAGTAGAGAAGAAGGTTCACCTTCCAGCTGAACCTCATGTTACAGCCCTTTGGGCCAGGCAGTTCAGCCAGTTTTCAGTTCGTTCTCTGACCAATTACCTGGCCCATACTTCATCACCTTATCTGTATGGATGATATGGGAAACAGTGTCAAAAGCCTTACTGAAATCAAGGTAAATAACATTCACTATTCTCTTGTCTTCCACCAAGCCAGTCATCTCATCATGGAAGGCTATCAGGTTGGTTAAACTCAGTTTCCCACCTTATTTTCCTTCGCATGTCTGGAAATAGTACCCAGGATTAGTTATTCCATCAGCTTCTCAGGGATCAAGTTGAGGCTGGCAGGTCAGTAGATCCCTAGATCCTCTCCTCCTTGTCCTTCCTAAAGAGAGGAGTGGCATTTGCTTTCTTCCAGTTGTCAGGCAGCTCTCTCAGTCACCACAACTTTTCAAACATAATGAAGAGTGGCCTTGCAACAACATCAACTAGCTCCTGTGGGTGAGTCTTATCAAGGCCCATGGACTTGTGCATTTCTAGACTGTTTAAGTGTTCCCTAACCTGATCCTCTTCCACCAAGCGTAGGTCTTCCTCGCTCCAGATTTGACCTCTGCTCGCAGGACCTTGGGGTTCCTGAGGGCCAGTCTTACCAGTGAAGACTGAGGTAAGGAAAACATTGAATACTTCTGCCTTTTGTGTGTCCTTTGTCACCAGGTCTGCTGTCCAATTTACCAGCAAGCCCACATTTTCCCTTTCACTTCCTTTTGCTGCTTGTGTACTTAAAGAAGCCATTCTTATTACCTTTCACATCCCTTGCTAGTTTCAACTCCAGGGGACCTTAAGTTCTCCTAACCCTCTCCTCAAACCTAGATTTTTTTTTAATGACTCTGCAAAAGCAATTTTTTTGTTATTTGTTATTGTTTTGAATCAATCTACATACTGCCTGGTACACCTATGCATAGAAACCAAAGCTTTATCAGCTCTTTATGTTTTTGTTTGTTATCAGAGTTACTAATACTACCTTGTGTGTTATTTCCAGCAATAAAGAATGGTTCTCACTTTTACTTTTCATTTCAGTTCAAATAAGTTTTGTTCTTTCTTTGTGCAGATTACTGCTAATCATTTAGCCTTCCTTGTAAATTCTGGATTTTCTTCTCTTATAAATAAATAAATAATATATATATATATATATATATATATATATATATATATATATATATATATATATATATATATATATATATGTTACATTTACAATTTTTATTCTGGTTTTGAAAATGCATGGTAAACCAAACACACTATTTTAGGCCCAAAACAAATAATTTTTATACAAAACTCTGCAGAATATGTAATTAGAACGGAATGAATTCAGAGTATAGTTTATTAAAACTCAAAACCACAGTAACTATGTTTTTTTTGTGGAGTTTTTCACAGATTATGTATTGTATCAATTTCATAATCAAGATATAATGCTTTCAGTATGTTAAAGTCTTTTCCTAAGTGTAACCAGCACAATATTGAAGAGAGCAATATTTAATGTGACATACAGTATATAGCATAGTTCATACAAACACTTCATGCTTGACTAAATATTTATATTTTGTACGATAACATTACAAGATGCCTATTTATAGCTACTGTTTACAAACCTTCGAAAAGCAAATGATCTTCATTGTTTTTATTTAGTTTTAATGACACAGCAGTAAGTTAACTAAAAGTTTACCCAACAGGTCATCTCTTGACACATCAAATTTTCAGCTTTTCATATGTACCTCTGGATAATCTGTTCTAAAAGTGCTGTTTCTTTACAATGAGCTCCAAGACAACCTTTATCTTCACCTACTCCCCACACACAGTCCAGTGAATTCGGGATAGATGCAGAAAGATCTAAAAATAGGGAAATAAGTGAAACAGGAAACTTAAGGAGAACAGATGGATAAGAGCTGGGTAATCCATTAGAGAGAAGGCGGCTTTAATACAGATTTCACCTGCAAGTAGATGGGAGTATCACAAACATTAATGGAATTTTTGTAGGTATCCCACAGTTTTATATATATGCAGATACGTTTAACTCACATAAATACTGTAGGCTTTAACATCATGAGGTCATGAGATAGCACTCTGTTAGAGAAGATCCGTTTCCAAATAAAACCCTCAAGACATCTTTTTCTTTTTTCCAAACAGTAGAGAAGTCAGTCATTGTCAACAGACATCTTCAGTTTCTTAGAAGATGGGTTCCTTAAGATTATCTTGACTTCTGAAAACTTTTATTTGTGCAGGTAGCTCGGTTCTGTTTATTTTGTTTATTTTGCTCTACTATATGTATGTGTAGAGTAGGTAGGTGCCTCTGGTTTTTAGGAAATAATGTATATGCTTACAGAATAAATAGTACGTGCTAGAGCTTTGCATAGACTTTGATTTTTGTCATCTTTAAATGGATGCTTAAGCTTTTTTTTTTACGTATGTCACTTTTTTAGAAATCTCAGCTGCTTCTCTTGAAGTAAAGAATTGGCAACTGTCTCATGATTTCAGTTTATGTGTGCACCAAATGAAATTAGGAAAACTTCTGTCAAACTCACTCCTAGAGTAGCATGGAAATTTTCTGTACCGTGATTCCCTGCATAAATATCAAAGTAAAACAGCTTTGATTTTGCAGAAGATTGAGAGGTAACTGACAAGTGAACAATAATTTTATTCAAACTGGCATAATCTCCTATTCAAAATCTATTGTTTTCATGAGTAAGATAAGAAATAGATGCAATGCGCAACACATGAAGATGCACTAAAAATGTATTTTAGCGTTTATGCTGCCAAATCAGTGCTGAAAGACTTATTGTTTTTCCAGGGCAGCTTGTATTCTGACAGCAAAGTGCTTAATTTATGGTCTGAAACAGGAACTCTAAACTACAAAACATTCTGATTTTAGAACCAAAGTTCCCCACACGTAAAGAGGGAATCATCTGACACTGTACATATTTACAGATTGCTAATCCCCTGGACCCTTGTATAACCATTATGAGGAGGAGAGGGCGTCACTTTCTTGCAATCAAATGTAGATGCCCACTATAGCTGAATCAATGCTAGAAATGGCTATATTTTTCCACCCACAAAAAGAGCTTAATTTGCCTAATCAAGATTTAGACATCTACACTTCACCAAATTCATCCTTACTCTTCTTTTATAATCAGTAGATCAAAAGTGGTATTTCTCAGGTACCATTAATCAGCTTCTGAAATAGATCAAATAAAGTCTGTAAGTATCTGTGTTTTGTACTTACCCTGTAAGCATATTTTTCTCTCTATTGACTACAAAAAAATCTAAGTGATTAACTTAGATATAGGCATCTGTTTTGTGTATTTCTAAAGTGAATTGAATCCCACTCCTAGAACATTCATGCAGAAAAAAATGAAGCAAGTGTATTGAAATACCTCTCAGTTTTGCTGTTTCATCAGCAAATAGAAAGCAGACATCTGAAATATCTAGCTGTTTCTTTTAGCAGGTGATCAAGTAATTCAGGAGGTTATTTCTTTGTCAATTTTTGTCATTTTGGAAAAGTTAATTATGCAATTATGCAGTTCTTTAGAAAAAGGAAGCAGCAGTTTGCAGGTATGACCTCATATGTAAATTCAACTGCAAGATTAAATTCTTGGTGTGCATAATTTAATCACATTTTCTCATCATTTATTGTAGTTCTTCTATCCAACCACTTGAAGTTTTAATAGTCTGAATTGGTTTGGTTTACTAAACCTTACACTACAATACTGGTAGTTTTAACTTCAGTCTCTTGATACTTCTATTTTTCTTCCATTTCTGTGATGAGAAGTTCTTTTTTCTTTCTGTTCTTCTGTTCTCCTAATGATTTCTTTTTTACAAACGGTCCTCATAAAGGACCAGAGTCCTCACATCATAGGATATTTGTAATGAAGAAGCAGCTGCCATTGGAAGTCAGTACTCTTAGGGCTTGAAATTAAGGAAAAAGAAAAGATGGATGAATGGATGGATGGATGAATGGATAGATAGATAGATAGACAGACAGACTCGAAAATATATCTATCAGTCTGGACTAAGACTCTGGTTTGTTTCATCTCAGTATACCATCTTTTATCACTGTCATTCTAATATCAGTCTTGCAGTTCAAATACTCTGATCAAGTACCCAGTGACTGACGGCATTTTTCATCTTTTACGCAGTCCTTCAGACATGCTCTGCGATACGTGGCTTTGGTTCATTCATTCACATGTCCTCTGCAGTTATGTTAGAATATGCTAGAGGGAAGCAATTGCTCCTCTGTTGATAAAATATTTGTTATTATGTAATTTAATGATGTGCATGCATTTTAACTCTGTATTACTCAAACATGACTAAACATGCTATACTTAACTCTTTTAAATATTTGATACTTTACATGTAAACAAATTGCAGCAGTATAAATAGAGTCCTAAAACCCTGGAAACTTAGCTATAAATGCCAATCCAATAAATATCTTCCTGCATTATGTTCTCAAATAGGCCTTTGTACTATGACTCCAAGTGTGATCCCTTATTAGCTAACCTTTTTCTGAGATTCAAATCTAGATACTTTAGATGAGATGTCACTTAATTTTAGACAGACACGTCTACATCTAAACTTATTGTCTACATTCCTTTCTACAGTCAATGAAATTGTTACTCTAAGGTGTCATTTTTCAGACTTTTTTTGGATGTCTACCTTGCATTGACATGAATCTCATCCTCGTTGTCTATAAAAGGAGTTTAGATGTCAAGCTTAGCTGCCAGTATGTGTACTCAGACATCTGAAGATAAGTGAGCTAAATCCCACCTTTTGCTCCTACACTACTGAAACCATTTTTTTTGTTTGTTTTTTTCTGATTTCTTCTAAATCCTTACGTAGCTTGCATATCTATTGCTTAATATATGGAACCAATGAACAGCATTCTTACATTCCCTAAGAGCCATACAGATTTGGATCCTTTGCCTAAATTGCTGGAACATTGAGGGGTGCTATTGTAAAAGGCATAATGACTTTTCTTTCTGCAGGAGGAAAGGAAAGATACTGTATCTTTTAACTGGAAGTAGCATTAGGAAGAGACAACTGAACATCATAGATATTTCTCTGAGATACTCTGTAACTTGTCAATGAATTTGAAAAGATTCAAGACCCAAAATGATAAAGAAGAAAAGTTTTCATGAGTGGAGAGCGGAGGGCAGGTATGCGTGAATATATATGTGCGTATGTGGAGCACAGTCATGTAGATGGAAATGCAGGAGATAGATAGTTCCTTTCACTAAACTGATTTCACTAAAATACTTTTCACTAAAGTTTTCATTCATTAGCCTTCACAACTAGCAAGCTGTGAATTCAAGGAAATACAAGTATCTTAGAAAAATCCTTTACACATTCAGTCTATCTTACCAACCTAAAATATAATAGTCAGGCTCCTCCTAATGACAAGGATCTTCAGGTCAGTCACAGTGGCTATCAGTTCCACTGACACAGGCAAGTAAAATTTCACAAAAGATTTATTTCCTGAATATAGTTGCCCAGTCTCATTTTAGGGAATTTAGTGTCATGCTGTGCCTTCAGCTGCCAGTCTGAAGAACCAAGGAGCTCTCGTAGGTTCTGTGACATCTGTCAGTCCTGTATGGAAGTCTTAGGTACCACAGAGCATTTACAGTTGGGCTATTTATCTTGTTTTAAGAAAGGTGTATAAGAGTTCAGATGAATGTCCATTGTCTTGTCCACGTTAAGGTGAGCTGACAAGCTCTCTGTATTTCACTATCTGAATTGTTTAGTGCTTCAGTTCAGTTGCGCACATAGTCAGGCACATACTGCCTTTCCAGATTCCCTTAAACATCCATCTGGCTTTCTGCTTCCTCTCCAGAAGGGAGACAGTCTACTAAAAGCCTTCTGCCACATCTAGGAGCCCTGTAGGCTTACTTCAAGTTAGTCGAAGACATGGCAAATAGAACCAGTATGCTGTACAAGGAAAAGTGAATCAAATCCTTGGAGGTATTCAGTTACAGGAACATAAGCATCCAGTGTAATTCCTTGCACAGTAGAACATCCTGCTTGCCATCCAGTTGCTGCATCTAGAGGATATGATGTTCTTATAGGTTGTGTTCACATCTGCCAAATCTATGGATGTTTCGGGTATGTTTCTTGGGTGCCTCAGGTGTTTACTTTCTGAGTATTTGTTTCAGTATTTTTCTGGCAATTGATTTGTTCATAATTTTGTATTTCCTACTTTCCAAAGATAGTTATTACATTTACTCTTTTTTTGGTATTCTTTATTCTCCATGAATGTCCAAAGATAACCACTAGTGGCTTTAGAATTGCTCCAGCCAATTTTGTAAGTGCTCTAGGAAACACTTAGACCTAGCTGATTTAGAAACACCAGATTTATCGAAATACCCTCCAACCTGTGGTTCCCTTTGACCTTTTTGAGATTTTTACTCTTCATCACTAGTGCTAATTTGTGTCAGTTAATTGATTGCAAGTGACTTTTTTAATGGAAGCAAAAACACAGTAAATGTTTTTGACTTCATGGTGTCACATATTAATTTCTTCCCCCCTCAGCTAGGTAGCACTTTTCTTCCTCTTCGTAACACTGTATTTATAGAACATTTTCTTACAAATTTTGTGTCATTTTATCTTTCTTTTTCCCTATAGGGCTGTGCTATTCTTCTCTATTTGGTATTACTATTTTTTCTCAGTTTTCACTTTTTGTAAATGTCTTTCCTTGAGGTCAAGTAAGCGCTTACACTTTAGTCAAGTTGGTAGTTCATTGACTACGCTTGTATACATTCAGTGAGTTTGGATAATTAGCCATTGTGCTGCCTCTTTAAATATTATTTCTTTAAGACAGATCTCTTTAAATTGTCTTTACCTTATATTTAACTCTGAGGAAATTTTAGTTGCTTTTTCCTGAATTTAATAATGATTGCTTTCTTGAAGTCCATTATTGCATTTTTGCTAATATTCCTACTTTTCATTTTAAGGTTCACGAACTCCAGAGTTACTCTTACAAAAGTTATCTTCTTCAAATTCTCAATCCAGGTTAGCAATAAAAAAAAAAAAAAAAAAAAAACTCAAAAGGTATCCCTTCTCATTGTTTTCTTCAAGTTCTTTATTAAATATTCCCTGACAGTCAAAGAATTTCCTGAATAATTTGCCTCTGCTCTATTCCTTATGCAACAGTTTCTCTAATTTGGTACTCTGTAACAGGAGTATCCATCCTTGATCTTTCTAGGTCAGTATATCCATTTTCTCCTCTCTGTCTTTAGCAAGTTACACCTTGGTTGTTCCCTACTCCCTGCTGTTTTAATCGGTTTGAACATAGCCCATTTGGCCAAATAAATTGTTACTGCCATCAGTTCAATTCAGCACCTTTAGCTGTCTTACACACTGTGTGAGTGTGACCCCCTCCCCCACCATCACTTGGAAATGTCTTAACTGTGCAGCTTGTTTGTCCATTTGATATATTTAGGTAAATACATTCTACTTAAAGCCCTTAAGCCTTAAAGAGCATGAAACACTAAACAATTTAATGAGACTCTTGGATAGTAAAGAATCTGTAGATGACTCTCTGCAAAAGAATGAACTGTCCCTTGCAAGAAAAGCAAAAACTCAGTAAAACCTAGAGAATTCAGACCAGTTTGTATATTGTTTAAGTCTGGTACTATGAAATTCAAGGGTTTATAGAAGTGAATCCTTTACAAAGAAGTAAATAGCAACCTTATGTAGTAACAATTTAAGCACTATATGCTCTCAAGATGCATCTACATATATTAAGTCTGGATAGCAATATCATATCTTGAAGTGATTTGACAATCATAAATGTTGCCATGAAAGTATCTTTTTTTTTTTCTTCCAGTTAGTTGTAGATACAATGAAATATGAAATATTCGAGTTGTCCATGTAGACTGAAAGCTCTTTGAAGTTGGGACTTAAAATGTTACATTTATTGTAAACATAAAAGGATAGATACCTCTATCTCAGGAAATGCAAATAAACATGCTATTTGCATTCAAATTCTCTTTGCCTAATAACAGAAGAAAGAAAAGTGTCACCAAAGCATAAACATTGGGATTTATGGGTGGAGGGTTTCTTATGGTTCACAATTCATACCATTCATGCTGAGGTAACACGTTAGGGGATTAATATCAAAACCAAGTGATAATTTGAGTAATATCAAGAATTAATTTCATTAAGGGATTTTCTTATCAGGAACTTAAAGCTCAATTTAAGGAATCCTTATGGCAAGAACAGCTCCATAATAAGGTGAGGAGATACTACAGAACAGGATTAAGTAGGGAGGGAGTAGCAAAGAAAATGGAAACTATGATTTTTTGTTGGTAGGAAGGCTTGATGTAGGTTTTTTGAAGGAGCACTAAAGGTTCTGAAGAATCTGCAGAAACAGACTTTGTGCCAATTTCATACAGATTTTATTCTGAAACTCACATTCGATTCTGTAGCAGAAAAGCAAGGTCTGAAGTAAGGTACAGAGAATTCAGATATTTTTATTTGTTTATGATGTGCTACACTGCTGTTGAAAGTACAGGAAGGGTGTGATACTTTTCATCCTGAAATAGGTATCTAAAATAGTTCATTTGAATCACACGCTAAAGAAAGTGCATCTCTCTGTGTTAACTGTGGATGGACTTTAGAACATCTAACTCAGATGTAAGAACTTGCAATTGTAAACAATTAAAGTTGTGTGGATAATTCCCACTGTTATTTCAATTTACGTTTCTTGAATTGGATATCTTTGGGATCTGTTGGAAAAAAAAAGAGCTATTACTTTTTCCTTCTACTTAATTAAAACTTTGTCTTAGATTTTGATTTTTTTAATAGTTTCCATTTACTTGGACTTTAAGTTATTACTATTCTGGGCTGCCTTTTATCTTTTCCTGGTTGATTGCACATATTGCTATTCATTTACATAGTTTGATAACCATTTGTTTTGCTTTTCAATTGTAAAGGTTCCCTTTCACTTGCAACTTTGTAACCTTTAATCCACCTACTGCAAGGCTATAGTGGCAAAACTCCTGTCTTGCATTCCAAAGTGCTTTTATCCTCACTACCTGCAAACTCCGAGTTGGCTATTGATCATTGCTGTGTCTGTTATAGCAGGTTTCTCTTGAGAAACAATTGCCATTGAAGTGTGAATCATCCTTTCTTCCCTTCCTCTTCTACATCTCACTTTACAGCTTTTAATTTGTTATTCTTTACTAGGGAAAAATAGTTCTTAGTAGAAAACATGAGTAGATAACAGTAAGATCACCAGTAAGCATTATTCAATGATACACATGCACAAAGCTAAAAAAAAAAAAAAATAGTACGTACAAAATCTGCACCTGATCAGTGTGCTCCAACCAGCAGCATAACAGTGAGTGAGAGTATAATAATGAATGAGGAGGAAATTATAGTTACTGTGAAAAAGTATTTCAGGGGACCGCTTGCTGCACTCGAGAAAATACCCAGAAGAGGCATGTCTGGGAGAAAAACACCACTTTGTCCATATTCAGCTGTCCATATTCAGCTTTCTAATATAGGCCATTTCAAATCACTAATGTTTGAAATAGAATATTATGACTAAGTAATATAAAACTAATTCTAAATTTGACAAAATACTTCGCTGAGAACTTCAGATGGATGGAATTATCTAACTACTCAGTGAGAAGCCTGTTCCTACACAGGCTAGAATAGAATGTGTTGTTTGCATTTCATTGTGAAAGCAAAGTACTGCACTAATAAGATCCATGAAGAATCACTGTAACGATATAAGCACACATTTGCGCTGGACTTTGGTAGTGGCCAAGAATCACGTTTATTGTCCCTGACTTGCAAAATACAGAATCCTGTTTCTTGTTATGAATTCTAAATCTACTTTTAAAAATACCTTTGCATACATTTTAAACTCTACTTTCCAAATAACACTTACAAATATCTAGCTGACAGCGGAATTTTTACTTACCTTTTGTAATGTCAGGCACAAAAGAAGAGGAAGGTATTTGATCCTTTACCAGAGCTGGACTTTGTCTAATCTGTCTAATTGCTGTTCTTTAAGATATAGGAATAGGTACTAACTGTTTAACACAGAAAAACAAGGTATCGTTATTGCTGTGAGAAAATAAAGAAAAGGTTATTTTCTTCAAATCATAAAACCTGTAAATGATAAAACTTTTTCAAAGTAAATTATGCTTGAAAAATTATATTTTGCATTCAGGATATGGTATTGTTCTGAATTACATGTTTATTAGTTTATAATATATGTGCATATTTCATTAAGCAAGAAATGAGATATTGATCTAACATAGCAGTAAGAGGTATAATAAACCCTGAGGGACTTGTTTGATTACTGTCATCAGAAAAAAATTGACCAAGCTATTATTTCAGGTATTAATGTTAATTTCTGCCTTATTTAGAACTGTATTGCCATTAGCAACAAGTAACTGATATGTCAACTAGGATGATAAATACATGTAAACTACTTGATTCTTTCCAGAAAAAAACATAGAGAAAATAAAAGAGTCTAAGTAAATATATAAAATATTACACTTTAGCAAATAAGAGAGTATTAGCAAAGAAACAGTATCACAGAATCACAGAATGGTTGAGGTTGGAAGGGACCTCTGGAGATTATTCTGGTCCAACCCCCCTCCTCCAGTAGGGACCTCTGGAGCGCATTGCCCAGGATCACGTCCAGGCAGGTGTTGAATATCTCCATTGAAGGAGACCCCACAACTTCTCTGGGCAACCTGTTCGTTCCAGTGCTCTGTCACCCTCACAGGAAAGAAGTGTTTTCCTAATATTCAGATGGAAATGCCTGTGTTTCAGTTTGTGCCCGTTGCCTCTTGTCCTGTTGCTGGGCACCACAGAAAAGAGACTGGCCCCATCCTCTTGACACCTCCATTCAGATATTTATATGCATTGATGAGATCCCCCCTCATAGGAGAGATGCTCCAGTCTCTTTATCATCTTAGTAGGCCTTTAGTGACTCACTCCAGGAGCTTCATTTCTCTCTTGTAATGGACAGCCCAGAACTGGGCATAATATTCCAGATGTGGCCTCACCAGGGCTGAGTAGAGGGGAAGGATTACCTCCCTCGACCTGCTGGTAATGCTCTTCCCAATGTAATCCAGAATACCATTGGCCTTCTTGGGCACATTGACCTTCTTGGCCACAAGGGAACATTGCTGCCTCATGTACAACTTATTGTCCACCAGCACTCCCAGGTCCTTTTCTGCAGAGCTGCTTTCCAGCAGGTCCACCCCCTACCTGTTACGGTGCATGGGGTTATTCCTCCCCAGGTGCAGGACTCTTGCACTTGCCTTTGTGGAACTTCAGGAGGTTCCTCTCCGCCCATCTTTCCTGCCTGTCCAGGTCCCTCTGAACGGCAGCACTGTCCTCTGGTACATAAGCCACTCCTCCCAGTTTCGTATCATCAGCAAAGTTGCTGAGGAGGCACTTTGTCCCTTCATCCAGGTCATCGATGAATACATTGGATACTTCCAGCTGTCTGTAGAAGGCCTCTTCGACTTCCTCTTCCTGATCAGGTGGCCTGTAGTAAACCTCCACAACAGTGTCACCCATGTTACCCTGCCCTTTAATCCTTACCCATAAGCTCTCAACTTGCTCTTCATCCACCCCGAGGCAGAGCTCCACACATTCTAGTTGCTCCCTCACATAAAGAGCAACTCCACCACCTCGCCTTCCTGGCCTGTCCTTCCTAAAAAGTGTGTATCCATCCACAGCAGCATCCCAGTCATGTAAACTATCCCACCATATCTCTGTAATTTCAATGATAGCCCTGTGACTGCACACAGATCTCTAACTCTTCCTGTTTATTCCCCATGCTGCATGCATTCATGTACCCTGTGCCATGTAGGGTACAGGCACATGTACAGGCATTCATGTACAGGCACTTCAGAGAGGTATTCCAGCATGCTGATTTCCCAGGAGGGGTGCAAGAGGATTCCTCATAATCATACATTCCTTAGCTGCATGCACTTGCTGGAGGTATCCCCACTTGAGCCCTGCTTTGTTGACTGCATGCCCTTTATGACTCTCCCCTTCCCCCATCTTTCTGAGTTTAAAGCCCTCCTTACCAGGTTGGCTAGCCTGTTGGCAGATGCATGTGCCCTGTTTAGTTAGGTGGATTACATCTCTCCCAAACACTTGTTGATCTTCAAATAGGGTCTCATGTTCACAGAAACCAAAACCCTGTTGCCAACACCTGCAGCGCAGCTAGTGGTTTACTCAAAGAATCTGTCTACTCTTCCTCCTATCATTTGCTGTTACTGGTAGGATGGAGGAGAAAATGACCTGGGTCCCCAGACCCTTGATTAACATCCCCAGAGCTCTTAAATCCCATTTGATACTTTCCAAATTGCCCTTAGCAATATCATTGGTGCTCACGTGGAAGAGCAGCAGAGGGTAATAGTCAGATGGGTAAACAAGCCTCAGCTGTCTTTCCATGACATCTTGGATTCAAGCCCCCGGCAGGCAACAAACCTCTCTAGACAAGTGGCCGGTTCGGCAGATGGGTGTCTCTGTCCCCTGCAGCAGGGACTGTCCCACAACAATTACTCGCTGCTTCTTCCATGTATTCCTACATGGCACGGGGTCCATTGGCCCAGTTACTTCACTTGACACCATGCCTAGCTCCTCCTCAGCTTGAAAAGCATTAAACCTGTTCATCAACTGCAATTCTGCAGGAGGAGCAAGAGCCTTTCTCCTCATACAAGAAGTGACCAGTTTCCAGCCTTCATCTTGTACAGTTATGTCTTACTGTTTCACATGGCACAGAGCCCACCTGCATCTCCACTGCTGTAGGGGGCTGAGACTCTCAAAGCTGTAGGGTATCTGATAATATCCTATCTATCTCTCGCTTATCTTCTCAGATGCTACGCAGCCTGCTTACTTCCTCCCGTAACTCCTTGACTTGGTGACACAGCTCATCATCAACAGCACATCTTCTGCAGAAAAGTTGATTGTCAGCCCCAGCCTCATGGAGAGGCCCCAGGGGCTCCCTGCAACCTGAGACCTGCAGAGCTCCATCCGCTGTCCAAAGGTCTGTCTGGGTGGGAGCCTCTGACAGAGCTGATGCAGCAACTCTGACAGCTACTGGAGAATGTGCTCTGCAGCGTGTGCTAACCATATCTGAGGAAGTGTACATTACTAAGACTGGAAATGAAGGCACCTTCTTGCACCTTTCTGGGCAAACTGCTGCGCAAACTGCTGCTTCTGTTCACTGCCTTTATTAGCTGCACTAATAGAACAGCCCAGCAAAAATCATATCTATTTCTAAATTGTGTAATCAATGTTAGCGTTATAAAATGATTAATGAATTCTGTTGCTTTTTTTTTTTTGAATGATTGCTGTTCTGCTTTTACCTAGAATTAGAAAGTGTCTTTCATGTGAATAATTTGCATATAGACCAAAATGCTTTGAGACTATCCAGACTGAGTGATTCATTGCACTGATTTCTAAATGGATTTTCTTCCTTTTAACATACTATGAAATCCACACAAAGTAAGAGGGCAAAGTACATGTTCATTTCCCAGGGAGAAAAGTCAACATCAAAAGTATTCTGAAAGATAGGATTTTCAGCCTTGACTCCTGTTTTTCCTTTGGACCACAGAGAAAGGAAGCTGCGATATCTTTCACTTAGTATGTACATTGCCTGATTTTCCCTGAATTGTTTGGCATATTATAGAAGGATCAGATTCAAATGTTCTCACTGTCTGTGCATCTACCTTCTTCATAGGATAGAGAAAAAGGCTACAGGTGGCCGCTTTCTTGTGTTCCATAACATATGCATGATAATATATGTGCAAAGCATGAAAAATCTTGCAATTGCAAAGTAGGAAAAAGTGGAGGTATATCTGACTTGTACCAGAGATAAGTTGTCTACCTTCATGCATCTCTCAAATTTTATTGCTACTAAAAATTACTTCTTTTGTCTTTCTTGCTGTTGTTGTTGTAGTTGTTGCTTTGGTTGTTACTTGCTATTTAAAAGTACTTACTGCTTTTTCAGTAAATAAATAATTGCTTTAGTTCTGCCTGGAATACATTGTTTATAGATATGCAAAATTAGAGAACTGTAATTTGCTTTTACATATATGTAGTGTACGTGCATGTATGTGTTTGTGTTATGTTTCAGGGTTTACTTCAATCTAGTAACATATTTTTATTTTCATGCCCATCTTTTCCTACTTCAGTGCATAGACACTGTCACAGTACATTTTTATTTTACTTCTATATGAATTTAAGGTATTCAGTTATTTCTTATTAAAAATTTTTAAAATTTTTCCTGAAAGAGTCCTTCAGAAAATAAAATTTAACTATTGGCTTTTAAAAATCTTACATCTGCCTTTCTTCTTTCTCTGAATTCTAGATCTAATGTTTAAATTAAATCAACTGAAGCATGAATTGATGGTGTAATATTGGCAGTGTTTGCAACTTCAACATCTCTGAAAGTCAGCGTGAACACTGATTGGTGTCTAGCATATAATTTACATGAATTAGTACAATGTGATCACCTACTATAGAAATCAGAGGTTTCCATGTACTATGAAAATTAAAAAAAACTTGTTTTCTTTTTTTTTTTTAAATACTTTTTAGTCTTCCAGATCTTTAATTTCCCCAGAGTCAGGGCATATAGTAGTTCTTACACTTTTCTGATTTAAAAAGAGCTCACATCTTTAAAGTTAATCTCCAACATTAGTGGAATGTTTTTAGAGTTACAATTCACGTCTCTCTTTTTCTAATAACAAAAAGAGAGTAGCATTAATTTAACCAATTATTCCAAGGACATGAGTTTTGTCCTTCAGGTAAATGAAATGCTTCTGTAATGAAAGTGTTTGGTGCAGATAGATAGCCTAAATTCATAAACAGTCTGCTGATTTCCTTTTCTGGTTATATTCACTTGTTCTATACTGATATATTCTATTTTGCTTGTGTTTTAGTATTTAATTTTTTATCAGTTTCTTTTTTTTAGTGTATTTTAGCTATTATTTTTGTCTTGCTCACAAGCAATAAGATTCCAATTAGCTGCCTTCAGCTTGTCATTAACATTCCAAACTTTCTTCCAGAACTGTTTTTTTGTTTTACTTTGCTTTGTTTTTTTAAATCAATAATTCAGTTGATGCATTTAGAAAAAACTATTAGGAAAAGCTCTCTAACCTTCTACTATATTTTAATATCTTCCATATTCAGCATACCCACTGTATCTGTTACTATACTGAAGAGACTGTTGCTGGTTTTGCCTCTTTCCCCTCCTCCTTTTCTGCTTCTACCCCATTTTTTATGGTGAAACTTAAAAAAATCCAGTTTTAGTTTTTTGAAGGTGTGGGTCCTGACAGTCCCATGAAAATGTGTCAGATATCCTAATAAATCTCAAATAACACTAAGTATTAGGTAAATCAAGTATTAAATATTCTAATTCCTTTTTTTTTCAGTAAAAATTGTCATCTTCATTGCTTTAATCATTTCAATGGGTTATCTGGTTTTTTATATGTCGTGCTCATAAAGCTAGGCACATCTAATGAGATTTATCTGACTAAATAAAGGTTTCTACAAAATAAGGATTTATATCTGAGTATTTTTCACACTTCCAAGATGGTCGGTGGAACCTATTAATTAATAGATTAAATAAAATTTAAGTTAAGATTAATGTAATGTTACTGAAGACTTTTGGTTAGGTTAATCTCAGTCTATAATCCTACATGATAGCTAGATCTTCATCAGCTATATTAACGGAAAATAGAAGGATCTGAGGTGGCATAAAGTTCAGAAAGTTTTCCGAGGGCAGTATGCAATTATGAAACCTTTGCTGAAGCTTACTATTATTTATATTTTTAGTTTTGTATGTTGGTTTTTGTTTGTATGTTAACTTCATATAGTTATGAAGTAGGTCTCCTTGCTTTTCCCAGAGATACCTTTTCTTTTCAATAAACCATCTTTTTGTATCAGTATGTTAAAAGTTCTTTAAAAGTGAGGCAATCCTATACACTTTCCTAATCAAGTCATACTAGATGATAAATGCTTTGTGAATCTGTAGCTTTTGCATAAAGGAAAACACCCAAATATCCTATTAGCAAAAGGTTTGGCTCCTGAGAATTAGTTAACACAAGAGAGTGAATAGGACACCTTGGTGCAAAGGCCTACCCAACCCGGAAATTCCACGTGGATGTATTAGCTTAGAGCTAGATGTGACCTGTAGCGTTTTGTGCATTAACTAGAAGTCCTGCCTCTCACTCCATCAGCTGAGGTCCGTGGCACACTGACATGATTATGCTGCTTCCTGAGCAGGATGGGTGGGAGGCAGCTTAAGGGCTTCTGTTCCCTGCTGCATCCTCTTGTCAAAATATATTCTGCTCTATGACTGAAGTTTTATTCTACACCTGAACATGGCCACCACCTTTAAGCACTTACCACTGAAAAGTTTCATGTGATAGAGCACTCTTGCGAGTTTATAATATTCTTGAAATGTCTGAGGGATCACAGTCCATATCACATCTTCTACCATCAGAAACCAATTTACTATTTACCCATTAATACTTAAAACATGTTTTTATAAAACCTTACTTTATTAAATTTTTTATTCTGCATTTAACTCTATAGTCATATTTTCACCCAGATAAGAAAGAGGAAAAACAATCTATCCTTTCAGTGTTTAAATTATTTTTTATACTACATTACATAGACTGAGGCTTATTGCAGCCCTTTGACTGAGAAATGTCTTGCTGGGATATGATGCAAAGCAAGTGCAGATTTAAACTTTTTCAGTTATGAGAGAATTTATAGTCTGTGTTTTAGGTTTGCGTGCTGCTGTTCTTGATATGCTGGTATTGGGTGCTTGGCAGTAGACTGCAATAGCATTGACAAAACACAATGACTGGAGTAAATGGCCACATCCATAAGTGCTTGTCCTGAAGTATTCATGAGAAATTCAAAGTCAGTAAGCACAAAAGATGAGAGAACTACTTGGAAGTAGAATAAGATTAGTACTGCATATCAAAACATGAAGAGCTTTTATACAGGAAAATGAAGCTGTTCATCTACATTAAAAGTACTCAAAGAAAATGCCAATACACAGAATGTATAATTTGCATTCAAGATATTGCAGTACTTACACAATATAGGCAGCAATTTCAAACTTGAATGATTGGGGTTTGGATCTTAAATTTATATTGAGTTGTTAAATGAATAACTTGAGTTATTATTATAACTTGTTTGCCTTTTTAGGGGGAAGGGGTGACAGTTAAGACCTTCAGAGTATTCTCTTTACTTAAATACGAGAGGTGACTGAAGTGAACTTGGGAATTTATCTCACCTAATATCTGTATCAATGGCTGCTGCCCATATTCACTTTATAGTTACTAGAAATTTAATTTTTTTTAAGATTTAATCATCTGACCTAATATAAGTGATTTTAGAATGAAATTCATGTTATTCTATATGTACTTATTTCTTTTGCCTGAAATTAAAAAGCTTAATGATCTACCTCAGATTTAGGTGTGGGTCTTGTTGATGTCTAAAATTAGATTACAAGATTCTAACTTAGGATCTTGGCGTCACTATGGAAAATGAGACCACTAAGTAGGGTAACTAAATACAGATTTAGGAGAATAAACTCAAGTGTCTAGCTTGGAAACCTTGAATGATGTTATCAAAGCTCAACTTCCTTATTTATTTACTACTTATAAATCTAAGTTAAAATAAAGGTATTGGTCTAGTCTTACTAATTTACATACCTGCCTTGAAACTATATTTCATGTATCTCATAACTTAATTCTCCTAAATTTATCTTAGATCCCCACACAATGAAAAAGTTGAATGCCTTTGAAGCTTCCAGGTGGGATCCTGCCCATTATACAAGCTTAAATGGATTGAATATCTCCTGCAATCAATCAGAGGTCTCGATTTACCCTGGAGAAAGACTAAGATCCTTTCCTTGGAAAGCCTGCCTCACTAGATGCTGAAAACATGTGTTGGTGTGTAAATGAGGACAACTATAGGAATCGAGCTGTTATAAAAGACCTTTATATTAAAATGTGCATATACAAAGAATTTAGGTCTGTCAACAAGAGAACAAAATAAAGCAACATTTCCTGTTATCAACAGCTGAAATGGGGGAAAAAAGCAGAGCTGGTGACCACAATAACCTCATGTACTATTCTTTTTGCTATATGTAATTGGCAAAAAGATTTCTTAACAGAGCAGCCTTCCTTTTGAAAGCAGTTATAGCAACAGTAGCATATTTCAGAGGATCCTGTTTGTTTTCATAATTCAGCAGAGAATAATATTGTTTTTGACTCATTTTGATAACAGAGTTTAGTTAATACCTGTTAAAGTTAAATTTTATACAATGCTGTCATTACTGTTGTGCATGTAATGTTTTTGCTTTTGAAACAAAACATAACACTGAACAAAAAGTATAGTCTTAGCAGTAAGAATTCATATTCTGAGAGGAATAAAAATCTTCTATCTTGATAACACTGAAAACAAGACAGAAAACGTAGATGATCCTGAAGTGTTAAAACACTATTTATGCAACTAGTAAAGTCATACACTTTAACATTCATATTGCAGCGTTACCGAACTGTGCTGTACAAAACTTTCTGATATCTTTTTACGCTTAACTAATTTGAAATTAGTTTTTAAACATTTTGGTTCATCTTTCATTGTACACAAAAGAATTGTATATGAGTATCACAGTACCACTACACTACATCATCAATAAATAATTTGCAGGCTCTAAGGTCACAAAGTAAAAATGCCGTGTATAAACCATATTATTACTGAATAAAAATTATCCAGGAAATATCTGACTGCTTTAAGTTAAAGAGGATTAATGGGATGCAATAGATAAGGCTAAATGTGGTGTTCACAACTGTCTGAAAACTACTAAAAATCTCATTTGTATATTTAAAAAATAATATTCTACTGAATGCTTAAGCAACATGAAGGCTACTTCCAGCATTCAGGAGGCTTATTAAGAAAAATGCTAGAACTTTTCAGCATTCTTTTGGTTTTAATTTGAAGATGCACACAGTATTAAAAGTTGAAGAAAATATTTTGTGTACAAGAGCAAATTTTTTTTATAAATTCCCTCCTCCCTCAAAAAAAACTGGAATATGTAATGTCTAAGGTTTTTGTATTATTCCCCTTTACTTATTTTCTTTGTATAAAAAAGATGATTTGTTGTCACTGCAATTTATGGTACTTGGATAATTAGTGGCAAAACTGGTGCACGTGTCATAACGTAGCTGTTACATCCTAATGACTTCTGCAAAGATCAGCTGGAAAACATCTGGAGAATACAAATTTGATGAAGTACTGAGATCTCTGAAAACTCTAGGCCAGTGTTTGAATAACTCTGGCAGTTTTAATAAGGATGAAATAAAGGTTTTTCCTTTGTATGTATATCCAGCAGGAGCTAATTGTGCTAATTGCTATCAGTTTACTGCCAAACTTACAAATTTTGCTTCTTATTTGCTTCCTTTTTTTTTTTTTTTTTTTTTTTACATTTTAAGCTCAAAGAGGTAAAAGAGAAGTGAAAAAAGTATATTGGTATAAAGACTTGTTTTAATCTGCTTTATTCCTCACATATACAAGTTCAGCATGTGTGACATTTTCAGTTTCTAACCTGGAAAGGCTATTTGTCTTTTGTGTAGGCACGTAAATGTTAAAGCCAGCAGGGTTGGTATGACTGGAGTATTTTGATATCATGGGTGGAATATCCTTATTCAGACATCTGAAATTTAGCCATTTGGTTGTGTGGATTTCTTCTGAATAAAGAAAAAAGTTCGTCCCATATGAAAGATGTTTTTCCTCCACTGTTGAGATAATCATCTCAAGTGAGTTGTTTTTTCTTTCCCTCTGGAGCTATCTTTCTTTGTCCTTTCCTTGTCTTTTGACTACAAAAAGAGTTGAGGCTCCTAGGTTAATTTAGCACTAACTTTTACAGTGCTAAATGCAGGTGAGATAAATCCTACACCTATGTAAAGTAAGCTATTTAATTTTATCAAACAAATTCCTCAGTGAAACCAAATACCATGCTGCTAGTGGACATTAGTCATATACGCAGGTATCTTCTTAATTTACTGTACTAAGTAGAAGAGGTCTCTTTAAAGCAAAGCAAAATGTGGGTTTCAAAGCTTATAATTTTACCTCTCGGTTTAATTATTCATATAGAACCTCCACTTATTTAAGAAACAATATATTTTTTTTTAAGAATAAGAAGTGACTACCAGATTTGGCACTTACTTCAATTGCATATACTATTTTTTAATCAATATCTGCTCATAAAACTATGATGTATTTATAATATTTTTACAATGTATCATCTTCGTTTGAATGTTCTATTTCTTCTACCTGATTGTTGATATATTGCCTATTACAGGAGAAGACAATTGTTCTGTAATATAAAACTGCAGACTATAACTAAGGACAAATGCACCATTCAGGAGAGAAAATACTGACTACAGTAGATTCCGTTACTTTAAGTTCCATTTTTGCATTGTATTCAGAGAACTGGGAAGCATTTTGATAGTTTTGCAGCTTTGATACTTTTTTTTAAATTCTATTTATAAAATATCAACAGCGTATTATGATTTTCTCTTTAAGTAGACAATACATTACATAACTGACAGAATGCTGTATGATTAGCCTTCATGTCCCAACAGCTGTTTCTAAAATAACTCAGATGATAGGCAACAGTATCCTGCAAACAGTACTGTATTGAATGTACCAGCGTATCTTCCCCAACAGTAGCCATCTGTGAGTTGGATGAGTGGACAGTGGGGTGGATTGAGAATTGTCTGGATGGCAGAGCTCAGAGGGTTGTGATTAGCAGCACAGAGTCTAGTTGGAGGCCTGTAGCTAGTGGTGTCCCCCAGGGGTCAGGCCTGGATCCAGTCTTGTTCATATCATTTATCAGTGACCTGGAGGAAGGGACAGAGTGCACTCTCAGCAAGTTTGCTGATGATCCTAAACTGGGAGGGGTGACTGACACACCAGAGGGCTGTGCTGCCATTCAGAGGGACCTGGGCAGGCTGGAGAGGTGGGCAGAAAGGAACCTCCTGAAGTTCCACAAAGGCAAGTGCAAGGTCCTGCACCTGTGGAGGAATAACCCCATGCAGCAGGACAGGCTGGGGGTTGACCTGCTGGAGAGCAGCTCTGCAGAGAAGGCCCTGGGAGTGCTGGTGGACAACAAGTTAAGCATGAGGTGGCAATGTGGCCTTGTGACCAAGAAGGCCAATGGTCTCCTGGGCTGCATTGGGAAGAGTGTTGCCAGCAGGTGGAGAGAGGTGATCCTGCCCTTCTACTCAGCCCTGGTGAGGCCACCCCTGGAGTGCTGTGTCCAGTTCTGGGCTCCCCAGTACGAGAGAGACATGGCACTCCTGGAAAGAGTCCAGCGGAGGGCTACCAAGATGATTAGAGGGCTGGAGTACCTCTCCTAAGAAGAAAGACTGCAAGAGCTGGGCCTGTTCAGCCTGGAGAAGAGAAGACTGAGAGGTGATCTCATCAACGTGTACACGTATCTGAAGGGGGAGTGTCAAGAGGATGAGGCCAGCCTCTTCTCCGTGGTGCCCAGCAACAGGACAAGAGGCAACGGGCACAAACTGAACCACAGGCATTTCCATCTGAACGTGAGGAAAAACTTCTTTGTTGTGAGGGTGACAGAGCACTGGAACAGGTTGCCCAGAGAGGTTGTAGTATCTCCTTCCTCCAAAAGCCATCTGGACACAGTCCTGTGCAACATGATCTAGGTGACCCTACTTGAGCAGGGGCATTGGACCAGATGATCTCTAGAGGTGCCTTCCAACCTCAGCCATTCTGTGATTCTGTGATGCAGCTGCACTAGGCACTGTCTGTGAACTAGGGCTGTTTATATTCAGGAGTCATTAGTTGTAAATACAGAATATGTGCTCTCAAGACTGGATCTTACTCCCTAGAACTTTCCCAACAAACAAAACATAAAGGTTGTTTATAAAATTGAACTTATCTAATCAATATCCACTAGTGCCATCTGTTACATACTTGGATTATGTCGCAGGCTTCACTGAAAATTACTGCTATTCTATACTGCTTAGCTAAGAGTTTTTGCTAAGAGTAACGAAGGTTGAGAAGCACTATAATGTTTTCTCAAATTATTTTGTTAGGCAGTGGGCTCTTTGAATTATAAATGACTACCTATTTGCAATAATATCACATGTAAGATTTATAATTTCCTGACTTATTTACCCATGGCTGCATAATGTGGGTGCTTTGCAGTATCATTATGCTTTTGGTAGTGTTTCTCAATCGCTTTATGATACTTGATAAAGGAGATACAGAACAATAGAAAGTAGAACATCAAGTAGTTCATGGGATACTATGAATGCACGTTTTGTAGAATTCTGGAGTTAGTAATGTCAGAATATTTATTTCTAAAATATTGCATGTAGCTATTCACAAAATAGCTACATGAATAAGAACCCAAAACATTCTATTGGTGGTGTTTGGGTCTTAATTTCAGTCACGGACTTGCATATTTGATCACATTAATTATTAAAAAAAAAGTATACTAGTTACAAAGAGAGTGAATACTTAATCATCAATAATGGTTTGTTTATTATAAGTAGCAGTAGTATTTTTTAACTCCTTGACCGCCCTTGCCCCAAGCTTCAAAATGCAAGTAAAATATAACCAGGTACATGTTTTCATCCTGAAAACTTTCTGAAAAAACAGTCACATTAAGTGATTTTTAGGATCAAATTTCATTTTGTATTCCTATGAAATCATGGTAAAATGAAAAGCCAAGTTCTAATTATCATGACACCCATGCAACTTAATTTCATAAATGTCAGTGAACTCATTCCTAGTACTTGACATACCAAGTTAAATCAGTATCAGGTTTCTAAATACGTATCAGATTTCCTCTTCTTGTTGCTGAACGTATATACACTTTTGCCTTTTTAGAATTTTTTGTTATTTTTAATTTTTATTGCTGCTTTCGTATTTTTCTCATGCAAACATTAAATTAGACAGGATTATTCCCATAATTAAATTGTAATATTGTTATTTTTTTTAGTTTGCAAAGTACAGCGAGTGACAGTTTCATGTGGTTAGTAACATGCTTATAGAGATGAAATATAAATGAATACATTTAAAGATTAATGGACGGAGTGACAGAGAACTAAATTTTGCTGGTCTTATAATTAATTTCTCAGTCTTAGTTCTGTCTTTACTAACTGAATAGCTATATTGTTTGAAAACTAAAGAAAGGTCAGGAGAAGAAAGGTCAAGGAATTAACAGATTACTTTAAAGAGTTTTCGTGAATGGGTACAAATACTCAAAGAACTACTCAGAGCCACTGACCATGATATTTGTTTTATGGGGATTGGTAAATGCTGTTTGGAGTCCTGCTGGTAAATATTTGCCACTAGGACAACTGTCTGGTGCTCACGATTTGATTAGGTATGATTATATATTTTAATTCTCCAAATTAATTATTAGTCTATCCCATTCTCATTCAATAATGGTTTTAAGAACTCTTCTCTATGTGTGAGTATAAGCTCTGCTAACAATAATAGATGCCATTTAGACTCTTCTCTCTATACCCTAACTGTGTCCTCTCAGAAAAGGAACTTCTAGAAACATATAGAGTTATATTTGTTTACATTTAGATTATGGAATTCAATATACATAGTGGGAAGTAAGCCTAATTCCCCTAAAAACTTTAATTAAGAACTTTTCATAAAAGACTGAAAGAAGGTGTAATACAAATGATAACAAAAAACTGAAAGCAAGTTAAAGCACTTTGAGGGACAGAATCATAATACAAAATGATCTTGATAAACTGAAAAAAACTATCTAAGTGAACAAAAATGAAATCAATGAAGGCAAATAAAAACATTATATCTGCTAGAAAGAAATAAAATACATGAATTAAAAAAAAAATGATGGTCAAAATGCAGTTACATTTCTGGATGTTATAGTGGACCTAGGACTGAAAGATTCAAGAACGTGACATCACTGCAAAATAGAAAAGATTAATCTCATTTTAGTAAACATTAACAGGCATGTCATATATAAAGCTTAATAGGAAATTATTTACATTGATATTGTTATAAACTTATCTGCAATGCTATATATACTTTAAGCACTACATTGTAAAGTGATCTGAGGAAATTGTAGAGTCCTAGGGAAAAATCCAAGAATAGTCAGAAGTTTAGAAAGCCTCACTCATGATGAATCGTTGATGGAATTTAGCTTGTTCTGCAGGTGATATAAAGGAAGGGAGAAAAGGAGGCAGAAAATAACGGGATGAAAAGGTGGCAATATTTTCTTTAATATATAAAGGATTTCTAAAAGGCAAGAGTGATCAAATGTCCTTTCCTCTTGGAGTGAGACAAGAATATATCTGTTTACTTTTCAACTCTGTAGATTAAGGTTAGACATTAGAGGAAGATAAAGCAAAACAAGATTTTTCCTGGATGAGGACTTAGGCACTGCAACAGAGTACCTAGGGAGTTTGTAAAATCTCTCTCTCCAAAGATTTTCGAGAACAAGTTAGGCAAACAGATATAGGGTCATCTACCAATGTATATTTATGTCTTCTCATGAGGAGTATATTATGCAATTCCTCAGATCTCTTCTGGTGCTCTATTTTTTTATGTAATTGAAAAAAAAAAAGAAATTGATAAATACCACACTCAGATAGGAGGCTATAAATTATTTGAAAGTGCAGGAAAGAGGGAAATCTGTTCTTATCTTTTCCCTTGAAAATTTGAAATCAAACAAACAAACAAACAAAACTCATAACTCATTTGAAGACTTATTTGAAGAAGACTTCTGACCTGCAGGTGAATGTTATAACCACTTGGATATGGTCAAATTGTTACTTTCCTTCTCTTAGGTCCAGAAAACCTTGAATTATTTTGGTAGTGAAACATAACTTAAGCAGAGGAAGAGTGACCTCAACATTGATTTGGTAGCTAAAGCATTCTTTGATTAAGGCGACTATGTAGGATTGTATTCCCTTAACAAGAAAAGGTCATTATATCCCATCAGGAGTCCTCTAGGAGCAAGTAATCTGCAGAACGGGGCTGATATATATATATGAGGATTCCTCTGGCTACATTTAAAAGGAAATTACTGTCAGTTCACATTTATGGATTCTAATTGGTAAAGTGCACTCTAAATATATCCACTGGGACAAGCATCTGATGATTAATGTGTGGAGGAACACTAATGAGGTTTGGGTTTGAACTAGTTGCCAGTGTGCTCAGATGTACTGAGACAGAGAGTCTTTCAGATTAGAAGCTAAACATGCTATGGAACTTTCTCAGTAGTTAGATTTTCCTGAGATACATACCTTAACATTCCTTTGTAGGGAAATGGAAAATAAATAAACTGACATAGCTGGAAAAACAATATTGTCACCCAATGAAGGCTTATAAAATAGGTAAGATGTCTTGACTTTAAAAAAAGACAATTTCTTTTCTTTTATTCTAAGCAAAACTTGGATTGATTAGTTCAGAGGTACATATCAGAAGTATAAGAAGGGTTCCTGTTGTTCATATACTGGCATCCGTTCATTTTGATGTGCCCTAGAGCATTTCAAGCATCCATATGGACCTGGCAAACATGACCTAGGCTCTACCCTTCTGGACTTGCAACTGAAGGTCTGGCAGGACACCTTAGCTTAACTCAAATTGTATACAACCCTATAGTGAAGCACCTGAACCCTGCCTTTGGTATATTCTCCACGTAGCGTTACATTATTGGAGGTATTAACTAGGTATCTTGTGATTACAGTTGGAGGTTAGCTGCCTGAGACAGTCTAAATCTAGGAAATAATGCTTTTTGAGACATTATGGTTCATTTAAACCTTTTATGAGCCTGGTAGTAATGACACAATATCTATGGGAGACCAGAGTCTTACTGAAATAATAGATTGAAGTCAGATGGGTTTTACCAGAAAAACTCACACTACTTTAATCACCTATGCTGAGACAGCTGAAGTGAGCTTTATGTGTTTAAATTCCACCTCTTCCTCTTTTTTCATCGAATGGTTTGCAATTTATAATACTTTTACTACTTTTGCTTCATTCCTTTTTTCTCAGCAGTTCCAATCTTTACCCTAAAATAAAGGATTACACACAGCACAGATAATAATTTACTTTATTGAATCATCTGGAAATCAGATATAATTACAATTTTTATCCAAAATGATTAATATTCAATGAATAATATATGAGAAATAGTGATTTCTTATTAAAATAACAACAAAAAATGGATAGCATTACTAAGTCTGTGTCATCTTCTATCCTAGCCTGTTAAAATTCACTTTTAAAACAAACCAAAGCAACAAGAATAACAAAAATTTTCCCAGAACAAATATCTAAGTTTTAAATGTACTGCTCTTTAGCTTATTATGAGACCAGCTACCTACAGTATTCATACTCAGTATTTATGCTCCTAATCTGTTCTCAATATCATAATTATCCTCTGTCACTATCTTCACTAGTGTTCTGGGAGTTACAGGAACACACCAAGACTATCACAAGTGTACCTTATCTTACCCTTAGAAGTTCCTATTTATTTTGCTACCCCTTATATTAAAAATTAGCTATGGTGATCTAGTTTTTCTGGATATAAAAGCTATTACAAATTAGCTTTCACAGAAACAGATAAGAAAAGAAAATAGATATTTACTTCCATTGAAGACTGATTTTTGTAATATTTGTGTCATTATATATAGGCATATATAAGCAAATGGCCTGACAGAACGCGTGCCATGCGGGAACACCCAGAAGAAGCGGCGAGTGATTGTTGTGGGGGACTCCCTCCTGCAAGGGACAGAGGCACCTATCTGCCGACCTGACCTCTTGTCCAGAGAGGTTTGCTGCCTGCCAGGGGCTCGAATAAGAGATGTCATGGGAAGACTGCTAAGGCTTGTCCATGCATCAGACTACTACCCTCTGCTGATCTTCCATGTGGGCACTTAATGATACCAAGGGCAAATTGGATACTATCAAATAAGACTTCAGAGGTCTGGGGGATGGTGGGAGCCCAGGTCATTTTCTCCTCAATCCTGCCTGCGAGAGGGAAGGACAGGAGGAGGAGTAGATGAGTTTTCCAAGTTAACAACTGGCTGCGCTGCTGGTGTTGGCAACAAGGCTTTGGTTTCTATGACCATGGGACCCTGTTTGAAGATTAACAGCTGATGGGGAGCGATGGGATCCACCTTACCAAGCAGGACACACTTGCCAACAGATTGGCCAGCCTGGTAAGGAGGTCTTTAAACTAGGTAAGATGGGGGAAGGGGAGTGGTAGAGTGGCAGGGGAGTCAGTAAAACACCGCTCAAGTTAGGATGCCTTCAGCAAGTGCGTGCAGCCATGGGAGACAGCATGGGACATGGCTATGGAGGATCCTCTTGCACCTCTCCTGGGAAGCTTGCATGCTTGACTGGCTCTCTGAAATGCCTGTACACCAATGCATGCAGCATGGGGAATAAACAGGAAGAGTTAGAGATCTGTGTGCGGTCGCAGGGCCATGATCTCATTGAGGTGACAGAGACATGGTGGGATAGTTCACATGACCGGAATGCTGCTGTGGATGGATACACACTTTTTAGGAAGGACAGGCCAGGAAGGCGAGGTGGTGGAGTTGCTCTTTATGTGAGGGAGCAACTAGAATGTGTGGAGCTCTGCCTCGGGGTGGATGAAGAGCAAGTTGAAAGCTTATGAGTAAGGATTAAAGGGCAGGGTAACATGGGTGACACTGTTGTGGAGGTTTACTACAGGCCACCTGATCAGGAAGAGGAAGTCGAAGAGGCCTTCTACAGACAGCTGGAAGTATCCAATGTATTCATCGATGACCTGGATGAAGGGACAAAGTGCCTCCTCAGCAACTTTGCTGATGATACGAAACTGGGAGGAGTGGCTTATGTACCAGAGGACAGTGCTGCCGTTCAGAGGGACCTGGACAGGCAGGAAAGATGGGCGGAGAGGAACCTCCTGAAGTTCCACAAAGGCAAGTGCAAGAGTCCTGCACCTGGGGAGGAATAACCCCATGCACCGTAACAGGTATCCTGGGCTGCATTAGGCAGAGTGTTGCCAGCAGGTCAAGGGAGGTGATCCTGCCCCTCTACTCAGCCCTGGTGAGACCGCCCCTGGAGTACTTTGTCCAGTTCTGGGCTTCCCAGTACGAGAGACACACGGTGTTATTGGAGAGAGTCCAGCGGAGGGCTACCAAGATGATTAGAGGGCTGGAGTACCTCTCCTATGAAGAAAGCCTGCGAGAGCTGGGCCTGTTCAGCCTGGAGAAGAGAAGACTGAGAGGGGATCTCATCAACGTGTATAAGTATGTGAAGGGAGGGTGTCGAGAGAATGGGGCCAGTCTCTTCTCCGTGGTGCCCAGCAACAGGACAAGAGGCAACGGGCACAAACTGAACCACAGGCATTTCCATCTGAACGTGAGGAAAAACTTCTTTGTTGTGAGGGTGACAGAGCACTGGAACAGGTTACCCAGAGGGGTAGTGGAGTCTCCTTCGCTGGAGATATTCAAAAGCCGTCTGGATGTGATCCTGGGCAATATGCTCTAGGTGACCCTGCTTGAGCAGGGGCATTGGACCAGATGATCTCCAGAGGTCCCTTCTAACCTCAACTATTCTGTGATTCTGTGATTCTATGATTATATTTAGGTATATTTTTTGTTATTTAGTAGAAATTTATTAGATATTTGAAAAGTCCACTTGTCCGGGGAATTTATCCTTTTTCATAACAAAAATGGGAATGACTTGATTTTGACATAGGAAAAAAATACCTGTATTTGCTTAATGGACAAAAGGAAATAAAGCCATGAGATGCACTGGCTTGAAATGTGATTAGAAATTGATGAGAATTGTTTGATTAAACATTGTGAGGTCAAGATATTTTGACCCTAAGGGTCATAATTGTAAGGTCATTCTGACTTTAATGATGTTGAAAGTCAGACATTTAATCTAATAAGACAGATAATAGGCTCAAGCCAAGCTGCTGATTTTCCTTTTATCCTTATTGCAAAAATATTGAACAAGAGATTTCGATGTTTGGACAGGGATATAGCAGCTTTGGGTTCATGTCAGAAGATTTTAAAATATATGTCAGATCTTAAGTTCTGACATATATTTTTAACTGAGTAGAATCACCCTTGGTTCTTCATTAAAAACAAGCAAACAAAAAAAATCCACTTTCTCTCATAAATGTGCAAAGTAATTGAAGTGTCAAGATTGGAACTAAAAAGTACGAGTATGGAAACAGGTGTGCTCATGTGCATCTTTGTGTGCAATCTTCAATGTATATCAAAGAGATATTGGGTTATACTTATCTCACCTAACTTCAGGCACACATGCAGCAGAGGCCCCTGAGGTAGGTTTTCTGCTATGGTTCCTGCTCATTGAATCTCAGTTATTTTTCACTTCACTGCATGACAACAACAAAACAAATAATATGGCAGATTTGAAAGGAGTTCAGAGAAAATAAGGTAGTTTAACTGCAAGATTGGGTACAGCACTATGCTGGCTGAAACATGTGATTTGCCACTCTCTTATTCCCGGACAAAGCATGTGTCTGTTTATCAGGTCCGTTGCCTGCATTTAACTTGTCTTATAAAGTAATCCATAACTTCTCTAATTTCCCTCCATCTTTGAGAGATGTCTTGACTATCTTATGTGGAGAGGATCATTTATTCGAATTTAGTCAGTGAGAACACAAAGAGAACATTTACATCTCTAGAGAACATTTACACATCTAATTCTGATGAGAGTTTTCAGAATATTTATATATTTAGTCCTGCACATAGCTGCGGATGTTTGCGATTATACATCTCCTTGCAGAGCATGTTAGTTTCGACTTCTGTGCTGCTGCTGGCCTGTAAGCGGTCACTTTGGAGCACAGAAGTCAATGTGTTTCTCTTCCCAGAAACAAGGTCTTTGGGTGTTCCTTTGTTCTGGCAGAGAAAGCAGAGGGGAAAAAATGGTTTATTCCAAATTGCTTCTTTTGCATTTCATGGACTAGCTGAAAATTGTGATCTTTTGGGAAAGTGGTGAGGAGACTGGGTGTTTGGTACTTCAGGGGCTATTTTATGCTAAATAAAATTGTTTTAACAGAATCCAATTAATGGATATTTAACATTAGTTTTAAGACCTCTTTTGACAGAGAATAACCATCTATGGACACCTAGTTTGCTCAACTTTTACAATGTGTAGGTAGGTTAAACAGAGAAATGCGAAACAGTATCTTCTAGCTACACATATGAAATAGGCAGCTATGACTAATGAGCTGCAAAGCTGAGCTTTAATATTCTCATCATCTCCAATAAGACGCCCGATAAATCTCTGTAACTACACGCAGCTCAACAATCTTACTTCTATCTGCAATTTTACTTCAGTAATTGTATCTTACACAGCTCTATTCACTGTACTTTTTCACATCTCTTTCTCAAAATGCGGCCATCTTCTTAGAAGTTTAAGCCCAAGTTGTGCAGGTGTGCTAAATTAAAACTAGACCTAGAATCACAGATAAGCTGGAAAGAGTTACTGGATACAGTTACGATGCTGGAGGGTAAAAGGACATCACCATTACCCTGTTCTGCGTTTGTCTTAAGATTTTCTTCTGAAATCATTCAAAAACCCAATATATTAGTACTTAGTACTCTTTTTTTTTTTTTTTTTTTTTTGGTGGTAGATAGAGACAGCCGTGGCTCTTTTCGCAGTACTTTTTGCAGACATTTTTGGACACTTCCTTCTGATACAATAACTTCTATGATACACCTTTGAAGTCACCTGCTCTTTTGTTCCTTGTATAAGAACCTTGAGGATTTAACACATGACTCTGTTTTCCACTGTGCTTTATGAGTAGGCTTTACCTTGTCCAAATTTAGCCATCTAAAGATTAGGCATTTAAGGTAAGTTAGTTTTATAGTTTGTTTTTGTTTTCCAAAAGTGCTATTTATTCTGTCTGTCTTAAACATATACTAAGAAAAGATGAGCTCTGACCTCTGGATATAACTCTCTCTTCATTGACTTGTAAAGGGCATCAGGCAAATATTTTAAACTAGACAACTAACTTAAACAGTTAACACTAAATGAGATTAATTTAAACTGCGTCAATCAACTTCATCTCAATCCTAAGATTTCCTCTGAGACCTTTGAGCATGTATCTGAATGGTGCCATAAGTAGCAGTGATTTTCTAACCTCAGATTTCTGCTTCTTAAGCAAGATCAGATTAATGAAATGCCTTAACAGAGAACTTCAGGATTTGCTTTCATATTTTCAGCTGTCTGCTGATGACACTAGGACACTGGTTGACTTCTCAGTTTGCAAATTAAAGCAATATATTTTCATACAGTTTATATCTTAACTAGTAAATGCATTTTTCAAATAGCTGTGTTTAAAGTTTGTGACATTAAATGCAATGGTTGTCAGGTAGATAATTTTTTTCTGAACATTGCCGTCTAAGATACTTAATATTTCCTAAAAGAAGCACACAAAGACTTGCAGTGCTTTCTGTCGTGGGACTAATATTACTTTCCTTCTCTTCTTGACCTCAGTCCTTCCGCAGTTAATTCAAAATACTTGTGACGTCTCAGTCTTTGGGACTTCTATCTTTGCATAAGAGCATTTAAAATCATGTTGTAAAGCCTGATTAATATGCTGGATTGAAAGCAAAGTTTGTGAGGTATAGAAAGTAATAAGAAAAGATGTCCTTGCAAGGAGAGCTTACTTAGAAGGACTGTAATTTTCCTTAAGCTTTATATAGTCCATGCCAAAGAAGAAAGGAAGTCTGACTTCACCTGACTTGCTTAGGTGCATTCAGAAAGAGAAGTCTGGAGCGTATACTGTGAACTAAACCCCTGTTCATATCTCACTTGTAAGAATGAAATTGGGTATCTTTTAATCATTAACAAAATATTTTTAAATAATCATGAAAATGGAAAAAAGGATAGTGGACTGTTTAAGTTTATATTTTGTGATTTTTATATACTTTTCTGTTCTGGCAGTTTAAGTACACTGTAGCAAATATCAGATTTTAGGAATCAAAAGGAGTCTTAATATTATAACAGCCATAACTGTGTATCTTCAGGCCAAGAAGAAGGAAGCACAGTTTGATGTTAATGAAATTTAAGGAAAATGTAATATAATTACTGAAATGGTCATCTAAAATTGCTTTTTATAGTATAAATGTGTCCAAGTCATTAAGTACGGATAAAAATTAAAAGATTGGAGAAGTAATACTTAGCTTTAGAGTTTAAGCAGAAACCTATATTTTTGTTTAGATATTGATTACAATAAGGTAGCTTAAGTATTTATATCAATGCAGAATTAGCTTAACTGTTATGTCTACATAGAGGATATGTAATAAATTCAGTCCAAAGATATGTTGTGTGTTGCTTCTACTTTAAATCTCTTTTCTATCTCTAATTTCTCTCTATTTAACACTTTTCTATTATATCCATTTGCAATGAAAGGATTAAAATCCATGTGGTCATCATGGATATGGTGCTTGTAAATGGTTTCAGTTTGCCTATGCCTCAGAAGCTCCTTTCCATCCTCCCAGAACACGTGGCCACTGATTCCCTATATTCTTCCACATTCTTGTCTCTATCCTAAAAGAAATATTTCTGAAAACTGTTCAATAATTTTCAGGTGAAACATTTAGTTTGTGCAAAATGATTCTTTTCATAAGGAAAAAGTTTAAAATTTTCCTTAGGAAAATTCTAAATAAAATATTTTGGGTCAAAACAATGACAGTCGTAATATTTCCACTACTTTGATTATCTTAAAGCTCTATTACTACCAAAAGTCTTAAAAAACCAACCAAACAAAAAACAGCAATAACGATAAAAAATACTAAGCTTCCATATGCTGCTATAAGGGAGTTATTACGTAAATTCACCTTCTCTAAGGAATAAAAATATATCTCCTTTAATGGAATATAGTCCACTTGAGCAAACTGTGTAGGTCATCAAGGGAAAACATATGACTGACTACATTATGGGAGAAATTCTGTCAAGAAACTGGAATATGCCTCTTTCCTCACATACCTGAATGGCTTCATTTTTGCTCTTTTTGAATTCCGATATGGAGATTATTTGTATTTATTTGCAATTTCATATTCCATGTCACATTAATAATAAACTGCAGCTACCTTACAAACAATTCAACAACTAAGAAGCTAAAATTGTATCAGGAATGTTTCTTTCTTTCTTTCTTTCTTTTTTTTTAGCAAGCCAAACGTATATGACGTACTATATTCCGTGTCTTTAAATCAACTTTGCTCAGTCCTACTTCTAGCAAAAGCAAGCTAGAATTGTAATCTTGTTTGAGCAAAGGCTTTGTTATGAAATTTCTCTGCTCTTGACAAGTCACATTCATATAGAATATTTCATATTCCATGCTAAAATCCTCACTAACTGAAGTGTTTCTACTTACAGCTGAAAGTGCACAGTAACTTAGAACCAAGAACTTAGAAAAAGATCAATGAGAACTCAGAAACCTGTAGAATCTAGGACTCTAAGCAGTTTAACAGGGAATGCAAGAAAGGTGTTTCTCCTGTCACACTGTAGCAAACAGATAAGTTACAGCCAGACAGCTGACAGTTAGGGTTATGGCCATACTGTCTGACAGCATGAAAGAATTTAAATAGGGTGCATGGTAAACATGAAGAAATTTAAACAGGGTGAATCATAAACATTTAAATGTACAGGGTAGCTTATGTAGATTTAAACACTAATTCAAAATAATTGAAGTATGCAGTTTTTTAATTGTCTTGTCCAAACGGTAAGGGGGAAAAAAAGGTTTTTTTTTTTTTTTTTTTTCTTAAAGGAAAAAAGATTATTCTGCAAAATACTATAGTAACATCTGCACTAAGCCATTTGTCAGTATGCTTTGAGGAGTAATGACTTCCTGTTTAAGTATTAGAGGGTCACAAATGATCAAAGCTAATATTGTGTACACAGCTTTAAATTTGCCTTGATGCTTAGGCTATAACATAGTCTTTAATTATGTCATATGCCATTTTATTTAGAAGAAAATTGTTAACCTTCAACAGAGATGAAAAATCCTGGAATATAGTACAGTGTATTTCTAACTCAGAAAAGACATAATAGAAATAGAAAAAGTATAAAGAATGACAAAGATGACTGAAAGCAGAGAATGACTTCTATACAGGGAACAACCAAATGCAATAGCACTTTTCAGCCTAAAAAATAAATAATTGACAGGGGATAACAAAGAAACATGGGAAACAGGAAACAATAGTTCACTTTTTCAACAGAGGATCTCATTCAATGAACTAGTATAGACCAGACTCAAGACAGAAAAGAGTAAGTGGATTTTTCACACAATACACAATTAAGATGTGAAAGTCCTTGCAGAAATAAAATTACACCAATTTGAAAACCAACTGGAAAAAAATCATGAAATAAAAATACACCTTACAAACCACATCTAAGTGGCTCAAAAAGTTTCTGACCTGCAGTTTACTGGAGGATAGTAGGATATTCTTGGGAAGAATCATTGCATGATTTCATTATATTTGTTATAATTTTCTTATACATTTCCATTGGCATCCCACTATGAGACATTGTCAGATGAATTTTTATTTGAGCAACTATGTGCATTCTTGTATACTTATGAAACTGGATAGCATTTGTTTACATTTAAAGATGCAATTTTTTATCTATTTTTTATTTTATTTTTTGAGTACGGAATGTGTTACTGAGTTTTCAATAGTAAATGCTACAAACATAAAAAGTGCTTGAAAATGTATAGATACCACTGTATACCACATCTAATCCTAGACTTAGCTGTGTATTAATTCATGCCAAGGTTACAAAAGATGACAGTTAAGTGTTTTAGAGTGCCATGAACAAAGTAACCTCATCTGAAAATACAAGCAAAGCTACTTTACGAGTGAATTATGGTCTTTATCTCATGTTTAATATACTTATTTGTATAGAAGAGAATAGCATTCTGTAATTTATTACAATGAAATTATAACTAACGCTTCTACATTTTCTGTCTTCTATACATTGTGATTTTAGCTGTACAGAGTTAATGTTTAGATACAGCAGTAAATTTGAATCAGTCATTTTGAAAGTATAAGCTTTCCTTACTAAATTGTCAAGTGGAACAATATTCTTAATTATGATTTTTCATTATTACTATAAGTCCATCAACATTTTTGCTGAGCTTATTGGATGGCAAATATATAACCGTTATCATCCTTCCATTATTCTGCATTTGATCTTTGGAGTTTACTTTATTACCTGCAAAAAGAAAAAGAAAAAATGAACAATAAATTCCAGTTTTAGTGTAATACATCAGAAGAAATAAGAGATTATTTGGGCATGTGATAAAAGCTAAATGAATTTGGGAAGATAAACATGTGTTGGAATTTATAGAGTAAATGCTTCATTTGGTAAGGCTATTATAAATCACAAGACAAGAAAAGGCAACATATTTAGTATCATACTTTGTTCTATTCTACCACAGAACATTTATATCCATCAGAGAAACTGCATCTCAAATAGGATTTAAGGTGTAATTTATTTATAGGTGATAATAATGACAAACAAATCCTTAGTCTCACTGCACTGTGCAAGCTCAGAAGCAAAACTGAAAGGTGTGGTAAAATACAGTTTCAGCTCAATAAATATAACTATTTTGTGGTGCTCTTTCATTAAATGACTGCAATAATACATGGTAAATATCTTGCTCCACATATTTAATACTTTGTTTTCTGAACCTACAAGAATGACGTGTCATATCAGATGGTTGAGTCTGTGGTGAAGCGTTAAAAGGTGACAGATCATACTGTGTAGATGACTGCAGTACCAAACCTGCTGTGCCTTGTGGACTCAGTTTTTCGCATCAGAGACATATATATACTCTTTGATTACAGAATACTTGTTTATAATGAGAAACTGCTCAAGAATTGTATAATTTTAAATATTTTTATTAGTTTTTCAAAACATCTTTTTAGAATAGGTACAGAAATTACTGTAAAACCATTTTGTTCAAGATCCCAGCATCAAGGTTCCCATTTAACTTTTTTGAAACATAAAAATATTGCCAACCTGTAACTAAAAATTAGGGAAGGCCTGAACTGAAATATTTAGTCTTTGTACTTATTTATGAATACTAACAAACATTTAAGTTAACAGCATCATTTAACCTGTTTGCCTATTGGGTTCAAGGATGATTCATTCCAAGAAATCCTACTTTTAACAAAAACAACTAAACATATACTTAGATCATATTCTATTTCCTTGCTAACTACGACTAGTGTCTGCTTTGAAAATAGGCCCAGAGACATCCACGAAAGTACTCAAAGGGGAAGGTTCACGTTAAAAATCTAACCTTTAATAGAAACTATTCTAATTTTGCTCACGGTGTTCAGAACGTCAGTCTTCACACAACAAGGGGCAAACTAGCATTTGGTAAGTAGAATAAACTTTTTAGAAATACATTTGTGTTTATTGTCCTATTTTAGCTTATATGTAAACATTTTCAGAAAGAGACACATCCATATGTTTAATAAGAATTGCAACCTAATACTTTAAACAGGTAGTACCTTAATGCCTAGGTGCTGGAAGTCTACTATGCTGGAGACAAACTGAAGACTTTAATAGTGTGACAGGATCTTGAGGGAACGTTTCCCTCATACAAACACTAGATATAGAAAGATGTTGATCTAAGAATTCCACTGTCAGTTTCAACCTCTGTTTTAGCATTTTTTATTTTTATGCAGAGCTTGCAGCAGGCTGACATTATAAACCATTACAAAGAATTAGAATTTGAGATATTCTTCTTCAGAACATGGTGCCAGTTATTTAAAAAAAAAAAAAAAAAGAAAAAAAGGAAGACGCATCCAAGGACATCTATAATGTGACTAGAATTGGTAAATTTAGAAATAAAATGGAAAAAAAAATTGTTTAATTCTATAGAGGAAAGGAGGAGAGAAAGGACAGACTGAATCCTCTTCATTGCCATCTGATGTCTCAGGCTGTCTATATTGACAGACCAACAGCATCAGGGACCTTTCCCAGGCACTGGAACATGATTGCCTCTACTGTTAAGGGACTTTCCCCAGTGCAATTCCAGGGCACTTCGAAGCATTGCAGCATTCCCGGGACCACTTGTAATAGGCCATTCATAGTCACATTCATAGGTCTTTGGGTGGAGACCTTTTGGAGACTGCATTAGAGCAGACATGGGCCAGCCTGTAACAACTAGCCTCAGTGCCCATGAGTGTTCCTGGGAAGGTTTTTACTAGTGTAAATGTCACTTCAGACTATGCTACAGCTCAGTTAAATTTAGATGTCTAATCTGTAGATGTAAAAATGTGAATTAGATATTCTCTAGGTTCTTTTTACAGCCAGTGGAGAGAAATAATCAACTTTAAGTAATCTAAACTATTGTTAGTATCAGGTATATACATACACATCTTATATAACTTACTAGATATCTATTAAATATTGCTGTTATTTCAATAGCTTCATTGCCTCACAACTGGCATTCTGAGGCTAAATCTAGACTGCTAAATTGTATGTGTTCAGAAACATTCCCATGCATGGACACCAACTGACCCAGAAGAGCCAATGTTGTTCTACTAAACTCTATTACCCTCCCAAGCTGTGTAGCTTTCTCCAAACTGCTTATAGGTGATGTCTTGGGGGTGCTCTTACTCTTGAAGCTCCCTGAGGATTGCCTGGGTGAATGCAAGATGAGTGGAACAAAAACATGCCAAAGGCTATTTTCATACTTCAGTACTTGGGGAAGATCCCTAGCACAGCTTAAGTAACTAATAGAGGCAGCCCTAAGGTAACCGCATCTCTCCACTGAGTATAAAGGGAGCCTACAAAAGTAGTTCAGGTGTAGTTGTGACTAATATAGATACCTAGTAGATATTCTGTTTTCATCGTTCTCATTAAAAAGGCTAACTTAATTTGTACCTCATCTTCACACAATGCTTTTATCGTCTACAGCTTTTATAAAGCCTATGGTAATTTTTTTTTTTTTTTTGTTAACTTAAAATACTTATATTACACATTTTAAGAAGCCCTCTGCAAGTTTAAAATCTATAGATTATTCCAGTTTTTGTACAAGTGCTTCTCTTTGAGGTATGCAATGTTTATGAGTCTATTATGTCATTGTTTTCATAAAATAAGGAATCTTTCTTGTTGATGGAAAAGATCATAAAATATTTCAAACTAATTTTAACACTCATTCATCAAAGTACTCATGTAGATACACACACATACACATATACATACACACTTACACAGGGAAAGGTCAGCTTAGTACTTTTTCTTTTATGTCCTACCAAAAGTATTAAGATTACTTCCAATAATTTTTCCAAAAGGTAAGAGCCTGCATACTTGTCTGGCCACATAGATTGCATAACACTAGGAAACATTGCAGCAGTAAAAGAGCTTTGGAAGATCTTTCAGTGACTTCTATTCATCCTATAATGCTTGATTTGAAGTAGGCTAATCTACCGAATTAATGGCCAAAGATAAGAGGAAACATTGCACATTAGAGAGGAAAAAAAAAAAAAAAAAGACAACCAACTCAACAGAAATTTATTTGCCTCCGTAATGAGTCATCAGCTAAAACAGTAATTTATTTTATCATGCAAAAAGAATAATTTCCCCTCTCCTTCCTTCCTTCTGTAAGTTTTCACTTTCTATAAAAAGAGGAAACAAAATATACCTAAAATCATGTTGCAAAGACAAGCTGAAAGTATTGCTAGAAGTCTTAAGGGAGACAATGTTGTCCTTTAAACAGGTTTGTGCACAAAGATAATGATGTCTTATTTTTGTGGAATTTTAATGAAAATCTCTCTTATAACATCAAGATTTACACTGTAAATTTGTTGTTCATTAACTGGGATAGCAGTAATGGGTAGTAAAATTGTGGGAATACAGAGTCTCTAACCAAGTACTCAAAACACCCAAGTACGTAATTCTAGTCTTCTGCTGTCAGAGATCTGGGACATAAATTTTATCCCTTAATAATATAAACACTATCTTAAAACTCTTTTTACAATTTTAATCTTTTCTTCTTTTTGAAAGGCTGTTCAGTACTTTTTAATTTTCATAGTTACAAAGAAAATCTTCTAATCCATGACCTTATTTATCTGTTTCTTCTTGTGCACTGAGCTTAAATCATTCTTCCCCCACTGATCCTCACAGATCTTTAAGAAAACAGCCGTATCATTTCTTAATTTTTTGCTTTTCCCAGGCTAGAGAAACTAAACAGTTAAAACCATCTTAATCCTTCTTTGGATCTGTTCCATTTTCAACTCATCTTTCCTGAATGTGGGTGTATGTAGCTATTCATAATATTTCAGATGAAGTCTCACCATTATTTTCTGCAGTGAAATTAATAATTCTCTGTCTATCTAGGGATTATTCTGAGGCATTCTAAGGTCAAACTTGCCCTTTCCACAGTCTTCTCAACAGTTGCTTAGTCATTCCAGATGAAATAAAATACCTAATTCCTTACTTGCTACCAGAAGGATATTTATCTCACATAAGAAAGTACACAAAAGAATGATCATGCATGCAGAGCTATTGAACCACATTCTTTTTTTCTGTCCTTACAGTCTTCAAGGTCATATAAATTTTATTGCATCATATTACAGCCTTCCTTTACATTGATAGTCTCAATTGCATAAACAACAGTAGCAGATTCTGCCTTTTTGTGCTTTAGTAGTAAATACTAAATAAAAACTTCCCAAAGAATAAGCCTTGATGATTTTGACTAAAAGAAATTCCTTCCGGCTTATTGTTCTGAATTTCACCTGTTATCTCATTCTTAAGTAGTTCTTCTCAATTCAAAGTTCTTCTTGTCCTAATCTTTATCATTTTACATGAAAAATTATATATTTTTAATGTTTAATGCAGCACTGTAACAAATGTTTAATGAAATTCATATATATATATATATATATATATATGGATTTCTCTTTCATTTGAGCAGAAAGTTAGCAATCTTCTCAGGAAAATATGTTCAGTTTATTTGGCATGATCAACTTTTGTTACACTTATACTGAATTTTAGTTAATTTCCATTTATTTTTATGCCTTTAGGATAAATTATAATTAAAAGAATAAATAAAAATATGTTGCTGAAACAGAACTGGTGCGACTCTAGTCAGACGGATCATCATTTTCTTAGGGTTTTTTTTCGTTTTGTTTTGCAATTTCAAATTAGACCCTCCTAGGTGTATATGTTTTACATGCATGCATTCATGTTGGTGCAAAACTGATAGAAATTAAGAATTTAGTTTTGAGACAATATCCCATCTATACATAATGTCAAACACCAGTCATCTCCACTTCTTTATATATTTACTTTTAATTCAGAGTAAAGCAATAATTAGCTGTTAGAGTAAAGAGAGATACAGATCTCGGATAGCTCATCACTTCCTTGCATTCTTTTTTTCAAAAAGTTAAAGATATGTAATATTTTCTCTTCTCCTTTAAAGCAGTCATGACCTTTTATAGCTACAAAAAGTAATCACTTCCTGCTGGATAAACTGCAGGAATTTACAATTTATTCTTTAATGAAGAACACAATTCTTTCTCCTAGATCTGAACTTCTATACTCATAAAGGCACACAGGTTAAAAAATTAAACTTGGAACCCTCTTTGGAACTCTCTTTCTAAGAGAAAGAAAGCTAAGGGGAGTTGAATATCAGAACTAACTAACACTCTTTAAGAGTAGATACTAGTTACTAGTACTACTGAGCTGGAATACGTGTAAATTATTCCAAAACTTAATGTTCCTGTTCTTATCTATTTTTCTTATCTATTTTTGAATTGTAGGAAAAAAGATACATTACTAACCATTTTTTATCTTACAATAGCTTAATGAAAATCATGATGAATAATGAAAATTATGATATTTAAATTCATAAATGTGTAGGTAGCCACTGCAACACACAGTGAGTTATACCTAAAAGAACAATAGTTTTTCATCAAAACTGCAGTACAGAAAGAAACAAGAACAACTAGAAAAATTCTCACTCAAAGAAACTGTAATTAAGGCTTGCTGGTAGTTGCAAATTCAAATACTCAGGGGTACCAAAGATATTCCTGTACACATAACTTAAATTATCCTTGTATAATTGTTTGCCTATTCAAATCTTTCCTGCCAATTAAATTGTCACATTATAATAAAATAGCTACAAGGGAAGCATCCTAATTAATATCCATCAAAATTAGAACAAATATTGTTAATGCATTCTCCTAGAGGGGGCGTTGGAAGGTCTTTTGTAAATGTTCATACCGGAGGAGGTAAAGGTGAAGTAGAAAGGCACTTATTTCAGTTTGAATATCCCTGTCTCAGGGGTCCCCTATGTAAAATGTTTCCTTATTTTTAGGTGGAGGAGCTCAACTTGAGTTTACAATGAAAAGTATTGAAAATAAAATTCAAGGTGGCAAAACATAGGCCTTCAGTGAGAAAATTTGCATGTATTAGCGTAGTATGTCGTCCCAGATAAATATTTAAGAAATCAGGCCTGCAAGCTATGTCTGTGCTGCTGAAATATACAACCCAGGCTGCAGAATTGGGTGTCTAAGCTGTTACACAGGTCTTGTCTCTCTAGCACTTAGTCCCTGATAATGCCTGGTCATCATTTCAGAGAGATGATTTAGGGGTCACTCTCAGCAGATGGTATAGACAAGACCATGTTCTTTCCAAGGAGAAGAAAGTTCAGTGAAAAGGGTATGAACTGTGCTTTGCCTCAATGCCAGAGAATGGTCCTTGGCCCCATTTAATTTGCTAATGTAGATATAGAATCCATATAGCCAAACTGATTTTATATAACTGTATATATGTAAATGAGGTATGAGACATACCTTTTCAGGTTAATGAATTCCCTAGGCTCGTCAGTTAAGAGAAAGAAAAAAGAGAAAGAAATAGAGAATAATTTAGCCCATGTGAGAATCTGATTATTCTCTTAAGATAATTTACTGCCTTCATTGGCTCCAGAGGATAACCAGGGACTTCTTCAAAATTAGAGCTGTGGTCACTTTAGGCATTGAATTAATTGTTTTCGAGGAGGTGGGATGAATCAAATCCTTGATGACCAGTTCTGCCATATTCAACAATCACAATCAGTTCAAGAGTTCTTATTTTTCACGTGACCCTGCTGGTCCCAAACAGCAAGTTCAGTCTGACTTCAGCCTTGAGGCAGTTAAGTGAGTAAAGTATATATATTTTTGCTATATCAGCTAATGCAGTCAGTGTTAGTAAGTAACATCATTGTATCTAGTGAATAATAAGATTAGAATACAAATCTGGAACAGAATAAGAGCAAGTAAAAATCAACGTAGGTATTGAAAACCTCACCTATGTAAAATTTACAATTGTAAGATTAATTATCACTTCTGTTAGCTTGACTTACGTATCAGAATTCTTGCTTCTAGTTTCACAAGGACTTTATTTTGTAAAGAAAGATTTAAAACCCAATACTTTACTGAATAACCAAAAAATCAAAAGGCGTTTTACTTGGACAAAGAAGGAAGACTGTGTCACAAAGTTTTGTGAACCTTTTTCCCACTGGTTTAACAATTTTTCTCTCTGATCTTATCTGCAGTTTTGCAGAAGTAGTAGAACTAGCTGAAAAGGCTGTAGTTTCATCTTCTGATGGTCATGTTTCATTAAAGTCTCTCATGACAGAGTAAATTACTGAAAATTGTGATACAACGAAAACATGGAAGCTGTTTGGATAGTTTTTACTTTGATTTTGTTTCTAAAATTAATGTTAATATATAAAAGTTCCTGTTTTAACATTATTAAGTTCAAAAATCTACTTTATCAAAATGTAAAATTACATTTAGCTAAATTTCAAAATGAGTATTTTTGTCCATATTTAAGAAAAAATATTTGGAAAATGTTGGACATTCATGCCACCATGGAATTAAAAAGTGCACTAGAACTGAGAATGAAGATAAATGTTTTGACATTGCTCAACCTCATTTGCTCAATTACATGAGTTTTTCCATATTAAAATATTTTATTGAAACAAGTTAACTGTGTTGAGAAATACTTGAGCATAATAAGTTTAATTTTAGAGAAGGGTGGTTGTGATATTAATTATAACAGAGGAGATATATAGACATCCTTGTCCCCACAAGTCAGAGTGGTCTGAGATGAAAAATTGTTCTGTATGTTTCAGAAAAAGAGCTTCAATAGTTTGCTGTAGATTCCAGGTTAGTGTCCTAATTTTGTGTATGAACTAAAGTGTCCCACTTTATGCAAACATCTTCACTTTTCTAAAGTAATATCAGGTTTTTATCTAAAACATTTGCTTTTCTCCTAGAAGCCCAAAGAAACAAAATGAAACTTTTTGGTTTTGTGATAATATAGAATATAAGAAATTTCAAGCTTCAAATCTGGTATGAGCTAAAGATAATTTCTTCTACTTTTGTCTGCAAAAATATCTAGTATTAAAGTATCAGTCTTTTCTTGTTAACATTTAAAACTTCATGAAATGAAACGATATATTAAAGTACAAGTTTTAGGATGAGAGGAAGAAAAGCAATGAAAATAAAGTTTTCTTATTGTTAATATGTGTAGAAATCTTAGGGGAAAAGATTTCTTCCTGGTATCATCTTTAATACAAGTTACATTAAAATAAAATTTATTTACAAAAGTCAAATATAGACAGAGCTGAAAAGTTTGTAAGAAAGAGAAAAAGCATAGCAATATTCATCAATTATTTATATTAGTTCTAAAGCTTTTCTCTCAATTTGCATGATCTAGTTGAAGAGGTGAAAAACTTTCATAGTTGGATGCAGATCTGGGTCCTATCCAGCTCCACAGAGTTACTTTCATGGAAGACTATTGGAATTTGGAAAAATCTATTTACATTTATAAACAAAATCTATCTTTAAGAATTATTTAGATCCTGTTATAGATCTGCAATTACTGCCTTCCTGCTCAGTGAGAAGTTCTGTTTATAGCTATCTTGGTGCTTGGTTAAACTGTAAATCGATTCTAAGGCAGGAGGCCTTTTCCTACTAGTTAAAATCCCTAAATGAGGCTTTTCACATTGTGAACTTAATAGTCCATATAAATGCAACTTACTAATAGTACATTCTTACGCTTTATAACTGGGGTTAATATACACAGCATAATATTGTCTTTTTTTAGCAAATAAAACTAAAAGTGAATCCTTTGAGAGGATAATGAATCTGGACATATCTGCCCCCAAATTCTGTTTGTCAGCAGTATGAGGAAAGCAGCAAGGAGAAATAAATCTGATCTCTATTTAGTGGATGCCTCTGAAAGTAATCACATGGAAAGAATCACGGAATGGTAGAGGATGGAAGAGGCCTCTGCAGATCATTTAGTCCAAGCCCCCTGCTTGAGCAGGGTCACCTACAGCATTTTGCCCAGTTCAGTTTTGAACATCTCCAAGGATGGAGGCTCCACAACCTCTCTGGACAACCTATTCCAGGGCTCGGTCACCCTCACAGTGAAGAGGTGTTTTCCTGTGTTGAGATGGAATTTCCTGTGTCTCAGTTTGTGCCTGTTGTCTCTCATCCTATCACTGGACACCACTGAGAAGATCCTGGCCCTATTTTCTTGTACAATGCGGGGATTTTTGTTGTTACGGTTTAGCGTTTACGGTGTTTCTCTAATGGTCATGGTTTTTCTTACTACTTTTTGAAGGAGTATCAGAAATATTAAACCTCATGAGAGGCATTGTGATCAGGTAACTGCACAAAAGAAGGCTAGGGAGTGTTGCAATGCCAATCCAGTCAGGTTCACTCTGTTCAGAATTGGATCTCCCTAGAGCAGGTTTGCCTTGGAGAAGCCCTTGGGAGTGATTTGGAACACAGTCAAAGACAGCTAATATTTAGGCAAGTTATGTCCAAAATACCAAGGTGTATTTTGGATATGCCTGTTTTCATTGTTGGTGATATTTTGTAGCCACATTTTGTTCACTTTATCTATCTATTACGTTGTTCCATGTTGTTAACTATCCTATTATTGATGCGTTAACTCAACTGGAAACCCAAATATTTTACATTATATACAGGATAATAAGCTTAAGGCATCAATGGAAACAGCAGTAATTACAATGAATAAAATCTAATAAAAAACAATTAGAAAGAATATTTTGTAAGTTAAAAAGCAAATGTAAAAGTGAGTTATGATATAAGCAGAACTTTAAAGAAAAGCTCAGTGTATCTGCTTTGACCTTTTAAACCACTGTCCTTAAAACTACAGTGTATGTGCAAACTCTATAGTTTCCTTTCAGATAACAGGCTCTCTGACTTTGTTTTGATAATAATATAATAGTTGTCATCCTGTTACTTTAGATGAAATGCAAATGGACTTTTGAAGTTTTGTCCTTAAATGAGTGGAACTTAACATATCCCTCAATTACTGTATGAATAGTATGTCATTCAGAAATGCCTGACTATTAAAACTGTGGTACTTACTTTTCCCTTGCATTATTCTGGTGCATGTAAGTAACTCATAAAAAGATGGCGAAAATATCAGAAATCATCAGTTATACATACACAGTGTATGCATGCATTATGTACATAGCCTGAAACTATACCATGGATCAGGGCAGAGAACTGTTGGTGACTGTGATCACCAAGATAACATGAACAAAGACTAATAAAAAACTGAAGGTTTAAATAAGATACATTGTTGATAAGTCTATATCAAAAATGTTATGAAGTGCAACATTTTTTTTAGCACTGGGGAGCAGTAGAGGTTTACCATCCCATTTAGTTTCCTACCAAAAGGTTGATGACACAAGACCATCTGAAGACTGCTTTTAAAGTGTGAATTGAAGATGCTTCCTGACACAGGGACTAAATTTAAAGCATATTACATTATTTATAAACATGTATGTTAACAACTTTGCAGCCAAATTTTAATTCTGCAGGAACCTTGAAGAACCCTCACAGACATGGGAAGAATTTTGTTTCTTTTGCACTTAAACTTGTTGTTCAAAAAGAAACAAGAAAAGAGTACAAAAGTTTTGCATATAGTATCTAAATATGAAATAGGAATTTCCTACTGAGCCCATAACTGTATGTGACTGTAGAGCTTATGTACAGTCACATGGGGAAAAATTAAGCACTTCTAGGGGAAGGTTCTAAGAAAATTGTGTTCCAGAGCAGTACAGCCACCAGCTGAGCACAGGATTTCAAATAATGTCCTTTGGGGCTGGGGTGGAGGGAGTGAAAATGTGAAAATTATTATGTGGACAGTGTTTATTAATATTATACTGGAGCTTATACTGCTATGCCTTCATTTCACCAGAATATTTAGTTCAACGGGCACATTTGGTAAAGGAGATAGAAGATACAGGGAACCCTTAAAGAATTCAATAACCAGGCATAAATGTTTAATGCTTTTCAAAAATCAACTTCATATTAATTCAAAAAAATACAAAAACATAGTTTAAAAAAGTAAAAAATAGAGATTAGATATTAAGGATATAAGGACAAAACTGAAAACCAAAAACAAGTGATTATAAGAAGCAGATGAGCCTGTTTTTATAAAACGCCTTAATGAAGGAGTCCAGAACAGAAATATCTAAAGCCACCTCTGGACTTCTTATCAAAAGCATTTTGATTGCCATGCTTTTTTATCTACTTTATCACGATGTTATGACTGGTAAATTTTTTAAATTTCAATTTACTAAGTGCATTATAAGGGTTATTTCAGCTGGCCAAATACTCAAAGCAAATTCAGAGTAAGTGTCTGAATTTTAAAAAACAATACTTGGTGTACTGGATTTGTTTTCTCTATTTTTTTTCTTTCTTTCTTTTCTTTCCTAGTGGATAGTACGTATCAGCTGAAATGTTTATAAAAATGGAACAGTATAATAATATTGGTATTATGATAATACAAAAAGAAAATTCAAGCTTATAAATGTGTATAGTGATAACTCCATTGGGTAGGATTCAGTCATCCACACACACACCCTTCTAGTGCCATTTTAGCCATCTTGTCTAGCATTCACTCAAGAAGAATTTAAGTCTCAAGTAGGTGGCATGTTGTAATTGTCAGTGCCTTGTAGATACCTTAGTAGGCATCCAACATATCTCAGACAGCATTGTACTAGTGTAGATACCTAAGCCCTGAACCCATTCTTTGCATTAACTAAGAGATCAAAATGGTCAACTAATTAGTATCATCTGAGGAATTTGGCCTTGTTTGCGAGGCCTTAAGGTATCAGAAGTGACATCCAGTTGTCCTTCCTGAAGGGCCTAGGTTACTGATATGTCCTATGTTAGGCCCATGAGGATGTCCTAGGTACCTCAGGCCTATATTCCCACTAACTATAACAAGAGTTTAGACACTTAGGTGAAATATATAGAATGTGTCCCATAGTTAGGAGGGTAACCTTAGATATTAATCCCACTCATAATCTGTCACAAATTTTTTTAAGCAGAAGGAGGAAGATGCAAGAATATTCTGTAATTTATTTATCTTGCAGAACTGTTAAGTAAAGGAAATGTTGTTGTTTGCTTTAACACATTACCTTCACTAAAAATTATTTAGCAACATTCTCTAGAAAATTATTTTGAATCACTTGCATGAACGAATTTTAGCTGCTCACCAGCACTTCCAAATAGAAGAATAAAACATGAACTGAAAGTTGTTTTCATCATTAATGTAAAGCTTACTTCACATAGAACCTAATACAACAATGAACTACTAGCTATTAAAATTAATTTGATATGTATCAAAATGCTATATTAACATAAACATCTTGTACTTTAATTAAAGTTATCAAAGCTGGTACAAGATAAGGATGAAACGAACAGCATAATTTAATAGAATTCCTGTTGACCACTTAGGAGCCACTTTTCTGTACTAATCATTCTAATTGTTCCAGAAAATTGAAAAGCTAGTTACAAAAATCAGTTTGGAAAAGCTCTGGGACCTGTGTCTATATTGGTGCATTAAAAGAAAAGGAAAGGTCATATTTACATCCAATCTCTATTTCATGGTCTTTAGCATTTCATGGTCATTAGTAATCATAATATTTTTTGTTGATTCTAACCACATTTTTCACTTTCTAGTGTGATTTGTAACCTACTACTTTTCATGAATTGCAAAACAAATAAGGAGAGGAGCACCCAAGTCATCAAGAGACTTTCCTAACAAGTATTTTTACCATTAGGATGCTTTCTAGCGTACAGCTATCCAAGCCTAATTATGAAGGCATTCAACTCAAGGTGAAGCTAAGAGAGCATAAGATGGAGGTGGAGAAAGACAGATGGCCAAGGAACTGTACGTATAAAAACTGATTCCTAAGAAATTCTCATGTTAGCTGTTTAAATGACAGTAAACAAACTATTACGTGAACGGTAAAGGTGGTACGCAGGCAGATTTGTACTGTGTGTAGCAAAACTAACATAGGTTTAGGAAATGGTATCCGTTTGTACTTCTGAATCCTTTTCAGTTTCAAACTCTGATCTGGAAGCAAATCCTTAGCAAAAAGGCAAAATATCACTGTCAGGTGGTTCCATATCATGTCTCTTTGTGAGGTCCTGCGCCTTGACAAGTTTCTGACATTACTTGTTTCTCTTTTACAAGACAGAATAATGCATTTTAGTGCAGTACATTCTAAGTGTTGTTGGTACCTGTGCTAACAATGACCTCATAAGGACTAAGAAGTAAAAAACAAAATAAAACAAACAAAAAAAAAAACAAAGATTTTGATATAGAATCCTACGGAGCCTATAGAGGATTTAAGAGTTATGAGCAACTCTTGCAAACTTTTTTTTAATCACATTGTCATCTGTTTATGTTTGGCATTGTGAATTTTATCACTTTTTCTGGTAGCAATATGGAGAGATGAGTTATACTTGAAAAGTAGCTAGTAGGGGAAAACTTTCCTTTACAGCATTTTTTCAGGATAATGAAATACACCTATAATGTTTCCCTATCTCACTCGCAAATGAAAGAATGCATATGAATATTTGTAAGCACCCATATGTGTGCACACACACACATAGCTCTCTCAAGTTAGGTTTAGTTTATGTAGTCTGTTAGCTTCTCTGAAAATGTAGTGATATAGAAAAATACTCTTTCCCAATTGGCCCACAGAGAGTAGATACATTATAGATTTTTCAGCTTCCAAAGATGAATTTTTAATCTATCTTGGATGTGCAGCTTGTTACATTTTGGGGGCAGAAATTACTTAATTCGAACTGATACAGTGAAGCTTTACTTTACCAGTCTTAGTTATTAATATAATACATATGATTTCATTATATAACTATCTGCTATTTCTATCAATAGCAGAGTTAATTGCAGCAAGTGACCATAGTCATAATTCTCTACAATGTGTCTAGAAATAAAATATAGTTTAGTGGTAAGGCGCTTACAGTTTCTTTACTAAATAAACATAGGCTTGATTTCAATGAAAGTTACCATTATAAACAGAATATCTAACAGAGTGGCACATGTAACTCTTTGGCTTTAAAGTCCGTAACTTTAGAACACTGATCTTTCTTATTGCAAAAGACCCAAGAAGTATGTGTCACTCAGCTGAACTAGCATTTGAGGAATGGTTCATTACAGTGATTTTTGAAGGCTTCCTGAAGACTCAAAACATAATACCTTTGTCTTGTGATTCATATAGTTCTCTGTCACTGGCAGACCTCTCCCAGTATGTCAGTGAAATAGACAGAAAATATTTTTCAACTTTAGAAAAGAAGGAAAGAAACAGAAATCCTCCAGCCTCCTCTAAAGTGTTACAGTTGTTGTATTATATACAATTTAAGGCACTTAGAAGTTAGTGAATGTGTGATAATATTAATAGAAAATTGCCTGGGTTTCTCTCACTATTCTTAACTCAAAGTACTCCTATAATGGAAAAAGTGTGTGTTATTTTTATTGTATGCTTATCAATTTCTTCTCCTCCCCCATGGTGCCTTCTCTATTCCTATGTGTTTAGCTATCAGTCAGACTTTGAGGACTTCAATTAATATTTCATTTGGACGCACCTCTCATCTTTCACTGTTTTACAAACAGCTATACTTTAATGAGTTAGACTTATCTGGCTGGATGAAAGTAGAGTTTTTATTTTATTTTTATGTCAGAGCTCTTGTTTATCCATTCTCTGATCTTATCATCACCTTCTCCACTATTAAGGTTGAGGTGTGGGATCCATCTTTCTCTGTAATAACTGTCCTATGTCCTAGTTTTGCTAATGCAAAACTTGTGACTATTTTTTTGACCTAATTTTCTTTTACAGCCAAGCCATTTCTTTCTATCTGTGGGCTAAATTATTGATACAACCTCCTCTGGTGTGTCCTCATTAATAATTATAAATTCACTTGTTATATTTTTCTCTACAGCTACTATGTCAACACATAAAATAAAAATAAATCTATTCAAGCAGTAAAGCAGAATGATTTTAAGCAGCAGTAATTGAAGAAAAATATTTTAAAATCAGCAGTTGTAGCTTCCTGTACATATATGTATGCACATAGATCACCCAGAAAACTTTTTAGATTATCAGTTTAGACTTAAAGTAAAAAAGGAAGAACATTGAGGACGTGAGAAAATTAAGTAATATTGTTTTAATATTAAACATTTGTAAACAAAATGTCCAGGTAATTTTAGCACTGCCAGCCTGATATTTATTCCTAGCAAAATATGCAATGTTCAGCTCAGAATTCAAAAGCTACGTAGAATAAGCATTGATAAACATATGTCTGTAGGAAATAGCTCTTATCAGGAAAATCTGATATTTTCAACAGCAGTGTAAGTTTCATTGAAAAAAGGAATAGTGTTGATTAACAGGGTGTTTTTAAGGGCTGATAATGTTCATTTAAGTTTAAAAAATTGAGCTATTCATAAGTAACAATGGGTCAGAATAACACCTTCACTGGATTCACCTTCAGTGGAATTTCTTCAGTTTAATTTAATAGTAGAAAAAAAAAAAGTTTAACAAGCTCCAATGATGTGAAGGTAAACTAATTCAGACTTAAAATGAGGTGAAGATGTTCACCAGATAAGTTAGTTAACCTTCTGAAGCTATCAGAACTATAATGGAGCACCCCTCTTCATCTGAGACTTTGAAATTAAAGGCTGTTTTTTGTTTGTTTGTTTCTTTGTTTTTTCCTTGTCTAAAAATCTGCTAGTAACATTGCATAGCTTGTGATACACAGTAAAACAGATTTTTTGAATTGTCCTGTGAAAGGGTATTGTAAAATCACAGAAAGATGGATGCTGCATAGTCTTGAAATCTCCAGTCCTAAATAAGGTGATTTGCATTTCACATGTAGACTTTGGCAAAATCTCTTCACGGTAAACATTCTGAATATTGAAAAATATCATCAATACTTTTCAGCATGTATCATATCTAGTTTTAATAATATATTTTAAAGATGCTGCCAGGATCGAGAGCAGACTGAAGCATAAATGCAGAAATGAGCTAATAAGTTATGGAATGCCACATTAGCCAAATACCACTGAAGAAAAAAATGATACAATAATCGTCAATAGCATGTAATGTGCTTGTAGTAACCACAGGAAATGTGAGACAAATTAAGAATTTTCTATTTAATTATAAATTTCCTTAGCCAGAGAAAACTAATAAAGTACCATTTTTCAGTAAGAGAGAACAAAATTCAATTAAAGCACAATTACTGTAAATACATGACAACTATATTATATGTTTAATTATCTAAGACCTGATCTGGAAGCCTCCTGAAGGAATATTTTCTATTAAAGTCTGTCAGATCATCAACATTAAAGGCCACATACACAAAAAGATATGAGCCTGAGGACATTCGGGGGCATAATATCTATTTCAATGGTCTGAATATGAAGACTGAAAACACATCTCTAATTTACTCTGGAGTGTCAGGTACCTACAAATTCAAATGAGGATTGAATTCACCATTACTGGCACAAAATGCCTAAGCTAGTTGATAGAAAGCACTTCTGGAAGTGCTTCAGGGAGTTTCTGAAGTGCTAACCCTCTAGGGGTATTTCAATTCCTACCTGAAAGCTTACAGTTAGACACCCACAATTGCTTATGTCTGTAAAGGTCAGACAAATTACAGCCTGAAAATTTAGTATTCCTCTCCACTGATAACAAAAAGGTCTAGTTCAGATGTAAACATCTATACAGGCAAAGGTATAAAGTTATGTGATATAAGATCTATCATTTTTCAAATAATTTATATACACATGTGTATGTATGTATGTATGCATGCATGTATGTATATTTAAAGAAAAAACTCATAATTTCCAAAAGATACAATTTAGCCAGCAAGGATCCTACCTTAAGGATATGAATACCAGAGGATTTTAAGCCTGTTTAATTTTGCTAAGTGGTGGTAATTCTTGGTGTATCGAACAGCAGGAAATGAGGTGTGCAGAGAAATTTACTGATTTTATGCTTAAAGTATTCCAGATTTAAATCGTGCTTGTCCTATTTTCACAGAATGACTGAGGAGATCATCTAGTCCAACCTCCCTGCTCAGGCAGGGTCACCTAGGTCACGTTGCACAGGACTGTGTCCAGATGGCTTTTGGAGGAAGGAGATACTACAACCAACCTCTCTGGGCAACCTGTTCCAATGCTCTGTCACCCTCACAGGAAAGAAGTTTTTCCTCACGTTCAGATGGAAATGCCTGTGGTTCAGTTTCTGCCCATTGCCTCTTGTCCTGTTGCTGGGCACCGTGGAGAAGAGGCTGGCCTCATCCTCTTGACACTCCCCCTTCAGATACTTGTACACGTTGATGAGATCCCCTCTCAGTCTTCTCTTCTCCAGGCTGAACAGGCCCAGCTCTCGCAGGCTTTCTTCATAGGAGAGGTACTCCAGCCCTCTAATCATCTTGGTAGCCCTCCGCTGGACTCTTTCCAGGAGTGCCATGTCTCTCTCGTACTGGGGAGCCCAGAACTGGACACAGCACTCCAGGGGTGGCCTCACCAGGGCTGAGTAGAAGGGCAGGATCACCTCTCTCCACCTGCTGGCAACACTCTTCCCAATGCAGCCCAGGAGACCATTGGCCTTCTTGGTCACAAGGCCACATTGCCGCCTCATGCTTAACTTGTTGTCCACCAGCACTCCCAGGGCCTTCTCTGCAGAGCTGCTTTCCAGCAGGTCAACCCCCAGCCTGTCCTGCTGCATGGGGTTATTCGTCCCAAGGAGCAGGACCCTGCACTTGCCTTTGTGGAACTTCAGGAGGTTCCTTTCTGCCCACCTCTCCAGCCTGCCCAGGTCCCTCTGAATGGCAGCACAGCCCTCTGGTGTGTCAGTCACCCCTCCCAGTTTAGGATCATCAGCAAACTTGCTGAGGGTGCACTCTGTCCCTTCCTCCAGGTCACTGATAAATGATATGAACAAGACTGGATCCAGGCCTGACCCCTGGGGGACACCACTAGCTACAGGCCTCCAACTAGACTCTGTGCTGCTAATCACAACCCTCTGAGCTCTGCCATCAGACAGTTCTCAATCCACCTCACTGTCCACTCATTTAACGTGCATTTCCTGAGCTTGCCTACAAGGATGTGAGGAGAGACAGTGTCAAAAGCCTTGCTGAAGTCCAGAAAGACAACATCCACTGCTCTCCCCTCACCTACCCAGCCAATCATTCCATCATAGAAGGCTATTAGATTGGTCAAGCATGATTGCCCTTTGGTGAATCCATGCTGACTACTCCTGATCACCTTCTTGTCCTCCAGATGCTTAGTGATGACCTTCAGGAGGAGCTGTTCCATCACCTTTCCAGGGATGGAGGTGAGGCTAACAGGCCTGTACTTTCCTGGCTCCTCCTTCTTGCCCTTTTTGAAGACTGGAATGCCATCAGCTTTCTTCCGGTCCTCAGGCACTTCTGCTGTTCTCCGGGACCTTTCAAAGATGATGGAGAGTGGCCTAGCCAGCGACATCAGCCATATTTTAAGCCTCTGAGTCCTTTTGAACTCTCCCATTAGAGACTTAGTCTCTAGAAGTTGTAAGATTGTTTTGTATTAGGAGCCACGAAGTCCACATTTGGTAACAATGGTACTCTTGAAGCTCTTTCTCTCTTTGTTTCTCTCTGTAACCAAAGTTGAAGTTGCCTGGCTGCCCTCTAGACTCCCCTATTTGAAACGTGGATGACCGGTGTATTACTGTAGAGGAAAAATATATCTTCTTTGTGGTCCTCCAATGTATATAAACCTCTGTGGATTTCTAGAGCCAACATTCAAACTCTGCCTACGATCACAGTCCTCAAAACAAAGATGAGGGAACTCCAGGGAACGTGAGAAAGAAGATTTCAATTCAAAACGCTAGTTCTGCCATGTAGCCGGTTGATGGCTATGCTTTGGCAGGCTGAGACCTAAAAGATAGACATACTTCTGTCTATATTCTCTCAGGAGTACCAATAGTCACAAAAAATCTGACAGATCAAAATATTCTTTCTTTCTTTCTTTCTTTTTTTTTTTTTTTTTTAACAGACAGAACTGCTAAGAGCTGCAAGAGCAGGATTCATCTAGGTCCTAGATATGCTAGCCTTAATCTATGTGCTCAGATTCCATATGTGTCTTACAGCTACTTTGGGAGATCTGAGAGCCTGGATGAGGGAAGAGAAATCCCCTTTTTATTCAAAAGCCCACCATTTAGAAAATCTACTGCATTTTTTTTTTTAACAAATGCACATTCACATTCCCAGGATAATAACATAAATTGGGATACACAGCTGTTATATTGGTAGCAACACATAAGAGAGTGAAAGATTTTTTGCCTGCAAAAAATGTAGACTAAGTTCCTAACTCAGTATTTAGGACAGTCAATGCACAGAAATTTTGGATTCCTGCCCCTGTTCTATGGATGCTTTATTTGTTATTTATTTAATAAATAGTCCTTAAAAAATATCAAAACGGTGGCATTCAGGTGCCTGAACATAATTGTCAATGTCATCTTAGATGTCATTGTAGCTATCACTCCAAAAGAATACTAATGTCCTGTAGGTCCTGTGTCATATCTGCTAGACCCATGAGGATGTCTCAGACACCGTAGAACATCGTGTATGCTACTAGATTCAGGAGCTTAGGCACCTGAATGCTTTCCAAAAAGTTTCTGGAAAAAGGTCTGAAAGACAAAGCTCATTATTTACAGGTGAACACCTTAAGCACCAGGCCAAGAGTCAGGGTAGCAAATTTTCCTTCTGTATCCCAGTGAATTAGTAGGTATCCTAGACAAAACAGGAGAATTTTATGTATCCAGTAAGTACACCCAATCCATTCCCACAAAACACACCATAAAACTGAGATTGGCCCTGATTGTTAGCAATCTTTTATGGAGAATGTTAAATTCCCTCAGGCAAAACATAGTGTCAAGTTCACCATGATGAACGTGTTCTATCTATGCAAAGGTCATTTATTTTCTCAGAAAACTATTGTGTAAGCATTCCAAAATACTTGGCTAGCTATATGTTATGGGGAATCTCATGTTTAAGTAAGGTTACAGGCTTATTAACATTTATTTTTGTGGCTCTAAATTAATCACTTGTGAAACTAGGCGTTAACTTATGCAAATAAGGTGCATTCAATAGGCTAGGAAGATATCTCACTGTGAATTTTGATGAATGAGCAGAGCCTTAATGATTTGCCAAAAAAAAAAAAAAAAAAAGTAGCCTTATTTGTTGATAATGCTTCTAGGTAGCTATTTTCTTTTAAAAAGTCCAACAGCTGTCAGTTGTTTATTATTCATATATCTGTTATTCAACAGTACATCTATTAATTCAAACAACAAATTTCATCTTTAAAAAATTATGCCTGCTCACATTACTTCATAAATATTCCCCTCTCCTTTTTGTCAGTTTAAAGTTAAGACAATGCTATTTTCACTTTCATTTCCCACATAAAAACATAACATCTACTATAACATTTACATTACATTAAGAATAAGCAATTAAACATTTCAACTTAAGGAACTCATAGGTTAAATTCTTCAATTCTACCTTTTGGTACTTAAGCCTTAATAAATGACTAGTCTTCAGAAGTATAAATTCGACAAGTCAAACTGGTATAATCTTCCATTGATAGATGTTGTATCAGAATGTGATACTAACTGAGAAAAAAGAAAACAAAGGGATTTCTTGTGGTTAATTATCTTTTTACCATGAATAAGTAAAACTCATTTAGCTCTTAACTTCAAAATGTTTTACAATAGTAGAAGTCTGCTGTCTGAAGTGGATTATCAACTGTGAGCCGCTCTGATCAGTATATTGCAAGATGAGAATTAGATGAATTTTTTATTTGTTCAATGTGTATTGGAAGCCACTAACTGTAACTTGGCTTTATGCAAAGAGATCTGACATTTTTAATCATGAATAAACTGGGTTTTTTTAGACAGAGACAATATTCCTTCCATAGACTCACATCGCTTCACTCTGCTGAATCTATAAAGTTTAGACATACGCTTTACAGAAGTGAAAATAGTGTTATCCTCTGGACATTCTTATAGATCTTAACTGAGTTTCTTTTCCAAGAGAACTAAAAAGAAAATTGTATCTAGTGAAAATACAGTACTTTTTACTCTCCATTATAAACTATGGTTTCATCCCATTCTTTCCTTCCTGAATCAAACTAGTTTGGAAGATCTAAATAGAAACAATGCAGTCTCATCTACAACAATATGAACAGCCACGGTGATCAATTAATAGTATTTTTAAGAAAAAAATATTTTTCATCATTGTTGACACAGTCCTAAGTCATAAAAAAATTAAAAAATGGGCTTAAAATGATGCACTGTTAAAGAGGGGATAATGTAATGCTGTTACCACTGCTTCAGCCCTCTTTAACTAAACACTGTAAAAATATCTGAGACATCTTCACTTTATCTAGGGGAGGCTTTCTCCAGCACAGTCTCACAGTCATCTCTTGTGTGCAGTCTTTCATACTCTATAGTATACATGGACAGAAATATAGCATTCACAAGGGTTGAGGATTAGGTAGAACTGGAAACCAAAGATAGCCATTTAAAATCTTCTATAATCCTTAAAAATTTCTAGGTAAGCTTAAGACCATAACAGCTTGTATTTCCCCCCATCAGAGTTTTCTCTTGTGTTTCAAGTACAGAACGTTGACCCAAACTCATATTTTCAGGAAGACTGCTTCAGATTTTTCAACGTCTGGAATTGATAATTTTGAGTATATTAAATGGATATGTAAAACACCAAGATGAAATAAAAGCCATAGGTCACATTCTTTTAGTTTTGGCATTCATTTGCAATTCAAATTTCATTGCAAAGCACACTATCGATCATATGTTTCATCTCAAGTATAGTTATTCCTATACATTTTATTCTTCCTTTTTAGATGCTTAATTAAATGCAATACATCTCTTTTACAACACTATTTTTGAAAGAAGATTTTTAGGATTTCAGAGAACATGTAATTTTATCATCAACTACAATATATATTAAATATATACAAATATATATATAGTATTCCTCTATTTCTCATTTGTATTCCAGTATCCAAAGGAAAAAAAAAAAGACTAATATTTGCCTTACAGCACTAATTTTTTGAGCTAGATAGAAATCTTTTTTGAAATAGACAGTTTGCAGATGCAATGTATTAGGTGGTATGTCTTCCTCTGTATAATTTAATGGATCAAAGGTTAGTATTCTCTACAGATGTAAGATGTACATCTATATAGATGAAAGTCCTTGGCCACAAAAAGTTTAATTTTTCTTAATATAAACTACTCAGTGTCTGAAAACAGGCTTTCATTTCTAAAGTTGTATTTCTCGCCCACTGGCAAGTAAATTTTTGCAGACATAAAAATCTTCAGAAAGGGAGAAAAATGAAGCTGAAAGAGACTTGAAATGATTATTATTTTTTCTAAACAAGTCCTTGATCATAATCACCTAAGCCAATTTAATTTTGTTTTACCTATTATTTAAAATTAAAAAAATCCACCTCCAAACAAATTTTAAAGCAGTTCATTCTACTTCTAACTATTATTGCTATTAAAGATTTTTATCTCAGTTAATTCTGGCTTGCTGTATTTTTTTCTCATTAATTCCTGCCCTTTTCACTATGGAAAGCAAGTTACTTCCCCTTTCTTTGAAACAGCCTTTCACATACTTGAAGATGATCATGTCTTCTCTTTTTCAGATAAAATGACAAAAAATTCTGGTTTTAGTGTATTTTGCCAAAATATATGGAAAGATAAGTCATAACAACCTTTCCAAGGCTCTGCTTCTACGTGAAGGAGATCTTCCTTGGTCAGGCAGTGAATGGTTAGATAGGAACAGTAGGTGTTCCAGCTATTAGCTTAACCATTCTGGTGCCTTACCACTTAAAAATCTGGTCTTACTAAGTATAGATTCAATTCTTAAAAATATATACAATTCCTATCTACTTTAAACAGTATTTTAAGCCTATTGGCAGAAAATTGTGTCAGCATAGCCAGGAATGCTGGGAATGCAAAAAAAGACACAAACTTGGAAAGCTGTTTTCTAGTCATGTTCTTCACAGAACAGCAGAAACTATAACTGGAGTGTTATGTTTCTAATGCCTCAGTGGAATAATTAAATTAAAAGAGACTGTTCTGCATATTAAAATACCAAGGGGAAATCGAAAATTTATGGATTTCTAATTTTGAATGGATATTGGAAATAAGTATGCCCATCAATTTAGTGGCATTCTCCAGAATCTCTTTACAGAATACATTAATCAAAAGTAATCTCAGTATGTTCAAATAAACAAGGAAATCTGAATGCAAATGAGTTCCTCCTTAGAAAGAACCATGAAAGAGTCTCACATATATGGGATTCTAATTACATATCCTTCAGGAAAAAGTGCCTCCCTTTTTTTAGTATACTGTACAGTTTTATTATCATAACCTAACCTGACAGTGCATTAAAGTAAATATTTCATTTCTCAGTAGAATTTCATATATGGGCAGATTTTTGATCACTTTTTTTTCCAGATTTACACAGTTAATGATAATGTTTTACTATTGGTGAACAGCAACATATTAGGAAGAAAGTTTTTAATGTGAAAATAAAGTAGAAATTGGAAACGTCCAGTTTTCACCTTGTGGGTTTTACTTTGTTATTCACGGAAAACATTAATTGTATTGGCGGTACTAAAAACAAATTTGGTTTCCTGAAAACTTGATCTGTTTTTTTATGACGCAACTTTTGAAATTTTGGTCATTTTCTCTGAAAAAAATATTCCATATTTATTGCTTAACTATCTTACTGAAATTTGTACCAGTCAGAGAGTAACTAGTTTCGAATGAGCGAGGCTGCCATGAGTGAAGTAATGATCACAGTCTCTGTATCATTCTCCAAATTCTATTTTTGAACCTCTAAATGTTAACAAGACCTTTAGTGCCTTTATTCTCTAGGCACCCCTAAACTTTTGGGGAGGTTGATGGAGCCTGGGGTACATAATATATGTAGCATTATGTAAATTATGCTACAATTGGATTATATGCTAATCATGGTGGAACAAACAGGTAGACATCCTAGACAAAGACATCTGTGGAGATACAAATAGACATCTGTGAAGGCTTCACCGGAAGGGCTCAGGAAGTCCATATTTCTGAAATGTCAGCTTTGGTCTCAAAGAGGTTGCCAGAGTCATCTTCTCAGGCAGGTACATTTTCAGTGTCTAGGTGCCTGTTTTCCTTATTAGAGACCCTGCATTCAATTTACACTACTGAGTTATGAAGCCGTAGCTGGACAGCAGTGGAGTACCTGTCTCGTTTGCATGAACTCTGACCACATTTGACATGGAGATAGAACATGCTTTTGATTGACTGACTACTAGATGACAATTAAAATCAAATGCAAATAAAATCAACAAAGATCAACAAAAGTAAATGCAAAATCTTGCATCTGGGGCAGAATAATAAGCTGGCACTGACTGGATAAAACGTAGTTTTGCAGAAAAGTACCTGGGGTGGATAGACAGTCAATCACAAGTCAGCAGTGGTCACTTGCATAAAAGAAGGCAAACAGCTTCCTGGGCTGTATTAGGAAGAGTGTTGCCAGAAGGCTGTGGGAGGTGATCCTTCCTCTCTAATCAGCACTGGTGAGGCCACATCTGGAACACTAGGTCCAGCTGTGAGCTTTGCAGTACAAGGACGTTAGTGTACAAGAGTCAGTCCAGGAGACAGCGATCAACTTGTATAAAGGGCTGGAGCTTTAGGGAACTGTGTTTGCTCAGCCTTAAGAAAAAGCACAAGGGGAGATAGTTGTCTATAAAGGATATAGAGAAAATGGAGCCAGCATCATCTCAGAGATGCACAGGAGAAGGACAAGAGGCAATTGCAACAATTGAAATTTCAATCAGATATCAGGAAAAATTTTTTCACCATGAGGATGGTTAAACACCGAAGAGGCTGCCCAGAGAGGCAGTGGAATCTTCACTCTGGGTGAGAGGGGTTTGGACTGAATGACCTGCAGAAGTGCCTTCCAACCCAAGTGATTCTATAATTCTGTAACACGGCTTGTGCTGCATCCTAGACAACAATATTTCCAACATTCTGAATTATGGATACCTGCTGTGAACAGGTGCAACTGCTCAGAACAACTTGTGTGATGTTAAAGGTGAGATTATCCACCCCGACAGGAACAAAAAAGCAGTTTTTATTTTTGGTGGCCATACATGTAAGCAATAGGATGGGAGGAATGTAATTGCATATCGATGCTCTTTGCAATGTGGCAAATGTCATGGCATAAATAAAAAGCAATAGATTGCCAGTATCTGCCACCCTGACTTGTTTCCCCCTTCCTTTTCCCTCTCCATATCCTTGTTATATTATATCTACCAGATTTTTTGGATAGACGTGTTAACTCTGTTTCTTCCATAGTCTTCTATGGCTTTTTTTGACATTTTCTGTATATTAAAAAATATTTCAAAAAAAAGTGCCTGAGTGCCTGAGAATTATGTCTCGGCAGGAGAGCTCTCGTTTCTCACACGGTCAAGCAGCTAGCTGGGAAAAAGTGTATTAGACAAGTGGCTGCAGCATGCCAAGCAGAAGTAAGAGGGGGAGTGAGGAAAGCTTTGTTAGCTTTGCAGTTTTTTGGGAGGTGGTGGGAAAATGATGAAGTCTGTGTGTGCCTGGGAGTGTGAAACCACTGCATAAGGGCTAAGGAGGCAGTTCCAGCTAATTAGGTCATGGAAGCAATTTTTCACCACTCCTGCCAAGGAAAGTCTTTCTCTTCCCTTGATGAAACAAAAACTTCTGAGCTCTTTCTATTCTCCTTCCTTTACAGTTTTTAGGAGCAATGATCCAACAGTATTGGGCTTGGCTTCTGGGTAAGCACCCTATTGAGGGAGGACCATACTTTTCTAGCCTCTCATAGCTCACACTTCTTGCTCCAAAATGAGTTCTAAAAATGCTCTCTTTCCTCCTTTCCATAAAACTCTTTTTATGCAAGTAATCTGCACCTATCTTCCCCCTGTGAAGACTAAAGGTAACTATTTAGAGTAAGATGGTCTCTCTGAGGCACCCTGCCAGCTCATGAAGCACCATGAAAACCTTACATCCATAATCCCTTCTGCATCATTACATACAACATACTAGGAAGACATGGCAATGGACAACAGTCAAAAATAAGCAGTTAATCAGAAATAAGTCAATAACTTCTAAGAACAGCAAAACTTTATTCACTGAGAAAGTCAACTTCACTTATAAGTTAATGAGACAAATGTGGAGATAGGGAAGAGGTTTTGGGGGTGCCACAAACACTAGTGAATGAGCGAACATGGCCCATGAAGGAACACTAATAATGAAAACTAGCCAACATTGACTAACTTTTGCTCTCTTCAGGATAGTGCGAATATGGGATGAACTCATTTCCGCCCTTGCAAACTCCTCTGGGGGACTAATGGAGTTAAGCTCTGAACAGGATGAGCCACCAGGTACTGGTAAGTAGTATGAATGCCTAGGCCACCTGTGTACTACTGCTGGAGACTTTCCTGTGAACCTACAGAGCTCAGCATTAGAGAAGGCGGAATAGCAGATGTAGGTGCTCAATAGATATGTGTGTGGGGGGGAGAACTTATGTCAAACTGAAAGGAAAAAAGAAAAAAAAACTGCACTCATATATTAATGCCAACTCCTTTGTTTGTTTTTGTAGTCTTTCCAGAATGGAGAGTGAACCAGGAGTTTCTTACTCTTTCAGCTGCCCAGATGTACTGAGTGAGACCTTTGAGCATGGTATGGGTATTCTGTGAGTGTCTGACATGAGTCTGCTCAATAATAATGCTACTGGTGGTATTCGTCTTCAGATCATAGAACAATTTAGGTTGGAAGAGGCCTCTGGAGGTCATCTAGTCATTCTCTCCCTGCAGTCCTGAGCCAATATCTTAATTCATCTTCCCTTCAGAAGTTCATTGTAACTTTAAACTAAAACACTGGGGTAGATGCACTCAGAGTCAATTTACATTAATATGTTTGTTTGAGAAGATCAGTTTCTTGATGTTTTGGGGGAAGCTACAATAATGTTTTAAGAGCTGAAGAGTATCAGTTTATTTTACTGAAGACCTTGCTTCACCCTTGCATTGATCCCAACAAGTTGTTAACACTATGCTGGAGTTCTCAGGGATGGTCTATCTACCCTTTCTAATTAATGTTACTACTGTTATTCTTAGATCTTGTCAAGCAAGATATTAAAAGTAGAGATTTTGCCTAAGATAAAAGATATTATATACATAAAGAGATTTTATTGTTTTCCATTTTTAGAAAAGTGACATAGAGGATGATGAACAAAAAGCCTGTTAATAAATACATGTGAAAAGGAAGCTAACTAGGAAAACTTACATCATTTAAGATTAGTGTACTTGTTGTGTTAGGCAGATATCATAAGTTATACCACTTGCCTCCTTTTACTCTCCAGCAAGCAAGCTTATTACAGAGTTTAGGGCATCCTGTCTTTAATTAAAATTATCTTTAGAAGAGATGTTGTCTTTTTGTGTTCTTAACATTAATATAACCTTATTACATTACTATTCTGTTCTTCATTAATAAGAATGAGTGGCATTGAACTACTGCCTTTCTTATGCACTGGTCACAAAACATGCTCATCTTCTGTTCTTTCCTCATTAACCTCTATGAACCACAGAGAAATATTGCTTTGACATTATATTCTTATTGTCCCCTTTGTGCCCAATCACGCATGTAATCGCTACAGTTCTGTCAAGTTACTTATGATCTCATCAGTGTGCATTTTCACTTATATCAAAATCTTGAATATCAGGAATGGTCATAAGTAGGTCAAATAGAACAGTTTTTTTTTTTTTTTTTTTTTCCCCAGAAACAATAGTTGCAATATTGAACAAACCACAAAGACAGTGAATTGAAACAATTAATACAGAAACTGAAAGAATTTAGAAAGTTCAGAAAGAAGCTCACCATTTTTTAGATAAGTAAAAATTTAGACATGCCAGCATTGACAATATTTGAAGGCTTAAATATGTCCCTTGGATATGCTTTCTCTAAATAAATCACCCTTAATTAGAGTTGACCTAAGAGAGGAACTGAACCCAAGTAGTTAACTTATAAAGGTTCAAAGGATAGTGTTTACTTCACTCTTCTGACATTGTGCTCTTGTTTTTATGTCTCTTGGTTAGAGTTCCTCTCGCCCAGCTAGTTCACTAACTTGGTTAGTTTCATCTCACCTAGTTCCGTATCTGAGCGAGCCACCTTCATTTATAGCCAGTGAAGAAAAGTTAAGGCATAGTTTATCTGAACAAATTCATCTATTTTAGATGCATCATCTTCCTTAGAGTTAGGTGAATCAGTCAACTACCTATTCCTCTCCATTGACTGTAAGAGAGGCTAGAGTGACTACCTCAGATGTAAGTGTCTGTTATGCAGCTGTCTACACTTAGCGAAAAAGCCCTCTTCTTTCTGTATGTGTTTCCAACCTTATTTCTTCACTGCAAAGTTTTAATTTTCACCAGTTCTTCTTACAAGTTGATTTTTTGCCTAATCAACTTACTATCACTACATAGTAAAATGTTACTCATCTTCATTTTCCTGGATCACTCTATTGATATTCCATAGAACTTACACATTTTTTTTAATCTGGGCAAGGTATACACAAATACCGCCACTGGTGTATTTCTCATCTGTTGCTCCCTTCTGTGACAGTTTCTTACTTTTTTTTTTTTTTAAGTGCCTTGGCTTTTTTCAACATGAAATAATCTTCTGGAAATAGTTGAGTGGTGACAAAGGGTTATCATTTTCAGCAGCAAGATACACCATTGCAGTCCTACAGATGGTTTATATTCAACTATCTTGTTTCAGATGAGGGCATAATAGGGATGCAAATTGCGTAGTAGTGATGAAAGATTAAAATATAGGAAACATAGTATTCTCTCCTTGCATATTTACAGTACCTGACACTGCTGACTACGACATTTCATTATCCTGTCACAGAAGGGGTAGAGATACAGAATACACTGACTTGAATTCTTCCAGGAGTGTTGATCACTGAGGACATTGGAGACAGCATTTCTGCTATTAGATCTTCCTTGTGGGACTTCTTCAGAATCTATTCTTCCTCTGGATAAAGTCAAAATGTGTGTGTCTTTACAGTATAAAGTATCTAAGAAGTTGCATCATTATCAACATCAATGAACAGATAAGCAGTATAGGCTTTCATGCTCAATTTAAATACAAGTGAATTGCACTAGGGAACAGTGCAAATAACTACAGCTATGGTACAATCTCCTTTAGCATAAAGCCTCATAGAATTAATTGTATCTGCAAATTGAGTGTATTTCTGAATTCCACACTAATACATACAGTGAGGTGACATGGCAACATGATGATAAATATTGTATATAATCTGGTTGGCTAAACAGATTTAGATGATGGATGATGACCACCATCAGTCTTAGCTACATCTTTGCAGCCTTAGATTTCTGGAAATTTTAATTCATTGAGTATGCTACTATGCATCACCTAATGAACTATGAATACAATAATAGTTCTTAGCCTCTACATTTGCTTCTTGTAAAAGTCAGGTCATGTTCAAGTGTTCAAAGCGCACAGTAAACTGTGCTGAACAGAGATGGCTGAGGTCAAGCTGATGTCAGCCAGGAGGTTGAGGTCACATAAAACAGGTAACTGACATCAGTGCCTGATGGACACCCATTTACACAGAAGCTTAGGATCACCGCAGACTACAACACTTCTGAATATGAATATGTGCACCATTTGACCTTGATTCCTTTGACAGGGAAAAGCATAGCAGGTATGTTACAAAAACTAAAAATAAACGTATGAAAAAATCAAGCCAAGCCTCTCATTACTATACAAACATATCCATAGGGAAAGAAAATATATAAAAAAAGAGAAAAAAACAACAATTCACTGACAGCACATTCAGATCAGCAGGGATTTAGATATTTTATTAATGAGAACATTATACAAATATTCTTACATTTTGGAAAGAACAACCGTCCAACAGTAAGAATAAAGCTACAGTCGATTAGAAAGGGTAAGAGTTGAAGTAAATATTTTCTACATGAGGAAAAATAGTAGAAGAGAGAGAATGAATGAAGCAGTGGGGTGAAAAGGTCTATTCTAGACATATTGAAAATGTTGATATAGTTCTAACACTGTAATAGATCTTTAAGGTGTTTCCTCCATTTTAAAATCATATTCAGACCCCTCTCAAACACAAAATTCAAAGATAGTAGGCATACACTGATGCACGTTGTTCTTTCTTTCAAATACTCAGACACAATTTAGACTAAAGAATATCCAAGCTGTATGATTCTATTGCAACAATTGCACCATTTATATAGTCAGAATAAATCCTCAATGCAGACAGCATTTAGTTGCAAATGCCTGGTTATTGTATCTTAATCTGAATTAAAGATCATATCATTTGTAATTGCACACTGTAGCTTTTCTCTAAAAATGCTTTCGTATGACTCCAAATCTCATTATTGTCCTCACCTGACGCAGAAGTGAAGTAAAGGAACTTCTCTTTTCCCCTATCTCTGAAATCATCAGAACTCTTTCTATATATTTTGTAGGTAGAATATATGCCAACTGCTCTTCTTGTCACACAAAATTCTCAGTTTGGTATTATTTAGAGGGCAACAGGTTAAAATGCCATTCTGATATCTGAAAAAACAGACTTACTGTTCTTTCAAAACTGTTATGTATCTGTAAGTATCATTGTCTCCTCTAGTAAAAGTTTATATTTTAAAACTTTTTTACATTATGTGAGGGTTAGAAATATTTCTAGATATGGAAAAATAGATGCAATGGAAACATGAATTGGGCATAATGATATGACTGCAGCAAATAGGAGCCCGGACACATGCTTCTGCTTTGAGAATCAATAAATAGTTACACAAATTGTCTTTCACCTGAAATAAGAAGACTAAGCCTTCAGTCTGTACTGTGTCTCAAGTGATTTAGTAGCTGAATTGACTCCTTATTTCCATTCTGTATAGCAAGAGTTTGGATACCTAACTCACGTGTGGATGTCCGCATTGCAGACATTTAAAATAAGGTGTCTGAATCTGAATCCTAGTAGCATCTAGCAAGCATAGGCTTACTACAAGGCTTGGAAAGAAGCTTAATTATGGGACCCAAGGGATTTTTGTATAGGAAAAGAAAAATAATAACTGCAGAGACTGGTGCATAGCCTACTCAATTTATGCATGAGAAAGAACTTACAGACATATATAGAAGGGCACAAAAATACATCTTCAACACACACACTTCCTGGTACAGCCAAAAAGGCATGTAGGGCAATCTTAAGGGGAAAAAAAAGAGAGAGGAAAAAAAAGAAAGGAATTTTAGGTAATCTTTTCTTTTATCAATTGTTTTCTCTTTCCTTTTAGTATTCAGTAAAATCAGACGTTTTAACTTTTTTTGAACAAACAGCTTGGTTTTATTATTAATTTGATTTAAAGCTGATAACTCACTAGGTTTCAAAATCTGAGTGCTCTCTCAAAATAGTAAATGACTATCTCAATCAACATCAGAAGAATATCTTTCTGTGTAACGTGAAGCAATATAAAATAACTTTTCAGCACATTAAGCCTCAAGGATGATCTTTTCTAAAGATGACACTAGGACAGAGTTTGTAATGAATTCTGAGAGTAAGAGACCAACCAGTTTTATACTGTTTAGTATACAGTAGCTTGACTACAAAAGGAAGAGGGAATTATGGAAGTTGCTACAATATTTTAATGACTCATAAAATCATGGCTGTAAATTGACACATCTATAATTAAGAAAACTAACTCTTCTAATTCAAGTCAGACATTACAAGAAAATTCCATTAACAGCCTACAAAAGAATGCAATATTTATGTGCCCACACATAAAGAAAGAAAACACTTTGACAAACTGCATTTGAGGTTTGGCTTGTGTTCCGCTCTCAGAATGAGATATAGGTTATAAAGAAAAAACACTAGACTAAATCATCCTATCCTTCCTGAATCAGTTTCTGATTTGTCTGCTTGGTCTTTGTTCAGACAAGCTTCAAATAATTCTTCTGAAATTATCACTTTCCTCCGCAGTATCTAGGTCAAAACTGCCCACCATATCTACTGTATCTTCTTTTAGTAAAACTGAAAAGTTTGCTTCTGTCAGACTAACTGTCTCTGAAGTCTACTGCTTTTTTCTTTCCCCAAAACATTCATCCTTCATATGCCTTCTGCTCTGACTCCCTTCGATGGGGTGGGAAAGCATTAAAGAATCATAATTCCTTTCAGTAAATAAGATTCATCTTACCTAACTTGAATCATCTCAGACTTAAGTTTAGGCTTGTCATTTTATTCTGCTCTTACAAGCAACAGGGAGAAAGAGGCACCAAAAAGGTTGATTGATGGATCAGCTATTATTGAAAGGTGTCTCTTACAAAGTCAGATGAATCAGTTTTGGAGTTATCAGTCTCTACAACAACCCCAAAAGGAGTCTAGCATGAGCTAGCTTTAGAGGCCTAATTTTATATGTAGCAGTTACATGAGATGATTTTGATGTAATAAGTCATATCCTTGGCTTCAATTGTTAAAGTCAGGAAAAAGTCAGTAGGATAATGTTGGGGGAAATGAGAAATGGTCGTGGGATTAAAAAAAAAAAAAAATACTGCCTGGTACATCAAGAACAGCACTTTAGAGCATGGACAGTTTTATTTTGTATTGTATGTGATTTTGTGGGATATCAGGCTGAAAAGGGATAGAGCAGCTAACTCTGGAAAATATAAATTAACCTTATCTCAGAGGTCAGTTCTTGAATCTCAACAAAGGCAACTTCATGCTTTTCATGTATCCATGGGAAGTGTTATATTGTAAACTGGACCTCCAGAATCCATATTGTTCTTCTTTCCATGGTTGCTATTGATTGAATGACACTAATACCTTTAGCAAATGAAAGAAACTAAAATATGTACATAATGTCCTCATTTTACAGATTCTCTTTTCCAACCCATAGAAGGTCAAATTCTCTTTGGATGCATTTACTGAACTCAATTTGGATGCTTTTTTTCTATTTTGTGATGCATTTTATAAAATCTAATGTTTGGAAAAACCTTTCCAAATTTAATATATTGGATACATGTTTTAATTAAGCAGTTCCTGAAATTTTTTAAATCACCTTTCTATTTTTCTGAAGATTGTAGTTTACAAAACCTCCATTAAACATTCTTAAACACATTTTAAAGTAAAGTCAGCTCTCCAGATGCTGTTTTGGCCATTACGCCCATGCACTCATCTGGATATAGTGATTGTCTTCACTTGTGTTGTTGGTCTTTTCCATTAATTGGTTGATTGAAATATATGAGACATTTGACTTTAAATTTTCATTTTATGATTCTTGTTTACCTAGGCATGACATTGTATTTCCTCAGTCTTGTAAAAATTAATTATCTAGTGATTCCATGGCACATACCAACGGTAGTAAAAACTTTATTTGGCAACAATAAATGGAATACCAAAATATCAAAAGAATTAAATAGTAAGTTATAGTACCTTGACATTAAGATGAAATGTTCTTAAGAAAATTTAGATGATCAACAAATGCTCTTCAGATATGATTTTGCCTCAGATTTTCTTTGGTAGCTGATAAAGTTTTGAAGGTATATATATACACCTATTAAAAATAGAGCTTGATCATGGTCACAATTTGTTATCTTCAAGTCCCTTTTCAATAATAATTTTACTCGCATGAGTGCACTCACTGAACTAATTTTTGATAGGTTCCTCCTGTAAGTAATGACTAACAGTTGCCCTTTCAATGTGGTTCATACATTCAGTAATTATTCATTAATTGAATCTTGTCTTTCACTCTTAGCCTCTGAAAATTCTTTAGTAGAGAAAAGGGCCAATGAAATCCAGAAAAATGGACAAAGTTGCTGCTACTTTCTTTTACATAGAGGAAGAAAGAAAATTTAGGGGCTAGTTTGTCTCCTAGATCCATGAAAAAGATTCCTTTTGAGTGTAGTTCATCGGATTGCAAAGGCTTATTAAGGTTTACAACCCTGGTAGACATTGCCTAAGCATAATAGAATTGCATTTTCATTCTTACTGTGTTAACAAAAGATATGTCAAGACAGAAGAAGTATGAGTCTGTGCTTTGCTCCACTCAAAAAAATTCCTTAATGAAGTAAGGGAGTCTATGTTTTAGTAAAAGCTGAAATAAGTACGAATCATCTTCTCCTTCCCCTCACTTCCTGTTCTTGTTCTTGTTCTTGTTCTTGTTCTTGCTCTTGTTCTTGCTCTTGTTCTTGTTCTTCTTCTTTTTTTGGAATTAACATGTCCAGGTAACTGTAAACTTCTGTAGATATTGCTTAGAAATTAAGACCGTATTCTGTGAAATTTTAGTGCTGAAATCTTATTCTAACTGAGATGGAAATGCTCCTCTTCATGGCTATTCTTTTACGAGTAGAATAGTATTCAATTTTAAGTTGAATCATGTAGAATTAAGCAAACTTGTAGCCACTACTATCCAGTGACTTGTAAAACTACTTGAAGACTGAGGGTTGAACCTAAATCAGATCTCCATGTTGTAAACGAGCCTTAAATTCCAGTGAATGTCTGGAACTTTTTCCAGGTATGCCTTCATTTCCCTGCTTTAAATATCAGGAATATTGCTTCTTCATACTGTATCTCTTCATGATATTCAGGATAGTTCTGAAGTGTAAGATGATGCCTTCTTATTTTCTAATATTTTTTATATTAAAAAAATAGTAGTATTAAAAGGAATAAAGTGGTCAAGCACTTTTACCATACAACATTCTAAAGAATATTAAATCAAATCAGTGTACATCAAATGTCTGTGGAAGAGACTCACAGCAGATATATATTATGTCTAGCATCTCTTATTCCACAGGTTTAATCAACTTCCCTAATTATTTATTTTCTTGCTTTATGTGAAATAGATCTATATCTATATCTATTATGGATATTTGCAATAAGCTGTGACTCATGTATACAGAGGAAGGGGAAACCAACATTTTTTTGGATTTTATTGTTTTGATGATGCTTTGGATTTAAATACTATAGGAAAATAGAGGTATGCATTGATCCATTCCATGTTCATGTCATATTGAACAGCTTCACAACTACATTTTACAGAAAATAAATTGTAGCTCAATTTAATCTACTTTAACTTTTTTCTCATAATATTGAATTGCTTATTAATTAGTTATTTTTTAATTAAACTACATTAAAATTCGTGCATTGTCACACTGAGGAAATCATGAATAAATCAAGTTCCAGCAATTCCTACCAACATTTTTAGAAAAATATATATTGTCTCCAGCAACATTTCCCATATGTGACCTCCAGGTCCTCAGACACACCTCTGCGGCTTAAGAGAGAGGGTTTCAGTGACTTTTGAAATTGGCTTCTGATCTCCCTACTGATTAGGATTCACACTATTTACTTTTTGATTAGAAGACTACTGAGGAGAGTTTGAATTAATTCTAACATAGCTGTACAATTCCGACATATTATTGAACTGCCCGGACCAAAAGGTTGTGATCAGTGGCACGAACTGCAGCTGGAGATCAGTCACTAGTGATGTCCCCCAGGGGCTGACACTTGAGCCAATACTATTTAACAATATCATTAAAAACCTGGATAATGGAGCAGAGTGCCTCCTTAGCAAGTTTGCAGATGATACTGAACTGGGAGGAGTGGCTGATATACCAAATGATTTCCCTGCTCTTCAGAGGGACCTTGACAGGCAGGAGAAATGGGCGGAGAGGAACCTCATGAAGTTCAACAAAGGGAAGTGCAGGGTCCTGCACCTGAAGAGTAACAACTCCACGCGCCAGGACAGGCTAGGGTTTGACCTGCTGGAAAGCAGCTCTGCAGAGATGTCCCTGGGAATCTTCGTGGACAGCAAGGTGACCATGAGCCGTCAGCATGCCCTTGTGGCCAAGAAGGCCAATGGTATCCTGGATTGCATTAGGAAGAGCATTGACAGTAGGTTGAGGGACATGATCCTTCTCCTCTGCTCCACAGTGGTGAGGCCTCACCTGGAGTATTGTGGCCCGTTCTGGGCTCCCCAATACAAGAGAGACATGGACTTACTGGAGTAAGTCCAATTAAGGGCCAGTAAGATGATTAAGGGGCTGGAATATTTCTCATTCAAGGAGAGACTGAGAGAGCTGGGGCTGATCAGCCTGGAGAAGAGAAGGCTCAGGGAGAACCTTATCAATGTGTACAAATACCTGGTGGGGAAATAAAGAAGACAGAGCCCGACTCTTTTCAGTGGTGCCCAGTGACAGGGCAAGAGGCAATGGCGCTTCAGTATGCATTTTTGAGGCCAGGCCATGGGATCTTCTAGGGTATCTGAGTTCTGTCTTGTCCTTCCTCCAACGTACCCCTGGAGCATCTCTCTCAAATTACCCCTAAAGTCTCTCCTGTGTGACTCTGGGCATTGTCTGTTACAAGATTAGGTAGAGAATACCCAGCTCTTGACTGACCTGCTCAGACTCCTTCAGTGCCTCAGAAACTGGCAGTCACTATCACTGGCACTTGTAGTCTGCTCTTCTGGAAGGTTCTCAAGAGTTAGCAACTTTCAAAGTTCTTGACAGGTTGTTTATGCTTAATCGTCTCTATTCTTATAACTAAGCTACTCCCTTATCCTGTAAGGTTAACTGAAAGTCTTATGCTAACACTGCTGTCTGCCAGGCCCAAAGCATGCTTGCCTGGTGGATTGCTGCACAGTCCACCCCTTTTTCTATACACTTTTTTCTATACATAGTTTTTTATAACTGGTCATACAGATCAGTCTTTTGCATTACCACCTGTGAGTTACACATAGATGTTGTGGTTTCCTTCAAATCTTAATATACAAAATAATTGCTGATACTACTAATGTGAAAAATGTCCAAGTAAAACTATTCATTACAAATATGTTATTCACATATTCAGTTTTCCAGTTACCTATAACATACTTATGACTTTCATTGCAGTTGTGCACTGAAGTACTTCCAGAGGATTTTCACTTCTGCAGAACACACTGATAGCTATTTAGTGCCCCACCCATAAGTGGCTGTACATGGACTGTTATACTCCCACCATACCACAAATCCCTGCCAAGGTCATTTGCTAGCAGTCTGTTGCAGTAGTCACGGTAGTGGAGGTGTTTGTGGGTCACTGGCATATGCTGGTACTGTTTGTAGTACGTGGTAGTCACATAACCACCACTAAATTGATTCAGTTCACAAATTATTCTCCTTTATGCTCCCAGTCTAAGTCAGGAGTTGCAACCAGGGCTGCAATGTCCCCCTTCACACACCAGTTAGCATTTACTTTTTGGCATTCTGCAGTGGCTCTGTTGTCTAGGATATGTCTGTTCATCTGACAAATGAACACAGGTTGTCTTTGCATGTGATGGGCTACTTGTTGCCATATTTTGGTTGTCCTAGTGGGTTTGCCCTAACATTTCAATTCTTTTCCACCTTCCCCCACTGTTTTATCCATCCCATACAGCATTGGTTACCATCCCGGAATCAGTATAGAAACACCCTGTGGGACACTTTTCCCATTTAGACCCTTTTAGGGCCACTTGCATAGTTTCGGCATCCGCAAACTGCCTAGATTCTCCTGCTCCCTTCAATTCAGCCAGACAGCTGGTGAGGGAAGTCCCTACTACTGCTTTCCACAGTCTTTGTTAGCTCTGGAGTTTGCAGGAGCCATCAGTCAACAAGGGCATACTTTCGGTCATCGGATGAGAGTTTGTCACAGAGTAGTACTTTTATGACTCTATTTTTGTTGAGGGGTTCAATCTCTATGTCTTCCTTCTTAGGCCAATTCATAATTTCTTCTATCAGTCCAGGGTCTTCTCTGTTTCCCAGATGCACTTGCTGGGTGATCAGCATAGTCCACTTGTTCCAGATAAGGGCAGTGGTGCAATGGCTGGCATCACTTCTTTGAACATCTGGTGCAGTAATGGCAATCAGGGTACTAATGCAAGTGTTTTTTTCTGTTCCTAGTACTTCAGATGCTGCACATAGTCCTTAATAGGTGGCAAGGATCTTTCTCCCTTGGAGTGGTATAGTTAGCTCATGTTACCTGATAGCTGTGACTTCAAAATACCACATGGCCTTGGATTTCATCACAGCTCTTTTGCTACGTGCTCCAGGAGATTCCAGCATCTCCTAAGGTGTTATACAGGGTATTTTGTACTTCATCATCAGTTCAGATAGGGTCCAGGAGTACTGCCTGTGCTGCTTCTTGCTTGATTTGTTGGAAGGCTTACTGTTGCTTGGGTCCCCACTTGAACTGATTTCACTTATGGGTCACAGCATTCAGATGTTTCACAAGTTGATTATATCCAGGAACATGCATCCTCCAGAATCCTACTGTCCTAAAGATCACCTTAATTTCCTTTTTGTTGGGGAGGTCAACAAATGTACTAATCTTTTTTACTGCTTCACTGGGCATATTTTGTCTTCCATCTGTCCATTTTACATCTAGAAACTGTATTTCTGTACAGGGTCCTTTGAATTTAGACTTCTTTATGGCACACACTGTTTCCAGCAAGATTTCAATGACAGTTTGACTTTCTTCAAACATCCTTTGTTTGCTCCCCAAAAATAGTATCTCCAATGCATTGTAGGTCTTGGGGGGCCCTGTCGCTCTTTCAGGTCTCTTAAATCAGTCCATGGCAAGTGGTGGGAGTATGTTTCTACCCCTAGGGTAATCACTTCCAAGATTCCTTACCAGGTGAAAGCAAAGTATGCTTTACATTCCTCTGCTATGGTAATAGAGAAGACATTTACAATGTCAATAATGGTATACTGTTTTGCTTGTCATGCTTCTAGTTAATACTGTAACTAGAGCATGTTCAGGACAGCAGAAGCCAAAGGTGGGGTCACCTCATTCAGGGCTTGATACTCTGTTTAGTCAGCTGTCACTCCTCATTCGACTTTTCAATAGGCCGTGCCGCACTACTGTAGGGTGAATTGCTGCTAGCAGGAAGGGAGAGCTGGGCAAGGACTCCTGCAGGGGACCTTGACTTAACTTCTCCTGGGAAGTTCTAGCTAGGTGGGGCTGCTGCTAACGAGCTCTCTGGGCTGCCCTGGTCAGAGGGAGTTGGGGCTTTTGTTTCAGGTGGCTCCTGATTGGGTGGGTCAAGCACCCTTGTGAGTCACTGCTAGGCAGAGGCCTATATAAGAGCCAGGCCTAGAGCGCAGCTCCCAGAGCACAGCCAACAGAGGCAGTGAACAGACACAGCAGTTTGCGCAGCAGTTTGCGCAGCAGGGCGCCAGAAGGCAAAGAAGGCATCTCTCTATTTTGCACAGTGGTGTGTCCTTCCCCGGGGCATGGTCATGACACGCCGCAGAGCATGTTCCCCAGTGGCTGCGGGAGGTGCTGCATTGGCTGTGTCTGAGGCTTCAACCCAGACAGACCCTCAGACAGCAGAAGCAGCTCTGCAGGTGTCAGGCTGCAGGGAGTGCCTGGGGCCTCTCCGCAAGGCCTGGGCTGACAGACAGCTCTCCTGTGTGCGGTGTGCTGTGGTTGACCAGTTGCGTCACCAGATAAAGGAGTTACGGGAGGAGGTTAGTAGGCTGCGTAGCATCCGAGAGGATGAGCAGGAGATTGACAGGGCGTTCTCGGAGACTGTTCAGCTCCGGGAGTCCCCTGCCCCCACTGCAGCGGAGGTGTCAGAGGGCTCAGCACCATGTGTAAAGGTGCATCATAACGCTGTTGAAGAGGGCTGGAAGCTGGTGACCTCTCGTAGAAGGAGAAAGGCTCTTGCTCCTCCTCAGGAGTTACCCTTGAAGAACAAGTTTAGCGCCCTCCAAGCCGAAGAGGAGCTGGGCATGGCTCCAAGGGAGGCAACTGGCCTGGCAGACCCTGTGCCGTGCAGGAACCCCCGGAAGAAACGGCGAGTGATTGTTGTGGGTGACTCCCTGCTGCAGGGGACAGAGGCACCTATCTGCCGACCTGATCTCTTGTCCAGAGAGGTTTGCTGCCTGCCAGGGGCTCGAATAAGAGATGTCGTGGAAAGACTGCCAAGGCTTGTCCATGCATCAGACTACTACCCTCTGCTGATCTTCCATGTGGGTGCTAATGACACGAAAGGCAAACTGGAAACCATCAAACGGGACTTCAGAGCTCTGGGAATGGTGGTGAAGGGTCTGGGAGCCCAGGTGGTTTTCTCCTCAATCTTGCCTGTGAGGGGGAAGGACGGGAGGAGGAGTAGACGAATTTTCCAAGTTAACAGCTGGCTGTGCCGCTGGTGTTGGCAACAGGGCTTTGGTTTCTATGACCATGGGACCCTGTTTGAAGATCAACAGCTGATGGGGAGAGACGGGATCCACCTTACCAAGCGGGGCACGCGTGTCTTTGCCAACAGATTGGCCAGCCTGGTACGGAGGGCTTTAAACTAGGCAAGATGGGGGAAGGGGAGTGGTCTAGTGGCAGGGGAGTCAGTAAAACACCGCTCAAGTCAGGATGCCTCCAGCGGGTGCATACAACCAGGGGAGACAGCATGGGACATGGCTATGGAGGCTCCTCTTGCACCTCTCCTGGGAAGCCTGCGTGCTTGACTGGCTCTCTCAAATGCCTGTATACCAATGCACGCAGCATGGGGAATAAGCAGGAAGAGTTAGAGATCTGTGTGTGGTCGCAGGGCCATGATCTCATTGCGGTTGCAGAGACATGGTGGGATAGTTCACATGACTGGGATGCTGTCATGGATGGCTATGTGCTGTTTTTTAGGAAAGACAGGCCAGGAAGGCGAGGTGGTGGAGTTGCTCTTTATGTGAGGGAGCAACTAGAATGTGTGGAGCTGTGCCTCGGGGTGGATGAAGAGCAAGTTGAGAGCCTATGGGTAAGGATTAAAGGGCAGGCTAACATGGGTGACACTGTTGTGGGGGTCTACTGCAGGCCACCTGATCAGGAGGAAGCCATCGATGAGGCCTTCTACAGACAGCTGGAAGAAGCCTCACGATCACAGGCCCTGGTTCTCCTGGGAGACTTCAACCACCCTGACATCTGTTGGGAAGACAGCACAGCTAGGCACAAACAGTCAAAGAGGTTCCTGCAGAGGATTGATGATAATTTCTTGACCCAGGTGGTGGAGACGCCAACGAGGAGAGGTGCACTGCTAGACCTTGTACTAACGAACAAAGAAGGTCTAGTTGGAGATGTGAAGGTTGGGGGCAGCCTTGGCGGCAGTGACCATGAGATGGTGGAGTTCAGGATCCTGCGAGGAGGGAGCAGGGCAATGAGTAGGATTGCAACGCTGGACTTCAGGAGAGCTGACTTTGGCCTCTTCGGGGACCTACTTAGGGGAATCTCATGGGGTAGGGCCCGAGAAGGAAGAGGGGTCCAAGAAAGCTGGTTAAGATTCAAGCGTCACTTCCTCCAGGCTCAGGATCAGTGCATCCCTCTGAGGAAGAAGTCCAGCAAAGCGGGCAGGAGACCTGCATGGATGAGCAAGGAACTCCTGGCAAAACTCCAACAGAAGAAGGAAGTGCACAGAATGTGGAAAAGGGGACAGGCCACTTGGGAGGAATACAGGGACGTTGTCAGAGCGTGCAGGGATGCGACAAGGAAGGCTAAGGCCCAGTTGGAATAAAATCTGGCAAGGGATGTCAAGGACAACAAGAAGGCCTTCTTCAAATACATCAAGAGCAAAAGGAAGAGGAGGGAAAACGTGGGCCCGCTGCTGAATGGGGCGGGTGCCCTGGTGACGAAGGATACAGAGAAGGCAGAGTTATTGAATGCTGCCTTTGCTTCCGTCTTCCCTGCTAAGGCCAGTCCTGAGGAATTCCAGACCTTGGAGACAAGAGAGGAAGTCTGGAGAAAGGAAGACTCTCCCTTGGTGGAGGAGGATGAGGTTAGAGATCTTTTGTCCAAACTTGACATCCACAAATCCATGGGCCCCGATGGGATGCACCCACGAGTGCTGAGGGAGCTGGCGGATGTTATCGCTAGGCCACTCTCCATCATCTTGGAAAGGTCCTGGAGATCAGGAGAGGTGCCTGAGGACTGGAAGAAAGCCAATACCACGCCAGTCTTCAAAAAGGGCAAGAAGGAGGAGCCAGGAAACTACAGGCCTGTCAGCCTCACCTCCATCCCTGGAAAGGGGATGGAACAGCTCATCTTGGAGGTCCTCACTAAGCATGCGGAGGACAAGAAGGTGATCAGGAGTAGTCAGCATGGATTCACCAAAGGGAAATCATGCTTGACCAATCTGATAGCCTTCTCTGACGGAATGACTGGCTGGGTAGATGAGGGCAGAGCAGTGGATGTTGTCTAGCTGGACTTCAGCAAGGCTTTGGACACTGTCTCCCATCACATCTTCCTAGGTAAGCTCAGGAAGTGTGGGCTAGATGAGTGGACGGTGAGGTGGCTTGAGAACTGGCTGGATGGCCGAGCTCAGAGGGTTGTGGTGAATGGCGCAGAGTCAAGTTGGAGGCCTGTGGCTAGTGGTGTCCCCCAGGGGTCAGTCCTGGGTCCAGTCTTGTTCAATATATTCATCCATGACCTGGAGGAAGGGACAGAGTGCACCCTCAGCAAGTTTGCTGATGATCCTAAACTGGGGGGAGAGGCTAACACACCAGAAGACTGTGCTGCCATTCAGAGGGACCTGGACAGGCTGGAGAGGTGGGCGGAGAGGAACCTCCTGAAGTTCCACAAAGGCAAGTGCAAGGTCCTGCACCTAGGGAGAAATAATCCCATGCAGCAGTACAGGCTGGGGACTGACCTGTTGGAAAGTAGCTCTGCCGAGAAGGACCTGGGAGTGCTGGTGGACAACAAGTTAAACATGAGCCAGCAGTGTGCCCTTGTGGCCAAGAAGGCCAATGGAATCCTAGGGTGCGTTAGGCAGAGTGTTGCCAGCAGGTGGAGGGAGGTGATCCTGCCCCTCTACTCAGCCCTGGTGAGGCCTCACCTGGAGTCCTGTGTCCAGTTGTGGGCTCCCCAGGACAAGAGAGACATGGCACTCCTGGAGAGAGTCCAGCGGAGGGCTACCAAGATGATTAGAGGGCTGGAGTACCTCTCCTATGAAGAAAGACTGCAAGAGCTGGGCCTATTCAGCCTGGAGAAGATTGAGAGGCGATCTCATCAACGTGTGCAAGTATCTGAAAGGGGAGTGTCAAGAGGATGAGGCCAGACTCTTCCTAGTGACGCCCAGCAACAGGACAAGAGGCAACGGGCACAAACTGAACCACAGGAGGTTCCATCTGAACCTGAGGAAAAACTTCTTCACTGTGAGGGTGACAGAGCATTGGAACAGGTTGCCCAGAGAGGTGGTGGAGTCTCCTTCCCTGGAGATATTCAAAAGCCGTCTGGATGTGATCCTGGGCAATATGCTGTAGGTGACCCTTGTTGAGCAGGGAGGTTGCACTAGATGATCTCCAGAGGTCCCTTCCAATCTAAACGATTCTGTGATTCTGTGAATGTGTTTATGCTACAACTCTTTGTTTCTGGAGCCTCTGTGTTCAAATGCGGGTTTCAGCATCCCAGTTGGTTTGATGCTGTCCCTGGTTGAGAGTCTCTCTTGTTATTGGTACGTGTTGTTCAGGAACTTGCAACAGGCCCGCTGCATCTGACTGTTCAGTCACTCTGCGGAATTCAGATGAGACAAGGCAGCCCTTTCCACCAGTGCCACTGATGTCCTCATGGATCTTTGTGGTGTCTACCTCAGGCAATATGCTACTCCCCTGAGGAAATCTATCCCTAAAATTCTTGAGGCTTCTGCGTCTTCCCACCGGTCACCATTAAGACTAGTTTGCTTGTGGACCACAACTAGCTGAGTTGTGCATGCGGTCACTCCACTGACGGCGATAGGCGTCACTTCCACTTAGTTTGAGGATAATAGGGTGCATTTAGGACCAGGGTCTATGAGGGTGTGGTCCTTGATGAGGTCAGGTATGCTGGGCCACGGTACCCAAACTGTTCACAAATATGATTGTCCTCCCTCTCCTCCTTCTGGGCAGCAGCAGGTCACCCTTATCACAGGAAGTCCATTTCATACAGCTCACTAAGCAGCTGTTGATAATGTTCCCTTAAAGGAGAGGTTCACTCACAACTTTCTTTGGCAGCTGCATCTGCTTTCCGCTGTTCCTTGATCCATTCACCTAACTCCTTGGCTTGGGCTGCTATCTGGGCAGTTAGGAGCTTGTACCATTTTTACATTTCTTCTCCATGATTTTTGAGGCATGTCAAAATTTATGTCTAATGAGGTCAATTTTTCATCCATCCTTTGTTGGAAAGTTTGTCAGCAGTTTGCAACAGTGATTAATAGATTGTTTACACTCAAGCTACTTGTCTATTTTTATAACTTACTCCCTTACCCTACAGGGCTAACTCTAAATTTCATATGCTAACATCATCCTCAGCCAGGCTCAAACCATGCCGATTGTCACACAGGAGGGTCCTAAACTAGAGACTGCTGAAAAAAAGAGGTAACGGTTTTGCAGGGGAAAGTAACCCTACATTTAACTTGTTCTTATAACTGTCCCTATCCAATCCTTTTCCATCCACTCTTATCCATTGGAATAAAAATGCAAGACTGTATGGACCTTTGGAGAGACCTAGTAAACTCTGCCTTCACTGGATCACAAAGATCACCTCTGAAGTCGGGAACATTGGCTTCAATTTATTTTAACAAGTGTAGCTGCTTTGGGTAGTGTAAACAAGAGAACTGTTACACAGATAGAACTATTCACCAGTGCTTTCCCATTGTTTTAGTATTTGCAATTAGCTGATTCTTCAAAATTTACACTAAAGAAATATAAATGATAACGTGCAAATTAGGTACATATGCACTTGCCTTAAATTAAAAAATCTAACAAGAAAATGTATTAACAGCTCACAATAAAATGGATTTGCCCTCTATATATATAATAACTTTGAGCATTTATAGAACTATTCAGAGAATGAAATTTCTAGTCTCCGTAATACATTTAACATTTAAAATCCATTTTTGTGTATCCAAAATGAAAACAAAAGCTGAACTGCCTAGCAAAACTGTTATACACAATTTTCAGTGATGATACCTCTTTACCGCTCTTTCATACTACTTACCACTATTTCCCACTATTTCATTTCATTATTTAAAATCAATATCTAATATAAAAATGAAAACAAAGACAGCACAAGTATTTATTTTCAAGGTCTTACAAACTTTACTAAATGACTCCATATTTTGGCCTAAGGGTTTTTTAAATAAATCAGTTATGAAAGTGAAATGGTGTCATAGATAAAAAGCATCCATTCAAACACAGGGCAAGAAGTCACCAAGGTCAGAGATGAAGAGAGAAGTGGGATGGTGTCAGGTTAGGTTTTGTGACAGAAAAAAATGAGTGAGATTTATCTTATTTAGTGTATGTGACGTGAGTGTTTATGTCTGAACTCGTCACTCTAGATTCAGTTTATGACCAATGGGACAGAAAAAAAAAAAAAAAACACATATACATTGGGGCATGATTCATGTGATTTTAGATATTCTAGATACTTGCATTAAGGCTGACTAGAAGTGAAACCTAATATGCACTCATCTAATTGAGAAGAATCCCATCCCTAGTGTTAGGATCTGCAGGACCCAGGACTTCTAGAAGCAATCAAAAAGTGAATTTGTAAAAGCATAGAGGAAATTAAGGCCAATTCTTTTCTTTTGTTTTCCTTTTTTTTTAATAGGAGCTTATGGTGGGAATGACATATGTGTATCTGATAGGCTCTTTGAGAACCACGTATCTTTTGACGATATTAATCTCAATTTATTTTGGAGAATCCGATTCAATTCATCCTGCTTCACCTTTCTCAGATGCCAGCCTCACTGGGCCTGCCAACAAACACAACCATCAGCCATGCAAATGGATAGTATTTTGAAAGTGGCAGCATTATTATAATCAAAATAGAGAAAGATATGGTCCTACTTGAAAGGTGTTCACTACTGAGACTGAGAACACCTCTCAGGAACAACTAAACTACTCAGTGTGTATGACAGTTACTACATCTGCTTTGACATATAAATGTGTTTTATTTGTAATTGTCCTGTTGTGAACTGGGGCTCTAAATCAATGACGTTAATTTCTATTTGAGAGGACCAGAAATTCATCATTAGCTGGTATTTTCCATTAGGATTTCATTGTAAAGCATTATTTGTCTTGACATCAAATGCTTCTCATATTGGAAACACTTGGTTATACCTTCTATGAAGTTTGCTTCTAAATGTCATCTTTGTTGTAGAATAAAAGATTAGTGATATCCCAGTACGACTCACATACTTGTATGTATTATGGACACTAAAGGTTTTGGCAGAGTACAATCTATGTGGATAAATCTTATTTTATGCAATATTTACCTTTTTTTTTGAAAAAAATATACACTGTGGAACAGGCAGAATTTAATTTTCATATTAAAAATACTAAGAATAATCCAATGAAACCTAGCAATACTTCTCTCTCCTACTATACTGATCTAAATTTTATTTCAAAGGCATAAGAAAATTTCTGTAAAAAAGAATATTAGCCTGAGTACATTTCATTATATTTTCATTTGCAACTTATTATTGTCAGATGCCCACATGTATGGATGCCCCAAAATTAAAGTTTTTTTTTTTTTATTGTATTGTGTAGTAAGATCTATCAGTTTATATTTAAGATGGTAATGTATTCAATTCAAGATTTAAAAACAAACAAAACCCGAAATGCAGCCAAAGTAAATCAGAAATTATTTTAGAACAAGGAGAAACACACTTTGCATTGTTTTTGCATCTCTTAGAATTTCAAACAATTTTTTGAAGAAAAATTTCTGGCTTTTTTTTTTTTTTTTTCATTCAAGTCATTAGGGATGTTGTTTAACAGAAGTTCTGAAAAGCTGAAAATGACCTCCCTTTCACAGTGCTTCTGCCCACCTCAGTTCCTCCTTGGTCCTGTAACCCATCATACCTCTCTACACTCATTTCCCAATTCTTTTCCACCTCTATTCTGGCTTCACCCTTGATGTGATTATCTTAATCCTGTACTAAAATCTCTCTTTGTCTTCTTATGTATCTGTATCTTTTTAGATGATACCATTTCCTCTGCTGTTATGTCCCACAGCTAAAGAGTTTTGACTACAAAATCACTGATAATAAGCGGAACATAGATAGTGCTTTCACCTGATGAAGCCCTGTAGAAAAGTCCTAGCTGTTCGATTAGCCCTAAAGAGAGTAAGAGCTTCTGGAAGAGAGACCAAGAAATGGAAAACGTAAATTGTGTAGCACAAATAACTTAGAGAAGCTTATGTAACAAAGTTTATAAATAAATGACTGTAAAGTCAAGGACTTCAGTGGCATCCTCTCATCAGTAAGGACATGTAAAGTTTCCCTTGGAAAGCTGATCTTCATAGGGAAATGTGCATCTCACCTATTTTGGCTGCATAAATAGCCTTAGAATCCTCTTTCACAAGATTATCGAAGAAGCATGCACAAACATTAATAGCATTTTTAAACCTATTGCTCATACACTCTCAGAGAAAAATGGCTTCGTCCATCCACAGATCACTGTATTTTTTTTTTAAAGTCTTTTTAAGAGAAGAGCATCTTCACTGAAATTGATCACTAACCATTTTTGCCCACAACGAGCTGGAAAGCCCCCTCTTCAATGTGAAAGGTTTTCCTTTCACCAGCTAAAACTACAATTTTACAGTGATTTTTACTGATTTACAAATCTGAGGAGGCTTTTCAGGTTACACGGACTTTCTGAAGCCCTTGATAAATGTACAGTGTAGCAAAGTCCAGAGAAGATATATGCACGGCACATGTCACATTTGAAAAGACATCTCTTCTGAAGCTTGGTGGGTGCTATACAGTTTTGCAGGTCAGATTTTAGTGAAAGGTTGTTTGGATAGGGTGGTAGGGGAAGATTTTTTTCCCAATTTCTATATTCTGTATATAAGCAAGAACTCTCTGTACTTCATGGTAAGTTTATATACCCCAGGTATGGATGCTAATGTGTCAGATTTTTTTCCAGAGAAGGAAAGCATGAATGTCTGCTACGCTGTATCTGCAGTAGCAGATGAAAAGGCCAGGCATCTGCCCTGTGGCTGTGTGGCACTGACTGGCTCATGTCCATGCAATTTTGAGCTAGTCCCATTTATAGAAGACTGTATTTGAAGAAAAGTAATTGCAGTAGTTCAGAAAAAAGCCAAGGAGTGAGCTAGCATTTAGGTAGTATAAACTATCAGTGCTTTGCTTGAGTACCCTCCTAGGCCTTTTTTAATTTAGTAGTACAAACATACTTGTTCAGGCTGAAAAATATGAGGAGAGCATGGCATGATTAATTGATAGACATTTCAATTTTAAATTTGTTTACTTGCTTTCCTTGTTTTTCTTTTTTATTTAGAAAAAGAATAGCAACCCCTCTAAGAAAAATGTGAAAAATGTGAAAAATGTGAAAGTTAAAGCACCCATTGAGAATATGGAATCAGACATCACTGTGTTTAGTTTCAGAATAATACTAACCAAGCCTTGTCAGCTACTGACATTTCAAATTTCAGTTCAACACAAAGCAAAAAGCCTGCTAACAGAGTTATATTAGAGTCATTGGGCACAAGTATATTTTGGGCACAAGTATATTTCTATGATGTGAAAATGGTATTGTTATGGTATCCTAATTCAAAATGGTGCTAAAGACTGAAGGCAGAACGTACTGGTGAAAAAAAGGACAGGGAGGCAAGAGAATCATTTCCTCTCTATCTGACAGCAGAGGTGATGCTTGCCTTGTGCCACACAGCAGATGAAGGGCCTCCAGAATTTAGGGGCTGCACAACAACTTCATAAAGCCACGTTTCTGTTCAGAATGCACAATATACAACTTTTTTCTGATAGCCAACTCTGCTTTTGAAAAGAATTCCTGCAGTAGAACCTATTTTTTTTGACAGAACCATCAGATTACTGTTTATCTAGTTGACTAGCAATCAGTCTTCCCAGGGAACATAACCATTCATTCAATTCTTTCTATCTGGTACTGTTTATATAGATTTATTCTTATACTGAAGATTTATTCTTATATATAATAAGAAATTTGTAAAGCGTACCAAAACTTGGGCTGAGCACACTCCTTCCCTCCATTCTCTCAGAATAGAATTCTACTGTATTTGCTATTAAAGAAGGCTTTTTTTTTTTTCCTTCTCTCTTTTAGTCTGCTGCGCGATAACATAACAGCAGAAGAGGTTGGATATTGCACTGAAAAACTTAAATCTGTAGTTATTGGTTTGTCACTCCATAGGCAGGTGATAAAACTGCTAGAATGTCACAAAAAGGACAGGAAGCTTCTTCTGGTAACTCTGTGGAAAATAGTGACCAGAGATGTTATGTAATCAGATGCTTAGTCCTATTGGTGTATATTAAGGTTTTTCAGAGCACAGTCACTCAGATTAAGGAAAATCTAATCCTGGCTTCCTCACATCCTCTCTGCAGAGGTCTTCATCCTAAACTTCTTCGGTAGGTCATTCCTCCTTTAAAGGAAGTACTTTACTGAAAACTGTATCATTGTTCTAACAGCTAATGACTGTACGATAACATATAGCCAATGTAAATTGGAATATGCAGGCAAGAAGAATCTTTTTCTTCTATACATTAATAGAACATTTTTTACATGTACATTAACTAACAATGGCTCATATCTTATACAGAAAAAAGTGATTCCAAAGTCTGATCTATAATCTCACAGGAACAGCTACTACAAATTTTTATAAGTGTATTTTACAGCTGCTACTTTGATCAGATAATTCTAGAATAAATAACTTTTAATACTTTTTTTTTTTCTTTCCATGTTCCAGGAAATCATGAGTAAACTTCAAAACCTTAATGATACTTTGCTTAATTACTGCTTAGCCTCTCTGAAGTGATCCATTCTATTGTCCTTTAAACACTATAATACTAGGCTGAAAGTAATAGGCCAAATTTTCCACTAAGCTGGAGTATATCTACATGCATATTTTTTCTCTGTGAAAGCCTAGGGATATACTCTAACTCATCATCTATTTATGTAATTCCTATCCTAGGTACTACTATCGAGCTTTTTGTGTAGCTTTTTCTCAGAAACCTCAGTGCTGGAGGAAAGAGAAGCTCTCTGGAGCAAACTGGATTTCAGGACGCAATGTGGCATGAACACGTGATAAAAATTAGTTGTCTTAACATTTGAGATGAATATGCATTCTCTGTTTTATTCTAATGTAAAGTCATACACGTTAATTCAATTTGCTTGTGATTTTGTTAGGCTCTCATATTTGCAAGAGTGTACTAGTTCTGATATAAATTATATCACTTCCTAACAGAAATTTTCTCAAAACAAAAAGATAACAAATTAACATACAGACAAACTATTAATACATTTAATAAAAAGTAGGATAGAAGCAGGTAATAATGAACATAAGAATAAGATGAGGGGAGATATATTTGTAATCTAACAGTACACATTTAGCCCTGACTTAAATTTATTCATGTTCTGGAAGGTGGATGGGAAGGTAAAGTTTGTTGCATTTCTGGAATTGCAGCATTAGTATGAGTTAATTAACCTAGCAAATGTTCTGTGGAAGACTATGCTCATTTTTCAATGGTATTATATATGAATGTATACTCTCTTGGCATCACAGAGTTTCATCATATGCTGTTATTTTCTGAAGTGCTCTAGCAAAGCTTTAAAAAAATTGTGTTAGCCAACGACAATTTATTTATTGACATGCATGTTGTATTTCTGTCACTCCTAGCAGCGTTAACTTCGCAGTGGTAACCTCGCAGTAAGGAGAGAGGTTTTTATGCCACAGTTTGTGAGTTCTCCTGGCAACTTTTCAAAGCTACTTTATAGTTACTGAACACTGTGAAGCCCCTTTGCATAATGCCCCTGTGCTCTAGCTTCCCCTTTATCACTCAGGTTTTTTGTTGATACGCTTGCACAGTCAAGTAATAGTCTTGGTAGGCATTTATTTCTGGAACTTTTGAATAATTATGACATGTACTGTATTAGGAGAGCAAAGAATAAATAACAGGAAAATGGAAGAAACATATCCTTTCAGTCTTCTCTAGAGTCCTCTGTTTTTTAATTTAATCGCTGCCTGAGTAACACTGTCTCACATTATTGGAAGCAAAAAGCACAAAGTCTTATTGAGATTCCAGAAGCTATTAGAAATCTTCAAATTGCTTCTTGTAACAAGATGTGTTATTCAAATGATAGAAATTATATTTTTTTGGAAGATAAAAGTCTAATGATAGACAGCAACTATTTAAATATAATTAGGGCTTAAAGGCCACAGAAGTCATACCAGTAAAATGTCACAATATAAAAAAGAATCTATTTGTATAGAAGCTGTGTGAAGACCTACTGATGATTCCAAATCGTATTCATTTACAGACCATTTGTTTCTAACGTTTTAATCTTAAAATAAATTCTTCATTTGTAGTGAAGAAGGATAGTGAGGAATCAGTTCATTATAAGGTAGCAGGTGGGGGATTCCCCCAGGGCTCTAAAAGCATATCCTCCTCTGGAATTCCTTCTCTATTTTGTTACTGATTTAACCTAATTCACAGCAGTCATTAAACTGCTGTGGCCATTAAACTGCTGTGGCCATTAAAATGGCCATAAAAAAATTAAAAGATTATTATTGGCTAGGGAAAAATAGATAAATGGTCTACAAAACCAGGCAGAATGAACATTTGTAGGGAGAGCAAAGAAAAGGAAGAAGGACTGAAATAACCTCACAGCACTAACAGTTTCCTTTGTACATTGTTGACCTAACTTGGGAAGATGTACTGCAAAGATATATGTCTGGTCTGCTTGCTCAGCAGTGGCCTGTCTATTGATGTAATTTCAGTTTGTCACTTTCTTGCAATGACAATACGTTAAGCCAAAATAGTTAAATAGTTCACCAAAAATCCTACCAACAACATCATGCTAATTTCCATCCTCCACTCCAAAAAAGTCTTCCTTGTCACACAGAAGTGTTGATAGAACACTATCAAGTGTTTTAGGACCTTTTGTCTTCCTAAGAGAAAGTTGGCATTTTACCCTACAGTGAAGTGTTAACACTTTCTTTGTTTTAAGTTCCAGAGCTTAAACAACTTCTAATAAGAGTGAAAAAAATAATAAAGAAAAATTAGATCTCTACCTGCTTAGGCAGTAAAATCAAGGCAAGCAAGAATGTCATTTTAACTACTTGAAGTAATAAAAACATTTTCATTTCTCTTTATGAATGCAAGGATTTGTCGTAGTTTCCTTCCTCCTCTGACGGTCAGAGCTATTAGATTTTATTGTGTATGTACAATGGTGGAGGTTTAAAGTGCTGAGTTTGAAAGGTTTCTTTCAGATTTTTCTGAAATGGAACGTTAATTTTTAAAAATCCCTTTAAAAATCTTTATTTGAAAATATTCACCATGACTTTCTCATCTCTAGAAATTTAGCACCAATAAAACACTGACCAGTGTTTTCAGTGACTTGTGCGGGTCTTCAGTAACCACGAGCACTGTTAAGGCTTTAATCTTTTTATATGGATGTCTAAGAAAATGCTGCCTAAGCTCCATGTTATTGGAAGTACTACATCCAGAATTTTAACTCACTGCAAGCGATTCAATGTGTTACTCTGGTCTTGAGGGAGATTCACTTTGCAACTACTTGTAAAATATCAGATTTACTTTAAAATTTCTTTAATGGCTTCTAAGACAAAGTACAGTTTTGAATTTACAACTAGGGGGAAGGAGGAAAAAAAAAAGTAAAACATGCTGTAACAGAAGTAGGCTAATCTAAGAAGCTTGAGTCCTCCTGTATCCATACCCCTAAATTAAAAACAAGTAGGCAATAGAGATTTTTTAAAGAGATATTCATGTCCTCCCACAACCTTAATCTCCTTTTCACATAGTTTAACCCTGAAAGGGTATCAAATATTCATGAGGAATCCTTGCTAGGGTTTTTGTGTAAGGTCCTGCGCAATAATAGATGTCTTGGGTCCGATGATCTGGAATATATCGTTCCTTTACTAGGAAACATCATAAAGAACAGCCATGTTTCCTAAAGAAACAGGCAAATATACAATATACGAATACAGACAACTGGATTGAGCTTTCTGCTTCTTAAAAGCCTATATAGCTGATATATACCAGACACTCTATAGATGTTACTAGTCCTTCTGATTCTCCAGGTTTTTATAGTGTCATTTCTTTCTTTTACTTCTTACATGTTTGCTCTTTTTCATTGTTCTTCTTCCAGATGAACACCATATCATTATACTCTCTGTAGTTTATTACCCTCATTTTTCTTCATAAATAGAAATTGCTCCTCTTTCAAATAAAGGAAACAATACCTTAACTTTTCTAATGCCTTCTATTAAAACATACTAATTCCTGAGACTTCTTCATGCAACTACCTAAAAATTAATTCAGTTCAGCCATAAAATGGAAATACAAATTTGTTCCTTTATGGTGGAAGGAGGCATTTCGATACCATTTTCTACCTTAGACTCCTGTCCATGAATACTTCTCTTTTTTTCTTATGGTCTGAACGCACTGTTCGAATCAAGACTGAAAAGTTCAGTCAGCAGAGGCTGTGTAATGCATGTAATATATTTTGCATATAAAGTTCAGCCATGAACTGCCATAAAATTGTGATTATTTATATGTATTATATCAACCTTTTGGCAAAATTTTAGCTTTAAGTTATTGATCTTTTCTTTTCTCTGTTAGTTTGCTGTAACTTTTCCTAAGAATAGCATGCAAATGAGCACAGAGTAAATGATAAATTGTATGTTCATTCTTTAGCTTATCTCTCAGAAACTTCTTTTGTTGAACACCTCTTTACTCTTTACCCATCTGCTCTGCAGTGAATGCTGAAGTGTAGCTGAATAAAAAGGTCAGATGATAATTAGACTAACACATAGGGCCAAGAAGAAGAAGGAGACTGACAAGAAAGGAAGACTGCACTAGAACCGTGGGTGGTTTCATGAAAGGGAGAAGGTAAAAGAGGAAGGAGATTAAATGAGATTGTATTAAATATAGGTCTATTACTTTGATATATTTACATTTTTTTCCAAGTTTTTATCTTTACTGTTAGCAGCTTCTTCATGATTTCTTGATTTCCAGAATAGGTGTATATGGACCTTAGGCAAAAAGGATAGGATTTATCTCTGGTATGACAGATGAAAGTAGGTATCTAAAATGGGTTGGAAGAAAATGTGTTGTTCTTTGTATTAACTACAGAAGACCTTAAGGTTCATCTGCAGATATTTAAGGATAGGTGAGAATAATCTCCCTCAAAGTACTGCCAGTGCTGCTTTTAATACAGAACAACAGAACTGGTATTACTTTAGGTAGATAAATAATAACTACTTGCTATAATTTTATTGTCTTTTTAAGATCATTTTAATAGATTCATGATTTCATATATAAGTGGTGTGTTGCCTTTTTCACATAACAGTCTTTTGGGAGTACCAACATTGTGAGGAATTCCTCGGGTCTGGGAAGGCATAGCCAAAATATACCTGAGCCATCTGAATATATGCTAATATCATTAGTGTGGGTGTGATGGAGATTTTTTTCTATACAAAAAATGTATATGAATAAACAAAAATAGGATGTGACCTTTGGTTTTGGAACCCTTCAGATTTTCCAAAATAATAGATATACCAATCAAGATGTTGAAAATTGCTATGATTTTACTGGAGGGCTATTAAATCTGTCCAAAGATCATACATCCATTCATAAAGTCAAATCTTGTTCTTGCATTATTCCAAGCTGCAAATCTCCTATGAGCTTCTCAACCTTAAAAACCTAAGCAGTTCTTGAAAAGCAGCTTGAAAGGGTACCATCTCAGAGGCACCATTTAATATTTAAATAGCTACCTCTTTCCACTCCTTCAATTAATACGCATTGAATGAGACATAATCCAGTCCCAAAGGGGTAATTATGTATACTGAATAATGAGAAATGTTGCTGGAAGAAGCACTAACTAATCATCTCCAATGAAAAGAAAGCTAGAGACAAAACTGAGAGAAGTAAGACTAGGTAAGGAAACCTAAGGCAATTTCCTGACTCACAATACCCATAAGATGCAGCGCTCTGCTGTGGAAATCAGTTTATCCATACATGAAGAGAGGCTGGTAAAAGAGATGGAAAAGGAGGAGGAAGGAAAAGGTTTCTTTAGACAGAGGAGAGAAGAGTGAAGAAGCCAGCAGGGCTAACTTCCAAGTTGGAGCACGTTGCCCAGGGTCTTTCTCCAGCGATGGAGATTTCACAACTGCCCTGGGCAACCATCTCCACTGCTTGACCACTACCATCTATTGTTCTTGGAGAATAGTCTTATTTTTTCCCTCTTCTTCATATACTGCTCTAAATGTCTAAATTAGTGAAATTCTGGAAATGCACTATCCCTTAAAATAACTCCCAAAGGAAAGACAGGGAAATTACACACCTGAAAGATTGGAGAGCTCATTTACGTATGTTATAAACACCAAAGTCTTGTCTACGTTTAAAATACAACCTTATGCTGTGTCTGCTCTAACATCAGCTGACAAGTCACAGTGCCAGCCAGAGTGAGGAACGTAGGCTTAATGAAGCATTAGAATACCCTGTGCTGTAACTAGGCTAACACTTTTGCTAATGTTTAGACAAACAAATAATACTGGAAGTGCTTTTGTTTGTGTTTTGGTTTTAAGATATATTATTGATAGATATTAAGTTCATCTGAACAAATGAAAGTAAATAAAAACTACTACTGAAATCATAGACCTATTAAATATTGAAAATCTGGATAATAATATCTGAAAAAATATCATCAACATGAACATATTTTAATGTAAACCAGATGATAGTAAAAAAAAAAAAAAAAAAAAAAAAGTAAGGCCATTCTTCCAAGTCTTGACATATAAGGACTTGAAACCTTTTTTATTGAATCTGTTTTAAAACCTCGAAGTTAAGAAGATTTTTGTTTGTTTAAAAAGTTTAATAAAGTTTAAAAAGTTTAATAAATCTATATATGTCTCTTTCTCAGAGTAATAAAGATTAAATTATACTAATTATACTATCAAACACAATAGGCTGTATGACAGCCGTAGCACTTCCTGCAATCTTCTTTACTTTGTGTCCCCTTACACAGGAGAAAAAGGAGAAAGAAATGGACCCATATTTTCTCTTTAAGACTACACACCACAAAAAAACTGTTTTTATCATTTCGTCTCCTTTCTTAGATACCTTTCTGTACATTTAGCTGTTTTCCAGTGCTTCCCTTAAGCTTATTCCTGAATAACTTCAGAATGGCTCCATTTCACCTGCATTTCAATCTTTTTAAATAGCTGGTTTGTCACAGCTGAAGGATGCATTTAGTTTGTCCATTACCACATTCAAAATGTTGCTGTGTGAAGTGTGTATTCCATCACTGTATCAATTCATCCAAAATTTAAAAATTAACTGAATTTATATTGTCTCTAATGAGATTATATAACTATTAAAAAACATATGTAAGTATTCAGCTAATAGAAGCCTAAGTATTCATTATAACACTACCTATAGCGCTACATAGGTTGTCTCTGTTAGGACCAGGAAAACCTAGATAAACAAAATGACTTCGTAAAGACCAGAGTCTCAGTCAAGGCCGGAATGAGCATTACAATTCTCATGTATTTCCTAGGTTGCCTTAATCATAACGATATCTACTTAGATTGTTTCTGTACGGCACTATGGTCTGTGATATTTTATTTCAAATTTACATTGGTGGAGATATCTTCAGAGGAATTCATATTAATGCATAATTTGACATGGCAAAAAATAACCTAGTACTGTCCTAAAAGCAGTAAACAGCTTTTTGGAAAAAGCAAATGTTTCATGGTATTAGTGTGAAAGCATCTTAGCGATATGGCAGATAGTGAGGCTTAAAGTCTCCTCTGTTACTGATTTGGTACAGCTTGTTCATTTAAGATATCTTTTCTGACTGTCATTTGGTGAAAGTTACTCGGTCGTACACAAGCATGATACTAGATATTCCTTTTTTATAGCTTAATTTTAGCCAATATATTTTTTTTTTTCTTAATTCAAGGAGAAATGTCTACAGTTCTTTAATGTTTACGGGTAGCAGAAAGTAATGTTTTGATGAGGATCTCGAACACTGATTTTATATTTCAGCAGCTAGTACTTGTAATATTTTGATCAGATTCTCCTAGGCAATGCTTATGTTTATCAAATGTTTCAAAGTCTAAGCATTTTACACAGACTCAAGATCAATTTCCATCTCCAAGCTCAAAAGTCAAACCAAGTTACTCATCAGAACTAATTGAACTATGTTTGGTATAGTTTATGCTGCCTTAGTGAGCTGGAAACCTTTCAGTGTCCTTTTCAGCCCTGTGTTATGTCTTCTCTGAAAATGAATTTCGTTGCATTTCCTTTATTGTGGCACTTTCAAAATAAATAAATAGCTATAAACAAGAATTTAACATTTTATCAAGATCTGAAGTTTCAAGGATTTCTATTTTCTGTATTTCAGAATGTAAATGGTAGTAACACAATAAAAGGAAATGGCTTTTTTTTTTCCCCACCAGTTCTACCAAGGGATTACATGGGCAATTGTTCTGGTCCTAACTAGTACAGAAAATGGTCTGGAATGGGCTTCTTTACAAACATGGATCCAATTCCTGTTTAGCCTTCACCGAGTGTTTCAGCAGCCCTGATTTTTTTTTCTAAAGTTGACACAGTTTCTGTATTCCTGTTTCTGCTACTCTGTCTTTCAGTCCTATAAGATTTATGTAAATGTCATTTTCTCCATCCAATTATAAGATTCAATCTAAAGTAATCTTAGATGTAGAAAAATTTCTACAACTGTAAATAATCTATGCAGGATATCCCTTTGATACCTATTACTGATGTGTTCACTGTCAGAAGAGAATCAAGTCAACAACTATTACCACTCTTTTCTTAGGTGGTATATAAATTCATAAGCAGTCACATATATTGCAGAAGGATTGACCGTGCGCTGTGTAACTTAATTTGAATATGCTGGCAAATATTGAATAAATAAAGCATTTGTTAAAAAAAAAGTTCAAGTACGTACACAGCGTTAAGAACATTAAACCTTCAGAAACTATATTTAAAATAATATTTGATTCGCATGAAGTTCATTATAATGTTTTGCATAAACTTTTAGTGAAATTGTGTAAAACAAAAGCCAGCATAAGGGTGAAGATGCAGACAGCAAATGAGATATTTGTCAACATAAATAATCTTACTGGATAATTGTTGGCATTTGGTAATTTAGTAACTAAAATTACCTCAATTTTTTGCATTTTGAAAGGGAAAAAGTGCATAGATCTGAAGTTCTGCTGATTCAGTAAGTACTTTCTACTCTCAAAGAAGAAGGAAGCAGGAGAAGAAACTTTTCCCGCTTTTATTCACTGTGACATGAAATTATAAATAGATACATCTGGAATAGCTGTAAAAGAATTTCTCATTTATTCAAACTTGATAGAATTTTAAGCCTCTGCATGTTATCAGCATGCCATGCAGATTTGGGGCTTTGTAGATAATGTCATTATCTATGTATTCTTCTGTTATTGTGTATGGGACAAGAAACAAATATTAAAATCATTTGAAATTTCTTCCAGAAGTATACTTTTTCTATGGTTTCCTGCTAGAAGTAGGTTGCAATGGGGTTTGATGGAAAAGGTTTGAGTAGGTTTAAGAAAATAGAATAAATACATAAACATACACAGAAAGGTGTCTGAAATGATTTAAAATCCCATTAAAAATGAGTACATTGGAACAAAATTAGTTTTCTGATGTGAAGTCTGTTCTAACCTAATCCTGTTGACCAAAGAAAAGTGGCAGCTTCGAACGATTACCTTAATACCCAAAGGCCCATTAACCTGTGATACCAACAGTGATTGTGGTTTTTTAATTTTATCTCTGAATGTTAGCCTCGGGAATGCTACCAGCATTTCAAAGATTTAGAGGATCAAAAACAAGCTTACCCTCTGTTAGTTTTAAGCTTACCACACAAACTTCCAAAGGACTGTCTCATATGAAAAAAAAAGGCTCTAGGCAATAAAAATTGATTATACAGTATTTCTTGCTATTCCTTCTCATCTGTCATGCAGAACTATTTTACCTAGATATGATAGGGTGCATTTAAAGCATCATGAGCAAATGTGAGAAACTATAACTTTGTTCACTTTTCTCAATAAAGGCATCAAATCAAGGCTAGGTCCAGTGGTATTACCCAGTCAGTGGTGCTTGTGTTACAGCTAATATACTAGAAGCAGCTTCTTTACACAACACATTTGGAATTCATTTTTTCTAACTTTAAATGCACATCTATTTTTCATTCAGGTGTTTAGGATTTTCTCTCATCACTTTTAAGAAGCAATGCCATGAAGAAATCAAATCTGGAGGTGGGTAAGAAGAACTTACACGGAAATTGCCATGATATAGATGTCAAATCCGAACAGTGCCCAGAGTACACACTTACTTTTATTGAAGTCCTGTATCATTTTCAGTCCAGGTTTCACATATAATTTTAATTTTCCAGTGACGTACAATCTTTTGCTATCATCTTCTACATTATCATCAGCTGAGTCCCTCTTAGTCATCCTACTGACAAGATAGCAAAGTGAACTGGGGAAAGCACACAAATGACAATTATGTATAGAGCTGCTTTGGATCCAGGACCTTGCTGTGTAGGATGGGGGCAGCCAGTCTGCTCTAGAAAGGGCAAACTCTTTGAAGTGTGAATACAAGCCAGTTCATGCAGTGGATGCAAGCCATTTGCCCCAGGGCTATGAGTTGGTTCCGGCTCCTCTTGTATGTAGAAGTTAGACACAGCCAGATTTTTATTAAAACTTATTTTCATTTTAAGCCTATTTGATTTCTCTAGTTTGGCATAAAATGTTCATAGGAGAAGGTGAAGATTAGATTATAAATTCAGTACAAAGAATTGTTACCTTGTAAAAATGTTTAATGGAATATACTTTTAAAAGTTGTTGGCAGAGGCTCATTGTTAACAGTTATTGACAAAGTATGCATGAAGTAAAATTGGCAAAAATATATTTTAAGATGGGAAGTTTCATTAGTCTTGCCAGTACTGCTGCTAAGGTTATTATGTTCAATTTTTCCATATCTTTTTACTAAGACGTGAGTAAATCTTTTTCTTTAACAAATGGTTGCCTGTATAGAACACTAATTAAGAAATTCTGTGATTTTAGGATTTAGGTTAGAGACAAAGGAGATTTCTAAAATGTCGTGGCCCTGAGGGCACCACCAGCCCCCACCCCATCCCTACCCCTCCACCATGGGCTCCCCCACCCCACAGCCGCGGCCCCATCGCAGCGCAGCTCGGGGCCGTCAGTCGCTGCCGCATGGTGCTGTAGCGGTGCCAGCCCTGCCACGACCCAGCCCTGCTTGCACATGGGACCCGGCCCCGGCCCTCATCCACCACAGTACCCAATGTCCCCACCGGGGCTGCCCCCACCAGCACCCTGCGACCTTAGTGCAGGGGTATGGACAGGCCCCTGATCCCGCCATCAGGCCCCCATGGCGCCCTGACATAAGCCAACTGAAGGCCAAACTATTGTGCCTTAAGCCTGAACATTGCTGAAAACCCGTCTCTTTCATGGGCCTGACACAAAGACAACTCTTTTTCCTTAGGCTGATTTTGTCTGTCTTTCTACTTTCTTGATCAGTTATTCGCCTAGTAACATAACACGGGAACTCTCTTCCTTGAGTGGAAGCAAATGGGAGATATTTAAGCACATATCTATCAGTAGCTATCAGACCAGGAAAACCTGGAGAATTTGATAAGAGGCTATGAAGTGTGTAGCATGACAAGTGTTGTGAAGCCTGTTCACACTAAGCAAAACTGGCAGCATAAATACCATTTAAATGGACATATAACCTTTTTAAAGGTTAGTGATTCATTCTTCCCTTTTCACTTTTCTTTTACTGAAATAAATGCCTCCCTAATTCCAGTGAGATCTGAGATGCTGTGGGAACTTCACTGAAAACATAAAAGGAAAGGAGTATATTCTTGGGTATATATGCAGGAAAAAAGACTTTAGACATCTGAGGTTTAGTTCAGATATCTGAGACCTTCATTGATTCCCTCCTCTCATCCCATTCTTTTCTTCATTCATATGACTACATCCTCACAGTGTCTATAGTCTTTGAACTTTTCTCATTTTCAGTGTTCTTCTGATCTCTGTGGCTTAATACCATCAAATGCTCCCAAAGTGTCAGGCTGCCTTCATGTCTAAGCAATTAAATAAAATATTACCTTGCTGTACATACAGATTGCTTAAACTATAGACTTCCAAGGAAAAAAAATCTCATGCCTATATTTATAGAAATGGAACTATGGACTGCTTTTCAATTTATTGTGTACGCACCTATTGTGCTTCTGATCCATACTGGGATGAGACCTAGATATACACCATACTGTTACGCTCTCCATCATCTCTCTCATGTCCTCATCTTTGTCCTCCCTTCCTACCAGCTTATGGTTTTTCTTCTTAAAAGCTCAAGATCTGATAAAGAACTACAGAGCTCATCTGTTGGAGAGTCCATTTCCCAGCTGGGCCCCTCAATCCCCGCCACCACCGTGGCCCTGGCTCCCACCACTTACTCTGCAGCTGTCAGCAGATAAGTGAGTGTTCCAGGCTCTGCTTGAAGCGCTCAGGCCATGTGGGATAGTGCTCCACACCCAGGGGAAGACCTGGCAGGTATGGGGGCTGCGCCGCCCCCTCCCCATGCTGGGGCAGTGGCTACCCCCCACCCTGGCTTGATGATGTCACAGAATCACGGAATGGTTGAGGTTGGAAGGGACCTCTGGAGATCATCTAGTCCAACCCCCCTCCTCAAGCAGGGTCATCTAAAGCACACTGCACAAGACTGTGTCCAGACAGGTTTTAATATCTCCAGCGAAGGAGACTCCACAACCTCTCTGGGTAACCTGCTCCAGCGCTCAGTCACCCTCACAGTGAAGAAGTTTTTTCTCAGGTTCAGATGGAACTTCCTGTGGTTCAGTTTGTGCCCGCTGCCTCTCATCCTGTCACTGGGCACCACGGAGAAGAGACTGGCCCCATCCTCTCGACACCCTCCCTTCAGATATTTACACACATTGATCAGATCCCACCTGAGCCTTCTCTTCTCCAGGCTGAACAGCCCCAGCTCTCTCAGCCTTTCTTCATAGGAGAGATGTTCCAGTCCCTTAATCATCTTAGTAGCCCTATATTGTACTCTCTCCAGTAGTGCCATGTCTCTTTTGTACTGGGGAGCCCAGAACTGGATACAATACTCCAAGTGAGGCCTCAGCAGGGCTGAGCAGAGGGGAAGGATCACAGAATCACAGAATGGTTGAGGTTGGAAGGGACCTCTGGAGACTATCTAGTCCAACCTTCCTGCTCAAGCAGGGTCCTCTAGAGCATGGATCTAGGATCATGTCCCTCCACCTGCACAGAGTGCTCTTCCCAATGCAATCCAGGATACCACTGGCCTTCTTGACCACAGGGGCACATTGCCGCCTCATGCTTAACTTGTTGTCCACCAGGACTCCCAGGTCCTTCTCTGCAGAGCTGCTTTCCAGCAGGTCAACCCCCAGCCTGTACTGCTGCATGGGGTTCAGGGGCAGGACCCTGCACTTGCCTTTGTGGAACTTTATGAGGTTCCTCTCCGCCCAGCTCTCCAGCCTGCCCAGGTCCCTCTGAACAGCAGCACAGCCTTCTGGTGTGTCAGTCACTCCCCCCAGTTTAGTATCATCGGCAAACTTGCTGAGGGTGCACTCTGTCCCTTCATCCAGGTCATCGATGAAGACACTGAACAAGACTGGATCCAGTACTGACCCCAGGGGATACCACTAGCTACAGGCCTCCAACTTGACTCTGCACCATTCATCCCAACCCTCTGAGCTCGGCCATCCAGCCAGTTCTCAGTCCACCTCACTCTCCACTCATCCAACCCACACTTCCTGAGCTTACCTAGGAGGATGTGAGGAGAAACAGTGTCAAAAGCCATGCTGAAGTCCAGCTAGACAACATCCACTGCTCTGCCCTCATCTACCCAGCCAGTCATTCCATCACAGAAGGCTATCAGGTTGGTCAAGCATGATTTCCCTTTGGTGAATCCATGCTGACTACTCCTGATCACCTTCTTATTGTTCATATGCTTGGAAATTGGTATCCAGGATTAGCTGATCCATCAGATGTCATTGTAATACATACATTTTGAAAACGCTTTCCTTGTTTTTGATCTTCTTAATACACATTTATTATCAAATTGAATGGAAACCTAATACAGTTTAAAAGGATTCTTCATAACCAGACAGGAATTCTTAGTTTCTGCCCTTGTATATCCTCAAAACTGTAACTGTACAATTAGCTGCAAAAACCATTACTGTATTCAGAACAAAGCTTAAAAAAAAAGTTATACTGACTTTCCAATCATAAATACCTAGAAGTTATGTCATAGCCTTTGCACTATGATGCCTAAAAACACCTCATGTGCTCAGACAACCAGCAATCTGGGTTTTGGTATATCTTCCTTTTACATTAACAGTCCAGGAGCACAGTATAGCATATGGTTGTATAAAGTGTGCACTGAACACTGCCTATTATCATCCTGCAATTGGAAATCAGAGATTTTATTTTCAGATCAAAATAATGCTTGCAGAATTGAATCTTCAATTTGATCTCTACTTCCAGACTAGTAAGGAAATTATCAATTTGATATATTTTTTTCTCCTGTTTATTTAAAATGTAAAAAGTGCATGGTCTTTTACATGTGGTTCTCCTAATGCTTTCAGTATTTTTAGACGAAGCAGCAAACGACTTCTGAGGAGCCTTAGTGATAATACTGTCTTATATGTCTACATTGCTCGGACTTCCTGTCAGTGTTTTTCAGCAATTTTAAGAGACAAATTTATTGCATAGATTTTAAAAGCTGCATTCTCATCCCCAGAAAGTCTTGCTTTATATTTGCCTTATAAATACTGACTAATTTTATAAAATATTTTGTATGGAAACGAAAGCTAGATTTTTTTTGTTTTTTAATGAGAGGCGTTTTCAGACAGTCACATGCTTCCAAGTACTGGGACTAAGTGAGAAACCCAATGCTTATCAAATGACCACTCACTTACTTTATTTTTTCCTATATCCCAAAAATAAAAAAAAAAAGAAAAATAAAAGGGTAAGAATCTGAATAAAATTATTCTGGAAACTATTTAATTTTCATTTCAAAGAGTATACTTAAATACTATACTTATCAGCTTGAAAGTATTATTAATCATTCAATTATGTCATATTTTTATTTATAAAGCATATCTGTATAGCAGTAACTTTCTCTAAGAGAACTCTGAAAAACAATGTTAACTGAAATCATTCAGGAAAATGTGGAGCACTATAGCAAACATAATTTTGCCCAAAGCCTACTTTATCTCTAGCTTGAAATTCTATTTTCATAAATATCACAGCAAACCTATTCAGTTAAATCTTTGTGGACTCTTATTAAAAGAATAAATGTGAACTGCAATTCTACCTCACAATATATAAATAGAACCAAAACTCTTTATGTAAACTGCCTTAATTATAAGGACGTAGATCTCAAAATTTCTTCAAAATATTGGTGAGGTAGAGAGTATAGGGAAAATAGTGTCATATTTACACAAGTGCTTTAGATAATGTGTTACCTTTTAAAAGTATGTAAATATAATTAGCCTGAGATCAGGCAACAAATAAAGTTACTACTGTCTATCTTATATATATCTTATATATATTTCAAGTTTCAGGCTTAAAAGTTTAAGGATTTCCTGTCTATCCTAAATAAGCTCAAACTCAGCAGGTTGTCTATTCTTTATATTATTATACTTTTGTTGCTATTGTTCATTTTAAACATCTCTCAATGTGAAACATTCGTGCTTCTAAAATGTATCAAAAACACGCTGTGACTGCTTAACGATACTTCGAGTAGCCTATGTATGAAGTTAATAATAGAAGCATTCAAGGGAAATTTAAGACTATTTACCACAAATTTTAATTTAAAATGAATCTTACATCAATATCTGTTTGTTTCTGTAAGGCTAGTATAAACTCTTTGATAACATAGAGTAATAGAAAGCAGAAATTCAGAATATATTTTATTATTTAAGAAGCATTATAGAATTGTTAATGGTTATTTTATTGCTGTAGCAGGACATGTGCATAAGTAAGGTAGAGTGTAGATCATTGAACTATTCAGTTTTGTTTTAGCATTTTCAGTAGTGAAGAGCAATAGAACTATTTTGCATTTCAACAGAGATGATGGAAAATCCAAACTGGTTATCTAAGACTACACCGTCTTTGATGTTTAATGTGCAAATTCCAAAGTGATGAAATCAAATCAGTGTTTTATTATTGATTTTGATAACTTGGCCAAAACTCCGCAGTTCCTACAGGAACCAGAGAGCTGTGAATTCAGATTTTAGGCTTTGTGATTCCAATGTCCTTTCACCTTCCACAGAATCAAGAGTTAAGAAACTCTAGAATAAGACTTAGGATCAGGGGTCTATAGGATATTTCAGATTGGAAGGGACCTCAGGTGGTCGTTAGTCCAACCTCCCTCTCAAAGCAGGGCCATCTTTGAGGTCAGATCAGGAGGATCAGGGCTTTATCTGTTGGGTCTTGAAAGCCTCCAAGATCAGAGACAGTAGAGTCTTTCTGGGCAACCTGCTCCCCAAACTTACTCTCTTCACTGAAGAAGATTTTCCTTAAATCCAGTCTGAACCTCAGCTCCTTCGATTTATGCCTGTTCTCTCTCATTTTTCACCCACGTCCCTCTGTGAAGAGTATGGTTCCATCTCCTTCATGGCCTTCCCATTTCTACCAGGTGGCTGCTATTAGGTCCCCCTAAAGCTGTCTTCTCCAGGCTGAACAAGTCCTCGTCCCTCACCCTCTCCTCACAGGACAAGTGCTCCAGCCTTGACTATCGTGATGGCCCTCTCCTAGACTCAATTCAGTTTGTCCTTCCTGTGTTGGGGATCCCAAAACTGAGCCCCTAGGGCCATTTTTTCAGAGTTGCTCCCCAGCCCATCAGTCCCCAGTCTGTAATGCTGCAAAAGGGTTCTTGTTTCTCAAGAGAGCAGGAGCTTTGCATTTGTCCTTGTTGAATTTCACGGGGTTTCTGTTGTTCTCTTCTTTCAGCTTGGCTAGGTCCCTCTGAATGTCAGCCTTGTCCTCCAATGTAACAACTGCTCCCTGCAGCTTGGCACCATCTGCTAACTTGATGACAGGGTACTGTGTCACCTCCCCCAGGTCATAGATAAACATGCTAAACAAAATAGGTCCAGACTTCTGCAGTACTCCACTTGTTACTGGCCTCCAGACGACAACCCATTAAACATTACTCTCTGAGACCAATTGTCCAACCAGTTTTTTATCCATCTGGTTGTCTGTCCATCTAGATGATAACATCCCAACTTGCATTCAAGAATATTGTACCAAATCCTTGCTAAATTTGAGGTAGATGACATTCACTGCTTTCACCTCTTCCACAAACCCAGTTGTTCTATCCAGAAGGCAGTCAGGGTGGTCAGGCCTGATTTGCCCTTGGTAGATACATTCTTGCCGTCTGCAGTTACATTCTCCTCCTTCATGCGCCCAGAAATCTGTTCCAAGGGGACTCACACCATAATTTTACCTACGGACCTAAGTGAGGCCGACTGGCCTGTCAGGTCCCTGAACTGTTTTTCAGCCTTTTTGAAGATGGGTGTGACATTTCCTTTCCTTCAGTCATCATGGACCTCCTAGATCTCCATGACCATTCAAAGATGATAGAGATTAGCCTCACAAAGGCATCCGCCAGCTCTCTCAGCACTCTTGGATGCAGCCCATTGGGTCTTAGGGGCTTGTATAGGCCAAGGTCACTCAAGTACTTCAGTTTGGTTCTTATCCACTAGTAGTCATTCTCCTCCACCTTAAACCACTTCCACTAATCATAGAGGCCTGGGAGCCCTTGTTGGTGAAAACTGAGACAAATAAGGCAGAGCTGCTAAGGTTTCCAAGCTCTTTTTCTGTTACATCCATTTAGCAAGTAAATTTGTTAAATAAATTGTTTTTCTTTATTTCTAATCATTCATTTCTGAGTTAAAAGTTTCTAGAATTTCAGTTTTACTTTAAAAACTGACTTTTAAATTCTTCAGAATTTCCTTCTTACACCTGGAATTTCCTGTGGAGGAAATATTGTGTTTTAACACATTTTTATCCTTAATTTTGATTTGAGTAGAATTCTCTTCTAAATTCACTTACAGAGTGCTTAGATGCAAAACAAATTTGCATGGTCTTCTCAAAATAGAAAAGAAATTGCAAAATATTGATACATATATTTTGTCTTCAGTTTTGATCTGCGTATATCGTTTTGTTTGTTATCGTAGTCCATATTTGTTCGCTATACAGGAAAATACTTTACAAAGGCTTGACTAGAAGTAGCTTTTTTCTCCATTATATTGGCTTAAGAAGTAACTACATATCTAATATGCTATTTATATTCTCTACTTCTTATTTATTCTCTAATTAACCTGGTGTTATGCTATCCCATAGCATAAAACTTTACTGGGAAGGAGGACTGACAGTTTTACGTCTATATAACAAAAAATAAACTAAGCCTCTATTTTATTCCTTTAGATCACTGAAAGATGTAGCCAGAAACACTGTTCACATAACCCTATGCACGTGTACCATGACAAACTGAAACATCTTAGCGATATGGCTGTTATATTGCAAAAATAAATTTGATGACATAAGAACCTTAGGGCTAACAATCTGGAGAAGTGGAGGAACAGTCTCATCACATGATCGTTTCCAAATGTGATATGACATTATTTAAACTTCTATGACTGAAGTGAGCACAAAATTCTCATAAGAACGCACCATGTGGTAGTGTGTGTTAGCAGATGCTACAAAGGTCCTAAAGGAAACACTTTATTTTCAGGGAGTTACTGAAGACATAATACAAAACTTTTTTCTGTTATTATTCTTTCTCAATCCTGAAGAAATCATAACTGACTGTCTATAAAATTGTGTTATGTGTAGTACCATTAATATCTTAACAATAATTCTGTTTTATATACATGAAGCAAAAATATCACTGTAGATGTTTGAAAGGAAATAAAGATATATAACTGCTGAGCAGATTCATTTAACACTTTACGCACATCAGTGTGAACAATGTCACCTGATGAAACTAATGCTGCTATTTGTTGGCACCATTGATCTGCGTCATCATGACAGTTTCATAGATATTATATTATCTCATGGCTGGCACACACAAATGAATTTTGACTGTAGTTAAAAGCTAAGATAAATAAATCTAAGCTTTCTGATGTAATGCTTTAATACTGCTCAGTGATGGTGCTAAAACTATGCTATGCTAACACACATATGCCTTGAAGTGATTGAATTTGAACTTTGTGTTGGTATGAAGTCAAATGCCATTAATCCACATCCAGATCTTATGTCTTATGATGTGTTGAACCATTTTTAGATTTTAACATTTCATTTCACTACCTTTTCTGCATCCAGAATTATTCAGCAACACTGAAGATTATTTTTCTGAAGAGGTGCAATTTTAAACTGCTTTGCATGTATCTGAGCTCCCATAATTTTAAAAGGCTATGAGGAGCCTTGTCATCAGCTTGCTGCACAACAAGAAATTAATTTGAATATCTATATTCACGTAGCTTGGCTCTAGAAATCAAATTCATTTTTAAGTGTTTGTCCATGTAGCTATACTCGGTATTCAGAATTTCTGGAGGATTCAAAAATCAAGTTTTGCATGTGGTCATAGGTATTTCAAGGCATTTTCAGGAGTTAGACTTAGGTACAAATGCTAGTTATTATTAGGAGAAGCTATTTTTTGTAGCAAATTTAAGGGAAAAAAATTGCTTCAAATACAAAATAATGGTATGTTAATGGAAGTTTGAGAAACATTTTCAATAAAGCTATAGATCATTCAAAGTGTAATTAGCATAGAGGGCTTAACACATGAATTTAATTAATAATATATTTCAGGGCCAGTTTATCAACTCTGGTATTTAATATATGCCACTTTTCAGCTGAGTTTCAGGAAGAAAGGAAAGTACTCTGTTACAATCCTCTATTGAGTTACTGTGTCTTTAGCTATGGGCAGGCACACAGCAAGCAGAATAAAAGCAGCTTAAGGGTATAAAAAAATTATTTGTTGGCCAAAAGACACACAAGATAGCCAAGATTAACAAAAGAAAAACAAGGGATGTGGAAAGAAATCAGAGAAACAAAGATAAGAGAAAGAGGGTTACACTCCTGGTCATTTCATGGGGATTGACCTTTCCTCCATAGAAAAATAGAATCTATTACTAAATTTTGTTACTCCCCAGGGATTCGTGAAACAAGGATAAGAATCAATTTTATCAATAAAAAGAGGGTGATTACGAGTCCCACAAGAATCTACTTAGAGACTGGTCCTGAATCAAAAAATATTGGAAATTGGGATAGTGTTCTGAAATGAAATTATTATGTTCTTACAATTTTCTCTAAGCATCCATCGTTGGCCAGTGTGGAAAAACATTACCTAGATGGATCTTTGATATTTTCTAGTATAGCTGCTTTTATGTATATCACATTTGGTATAAGATGGCACTATATTTTTCTACCAGTAACCTGACAGGACAGTCTATTTTTTCATCCTTTTTAGTACTATAAAAGTACTTCACGAGACATATTGAAACATTTCAAATTCATCATAAGATTAGTTTCATATGAAATTATTTTATTGCATATCCAGGGCATTCATCTCTTCTGGAATATAACACAAATATATAATCTTCACATGTTATAAGGGACTATGCTAAATATTTTATTCATATATTCAGAAAAGAAGTATAACATTAATATGAAATCAGTCTAAAATAAATTAGCATTGGATATGCAAACACTGACAAAAACAAGATTCTTTGTAAGCTTTCGTGAACAATTCACCCGCAGATTATTTATAATTACAGAATGATAATATCTCTCTGCTTATCTCTACTTGCATAGCTGATTCATTCTGCCTATAACTGTACAAATACTTAGGCATACAACATTATGCATTCTGGAGAGATGGTGTAAGTCAAGACATGGTGGCCAGCCGTTTAATTAATGGCTAGTGCTTTACTGAACAATTGAATATCTTATTGCTACTTAGCAGCCACAATTCACTCCTTTCTATTCTTGCTTAATGCCTCAGTCCTTCACAATGAGGAAGTGTTGCTCAGGTCACCTCAGAAATAGGATTGTCACACTAAAATAATCTTTTCCTCTTAGAAAGGATTAGGATGAGGAGGTGTAGGCAAAAGCTTAAATGCGTTCATAAGCATAAATTTAATCTCAGAGCACACAATAGAGAAAATCTAGTATTAGTTTTCATCTTATATTGTGTTAAAATTTTATGGTGTTGTATTAAAAGAGAAGAATACGTATGAGAACATAAATGGACAGCTTTCAACATCAACATCAGTTTGACTCTTTTAAATGCCCTAAGAATGTTAGTAAATAAGCACTGTAAGTACAATTGTCTAGGGAAGCGCTACTAAGATGATTAAGGGACTGGAACATCTCTCCTATGAAGAAAGGCTGAGAGAGCTGGGGCTGTTCAGCCTGGAGAAGAGAAGGCTCAGGTGGGATCTGATCAATGTGTGTAAATATCTGAAGGGAGGGTGTCGAGAGGATGGGGCCAGTCTCTTCTCCGTGGTGCCCAGTGACAGGATGAGAGGCAGCGGGCACAAACTGAACCACAGGAAGTTCCATCTGAACCTGAGAAAAAACTTCTTCACTGTGAGGGTGACTGAGCGCTGGAGCAGGTTACCCAGAGAGGTTGTGGAGTCTCCTTCGCTGGAGATATTAAAACCTGTCTGGACACAGTCTTGTGCAGTGTGCTTTAGATGACCCTGCTTGAGGAGGGGGGTTGGACTAGATGATCTCCAGAGGTCCTTTCCAACCTCAACCATTCCGTGATTCTGTGATTCTGTGATTTCTGCTATCGTTACCAGTCAAAACATTGGTATAAAGAATTTATCCCAGATGCATATCTTGCCACATAGCTTAGTATTTACACTCTATCATCATCTAGAAGTCTCAGTGAGGGTCCTATCATTAAAGGCATGATGCATGTGTATGCTAAAGACCGAAAAAACCAAAAACCAAAAAGGTAGTGCTGGCCTGTAAATGTAATCATTGAAGAATTTCAAAGTTAATGCAATGTTTTACAGGTAATCTCTTCCAAAAAAATGAGACTTGTCATGGTCAAAACCCAAAGATATGTAAAAAATAAATTAATTTAAAAAGAAGGCCATGAAAAATAACAGAATAAATATATATTAAAACTTAAGAGCTAAATAACATACCAGAGCTGACTGAGAACATGGGGGAATGAATGAGGAATGAAAGGTTTTCAAGATAAATACAAATAAATTGTAATGCAGCAGTGATAAATTATATAGTTTTATCTCAATCATTTTCCATTTTAACTTCTTAGCATACCAGAAATAGTTTCAGGCATATGATCTAGAGGTGAGATTATGTTCTTTCTAGTGCTTTTATTGCCTTTTGGGCTATTACTTCTCGGATTATGTTATTTCTAGCTCTGTATTACCTTTTGGGCTATTGGTCCTAGTAAAGATTAAAGTCCATCACATCTCAGTCAATCTATCACTTATCCATGTAAGTGATCACAACGATCACAAAGCAGATGCATTACAACTTCTTGTATGCTGGTACTGCATCATTTTTACTGACAACCAGCTCTGCATAAAGTTATTCATTGTTACATCTATATTTTAACTGCCTAGGTTGTCTCCATCAATTTGTGGCACTGCAACATGTCAGTTTATTTTTCTGATTGACACCTTAAGAGCCTAATGGAAAGGTATATTTTCAAAGATCCAATTATTGCGAAAAAGAAGGAAAATGAAAAAAAAAACTATTACGCAAAAAACTCAATAAAACTAAAAATATTATACACAAACTTCCTAGTATCTGTCCATTTTCTATGTTGTTCTCACTTTTCCAGTGTGCTTTTGTCTTCTAAGTAGAACACTTCAGCCTTTAAGAAAGGGTGAGAAGCTCTCCTGGGCCATTACCATCCTGAGTCCTTCCCAGGCAGGAGTGTGATGGTGATGGGGATGTTTTCTTCCTTCTCACTCCACAGTCTGCTCAGGACTAATTTTACACATTTGCTAACACACTCTACACCTTACCTTTTCTTTCTTCAGTGGTCTGCAATTCCATGTAAAATGCACAAATACTACATGTAGTGTTTTACATATGCTGAATACTTGTTCTTCTTGCTACTCCTAAAATCATTTGTACTGAGCTCCCCAAACTGAATTCATTTAATAACCAGTAGCTGGTCACTAGCTAGTTGTTCATAACTCTGAGACCTTTTTACTCTAGAGTCATAGGCAGTCCATGCTACAGAGAATATTGTTTGTTATTATTAAGTATTAGTTACAAACCCATAATAAAGTTAGTATAGCGATAAGTGTTATCACACAACAGTATAAAACTAAACAAAAGCTTAAACAAATTAGGTAATATTCAGCTGCTTATTATGCAAATGACTGTTGCAACTATAAGGGCTAAAGCAAAACTCCAGACAAGACAGTTAAGAAGCCTGAAAAGTCCTAACCTTGAGGCTTTGAAGAGTTAGTACAAGGTCTGTTGCAAGCAATGGCAGCACTGCATTTGCTAGACTGTAAGGTTGCAGTATATTACCTCTACAGACCTCACAGAGGTTGTTACCAATTCTGTATTGCTTACTAGGAAAATTGTACACTACCTAAAACTTCTGTGTTAAATGTGTTCTATATAGCTGAAATTTTAAGTTACACAGAGTTCAGCAGCTTTTTATGTCACCACTGCATAGATATCACAGGCATTAAATTTTCAACTTGACATGCAATAGGACAGAGAACAATACTGCTGCAGTGCTATTGAGTCTTAGCTCATATATATGTAAAATCATCAGTCTACAACCCTAGTTAAGGAAGATGTTCTTGTTCTGGTTGCCTGACCATCGAGTCCATCTGATTTTTAAAGAAGGAAAGTGGCAAATGTTTTGGGAAAAATTAATCCAGAAATATCTGCCATGCTAGCATGATAAAAGCTCTAAGCTGATTTTCTATTTAGATCACTCTCTCTTTCACTTTTCAAAAAAAAATATTTTGGATTCATATAATTGCAAAACGTAACTGTTTTATCTTATTTTAGTAAACATGAATATCTTGCCTGTTGATGTCAGCAGCAGATAACAACTTCTATTGGTATGATGACTGTCACATATGCATGATTAAATAATACGAAACCAAATTATATAAGAAATCGGTTCAAGTAACTAAGAATATAGCAACGCATTTTTATCATCATACGATTTTCTACTTTTTTTCTCTTGAGTATAGAATGATTTGATGAAGTTCCTTTAAAATTTTCAGAACTTTATGCAAGATTTTGGGCTTTGAATATAATATATGGAGAAAATTAGGAGAATTTTAGTGAGACTGAAAGATAAAACAAGCTGATGGCAGACTAGAGCAGTTTATTAGAGTATATTTATATCGTAAATTTTTAAGCATTCAACTGAGATGTCTAAACTAGGATACTGGACTCCTTGCACATCCTAAGTAGTTAATGGAAAGTTAGAGGCCATTAGCACATGATTCAGAACACCTGCTTGGGCTCTGAATAGTTCTGTGAATTTAATTTCCCTTCCTACCCCTCTGGTCACAAAAACCAGAAGCACTGTCGTTAAAGAAAGCTTTTGAAAGTGGAGATTGCCTGACTGTTGCTGCTCCCAGTGGAAGCCTGAGAAGGCAGCCAGCAACAGGGGAAAGAAAGGGAGGAGAAACATCCCCGAACTCCCCATAGCGGTCCCAGGCTGAGGGGTGGCCCCACCATGGGCTCCCCACTCATCCTAGCGGGTCCATAGACACCAATGACGTCAGTGACCCCCTTCTGCTCGACTTTGGAGTTGTTGACCTTAAGACAGCAGAACACTAGAAGGATGAATATAACAAAGGAAAGGAACAGAAACTGTGATGTTCATAAAAAACAATTTTAACTCTACTATTAAGGAGGAGGCCTTTTTGTATTAATTAGATAATTTGGACTATTACACTATTAAAACAGTGAATTTGACTATCAATAGTTCTTAGTGTTCCCTTTTTTCTTTAACAAGGTTTGGAGAGCAACAATCGCATAGGATTTTATTGTTTTCCTCAGTCCTCTGAAAAGAAACACTTGGGTTATATGCAAGAATTTCCAATTTGAAAAAAATAAAGCATATTTTTGCTCTGAACGTTTGTTTTTGCCACATTCACCCACTGAAAGTGTTGGTGCAGATGAAGGCTGAATATAAGAGCAAAAATTGGTTCCTACCCCCTAAATCTGGTCTTGCTACAAACCTTTGAAATTTTATTCAAATTGAAATTATAAAGATATAAAAAGTAGACTGAAAAGATGGAAAATAAAAAGAAAAAATATATAAAATAAAAAGGCAATAGGAAAATGCTCATAACGAAAAATAGATTGAAATCTCACTAAGTAAAAGTAAAAGTAAAAATCTCACTAAGTAAGAGTACAAATATCTCTTTAACATGTCTTCATATAATTCTTCTTTTATTTAGTGTCGTATTCAGGTTTATTGGGGAATATAATGTGTCCTTATACAAAGGAAGTAACATGAATTTCATTTTAGCAATGCTGCAAGTGGTTTTGTGCATCGTAATGTTGATTTACATTAATATTCTCCCCTAGAGGATTTACAATGTCCTCTTCTATTAATTATTAAATCACACAAATAAACTAGATTGCAAATGAATATCTCTTCTCTCTCACAATTTTCCACAGTAAAATACTGAGCTCCAGCTGCCATTGAAAACAGACTTCTTTAAATCTATTTTTCTGTGGAAGAAAAATATCCGATATTAAATATGACTGCTAATTGGTTCATTGCCTAGGATGATGCTTAATAGAACAAGGTCTTTAAAAATGCATATTCCCTGCTGAAAAGATTTAAAATAATACCTATTCAACATTAGCCAAGTTTTATCGACTAATCTGTGAACTTTCTTCTCTCGTGAATGTTTAGGCATCACAAATCACAATATTATAGAAGGAATATCGTTCTTTGCAATATTTAATGCTTCAGAAAGCACATTCAAATCCATATGCATCTTTACTTTTTTCAAAGTATATATTTACATATTTTCTGATCATAATAAGTGACAAAAACCCATACTAGATTTTTAAGATACCACACGAGAGATTATAAAGAGCTATTTCTAATAGAAATGATCTTCAAGTGATGCTGGAAGGCACAACTGTACTTTATCCTAAAGTAGTCACTTAACAAACAAAGCCGCCTGTAGGAAATGGTCTGTAATATAAGTTTGTTCACACTGAAATATTTCTACATAGTGCCTAATATAGTTTTGTGGAGAGAACATGGCAATAACTCAAGTTACTGTTACAATAGCTTTTGCCACTGGTAAATGCAAGTTGTCAAATATGTTTATGTATGTTACCTGTCAAAAACAAGGTTTACTGTCCCGCCAGCTATTTCTGAAAATAGCTATCCCACGATATGCTTGATTCTATTGCACAATAATTTCAAAAAAGCTAGCAGTTACAGTAACCTGAAGATGTTATTAACAGTGGGTCTCAACATTTTTTTTGAAGTGGCTTTTACGCAACAGTAAAATACAGAATTGTAGTTGATGTTGAAAGAGATCTCTTGAAGTCATCTAGTCCAACCTTCAAATAAGGGTTAACTTAAAAGCCATTATCAAACAGGTCAGGGCCCTGTCTAGTAAAGGTCTGAATATCTCCAAAGACAGAGATTACACAACCTCTCTGGGCAGCTTGTTCCACTCTCTTTGTGATTTTTGTTCCCTTTATGTCTAGCTAGAATTCCTCTTGTTGCTGTACACCTCTGAGGAAGTTCTGGTCTGGTCTTCCCTACAATCCCCTTTCCCTCACTTTAGGTAGCTGAAGATAAAAATTAGATTCCCCTTATTTTTCCCTCTCCAGGCAGAACAATCTCTGATCCTTCTCCCTCTCCTTACACATATCGTGTGAGCCCCCCTCATTGTCGATGTCTCCCTCAGGACGAGATGAGCACCTCTGAGGACTGGATCTCCAGTGACTGCAGCAGAAGCTTAGGCAGACATTCAGCTCCCACAGTGACTTAGACATTGTAGGCATTTAAATTTAAGAATCTCAGTCCTAGCCCAGGTCATGAGCACTGGAGGAGCAAAAGACAAATAAAAAAGTAAACTATAAGTTGTAACATTATACCTTTATGTACAACTACATGTGGAAAATCCCTGGTTAACTACATTGGCCTTGATAAACATTCAGTCTCAAGGAAGGGGATCTGGAAACCTCACATAAATTATTTCAGGTTGGCTCAAGAGTCACACTTTCCTCAATCAACAAAGGCGTTGTTGAAATTAAAATGTAAGTTTCCTTTTACCCTAGCTTTTAGATGGTGTATAGTCTACCGGCACTTGATTTGCGTTGCACAGTCTAAGCTTATAAATGCTGTTCCATGATTTACACAATCTACCAATTTTGTGCAAACCTGAAACTTAAAGGCCCTGCCAACTGCACAATGTTCTGATATAGCGATGTCCACCATTGTGTGCCTTGAAACAAACGAGCCTAGGACTGTGATGCCTGAAAGAGGAACACGGGAAAAAAAGGACCATAGTTTATATGATTGTAATTTAAAAGCATCATTTTATGTTTAGCTACAGTCCTTAGCATGAAGGATAATATTGCAGCCATGACCATCATTCATCATTGATCATCTTTTTCCAGGCAGAACACTCACTAGTGACAAATTCAGCAAAATAGTGCATAATTGGTCAATGGCTGCACCAGCATGAAAAGAAAGGATAGCTATATGAGGATTTCCTTGACAGTCTTGCGTTCAGATCTGTCCTTTCCTTCCTGTTAGAACTTCCCTCCCTTAGTCACATATATTATTTATATCATATTTTAGAAGGTTTTCTTCAGCACCTCCTTTTCTCAATTTCCTTCATAAGCAGAAACAATGAGGAGGTTTTGTATCTTAAAATGTAATGAGACTATGAACTTAATAGCTGTCACTAATTAACATGTCAAATACTTAAATATAGGGAGGTAGAAAGGAGAGCAAAACTTTAGGACAAAAAAATCAGCCACCCACCTGCCTTAGGAAATATTAAAAAGTGAGCATTTTTAGAATGCTGTAATCCACAAAATCTACAGTCCTAGATCAAAACATACACATATGAACATTAAACGTAAATGAGACAAAGAAGTGTTGAAAAACAATGAACAGTCTCATAATTTGTTTCCTTAACTCGTCCTATTAGACTAGGGTAAAGCATTTTCTTTTAAATAGAATTAATTTTGTAGATAGAAATCTAGTACATATGATCCAAAAAATTCAAGTCCTGCTAAGGTTTGAAATTTGCCAGTTAACTGAACATTAGACTTAAAGAATTAAATAGCGTATTCCTGATCTACTAGGGAACAACTTGTCCAGCCTGCTCAGACTGAAAGAGCAGTATTTAATTCCACAGGATGTAAGTATCCTGCTAGATCAACTGTAGAAGGAAGGAAACAGAAGAAGTCAACAAATGGGAGGAATTAGTTCGTATTTCATGTATCAGCCCAGACTCTGCTGTGCTTTCAACAGCTGGCGCACGTCTTGTGTATAGGTGATGAAAATGATAGAATGGAAGGAACAGGAAGAAAAAGAAAGAGAAGACTTGCAAACAGATCAAGGACTGCAGCTTCTAATTGCACACACATATCATATCCACCACGCTAGGAAAAGTCTTATGAGGTATTTGGACATTCATTGGTAATTTTAGTTCTGATATTTCAGTTCCGAGGTCAACAGTAGTCAGAATTATAGCACTTATGAGAAAAGCAAATTAGGCAAATTTATGCTATCAAAATTCTGTAGGAAATTATATATGCTCAAGAAACTCTGACATTTCCCATCTTCATTTTTTTCCATTTTTCATACATATTCGCAATAACAGATTCTTGTGACAAACCAAAATGCCAAAATCATGCATGAAATAATATTCTGACAGAAAGCTGGAAATACAGAGAAAAATTGTTCACATGAGATTCAGTTTTAAACCCAGGACACAATGTAAAGTTCAGATAAGCAATTAGGCCTCCAGGTTTACTGACTATTAGTGGGTAAGAAAGGAACATGAATGATTACATAATAGCAGTGAGAGGTAAATGGAAGTACTGAGCTTGACAAGGTTGGAGAGGTTCAGCTTAAAGGAAAGTGGGATCTCTTGAAAGGTACTTTATTATTATGGCTTCTGGGTTGGTTAGCTGCATATTTCTGACACAGACTTAAATTCAGGAACACTTTCTTTTTGTTCTGTCCATATGTGGGATTTAATTAATGTTGATTTTTTCTTTTGTTTTTCATATGATTTACAATATTTGTTGATGCACTAAGTTATACATGCATGTTCAGCAACTCTATCACTTCAACCGAAAATAAATAACATATTGCTACCTTGAAAGAAGCTCTTTTCACTTTGGTTCTTCTGCTGGTCTTTATTCTGCTCTGCTGATAGCGTAGTTGTTACCACAGTTTGGCATTTATTTGAAAGTCAGGCTTTTAAATTTTAAGAAAAAACCTCTGCCAGATAATCCCTTGTCCTCGCAATAGTAAGAGTTTCTCAGACCTGACTTATCTTCCTTTAAGTAGTGCATTAACGGTTCCCATGTCAGCTGTGCTGATTGTCTTTCTGTATTTGACAGTTAAAAATGCAAAAATATATTCAAATTAAAAGCTGTATAGGATGCCGTGCATTTTTAACCCTCATATTATAGAACAGTTGCTACCATTATACAGTATATATAGGATATATACACACATATATAGTGTGTATATATGCATGTCTATGTATGTATGTATGATGTATACATATGTACTATATGCTGTTATACAGCATAGCCACCTGCCTAAGGTATGCATAAGGAAATTATAAAACTTATTTCCAGTTATTCCCCAAAGTTTGTAGCCACTTACTGGATATTTCAGGATTAAATTTTAAATCTCAAATATTTGTCTTTCTGAAAGCCTAATTTTATTTACAGACTAAGAGGAGATGCAATGCATGGTATTCGTTTCATTTACTGGATGAGATTTTCAGCTGTTTATGTTGCGACCTAAACTGTTTTAAACTTAACCTAAATATAATTTCTGATATAAAAACTTAGGAAATAAAATATGTGCAAATTTAGACAGTTAGATTTGTTTGTACATTTGGCCAGAGTAGTAGTATATTTCTCAAAAGCAAAACTAAGTAAAGGGAAGGGCAAGTGGCTCTTCAAATACATTATTTCTTTAGATTGACTGGATGCCACTTTTTTAATCTACAAGTGGGAATAAATAAAGTGTTACATGTATTAATCTATTATATAATTTTAACAAGTATTATCAGGTTATATATACATATAGAAGTTTGATTGTGAACATTGCTCACCAAGTGTCTCTGTTCACTCTCCGGGCAGATGAGACCTGCATCAGTAATATTAGCATTTACCAACTGGGAGAAGGCAGTCAATGGCGGGAAGAAAGCTTGCATCACTTTGAAGAGCAGGATTGATGTTACCTAATTCTTAAATCACGTAAAGTAAAATGTGTATGTCTCAATTAGTTACCCTAGGCTCCTTCTGTATATAATAGGATTTGAGGGAGACTGAGTTATTCTCTGTAAATGCCTATTTCTCTTCCTTGTCAATATAGACAGCGTGCATAGGTAATGTTAATCTTCAGCATATAACTTCAAGGTATATAAATTAGGGCAGATAAATTCCACCACTTGTTTTCATTCTTAAATAATAAAATGAGGTAATGGGGGAGAGTTGGAGAAATAGAGCTATCAAAAGGAACAGAGCGATTAAAATCTAGATCATTTCATGAACACAAGACAATGCCAAGTTGAGTGAGAATCAAGTACTTCAGCCTGCAATGCTGTTAGACCTGTATTTATTTATCAACTAAACTGTACAGAGTCTGTAAGATCCTTAGGGATTAAGTTAGCATCTAGATAGCCATTGTCTTTCTATTTCTGTTCACCTATTGCTATAGCAGGTGGGGTTCATCTCACTCAACTTCAGCACTTCAGACCTACCCAAGGTAGTCATTTGTGTTTCTTTAAAGTAGAGATAAGCTTCTCTTGGAGGGTGAGTCATTCCATCCTAGGAGAGCTGTATTATACCTAGAAGATGGGGAAGTGCCTTTTCCACACTCACTACTGACTTAAATGTCAGAGAAGCCAGAGAATAAGTATAAAGACACAGGAGAGACAGCTGTATCAGCTAGCTCTGGGAGGTCCTTTGCTTCATATTCAGGCACTTTGAATCCCATTATGAGATGTCTAGTTTTTCCTGTGGTTTCTATAGAAATTGTCTATTTACTACTGCAGATTTTAAATTCCACTGGGTGGCAGGGGATGGCAGCCAAAACTGAGCATTGCAACATCTATTTTTTTTAAGCACTGCAGTTACATATTAGATTTTGCTGAAGACTTATAGTACTAAGTAGAATTAACTTTATATGCAAAGACACTATTCCTAAAATACCCTGAAATTGTTTGCTGTATCATATCCTTTATGCCTGATGTGTGATGTGAGAAATATTTCATACAAGTAATGTAAGGTGAACTCCACAGCTAATCTATGGCTTTATCAAGAGTGATTTATGTGGCCATATTCAAGTTACATTAATAAATCGTTAAATAAGAGCACACCAAAATGTACCTACTTCGTATTACAAGCCTGCTAGAAACAGTATTGCTATGACTGTTACTGTAAATCTCTTACCACCTTCTTAGTATCATGAAACCCTGATGTTAATATAAAAGCTCTTGTGGTTTGTGTACTGCAACAGGCCCTCCAAGATGCAAGGAGAACTTACTTTCTTTTTGAGAAATGCTGACTAAGAATGCCAATGTGAACAGCTTCTCAACCCCTTGAGCAGCGCTTTTGTCAATCAATACTATCAACAGGTATGTAGCCTACTATTTTCCTTTGTGTTCCTCCTGAGAACTCTCTGATGTTGCTCTCTATACAGAACAGCTGGTAGCAGTTAGATAATTGATGTCTTCTGATTGCTGCCTAGGCTATGGATTAATACTGTTTCAGAGTTTGCCTGCCTCTTTATATCCACTCAGGTCTTGTCTCTTGTTTTATTTGCAGGTTACAAGCTCTTTTGGATTTTTTTTTGTTCTTTGTTTGCACCACATCAAATACTGGGGGGATCCAAAGGGAAGATTTTTATAAGCATTGGCTTTTCAGGGGGCTGTGCCTGAAAGACAAGTGTTGAGTAAAAAAACAAATAAGCAGGTTCATGGACAAATGGGCTAGCTCTACCATATAGAAAACTGATGATTTAATTGTATCCTGCTTAGAGTTCTAATAGCACTGTCAGCTTAGTGAAGATATAAAGCTTTATTTTGATAATTCTATGATGAAAAATAATGTACTTTTATTATCTACTTTTTCTTCAAAATGGTCATTTATTTTAGAAATATCTTCTACTCATCAGCTTCTATATCTCTGTCTTCAATTCTTTCATTACAACTTTCAGTTTTTCTTTTTTGAGTTTTTAGAAAACCCTGCATGACAGTTTATCTGCTGCATATTAATCACAATCACAGTGTGCATATTTTGTTAATGTTCTTTTCAAGGGAAATGTAAATGGCATGAAGTTTTATTACTGGATCTGAAATTTTTCCATGGCATTTAAAAGTTGTGTGTTTGATAAATATATGTAAGTTTTCATTAGCTAGTAAGTGAAGAGACAAGGAGTCATAAGCCCAATGATGCACTATGTGTGAATTGAGAGTTCTTATAAGATGATCATCCTGCAGAAAAACTAGGAAACAATAAACAAGGTCAGTGATGAATTACGTTAGAAAGATCTATTCAGTTATGGGCAAAAAATACCTTTTATTTGTCTTTATTTACTAACAGTGGAGAGTTGCCACGTTATAAGTTAACATGGCATCTTGAAATTTATGGCTGTTTCAATTTTGAATTTCCTAAGTCAGGGACGAACCGTTATTTTCATTTGAACAAAGTCTATGCTGCCATTTAATGCAGTGGTGCAGTGGTTCTCCTCTCTGGTGTTATCTGTTCTCTCCTGCTGCTCCTCCTTTTTTTTTTTTTTTTTTTTTTTTTTTTTTGGTGCAGGCAAGATTAGTTTGTAGCCCAATCAATTTTGTGATACTATTCACTACATGACTGAAAAAATAATAGTGAGGACCAAGGGACACTACAAGAATCAATAGTAGGAGAAAAGGGGGTTTCATCCTTTATGAAAGCAGCTAACGCTTGTGAAGTAAAGTGAATTATAACCACAAGTTTAGATAAGATGTTGATTTTATAAGCCATCTTTTGCAAAGGGCTTCTTTATCAAACACATCTTCTAAATAGTGTTTTATTGGGCATTTTTGCTGTCTTATTGTCAGTTTTCTTGCGTTTAAGTATTTTTACAGATTTCCATCTGTAGAATGGTACTTAAGAGTTTAATTGAAATGATTGTAGAAGCTTAAAATTTTTGACCAAAAAGGAGTCACTGTTTAAAAAACAAAACATATTGTTTGCCCTTCAATACAAAAAATCCTTTTTAGATGGATTCAGTTGCAAGGTTCTAAACAATAGATTGCTGTAGACTAGTGTTACAAACCTAGAAAAATCTGTACTGAAATTAGTGCAATATCTACCAATTTATATTAAGAAAATTTCTGTTAACTTCAACTATGGATACAGAAAGAAAAAGATGAGTGTCAGAATCTTGCTTTCTATGCACAAAATGCATTTTTAATTGGTTTGAGTGCATGGGTTTTGTATACCTTTACTCTATTATGGATGAACATCAACAAATTCTGTACGTATGAACATGTGTGTTGCACACACACAGGTTGTGGAGGGGTCTGCATGGCTTTCCCTTCACATTGAAGTCATCTAGAAATAAATAAGTGAACTGCCGCTTTAAGAGAATGGGTATACAAAGTAAAGTAACTATTCAGCTATATTGGTCGAAACTAATAGTAGCAATGCACAGTCTGCCGGAGAACCCTGGCGAGGCGATGCATGTGACTGCTAGACCAAAGATCATCAAGGCCAACACATGCCATGGCAGGCTGGCTTTGGGCATGTTCCTCTGGACTCCCCTGAGGACACCCATCCTCAGGCCTAACCCTGGCCAGAAAGAGGAAGAATATGACCCTGCCTTTCCTTTCGGCAGTACTTAGTACTTTTGATGCCTTCTTTAAGTGTCTGAGAATCTATGCTCTGTAGATACCAGTTTCTCAGGCTATTTTAGGTACAGTAACTGATTATGAAGTCAGTGAGAACTTCATTCCCTACTCTTGAAAATCAACAGACATACTTCATATCCTATATCCTATATAGAAACACTTTCAGAACTAGTTATGTGAGCTTTAATTTTTTTTTAATTTTTTTTAATTTTTTTTACAATGGAAAATTTCACCCTTTATTGCTAAAACTTAAAACTCATATTAGAAAATTTTGAACCTTTCTTCAGTATCTTTCATTGACAAATTGACATGCTACTGTAAAGTCTATTTAATTTTTTTCTCATTTTTTTTCCTTTTTTTTTTCTATCGCTTACAACTTGTAAACGATATGGGATGGTGTTAATTTTAAGGAGAAAAAAGATTTAAAATGTATGCTGTCGTAGTATGGAACACTATGCATATCCATATTATTCCATTCCCATATTTTCAGATGATTCTTATGTGAGGATACATAAAAATTACCTGATTTGTTGACAAATAAAGCATTACATAACCAATATTTGAGATGCACCCTACAAAGGTAGACAAGAAAACACAGGCAGTAGTGAAGTTAAAAATCTAATAGATACAGTGACTAGAATAAAATGTTGAATAGCCATTACCATGCCTACTCCATCCCACCTCAAAAAGAAAGAAAAGAAAGAAAAGTAGTGAAAGCATAAAATGTAAGTACTACGAAGCCATTACTGATGAAGGCTCAAGGGAAGAGTATAAGCCTTAAGGAGTTATTCACACTGTGACAAACATCTAAAACAGGTCATATAAATCATCTTCTGGAGATGCTAATTTCCCTTCAGTTATCACAAAAGGAGTATCAAATGATCATTTAAAAGCCTTTTTATTATGTTTATTATGGCAAAGGAATCTGTCTCAACCACTAAAAAAACTAAAAAGGAAACTTATTTAAAAATGACTTTTACATAAACTCCAAAAGAAGAGAAATATGCAGATGTGTTATTAAAAGCAGCTTAGGCAGCTCCATAAGATGATTTCATGCTGTCCTTTAGGACTGAAGCTGATTTGAAGTCTGTTGACTTGTCCCAGCACCAGCTTGAAATTCAATGTGCCAACTGCTACTTATGAATTATTGGCTCCACGCTATAGCTATTTTTTTCAGTGGGTAATTCAAAGTAATATCGTATATTTGGATGCACATTCTTGCTCATAAGCAGAACAACAGGGCAATTATATCTCTCTTTATTGCTGGACTGTGTGTAGTTCAACTAGCAATGTAGTTCTTGGTGTTTATTAAACTGTGAACGTTTACTCTGAGTTCTCTCATGTCTTATACTGAAGACAAAAATATATATAGATTTAGCACAATTTTACAAGAAAGTTTAAAAAAAAAAAAAATCTTTGCACTGGGACAAAACCTGGGAGCTTTTTTTGGGTATAACCCAAGATAAAGCTTAGGAAGAAATTTATTTCAAGTCTATTACATAAGTAATCCTGATAGTAGAGTGAGAAAATAAAATCTTTGGTTTATAATGGAAGTTCCATTACAAACTTAAGTGTATCTCTGGTTTTCCTGAAGTTACAGTGCACATGCACATGCAATTCAGCATGAATTGGGCATTTGACATAAAATGATATGAAGTCCAAGATTATAGATGGTGCCTTGTAGCCTTTTTCATTACTCAGGTTTTGCTCTCAGGATACTGCTGCTGGTATTTGTATTCACCAGTGCTAATGAAATTCTCTATGGGGGAATTTTTGCTGTAAACTATGGTAATTTTCTAAGAGAAAAATGGTGTATTACTAAGATATATATTGCTGTTAGTAATGCTATGACGTTTACTGTGGGTTTTTGAATGCCAGCAGTAACTATTCAAAGAATGTCTCCCCAAAGGAAAGTGTAAAGAATCACTGAATTATTGCTGTCCAAACTAACAGAGGCTTTATATTACAGTGACAGTCTACAATATAAAGAAAAGAAACTATATCAGGCAGAGAAAATTAAAAAAAAAAAAAATCAGTTTCTACACAAGTATTTTTCTCTGTTTGTCTGTAGAACTTCTTTTTGTCATTTGAATCTCAAAAATTATGCTGAATTTTATTAAATTAATTCTTCCAGTTTCAAAGAGTTTCTTCTTTCCTTGACAACCACTGTGGAGACCAGTTACTTCACTATAAATAATGTTTAAAAAAGGCAATGAAACCTTAAAGCTGGTGTTTTCAAGCCTTGGTACAATCATATTTACACTGAGGCTAATGGGATACATGTTGACTAGCACTGGCAGCTGTTCAAAAGCCTTCTCTATATTATGACAAACTAATAATAATTTCACAATTGAAAATTTAGTTTAAAGATACGAGCTTGGTCACATACCAGATTATGAAGTTTTCAGTGCATTGAGGTCATTTCTGTCATAAGGCTACAAAATACAAAAGATAGCACAAATGATCAAGAACTTCTGAAAATTAGAGGTATTTGCACTACAGACTTGATCCTCTCTTTCCTGTTTTTAAATATAAACCAATGAATCAATTTCTGTTAAGAATGCTCATATGAGAAGAAATATGCATGGTGAATACTTCTACATTGTGCACAAACCTTCGTGAAGAAAAAATGTATTTAAGAATCTATAGAAATAGGTAAAATTTTCTATTTTAAAACTTTACTTTTAAAAAAGAAGTGTTCAGATTTTGAGCTGTATTTAGAAAAAAAAGTCATATTTGGGATTTTTTTTGGACAAAATGCCTAAAGCAAAAAGAAAGTTTCAACAGCTTTACTGATGAGGTGAGTATTTTGCATACATATCATAACTCTCAGTCAAATAAAACTACGGACAGTCTGATACCATGACCTGGCAACGCTAAACGTTGCTGATTAACTTTATTTTTATATGTACGTATGGGGTTGTGTGTGTGTCAGGGGAGTGTTTCTCTATTGCTTAAATGTCACATAAAATTTGTGGAACTGATTGGGCTGTCATTTCTCTCTCTCTCTCTCTTTTTTTTTTTAATTCCATTCTTTTTAAGGATTGGTTAATACTGATCCATCAATAGAATGAAGTGCTTAACAGCAATATATTCAGAGTCAGCCTTAGAAATAAAGATCAGCTATTTATCTAGTTATATGAAAAATGTTTAAGTTAGGGATACAGATGATTTGTCTCCTTCTTTTTAATAGTGCACCTTGCATTGGGGTCTACAAAATTAATGATTACTTTAACATGTTATGAGATTGCACCACTTTTGGCTTTTTCAATCTTTCATTCCAGCACTCACATGAGCCCTAATGCCCTAAAGCATGCAAAACATACCCTCACTTTAGTTCTATAAAAAATTCATTCTACTGAAGCACAAGACAGTCCTCACGTTATTTTAGACATGTTGAACACAGAAACAAAAGAAACAAAAACACATGTAAGAAATATTTATTATTTTGATGCATACGAACATGACAGCCAAGTGCTAGATAGATCTGTCCACTTTGCATCATTTAACATGAAAACTAGACATCACCTAGGGTAGATTCATTGAATAGTGTGCATGTAGCCTTAGATAACAGTGCTTATTTTTCTCTCTGGCCTATAAGAAGATCTTGGATGAGTAGCTCAGCCTCAGACTTCTAAATTGGTGAAGCCTAACTTAGAGAAGATAAATTCCACTTATAGGATCTTAGATATTCAAGGATGCTTTTGTTACACCTATATGGTAAAGGTTTAACAGAACTAAACAGTCATTGAAACTAGACTTGCGCACCATGCAGAGAGAAGTGTTAGCAACACACTAGTTGAAAATATATAAAAATAGCACCAGATGCAAGACTGAAGAAGAAAGAAACCAATCTACCAATTCCACTGAGGGCATACTCCTAACAAAAGACTCTGGATGCTGGCAACTCATTGCTGCATCCTGCCCTAGGAAAAACAGCCATGACCATGGACTGCAGGTGCTTAACAATGGAGAACAGGGGTAGATGCTAGAAAGTCTGTATATAATACTTTTAATTGTATTATTAATGGAAATTAGAATAATTGAACAATTTGAATGACGCAAGTTAATATTGTATTTGGACTAATAATAGTTCTTTGTTATATTTTAGTTAGACTATTAAAACATTATTTAGACTATCAATAAATTCTTGACTCTACCTCAAAAGTGTGTTCCTTTTTTATCCATAGCAAAATTTTGAGTGTAAAAAAAGTTGATTCAGGTAAACATGTAGAGTCTTTCATGTGTAGGTATGTATATTCCTTGTACAGACTGAAATTGAGTATGATTCTTAAACCTTCACATAATCACAGCAGAAACAAACAGAATGCTTATATGCCTCTGAGCTCCTGGAAAGATGTGCTAGATAAAAGTATATTTACGCTCTCTAGTTCAGGAGCATAATGTAGTTTTCTTTTTAATTAATTGTGATGTATAGGGTATGGGAATCCTTCCTACTCTCCATGTCTAGATATGCACCCTGGTTGTGTATGTACTGGGGCCTGAATGCACACCTGCCCTTCCTTTGTATCTAGTTTTCACTAGAAAAAAGGCCAGACATATGTTATTGAGGCAATCATTACATTCTTCAGCAACCCACTGCTCTGTGTGACTGGTAGATGAGAATCTATTCCAGAGCCTTGCTGCTAGGTCACACTCTAGTAGTGTCTATCTCTCTGCAAAGATTAAGTAGAGAGCTTATATTCTTAACTTAAAAAGAGAATAGAAAAGAGGAGGAAAAAAACCTGTGAGAACTTTGAAAAACAATTCAATTTAATGAGGCACACCAATCCAATAACTCAATATAATGATGTGTGCTGACATAGCCGGGTGTGATGCATCATACACAGAAAGCTTTAGAAAGATACATCATTTTGACCAGCCATTTAAAACTCTTTGAATAAAATGTAAGTGACAGTAATTAATCATTATGATTTGATTATCTGATATGCTAAAGGAAAGTGGAGAAGCAAGCCCACATACTCCATCAGGCACTAGGCAGCTTATACAAACATCACTCTGCTTAACCTTAAAAGGAAGACAGGAGGCTGAAAGGACTTGGAACGATGTAGAATATGAGACTGTGTAACATTACCAGTTTATGTTTCAAGGATAGCTGTCAAATTTGCAAAGGTATGCAAAAAACAAACAAACACACACACACACACCAAATCACACTTCTCATTTCAGGGACCTACTCAAACACGCAACATAGAGAATAATTATCTATGCATCAGAATTCAAATTTACCCAACTTCAGTTATTCAGGTGTCTGTGATCACGCACTTCTTAATCTCATGCCTGCTGCAGGTAAGTTCACAGGATCCCAAATACAAACTGTAGCTGTTGCTTAGTAAGCATAGTTCCATATCACAATGTTGTTTTCTTTGGAAGTTTTTTGTTTTCAGCTACCATCTAATGAGTTTGGAACTCAGCTCTCCTAACTTCAGACCTGTCCAGTAAGAGTTTACACCTGAGCTAGTCAGACATCCTTTAGTCAATGGAGAGAAAAAGGTTTTGTGAACTACTCTGACAAAAAGAAAAGCACAGCCAATATGTATGTTCTGTAATTTCCCTATCAGAATGGTTTAGTCTTTGACGTTTATATCAGAACAACAAAGGTCAGATAGATACAGTACACTATTAAATGTGGGAAAGACAGACATTCTGAATGACATACTATTCCTCTTGATTCATCCCACAGCTTATTTGTTTCTCTTGTATAAACTGGTGTTCATAGGACTATTTTGAAGTCTTTTGGAACTGTCTAATCTGTATTACCTAAGGCATTTTAAAATAAAAATCCTATTTCTTATATTTTGAGCCTTCAAGGAATTTTTAAAGACAGGTAAAGCAGATCTATTATTAAGTATATATTTATTTGCAGATAAGCAGGTGGCATTGATGAGCAGTGTTTTCTCCTTTTGGAGACTGAAAATGATAAAAAGCATAGAACTGTTAAGCAAAAAAAAGGTTTACCTGTATGTCTCCCTGCATGGTGCCCTTTTCATCAGATGCTTCTGCACTTATTATTAGTTACTAGAACTGCCTAACATTCTTCAGTGAGACGTTAAATGCCCCTTTCTCGACTTAAGATCCTTTAATTGGTAAGAACTGATTTTATCAAATACAGAGAAAAGAGAGAACTGTGATTCTTCCCCAATGCTCGCTCCATTTGCATGGAAAGATCTCAAAAATTTCAATGTGAGACTTTTATCTTATTCCAGGGAGCACTGAATGGCTTTAGGGAAGGCTGTAGGGAGCACTGAATGGCTTTAGGGAAGACTGTAGGGCAGAGGAAAAGTGAAATCAATGCAAAAGCTTGTGCAGTCTTCAGTAGGAGTGGATGTTATCCACACAGAAGGAGAAAAAAAAAAGGAAGACTTCATGTTATTTTTTTCATTTTCAGCATTTACGGGAAATTGTGTTGCTTCTTGTTTCTGCCTTCAAAAAGTATAAGCTCTCTCTATATATATGTCTTTTGTCTCAATTTCTTAAATTCAGGCAAACTCAAAACCGTAAGACATATGTGGGAACATTAATGCGTGTCACCAGGCAGAATAGGAAATGAGTTTTCAAGAGACTGAAGACGTCTTTGTTTTTAAATGAAAACAGTCATTAATATCTGAAATAAAAGGAAAAAAAAATTCAGGCTTTTTTGAACTGAGAAGCAGAATTATACAAAATGAACTTTCACCCATGGGAGGGAGAAAATAGAGGGGAGAGAGAAGTCTTCCTGATGTAATATTCTACATACCTCAAGAAGAATTGTACTGTGTTTGGAAATATTCTGAATAAATTTATTTAAATACCTGTTAGGAATCCCAAAGGTTTCATCTTCTGACTATGTTAAGAACTAATCCTGTGTAAAATGTGCTCTTCCTTCTTTTCCTTGTTATTAATTATAGGAAAATATTAATATATTTTGGAGGTGCTGCCAGGGAAGCACTGCAACCATCTGTACACGGGTATAATTTGTGAGAAATACAGACCACATTTCTAGAACTGATTATACCTACCTAACCATAATTTTTTGGGAAGCAGAGAGTTTACCAAAATTATACATTTGATCATGCAGTGCATGCTAATGAATGTATTTATTCAAATGCTTTCTGCAGTATTCAGACCTTTCTAAGGGATTTGCCTCTGAGAATTACAAACCATACTCTAAATGTCTTGTTTTAACATAAAACACTAACAAGGTCAGCATATCTATATCTTCTGAAGTGAGCCTCAGACTTCAAAAGCAGGCAAGCAGATGTTGAACTTTAAGTGCACATGTAAATTTGCTAAAGTTAGTGAATTAATAAAGCAATTTAGCACATACTGCATTGTCTGTATATAGCAATGACTTAATCCTGTAACATTCTGTTTCTTTTTGCTTTGTTTTTTATTTTGCCAAAAATATTCCAAACCTACTTAAGAATAGCATTTAAGTGATTACTTATCTTTAAGGATATGTTTAATTGTCATCAACTCCAAAATTAAGTGCATGTTCCACTATACCTTGAACAAGACCATCAGTCAGAGTAGGAGTTACAACATTTTCATAAACACTTACATTGCTAATAATAAATTTTAATTGAAATTTAGGTACCATGACTGCAATGAAAGAACAATCTTTCCTTTCAGGTAGCAAATTGCTATTTAAGATATCATAGATATCTCAGCATCAAGGTATGGTAATCGATCTTTTTACTGTGATAACGGTTAGAGTTTAACATCTTATTAGGGTGAAAAGATAAGGGTCAAAGATCTCTAACAAGAAAGCCTGCTTTTCAATTATATTGCATAAAAATGTGAATGTCTTTTTTAAAAATCATTTCAACTGGAAAAAATTTCAACATTTTTTCTTCCCTATGAAGTGAAGAATTATTAACATTTAAAGCTCTGATGGAAGATATTTTATGCTGTTTTTGAATGAAAAAGGATCATTCTTTAGCAAAAAGAAGGCTCCAGTGACAGCTTGCTTGCAATTTGAGTATATGTGCATTTGAAAAGTTGGAGTTCATTGTCCTTTTTCTGTAGAAAGGAATACAGGAATCATAGCAAAAATCATAGCAACACAGTTCACAGTAGAGAAATCAAGAGCAATGAATTAACACATTAGAAAATGACCTACCGTTGTTATGGGCGAGATGTCTTTTAGGCAGTGAAGTGTTGCAAAATGAGTTTTGACAATATTTAACCAAGGAAGTAAGAGATATAAAAGATGATTAGGGACGGCAGCTGTCGTTCTCCATTTAGCAGAGGAAAGGGCCTAGACGTTTCTGGGAAACCTTTTGTTGTGGCTGAGAAACTCGTAGGAAAGATGTCTGTAGACCTACAGAAACACGGTATTGACAGTTGAACTTCATTTTTATTTTCTTCCTTCCATCAGGATAGTATGATAACTGACAAAGGGTTGCACTGATATTCTTCTTATTAAGAAAAACAGATTATTTCTGGTTTTGATCCTTTCTTTGTCATTCATCAAAAAATACATAATGTAAAATGGTTAGATATTCTGAGTGCAATTATTAATTTATTGCTCTAGTTTTCTGCAATCTGTAGAAATGACACAACCTATGCCTCCCAGTGAAAGCAAAAATATTTCAGTCTAACCGTTTGAGTATTTGAGCAGTGGCAGTTAGACGCTGGGGTGTAGAGATCGCCAGCCAGGAAATATGAATACTGTGGAAAATAAGCGTCACTGTGTAAAACCGTTATCATTTTTACCAAAAGTATTACTATAACATGTCTCTGATACCCTGATGGACAATCACTTGTATGATGTATTTCTAGTAAATAAAAAAAATAATTCCTCAAGTCAGTTTTCATTTTGAAAGGGACCTCTGGAAGTCAACTAGCCTAACCTCTTGCTCAAAGCAGGCCTACCTAGATCAGGCTGCTCAGGGATTTGTCTGGTTGAGTCTTGAACACCTCCAAGGATGGAGATCCCACAACTTCTCTGGGCAACCTGTTCCAATGTTTAGCTTCCTCATGGTAAGTAGCTTTTTCCTTGTATCTAAGTAGTCCACACAGTTTGGAATTCCGTGGCTTCAGTTACCATGAGAAGAGGCTGACAAGAATGTTAGTTTCCCTGAGGTCTGAGCATCTCCTGCTTCTTGGGTTTTATTTCTTTGTCTATTTCAGATCAAAGCCAAATGCTAATACATACACACACAAACCAACCAGGAGAAGTCTCATATAGCATAAACCCTGCTCTTCAGATAACTCTGTACAGAGATGTGTATTGTGGGAAAGACAAAAGGTAAAAGGTAAAAGATGTGCTTATATGATAAGGGTTATTATGAACATTTTTAATGATATTTGTATATCAAAGTAAATTACGTTTAAAAAACAAGATCTTCATCGTTCTTATCGATAAATGTGCTAATTCATATATGCAAAGAGAAAGGTAACATCCTGTATATACTATTCTGGATATTTATTCCTGTGCAAAGAAGGGAACTGGTACTTTAGCATTGCAGGTATCATCTTTTTGTTTTTTCTACTCTAATTTACCTTTGATCGAGTAATAGGGAAATTATGTTTTTTCGCTCCTGCCAACCAGGGGGTTTTAAAGAAATGATAGACAGCCTCTATAACACAGTACAAGCAAGTCTATTATAAGTTAATTCCAAAATAAGTAGTGTGATTTAAGCCATAACCTAAAATTATACGCAAACTCATGTCATCATGTGGCTACTTTCATCAAAAAATGAAATCAATAGTGATGATAAGAAAAGCAGGAGAAAAAAAAAAAACCAAACCCTTTTTTGTTGTAAAGCAGTGTAGATTCTGCAAGTCCAACAAAGCTATGATTTCTTATATGACTTGACGTTTTAGCCCTGAAGACTCTTAAGCTCAAATGTAGCCTCCAGTTCAGCAGGTACTTAACGTGCTTGTCTTTACCGGAATCTAAATACAAAGCAAAGCATTTGCTGAAGTCTAATTTTCATGTGATTGATAATAACGGTGTTGATCAAATGCAGCCCAGAAAGACAGTCCATGTCACAGAAATCCTGCAGTATAATGGAAGCTGACCACGGACTCCAGGCTCCTTCTACCATAAGCAGAGTTACTGCACAATTCTGTCTATAAACTGATCAACTCCATTTTAAAACTTGTTACTACTTGCCACAGCTAACACAACTGAAAGGCTGATCCCGGACTGCACTTTAATGAGTGTTAAAGCTTAACCTCTTAATCTACATTTGAAGTGAATTCACGGCTTGTTTATAATAATTTGCTCTTGTTCTGAGGTTATCCTTTAGCTTAAGCAGATCTCCTCCAACTCTCGTGCTTACCTTTCTGACATATTTATGGACATCATTCTTACCTCCTCTTGCTTTATTGGATTGCATGCCAAACTCTTTTACAGAACAAGAAGTAGTAGAAATATCTAGATGTTTTGAAAGGGGAATACAACAAAAGTGTAAACTGATGGGAAGTAGTCTTCCAGTAGAAGCACAAAAAACTCTCCACCAATATTAAAATGTGCACATAACCAAAGAAAAGCCTACTAAGATACAAACAAACAAATAAAAAAGGACAGGTAGTACATGTGCATATCTACTTATCTATTTACATTCAGTTGAGTATGGACATTTGACTCCTACAGATTTTATTCATCTCCTCATCTCAGGGTTCTTCTATTCACAGCAATAAGTAAATTATAAACCATGTAAGAGTTTTGAGGATTGAGCCTTTTGGAGTGTTTTGAATTTACTGTACATTTTAATTTGTCCTGATTTTGTATAAATTTAATGTTTTTTTTTAACTTTTCTGAAAACATCTTTATATATTTATATGTTATTTTACAAAAAATAAAATGTTGGAGGAAAGTGTGATTTTAAAACAGGCTTCCACAGAATATGAATGAGCTTCAGAATTTTTCAGGGCCCTGAGCACACTCCCACCTTCTCTGAGCTTAGCTGGCAGCCTCCAAGCTTGCTTCCTTTGCTGAGAAAAGCTGCTGCAAAGAGAGCTAGAAGAAACTTCAGCCAGGGCAGCCCCTTCTCCTTTTAGGAACTGCTTTTAAGCAGGTGCTCTCATCTTTAGTTCCCGCCTGACCTACATTGTCTCAGCCGTGTCTGTGCCTGGCCGTGGACCCCATTGATCCAGACTCGGACCTGGACCACAGCCCATGGCTAATATCCCACCCTGGCTCCAGCTCTGTGGAGGTGCCAGATGCCCCCGAGGGCCGGGGCTGCCCCCACTGCCCCTGGAGCCCTGCTCCCTTGGGGCAGGGGGACGGGCCCTGGTGGCCAGACCGAGCCTTGCCCTGCCGGCAGCCCTCACTGTCATTGGCCCCGGCCATGGATATCGGCCGTCCCATGTGGAGCCGTGACAAAATTTACAGTTTGTGGATGTCAGAAAATTAAAATTACGTTCTACAGGCAAGAGCATCTTCAGAGAAATAATAGACAGTGAGCTCACTAGATAACCACAGAGTAGAAGGTATATTAGTTGTGAAACTTCCTAACATTTGATTATATGATTTCATGCTTTTGTTCTTTAACTCTGTTCTTCTCTATATATTTTAAAGAAGGAAAATAAATAATTAAAATAAGAAAATTGAACAGCCCACTCTCTACCTCTTGATTATCTTTTCCTAGGTCATCCTTATGACTCATCATACATGAATTTCTTGAATTAAAGTTAAATCAGCTGCAGACCATCATCCACTTTTTTGGCAAACTTTGAACATGCACGTTTCACCCCATAGGCTGATCCTAGCAAAATAGTAGGCCTTGAGAATCCATTTCATTTATTTTGCACTTCTGATCCCCACTTTCTCTGTCCCACCCAACTCCCTTGTGCAGGACTTCTACTACTACTTCCATCCACTGCCTTATTCCAGATTAGATCTTTGTCCCACTTTCAGTCAGATGAATTTCAATGTATCCCCTTTCCTTCTGAAATCTTTCTTGCCATTTCTCTAGCTGCACATCCTACTGGTTACTCCATGGATTCGATTTTAGTCCTTCATACCAACTTTTAGCTTCTTTCTCATATTTCCAAATGTGGTTTCCAGACTCTTCAAGAAGACAGTAGTAAATTCATATTGATAGTATTGTATCCTGGTTAAAAGGAAATAGAAGGTCATTATAAGATCTACAAAAAAACTACCTTTTTGATCTTTACTAACTTTTGGATTCTGAGTTTCATTTCTACGTCCTTTAATTTTTAAATTAATTTTTTCCCTCTAGAAACAAAATCAAGATTTCTTTGGTGTTCTCTTTTTCTGCTTTTTTGTGAATTTAATGTTAACTTTTTTAAAACCAAATTTGGATATTTTGTCAAATATGAGGGGAAAATAAATGTTTCATTTTTCAGAGAGCTACCCATTCAACAATACTCCACTGCAAGTCAGGAATAGTAATAAGTCTGATAATAGTATGTCTAGAGTCACGTAAAACTAGAGTGTGACAGTTAGATACCCACAGGAAAAAGTAATCTTGCAATCCTCAGCTTCTCACCTAAGCCTCACTCCTTCCCCCTATAAAACTACTCTGACAGGAATCCCAAGATGAATGTCTAGCTATAAGTACATGTTGTCTTAAAGAAGTGAGCAAAGGGAAAGGCAAGGAGTGATTTAGTAGTTCATCTTCACGCCAATATCATGACCTCTGTCATGAAGCTGGTTTAAAGCAAAAATACTAAATCACAGCTTGACTTTCCCCTTGCTCACTTTTCCATGACAGAATGTTGTTATAAGCAACAGTCCATGATGTATTCATCCGTTCTTCCTAGTGCTCTTTTAATAGCTAATATAGTAATAAATTCATACAGAGAAGCCTGGAATAGCAGAGCTCATATAACAGGTTCTAATATTATAAGGCTAAAAATAAAGCGAACAATTCATTTAACAGACAAGGAGTTGTAAGGATTTTCAGTTCATAAATTGAATATTTTTTAATTAATTAAACTTTATAGGAAAATCATCCAAACAGTAAAAGAAAGTAGCCCTGCTTAAATAGCAGAATGGCCTTCATATATATTAGGACAAATATTGTCTAATGTATCTATACCTTACACATTTGATTAATATACTGTGCACTATAAATTCAAATATATTAATAAGTTGATCTATAAATGCATAAATATTGTTTTATAAACATTGAAAGTACTTTTGTAAATGCCTGTAACAAAAAATTGTTAAATTGCCAATATATAAATAGAAGTTCTTCAGCATACAAAATATTTAACAGAGGTAAACAAGTGAAATTGCATATAGCAGGAGAATGCACTCTGTAAATTTTTCTGAAAAGGTTTCAACATACACTTAAAATATGCTGCTGTGAACAATACAGTGCAAGTTATTATGTGAATGTGAAATAAATTTTCATGATATATTTGAAACCATCGTCCTATACAATAAGTCCATAAAATAAATAACATTGAGATTTACTCTGTAATAGGATTGTGCTACTTTTTCCTTAAATATTTTGTGAAATAAACATATCTTTAAGCATATGTGTAAATGGGACTTCACTGAACTGGGATCTATTAAATAATTTTTCATGCTAGCTTATTTTCAATAAGGAAAATAAGAGAGGAAAATGAAGCATGCTAAATTAAATCTACTTAATGTTTCAGAAAATCCTGAATCTTTATTGTCAATTTCTGGCTACTCAATTTTGTAGTGTTAATGCTGAACCAATGTATATATGTTAATATAAGTAATGCAGATGTGTAGGTCTTATGTGCACTGAGGTGTTTATGTCCACTGAATGGCATGTTACAAATGCGCTTGCTAAAGCGCTTCTCAAAAAGAGCTCCTGATCTTTTCATGCATATTGATTACCACTCAGGACATAAGTATGCTTATAGGAAAAAACAAAACTCTTAACACAATATTTTCATTTATCGTCCAAGAGGATTTGAATAACGGCCTGGAGATGTAAAAAGTGGCAAGCATACCTTCTTTCTGTAGTTAGTTTAGTTTTAAAATGTCTTAAAAATAGATTCTTTGATTGAATAACTTGAATCAGCATGTAAGCTGGGGTATCTCCACCAATAGGAGGTGGCAGTTGCTTTCAAAGAATACTTCATAGCGCCTGAGCTAAACAATTCTCCATCCCTCTGGCACAGTAATAACCTTGAACCCAAGTGTCCTTCCTCCTAAGCTGAACATTTCATGGAAGTGGCAGTATTCACTCATCCAAAGTTTTCTGCAGGGTATGTACTCTGAACCTTTGACTTTGATGCGAAAAATCACACCCTCATCTCCACTCACAACATTACTTTGAAGCATTTTCCAGGAAAAACGTGAAAGTTGTTTGACTATATTAAGTATGACCTGAGAAAGGTCACTGAGCTTGGCCTCTCCAGGACCATCAGCAGAATACGAATCTTTTGCTCGATTCCCAGTCACTTCAGACCACAGATAAACACACAAATGCCAGACGAGATGTATCTGAGTGTGCTTCAGAAAGAATACTGATGCATTTAAGAAATACCGTGCTTCAAGAACGGAGATTCCTCTGATCCCAGAGTAGGATGCTCCTTGACACTGAGCAGTCTGAATTGTTTTCTGAGATTTATCCACGAAACCCTGCTGGATGTAATTTGGGCAGTCTTTCTTCTGCTTTCATTGCTTTACCACAAGCCTCTTTTAGATTTATACAGTGCAGATTTACACATACATATATTTTCATATGTTTGTGAGCTAGAAGAAAGTTTACTTTTACAAGGCTTTATATTCCCACTGCAATTTTAAAATTATGTTAAGCTATTGAAATTTATGCAAGTTATTTTTCACTAAAGGTCAATTTAAAAAGTCAAGAAAGGAGATTTTTCCATAGCTACAGTGTATTAGAGATCCGTTTAAATGAAAAATATTTTCACATTATGCTATAGCCTTAAAATTTGAAAATGTGATTATATGGATTATTCTCATATTCCTGTATTAATGTCCTATGTGCATAAATTGGACTGAACATAAGCTAATGATGTTTTTGAGGTACAGCAGTACATTTAGCCATAGAAAAGATGGGATCACTGTAACAAAGGCTACATGATTTAATCTGAACAAAAGAGCATGCCAGAAGTATGGTAGAATCAGCTATGCTTATGAATGAGTGTTTTCTGATTTCCAGCCCTGTATTCATTCCTTCAGATTTTACTGGTTCATTTAGCTATAATCATAAAACATTAAAAGAAAAATCATGCCTCTCTGTTGTCATTACTAAAACTTTGAATTAAATCAATGGAACCTAGATTTAGCCCTCAGGTACTATCCTAGCAGAGAAAATATCTAGCTTAACTGTGAGTGGTTATTAATTTGTGTTATTAAGATTACTAGGTTCTGAAAAAATACCTAGCTAACAGAGCAATGACCTAGCTAGCAGAGCAGAACAATGGTTGCCTGATTTATAATAAAATAACCATTTTCAAACTTCACAGATTTACTTCTTTTTAACATATCTTTTTAAAAATTGCATAATGGATATAGTTTTAATTCTATATATACATATATATGTATATATCAGAATAACATTTACAACTAGGATATGATTCTGAATTTAATCAGAAATCTTAAGATTTTTTTGCAGTTTAAACTGAGCAAACATTGCCTTGCTATCACAATCACAAACTAACTGCACAGATATACTGATAAAGTTCAGTCAGTCATTGGGACTACTGCTTTATTTTTCCCCATAACAGGAAGAGTTTCATTATGGAAAAGCTGATTTCATTCTTCAAAGAAGATTCATCTTCTGAGACCAATGTTCTACCTTTATAGTGTGTATGTGTATGCACATCAGCTTTTTTCAACAGAAACTTTAATATGATTTACAGGAAGCCTTGTAAATTAGCCAGAAAAATAGTTGAAAGTTTTTTTTTTTTTCCTGAAATTACACAACATTTTTAGTTTATGCCCTCCTCAAAAGCGGAACAGAAAGAAAGCACTTCTGACTGACTTCTAAACTTTTGATAGGTATAGCAGACAGAAAGTAAGCAAAATATCTCCTTGAGAAAGCTAGTTCTATTTTTTTTCCTCTCTCTGATCATCCTGAAATGGCATATAGCCATTAAAATGTTCATATAATCATTTGTTAATTAAATACATCTTCTGCAATACAGTATCATTACAGATAATTTTTCTATTTGAGTCTCAGTTCAGCAAATACATACATTCTTGGTAGTTATTTAAATTCCTAAAATTAAGAAGTAACCTATGTGCTTGACAAATTGGATTATTCGTTGAATTAGACCTCACTAAAATCTCTCATAGTGTCTTAGTTAAATCTCAGAAATATAAAGCATTTTCATTTCCTCTGATCTGTCAGTATCCTGTTGGACAATCAATGACCTTTTTCTTGAATGTTTAGCTTCTCTTTGTTTCCTTATTCTTTACAATTCTCTAATTTCTTCCTCTGTGTTCTTAGGACAACTCTATAGCTGTCTTCTTGTGTTCTGCATCAGTCAGTTGTTTCATATCTCATACTTTTCTTGCAAGCAAGTTGGAACAAGAAAGGTTTTTTTTATTGTTGGGCTAATGATATTCAAGTTCTAAACACTGTGAAGAACTTCGTCTACTACCACAACGTCATTTGAAAGCATTTCAGAAATATCCTCTCTACAAATTATTTCAGAAATATCTATCACCATTTCCTAAATAATTAAGTTTAAAAACTCAAAAGGAGACGCTTCTCTTAACAAATTGAAGTTTGGGAAGCTCTGGAGTACACTTGCTGGTGACTGACCTCCAGCTGGACAACCCTTTGAGCCTGGCAGTTCACCCAGTTTTCAGCACATCCCGCTATCCATTTATCTAGCCCATACTTCCTTAGTTTATCCCTCTTCTATCCTTCCTTTTTCCTCACTTATTCTCTCTAGGACCTCTCTAGGACTATCTTCCCTGTGATTCTTCCAAGCATACTCCTGAACAAATCAAAGTCTATTCTCCTGAATTCCAAGGCTGTGATCCTGCTATTTTTTTTTTTTTTCCCACACAACTCAGGATACTGAACTCCACTCCTCCCTAGTTGCTGCAGCCAGAGCAACGTTCACGTTCCTGACCGGTTCTTCCTTTTTTATAAATATGAGGTCCAGCTGAGCACCTCTCCTCATCATCTCCTTGATCAGCTGTGTGAGGAAGTTGCCATCAGTGCACCACGGAAACTTCCCGAATTGCTTCTGCCCTGCTGTTTTGCCCTTCCAGCAGACATCAGGGTGGTTCAAGTCCCCCATGATGACAAAGGCCTGTGAATGGGAAGCTTCTTCCAGGTGTCTGAAGATGGCTCCATTTATTTCTTCTTCCTCATCACGCAGTTTGTAGCAGACCTACCACAATACCATTTTTGCTGGCATGCCCTCTAATCCTGACCCATCAGCCCTAAGCTGGCCCCTCTCTCATGCCCAGGCAGAGCTCTGTGTATCCCTGCTGATCTCTCACACAAAGGGTGACTGCTCCCTCGCCTTCCTGCCTGTCCCCCCTAAAAAGCTTATAACCGTCCACTGCAACACTCCAATCATGTGAGCTATCCCATCATGTCTGTTGTTCCAATGAGTCCTTGCAGACCTAGCAAAGCAGTGTGCAGCCCATACACAGTTAAAGCTTGTGCGCAGTGCTGAGCTTTAAGTCACCAATAATTCAGATAAAATACATTGGCTATAAATATCCAGAAAGTCTGCCAAGATGTTTCAGAAATTATCTAATCTGTTGTTAGACAGAAAGAATTTTAGGTAACAAAAAAGTACATTTATTGAGCAGATAAATTTGTCATCCCAGAATACAGTGCATACCATATTTTCCTGCAAAGAGTTACATTCTTCTTTATTTTATTTCTCATACAGCAGAGGCCTATTGAATCCATTAAAATAGAAGCACACCGAAAAAATTTTAATTAGCTCATTCTGAACCCAAACATACGTGCATTAATATAACATAACTCTATAAACAATTTTATACTCAGCAGCCAAATAAAAATCTTATTGCTAGCAACAGGCTTTATGCTAACTACGCAAGGACTCAGTCCTGGCCTGTTGTTATTAACTTTTTACCAGAATTGGCTGTGTGAGCCAGAGCTTGATGCCTGGTGCCTCTTGTTATGATGTGGAGTTTAGGGGTGGGATAAGAGCAAAGGCCTTTAAAAGGTTGAAAGCAGAGGCCTCAGGACCAAAAAAACCCTGAGATGGACAAGTACTTGTTACTGAAGAGGCCTAGCCTTGAAAGGTGGGAAAAGGAGCAGAAGCTAAGCAAGGAAAAAAAACAGCAAATCAGGAGGACAAGGCACGTGAGCGTCCTCTGAAGTGACCTTCTCCCAGATATGGTGTAGCAGATAGTCTGGGGGTGGTGACCAAAGGCCAAGAACTGTCTGGAGCATGAAATGTCTTTATCAAAGGACAAGATCTCACATGAAGGGAGATCTTCTACTTCTACCTCTGTACCAGCACATCTCCTGGAAGAGTTCTTAAGTCTGACCACCGTGATTTTGGAGACCAAGGACCATTAAGGACTGTAAACATTAGTGCCAAGTACATGACATCACCTCCATGGTACTGTACAGTCATAGCTACCTTAGATTATAATTGCTAAGGACTAACTACTTAGAATACAGCAATAATGACCAAAAAATGCATAAGAACTAACCACTGGCAATGTGTGTTGTTAAAGAATGTCAGTCCAGCAAAATATTATTCCACAGTTTGAAGCTGCCTTGATTCATCAGTTCTCTAAATATATCAGTGATCTTCAGTTCCATAGCTGATGTATATATATACATATTTATATACATACTTTTATATGCAAACACACATACACAGTTGCAACACCCTATTCATTCATTTCCTATATAAGGATCTATCTGTATTTACTTTTTTTGAGGAGTTTCTTCACAATAATTGAAGCAAGAGATTATTATCCTATTAAATAAGAGTATGCAAATACAAATATGCCTAATAATAAAAACTTGGAATGTAGCATCAAAATTATTTGGAATAGGTATGGAATTGCAAAGCTGTCCCTCCAAGAAAAAACTATGCCTTAAAATGAAAAATAGGCAATATTCTAGTCTGAGTAGCTGCTAATGACTCAGCTTGGTGCCATAACTCTCCTTAATGGGCAAACTGGAGTGTGCTTCAGCTCCAGCAATGCTTATGCACCTGATTAAACTTCCTAAGGAAATTAGGTTCTAAGTGTGTGGAAGCCAACTTTAGACACAGTGGATACATTCTGGGTTGCATATTTGAACCCAGGAACTTAAAAATGCTTCCAGGTGTCCTAAACTGGGTATTCTACCTGACAAACTGAAGATGGATGTAGGACAAAATTCTTAACAGTTATATAAAAAGAAAGGATTTCCCCTATAATTTGCAACATTATTATTATAGAAGTAGAATGATGCTGTGCATTCTTGAGTTTCTTCGGGAAGAAGCTAGCACAAAAAATTGTGCAATAGCAATGTCGTTCATTCATATGGCATAATACAGACAATACAGAGACTCATAAGACCAGAAGAGAAATGCATGAACATCTATTTTGACGTTCTGTATTATATAGGCCAGAGGACTTATCTGAGTTAATTCCTGCTTCAAGGTTTATGACTGTGGAATAATAAAAGGAAATAACACTCCTGATATCACATTGGAATAAAACCTAGGTACAAAAAGGTCCTTCCCATCAACTCAGATTCCAGCACAATTCCCTAAACCAAACCAATTCCCTGATTAATGCTACTTCCAATTTAACCTGAAATATCGATTTATTATAATAAAGGCTTAATCTTAGCACTCTAATCAGTAAACGGCCAATTAGCAGGGTGATTTTGCTTGAGCAAGGATTTTGAACTTAAACCTTTACTATCAGGAACTACCTGTACCTTTTCAGTAGGAAGGGTTTAGAATAAACATGATAAAAATTTAAAAGATATATAATATTTCATATTTGAATAAATTATATTAGCTGACTCATTTTTCGCAGAATTATATAATAAAAATTTTAGTCAACTTACCACATACACAGTGTAACAGACTCTTTGCTATCTCATAATTTTCTGCCTAAATGAAACAGGGAGAAAAACTGGTGAGTCTATTAAAGCCTAATGTATTCCCTATTTATAACGGAGTCATCCTGCATGGTCCCCCCCACCCCCAACTCTTGAGCTGTAGCTAGCAGGAGAATAACGAAACACAGAGCTAGTGAAATTTGTGTAGGAGGAGCTGCACCATATGGGCTGTTCACAGAACAAGGAAATAAGCAGAGTAGAAAAAGCTGCAGGAAAGGCTAAAGGGAAATATGAATCTTGTTTTACCACCTGGGAAAAATACTTCTGTAGAATTCTCTAAAGCGTAGTCTCTATGAAGGGTGAAAATTTTACATTTATTCATATTTCATGAAGCTTTTATCTTACTTATTTTCTCCTGCAAAACAGCTAAGTATCTGTAATGTTTAAATGATTTAAGAGGGGGTATACAAAGAACTCAAAATTGTTTATGTGTATCTATTTATTTCTTAATTTTTATTCAACTAGACAATTTCATGCACTTATAATGGACCCTTAGGAAGCAGTCTTTTAGCAACAAATCATTATGGATTATTACAACATAAAATCTAAATTAAATTAAAGTCTTACTTAAAGCAAAATTAAAGTAAAATAGCTATTATTTTTACCATAAGCTAAATTAGATTTTACTCTCCATTCTATCAACTCCTTTGATAATTTAGTTTTAATGTCAAAGAACAGGGAGGAAGGAAGGACATAGTGTCTAGACATTTGTTCCAGTAAAAATGCACAATTCTCTTGTTATATGATGAAACTACTACCAAATGTCAGGCATTTCTCTACCTGTATGGGAAATACATATATGTTTTATGCACTTACATACTTCTATGCAGCATAGTTACAAAGAAGAAAATAAAAATGAAATCTACAAAGCAAAAATGGTGACATTAATTCTAGCGTCGTAAAAGAGATTTTCAAAACCCTACAAGCCCCATTTGCCACTGAAACGAAAGCTTCACACTCGCTGAGGTAGTAAGCCATCATTTGGATAGCTGGGTTAGTGCATACTGTATTTCCAATAAATATTCTGCATCTCAGATAACTAGCTCTCTTTGAAAGTTCTGGTACTTAAAATATATTTAAACAAATCAGATAGATAAACTGCTCCACAAGCTGGAATAATTAGAGACAGGAGAACTACTAGGATGAAGGGAAAGACTATGGGTTATCACCACCACAGGAACTATTGTGAAGACTTCAAGTCTCTCCTGTGACTTCCCACATCCCTTTATAACCTTATTTTCTGCTTAGCTTCTAGTTTCTTCACAGATAATCCACAGGCGGGACTAAACATTAGGCATATTGGGAGCTCCATGTTAGAGGGATTCATGTTTTGGTTATGTAAGAGTTTCAACTTCTCTTCCATAAAACTCAATCACAACTCTGCACTGAAAGGAACTGATGAAAACATTTGATCAGGTTCATCCACACTATAGACAGTTATGAAGAAAATTCTTATGGAATTATTTCTTAAATGTCAGATATCAAGAGTTGTATTTGTTTATCCATATGTAGCAAAAGATATGGACAAATAACAACAGAGAGTAAGAGAAGCACAACATATGTCTGACAGATTTGTGTGTCTTGAGCTCAGTTGCCTGCTTGTTATGACTTCTTCATATGCTCATAGTTAATCTAACTGTCAGATTTCGGATCAGGAGGGAGTTTTTCCCTCTGGAGAGATTGTCAGGGATTATTAGGGTTTTTTGAATTTTACTGTTATATATATATTATATATATATATATATATATATATATATATATATTCATAATATATATGTTATTCAGGTTCAAGAAAATATTAGAAATTTATTTATGAATTTCCATGCAATTTCAGGAACCAGTGATATTGCCAATATCTTTGATCTTCCAAGCTTTATTTCTGGGAAAAATTAAATATACATTTTTTAATATAAGTCTTCAGTTCATTATAAGATATTATAGGGAGCGGTTTCACAGTCCAAGAGGTACAATGACATGTAAAGCAGATCTTCTACAGACTGTTTTGAAAGTGATATTTAATTTAGTACATCAGACTGCAGGGAATTTTAGGACATGTCTTCTCTCTTGGTAGATTTAGAAAATGGACCAAAAGACAGTTATCTGAAATAATATAGTATGAAGAAATGTTTACAAGGCAAAGTATAAAAGTTTGGGGGAACATTGACATAAACTCTTGAAAGAAAAGTAAAGTTTTATCAGCATACTGTGTATAAAGTTTAAAGACTTATAGATAGTGCATGGAAAATGATTCTTTTTAGTTCCTTTTTTGTAGGATTTTGTATGGAATTATGTCTAAAAGTAATATCTTTTGGCAAAAAAAAATTGATAGCTGTCTGTCATTGTCAGATATTTGATATGCTGCTAGAACTAGCTTCTGACTTAGTCATAACCCTGGAAATCCCTCAAATAACAGTTGTTTTGTCCTACAGCATAAAGCTTTGGAGTCCAAAACTCAGCTCATGTAATTATTTTTATTTCACTGCATATTTTCTTTCAACACTTATTTATATAGAACATCTTTGTAGGTAAAAACAGTCTCTTGTCAGTTATCACCTATAATTGAAAAATTGCTCATATGGGAGACAACTGAGGCATCTGTTATTAGATCAGTAATTGGACCTTTGGCTGCTGTTACTACAGAGTTTGAAAAAAAAAATCCAACAGTTCTAGAGCTCTGTTATGGACACTTTCACACTGTCATGCTAAATTTAATTAGAATTAATACTGTACTGAGTGTATACAATGAATTTTGAGCTCAGTATTTTATATTTACTTTCTCTGTAAGCAAAATGCTGAAGTTTTGTCATCAGGCGGAAAAAACTTCCTACTGAGTCCAAATTACAACAATAAATTTATTTTCCTTTAGAAAAAAATAAGCTTAAATTTTGCACTTCGATAAGGGTGTAGTGCTAACCAAGCCTATAGGCTATCATGACCACATCCATCTTATCTGAAAGTTGCATTATTTCCCAAGTAATCCACTATTTATCTCCTTATACAATACAAAGATGCAATCAGAATAAATATAAATATATAAATATACATATATATTTATTTTCATTATAACAGTCCCAGAGAGGCCACGTTTAAAAATTATTATCTTAACCCTGAATAAATTTGAAAGGAAAATCAAATTTAAAAAGAAGAGAGAGGAGATTCATAATGTTAAGGATCTGGTTCGTTCCCTCCAGATGTTTCCTCAGGAAGGCTAGGACACACCCCAGGTGTCTACTGTTAGGATAGCCACTCTGGCACCTTATGGTGCCCCATTGCCTGCTGGAGGGAGAGCACCCCGACTCCCCTAGGGCAACAAAGTCAGGCACGCCTATGGCCAGAATAATGGATCTATTGTCCTGCTCTGCTGTGTTCATCCAGCACAGTGCTCATTGACAAGTAGCCTCACAAGAATGCAGATGGCATGATTTGCTCCCCTTTATATACTTTTTTTTTCTCTTTTTCTGACCCAATTTTTTCCCTTTTACCACTGACATTCTTTTCCAGATAAAGACCCTTCCCCCGCCTACTCTGTCTGCATTTTCCCTGATTTCACTGATATTGCTCCTGTATTTGGTACTGTGATATGTTTGCCCCAGTAACTTCCATGTTGGACAGCAATTTTATAAAGCTACTGACCACGATTACCTCTAATGTTTCTTATTTCTATCATTCGTGTATTGCTATCTGGAGAGGGTTTGCCACCTGCATGTGTGTTACTTCCCCTTTCCAATCTACAAAGCTTTGAAATTTCTGTGTTACTGTACTATATGTATTACTGTATTATTTGTGTATTTGTGTTACTGTATCACAGTTTTATCTTTGAGCAAATAACTTGTAGTATCAAGCAGCTGTGCAAGAGCTGAGTTCTCTGGAAAAGCTGAGCATCTTTCATACACACACATAGTGTCAGGGAAGTTGTCAAAAAGGTGTTTGGTCTTTATCTCTACCTTTTTCTCTCAAAATATTCCCCATATTCTCCTATTTTGCTATACTATGTGCTAACTCAGACTTAACTGCTCTGAATCACAGTTCATAAAGCAGAAGATGTTTTTTTCTAAGCATCTGAATTTTGTAATGGCATCCTTTTTTTTCGGTTTATGTCTGTTGAATTGTAAAGTGTTTTGCATACTGTTTTTTAAGATGGCATTCTATACAGGTCTGCTTTTCTACATATATGGATATACAGGCTTATTTGTCAAATTAGAAAAGACTTGGCCAGTAAGTCAAGTTTGTTGCTATGGGCCTAACTTGCATGTACAGTTTCATAAATTAAGGAAATTCATAACAGAGGTTGCGCTGCTTTGTCATGTGCTTATTTGACTGATTAGTGAGCAATGACATGTTTTTTATAGAGGAAACAGATATGTGTTAGATATACAAGAACATTTTTTAATGTCTTAAAAGAGGGGTTTGTCATCCTCTGGAGTTGTAGAACATTTTTATAGTTGGGATACAAAGTGTGATGTGTTGCTAGGTGATAGATTGACATTTCAACTCTGACGTTTCTGCCACAACAGGAAGGTGGCCTTATGAGATGCCTATAAAATGGTAGGCACTTTCGAGTGTAATATAGACACATTCTTGTTCATTAAGGTTTAGTATGTTCCCAACTTTGTCAGATGTTTATGAAGAGTAATCCCTGCTTCTAGCGGCTTTGATTAATTAATCCAAACAGGGGCCATTTCTGAAGAATGTATCTCTGAAGAATTACATGCTAAATATTTAAACTTTTAATTTTTTTCATAGTGGTCAGTGCCTGAAATTCGCCAGCAGTAAATAAGTTGTTAAGAAAAAAAGAAAAAAGAAGGAAAGAAAAAAAAGTAATACAACAGTTTAAGATACTTTTAAGTCTTTTTGGAATTTAAAATTCCATACAAAGAAAAGGTTAAAAGTGACAGGTGAAAGGATCATATTTATTCTGAAGGTAAATTGAGAGCAAAAATTTCAATTTTAGTCCGAAGCAGCAGTGTGTGTCTGTAGAAAATCTCCTAATCGTCCCTACTTGCTATGCTTTAGTTCACGCCACAGTGTGATCTTGGAGTACACTGATTAGATTCCTTTCCGATGAAACCAAAGCAGACGATGTGCTGTGAGAGACCTTTCCGTGTCCTCCAGCCATGAGTGGGCCTTCAGCTCCCAGAGCTGAATTAGGATTAGTCTGCAGTAAACCTCCCTGCAATGTGCGTAGCACAAACGCCAGGTCCTGTGCGCTGACTGCTTCCATCTCTACATCTCCTGCTAGCACACTGAGCTGCTTGGAGCTGTAGACAGCACAGGTGAATAATATTTTAGTTTGAGCTAAAGTTCTGCGCTCTTGTGCATGGTGTGCTCAAATATGTCATGATGCATTTTATCTTGTGTGTGTCTGTAGAAAATCTTTGTATCTTATACGAAGAGATGTTGCAACAGTGTACAAGTGTCAGATACAGCACCGTAATGTGACCCTGATCACTCAGTAGCTTTGAAGTTATCTGAAGAATGTATGGGAGGAGCATCTGAGTGAAACTTCATGAAAAACCTTATTTCAGAAATACTGGATTACCAGAGGTAGAGAAGTCTAAGTGCTATTTCACATTTGTTTATCCTTTTTTGTCTATCTTTGTACTTTCAGTCCTCATAACACCTTCCTATAACCAATAACAACCAGAAAGTTTACTATTATAAAAGTTATAGTTTGATTTTCAAATCCAAAAAATCTAAAAAGTCTCAAAAAATCTTACTCCTAAGGATCTCAGAAGTTAAGGACCTAATAGCCTTTGATTTCTAGGAATTTCTTTGTGTATATGTTTTTTATTTGTTTATTTTTTCTTGTTAGGAATGAATTGTGCTCACAACTCTACAAGAAAGTAACTAAGTGTTATCACAATTTTTCTGAAGAAGAAACTTGAATATAAAAGACTAAACTAAGATTTTTCAGTAAATCTGTGCAATGGCTGTATTGTTACATAACCATAGTACCCTGAATCTCAGGCCTGGATTGTTTTGTTCTTTTTTCCTTTGTTTTGCATTAATTTTCTCTCAAGGCTTCAGTTTTAGAGTATAGTTCTTGCAGATGAAGAAACAAAAGCTATACATGATATGTAGTTTAGCCCATTCTGAAGTGCTAAACAAGGAAGTTGTAGTGGTTTGCAAATACCACTCCAAAAAGGTCACTAATTCACTAAACGTTTAAATTACATATTTGAACTTCAGCTTTCTGGACATACTGGAGTAGCTCTCACGATCAAAATTCTAGGCCTCCATGGGCTGCTGTAATGAGTAATCAGGGTGTGAAATTTGATTGGGAACGTGCCGGCCTAGTTTTCATCAATTCTGAACAAAAGTATTTCAAGTAATACAGTTTCCTATTAATGGAAACTGTTTCACAGTTATATTGCAGATTCTCTTTAGTTCTGTTTGCTGTGCTTTTTGTTTGAAATACTTCACATATATTTGATCTATTTTACTTTTAGAAGATAATCAGGAATACAGCAACAATTTTATATGTGCATAATGTGGATGGTAAATACGGTAATATTTCACACTATGTGGCCAAATTTAATGGTCATTGTGACACCAGGTTTGAACACAAATGTGCAATGGCCATCCTAAAACTCAGAAATGCACACTGATTCATTTAAAGTCATATCGCTATAGATTTGGTCAATATTGTTGAAATTAATTTTATTGCAAAGTATATTTCAGTGATGCCTCCTCTTGCAGCAGCACACCATCTAAATTTAGGTCTGGGTAAGTAGCATTTGAATGAATCATTTAGTCACCTTAAGCTCTTACTAGAGTTGGGGCTCTCTTCTGAGGGTGGGTGACTGGCACACTGTGTGAGGGAGCTACTGGTTGCAGAATAGACACAGGGCAGAGTCTCTGCCTTATAAACACCTCCCTTTAAGTGCCTGAATTTAGATGGGAAAAATCTAAGGCTAAATATTGATTTCTATGGCCAGTTAAATTTCTATGTCCCTTCCAGGGCAGTTCTGATGGGGACACAGTTAAAGAAGAAAAGTTCCAGCTTGCTTTCAAGCAGTTTTAAATGTTTAGGTTAACAATGAGAACAGCACAACAGCTGGAAGAGAGAGGCAAACTGGAAACCATAACAAGGCCAGCTGTCAGGGGCAACCAGTAACGAGAAGACGTGATTTTGTTTGCAAATATCATCAGATTCCTTAACTGAAGTAATTGTGGGTCTCTCAAAGGCACTACAATACCTTGGAGGGTTTTAGATGGATCAGATGAATGTGAGTAAGTAGAGATGATACAACAATATCAGAGATTTAGAGTGAATTCTCCAAGTTCTGCTGTAGCAAAAAGTACAGTCATAGGCTCTTTCTTAATTGCAAACTCTCTGAGGAGTGCTGAAACTGGCTACCCATGTATACTTCTCTCAAACTTCATTAGTGTAGCGAAAATGAAGTAAATGGGGTAGATGGGTCCTTTCCTAATTTTCTAGTAGAAGCTTAATCAGAAGAGTCAGCAAACTCACTCTTAGCTACAATTTATGAAGCGTCTGAAACACTATTTGATAGGTAATCTTCTAACACAGTAGCTACTTTAATAGCTTTTTGAAAGATTTTTTTTAATTGCTATCTTCTTGCATATTCTTGAAAGTTTTAAATTAACGATGTGCACCGAGGCCCAGGTTCATCTCATAAGATTTGGTATTTAAGAAAGGCTACCAGGTTAAGTTTCCTTAACAAAGAATAGCAGATCAAACCTTGAATCATTATATGGAATTTTTCCTCACTCTCCATTAACTGTAGGAGGTGCCTATGGAAATTTTGTTCCTCTCTTTTACAGAAAATTAAGAGGAATATGAATAATGCAAAGAGAATAAATCTGTTACTTTCCAAGTAACTTCTACAGTAACAAGTGCATGCATTGAAACAAGTAGCTAATGCATACTTTTTTATAAATTCTGAACTTCACTAATTTCATTTTGTTAGGATAACCATATTTAAATTTCAATTATTTGTTTCCCAACCTTTCCCAATTAGAAAATACTTATATCTTGTCATATTTGTTACATTTTAAAACTAGTATCATAACCCATTTCAGAACTGATGGTAGGTATAATTCAGAGTTCTCCAGAAATATCATATAATCCTTCTAAGAACAGAACATGTCTTGACATTTCCTGACAGGGTTGCACATTATATTTTCAAATACAAAAGAAGCAGGCTTTTTTCTACAGGCTTTAAAAAATATACCATTTAGGAGCACTTACTTAAATTATGACCTGTCCAAGACATGATGGAAAATTGTGATTTTGACAATGTGTTCTGTTTTTTTCTTACACATGAAAAGTCCTGAATTGTTTCAGAAATTTTGATTTTTTTATAAAGTAAGCAGAACGTCAGGCAATTTAAAAAGTTGTGCATAAATAATTTTCAAATATTGTACCAAGACACATGGAAGTTATTGTTTTGTTAGACCTATTGTTCTCAGAAAATGTGCTCTACACTTGTACTCGACTTCCCAGTAGATACAGCTAATGATGTTCTCAAGATTAATTTCTAATATGCTTTAATGTATCATTGGAAAGAAAGACAATAGGGGAAAAAAAAAAGTTTAGTGATAAGAAATATTCTAAAACAATTGCGTATTATTAATATCGCCTGTTAAACAGGTAGAATAAAGATTTACAGAAGCAAGATATTAGCGATAACACAATTTACAAGTGAATAATCGAGATCCTTCAATGTATATAGCATAGTCTCTATTATTCAGGACTTTACAGTAGAATTTATCCTTGAAAAACAAAATTTTGATCCATAACAAAATGAAACAAAAAAGGCTTAAAAGGAGTATATCTTCAATGCATGATGAAACAAAGATGAGCTAATAATAAAATGCACAATTAAAAAGTGTTATTCTTTCTTGTTAAATTGATTTACTATATATTAATGCTACCTAATACTTAATTCCATGTAATTCTACAATATAATCCTCTTTCAATAGATGAATGCCATTTATACAACTGCCATTAAACATTTATAAACATATTTTAATGTATTTCTTACTATATTTTTCAATATTCTTTCTGCAGACATTCGCTTGCATGAATATATATGATTCCATATCTATCTTTATTAAAAACTACACAAAATCTGAAAAATAACCACCTTTTTCATAACTTTGGCATTACAAAAATATTTTCAGGTGCAAAGAAAACATAACACATCTTATTTATAACATTTTAATACTGTTTTTTGAGAAACTCTGAATTAAAATGAGCTAAATTAGAATTAAATTTAGTGAGAGTTGAATGTTTGATGGGAAAATTGAGTGTAGTGATACAAACCTCTGGTTGTTAAGTTGATACCTTAGCCTCAAATTTCAATCTCTTTGACACTGACTACTAATACAAGTAAGTTTGGAAACCTTAACGTTGCTGGATCCTGCAGTTGTTCACACAATGAACTGTCTTCTGGACATGCGTATTCACAGAGTCACAGAATGGCACTGAAATACTGAAATGCTGGACAGCCCCATCAGCTCCTATGCTTAAAACTTTTGTCCAAAAAAAAAAAAAGTTTCTCTTTCCTACTTTATCAGTATACCAGAAACTGGAGATTTTACCCAGGAGATCCAGTTTTAAAAGACCACTAGCACCCTACTCATCGCTATTTTAACTCCGTTGCCAGAGTATTTACATTATTAAGTGACCAGCACTTTCAGAAAACTGACCTTATTTTAGTTTGGGTACATAAAAATGGAGATGGTTAGAATTTTAAGTCTAAAAATGTTTTTTGCCTGTGCATCTCCTTTTCATATTTATTTCAAGTAAGATGAGATCACATAGCAAAGCATGTTTTCACCTCAGAACATAAGGGATATAATTCTTGATAGAAAATGAACAGATCAAAAATGAATTATGAAAAATACATATATTCTTATATATAAACAAACACACACACACACATGATAATCTCTTGCTGCTTTAACTAAAAGGGGAACGGAAAGGGAATGTTCTGATTTATAGTAGAATAAATAACTTCTGTGCAGATCATTTTATTTGATGTGCCACAGTAGAACAAACAGCATATCCTACCTTGGTATGGCAATGGTAGGCTCCTAAATTATATTACTGCCTAGAAACCCATAGCCATTTCAAGTTATTTCAAATGACAATGCTTCTGCCTTCAGCATATGTGGAAGAACATCAACAATCGAGGAAACAGAATAATAATGATAATAATAATAATATATTTGACATTAAGTCAGAATATGCTATCAAGAAGCTCCACTGTTGATCCAAACAAAGTTGGTTTTTTTTAAACAAGGAAAATGGATATCTGGTGAAGTCAGTCCACATAAGATAAGATCCTCAGCTGTTTACCAGACAAATCAAGTTCTCACAGGGAAATATTATCACAGAAGAATAGTTGTCTATGAAAAAAACAGAAGCTGATACAAAAATAATGACAAGTATAAGCAATGATAGAATAAAATAAAAGAAAAAAGTAATTAAAAGCAAATACTTTCAGTTATGAAATTGTTACAACATTAATAAGTAGGATAAGAAAAAGATAAGGTAAATGTAGTCACTGCAGATGGTTTCTGAAAGCAAGGTTTTGTAAATACACTGTCTATATAACTGTATATTTATGTATGTATATATACTTAAGATTTTACTGAATATGTTTTGAAGCAAAACACATTTTTCTAATGTTCATAGGTGCAGCTCATTCAGTTATTCCTACAACAACCTCAAAATTCCTAACAGAGAAAAAAAGAAAAAAAAAGTCTTTCCACAGCTTTAGGAAACTCTGCTTGGAAGAGTTATGTGCTATTTAAAAAAATGTGTGGTTTATCCTATTCACATGTCCCCAGATACATAAACTTGCTGTCAAATATTTTATCATAGGTCTATTGCAGTACTAATGAGGAAAAAAATCCTCCTGTCTGGGGAGTCTGAAAAAACTAATCTTGAATAGAAACGTCATCAAGAAGCTATAATACTATGAACTAAAAGATTTTTTTTTCTTACTAGACCTACACCAATATTAAGCCATTTAATTTTATCCCAGAGGCCTGGCTTATATATACCCATAAAAATAGACACAAAAGACATGCCAATAAAACAGAAGAGGTGTAGGGGGAAGAAGAATACGGGGAAGAAACAAAACCAAGAAAGTAAAACCTTACACTAAAATGAAAAAGAGAGAGAGCATGCACATTTTTATTTTAAAGTGGGAAGAAAGTATCTTAATGGCTAGTCATGAAGGAATGTATAAACATTAAGAAATATAGAAGAAAAGCCTTGACAGTGAGGGAGTCTCTGTTGATTAAAAACAGTATAAAAATGAGATTCAGCTCCAGATTCAGACTTGAAATTTAGGTGTCTCTAACAGAACTAGATGTCTTAATTTTCGTTGTAGTCAAGTGAGATCTTGCCAATGCAGTCTCTGAGGTCTGGACAGCTGTTTAGTGCATCCTAAAATATATACTTAATTTGGGTCACTTTTCAAGCTTCAATGATTGTTTTTGCCAGACCTTAACTCAGTTGCCCATACATAAGTGCCTAATGCTATCTGAGGAGCCCTGTAGCATTAGAGACATCTGCATTAAGTTTGCAGGTATGGTACTGCAAGAATCTGTGAGAAACCTGATCCTTCCTGGGACAGCTCCTGGTGGCCATGGAGGATATCTTAGGGCACCTCAAATGCCCATGACATTTAATTCTGAGCAGATGAATCAAAGCTTAGCTTTCCATTCACTCTGAGGGGAGCTTAAACAACTAAGCAATCAAATACATCTTTGAAACACACCTAGACATTTTGCCCTTGATTAAAAGCAAACGTGTGAAAGTCTCACTGCTTGTATCAATTGTGTCCTTGGCAAAATAGCCCTCAAACGGGGAATGAAAGCCTTGAAACCACTAAGACAGCTGTTTCATTACTTACATGCTAAACCAATTCAAATTGTTACTGAAAGGGTAGATTCTGTAACGTGTCGCATTTATGGAGCTAAACTGGTTGTAATGATCTCCTTCAGTAACATTTCCTGATCATCATCCATATTACACTAACCACTACATGGCCTGAAATCTTAAATATCCATATCCGTCATGGCCACTTGTGCACAAGATATACTATTGTGCCACTGGTCCTTTAGAGATAAAGATAAAAGTTTGAACTATCTCTTTCTCTGAATCACTTAAGGAGAACATGGATGGACAAGGCATGACAGCTAGGTTGGGGAATTCATTGAAAAAAATCACTAAGAACTATAATTAGAGTAAGTAAATTACTATTCTTTCTTCTCCTTCTGTGTTTATTTGGATTCCACATTAGGGATTCGATTCATCTGATTAAATATATATGCTTAGTTCAGTTATTCACACACAAGGGTCTATTTGCAATATGATAAGATATCCCATCTAACTTCTACCTGTCAATTTAGAAGGTCGTATATATCTCATAACTCCTAGCTTGTACATGTCATCCCTATCTGGACATATTAGATATTTGATAGCATCTCACAGGGAACCTATGTGGGAAAATAAATCAAACCTTAGTTGTTTACATTCAAACCCAGGAAGGCTAGGCTGTCATTCTAGTCAGCTTAAAACGATACACTACACATTTAGGGTACAAGTTATGTCATCCTATGGTAAATTTCTTAAACTGATAGATCAGTTATGCCCTGAAGGTGGATATTTTCTCTTTATTAATTATAAAGAAAATTTGAGATAAGTAGCTCAGATACAGATATCTACACTGCAAATATTTAAACTGATATTCCTGAATCCCAAAGCAGAATTAAAAGTATCTATTTGAAAGGTGAGGATAATGGGGCCTGACTGTCCTTATTGTAATACTTAACAAATTCTATGTCAAGGTGAAGGATAGTTTTTAATAAAAGAGAGGAAATTAAACTGTGCAAGTCCCTTGAAATTTTGAAATATGGGAATGTTTCTAAAACATTTGTACATGAAATGCAGCAAAAATGGATGCTTTTTGAAGCAATAATGTACTTGTAATATCATCTTAGACAGAAGAATACTATAGGTAGATTATTTAAACTTTGTCTAGCAGGAGATGGCTTGACACTGAGAAGAGTAAGTGATGGCAACAAGAAAAGGTTTGAAAAGCTCTATCCTATCACAAAAAAGTCCTTGAAATGTTCAAGATGTAATTTTTTTTCTTCAACCAGAAAGGTCTGTGACCTTGTAAAAAATAATAAACTTCAACTAACCAAACAACACAAAGCAAGTTGCATGAATAGATTGATTCAGGTGAAAACTTACAGCTTACAAATAAACTTGAACTGACGTCTCAGAAACATTCTATCTCTAGAGATAGTGGGTAAAGATGACAAACCTGAGAAATTTCAGATTTAATTTTCCCCTCTAAATAAGACAGCATCAATGAAAATGGCCATGTTGAGAAAATGAGAGGTAATATAGCAGGGAAGAATCATAACAGAATCACAGAATCACAGAATGGTTTAGGTTGGAAGGGACCTCTGGAGATCATCTAGTCCAACCTCCCTGCTCAAGCAGGGTCATCTAGAGCATATTGCCCAGGATCACGTCCAGACGGCTTTTGAATATCTCCAGGGAAGGAGACTCCACTACCTCTCTGGGCAACCTGTTCCAATGCTCTGTCACCCTCACAGCAAAGAAGTTTTTGCCCAGGCTTAGGTGGAACTGCCTGTGGTTCAGTTTCTGCCCGTTGCCTCTTGTCCTGTTGCTGGGCACCACGGAGAAGAGGCTGGCCTCATCCTCTCGACACCCTCCCTTCACATACTTATACGCATTGATGAGATCTCGCTGTAGTCTTCTCTTCTCCAGGCTGAACAGGCCCAGCTCTCGCAGGCTTTCTTCTTAGGAGAGGTGCTCCAGTCCCCTAATCATCTTTGTAGCCCTCCACTGGACTCTCTCCAGTAGTGCCATGTCTCTCCTGTACTGGGGAGCCCAGAACTGGACACAGCACTCCAGATGTGGCCTCCCCAGGGCTGAGGAGAGGGGCGGGATCACCTCTCTCCACCTGCTGGCAACACTCTTCCCAATACAGCCCAGGAGACCATTGGCCTTCTTGGTCACAAGGCCACATTGCCGCCTCATGCTTAACTTGTTGTCCACCAGCACTCCCAGGGCCTTCTCTGCAGAGCTGCTTTCCAGCAGGTCAACCCCCAGCCTGTACTGGTGCATGGGTTTATTCCTCCCCAGGTGCAGGACCCTGCACTTGCCTTTGTGGAACTTCAGGAGGTTCCTCTCCGCCCACCTCTCCAGCCTCTCCAGGTCCCTCTGAACGGCAGCACAGCCTTCGGGTGTTTCAGCCACTCCCCCCAGTTTGGTATCACCAGCAAACTTGCTGAGGGTGCACTCTGTCCCTTCCTCCAGGTCACTGATGAATACATTGAACAAGACTGGACCCAGGACTGACCCCTGGGGGACACCACTAGCCACAGGCCTCCAACTGGACTCTGAGCAATTCACCACAACCCTCTGAGCTCGGCCATCCAGCCAGTTCTCAAGCCACCTCACCGTCCACTCATCTAGCCCACACTTCCTGAGCTTACCTAGGAGGATGTGATGGGAGACAGTGTCCAAAGCCTTGCTGAAGTCCAGCTAGACAACATCCACTGCTCTGCCCTCACCTACGCAGCCAGTCATTCCGTCAGAGAAGGCTATCAGATTGGTCAAGCATGATTTCCCTTTGGTGAATCCATGCTGACTACTCCTGATCACTTTCTTGTTCTCCACATGCTTAATGACCCCCAGGAGGAGCTGTTCCATCACCTTTCCCGGGATGGAGGTGAGGCTGACAGGCCTGTAGTTTCCTGGCTCCTCCTTCTTGCCCTTTTTGAAGGCTGGGGTGACATTGGCTTTCTTCCAGTCCTCAGGCACCTCTCCTGATCTCCAAGACCTTTGAAGGATGATGGAAAGTGGCCTAGCAAATGTGAAGTAGAGGTGGTTGTAAATGTTAGAGGTACTATAATGTAAGTAAATTTTTAGTGTTTGAGAAGTGCGGTAATCTTTTAAGAGTCGAAATCATATAAAGAGAAAGAAAAATAAGAATTGTTGAATCTCAGTGAAGAAAATGATTGTAAGAAAGTGGAGTTTTATGCTGCTAAATGAGAAAGTTTCAAATAAAGAATATTATCAGAAGAACCACAGTGAGCTAAGCTGGTAAATTAAAAACAATGAATTTGAGTTTAATTCTCCTTTATGTAAAGCCTCCTCAGGACTGGCAGAGACTGGCGGCTTTCTCAGTCTGATCACTGAGTGCTGACATTGTAATTAGTGCTTATATCAAAGGAATTACTAGATGTGAACACTGAATAGGACTGCTCCCCCTTTGGAAGGATGCTGAAGAATGAGTTGAAGTCATTTTTCTTTACTGGCTGCCAGAATTTTACTGTTTGTTCCAATTTTTTATCAGAAAAGATTTATTCATAATATCAGTACTATTTTTCTGCATGCTTAGATGTCCTTCAGTCTCATAACAAGTTGGTATCTTATGCCAGGATGGTATTTATACTGCTAAGATCATGTAAGGCTCTGGAAGCTTCTCCTAGTGGGTTTAAAACATTTTAGAAAGTAAAAACACTCTTTTTTTCTATCAACTGGAAAAGATGCAAGCTGAGTAAGTTTAGAAAATTAGTACCTTCCTGTGATATTTCTGCACAAGGGGTGCTGAAACAGCTTCACACGCACAAAGATTTATTACTGGGGTCCATAGCTGAAGGCATACATTGATTCTAATGGTGAAAGTTACTTTCGGGGAAAAATAAAAACAAAAGGAGAGAAATAGAGAGAGAGAGAAGAAAAAGGGATGAAAGGGAAAACTCTCGTCAGTGGCCAGCCAGGAATCACTGTGACAAGTTTGCAGATGAGGGTCCTCCTCTGGGGGCCCTCTGCAGTGTAGCAGGTGATAATGATGAAAATGATGAGGATGTTGTTTTTTTTGCCACGCTTTTCATACAGTACTATAGTTTCCACTGATGCCCATTAAAACTCTTTATTGGTTGATCCTCTGTATGATGCTATTAATGCTGATTAGAATATGCTAATCAGAGGCAAACGTTGCACACTGATTGGGTGCTAAGCTTCTGTGTACATACAGTTTAGACTATAATTATCAAGGATTTAAATGACTGTTACCTTAGTTGTGAGTTGTGTTTAGTTTTCTCTAAATCCACAGAACAAGAGGTAAAGAAAGGGGGAAAAAGAGGTCACATGACAGAGGTAACTAACTGCTTCCTATGAGAAACTGCCATAACAACACTATCAGGATTTGCAGGGGCGAGGCTATGAGAACAACTATACGAGAATAACAGCATGAGAGCAATAAAGGAAAAATACTGCTGCAATGCCTTCAGGGAAAGGTTACAGGAACTGCAGACATTAGGCTCTTAGCAATACCAAGGTTAAAGCACTAAGGTACATAAAGCATCATGCAACACTTTTTATGAATTACTGTGTAAGAAAGGTCAGTCATGAGACTCTGGATTTTTCTGCCCCCTCTGACTGATAGTACTTTCAATATAGGGTATCTGAATTCTATCTCATTAAATGTTTGAGAAGGAATACCTTATTCTAGATTGCCTTGCTCTCTTAGAAAGGAAGAAAGGAAAGAAGGAAGGAAGGAAAGAAGGAAGGAAGGAAGAAAGGAAGGAAGGAAGGAAGAATCAAGGAGTAATTTGAAACATAGCTATCATCAAGGGAAAACACAATGTAGCTATCTCTGTATGGAATGTGTAGGAAGGGAAGGGAAGGGGACATTTAAAGTCCTAAGGTTTTGATTCTCAGTGTAATCTTGAAAATGATCCTAACTGCCATCAAATATAAATGAATACCTATGTGAGAGGAAATTATTTGCTTGCAAAAAAGTAAACATAAATACAAACAGCAAAATTCAAGTGAAGGAACTCTTACCTTGTTAATCTATTATAAAAAGTCTCTTCTAAAAGATAAAGGAAGGGCACTTTTTTTTTCAGACTCAGTGCTGTGGAGTCACTCATGTTCCAACAGATAGTTTCTCGGAGACTAGTCTTGCAGCAAACTATTAGTCCTGTAATGCCTTTAATAGGCACCTGTGATTCCTTGAAAAAGAATATCAAAACCTCCAAAGTTAAAGTTATTTCATGTACAGTGTTCAGGTTCTACAGTTTCAGCTGTAATGGAGCTTGAATTAATTCAAAGTGGTTTACAGGTTACTCCTTCAAAAGTGATGACTTCAACTAGTCTGTTCCTCACGGTAATACTTGAATCAGCTCCATAGACTTTCAGTCCTTCTAATAAAACATTTACTAAAGATGAATTTCAATAAAAGTTACGAACAATAACTACTGACAATAATATCTAATTATTATTTAAATACTACATTATTGGTGAGAAAATATGTCCATGTAGAATTAAATTAGACAGTAATTTAAGATGTCACTCTTTTCTCCATAGCTAGATCCATAAAGGTACTTCTGTCTGCATTTCAAATCTTCCAACAGAAAGAAGCAAAAATGTTTTGTACTTTTCAGTACGTTTTTGTTTGGATGATTGAAAGGGGAGAGAAGTGGTATGTACTTTATAAATAATAAACTTCTTAAACAGTATGATTATGTTAGAAAGATATCACATGTCAGTCATTCAGTGGAATTTTTGTCTAAGCAGTACTACTTTCTATAGAGCTGTAGATGAGCTGTAAAAACAGCTGTATAATGTCCATTGCTCAGGTGACATTTTGCTTGAAAAACTCTTTTGCAGGTGATTTATTCAACATTATCTAGCAGTAGTGAATCACACACCTTTTCTTTTCACGTCTGTTTACCCTATAAACTGAAAATTCCCCTCAGGATTCACCAGTGGTGCTTATTCTTTTAGTTTTCATTATTTTACCAATTACACCTTGTTAAACATTTAAAGTTTGGATCACTTTATACTTAAGTAGTCTTATATTTTGGGTAATTGCTTTTTGAGCAACCCAGCTAAATGATTTCAAGATGACGTAAATTAAATCCGAATAAAATTGGCCTCTCCAAATGTGTTTATCTCAAATGCAATGTTATAGGATGCTAGGACTTATGAATTTTTACTGACTTTTTTCTCCGTGTAAATTTATAAAAAATAAACTTAGAATTACATAGGCAAATTAAATAATAATTTATTTAAACTCATAATGACTTTTAGATCTAAATTAGACTGTAAAAAAAATTGTACTTCTTTTTTTACAGAGCAAGTGCTATAAAAAATGACAATTGTCGCTAATGAACAGATTTAGGAGAGGAATAACGGGGCTCTGTCCTCTTACGTACTGAAACATCAGTACAGCTGAGGCAGCTTGATCTCTGGTTCTGTGCACCTAAATACTATCTCAGGAGTTAGAGAGCAACTTGCAAGCTTGGATTCCAATTGAAAAAATATTTTATATTTAAAAAAAAAAGAAAACAAAAAAACTTTGCAAAATCCTGAGACCTAGAACACAAAACAAGCCAAGCATGACTATACTTTTTCATAAGTATGTACTGTGATGATTCTCCATAAGTATGTACTGTGATGATTCTCTTTCTATTAATCTACCCTAATGATAATGTTTTTTTTTTTTTCCGACAAGGTTTGGTAAAGTGTTTTTTTTTTTGTTTTTTGTTTTTTTTTTTCCTGCAGAACATCTGTTTTCTTCACCTCAGCAAAGGAAGTTCTTGCATATTTATTTATTTTTCTTGTATTTTGATACACATTTCCATGTCTAATTCAGGATCCTATTTATTAATTGCTATAGAAAGACTTCAACTCATTTCAATGGATTTGGGAACCCTGCAGGTCAGGGACTTTCTTCTTTATAAACACTTTAATAGAAAATGTCAATATATTATCACAGTATCTTATAGTCATTACTAAATTTATTTGTCCTATAACCTGATGAAGAGATATTATCACTCCCACCACCTGGTAGAAGAACTGAAAGACTGCATAAAAGGATTTTGCAATAACGTAGGGGAATTTCTAACCAAGTATACTTTATTTAAAACAACTCTTAAGAAATGGAATGTGTAGGTGTTACTCGACCCAAAAAGCTCTGCAGTACTTCAGCATTCCTTGGTCAAGGCCCTTGTAACACTTTGTGATAACTATTTGCCTAAACTCATTTTTCACGTGTTCTTAGTGTAAGGGCCTGCCCGTGCTCCCCACTTTCTTCACAGCAGCTCTTATCCACAAGCTGGCCTTGGACTCAGCCACCTCTGCTCCTTCCCCAAGTCAGCTAAACTGCTCGAAAGGGCATAGGCTCTGGGCTGACACTTAGTGCGGAGTTATCATCATCTGTGGTCCTGATCTCTGAAACTGGTTTTCGTCAGCTTACACTGACAAAACCGTCAGAAAACTCCTAAATCAAAAGCATGCTCCTTAGTATTTCCTACAATTTTAAAGCTGTTTCCACTTTAAATATATATTGACTTTGCCAGTTCAAAACTATAGTAGTGGTGATTATGTTCCATTTAACCGAACTGCTGTAGGGTGTCTCTTGCTTACAGCATCTGTGTCCTGCCTGCAGACCTTATGAAAAAAGAAAAAGATTCTTGAAATAAAGCTTATCCTTGATGACATTCTCCCTCTTTGGAAAGCGCTGTGTGTCATCAGCGCACATTCGGTATATAAGGGAGGAATTTCTCTTGCCAAATTTTGTTACCTATCTAAAACTTAGGTGTTTGTGGCTGAGTTAATGTGTTCCTTTTATAGCCAATAGTTTTATAGCCAATAGTGCCACTTTTAAGGGACAACTTATTTCATCTTAAATATGTGTACCTAAGGCCAGTTAAAGGAAATCCCTGATCTGCTGGGTTTCGGCATACAGAGCTATTTGACATATACGTAGCGATTGAACATACTTTTGGAAATAGACTCTTTCAGGTTTAGGAGGTTGGAAAGCATGAAACTTAAGCCTGAAATTATGGGAAAAATACGTGTCACAAGTTTCATAAATGATCTTTTATGTAAGTAAGGATCAGGTAAGTGGATGGTGCATCTGTACCTGAGAAAAGCGAGGTATTCCGTATTTTGTATTATCACATACAACAACAGTTAAGAGAAACTATATTGATTTAGGCTTGGGGCACTTTAAATTCATATGGGATCTTTTCTAAGTAGATGTTTTCTTCAGAGATGTATATAAATATACAGACATACACATAAATATGCGTGTATTTGTATAAACAATGAGAGTAAATTTGATAGTTTGAACTGCATAAATTACTACAGACTGATTTACATTGAGAATATGCTAAAATATGCATGAGCAGTGTATGTAAGTCTTTACTAGTGCATACATCAGACTAGGGAATTTATCTTTGCCAGGTATCATTACTATCGTCAGAAACACACATTGTGCATATAGAATCACAACACAGCCAGAACTTATAAATGCGCGTTATTTCAAAGTTTTTTAGTATGCCCACGCAGTTAAAACCATACCCGCTCCGCTCAGATATTTGTTATTTTCATTTGTGAACCTATTTTTACAGACCGGGAAATGCTGATATGAAAAGAATTCTATACTAGCAAAATCATTTTAAAAAATAGAATGAGATCTGAACCCTTTTTGAGTTCTATATTAATAAGTAACATGAATTGAAAACAAAAAAATTCCTTTCCTAATAATTCTTCATAGTACTCACTGATTGTTGTGCAGTGACTCCCTGTTACACTCATGCTATGCCTCTGCATTGAAATTCATTAATTTAAACAAACAAACAGAAAAAAAGTATAAAAGAAAGGATATAATTACCAGATTGTTCTATATTTTTAAATATGAATATAAGTCATTTACTATCTAAAATTAAGCTTTTTTTTCAAAATAATTTAACGGGACAATGTAGGTTTTTTTAATGATGTGAGGGAGAATTTCTTCCTTTCATTGTAAATGCCTTCCTATTACATGATCAGGGCAGAGAAGGTTAAAAAATTTATTGTGTTTTTTTTTTTTTTAATAGAAGTCTTGAGTTCAGTTTATTATAATCAGGAAATTATATTATTATTGCCAGAAAGTGCTTCAGTAATAGCAACGACATTCAGCAAAATATTTACTGGTTCGAAGTATTTTTTAATTTTCCACACAAATAGATTGCTAAATGTTTCCAGTCAAAGTGTAATAGAGATTATTTTTGTAAATGGAAAGTAAAACTACCTAAACCAACTAGCACCACTTTAGAAAAGCATAATTGTTGAGAATAATATTTGAAAACAATAGGATTTAAATTTATAGTTATAAAGCCCACTGTATTTATTGTGATGGTAATAAATAAGTCCTGTCTAGAACAAGAGTGGATTGAAGTCTACTTTTGACTTTATTTTGAAAGAACACCTTAAATGAATAGTCACAATAGGACAAAACCCTTTCAGTGTGATCATGCCTAGAACATGCTATGATGTTGAATGCTGAGAACCTTTGGCGAATGCTGGGCTGCAGCAGTAAGACTATATAAGACAGCACAGCAACAGAAAACATTTGCAGGGCTGTTGGTAAGATTTATTAGCCTAGGCACAACCCCACACAGGCATGGCTAGCCCCAAGGCTGCTAGCCCCAGGCTGCCTTCACATAAAGTTGCCCTCAGTGTCTTCGCTCTGCAGCCTCCAGCCCTTGGTGACCAGCATGCACAGAGCTCTCCCAGGTTTCTCACCCAAAGCAGCTTTCTACACCTGATGTAGCTGGCCTGTTTGTAAGCTAGAACACAATTTAGCCTCATTGTAAACAAGTCCTTTGCAATCGTTCCTTTTATAGCTGTCGGGTTCTTCTAAAAATAATCAGTCTCTGCTAAACTAAATAGTTCTACATTGAGTTCTTCGTCCAAGACTCCACCAACAGCTTATTAGTACTTAGGACACTTTCTCAAGTAAATTCTGCTCAGGATGATTGCTTTTGATGGAATTACTCCGTATTCACATAGGTATAAGTGAAATCCAGATTTGTTCACCACTGTAAAATCTTGTGATTTTTTATGTGTCAGAACAGAAATTGATTCTGTTTTAAATGTTTATTGTACTTTATTGAAAGACCAGATAACCTCTGGGAATTTGTATTTGTATGACCTATAATAGTATTATGGATTTTTCTGCAGTAACTAGAATTTCAAAAGGCCTAGACATGTCACCTGAACATTTTAAAATTGATTTTACTCTCTAGGATTATTGCTGGCTCACAGCTGATTAGTTTAAGCTATGATGTTTACTTAATCTTTCTAGTGTTATGAAGTAGTTTATCTTTGGTTTTGCTGTTATGTTTAATGGATCCTTCTTTGTGGTTTATTGACCCTTTTTCTGAAAAGATTTAATTTTATACAACTTTTCTGTTAATACATTTACATATATAGCCTAAGTACTTTGCAATACTACTGGTATAATAAACAGAATAATTAAGTATGTTTGCATTTCTTTTCTGCTCAAATTATTTACATTTCTTTTTCTTTATTTTCCTTTGAGAGGGGGAGAGGGCAGAGAGGATGCTTACTCTTTAGGATCTTCCCCCTATTTCTTCTTGTTTTCTTCCTTATGTTGCTTAATTATCTTCTTTTTCTATCCAGGTCTAAAATTGATTTATTTCTTTTGACCTGGACTGGGCCAGTCTCCTGGATCATAATATCCAACTTCCTTAAGTTCTAATGGAATTCAATACATTAAATTCTATGGAGTAAAGAGGAGAATAACATACAATAACACAGTAGTGAAGAAAAATGTTTTGTGTAGATGTGTGCAGGGGTATATGTAAAAGTTCATATTCTAAAAAAAGATAAGCAATAAAACTGGTGAAGTTCATAAAAATCAAAAGATACAAAGGCTTTTTAAGGCTAAGACAACAGCTCCTAATACCGTATAGCAACACTATTCTAAGAATGTTTTTATGAATGGTTATGTTAGTAATTTATATATACAGAACAGAAATCCCTTAAGTTCCTCCTCTTCTCTCCCCCAGTGTTGCAGTGGAATTCACATGGATTGTAACTGTCAAGAATTTATATAAAATGGCAATTCTTCGATAAGCAAACCATACATCCAAAGGAAGTTCAAACATGCCAATGGAAAAAATGCACATTCAGCATATAAATAAGTAGCTTTTTCTTAATTCTATAATCATTTCAAGAAGAAGGAAAGGAAATAGGGGCTATATACATATCTTATTTGCTTTCAAAAATCAGTGAAATCTAATTTTTATCTCTATGACATTAATATGGACTAAAAGGGCTAGGCTGGCTGTTTTGTAGTGCTGATTCTGTGTTTATCATGAAGTTTACGTTCAATAATCTATTTTTTATCCAAAAAGGATCTTTATTCTGTAGCTGTCGAGTGCTAGAGTAATCTTGAAAATTCAGTGCAGTGCATTGGGTGGATTTTGAGGAACCTCCTTCTGGAGGTGTGGTCTTCTGCATTAAGCTCAGAATGGACCATCCCGTAGGATAACAATCCTTCAAGTATCAACACTGTTTACTGTTTCATGTCTCTTCAAAAGAGGTGAGGAAGGAAAAGGATGCATATGAAGAGCTGTACAGGCAATGTGTATGCAGCTGCTTAGCTTGGCTTCTGAAGTGTCTTGCAAACGTAAAATTCTCCGTGTAAACTGAGTTCAATGCCCTTAGGACATGTTTAACTAGCACTCAAAACCAGACTCCTGACACTTCATGTATCATCCAGGATTCAATTATAAATTGGATTGTCCCTGGTCATTTTATGTCAGACAAGCAGCATTTGCTCTGTCCAATTTCTCACAAGCAAAGTGCTCTCAGACAGTGCTTTCTCCTTGATTTACCTCACTCCATGTGCGTACTCTGTATAGGCGTTAGCAAACATGCTTATAAGCACTGCAGTCTCGTAACAACTAAATCCGTGCCAACAAATTTTTCTAGCTATTTCAAATTTTAATGTGCTATTATATATTCAATCTTTCCTTCTTTAAAAATTCTCAGACATCTACTATGGAGACAGAAATGAAAAAGGAAAGTGAACTGTTAATGCAAAAAGGTTACCCACCATTACACCAATACTAAACTTCTTTTCTTTAGGTTCAAGTTCAATATTTTTGTAGTACATTGGTTGTGATGCGGCCACAGTCCAAAGCACAGGACAGTTTTGGTACTCCAAAGTACTATATTCCTCTAACTCACTCAAAGGATTAAGCAGATTACACAGAGCTCTCCTTTTGCAAAATGAGCAAAAAAGCTCTATAGTATCAAAATGCACGTGAGCCACATAACAAAAAACCCAAATCTGAGAAGACATTGGATGTACTTGAACAATACAGAGCAGAAAGTGAACAATGCCAAAGAATCTGGACATTAAGGATTTGAAACTCGTCCCTGATATTTGTGAAAGGTTTCATCTCTGTTAGTCTTTTACTAAAATCAGGAGGATTATTTTAATAGCTAAGAGAGCTCAAATTTTTGTTTATACTTTTACTTCCATGGGTCATAATTTGAATGTTTGTGAATTTTCTACCTTCAGGATTTATTTATCGTGCAATTGCTTTTAAATGTCACCAGATATTCAATAGTCATTGTCAGAGGAGACATTTATGGTTAGTCGGACCATATCAGTACACGCCAGTGTGATCATGTGCAAACAACAGTGCGTTCTTCTGTCAAAGTTTGGAGGTGAGATTAAGCAAACCTAGGGCTGTTCCTGAGTTGAGGCTTCAGGATCAGCTTTGACTGCTTGTCTGCAAGCTTACAGGGTGGGCCACGTGAGTGCACAACTGTCTGCACATGAGCTTGCGGTGATATCTTCAGAAATCTCACATTTAACATTGCCTGTTTTACCTATTCACTTGCATCTCATGTTAAACTTCTGCAGAAAACTTTTTGCTTGCAAACTGTTTCTCTCAGTGGGAACAGCTGTCTCTAGGCTTTACCACTGTACAACAACAAAAAGAACAAAAAAAAAAAATGTTTTTGTAGTCCAGCCTGTACGGAATCCTGTTGTGTGCATGCGAGTTATGTGGGAAACGAGAAGGTGAGGAGTGTTTTTATTTTCCCTTGTTTAGTACATATTTCATGTAAACCTTCACCTTCTTTATAAATATCAGTTTTTCATCTCACATACTCAAAGACAAATAGCACGTAAAGGCCATGTAGGTAGCTCTTTTGAGGGTGCATTTTGCCTATGTAGTGACTTTATTATTATTTGATCACAGGAAAAGAAAGAAGATTGCACTGAGTCACTGCTCTTGGTGACAAATAAAATTTGATGTTGCATAGACCAGAATATTTAGGTGTTCCATAAAGTTAAGTAAAGGAACACTTTTTTTTTTTTTTTCTGTGAAACATTCCAGTCACATAAGTAAACAGCAAAAAATGTCCTCTATTTTCTGCCCAGAAAGGTTGTTTCTAGAAATGACAGGTTTGTAACTCCCTCTCTTTTGTCTGACTTCCCTACTAGTACATTAGCGTGGGTGAGTGGGTGGGTAGAGTGCAACCTGACTGCCAAACCCGGAGATAGATTTTTCTTTTTGTGCAATTTTATATTTCATTAATTGCTATATTTCAGAGCCTTATCCTCACTATATTACTGGTCTACTTCAGTCAAAGAGAGACTTAATATATATTCAATACATACAGGATCAAAGTAGAATAATGCATTATGAAATACTGCAAACCATTTTAATACTGCAGTTCTGATTCAGTTGGACTATGACTTTCAATGTCTATTTAGAGATACTATGCACCAGGCTGGCAAATGCTATGTATCACCCAAGACACTTAATCAAGGTGACTGGAAATAAAGGAGTGTACAAAGACAACAGTGCTGAAAACTTTATAAAGTAAGAAGGGAGATGAACAGCTACCAGGAGCAATAATGGAAGAAAAGGATGCAGATAACAGAGATCAAAATGTTTTTGAAGATAGGAATGGAGTTGTTATGGGATATATGGCATATGAGAAAAGAAAAAACTCTGCAAACTTGGCATTTCTTGACGTTTTGACAGTAAGAGGAGGCAACTTTAGTCGTGTAAGTTCATTTGCTTATACCAGTGTATCTGTAAAAGGTGCTGCAAAATATTAAGTATTCTGTTTCACTACAAGTGCTGTAAATCGGAATAAATCTAGATCCGAATTTTTATTTAGTTAAGGAAAATGTTTCTATTTTTTTTAATTTTGTGCTATTTCCTTCTCCTTACAGAAGTAAGAGTAAGGACATACAGAAAATATAAACTTCCTCTTAAGCCATTTAGAAAATGGAAAACTAATTAAAAGTAAAAAATAGCTTATTTGGTTGGTATAAATCAACACAACTTTGCTAATACGTAGATTTAATCATATTGACTGAACTATATCTGGGCTGAATCTATGAAATGGTGTATTTAACAAGCTGTTACATTTAGAAGGATTGTTGTCTGTCTGCTGTATGTACAAAATTAAAACAAGATGTTTCTGATGCTTCAAAGGAAAGTTAAATTAACTTTAAATTGCAAGCTTAACAACACCCTTGCTCAAAGCAGGGTCACCTACAGCAGGTTGCTCAGAGCCGTGTTCAGTCAGCTTTTGAAAATCTCTAAGGAGGGAGACTCCATGATCTCTTCTGGCAACTCCTTTCCACTATTTGATCACCCCAACAGTAATAAAGCTTTTTCTTATGTTTAAGTAGAATTTTCAGTACTTCAATTTGTGTCCATTGCCCCTTGTCCTGTCACTGAATACAACTGATAAGAGTCTGGCTCTGTCTTCTTTATTCACCTCCATTAGATATTTACACACACTGATAAGATCCCCCCTCTACCTTCTCTTCTCCAAGCTGAACAGTCCAAATTATCCCAGCTTCTTCTTGTATGAAAGATGCTCCAAGCTTTACATCATCTTCATGGCCCTTCCCTGGATTGCTCTATCCTGTCCATGAAAGGTTTCTTGTACTGTTAGTTCATATACCCCAATACTACTGCAGGAATTACAGCTGTGATGTTCCAGCTGGGCTATGTGATATGGCTGAGTTGGTCAGACCAAAGAAGAAACTGAAACCCAGTATAGGCATTCATATTACCTTTTTTTTCAGGCTGCCTAAAAATACTAGCTGCCTCTGCTTGCTGTAGTATCACGGCTAGTCTGGAAAGAACTTGGCCTGTCTTATCTGTACATCACAATGTGACATCACTGCACGGGGTGACTGCGTGTCACAAAGGCATATGTGTCCCATGGCAGTACAAAAAGCTGTGCGATCAGATGATATGCATTTCTCCTTCACCGTTCCTCAGTGGTAGTCTCAGACCCACATCTGAGTGCAGATTCTTAACTATATCAAGGGATGCAGACTGTTGGGAAATCTGGACTCAAAGGTACATATAGGTCTTTACTCAAAATGCAGTTTAGATGTTGATATTTTTTCATCAGGGGAAAACATAGCTTGATTCAGATTTTACTGAGGCATGCTATAGCCATATTTCCTAAAGCTTAAAGTTTTACTCCACAGCTGTGAAAGACGCTTAAACAGCATGATTTTCAGATAAGCTGAACATTGATGCTGCTATTATTTTCAGTGAGACTTACGAATTCTCTTTTAAAAGTCAATTAACTTATCTAGGTCCTTAAAAATGAGTAGATCCAGCTTGAGAAGTTTGTCCTTAGATGTATTAGACATGTTCTTCAGACACCAGAAAATAAGGAAACAAGTATCAGAAGACTGATTTTTACGAAAGGAAGATTTGCTCTGGGTAGATTAATCACAAGGATGAGGCTGAATATTTTGGGGATGCAGAATTAAAGACGATGTCTGCTAATTATTACTAAATATCTATGTTACTTCTATTTTACCCGGCATAACTTTATTCTTGAAAAATATTTTTATAAAATAGAACTAATTTAACATTATGTAGAACATTATCACTATTAATCACTGGTACACAGTTCTCTCAATTTTATTGAATTTGTAGCAATTTGCAATCCTTCTAGTTATTTCAGTGTCAGCTTTGACAGTGAGTTTGGAACACTCACACAGGTTAATGCAAGAGTTTAAAGAGGCTCAGAGTTCTGTCAAACCCATGTCTAATGCTATTTAATATGGCACATGTTTTCAGTTGTGTGATGAAGAAACATCAGATTATCTCCATTACCATCACAGCTGAGTTCTAATTCGGTCTTCAACTTTTCAAGGCTGTTGTCTTTAAAAATTTCTTTATTTGAACTTTACATAACTTCTTGCTTGTGCTGAATAACTGCATCCTTGTGACATGATCCTTGAGACTGCCAGGGTTGGAGCATACCTGCCTCAGGCATTACTGGAGGTGATTTAGCATGTTCCTTGACCCCTGTGGGACTGGATCTCCATGAACACTGCATAGGTGCAACAGGAATCCCTTCTGTTATCCTTTGGACACTGTAGTGGAAATGTTGAGAAGTTAGGACACTTTTCAAGCTGCCTCAGAATCCTGAAGCCTTGATGGAGATTTGGTTGCTACTAGATGCCTTTAATCTCTTTTTCTGCAATAAAATGCAAATACCAACATAGATTCATAACCTTCAGTATAGAGAAAAGTAGTTTTTAGAAGTCTACAGAAGATAAAGGACAAAGGTGAAGAAAGCGGTGTGCCTTATCCAGATATACTAAGATATATCGTACAGGTGTTATTCTTCTCCAGTTGACTTTCTGTAACTTATCCGACAAAACGTCAAACAGGATTTTAGTCTGTGACTATTCCTATTCAATGGGCTCCACTTTCTCGTTGTAAGGAACTCACCTACAGGAGCTTTCTTTCAGGGGGAGCTCCTTCAGGATCTACCATAAGTGCAGTCCCAGAGAAACCTTAATTTCAGATCACCCTTTCTCTTCCAAATTATTTTGTGACAGAATATGCTAATGATCCCCCTCTGTAGTCTTTTTATGTCCTGGAAGACTTGGTATTTGACCTTGAAACATACTTTGCTGCCATCTTAACTAGAAAACATTCTGCTAATTAATTAAGTAAAAATTATTTCCAGTCTTTTCAAAAGTAACACTTACAAAATTAATGTTGGCTCCAATATGATGTGCTTGTGTGCAATTCTGAATAGGCGAATCACCTCGCTGAGATCGACAGATTCTTCTTCTACTTCAAATATCTACATTTAACTATATTTTAATCTTTGAAGTCTTGTAAATTGGAATCAATTGCTGTCTATAAGGGTGTGAATTACCTCCTTTATGGTACTTTGTGACATTTTATGACGAATCAGACACCAGTAGAATATACTATTTTAGAAAATTTGCAGATAGATAGAAATTATTCCATATTAAAAGCTACGAAATCAGTAATGTTTTATATAAAGTGTTTATGCCTGGTATGCAAATGCAAGAAAAAAAACCTCATCAATTTGAATTTAAAAGATAACTAATGTCAATCCAATACACTGCTAATTTATATTTCTAGTTGTAAAATTGTTGTTTCTGTGAATGTTATTGTTTTTTGTTTGTTTTAATTTTCTTTTTATTAAAGTTTCTTATTATTTAAACTCACTAATTTATTACATAGCCTAAAAAGGAATATTCAAAAGTAGGACACTTTTGTTTTTGAAATAATTTTTTAAAAAATAAGGAATCTTCCTTTTACTTTTTTGACAACGACTGATAAACTACACCCTTAAATAAGAAAGCTCTTACTACCACAAGCAGTATCACAATGTAGTGAAATGTCCTTTTTTTTTTTAATTTTGATTGTATATTTGTAAAAATCTCAAAATTTAGATGAATTGTTTGTTTTGGAAGAAGATTTGTTTTTCTACAAAAAACACTGTGTTACTTGATTTTCTTCTTTGATTCAACAAACTATAATGATGATTTAGAATTATCCTGGCTGCAAAGAGTATTGATCTACATTTGCATTCATACACATATGAAAGGAACTAGACTGTTGAAATTTAATCATGTTTCTACTTGACCTAAAGCTACATACCTCCAGAACTCCTAGGAGACGGCAAATATAGTCGCGGCAGGGGAACTTAGTTCTCAGGTACTTGTAGCTGAAGTGCTTTGCTTCCTGCTATGCAAGAGAGATACTGAGGGTTTACTAGAAAACAGTAGCAGGGCTGTGCTGCTAACAGTATGCGTAAGCAGTTGACAAGTAGGATGAATTTCTGGCCCTCCTGCACTTAGATTTTTTTTTCAGGATCTCTCTTTTTTTTTCTCTCTTCTTTTTTCTGAAGGATCAACAATCACAGTAGGAATATCTCAGGATGTTAAAGTATCTCTTTCTCCTGTAAGAGATGCTTCTCTCTTTAGAATAAGTAAGCTGAAAGTCTTCTTGTTCCACAAAGTTGGGATTTTGTGCTTTCCAGTTAGGAGATTGCTAACATTATTGTTTTAGATGCCCACATTCAGTGTTATTTTGTTCTAAAAAGGAAACTGTCAAGTAGTCCTAGCTTTGCTCACAGAACTGTCATATCATCAGCAAACTTTAACAGAGTGAACTGTCTATCTGGAGAAGAGAAGGTAAGGGGAACAACAGTCAAGAATTACTAAAACATGAAGTCAGTAAATAAAGTGAGTGCAAAATTCCTATTCACCCGATCTCACAAAGCTAGAGCAAGGGGATGTCATGGAAACCAACAGGAGATAGGTTGAAGCAATGGGAAAGAAGCAGTGACTTTCTGTAATTAACTATAACAGAAGTGTTTGGAGGTAGATATTGTGACTAAGTTCAAAAAGAGATGAGAAAAATTAATGGACGTCAGGTTTCAAAACCAAAGGGAGAAAACAGGACAGGCTCTCTAACAACCTCACTCTAATGATCGTGGCTGTGAGGGTGTATGAGGAATGGACCCAGACTGTGGCCAGGCTCACATACACTCTCTACATAATGTCTCCCTTTTACCACTGTTGGAAGGAGGAGAATAGGGTAAATGGACCACTGAGCTGACTCATGGGCAGCTTCAGCATCCCTGTACTCTGGGGAAACAGGTACCTATTGCCTCCAAAGTGCCTTTGCTCAGCAGACAAGAGCCACCTAAGCTTTGCCTCATTATCCTGGGAAGATCCACGCCAGTCACTGTGTTCAAGTCACAGCTGACAGTACTGATTCCAGTACAAAACATATGAAGGTTCTGCCTAAGCTGTTGTATAACATCCTGCAAAAGGCAGTGAGGAAGTGAGCTGTCCCCCTCTTCCTGTTGAAGCCAAATACAATGTGAGATATTTCAATAACACAGCAATCACAGGGCAAAAACAAAAACAATAGGGAGCTTGATTCTCCATCCTGATTTTTACTGCATTCAGGTAGGAATAGATTGATTTGAATATCTCTACTTAGTTTATAGTCTTTCAGGGAGAGCTTTTAGAGGCACTTGTGCCTTTCCTTTGATTATCCTGAAGGCAAGGTATCTAATTTAGTCGGGAAAACCCAACTGGAATAGAGTTCTACTTTTAGTGTTGCAATTCCTGAATTAAATGCCTGAAGTATAAGACTATGTGCTTACATTATATAAACTATATAAACTACATTATATATTCGTGTATTTTTGATGTTTTAAAATTAATATAACCTTTTTTTATTATGTATGTTTCATTGGGGAGAATAAACATTTAAATAGCTTTACAATTATTTATAGAAATTTTACCTTAATATTCTCAGAAGGACAATCAGAACAATGTAATTCACATATTCAGGCCTCCAAGTTATATACCATTAACATCAATGAGATAAACTATTCAAATAAACATAAAATTTAATATTTTTGAATTTCATTTGAATTTTTAAGCCTTAGTATCCCAATTTAACTATCTAAAAAAGGAAATGGAAATTCTACGTAGTGTCAAGAATACTGTTGCGACATTGCCATTCTTTATGTATTGTGGCTGACCAGGTCTATGGATATTTTCTCTAGCACCAAAGGACAGGCAAGTTTTGCAGAACAACTTAATACAGTATTTTTCAATGTCTGGTTAACTGTTAACCTCACATATTACATTTCTTTGTAGGGGAAGATATGTCAAGGCAATCATAATATGGTTGTTTGACAGTCAGACAAAATATACTCTGGGATGTTGCGAAGGTCTGTATTTTTTAAAGGGAAACATCAGTTGATTAGTTAAAATTTCTGGGTGCTAGTTTGTGCCAGGGGATAAAATAAATATCTTCCAAAAAAGTAGATGACAGAGGTAGAAATAGTGCTACAAGAAAATATTCTTAGGGCAAATATTTGAAATATCCCATATTTAGTGAATTAAATTGCAAGTCACATACAGTACAGATGAGTAATTACAATTAATTTCTACAACTGCAGCACAGCTAAAAATTGCTGTTAATTTGAGATACTTTATTCTTCTAAAATGTACGTACTTGTAGCATATTGAATTTTGCATAACATTACAATAAGTCTTAGCTTTCTTTTTAATGAAATGACACAGACTAATGAATTAAACGAAAATACTAATTGAGTAATTGACTGAGGAAATTAACTTTGGTTATTGTTGTAAATGAGCTAAGCCTAAATTTATCAGTATTGTTGAGTAAAATATCTGATGCTAAGAAAATGTGAAGTTGAATGAATACAATTAAGCAACAATAGTCAAATAAGGATGTGTTTTATCATCTGAAATGCAAATATAACGAAAAAAGTATGTTTGTCAGCCATATTGTGTTCTTCAGTCTGGCCTCTCTTGCAACTAGGCCTTCTATTAATTAAAAATACCTTTTTTTTGCCTTTTCTATATAGCTAAAACTAATCACGGAAAGATCAGTTTCATAATAGCTTCTAAAAATGAGGTTGAATGAACACTAACTATGTTATATAATCTTAATCTGTGAGAACTCTGAATTAGCTACGAGCTTCATGAGCCAATTTGTGAGGGGCTCTTCTCTCTGGTAATTGTCTTAACATCTGCACACCTTTAGACCTCTTTGAATTCGCACTCCCTATCACTTATGCAAACAAGTAGTGCCTGATTTTCCTTTGATTTAGTGAATCTTAGAATAATAAAAGTGTTGCATTTTATTTCTTTCCAATATCAAGCTGTCGGCTTATCAATATAAATATTTATTGTAGTTGTTTTTACTTTTATTTTTCTTTTAACAATGCCAACTTTACTGCTTTTTCATCATGTCAGAGAATATTTCCATGATTACTGCTCAATGCTAACTTATTTCTTTTACTCCACTTGATTATACCAGCAGGTACAACTTTCTTGCCGTCACTGTCCTGTTCCCTCTAGTTTACTTTTAAATGTCTCCTCCTCTCACCTCTTTTTATTTAGGTGTTGAAGATGATCAGGAATACTCATTAACTGCTATCAAAGACTTTTTTTTCTAAAGTTATTTTCTTCATTTTTTTCCCATATATGCTATTGACCATTGTATTTTAATTGACCAAAATATCAGGTTATTACAATTTCATATCCAGAGATACTGAGAGTCACCGAATAATCCAAGGGGAAATAAAAAAGATCCTAATTAAGACTGGAAGGATTTTTTTTTCTTCTTCTTCTTTTGCAATGTGAGATCAGAGGAAGAACACTGTAAGAGCTGCTGAACAGCCCAAAGCAGAAACATTGAGGTACAGCAGTAGGTGTTACCTATATAGCTAAGCTACTGATAAATTATTTTATCACTTTTATACGGAATAAATAGTTGAAAATGAAGTAAATTACTCATTAATTTATTTTCTTTAAGTCTGAATATTCTCGACTGGTACTATGGAAAATGTTTCTGTACTGAGTGAAGCGTTTTTAGGTAAAGGCAACCAACTGCAGACAAGGACATATTTTAGGGGGGAAGAAAGAATTTTATAAGACTGAAAATGGAGCCAGGAGATAATAATAACTGGTGCATCATGTACTGGGGAAAAGGGGTAACAGTTAATACTTGAAATTGAGATCTTTGTCTTTAATTGTTTTTGCTTGAATGCTTTCCTATTTGGTTATTGATCGTTATGATATGTTAAAATTAGGAACCCTACATATAATGTAGGGTATGTATGATATATATTTCTTTGCAACTTTACAAGTTTACAGTTCCGTGTTTAAAACTGGGGGAAAGTAACTAACCAGAGGAACCAGAAAGACCTACTGTAGACACATGTATGACCAGCAAGGGCTGATAATCTCTATCTTTAGTGCAGGTATGCCTACAAAAGGGGCAAGAAAAGAAAATATATATGAAAATCTATCCCTCTCTGCCACATACGACTCTATGCATGACATTTTTTTACTAGAGTAGTCTAGGGTCTTTTGTACAAAAGAATCTGGGTGATTGTGGGTCATCAAAATATTTCTATCTTCCCAACATGCCCATTTTTTAGCATGAAGGGAATCATTTAATGGAAAATACTGGCTTCTCTAAGCACTAACACAGTTAAGCTCTTTTTTCTATTCTTATTTTTAAATGAGCACTCTCAGGTAATGGTTAGGGAAAAGAGCTTTTGCACTTTAAAAGGTAGCTTAAAATGAGATCAGTCTCCCGTCACAGGATAGGGTTTGTCTTTTTAAATTAGCCACTTCAGTTTTTAGCCAGATAGATGGAATTCAGATCTGGGTTGCAGCAACTGCATTTGCTCACCAGAATGAACTCACCTAGGCTGTTGACCGAATAGGAAGGCAGAATCTATCTGAGATGCCATCTATGAATATGTGTCTACCTGACAGCTAGTTGTCTAAGTCCCAACTTCATGCATTGGCAGTCAGTCTAGTACTTCTTATTTGCTGTGGCGTATCTGAAAGGTACACTTTTGGATGCCAAATATACAAAACAACATACACTAAACTTGCCTGCTTCTGGGTTGATAGGCACCTAATTAGCATAGATAAGCGCCTAACTCACAAGTAGACATATTTATTGGTGGCATCTCAAACAGATTAGATATTTAAAAATGTGTGCAACTGAAACTTTCTTTGTGTACTGTAAATTAGTCATTTATATCCATCTATAATAAGTAGAGTGAGAAAAATATCTAATCTAGATATTTTTCCCAGAATGGAACAGAAAAACCTTCCAGACATGACTGTTTCTACCCTTTCACAATAGGGGTAATTTAAGTGGCAAAAACTATGTGAGATGAATCCTACTCTTGATGGTATTGTGCTCTTTTGCTCTTTTATTTCATTTACCAGTAATTATTACAACAAGTTATTCAAATTAAATCACACCTTTTTCCAAGGCCTCGTAATGATTTGTCTCTGTAAGACAACTGAACCTGTATCCCGGCTTGTGTTCTTTATTTCATTGCTGACCTCTCCATTAGTGGCTTTCTTGGAAAAGACAAGTAACAGATACCCTCTAGGAAACATTCATCAGACACCTACTCATATAAGTGCATTGAGCTTTTAATATCTAATATCAGCTCCCCCCTTTAGCTGATTTACAAGGGAGACTGGAGAAGATTATGGCTGATATTGCTCTGTACATCCACTCTACAGTTTCCTTTGACCTTGTTCAATAGCATTAATATTGCAGAGGGAACTGAAAAACAAAAGCAGTTTCTTTCTAGCAAACATTCTGGCAAAGAAACAAATGACAGAGGGATTTTCATTTTAAATAAATCAAATGCTGAGTAGTTGTTGCCAGCAACAATATCAGAGTAGTTTACAAAAAATCAAGTGATGATGATTAGAAAGTCAGATCACAGATACATCTCTGTGTACAGAACTTTATAGTTCTTTATTATTGATCTTTATTGATGACCTTTAGTATTTTCTATCAAATAACACTTATAGTGGTTTCAAACACATTTTGAAATAGAAAAAAAAGACTAATGAAAAAACCTTCCTGATCATAAGAATAATGAATGTTATTAACGACAGTGCTTTATTCTTTTGACTAGAAATTTTACTAATACAAAGAAATAAGCTGATGATAGGATAAAAACTATTGAACTGTAGATATAACAGGTTTATAGACTTTGCCTAATCAAAAGGCATGCCAACAAGAGAAACATGAGCAAGACTTGAACAGGGGATCAATATCACAGACACGTGGTGGGATAGCTCACGTGAATAGAGGTGCATGCTGAAAGGATACAGGCTCTTTAGGAAGGGCAGACCTGGAAGGTGAGGAGGGGGAGCACCTTTTTATGGGAGAGAGTGGCAGGATCTCACCTCTGCTCCTGAAGTAGGTACCTTGTCGCTGGCATGTTCTATTTTAGCTGGTTCAAAGAGCGGGTATATTACACACTAATGCAAGGTATCGGACTACTTAAAGCTTACTACGTTTACTATATCTGTGCAATATAAATATAATTTTAAATATATAATTTAGTGAAGTGTTACAGTGTCTTTTCCTGTGTCCTCTCTGGTTTTCCTTCAGTCCTGTAATACAAAGACTTCCGTTGCAATACAAGGACATTTCAAATGTAATCAAATGCGTAGGACTGAGCAACCATATTCTACTCCTAAATTTAGGTATGTGGAACTGAATCCCATTTAGGATGCCAGAAATAATGTATATGTGTGTATTAAGTCCGATATATTCACATTTTATTTATAAGTTCAATATGATGAACTTTCCACACCTGTGCAGACCTGTATATGTCACACATTAAATTTAGTTCACTGGGACAAGTCACACTGACTGTGTTTTCAGGAGCACGCTGAATCTGCACATGAACTTTGGCCATCAGTATCAGACAAGCTGGTCAGTACCATGACCTAAGGAAATTACCTAGCTGCAAAATCTCAAAAAAATAGTCAAGCTGTTCTTTAACTCACTAACTATCTCAAATGTTGGGACAGTAAAAATCCATATCAAGGGAATGCCAGATATTTGTCAACCTTGATTTTACAGAGGTACCTTTTAAAATTATTCTCTAAATTTTGAGTGTTGCATTGGTAATCCCCACTTTTTATTATCACTTATTATTGTTGCTATCATTATTTTAATTTAATTTTCTATTAGGAGATAAACAAAAAACTGAAAAAGAAACATAGTTTTACCTTGTGTAATTAAATTGATATCTAATTTGAATCTTAAGCAAAATTTGAATCCACAGCCTAAAATTCTGTCCAACAGCAGAATAACAGCAAGAGAAGCAACACAGGAATACAGTAATGGACAAGAGGAATGGGACAGAAAATACTAACATGTGACTCAACATGCATGTTAGCATTAATAAGTTAAAATGTGAATTTATATCACAGTCGTTAAATCTGCCCTAATTGTACACACGGGCATAGGCAAAATTCAGCTCCCACAATAGGTACTCCCTTAAACATCTGAAAGGCTGTCTGGAGGATGAATCATCTCAGCCTGAGACAGGCGGGGAGAATCACGCTTTGAAGGTGCCTCTTCCCTAAAAGAAACCCCAAGGTGAAGAGCTCAGAATTAGACATCTACCCTTTGACTTTTTAAATGTAGTCAGCTTCTATGTAGCACAGAGAGTGCCTTTTGCTTCCTGTTTCCTAGGCAGCAGATCCTTGCTGTTTTCAGTGTCATAGATTTTGGGATAGGGCTGCCCAATGGTGCCTATTAGACCTCTGCCTGGGATCTCCGGCAGCCCATGCAGCCCCTAGAGCTACACAGCAGTGCTGGAGCTCCCACAATGTATTCAGCAAACCCAGCTCCTAATTACTTTCTCAATTTTCCCACTAGTCATACTTTCCTCAGGCTTTTAATTTTATAAAAGAACTTTTACCTTGGAACTATGACTGAAAATTTTAGCTAAAATTTTCCACTCTGACTTGGGTTTTAGGCAGACCCTGAAATATTTTAGCTTGTGTAGCTAAACAGTTTGAAGTGATAAACAGCAGAAAATGAAGTGCTATAATAGGATGTGTTGGATAACCCTAAATTAAAGTAATGTCATCAGCTTTCCCAGTAGTATATACATAGAACTCCACATTTTTATGTTTTTCATTTTTCATTTCAAGGGCACTAATGCAAAACTCCTTACTTTTCAGCAGGAAAACAAAATAGATAGTTGACAATTTTCTTTTCAAATATTTTATTTAAAAATAAACCATGTTTTTTAGAAGCTGCTGTTTTTGCAATAGAATGCATACGTCTTGTCCCTGATTCAGGGTTACCATGTTTCTAGCGAAAACTATCATTCAGTGTCAACAATGATAAAACGTTACTAGAAGCTAAGCAATCAATGTTGTCACAACTGTGCTGTATTCATCCTCACAAGCTTTTCACAATTGTAGCCTCAAAGGTAATTGTATTTATTTTTTGTGGCATTTCTTATAGCTAGGTTTCTTATTTTTTAAACTTTGGTTTAGGGTAGATGAAAATCACTTAAAAGCAGGTTGCCATGCAAGTTGCTTCATAAGGATAGCCACAAATGGGGCTGAATTTCTTTGTTGTTATCACAAACTAAAGAAATCTTAGGAGATGGATACTCCTTTCCTGAGGAGCGAGATCAATTTCACTTCCTGGCAGTTTCTAAATTGTATTTGCCAATTGTGAGTGAAATTATGGAGACAGATGATCACTGGCTTCAACCTTTCATTATTCCAAGGCCACTGAGTGAAGAAGTGGTGCACAGCTTTTAAGCTTTCTTGCTTTACTTCAATTTACAAGATCTCAAGTTTCATTTTTCAAAGAGCAGAGTGGAGATAAGTGTTTCTGAACTCTTTTGGGATACATGAGGTTAGCACATTCGAGATCTTGCTTTTTTTCTGTGTCTTCCTTTTTCCTTTATTGCTTTTGGTAATATGATAATTGTGAGGATATGGTTAAAAGGAAAGTCTATCTTTTTTCCAATTTAAATTTCTCTCTCTCTCTCTCTCTCTTTTTTTTTTTTTTTTGTTAAAATGCTTTGTATAAATAAAGTATGGTATTAACTGCAATGGGCTGGACTTAAATTTCAGTATTTCTATTTGTTCATCTTTCTGAGTGAGCCTAATTTAAATTTAAGGTTCCCAGCAAGTGAAATTTTATCTAATTCAGTGTTACATCTTTAACGTAGAATTTAGTCTAGAAACTATTTTTGAAAGCTAAAATCTTTAACAATTCGAAAAATTTCTGCTAACTGTGTAATTCTTTATAAAAGACAATAATATCATTCTGGAAAGATAACTAAGAAAGGATTTTTTTTTTTTTTTTTTAAATTAAGGCTCTCATCACACTCACAAACTTTTTGCTTGTGTTCTTTTGCAAAGCAACTGTAGAAAAGCTGTAATAGTATTCAAAAGCCACTGACAACACAGTCCAGCTGCCACCATTCCAGGAAGAAAGGAGAAATGTTTTTTATCAATAGAAATATGGAAAAAAGGCATAATTCTTAGATAACTAGAAATTTTCACTTGTACAGGTTTGTGTAAGCAATGCACACTTCAGCTGTAGTTTACATATGAAAAGCTTGAGTTTTCAAGACATTAACAGATTAAGTCACTCTTCCACTTATGAAATGAGATTTAGCCTTATTTTATAATTGAATAGACAGAGAGAATTAAAGGAATTGCCCAAACTATATAAGAAGGTCATGATTCTGAAAACAGATCACTTTATTCAAATTCCTAATATCCATCAGAAAGACAACAGGTCTACTGTAGTAAAATAGTAGACTGTAAAACACTAAATTTATGTCACAATAAATTAGCTGAATGTACACACAAAAGTATGCAAATAATGATTCTTTTTTTACATATTTATTTTAAAGAGTAAATAAGCTGACTTCACACCTGTAAATACTAATTATTCATTTGATTACTACAGCAAAAGGCAGAATTTTAAAACACAGGGTAAGCTTTTATATTACTGGAGAAATATATCATTAGTGTAAAAAACAATACTGTAGAAATACATGCAAACATGATATAAGCCCAGTTTGTTTGCAAATTATCTTCACTGTCCTTCAAATCCAGATTTTCAGCTTCTTAGATCAAATCCATCAGAAAACTCTACAAAGTTAAACTCTTGTGATTTTCATTGATTTAGACCCTGGTGCTATTAAAAAGGGAAGGCAAACGCACAGCTCTAGTCATGGGCAAAATAGGTAATTTCTTAAGAAGCCCATCAGATGGGAACTAACGGCCAAGTCCACTTTGTCTGTGGCAGAGCTTCAAAAAGCTGGGAGCGCTGCTGCAGGTAGGAGCAGTGGTGAAGGTGCTGGGGTCATATATTACTGAGAAAGTAAGGGATGGGGAAAGACAGCAAGAGCAGTAAACTCAATTTTTCCGAGATCTACTCCACTTTTTTGTCCATTTTCTGATTCCTTGATTTCGCATCCCTATATCAAGCCTAACCATAGTCTTCCTTTCCTGGCACACCAATAATACGTTTTTTGGATTTGTTATTGTTGTTTTGTTTTGTTTGTTGTTTATTTGTTGTTTTGGTTTGGTTTGGTTTTTTTTTTTTCCTCTCTCTTATGCCTCTGGGAAGCTTTGTGTTTCACCTATTTGGTAGAACATGTCTCCTGTGAAGATGATAAGATTTGTCTTATGGACAATGGCCCCGAAAAGACATTGGGATTATAGAAAATCACAAACATAAAAGATGAAAAATATGAACAGTCCCACTGCTTGGAAATATGTTCTGAGTTATAGCTTCCTGGGAAAGTCAGCGAACAAAACAGAGCATCAAGGAGGCATAAGGAAGTACTGGTGGTTTGTGCTGCTCAGAAGATATGTTTCTGAGTTCTAAATTGGTAGTAGCTTTTTGCTAATTACAATAAGTGAATGTCAAAATAATAGATATGTTGTGAGAGCTGAAAATATAAGTTAATTGCATATAATTTTCCTGTTGGTCATTGCTGGGGGGAAAAAAATTCTTCTCAGAGAGTTTCTCTCACCATTTATTAAGGAAGATTTCCAAGTTCAACCTTACCAGCTGTTCACAATTTTGAATGGTCATGTTATTAATTTTATTATATGATGATAATGTTCTTCACTTAAATAAAAAAATAAATATATTTGAAGTTGTAACTTATATAATAAATAAATCTCTCTCTCATAGCTGAGGACAAAAAATCATTCATTCAGCATTTCCCAGGTCCTGTGAGATTAATTATATATGCTAGCTATTTTTCTATTTTTCTTCCAGACACTAAAATTCTATTAGAAGAAAAATAGAAAAATAAAAGAAGATAATTCCCATTTATACCACTTGTTAAGCTGTTTTGCAAAACTGATAGGCCAGGAAGTGGGTGTGGATGACATTTCTATTACAGTTGTATTCATGTACACTTAGAGACCCTTCATGCTGCCAGAGTAATTTAACAAGTCCTTAGTGTAACAGGGAATTGGCCCACTGAATATATTCCGCATAAATAATTGCTATTATTGTGTGCTGCAGAGGCAAAGATACATTCATGGGTGGGATGATGACAAACAATGGGAAAAATATGTTTCTTGAAAAGATTTTGTATTACATTTAAGAAACTTTGTATTACTATTTGATTAATTCATTTTAAACCCTCAAATGAGGACACTCTTCAAGTGAACTTTATTTAAAGCCTCTTTATTCATTCTATTGATAAACAATATGTATGTGCAGCTGTGCAGCAATAACATTTTTCTTGAGGAGTTTTATTATCAGACATAATTAATCTGAAGTATGTGTTTGAAAAATCTAAATATCACTAAATCTAAATCTCAATGAAGTTTGTTTGTAAGGTGTACGTGCACACATAGTCTTCCTGGACCCTTTAGAAAGAACAGCTGTCTCTTACCTACTTCCTTGGCGTATACAGGCTGAGTCAGTAAGAAAATCAAGAGTAGCCCAAGATTATCCTGAAAATGCTGGTACCCACAACAGGGATCAAGTTATAAGATTATTTTTTCATTATCATTGAACAGACAAACGAAAATACCTAAACAATCAGGAAGACAGAGAAACGAAAGAGGAAAGAAATGGCACACTCACTGCCATAGAGTCCTCAGATCTTCTCTTCCTGAGATATAGACAGTCTGGGGGGTGCTAGTCAAGTCCACTCCAGTAAATGTGAAAAGTAGTTTTGCAATAAATCAGAAAAAGTTGGGAAAAGCCCAGGTACAACTTGAGAAAAATGAATTTATTAATAGACACTTTTTCAATGTAATTCGAAATATAAAAATGCCAAACCATTCAAACACTTTTCAAACTGCAGGAATTTGAAAATAAAATTTTCATGTTTGTGTTTTTTAACTCATAGGCCTATTCCTGCAATATACTGGCTATATTTAATATTCAGTTATTTCAACTGATATTCTGACTACTTAGAAAACTGCAGGAAGTGCTAATCCTAATGAACAGTGTGTGTTCAGTGTCTTAAACACTGTTAGATAAGCTAGATCAGAAGTCTATCGTGAACCATGCTGATATTTTTGCCACTCTGATTCTATAGACAGTGCATTGTGAGGTGTTATGGATGTATGAGAGTTTGTTGCTTTTTATCCTTTTAAACAATATACCAATTCACGCTATGTTCCTGTTTCTATGAGGCTTTTTCCTCAATTTCCACTTTAGGCTAGTCCAACTTTTTATTCTCAGATACTCTACAAATCTTTGTTCTGGCTATAGGTATCTTCAGTATTGTATGTGAGGAACTAGACATTTTGGGGACTGGACCTTACGCACAAAAGAGAAGTGAAGGGCAGTTTGAGATTGTGAATTACATGCATTTTATGGCTAGTCTTGAGAATAAGGTCAGAAATAGTTTGTATTTTTGGTGAGTGTTTTTCAGGCAGAATGATTGAGTTGTACGTACTCCAGATGGCAAGAGAAGTCAATTTCTGCATCACTCCGTAATGAAATAACATACTTAGATACATAAAGTTGGCATAACACAATTGATAGTGTTCTTGTTGAAGGACGGAGTTTAATAATGAGAAGATAAAAGAACTTGAGAATCTTTCAACAAAGTATTTTCATTAATCAAATGTCAGCTTTCATGACAATCCCTCTAGAAAAGTTCTTGAAAATTTATGGTCATCCTTGGAAAATCAGATGTTAGAGTCTTTTAACTTGAAGTAAAAATAATTTCAGTAACCTTGAATGTTATCATGAGCCCAGAATAGTGTTGCCAGGTAAGCCCTAGGCGGGCACATAGACCTTATCTCCCAATGAACTTTGTGGCCAAAAATGCCAGCTTCTAGGCTGAAAAAAATTGGCATTATGTTTCCGTCTTAATAAAGGAGACGGAGAAAAGGTCATTAATCCTATTTATTTTCCTCATCTATCCCCAGGCACCTAATTCCCAATTTTCTCACACCTGTTCAGGGTTATTATGAATGCCAGGACCTTTTGACACATCTTCCATCTCACTTTAAATTACTCCTCTTTCTTTCCTCATTTCACCATTCAGGGTCTTAGCTATTCAGATATCCAGAGAGAGGCTTTTACTTCTCAGGAGAAATGTCACCCCTCCAGCCTAGAGACACATTTCCATCCTTTGTAAGGAAGGAAATGATGTAGGTGTTCAAGTTCCTAAATACTTGGGAGTATTTAGGAGAAAGGCTAGACAGTAAGTCAGGACCATTTGTCAAAATAGTGACTGTCTCAGGATGAAATCTATATATTCATCATCCCCACACGTATCCTGGTTTCCCTCAGAAGGACTCCCATGCACATGAGCAGAGGAGGATTGTGGAGGAGTCAGGACCATTTCGTTCCATTTGTTTATTTTTCCAGCATTGAAATAATAATATTAGATGTATGGATAAGTTTTTTTTTTAAATCTTTTCTTACACAGTGAAACACAGGCTGATGATGATAGACTTGCCTGTGGCATATATTTCAGAGAAGAACATTTCAGTACCAGCTTTAGTTAGTATAAATTTTTGCTCATGCCACGCTGCACAAGAATTGTGTATTGATTACACTGCTACAAAAAATGATAACACAAATCATACTTCTGTAAATACAGAATGCATATTTATATGTATTTTATATTTATGCATATACATGTCCATACATATGTGCATGATATTATCACAGTTGTGCATCATAACAATACCATATTGTTTTATGCTTTGGATTTAAAAAAACAGAAATGTTTTAATTATAATTGCCTTTAATTTCTTTGCTGATTTTTATCTTTCCTATTTAATATATATATATTTTAATTACTACTACAAGTCACAATGACTGAGTTTTTTCCTGGTTAATATAAGAGTGCTCCATTGAATAGAGTACTAGATTGAGTCTTCCAGGGTGTCCAGCCTTCACCTCAGTGTGACTGGCTGCCTCCAAACCACGGGGCAGGAAGGCTCTGCTATGTGCTCTGTGGTTCAGCTCCCCTGGTAAACCAGACTGAGAAATGCACGGTAGCACTCCACAATCCTTCTCTGCTCACGTGCATGGGAGTCCTTCTGAGAGAAACGAGGGTACATATGGAGATGATGAATATATAGATTTCATCCTGAGACAGTCAGTATTTTGACAGTATATGCCTTCAGAAACCAGAAGGGTGAGATACACTGCGAAGCGTACTTATCTCAAAATTTTGATAAGATTATTGAGGATAATTTTTATGGTTTATTTCTGATTTTTCTTTTGAAACTAAGTCATTGAAAGGCTTAGATTTCAGGATAGGAAAGATATGGTGATGTCTTGGGATTTCAGAAGGGCAAATGTTATGGAAAGTGCTGTTTAGTTGGACTGATGACTGAAAATGCTCTAAGATTTAAATATGTAGAAAATAAGAACTATTTCATGTCAAATGAAAAAGAAAAGCTATCTATAACAAGATGTAAGGAAGTGCTACAGACTTAGGTGGAAGAATAGGCTACAAATGAAAGAACAGGCATTAAACTTAGGAGATGCAATATACACTTTAACAAGCAAGGAATAAACAAAAAAAGAAAAAAAAAGGCAAGGCAAGGCAAGGTAAGGAAAGGAAAAAGATTTATTAGCAAGGAGGACTGTATTTTGAAGATTAAAAAGGATAGGAAGTAAGTGAAATGGCCTAAAGTCTGGTAGATTTTGATTTTACAAAGGAAATTTAAATAAACAAGGACTGTTCTTAAAGATTCTATAAGGAAAATAAGGAGAGAAATAGGATAGTGTACAAGAGGAATGATATCTTTTACAGATAACGTTAGTCGTTATTGCTGAAATACTTAATGAGTATTCAAAATTTTAAATCTAGATCATAGTATATATAAATGCACAGATAGCTTTTCTCATGGAAGTATGGCTTAAATAATAAAAACTGCCATATATGAGGTGAAGGCAAAATGTAAATCTCTTACTGCAGGGAAGCTGGGACCTTCACATAGCCTCCATCCAGAATACTGAAAGAACAGGCATATTAAATTTCAAGTCTATTAGGAAGGATTTTAAATGAATTGTCAATTGAGGTGGCAGTGATAAATAAAGAGTAGTGAACATTTTATCTGTATTTAGGAAAAAGAAAAAGTAACTGGTTGTTTAAGTTACTGGTTGTTTGACCAGTTCTACAAAATATTAGTAGATTTTGAAGAAAAGATTAGTCAAGCATAATGTCGCAATAATACTATGATAATTTTTTTTGAAAAAGATGTTACCGACTGTTACAATCCCATCAGATATTTTAACATACTGGGCTTGATGCATAAAGTAAACATATCTTTATGGAATTTGCAGGTGACACAGCCGTTTGGAGGACTGCCAGTATTGAGTAGACATAGATTGTCATATAGGCACAATTAAATGACACTGAGAAGACTTTATGCATTTCTGGTCTACCTTAAAAAAAAAAAAAAAAAGAGAGAAGTGGAACAAACGCAGCAAGTGCCTACCAGTAAAGCTAGAGAAAGAGAGAGTGTATTTTATTGAAAGGTGATTACAGAACTTTATCCTTGCAAAACAAAGATTGAGAGGGAATATGATTATGCTTTATAAACATATCTGGGGGGAATGTGAATATGTTAGGAAGAGAACACTGTAAGCTAAGAGCTAATATTTATACAAGAGCAATTGGAATGCATTGGTCACAGCCAAATTTGGAAGATTTTCCTGTCTTACTCATCTCAGCTAGTCATACATTTCTGCAATAGCTCTTTTACTTCTGATCCCCTAAGCTTGCTCTACCCTAACAATTGTCTTTTTTCTAATTTTCTCCCTTCCTCTTTTTTATGCAATTTATACGAGGATGAAGTTACAGTTTTCTTTAATAATTGTTCTACTGGAATTATTTTCAGTCAATACTTTTAAAGCTATGCTACTTAAATGCATGACATATCCAAAGCTGAATCCCAGAAAAGAGGAAATGTAAAATTCTATCATCTGTAGCTACGAGGGCTTCCATACATATTATCATACAGAATTTGGACTTTTCTCTGCTATTGTTTTACTGCAACTGCTCTCAGTCAACCTTCTTTTGAGTTTCTCAGGATTTCCTGCCAATTCACAATCCTTTGTGCTTATTTTATTCTTTGTCCTTTATCTTGCAAATTCTGTTAGCTGGGTAACTGCTTACATGTTTTCCCATGCTTCTTAAATGCAGCTACACAAATCTTTGTCTCTTTGGTGGTCACATTGTTCACATACTTATATAAAATGCTTATACTTTGTGTTTGGCTATGCAATCACAGTGTTAGAAGATACTTAGAAACTGTTGTTGATAACACTGTTTTAGTATGCGTATGTTTGGGTTCAAGGCAGGCTAACATTGATTACATCCTAATTACTGTACATATAATTTATTAGTGTCAGACGCCTCTACTTTAGCTATACTCTCGCATGTAAAGATAAGGTATTAACATCTTTACTATTGTTCTAATTTATTTTGAAAAAAAGGATATGTATTCAGTTTTTGGTTCTAGTGTAGTTTTGTAATGTGATGATGAATGAGTCTTACCACCACTGTTTGAACCACTGTCCCTCTTCTGTAAAACAGGTTAATTCCTTATTCATACAGTAGAAGCTCTGAAGATAAATGTTGTAAACCCTGCAAAGATCACAGATTATAAAACAATTTAGGTTGGAAGGACCTATGGAGCTCCTCTAATCTGATGCCTTGCCCAAAGCAGGGCTAATTTCCAAGTTCAGGCAGGTTGCTCAGAGCCTTCTCCAGTCAAGTTTTGAACATCACCAAGGACGCAATTTCCACAGCCTCTCTGGGAATCCTGTTCCCAAAGACAGCCATTCTCAACATTCTTTTTTTCCTTACATTTAGTCAAAATTTCTCTTGTAGTAACTTGTGTCACGTTCTTTTTGTTATGAATCTCTGTGGAGAGTCTGGTTCTATTTTCTGTATGACTCTCCCATTTGGTAACTGAAGACAGCACTTAGGTCCCTCCCTCAGCCTTCTCTCTCCAGCCCAAACAACCTGAGCTTCCATAGCCTTTCCTCATATGGCACATGCTAAAAAGCCTCCTAACCATTTAGAGATCCTCTGCTAACTAGTTAAGGAGATAAATGAGTCACTAAACATCTATATTCTTTTTTCCAACTCATGCATCAAACGGTTTGAGCTAGATATAAACAGGTATTTGTGGGCTCATAAAAAGCCATATCTTCAGGGTTGACTCTGCTGGCTGCAGCTTAGTCTTGGCCTTTTCATAAGTTCCCTTCAAAGTGTATTCTTTGATCGGCTAAAGCAAACAAACAAACAAAAAAAACCCAAAGCAAACACAACTTCAATCGCCTGTTTACTTAACTTGAAAAGCAGTGCATATTATCCCCAGAAGATATCCAGATCCTATGTGAAAGTGCACAAAATGTTCCTATAGTTTCATAAAAGGTCTTTTTTTTTCATATAGAGATGGCTGAGAAGCTTTCGTTGATGCAAAATTCTCATTTATTAGCATGAAAGACAATGTGGCCTCATAAAATGTTTCATCTGGAAAATATTTGTTGCATACAGGAGAATAAGGAAGGAGAAAAAGCAGAAAATGGGAAAATAGGGCTAATTTTTTTTTAACTTTTTCATAGTTCCAAACCTGGAAACTGTTAAACAAGAATATGCATAAAAAATATCAAATATATTTAATCTCCAGAGAATTAAAACTGATATTGAAGATATCTAAAAATCCTAATGATATAAGAGTGTTATTTTAATTATTAGAACAATTTTATGTTCATAGAGAAAATGATTATGCGTTAGTAACAGTCTAATCTGAATAAAAAGTAGACTAGTATACCTATGTTTGATTTCTTCTACTTTCTGAATCTTAGAGGTTAGCATATATAATTATTACGCGGTGATAACGATTAAAAAGTGTAAGAATTAACCATTAGCATGAAGTGTGCTGTTAATGAATGAATTTAATTAAGTTTTGTTTTGATTTTTTAAGATCATCTAATTTACCGGTCTTCAGTACACTCCCATCTCTGTAATCTCTAATTTTCTAACTGATACTACATATGTATAAGAATATTCAGTTGTAACACTGGTGGCAGGCACTTACAATACTGAACAGAAAAATGCATAAATATTGTCAAATTGACAGACTATGTTATATATTCATGCATGCCACCTAATGACATATTTTCTTGTTTTACATATAACAGCTTAATCCTCACAAGGGCTTACGTGCTGGAGCTCCCAAATTTCAGGGCAACTCCACAGCTGTCTTAACTCCACAGAGTTAAGTAACTCAGCTTCATTTCTGAATGAGCAGGGAAGGACGGCATTTAAAAATGAGAATCACAGCACACCCTACGTAAGAGAAGAGCCACCAAAACCATCCAATAATAAGTACTATTAACCTGAGATGTAAGCTAAATCTATGTCATTATCTGCATGCTTGATTCTGACTTCTAGAAATGTACCTTCTTCTCTTCCTTTACTTAGAGGCTTTAGCTAAACCTATTATTGTTTGTGAACTATTGAAAAAACTAGCCAGGAAAACTAACAATGCCTAATAGCTGAGTGGTAAAGCGCTCTCTCAGACTGTGAAAACCCAGCTACAGGTGCTGCTTCTGACTATGGCAATCTAAGCCCTTATTTCCACAGGAAGGGTTGATTTGAACTGTTCTATTTAAAACTTCTTACTATCAGACCGAAGTATATTCTAATGAGAGACTCTGAAGTTCACTTTCTAAAGAAAAAAAAAAAAAAAAGAATTATTAATTCAGAAACAGGGCAAGAAATGTCATAAGTACAACTGTACAGGAAAATGGAAAGGAAATTAACTTAAAAAGGTGAGACCCAGCTTCTAGTGCTGGGATTTCATTCTTATAGTCCAATATCTTAACTGTTTCATAGCCATTTCAGTAATAACTCTTAGATCCAGTTTACTAATTTTGTGCAAAACAATCGCTTCACTAGGAAGGAGTAAGAGAGCCCCACTTTGCCTGGCGGTCCCTGGACCTGATGCTAACCCTGACCTGTGGATTAAGTTCCCAATGCGATTTCAGACCTGTCTCATCACCATGGTATTGTCTGTTGATCTGGACTTTTGGTTGGACTTGGCCACTGTTTCTGAGACTGCTCTGCTTGCCCGTCCCCAGTGCCGCTGGAGGGCTCCCCGTTGGTGAGGGTGCTGTCTGGCCTGCGTTGCAGCCACCCATGACCCTCAGCTTACCTTCCCTCGGGAGCAGCTCTGCTCTTGCTGCTTCTCAACAGCGACAAAATGAACAATGCAGCCTTCGTATTCAGGAACCTGGCATATGTACATAATTCTGCACTCGGACGCCTTGAGAGCACTTCATCCAGATAAATTTAGATGTATACGGTAAAGCCTGTCATGTTAGGTGGCATTTATAGACAATGGAAAGAAATATCAGTTTTTTCAGGGCACAGATCATCTTATGTAGGATTCAGCAGCCTGGACATGGTCATTTTAGGGTCTATAAGATATCCCACACAGCCTCCAGCTGTACTCCAGATTATGCGGGTCTCTCAGAGGCCCCTTTTAATGTCTTCTGGTCTTATCCAGACATGTGGGATGCACAAAGCTGTCTGAAATGGCACAAGGGTCTGTTTAGGTAACTGAATCCTCTTCTCTATGGCAACATTTAGTCAGAAGAACTGGATTCTCAAAGTGCTTATTATTCTCTATTGACCCAGCAAGAAGCTGAGGGAGCCAGTTGTGATGTATATAATGACACTTTAAACGCTTACATTAGATGAAATTAATTTTAGCCTGGCTATATTGCACACATAACACTGAATAGCTGTCACTTAGACTGCAAGAAAAAATTACACCTATATTTTATCCTTTATACACTCAGAACAATCTCACACTAAACAAGATAATATACTCTAACTCATAGCTAGGTGGTGCATTTTGCAATTTTTTGTTTTAAGGGAATGGAATGCACAAATCCAATTTTACTTCAATATCACAATGGTAAGAGAGGTAAGAATATGAGAAGAAAGAGTAAACGGGAGAATTTCTGGCCTCAATTACTGAATATTGAGCAATTCTGCTGAAGATGAGGTAGTATGCTGCAATCACGACTGAGTTCTGGATATATCTACAAATTGTAATGTTAGGTTAAATTACTCTTGAATACTCTACCAGGAGGATGGGAAGCAGGTAAGAAAATAAACAGAACTCAAAATACCTCTTCATGGCCCTTGCACCGTGGTTGGGCAGGGCATCACCTCCATTGTATGTTCTCTTTACAACCCTCCTTCAATCACAGTTCTGTGTTCTTGATGACATGTTTTTCACAGAAAAATGTCTGTATTGCTTGAAGAGGAAATGAAGAAAATAGTGGGGCAGAATACTCACAGCTGCTGGCTATACTTCAGTTGCAAAACACACTGCGGTATGTTTGTTTTAGCAGATCTGGGAGCACTTCATTTTCCAAGAATGAGTATGTGCTCTGGCTGCTTTCTAACCGATTTTGGAAGACAGCTGGGTGCCACAAGATCTGGCCTGGGTAATCCCTGAGCCAGCTTCCACAAAAAGAGCACCTTGGAGCTCACATCCAACAGGAGCTAGGACGTCCTGATGGTGCTCACCTAGTCTGAGTTATTAGGGGACTAAGACTCTCATGAATGCTGTGATGCAATATTATTGGAAAATGTTGACATAGCATATTAGATTCAGTGAAACAGACAAGAAGTCTGAACAAACTGTATAAGAGCTTAGCATGTAAGCTACCTTATGTATTTTTAATGTTTGAAAATTAAGGATCGGATTCAGTAACCTGTAAATATATAAGCTGGAACTCTCTCAGTAACCCTTCTTTTAAATTTCCCACATAGGGGTTTGGCTGCCTGTGCCCCATGACCCCACTCTGTTATGACCCCACTGCGCAACCTGGGTTTGGGCTGCTGAGAAAGTCTGTGCAGAGATGAGAAAGTCAAAGTTATGGGCAGCGGTGACATGGTGAGCTGAGATTGTTTGTAGCTCAGGGATCCATGAGGGAAAACACCAGCAAGGAGAGGTATAAACCCCTAAATTTAAGGCAAAAGCCAGGTAGACCATGCAGGCAGGTGGGTCCCATCAGGGACTGCTGGGGCCAGGCTGTTGGTGTTGGCAGCATTGATGGAGCTGGGGGCAGACGGAGGCTGGGCAATGCTGAGCACCTGCTGCAGGGAGCCGTAGGGGCTGCCCTGTCCCCTCCTGACTGAAGCCTGCTCAGTACCTAAGATTTTCATGGTGTCCCATTCGGGTAGTGAGCACACCAATGCTCAACCTAATGGCTCACTAAATCCTAGCCATCTTTTGTGTGTGGTGACCAATTAATAATTGCTTTGTACTTGTAAGTTGTGCATATCCTGTATATCCAGTTTGCAGAGTTCCTGTGGCTGGCTAAAGACGTCTGAACAAACTGAACCAAAAGAGGGCTGTAATAAAGCATATAATGCCTTCTTAGTGACTGCAGCATATTCAGCCTAGCTTTAACATACCTCTCTGAAAACATGCAAGTTTCCTGTAGGCCCTGCATTTTATCTGCCAGTGCTCTTATGGGTGTTTCAGCTGCCATAAGGCGTTGTAAAAATCAGTAGAAACCTATGTTGCGGTAACTGAATCCCGTCCTAAATTCTAAATCTGAGCTACTCACGCTGAGATCCTTTTATTCCCAAGTGAAAGAAATAGATGTTACTATTGTATAATTCATCTGTTGTTAAAAGTATTATATCAAATAGAAAAGAGGAATTGTCCTTTGGCAGTATCTATGTCTATAAAGACAGCCTAAGAAGGCTAGCCCAGGCTTAGACATCTAGGATGTAATTATATGGTAATGCTTTGCAAATCCACCACATTTTCCTAACTTTAATTGTATTATTCTGACTATACACGTAAGTACTATATTACGAGTATTAAACATGAAAAAGCTGAAATACAACTTGAATGACTTTTCTCTAATAAGAAGGGACAATTACTGTATTCATTTCACGAACATGTTTATAGTTTGCCAGTAGCCAGTGGACGTGAGAAAAGGCTTTAGGAACTTGTCTAATAAGAATATTACATTTTCGGATGTGCCAAATTCCAAATTATTTTCCCATGGCCTGGCATGCAAATCTCAAGTGAACGCTACTGGCTGATTCATTGTAATTTTAGCTGGTAATTATTGTCATTTTTTGTTCTGTATTGTTTTTTTTCCTGCGGAGTCTAAATATCCATGCCTTCCTTTTAAGTGAGTGAATTCTTTCAGCTGTGAATTTTCTGTCTTGCTATCTCTTTATGAGTTTTGGGTCTCATTAGAGATCATTAGGCTCTTGAGAGATGCTAGCATCTCACAAACACTATAAAAAATGCCTTTTCAACCTTGATTGCAGTTTTTTTATTCCCAGATTAATGTTTGTGTACTCAGATCGATTAAGAATGTAAAAGGGAGAAAAACATTTGAAAACATGGTCTTGATCAAAATATTCTTTCTAAATGTCTTGTGGATATGATAAGAATGAGTCAAACATCTTTCATTCTTTTCAGTTAAAATAAAGTATCTCTCTGAACAAATCTCACTAGTAGATAAGAAAATATGAAAGGAAGATTCAACTTTAAAAAATAATGTTTTGTAAGAAAATATGTACATAGGGTTGAAATACAGGATATGCTGGTGTAGAACTATAACTCCAAATATAGAATACAGTTTGAACTACCAATAAATCGTGGACATTCCTCTAACATCTATAATTTCAATATTAGCACATTTAAGAAGATTGGCTTGGATCAAATTTTCAGCCTACCTCTTTACCAGAACAAAACACCACCATCCCTTCAACATGACAGGAAAATTGGAGATTACATAAAAAAGACAAATTCTGCAATGACCCTACTATGCTGTAGCTGTAGGGAACATTTCCGACAAGTTACAGGATGGTAGATGGCCTCTGGAGACAGCAGCTTCAGCTTAAAAGATGATAACATTTATAAAATCACCAAGCCAGAGCACAATGCTCATTGTAGTTGTAAAAGATGCTTTTCCCAGAGCAACATGAAAAGATGTTAATGAGTTCACTGTACGCTGAAAAACGTGTGTTGTGCTTATGCTCCTGTGCCCTCAGGTAATATGAAGTGAGATGCAAACCCAGCTGCACAGCCCGAAGCTGGCCTGCAGCACAAGCTGTTGGAGCTGTGACCTCTGTATGTCAGGCAGTCTCACTGGCAAGAAGACTGAAGGAAAGCAAAAGAAGGAGGAAGAGGGAGAATAAAACTAATGCTATGGATCACAGGTAAAAATATCCTGTTTAAATACGCACACTGAGTATATTTTGGAAAAGATATGACCTAGGTAAGACCACCTTATGAAATGAATAAAATAGCTTTTAAACTGGCTGCTAAGGTGAAAGTGTCATTAATTAATACTCATGAGGAAAGATAGCAGAGAAAAGGAAAAGCTGTATCGTATTTATGAAAGATACGGATCTAGGTTTCATCATAGTGTAGAAGGTGAGGAGGGTAGAAACAAAGAAAGAGGGGAATTTTAGATTATAGTAAAAAATTCCTAGCAAGTTACTGCTTGCCCCTAGACAGACTATTTTGGATATGGGAAGATTTCAAGGTAAGAAAGTGTCTTAACAAATAAGTTATTTTCTGAATTCTCTGAAAGTATAGGTTCTTGCTACACAAAATTAAACAGCCAAATGTGACTCTTGTTTTTAGTTATGTGTAAATTTCATTCTTCTTGCCAAAAGTGACCTAATCTCTTACCCTGACTACTTCTCAGTCTACCGAACTCTGTCTCAGCTATGCTGAATTTTCAGTTGCTGCTTTTCATCCACATTTCTATTCCCTGCAGACAGCACAGGAGTAGCATTTTCTAGATAAGTGAAGAAGAGCTGAAGATCTATGTCAGACTTTTTGTCAGCATTCCTATTTATACATTGAACATCATATGGTATCAGTAAGAGGACTGACCCTGTAGTACTTCAAACTGGTACGATCTCTGAAGCTAATATAGACTCAAAATTCTCCTTTGTGCTCTTACCATGAGTAACGCAATGAAGCAGTAAACGTCTACACTCTCTCTGTGCAAAATACCACGACAGTGATAGTCAATGTGACAGCAGCTATCAATAGGTCTCACAAAACTAACACAGACATTTGGAGGCAGACCATTACTTAGGATACATTGCCATTCCTCCTCTCTAGTCAGTTGACCCCCGGCACTTTGCACAGTTTGAGGTTTTGCACATTCACGTTCTTTAATATTATGAGATGAATCACTTTTCAACAGGGAACAACTAAATTCAGTGAAGAAAGATTAAACAGTTCCTATGTCACAAAAGGTAAGTGTTGTCGTCCTTCTTTTAATTACTTTGTATAAAACATTACATCAGTTGAGCATCCAGATCAACATTAGTAAATCATTACAACCTTTTCATTTTGCCTTTATAATAATTAAGGAAATATCTTCTGCAAATTACAGTATAACTTACTTTTTTAAAGCTTATGCATATACAAAACAAAAACAGTACTGCCTGATGACTTGACTATTTTTTGATACATAGTCTAATCTTCACTTACTTTTCTTTTAAAAATGCAACTGAATTGCCTAACTGAAAGAAAAGATGTTGAGTCTGAATATGTATAATCATATATCATGTCAGATACCACATCATATACCATATTATGTCACATCATATCATGTGCACACATGTTAATGGGTTTATACACATACACATTGCATAGATATAACATCTATCTTTGTAGACAAGAGTCTGGTTTTGGAACCAGAAAATCTGCTTATGTCTGTCTGCCACTGATTTCCTGAACAAGTCTAAATAATTTAATTAGTTTCTGCTCACTTCATCCCATGCTTTTTGCCCATTTGACTGTGAACTCAAGTGGCAGGAACAATATCTTGCTATATAAACCAGTTAGTGTATAAAAAACTTAATCTTGAGCAGAATCTCTGCATTTGGTAGGAATGCAACTAATAACAATATAAAACTAATTGTTTTATAGAAAGAATCATCACAATGAAAATTAGAAAAAATAACATGATAGCATACTATGACAAATTTAAATTGACCATGGGAGTTTCTTTTGAATCTGCATATTGAGTTACCAATAAGGCATTGCATTTATCTCTCCCACCTTATTTTGCAAACCTTTACATGTGTACATTGTCCTATTTCTGTAATTCATTGAAAATACATTTACAGCATATTTTACATTGTGTATATAGTTTGAAAGCCAAGATCTTCAATGTACTGTTTATGATAAACTACCCTTAACTACATCATATAATCTTTATGCAATTTAAACTGTTTCAAATGTTTATGGACATCAATTTCACTACCTTCTTCTTTTCCTGGTCATAAATATTAAATGCCCTTAATATATATACTCACTTTTTTCAATCTTCTTGCTTTTCCCTCTCTTTGGTTTATGTTTTTTTCTTTAGAAATGAAGCTTAGTAAGGAGTCATCTTCAATCGGTTTGAAAAAACAAATCCATATAAGCTTCCCCACTACAGGAAACCAATAAATGATTAGAGTTATCAATAAAATATCACATTTCCAAAGTCTATTTTAAAAAAACTGAAATGCTTTCATACTGGGTTGCACTGCAGTTATATGCTGAATATATTAGACTTAACTCTGAATGTCCACTTTTCATGAGGTTTACAATGCAAAATGTAACATGTTAATATCATTTTAAAAGTGAGTAGAATAATAATTACTTATCTAAAAACCACAGTTTACTCTAATCATTTCTGAAAATAATGAAATGATAAAGAGCCATTCTCTGTCCTTACTGATTTTTCTTTCACTTTTTCATTTATGTATATTCTTCATTGCCCAAGCCTTGCCAGATTTCAGTAAGCCACCATGCCCATGTGCATTTATGATTCACAAGTCTGGCTTTAATGAGCTAATTTCGGAGCCCGTATTAGCTTAAACTTTGTGCAGTGCTAGTGGAAAAACACAAACACCTCTAGATGGTGGTTCAGAACAATTAAGTAATATTTCAGCTCTAATTTACCTGTTTCTTATCACGGAGGGCACAGATAGCTTACTTCTCACCTTCTACTTCCTACTCTCTAATTTAGACACTTCAGGTAATATCTTGTTGGAGAAGATATTGCTATAGCTTATAGCTGTTGTGCTCTTCCTTGGATTTGTGTTTCTTCCCTTTGGAATTTTCCTATGGAAACTGAGATATGGGAGAGAACAGAGACTGTGAGGTTTCGCTTAAGATGGAGCTGAAAAGTACCTGGCCCTTGAAGCTCAAGAGTTTTTCTAAATTCTGCTTACATTTAATCAGTGTTTGTAGCTTACTTTCGGTATTTTGCACGCAAATAAATATGTTTATGAATATTCATACATCACTAAAAATATGACCATACTGCTCATTCAGATATTGACAAATTTAGATATTTACATATTTTAATATTAATTTATATATGTGTGTGTGTGCATATATATATATATATATATATATTCTGTATTCATATGCATAACTTTAAAAATAGAAATATACTTTGTTCTGCCTTAAGACCGTGACAATCAGTCAGTATTGTCCTATAGCACTTAAAGAAACACTGAACTATGAGTAACATAAGTATGTGAAGTGTAAGAATGTATATTAAAAGCTTTAAGGACAAAATAATTGCTTCCCAAAGGAAACCACAACCTGTTAGGTGGTTCTTTGGGGCTTTTTCTATCTTATCTGCTTGATATTATCAGACTGAAAAGGATTATTAGTCTTTGATTTGAAAAGGACAAATTTTCAGATTTTTAAGCAAGCACAGAAGAGAGAAACAATGTCATGACTTATTAAGAATTAAAAAAAATGCATTTACCCAGGAAAATAAAATAGGATTCTGAATGCATAAGTATGACTTACTTAATAAGTCAGTTGCATATAAACTGGCTTAGTATTTTGATGTTTATAATGCCATTCTGTAATTGAAGGCCATTTAATCCAGATTTTCTTTTAACTAAATCAGACTCCTAAAATATTTGAAGGGATTATGTTTCACAGTTACATTTTATGGGATACTTAGAAAAAAAGATATTTATTCTTTGAGCAGCAACTGAAATGTTCATATATCTGCTTCCATGTCATCATATTATAGAATAACAATAACCAGAAAATGTGGAATTGTTAAACTATGTTGTTATAGTTTGGCTATAGCAGCATGAAAGATCCTTTTCCTGTCAAATCTGTTCTGAAATTAAGTAGTGTACTTTTCTGGCTGCAAAATAAGTTCAGAAAAAGAAAGGAATGGGCTGCTAATGTGCTTTACTCAATATTCTAAAGAATACAATTATTTAGGGTGAACTTTTAGCCAACAAGACTGATGTCTTCATTCAGTCTTTCAGTGTATCTCTGTTCTTCAGATTGCTAATATATGTTTTGGAACATGTCAGATGAACTTAAATAAATTACCAAAGGGGAAGGGGTCTCCAGACAAAGTCTGTGATATTCTACAGGATTTTTTTTTTTTTAATTTCATGTTGATTTTTTTTTTTTTTTACTGTCCACGTATTAGAATATTCCTGACCACCGGTTCACATTATAAGGAAACCTCATAGTGTGATGAAGATTAGTGCATACGTAGATCATACACCTACAGTCAGTATGAGGTAGCTTGCACAATGCAAACAGAATCAGAAGTTTATTTACAGGCCACCTAAAATAATTCACAGGTGACACAGAAGTTCATGCCCCCTTAGGCCAAAGGAGAGAACATATATGCTTTCACATTTAATATTTTTTCTAATATGCTGAAGTGGAATGCTGAAAATTTAAACTCTTAGCTTTCAAATGCCAGGATTGCTCTGAAAATTTATGAAAAATGGAGTGCTACGAGGAAATACGGAAGTATGGGAAAATCCAAAAATACAATAACAGCAGCTTTTCAAACTGCTTGGGAAAGCAAAGAAAACAGCAGTGATAGCAGCCAGACCACATTAAGCAATAGGCTTAGGGTCAAGAGAAGGAGAAAGCCAAGAGGTGTTGTTGGGGTGGGTGTGGGTAGGATCTGCCAACGGAAGGTGTGTAATGCCCAGAGAGATGTTGCTGTGAGGAGGGTCTCGTCTGCACAGTAGTAGGGAGTCTAGATCACAGCATAGGCCTTGAAAAAAATGCCTATGGTGAGGGTTAGGGTTAAGATTGAGAGAACGAGAAAGTTGAGAGGTGCTGTTGGGGTGGGAGTGGGCCAGTTCTGCCAAGGGAAGGTGTGTGCTGTTCAGACAGCTGCGCTGTGAGGAGGTTCTCTTCTGTGCTGCAGCAGGTGGTCCAGCAGGTGGTCTAGGTCCCAGCATAGGCCTGAAAACAATGCCTAGGGGTAGGTTTAGGGTTAGAGTTCGGGTTCGGGTTTGGGTTAGGGTTACGGTTAGGGTTAGGGTTGAGAGGACGAGAGAGCCAAGAGTTGCTGTTGAGGTAGGTGTGGGGAGGATCTGTCAAGGGATGGTGGGTGCTGCCAAAAGAGCTGTACTATGAGGACATTTTTGTCTGCACTGTAGTAGGAGGTCTAGGTCTCAGCACTGGCAGGACAAAAAGGCCTTGGTTCAGGGTTAGGGTTAGGGTTGAGAGACTGAGAAAGCTGAAAGGTGCCACTAGGGTGGGTGTGGGCAGGGGCTACAAAAGGAGGGTATGTGCTGCCATGAGAGCTGTGCTGTGAGGAGGTTCTCGTCTGCACTATAGTAGGGGGTCTAGGTCCCAGTACTTGCCAGACAAAAATGCCTAGGTTAGAGTTAGGGCTAGGGTTGGGGCTGGGGTTGAGAGAATGAGAAATCCAAGTGGTACCCCTGGGGTAGGTGTTGGCAGGGGCTGCCAAGGGAAGGTGCACATTGCCCAGAAAGCTGTCCTGTGAGGAGTTTCCTGTCTGGGTCAGAATTGGGGGTCATAATCCCAGCATTAGCCTTAAAAAAACTTCCAGGGTTAGTATTCCCAAGAGGGTTGGGAAAACAAGAAATCCTAGAGGTACGGTCCAATGTTTTTTTAACTCTACCCTAACTTTAATCCAAGCCCTAACCTAAAAAGTCTTGACAGCTTGTGTTCAACCTGCAGCTAGGAGTCAGATCACTGAAGAGAAATTTAATTCCTATGAGGGAGGAACCGAGTGTCCATCTCTCATCACTCTGCAAATTTGATTGTCTGATTAAGGCAACATGGTGCAGCTCTGCAAATCCTGCCTTTACTCTTAGAAGGCTGAATTTCCAAATGTAAGTTTTTAACAAACGAGTAGGTCCATAATAACCCCTTAGATAGGCCAGTAGGTCTTTAGAGTAAGAAAATGTGCACTATTTATAGCTTCTTGTACAATATCTATAGCTTTACTATATCTCACAGTGAGCATTTGCTGATGATAGAAATGTTATTATTGGCAACCTCATTGCATAAGGTTTCTAGAAGGAAATGGGATGTTTGTATAGGGAAATTGTATGTATTACAAGGTATCTGCCCACTTTTGAGCATCCTGGCTGCAAGTGCTCTCTGCATACATAATACAAAGCAACATAATGCAAAGATGTTACTTTAATCTGATCCTTGTGTTTGAATCTGAGTTCACTGATCACTGCACATCTGCCTTTTTCACCACTCCACCAGTATGATCTTCTTTCATTCTTTCCTCTGAATTTGAGATCCTGATCATTGAGATCCTGATCATTTTCATTGCTTTCTTTCACCTATGCCATGTCTTTCAAAAAGGTAAAGACAAAAAAGGTTTTTCCAGGAAGCAATTTTTGCTTGGTTATCTTTGGGGAAAAATAAGAAGACAGAGAAGGCATAATGAATAGAGCTGAGCTGGTCTAATTAGGTATAGGGAAAAATGCTATGGTGAGATGAATAGCAAGTAAAGGTGGTAAAAAAGTCAATAACTATTACACTGCAAAGATTTTATATATGTGTTGTAAATCACTTACCTCCTTCAGTTTTCTGTCCTAAATAAACAATAAGCAAGATATTTGGTTGACTGCTAGAGTAAAAAGGGAATATGAGCTACATTCCTTCTGGATTAAGTCACCTCAGTTCTGCTATTCAGAAGAAAAAGTTAGATCTGTAGTGATTGCATAATATCTTGATATTTCTGGGTTGTATTCGACTTACTTAGTTTCTATATGTTTTTATAAAAAATCAGTAAAAATTATTCCTCTTTTTTTTTTTTTCCTGAAAGTAACTAAAAATACGAAATCAAACTTATTCTTGACTTGTTCTGCCCATTTTACCTTAAAAGTAGAGTATTTTTTATTAAAGACACTAATTCGGTTATTATTAGAAACACGAAAGAAATGCAAATACCTAAATCCACTTAAAACACTTTTCTGATTATAGTTTATGTTTCACAATATTATACAAACTACCTATACTAATAAAATCTCCTTTAATATTTGTTCTTACCTATTCTTGGTTTACATGAAATAACTTAAGACAAAGAACTTTGTATCCTTTAGCTCTTTGAGAATATAAGCAAAGATGGAAGTGTAGTATCCAGAGTAAAACTATTACAAAGTGTGTGAATTTTGGTATAGTGAGATGTTATTTCCTCTGAATTCAGAACTGAGAAAAATCAAAAAAACAACAAGAACAACAATAAGAATAACAATATCCTCTAAAAATAGGGGAGTTTTATTATTCCGCTGAGATTATTTTTCTTTAGTGGTTTACAAATAATATCTCTTCTCAGTCCCATCTGGGAACTTTACCAGTTTCACCGATGAGGAAATATCAAATATTCATCTTAATTTTCCAATTTTCTTTGTGTTTATTCTGTGTTAAATTGAAAGCTCAGGACCAAGTTTCATTTACATCCACATCTGAAAGTCAAAACTATGTTATGAACAATGTATTAACTGTCTGATTTCATTAACTTTGTTTCTTTTACCCTATAGGGAAAGGTAGTTGGGAATACTACGAAACCAAGAATTAGCAGTGAAAAGTTTTGACTCACAGTAGCTTCCAATTTGTTTATTTTGGAGGCATGGGTATCTATTTTTTGACAGAAAGTTCAATTTTGTGTTTCAGGATTTGAGCATATATCTGTAACATACATTCTATGAATTATTTTCCAATTTTTGCTGCCTTAGTTAACTTGAAAGATATAAATTAAAATTGATGTGATACAGCAGCAAATGCAAGCTTAGGCAAATATTCTACACATACTATGTAGAAAAGCACTGACACCTCTTTTTACATATTTCAGTTTCTTACCCAGTCTTTCTGTTTGGACAGTCAGTTTCACAAGCAGAAAAGCAAGGGAAACAGAGCTATGGCTCCGTCTTTTAGACAGATTTCCTAAACCTTTCCGTCTGTTTACCCTATTTCAAAAAGGTATAAGGTATAAAGATGTAAAGTCAAAGTCTTTTTATTAATGGGACTTTTTCCTGAGAAAACAACTTTTTTTTTAGTTAGTTTATTAATTATAATTACATCTGATGTATTACTTGAAACTTGACTGCCTTTGGACAAGCGAATTTTACCTCTAAACACTCTACAAACTTTCAGCAATACATTCAGAGGTGATTATTGATGGATAGGCAGAATAAATGTCTTTAATAAAGCAATTTTAAAATAAAATGTATTTGTCAGTTGAGAGTTACTGAAGTAGTATCTGAAGAAAATGACCTATAAAGTTGATGGAGTCTAAAAATGATCTTAATAAGCATAAATAAAAACAATAATAAACATACAGTCTAAATATCTAATATGTTCTTACAGGTATAGAACAATGCCAACATTTTTACTTTTCAAATTCTGGCTCAGGCCACCAAAAACATGAAATTGGCATGTGCCATATGAAACTGGCATATTAATTGCGATAATTAGAAAAAAAATTGAATTTATTTTTACTTTATATTGCTTTTTTAATCTTCAGAGTTCACTCAATTCATTTTCTCTACTATCAGGAGAACATTTACTGAATGTCATGAGACATTTACTTTTGCCTTTAATGAAACATACAGTTCCTACAGTTCATGTTCACAAATTTCATCCATGACAGGTGGCAACACTGTGATGTTGATGACTTTTTGAGAATGGTACTGAAGTTGAAAAAGAGACCAGGAAATAGTCCAAATGCAATGTTTTTGCTTAAAATTAAAAACAACCAGGGTCAGTATGTTGTCCTTAATGTAAGGTGGAGCAGGACAGTAGCAATTTCAAGTAATATAACAACCCCAGTAACAGAGGGGAAAATGTCTTCTTAAAGTCAGCTACACATGTTTTAAAAAGCTCTGATAATAAAATATTTGAAATTGTGTTACTTTTTGCAAGGAATGAGAAGTTGGTCAGATATTGGAGAGAAATACAAAGAAGGTGATAAACAACTATGAAAGAACAAAGGTGCAGAGCAGATGAGTTAAGGTTCACAGATGTCTCAAGTCACAGGAGTGTGCTATGATGTCAGGTTATATGACAAAGGCTTGATTCCACCCACACGAAGGAGCCCAGAGGCACAATGGCTGGGAGGGGCCCTAAAACCCAGTCAGAGGCATCAGCCCCTGTCTTGCTCCCCCAGGGCCATCCGAGGAGAGCATCAGCCCTGTGGGCCTGGAGGACACCCAACATCATGAGTCAGGGAGAGGCTCTCCGGGCCACCTCGGACTGAAGGGTCCCTGCCTGGGGATGAGATGTTCAGGGAAGGAAACTAAAGATGGGAAAGGGAGGGAACAAGGTGTTTTGGGGAGGAACCTGTATAGGAGAACAGAGGGACGAGGGGATGGAAAGAGATGGTTATGTGTAAATAGGGGCTAGGCAATACACCTGCCTGGCTGCGTCCAGCACAGTCTGCCCTATCTTCTCATTAAATTCTGTTTCTAATTATTTTCTTGGGTGAGGAATTCTCTATCCTGTGTGCATGTGTGTGCATGGAGGTCTAAGTGCCAGCAACTGGAGTGGGACCACCGAGTCACAGAGGCTATATGTACGGGGTGCCAGCAAATAGAGTGAGTGTTGATATGTATACTCACGTGTGATTGCTAGTGAATATCTAGCTGGACTAGCCAGATATGAATGTATGCATCTCTAAGGGCAAGACTACAGAGCAGCTGGCTACTAAGGGGACCATGTGGTCTGAGGTACACTGAGACATGTGTATGTGTGTGTATGTGTGTGTGTAAGGGGTATGTGTAACACTAGCTGGAGGGTGCTGTGGCCTTGGGGGCTCACATGACCAGGTGCCAACAGCTGGGGGACTGGGGACCTAGAAGCAGCTACTGGGGGAACTGAATGTCTCAACCCATTTGCTGGAGGGATCCACTTTGCACATATATATACACGTATGTCCCAATAATTGACCTTCATCTTCATCAGCCAGCAAGGGGAACAGGATGAGGCTGCTGGTGCTGTGCTTCTGTGAGTACTGAGATCACCTGTCCATGTTGATATGTGTGGCTGGCTATGTGTATACATGTATATGTGTTGTATATATGTGTTTTTGTGTGTGCCTACTGGAAATACTTGCCCAGCCTCACTACTGGTTAGACCTATTGGTCATGGAGCTGCAGCAGCCTCACCTCTGTTAGGCTACCAGATCCAGCCTCCTCCTCACAACGATACCAGCAGCAATGTACTTTTAATACAATACTGCCTCATATAAGGAAATATTTGCAGAGATACTTCACAAATAGCTTGATGGGCATGGTGCAATAGAAAATATATCCTTGTTAAGATGTAGTAATTATCCACTTACTTCGGTAACAAATGGCACCAAGCTCGTCGGGCATTTCTTTAACTAGCAGGCAGTGATCAAGGGCAAGGATGGAGTACTTTAAAAAGAAGGCTCTCAGATTCTTGCCACAACACAAGCAGAGAGTGCCTACAGCTGCATGAGAGAAAACATTGGGGAAAGGTAAACATTTTGGCTGCTTCTTGTTGCAGATTTAAAATACCTTTTTGTTACTTACCAGGCTTACTCAAGAGTACACACTAGAAGAAGCTATTTGAAATACTAGTGAGCTTTTATGTAAAAAAAAAAAAAAAAAAAAAATCAGACCTGTGAATGTGGACATTTTTCTATGTCCATTAATAAAGTGACTCATATGTATTATGGTTGATAATCTTTGTTTAATTTTCATCCAATATGACTTGGTAATTCCCAGGTTAGAATGACAAGTAATCTCTTCCCACAGCACTGCTATTATTATATGTGACTGTGTGGGTACACGTAGTCTTAGCCTCAGCTAAAAAGCAATGAGAAAAAAATATTTCAAAGTATGCAGTAGCAGTGGAGTCGAGTCACTTTTTATCAAGAGAATAGTATCCTGCTTTCTTTCAGTGCTTTTAATAAGACTTTTTAATGATATCATTGATAGCGTATCTCTGACAAATCTCTGCAATCTCTGACAAATCAAAGCCCATGATTTGAGATGTGTTTGTAAGGCATGGAGTAACATCATCTCTCCAGCCCTTTGGGACCAGGTAAATGCTAAGCTAAATAAAAACTAATGAACAAACAAGTAAATAATAATAATAGTAATAATAATAATTAAAAAAACTCACATATTACATTTACAAAATTCAGAACTGAGGAGTAAAGAAATGCCTAAATCAATGTACATCAACCTTAAGGTCAAAAGAGAAGTGAAATCTGTTGGCTGCACTGCAGTTCTTGTTTCAGTTGTTATTTACTGTGACTGTGAGATCATGAGCTTTTTTTAACAGCTTTTTAATAGCTTTAATTTTGCTTACTTCAAATTCCAGTCATTGAGTCTTTTGTTATATCTTGCTGTTAGCATTAGAATCTCCTAAGTTCCCTGAGTATTTACAGACTGTCATAGAATTCAGTAACCATTATTCTAATAAAGTACACAAACAGATCTCCTTAATCACAGAATCACAGAATGGTTGAAAGGGACCTCTGGAGATCATCTAGTCCAACCTCCCTGCTCAAGCAGGGTCCTCTAGAGCATATTGCCCAGGATCACATCCAGACGGGTTTTGAATATCTCCAGCGAAGGAGACTCCACTACCTCTCAGGGCAACCTGGTCCAGTGCTCTGTCACCCTCACAGGAAATTTTTTCCTCATGTTCAGAAGGAACTTCCTGTGTTCCTCTTGTCCTGTTGCTGGGCACCATGGAGAAGAGTCTGGCCCCATCGTCTTGACCCCCTTCAGATACCTCTACACATTGATGAGATTCCCCTCTCAATCTTCTCTTCTCCAGGCTAAACAACCCCAGCTCTCTCAGCTTTTCTTCATAGGAGAGATGCTCCAGTCCCCTCATCATCTTTGTAGCCCTCTGCTGGACTCTCTCCAGGAGTGCCATGTCTCTCTTGTCCTGGGGAGCCCACAACTGGACACAGGACTCCAGGTGAGGCCTCACCAGGGCTGAGGAGAGGGGCAGGATCACCTCCCTCGACCTGCTGGCAACATTCAACTTAATCTTTAGGTTATGTTTCCAAATCTTTACATCATAGCAATAGCTATTCTATAAATACTTTTCATGTTCTTCAGTATTCTAAAGTGTGGACAACAGCAATTATGCAGTCCCATTTTCTTCACTAAAGCCCATTTCATTACAACAGAAGTCATACCGAGCAAGATTATTATATGTGGGACAATCCCTCTTTTGAAAAGAGGGAGAATATTGAAGATTTGCATTGCCTGAGGCAGGAATCTGCAAGAACAGACAGAATAGAGTCTTCCAATTTATTCTGTTTATAGCTGCCCTGAAGAATACCAGTTCTGCTTTTGTGTCTTCCCTCCTACAAGAAAAATATCATTTTATACACACACACACACACACACACACACACACACACACACACACACATATATATATATACACATACACATACAGATGGTTATTGGGCACACCTTATAGTCTCAAGAACCAGCTTGAAGTTGATCTTGTGGTCTGATCTGGAGAAATGCTGGATTGAGTTGATGCTGTTTGAGTTCCCCCTTTTCTCCTCTAGATCCTGCATATATACATGCTTCTATCCTCATCTTAGCTTTTATCATTGTTCCTCCTTCCAAAAGAATGTGGCCTTTGTTTTACCCACTCCTTGTTTTCACTCCTGATCCTTTTTGAAATGTTTTCTCTGCTCCTGTTCACTGTTTTCACTTTCTCAATGCCAGTTCATACCCTCCAAATATTTTTATTTCCTTTACTCTCTTTCATAACTTTCCACATCCCTGTCACTTTCCACTTCTGCCACCTTCTCCCTCTGAATATGAATCAGGATGCATACTTTCACACCTTGTCTGTGAACTGCCAAGAAAATAATGACCTCTATGTCCGGTTCTGATGACAATCATCACATTATCTTATTCAGTGAAGCAGAATTTCAGAGAAACATTGCTGAGCACTTTTAGTACTGATTTTAAATCTGCTCTACTAGTTTAAATATTGAATTCTGTGGGAGTGACAACTGAGTACTAAAAATTCGCTACGCATTATCTAATTCACAGCCCCAGCAAGACAGATATTCTTATCAGCAATCTGACAGGCATGAGAAAAAAATTTTTTTATCAGAGAATCTAAGTTGCCATGACTCAAGAGATAATCAGCACTCAGAATTATTCTACAAGTACTAGTCATCAAGTCTTTCCTGTCTATCTATACTCATCACGGATAGAATGAAATGACTTCTGCTCTTGTCACCATGAAATTTACTACAGTACACTCTGTACTCCATCACCTAAAGAAAAAACATGGACATGTTGGTATTACTGGTAATTTAGTTATGATATTCATGGAATCACAGAATCACTGAACAGCTGAGGTTGAAAGGGACCTCTGGAGATTATCTAGTTCAGCCCTCCTGTTCTAGCAGGTTCAATGACAGCAGGTTGCTCAAGAATGTATCCGGTCCAGTTTTTAATATCTCTAAGGATGGAGACTCCACAACCTCTCTGGGCAACCTGCTCCATCCTCATGGTGAAAAATAATTTTCTTATGTTTAACTTGAATATCCTGTTTTTCCATTTGTGCCCATTGCCTCTTGTCTTGTCACTGAATATCACTGAGAAGACTCTGGCTCCAGACCTCTTATTTACTCCCCCTCATTAGGTATTTACCCACATTGATAATATCCTTCCTGAGGCTTCTCTTCTTCAGTCCCGGGACTCCTAGGACTAAGCAGTCCCAGCTCTCTTAGCCTCTCTTCATATGACAGATGCTTCAGTCCCTTCATCACATTTGTAGCCCTTTGCTGGGTTTACTCCAGTAGGTTCACGTCTCTCTTGTACTGCAGAGCCCAGCCCTGGGCACAATACTTCAGATATGGCCTCACCAGTGCTGAGCAGAGGGGAAGGATCACTTCCCTTCAACTGCTGGCAGTGCTCTTCCTAAAGCAGCCCAGGAGGGTGTCAGCCTTCTTTGCCACAAGGGCTAGCTGCTAGTTCATGTTCAACCTGTTTTCTACCAGGACCTTCTCTGCAAAGCTGCTCTTCAGTTGGTCAGGCCCCCAGCCTGTACTAGTCACGGGGTTGTTCCTCCCCAGGTACAGGACTTTGTATTTCCCTTTATTGAACTTCATGATATTCCTGTCTGTCCATCTCTCTAGCCTGTCGAGGTCCCTCTGAAGAGCAGCACAGCCTTCTGGTGTATCAGCCATTCCTCCTAGTTTTGTATCATTGTCAAATTTGCTGAGGGTGCGCTCTGTCTCATTATCCAGGTCATTAATGAAGATGTTAAACAGTACTGGGCTCCATTATCTATACCTTGGTGACAACGCTAGTGACTGGCCTCCAGGTGGACTTCATGAAGCTGATCACAACGCTTTGAGCCCAATAGTTCAACAGATTTCCAGTCTACCTCATTGACCATTTATCTAGCCCGGACTTCATCAGTTTGCCTGTGAGGATGTTATGGAAGACATTATCAAACGCTCTACTAATATCAAGATAAACACCTACTGCTCTCTACTCATCCATCAAGCCAGTCATCTCTCATTGTAGATTATCAGTTTGGTTGGGCATGATTTACCCTTTGTAGATCTATGCTGACTACTTCCAAGCACCTTCTTGTCCTTCATATATTTTAAAACCATTCCATTTCCAAACCATTCTTCTAAGATAAGTTTAAAGAAAGATCAATTCCACTTCCACATTTTTCCATGTTTCTTAAAAGTCATTTATTTTATCTTATGGAATTACCTTTATATTTGGCCACAAAAAATGCAAAGACGTTTTCCTGGTATGCTCTGTCAAAAAATTATTCTTTTAAAAAAAAAAAAAAAGCACACAAACCTTTCATCACTCTCCCAAGAAGTTAATTTGGTATCCACATACTTTTCAACAAAGGGAAAATCAATCACATGAATGCCTTAGTTTATGGCATGCTGAATATATTGCATGCCTAAGAATGCTTAACATCCACCTCCACTTTCATTTGAACATCCTGATGTTCATTAGATTTTGTTATTTATCAAACATTCCATCATCCAGTGGAGCTGAAGACACCTAAACATAAACATGTGCATAGGGCAAGCCCCTTGAACCCACCTCAAGGTTTTTTAACAGAAATTTTGAATAGGATTGAATCAACCTCTGTCAAATTGAAATGTCACATTTCTAACAGAGAAAAAAAATGTGAATGCATTATAAATAGCTGACAAAGATATCCACTGATGTCTAAGTTTTCACCTTCTCCCTTCTTTTTCCTCTCTATCCTTAATTCCTTTCTAGTTCTTTCTATATTTCTTTGGCCTTCTTTAGTTCTTACTAATATGAAATTCCCCAGACTTCATTTAGATATCTGATTCTCTCATCATTAATTTTTAGCCCAAAAGATGAAGATTCTTTGTTTCTCCATCTCAGTCACTCTAGTATCTCTTACTGTCTCCATCTTTTCATGTAAGAGACACTCTTTGCATTTCTTCATTAGCAATAACTTGTAACAGGCAAACTGAACTCGTAGGAAAGATATACTTACACAAACACACATATTTAACCTGCTCAGAATCCAGTTTTACATGCCAAGACTATAGAGTTCATCACTGAGAACATCAAGCTCCCCTTGCCCTTGCCCTTCCTCAAAGTCAGGAGGCTGTAAACAAAGGAGGAAACCCCCTAACTTTATTTTTTTATTCCTCTTCTGGTTATGTAGCCTGAAAGGTTTCAGACTTTACACTGCAGTTTAAGAATGAGATAACTGCAGATGAGGTAATTTGTCTAAGATTGTCAAGGAATTTCCAGAAGCTGGGCATATAAGGGAAGGACCAAATATAAACTCAGATCCAATAATCTCTTAACACATTCTATTTCAGAACTCTCTACAAAAATCACAGTAAACTTGACCACCCATGAAAAATAACTAATTCCACCAATGTCTATGTTAATTCATTTCACAATATTCCCCTTTTCTTACCCTTTCTATTCGATCTCTTTCCATTCCCTTCTGAACTATTTGAGCATAGCATTTCATCCTAAAAGTACTTATTTTTCCTTCTCCAACCTTATGGAAAGTTTATGGTGGCTAGCTGAGATATAAATGCCTACGTTACAAAGAAGTAAGTCAGGTGCCCCTTAGCCTAGACTATTTGGGATGTTTTCATGGGGCTGGCAGATATGACACATGGGAGACCCTCATGGATGCTAGGCGGATGCCTCGGTATCTAAAATAGCATTAGCTACAGCTGATAGCACTAGCTACAACCCAGGGCAGCAGCTTAAGGGTCTAGTTTAAACATATGAATCACTTTTTTTTTTCCAGACAAATGTCTAATTTGATCAGAATCCCCTCTTCCCCGGACTTCTGAAGAGCACCTGGCGTCTGAGTCCCCAAATCTTCTAATCCTCATCAAACCGCAGCAATATCCATATCAGTAGACACAGGTGCACTTGTATCAGTGATACCTGGACAGACCAAAGCAAGAGAGTTGTAAGTATGGCTTTCCTCCAGTACATCCTAGAAGGAGAGATCTTCCATAGAGTTTTCAGGTTCCTTAGAGGCCACTTGCACAGAGGGTCATCTCTGGGCCATGTTTAAATTCATAAATTTGAATTTGAGAGGATCCTGAGTTACTAGAGATAGAGTGATTGCTTCCCTGAGATCTTGATAGGTAAGACAGGTTTGAGGCTGGCCTTGTAAATCTGTTAAAATTTCAGGTATTCAAGGAAGCTGATTTCAGTTTCTTATATTTGAACCTGCACTGCTTCCTAGGTAAGATCAAGGTCTACCCCTGAGCAAAAGTTGCATATTGCCGCAGAGAAATTTTCCTGAGTGTAATATTATCAATACAAAAATATTTTTTACAGATATTCAGAGTAAGTTATGTTTATTCACCACACCCGTTTAGTTCTCCTCTGAATCTCCAGTATAACAATGGCAAATGTTAACTGGGCAATAAAAGGGCTGCCTTGCAACTTTCGAAGAGATGATGGACTTTTTGCAGTGATACATGAAAAGATGAATTGTCTACACTTCTGATATGACAGGAGAATAAGAGGTACATATGAAGCTGTTAAATCTGCTAGGCTCCCTAGAAAAGTGCAAGTGAGCCAATGAACGACTGCATCTTCATGTAGGAACAGTCTTAAGTGTATATTCTCAAAATTTGGCCCAGTTAGTTCGAATAAGGTGGTTGGTGCACATTGCAGTCATGCCCAGCTGTGCATCAGTGAGCTAATATTTCTAGATAATGTCACCAGTGAGGCCTTCTGTACTCTTGTGAAATAGTCTCCCTGCCAACGTTTTCACATTTCACGTGTGTGTACGTCTCTTCCTTTCCCAACCTGTTTACCTGACGGGGCACCAGAATCCACATGCACGTGCATTTTTCCCTAGAAGTAGATCTAACTGACTATAACCAGCCAGAAACCACAAAGCATTGAAAAGTATACCTTTTTAGTGCGCACCCCTGTGGGATTCTTCTCAGTAGTGCCAAGTGACAGGATGAGAGGCAATGGGAGCAAACTGAAATACAGGAACTTCTGCTTGAATGTAAGAATACTCTTCTTCAACAGTGAGAGTGGTTGAACACTGGAATAGGTTGCCTAAAGAGAGGCTGTGGAGCCTCCATTCTTGGACATATTCAAAATCTGACTGGACATGGTCCTGGACATCCTGCTGTAGCTGACTCTGGCTCATCAGGGAGCTTGGACCAGATGATTTCCAGAGATCCCTTCCAACTCCAACAATTCTATCATTCTGTGATTCTGATTTCAGTTATTTTTCAAGTGCTGGTGCTAGGATGAAGGCTTGTTTTGTGAGGAATGGCACCTGTCCAGGTTACCCATCTTGCAGAGTTCTGTCCTCTCCATTAATAAATTACTATGTTTGAGATAATATATTTATTCAGTCACTTACAAGAAAATGAACAAAACACTGAATCTCTTATTCAAATTTGCATTAACTAACACATGCATTATTTGACTTTTTGCCCTTTGTTAATCATACTGAGTTCTAATAATCGGTCTATGAAGTATTGAATTTGAAAAGGCTCTTTCTATACCAAGACTTAATTACCACTTATATTTTAGCATCTCTATTCACTGTGTCATCCTGAAAGGGTCAAAGAAAAAAGAAAAAAACAGTTGTCATATTATAAAGATTTTTCATGAGTCTGACAAACAAAAATGATTTCCTTAACATTTTCAGATTGTAATCATGTGGAGTTCTTTGCAAATTATAATTACTTACTATGCATATAGTTTCACCTAGCAGAAAGTTTGCTATTCAATATTTATTTTGTGACTACTTTGTACTCAGAATAGAAAAATCTGTTGAGCTCACTTTTAACATAGAACTTAGTGGTGAAAACCCATGAACATTGTTTTCTATTATAGTTATATTTTGCTTTTTTAATTTTGTTTTATTTTGTGTTTTTACAGTTTATTTCCTAGTTTTCATTGATATTTCTCTTTTACAGATGGTACTGAAATGACAGCAGTATGCTAGGAACAAAGATTGGGTTTGGATTTGCATAATGATATGTTTTACCATGAATATGATGTGTTTTAGAAGCAAACAAAATTGAGCGCTACATTTTTCTTCACTTTAAGCCCCTCCTCCCAATTTCAGTAATAATTTCAGTATTTCTCTCAAGTATATGTGCTTAGAAATAATTTTAGGAGAAAGAGAAATCTAGACCCATAATAAAGTCAACAGAGATTTAAAAGGATTCAAGATTTCATCTCATAGCTTTGGAGATGTCAATTCCCAACCTTTTTTCTGATGGTGATATCCAAAGGAGAAAATATATATAAATAGATACATATATACACTAAGCAAAAAGGCATATTAGCTTAGGCTCAATGCTGTACTGATGGGATTATATAAGTTTTTCATTGATTTGGAACAAGGGCATAGAAACCTTGCCCTTCCTTTGAACACATATTTTCTCAGGTTGTATCATGTTAACTTACGCTTAGAAAGAGAATTCATAAGAAAGAAAATCTTAAGAATCTAAGACAGAAATTTATTTGTTTAAAGGTCTAAAATTATGTTGAATAAGCTGTAAATGAGTTCTTCAAAATACCTTGCTAATGTCTTTTATTTCTTCTTTTATTTACTTTTTATTATTTATTTATGCTTTGTGTATGTGTATGGTGGGTGCATGCATGTATGCTAAAATATGTATGTGAAACAGAGAAGGATGAAGATGAGAGGCGGGATTCAGCTCTCCTTCTTTATTCATCAGGGAATGAGATATCTAAGTCAAGGTTATTCTAGACTCTCCAATGGCCGGTAGAGACAAATGGACATCTCCAGAGGGCAATTTATCTAGACTATCTTAGATATCTATGTAAGGATTGTTTCAGTAGTTTGTCACATGTTTTAATATACTTTACCATAAGCACGAAGATAAATCAAATAATTTAATAAAAATCTTTACCTCTACAACATAATATTTTGTAAAGCTGCATATTCTAACAATGTAGAAGCAAATTTCAAGATAAGGCAAAGCCAATCAACATAATTAGTGATGATTTTGAAATCTTAAAATATAGTCTGTACATGATGAATGTTCTCTCTGTTTTTTGCATATGGGGCTCTTGAAGAAAATGCAGTATTATACTGATAGCCTTAAGTGGTCAGATAAAATAAAAATAATTTTTCATTTTCAAGGCTCTAAGTTTAACATAGTAAAATTATGTGCATTGCTATGATGCACGATTAATGATGCCAGCTCACTCTTAGTTTGCTTATAAAAATTTAATTATTTCCACATTTACTAATAAATCACTGTAACAGTGGAAGTGTTGCAATTTGAATTCTATAATAGGATAAAAAGAAATTATGTGAAAAAGGCTACTCAAGACCCTCAGCTAGATAGACATTATGGCTTTGTTTATAGCTCAAATTCTTTCAAAGGCATTCTATGTGAAAAAAGTGCAGAGAGTAAGATGTACTTGTTTAAAATACCTGATTGCTGATAATGGGCTCCAGTAGTATAAAGTATTCAGCCAGTAGACTTGAAGGGCACATGGTCGGATTTAAAGCCAAATTCCAACATATTTTTTAATATTGAAGAAAAAAATGAAATTTGTTTCCAAAAGTTAAGATTAGTGCTTCATCTGTTGAATGAGATCCATTACATTATTCAGATTTAATTTGCTTTCATCCTTTTTTTTTTTTTTTAAATGCCATATAAATCTCTTTAAGGTTGGCTTTACACCCAAGTATCCACTGCATCTGAATGACTGCTTAATGCTATTTGATGTTCAACAGAAAGACATTACCTCAACTGCACTTAATATTTATCAACACACTACTGTTCAAGGTAAGCATTTCTCCAGACAGAAGGAAGTAGTGTAAAAATCTCACAGAAGACTCTAACATACTACTTTTACAGAATTACAGTGACAAAAAAATGAGTGAACAAATAAAAATAAAACTAGCTATGAATATTTCTGTGGATTTATTTAATTTTTTTTTTAAATGCAAAGTTACGTTTAAAGGCTCAGGGATACAGTGGCTGGATATTTCAGAAGTATTTTCAAAATTCTGTGAAAATAACACAATTAAAAGCACGCCTGCTTTACTGCTGTTGGCCTAAGGTCAGTGCTCAATCTTTTGAGTCCTTTTTCCCTGACTTATTACAGTCAAACCCAAGAAGTGAATTAAACAAGAGCTTGTTTAATTCACCCATCATATGGCAGAAGTCTCTGGTTAGGTCCCCTTCCTGATATGGTGCAGGTACAGAGGGTAAGATAAGGTTAAAGGGTTCAAAATAAAATTGCTTGGAGACATGCTTTCTGAACCACCCAGGCAGAAGATAATCTGAATGGCCTCATTCTGCCATTAATTGAACGGACAAGAATAGGACAAGCAAAAAAGAATACCAATTATTCTTTAATATGTTCTTACCACTCTGCCCCATCGGTCCTCCAGCAGGAGGGCCTAGCTCACTGCAGTCAAGGATGCTTGCACCCACCTGTAGCTCAAGCACAACCACTGCTCAGGTCCAATGTTTCTGAGACCTGTATGTACCCCACACACTCATTTTGTTATGAATAAGAGGAAATAGAATTGAAAGGGCCGAGCTGAGAGGAATTAAACATGCCCAATCACGTTTGTGGTTTCCGTTCTTCCTCATCAAGCTTTTTGTGGTTTTAATTATACAATCTGCATAGCCCTAGTTCTCTTATCCAGCTTCCCCAGTATTGGCTTGTAACCTGTGTACTTCTGTGACAGTACACAAAGCATGCGTGTGTACTTTTCTTAATATTTGCTGCAGGCAGCCACCTACACGCTCTCATTCTCCTGAGAATATGGGCCAGGTTACACAGTAAGGTTCAATATGTTGCTTATACGCGTTTTCTAGCTTGGTATCTGGAGACTAGGTATCTTGCTCTGTCTGAGCAGAAGTAATCATATCGCTGTGAAATAACCAGCATGATTGTAGCTTTGAATTTTGAGGTGTGAAGAGCTAAGGGAACTCAAAGCAGCTATCTATACTTTAGTACAGTATCGATTCAGTAGCCAAACATAAAACCAAGCTTATTTATTCCAGTTTAAGATAAAATAAAATAAAAATAATATAATCTTTCTGCTGTTACGCTGTTGCCTAAGAGACATAGCTGGTGAACTGCTGACAGTATGTGAAATTCTGAGCAATTCAGAACTGCAGTGGAGTAATTCCTGAAGGAGCTGAAGGTCTTTTTTATTAGTTAAATATGAGTGTATCCCTTCTTCAAAAAAGCAGGAGAGAGATCTATCAGGAGAGGGAAAGAGAAGAAGTAAAAGATGACTGAGTAGAAACTTGGATAGACTATAGACTATTAGCAGTCTTGGACCATGAAATGCCTGACTAGCCACAGTTTAAGAACATTATCTATATCATGCGTCAACTTTTTCGTAAATAATTTAAACAAAAACCCCTAAAAACTAAAAACTCTTTTGTGCATCCTACTTTCTGCTCCTTTGGAATAAGTTGGGAACTATGGGATCATTTCTTGAAGAGATTTTCCAGAAAATCTTCAAATGTAACCCCAGGGATAACCACCTTCTTAACGTGAAGCACACTCATGCTCAAGTGAGGACCCAGTATAAAGTTCTCCAACTCTGGTGTAACCATAGGACTGCAAACACAGTTGTTCTTATTCCTAGCCCATTCTCTTCTGCATAGCTAAGGGTTTATTCAGGACAATGGGAACAGTTGTGGCTTTCTCATTCATCACCTTGGTGAGTTTGGCCAGTTGAAGTGGTGATTACCATCCTGCATTTCACTATACCAGTCTTTCTTTATTTATTTGAAACACTGATACCTCTATGCTGTCACCTGGTGTATTCCCACTTAGATTCACTGTGGCTAGTAATCTTCCCTGAGAAGATTGTTTGACCTTTTGTAAAACCACCACTCATTCCTGAGTTTTTTGTAGACGTAAGCTGAAATTGCAGCTGCAGTGAGAGAATAACCTGGTCTTTGGAGAGCCAGAATGTCCTCTCAGTGTATTCTTTGTCTACTACTTCCATACCTGGAAATAATCAAAGTCTACTGAGCTGGCAGAAGAGAAAGAGATTTGGTTCTTTTCTGTTTCCTAATTGCTTATAGCTTGGCAGGTGAAGGACTCTTGCGAAGAGTTCAAGCAAGGAGGATCCAGCAAATGCTTACTAAAAAGAGGCAAGATTCTCTTAAAACTGAAAAAAAAAATCCCTAAAAACTAAAACAATCTGTCAGCTTCTTTTTCTTGTTCTTTGACTATTCAGTAATGGCCTTTTAGATTTCACTTTCTGTTTAATCTTATTTATGATAGCACACATCATCATGCAAATAGTAATTATGTAACTGGGGATGAAATCTGAGTATTCTTCAGTTATGTTTGGCTAAGGGAATGAAAGTCCAAGAAACTTTAAAAAATATCAAAATGGAAATTTTGTAATGAATAAGTAAATGAGTTGAACTCTTATTAACCTATTTCTCTAAGCTTTTGGTAAAAAAAATATTACTATAGAAATTTTACCTTTCAATCAGTGACTGACTATGCTTCCTGCAGAAACTCTGTTATTCATAATTTTAAGTGCTTTGCCCACTTTCCTGCCCTAGCATATGAGATCCAAAAGGATGTAAAAAGAATATATGCCACCATACTAGAAAATAATATATAATCAGTAAGTATTTTTCAGATAAGAAAAGATAAAAGAAATAATTCAGACATCAAATTCAAACTTTTGGAAAGCTGAAATGGGATCTGAAGTAGTTAATTAGTATCTAAGTCCTTCCTCTACAGAAGACTTGTTTTATTTTTATCTCAGTGAATTGTTTCATAACCAAATATAAATCTGTCATTAAATACGGTATAATCAGCATTACGACAAAGCCCTATTTTTCATGGGGTGATAAGCAGATAGACTACTAATTTCATACCCTACTATCCTGGGTAGCTCTGGCAAGTATTTCAGAAAGAGTTTTAAAAAATACAGTCAGGTGTGGTGCCATATTTTTCACCAGACAACACAACTTACAGCAGCATATGACATAGAATTTGATTCTCCGCAATAAATGCCTTTGACTTGGAGTCTTTCTATTGCAGATTTTGTGAGGGCTACTGTACCTTTTATTTCATTTTTCTCTGTTAATTTTATTTATGTATTTCACATTTTATTAGCTGCAAAAATAGATTATTGTAATTCTCTCCATTGCAGTCTACTGGATACAGCTACCTCCAGATTACAGCATGTCTAGAATTCCTCAGCTCATATTTTAACTTTCACTAGTAAGAAACAGACTATTAGTACTATGTTGGGAGTTTTATAGTGGCTTTCTATTTCAACTATAATTATCTGTAAGACATTAATTCTATTTGTTGAATCATTAAATGAACTTGAATCCTCTTATCTCTCTGAACTTCTAGCAAAACATATACTATCCCAGAAACTTCACCCCTCTGGTCAATGTCCAGCAAATTACAACTCTTTCAAATGAAAAGCCTATAACTACAGGATGCTTTTTTTCTTTCTTTCTCTTTTTCATTATTATCTTAGTTTTTGTAACACTTGTCTATCTTCTAACTATAACTCAAATGTAAAGGCTAAACTTAGTGCAATTATATGAAGTCTTATATTTTGGCTTTTATTTATACTTTCTGTTCTGTTATTAAAAAGCAGAATAATTGGACAAAAAATATGAAGAACTGACAGCCTCACTACCTGGAGGATTTCCATTAAGATACAATGTCAGACTCAAAACACCTGTTGTTTTCAGAAGTGCTTTAATTCTCATTCCTATTTACCACGTTTTAAAGGTGTGTGAGATTTTATGTACATGTCTGAAGGGGATACTGGACTCTCCCCATTTCATATTATCTACCAAACATCTGTTCAGTGGCAATTCTTTTGCTGTTTGAAACCACTTGGGAAACATCTATTAAAATCTATAAAATGATGTTACAAAGTAAGGCCCTATGTAATAGCATATTTGAATATATGGATACTATTTTATTTTGCATAATACTGTAAACTTCAGTAAAAAACTTAATTTAGTGTGACAAACTTTTTTACTAGTTTAGCCAAGAACTTGCAGTATACACAGTAACTTACCAGTTTATAGAGGCTTATGCTTAAAACAGTTCTACAGGGCAAAGAGCATCAGTTTATTAAATGTACAGATGGGTGGTGGAAAAAATTTGATCTGCCCAACATCACTTAAGAGGGTTATTTTTGCTAAGAAGCAAGCAATAAACCAGATTTTCAAAGTTCCTTGCATATTGTTTATTTACATAATTGTTTTAAGTTTGTTTAAAAGAATTCAAGGGGCTTAGTACCTCTTTAATGAAAATTATCATCTAATACACATGCATAGGAATATATCATAATACTTTTGGGATATTAGTTCATTAGCTGTGATGAGCTAAATAGCAATTCCTTTACATTCACACCACTACTACATTTGCAACTCTAGCAGGGTCACAAAGACCTTATGCATACTCTATCAACCTCCTTTATCGCTACAGTAACCTTACTAATTGCTTAGTTAAACTTTTCTGTTGAAACAGTCTACCCTCAAAACTTTCTCATTATGCAATAGTACAACAAATTCATGCGCCACAAGACTTTTATTACATGCTACACGTTTCTTCTAAGTCAAGACAGAGACCTTCCACTTCTGCTTTGCAATTCGATACAATTTCCAGTCAGCTAGGCCTGTCAGAAATCTTATTCCTTCATACTTACACCATTACAAGCACTAAAAAGCTTGTTTATGGTCAGTTGTGGAATATGAAGACTGCCATTTAACTATGTAATATACACTCTTTTTCTTTTTTTTTAGGTTTCAGCCTCATTTTTCATCTTAATTTCATTGATCAAAGCCCAAGGTACTAGACTGTCAATGTTTCATATTGTATTTTTGTTTGTTTCAATTGGGTCATCTCAATCACCCTCCCTGACCTTACCCTACATTAACCAAACTTAGCTGTAGAAGAGTTCAAATTTACTATATTTTTCTATACTATACTTTACCCCAGCATCTTCTTCAGACCTTTCCTGATATGTCTGCTTCATTTATATTTTTCTTCTGAACTGGAAGTACTATTAAGTTCATTATGATTTCAGGCTTGATGACACAGCTGCCACTGACTTTTCATCTAAGCTTCACCAATAGTTCCACTGCTCAAGGATGATTTAATCCCTGTTTTCATTTTACCCTTGCTTAATCAGGAATTTAACTGTCATGGCTAACTGTACACCTATCTCTTGCAGCAGAAGGTCTCTGCAGGCAATTGGTTATAGCAGCAGCTTTCCACTTATGCTACCACTGTGCATGCCACTGAAAGACAACAAATATTCACAGCCTTCATAAAGATGGCAAACTGGGATTTGCAGGTGCTTTCCACAGAGCGCTGTTCCCAAGAGCTTTCTGCGACTGCTTTTGCTCCTGCGAGCCCTCTATGTCATGCTTAATGAGGGCTCACAGCCAAGTTTGTGTAACAGTGGTCTCTCATGGTATTTGTCTGTGGAAAGCTGGAGTCCTCTAGGGGAGGCTACCTTTGAAAAATCACATTAAATAATTTATAGAGCTTTAAACTTTAACGAGAGGGGGGAGGCAAGGGGACAGGAGAATTTTTATTTTGTAACCAATTCTAATTTCAAGGAACATTTGATATCCTCTTAATCTTGTCTCCTTCAAAACATTCTACGTGATTGCAAGATAATGAAACTAAGGAGCACCAGAATTTTGATAATGTTATAGTGGCTTTTCAGTCTGAATCATACAGGATAGACATACACAACTATACATCTGAGAACAGATATATCAGTTGTCTACAGCCAGCTAGGGAAATACGTTGAGTCACAAAGAGACTAATACTCTACCGGTAGGTTAAAAAGTGCAAATGTTACAGGTGGAATTGGTTTTGGCTCTTATTACATTCAACACTTTTCCAATTAGATTTATAGTCATTCAAATAATAAGAAAAAAATAGAATATGGAATCCAGTTCCCTTAGGGGGACAGCTTATCTAGTTTTTAGGTGCCTATGTGCAGAATAAGAAAGATTGAATTGGACTAAGGTAACCATATAAGTTTCCTGCAGAATCAGCAGCGAGAAATGGAAATCTGCAAAGGGAAAGCTGCTCTGCCCATATCAGGCACTTCCCTCTCTCCATCAGCTGTATAAGAAATCTGGTCTCCTTCTAGCTGGAGCCACATCATAAGAGGAGATGAGGAGAGGGAAGAGGGAAGAAGAGGAGCGAGGTAACAGAGGCTAGTGTATATCTAGGTCTCAGCTGGGATCTCCCAAGGCATGTATTCAGATCTGGGAAAAGCTGCTGACTTCTGATGTTTCAACAAAACTGTATGCAGTCTAAGAGGAGTGATCCAGTCCACTTCATGTCTGTTCTGTTGGGAGTACTGGATAAGATGGCCGTCTTCATCTTCTGTGGTCAGATTTGCCCTCAGCAATGTCTTAGCTTCAACAGAAAAGAGAGATCACAGGATATAACCTGGCATGACTTGTTAGGATGCTCTCAGAAAAAAGAGACATGAGTTCAGTTTTTATAAGATAGAGCAGAATCTAAACCATAGACTCCTATTTTTGTTTTAATTTGCTATTCAGAATAGAGGGATGACAGCACTGCCACAGTGATGATTCAGAATGAATGTCATAACCAAATTTTTCAGACTTTTCTGGGTGACTTAGTACATTAACCTGGATCACCAGAGAACTTCATGCAGTTTGTCAGAATATTTCTACCATGCAGACAAAAGAAGTCAAGTGGCCAGGAAATTCTCAGTCTACACTGTACACTTCCCACAATTCTGCACAGCAAACAACCAAGCAGATGGATTTTAAGGCCAGTGTCCTCCCTCAGTGAGATTTACGTGGACTGGAACTTACCTCAAGATATTAAAGCAGAAAATACTGTAAAGGAGTAAAATATTAAAGTATCAGAAAGACTCATACCAGGCAAAGTAACCCTGATTCTTTATTGCTTTAGACGTTCAGATTACAGTCATTCTGTGTGGTCAACACATTTATGCCAGTTTATAAAAGGATCTGTCCCAGTGAAGTTACAGAAGCTAAAAACCATGTCCAGTTCCTACTGATTTAAATAACTTAATTTCCATTTGTCCCATGGAAGTCTGCTTTGAACTCAGCATCAAATGCCTCTTTTCCTAGAAAAAGGCTTATGTTTGTTCAGACCGAGACTGAAATAACACATACTGCATCATGGTAAGGGGTTTAACATCTACTTGCATTTAATATTCAAATTATTAATTCTATATAATGTTATATTAATTGTACAATTATTAGATAATCATCACTATAGAATAACAGATTGATAGTATTGACATTTGTTAAAATATAACAAAATCAGGAAGTTACAATTATTTCATAAAGTAATATAAATATATTAGTCAATAAATAAAACTCTGACAGTACTCTGTCCAGATCTATAAAAGGAAAATTCTATTTCAAGAAATATTTGGAAACTTTGTAATTTCTTATTACACATATGGGAATGAAATTAGGCTCTTTCAAAATGTAACGGAAAAGAATACTAGTAAAGTCAGAGCCTTATCTTAAACAAATACTCTAATTAGGGATCTGTTAAGTCATAGCTCACTAATCTCATTTAATTTAAGATATATAATATTTAATTTCTTCATCTAAACTGTATTAGGCTTCCTACTAGAAGCCATACTAGAAACAAATAAGTATTTCTCAGGAGCCTATTTTGCTCTATTAACAAAAGGGGAGCCTAGAGTGAGAAGGCACGTTTAGACATACAAATTTGAGAAAGTGAAGCAAGGGTAGATGGATTCCACTAACAAACTTGAGCTTTTAATTAATTAAATACAAGAGAGAAGAATACACACATTATAAACAAATTACTAGTGCGCGGGGCTCTGAGCTCTGTATGCAGCCCAGGAAATGCTGATTTGAGTCCCTGGTACAACTACATGACAGAAAGAGAGCCATCGACTGTTCCAGAGGCTCCTTTTTTGTTCTATCTATCTCTTCAAAAAAATTACGTTGTGTACATAAGCAAAAGATATTTCAGAAATAAATCCCTCTCAAACTAAAACTCATAGCTTTTAGTGGCATTTTGTTAAAACAGTCCTGATCAACAACTGTAATAAGAACACTTGATTGCATGATATAACTGAATGACCTGTTCTTTACATCATTTCAGTCATGTTTTTAGCGCAGCTCCCAGCAACTACACTAGATCACAGTCAGTCAGAGCTTCTGACATTAGCTGTTTAAAATAACTCAAAAGGAGGACAATAAATTAACGTGAATTAATTAATCAGTTAACACATTAAACAGAGTAATTCCTCCAACCTGGTTGAATTTGACCATTCTTTTTTTACATGCTGGGTCATTTCTCTCCAGCCACACTAATTGCTCTAAAAACATATTTACACTCCCTACAAACCTGATTCTCAGAATTACAGAATCACAGAATCACAGAATCACAGAATGGTTGAGGTTGGAAGGGACCTCAGGAGATCATCTAGTCCAACCTCCCTGCTCAAGCAGGGTCCTCTAGAGCATATTGCCCAGGATCGCGTCCAGGCGGGTTTTCAATATCTCCAGTGAAGGAGACTCCACAACCTCTCTGGGCAACCTGTTCCAGTGCTCTGTCACCCTCACGGTAATCCTTAAAATACAGCTTCATTTAGATATAAATCAAAAAATTGCATTGAAGGTAAAGAAACAAATGAAAAACAGTAAATGAAAATTCCCTTTCTTTCATGTCGTTAGCATTCCCTTCAGCACTCTTACTGGCATTTTAGGAAGAGATATCCTGATTTTTGTCTTTTCTATTATCTCCTAATATTTCCTAGACCTCATTTTCCACTTTATTTTCCATATTTTTCAAACTCTAGTAAAGAACATTCTTGTGATAGAAGTATTTTTTAACAGAATATTTCAAAGCTATTTTCTCTAACATGCAAAAATCATCCATTGCACCAGAAGAAATTCTTCAACCATCACCTCACAGAATTGCACAGATTTTTCCCTTGTTTTCCCAGCGTTCACATCAATATTGGTGACTATATCTAAATGCTCTGCTCTAGGATTGAGATTGCAGCTCAAAGGACGGCATCACTCAGTCAAGAAAATGACACCACCATCTGCCCCCACCCCCACCCCCAGCACACACACATACAAGCTCTCAGGAGCAAGTTGATGTGAAGCAGCTTAATTCTAAAATATCTGTTGGAGTTCCCAAACTTGTTGCCTGCCCTCAATAAATAATTTTAATATTTGGACAAATCTCTTCATTTATCAAGTCATTCTATGATTTCAACCACCTAACAACAACAACAACAGCAACAACAAAAGATCTCTGAAGGAGAGGTCTATGTGAAGCTTGAGAAGGAGCAGGACGTAGGCAGAAGAAGCAAAACTTTCTAACTGCAATGTCCGCATATTCAGACTTCATTCTTGGTTCAAAAACAGAGGGGAGTCATAGGTGCTGCTGAGCTCCCTCCACTGGACACTAACCAGGAACACCATGCAGAAGGCGCCTGCACCCAAAAATGGTTTTAAGATCGCCCAGGCTTCAGCAATATGCTTTTGTTCAACTTACCTAGCACAAATTCTCGGAAAAAAAATATACATGGCCTCCATGGTAGTAGCATTCACTTCTACAAACATCTATGCAATAGAAAAACAGATAACTCCAGCACCTGCCTAGGATGCCGGTTCTCCTAGGATACAAAACTATTGTTTTTGTTTTTATACACCTACTTCCAGACAGTATGGATGATATGTGGCAAAAATCTTGTTAGCTAAGCAAGGCCAAGATATATATTTTGGAATAAATAATGATAAGCCGTAGCTTTTAGGGACAGGACACAAAACTATTCGCAAGTTTGGGTTGTGGAGAGTTTAAGCATTGAAATACAAAAGAAAGGCCAAAAACATTCCAGTGTTCTCCAAGTTAAACATCTATTTTTTCTGTTTCAAAACTTTTTTGAAAACTTTCCTGCAATCAATTAATTATTATCTTAAATTCATGGTACAACCCGAAAAAAATGTTTTATGTTCAGTCCATGTTATTTATTTTTTCTAATTTTACAGAAAAAAAAAATGTTCAGACCAACTTTGGTTTTCATTTATCTGCTCCTTCTTTTGTCTCCCTCTGCTGTTCCCTATTCTGACAACAAACCACAATAAATAATAATTTGTACAGGTTTACTTTATATATAAGCTCAGTAGTGACTTATATGGATTGATATGATCAGTGATAAATTCAGCCTATGAAGCTAACCTGATTTTATATATTCTAAAAGACAGGTTCCCAAAACATTTCAATAAGTATTGAATCTAAACCATAGAAACACAACATCTCTTCCCAAGGGCACCGGGCAGTTAAGGAACAGAGTTAGAATAAGAATTCAATATCAGTCTTAGCTCCTTGACTTAGGACTTGTTCAGATAATCATGTTACTTTTACTGAGTAATAAGTCAATAGCAAAATTTATCAGTTCAACAACAGAAGTAAAAACTTGAAAAAGAATTGAAAATTTTGCTTGTATGGTTTTTCTCTGGTTTTTACTTCCATTACAAAGGGATTTGCAAACTGTGTATTCTTCAAAGCATGATGCTTGCATGACTTAAGGCATTGGGTAGTCTCAGAACTCTCTTACCTAATCACTAAGCAATTAAAGTACTCATAGCCTGGGAAGAAGGAGCTTTTAGTTCCCATCCTTCCTCCAATGAAAATACAATGTCCAATAACTGACTCCAACAGAAAGTAGTTGTTTATGTTTAACTGGAATTGTTTATGACTTAAATAGTCATGTCCTTGTTCAACTCCTTCTGTGCTGACAAAAAGAATAATTTGTTTTTTGCAAGTAAAAGATTTTGTAGACATTTTGATAAGTAGCATCATATATTAGTTACCATTATTAGCAGGAAATATTCTTGTCAAAAACATTATTTATACTTTATTGAATCTAGCAAAAAAAAAAAAAAAAAAAAAAAAAACCTTAGGATGTTAAATAAAACACTGCCTTTATTCATCTGTAGATAAAGTATGACCGACAGCCAGCAAAAGGGAATTCGCTGAATATTCTAATATAAGAAGGGGAAATTGACTTGGACACTGAAGTGATAAGTAATAAGTTACATCAAAACTGGGTCTTGATGCAAATAAATTGACAAGCAGAACACAGAAGAGCCAGATTACCTCTCAGTGAATGAAAGAAGCTGAGCCCTGACTGCTGGTACCATGGTACTGCAGAAGTCAAGATGCATGAATATCTCTTTCTCCTTCACATACAAGCACATTAACAGGACTTAGTAAAATGAGGTTATCATTAAATAACCTCCTTCAAATCATCTCCCTAGAAAGCCATAAAAATCTGAGAATGGTCTTGCTTATTTCCAGTTCTGATTAGTTAGCTCAAAGTTGGTCTTACCAACTAGGTAATTAATGCTAGGTCTTACCCTTTTGGAAAGCAAGTCAATTTCTAAAGTTCTTTTCGGGGAGAGTGGGAACCTTTACCTAGGTTCCACTTAAAATATTTCTGCATTTTAGCATTATTTTCATTTCATACATGGGTTTTTTTTTTTTTTTTTCACTTTTGGAACCAGAATATATAAATAAATAGGACAGAAATTAGACATCCTACTTATCTTTTATCTGATAAAACCATGTTTCCCATGCTATCCTTTTTTTTCAGACAGAATTTCGGATGGAATTCATCTTGGAAAGATGATTGGATAAATATCCTTTCTTTTTTAAAGATTCCCATTGAATTCTTATGTGAATTCATTTACGGGAAGATAAAAAACTTGGACAGTCCTTGAAGTACTGTACTTCATTTTGGTGCTGAAGAATAGAGTTTTATAGAAAAAAGGTAACAAGTCCAGGAAATGCTCTGTAGACCTTGGACCTTAAGCCCAGACAATGCTTAAAATGTTTCTATGCATTTTTTAGTTTTTCTTTTTTTTTTTTTATCTTTTAGGGAAAAATGGTGGAAATAGTAGATTTTAGGGGGAGAAGTCTAAAATAATTGCAAGGGCCAGAATTCTAATATTATGAATTATGAAACTGCTGAATTTGTAAAGGAATCTTAAATTCTAGCTTTGGCTTGAGCTCTTTGTGAATGCAATGATTAAGCAAATAAAATAGAATATTTCACCTGTAGAGTCAGTTTAGATCAATTCCTGCAGAAAATGTATTTTTTCTTTCTTAAAGTCAGATATAACATTAAAAAATAGACATAACAAGAATCCTGGAAAATTTTATAAGTATAATTAACATTGAAAAAAAGAATCATGCATTTTTATTCCTTTGCTCTGCAACAGTATCCAGAGAATATTTTACTTACTATATGCTATTTTAATACTAAAAGACAATGCTTCACTTGCCTAGAAAAGGTTATGGACTATTTATATGACTTTTTCCTGAAGTATTTAACCCTTTCTTGGCTTTCGTGTTTTGAAAACATCTATTTTAACTCAACAAAGGTCTCAAAAGATGCTATTTTTAAGGTTTCACAGCCCTTCAGCAAAGAGCTAAAGCAGTTTTCAATCATATTTGTGTGTCATCTAAAAATCTTTCTTTCTAACAGAACATGGAAGATGAGTAGCAGTCTACAGCAGAAAACAAAGCAGATACAAATCTTTAAGAAAATAAAACATTGATAATGAAAGAAGAAAGGCCCAAACTCCCCTGAAGTCTTAAAACAACCGTATAATTTTTAATTTTTTATTTTAATAGCTTCTAAAAACCCAAGTATAAACTGATTAGAAAACTAATGATTTTTTCTACAAGCAAGTTAGTCTGCAAACAGCTAGGTTTACAATTCACAATACATTATCTCTTCTGCAGTAAGACCTGTATTCTAATTACTTTAGACCCCTAACATGGATGCCTAATGTAGCAGCTTACTCATTACAGATTGTCTTTATACCCACTGAAGAAAGGCAGAAAACCCCAAAATTCCTTGTCAGTCCACCTAAACCTTGTCTTTCTTAATTATACAGAGAGAGGTACACAAAATGATTTAATTGACTAAAGAGGAAATCCAGGATAAAAAGGCTCCAAACTTAGACATCTCAGTTAAAAGTCCAAGGGTGGATGTGATGTAACCATGTTATAAAAAATAAATTAAAATGAAGAGCCTGTCAGGAAACAGAAATTTATTCCGGTTTAGTATTCTTCTTTTGTATTAGAAATGTCATACCAGAAACTAATATCATTTATCTGTATTCATTTCCATGTCCACTGCCAACTACCCCGATACCTTAAGACAGAAAGTACAGAAAAATACATTTTTTGAAAGATAGCTGAGAAAAATAAAATTAAAAGTAACATAACTAAGATTAATTTTGCTTGCAAATATGCCCGTACACTTAATTTATGTCCCTACACCCATTTTTTCCCCATACAAACATGTACATATAAATATACATATACATAAACACACATACACAGATTCTTCCATGGAGTGTATGGAAATGTATCAGAATTAGTATCTTACAGCAATACCTGTTTTCTGAATTGCATGTGCAAACATTGCAAGCAGAAATTAAATCAAATATCTAGGAACTTGTTTCCAAGTGGACAAATTGAGTTAAGTTCGTTATTTCTGTTGCCTTAGCAGTTGCCAAGTACTACACATTTTCATTCCAGAATTAGCAGATGATGAATAAAAACAGAAGATACTCACATCTAGTCTTTATTTTTTATGATCTCTACTAGGTGGTGAATGTGACACACCCCATGACTCCTGTGAACGTCAGAAGGTTAGGAAGAAAGCACAGCTAACAGCATCAAACATAAAAGATGGCAGTTTCATTCTCCGTGACCTTGAGCTTATATATCTTGGAGATGTCAGCAACTGTCTTGCCCCAGTCATTTAAAGAATATTTAAAAACATTAGTTAAGACAAGGTTGTATAAAAAAACCTGCTGCCTCTGAGTTTTAGTAGCAATGGCATAAAATGGTTGAACTTTCAGTCAAAAAGCTTATAGGGCCTACACCTATTCCTAATGAATTCAGTGAGAGCAGAAATTGGACTTCAGAAACTTGCCAAATTGTATTGTCTTCTTTATGTACAGTATAACAAGCTTGTATAACATTTTTAACTATTCTTTCATCAATATGGATTCATTTTTTAACAGTTACCTCATTATAATATAAATATGCTTTGCTCCCTTTATACATATGTAAAAGAAGCTAGGCTTTTGGGTATGTGAGATTTAGGAAGTAGATTTATCATAAATGATACATGTGGAAAACATTTAATAGCAAAAAAAAATTGTGTGCAATGATTTACCTTTTCTAGCTTTTGATATTGAATAAAGCTTAATTTTCATATTAGCTTTTTAAAGTTAATCATAATTATAATGTCATTGTTAAACATGATACATCATAAAAAGCTGGATCATGAGTAAGAATGTTTGCACATAAGTTTTTGTTATATACAAGAGGTTTAAGTCTTGCCCTAGAGTGAAATGGTAAATAACTTCATAAAAAGAGGGCCAATAAAGTGATTCTTAAACTTTAAGCTGGGCAGACACAAGAGGAGAAGTAATAGGAGAAAGGGCATTTGTAAATGAGTCACCAGAATCCTGATAACTTTCCCTGCACTCTATAGACAAATACTTTCAGCTGTTTGGGATTTTTGAGGCTACAGGCTTAAAAGCTTCTCTTCTCCACCTTTTCAGTAATGAACATATTTTCTGCTCCATTACCTTCCATTAACTAGCTACCATTAGCAGCATTATACAATATTTCTGTCATTCTGTCAGGCTGATATGTACATAAACCAGGGTATTTTGTCTGTAATAGGAGACATTATAAGGGAAAAAATGTATTACTTTACCTTTAACTTGTCAGGGATCTTTGCCTAGGGTTTGACAAAGTCTTGAGGCATTTTTCCAGGCCACATCTCCCCTGTGCGTTGCACAAAACTGTCCGCCTTTGGTATGAAAATAAGATTTGAAAACTCTAATATGTTTATATCTTTAAGTGTTTTCTTTTCAAACATCCTTGAAAAGCAGGGTCAGGAAAAATTCAGAAAAAGAGGTTTTTTTTTTTTTTTTTTTACTTTGAGAAAATGAAATACTTTCAATCTATTTCACTTCATTAAACATTGTTTGTCTGCTTGGAAAGAATAATAAGGTATTAAAACGCTAATAAAAATGCAGACATCATCAGCTGAAAACTGTATGGCAGGTTCAGACCACTTCAGTTCCACTTTTTCTTCATACTTGTGTTCAAAAAACACTTAGCAAACAACTTATGACGCATAACAAACAACTAACAGTGAATGATAAATAATTAGCAATAGACTGGGAGGACACCTAGTTCAATCAAAACCATTCACTGATCTCTAATTACAATGTAAAGTAAGATCTGTATTTGGGAACAAGTATGAGACTGTCAGCAACTAAATGTAAAAAGAAAGAAATTAGAGCTTGGAATATATGATAAGGTTCTTTAAAAAGCACCCCAATGACTGATGAATTCAGATCGATTTAAAAAGATTGGAGTTTTGAGACAATTTCACATGACATTCTCATAACCACTAAAAAGCAGGAAATTAGGAAATTATTATGGAGGTAGGAAACTCAACAGAAGGAAAAGAAATACTCAAAAACCCCTCAGAGAGTTGTTATCAAATGTTTTGCTGTCATATTGTGAAGACACAAATAGCCCTGCAAGAGTACACGAAAGTTCTCTCTTGCATTTAATACTATTTAACAGCTGTATTAATTATTTGTATAATAAAATATAGAATATGTTGTCGAATCTCCAGGTCGCATCACACTAGGTGGAACTGGAATCATTTTGAGATAGTAGGTCTAAACTGGTTTTATTCCTTGTCTGCTTTTATACTTTTAATCTATTTGTGTTACATAATAAATACCACTGGGGGACAGACTTAGACTTCAAAATAATCAAACTAAAGGGAAAAAATATCTGAAATCAATAAATTTCAGTAAAGATAAGTATACTCTGAAAGAGTAAAATTAATTCCAATATATAAAACAACTGGATAGTGATCATAATATAGGAGGTAGAACTTCATTAGATATGAATTAGAGAAGTATCTGTGTCACAGAAATAGCAAGGATGTGATTCATCTGACTGAATGTAGATATGTACATTATACACATCTAGAACTGCAGTTCACCCTAACTTTTGCTGATAGGGTAACCAGATTAAATATAGATGAGGACAGCTAAAATTAGGAAAGATCGCTGGATCATCCAGCGATCACCGCTGGATACATGATACAATAGAAAGGTTATTAAAACACTTAGGGATCAATAGCAGTTTTTGAATATGCAAAAGTTAGAAAGTATGTGAAGGTTAACCAGTGAGGATCAGGCCACTTGTATTGTTTGTGTTTATATGAGCACTCTTTGCGTTTATGTGGTGCCCATAAAATGGGTACTGCTCTCCCATCTGTGCTACCCTGCTGGTGGTGGTCGGTCATTTTTCTATGGAGTGTGTGCAATTGTTGAGGATTCACGCTCAGCCTCACTGCAGGCTGCACGTGGGGAGGGCGAATTGCAGCAGCTTCACATCCAGTAGAATGAAGAGGAAGAATCAGTCCACCAGACAGACCTCTCATGGACTGGGAAGAACTCCATGAGGTCCCTAAGTCCAGTGAATTGTTTTAACAAGCATGGTCCAGGCACGTTCAGACAAACTGTCTGCCTCACACCATAAGAAACCACAGTCTCGGCATTTCAAAGAAGACCTTTTGTTATATTCTACCTTTGTGCAATTATGGAGGATATGTATAAAGTAGATGCATTGGGGCCATCAAAAAGTGCTGTTCTGGTGATACCATGAAGGAATGTGAAGTTGAATGAGGAAGATTCAGGTAGAGCCAGACCTCCTTGCTACCTATAAAAAATTAGGAAAAAAAAAAAAGATTAGAATCTGGATACAAGTGCTCCACTGCCCCCTGAAGGAACAAACTCAATACTTGCATGGCTTGTATGCCACTATAACAGACAGGGCACTGAAACCATCATTCCAGTACAGCAGATGTAGTTACATCCACTATGTCACAATTCACTGAATCTTTGGCAAGAACATCTACTGAACCTCTCATAATCTAGGTTTGAGGATAGTTGACCTTTTTGGACACTTCCACAACTACAGTGCCAGTCAGGAAGCAGGGAGAACACCCTCCTGTCATGGCAGACGATGTGGAAGAAAGCCTGTTCTCACAACTGCTTCTATCATTATCTGTGCCACTAGGCTTGACAGCAAAAGTCAGCTCTGGTAATAGGAAAAAATAGAAAATCACATTCTTTGTTTATGGATATAGAAGTAATTAGAGGTAAGATTGGGCATGGCTGTTGCTGGAGTCAGGTGTTCGGTAACACTAACCAGCAGACAGAACAACGCAAATGATCTGAAGAGGGAAGGTCTATCTTACCTCTCAGTCTCTCAGGGTAACTGCAGCAGACAAAGCAGCAGTGGTACTAGACTATTCCTACCTGGCAACAAGCTGGACTCCACCTCACATTGCACATATTGTGATCTCAGCAAAAGAAGGGGGTGAGTGAGTGCATGTCCTTCATAAGACCGTCCTGCCAGGTTACACACGTGAATACAATCCCATCAACAACCTTCTCTGATGGCAGGGAGCTCAGCACAACTTTCAAATCCTGTTATACATCCCATCTTTGTAAAGATCTCTCTCTCCTATATTTTCCAAGAAGTAGAAACACAAATAACAGAACTAGATTTTTCAGGGTCAACAGGGTATCTTCTCGCTGAAGTAGCTTCCACATTAAGAACCCTGTATCCCTTTCCTAGTGGCCACACATTCAATGAAGTATTCAGGGGCCACCCTGAAGGTAGCAGCTTTTTTTGTTCCCCCTCCCCCCACCCCCCGAATGCAAGTTCATTGAGGGCTTTGCCACATTCCAGCCCTCAAACTATTTCACACAAATTGCCTTCTCTGAGCTTGGTGGAGTCAGTACATATATTGCAAACTGAAGGAAAAGAAAAAAAAAAAAAAAAAAAAAAACTACTCAGAGGCCCTCCTTAAATTCCTCCAAAAATAACTTTATGCAGGTGACAGAGTAGCTCAAAGAAGGAAAGGGACAAAGAGTTCCCCTCTGCTTCTTGCAGTAACATTTCCCTTCTACTACCACACCACCACAACAAAACCTCACCCTGGTAGGGTTAGAGATCCTTTGGAGCTCAGAAATCTGTCCGCTGGTAAGTGTTCCTTAAATCCTTCAACCCTTCCTAGCTGGATTATTTATTTATTTATTTGCTTAGCTGATCTGTCTTGTCAGTTTTCTTCAGTATGAACACAGTTTCTTAATTTTGTAACAAAGCTTAAGAGCTATGCTGGATCCTTTGTGTAATTTGCCAAGGTTGTTGGTAAAGGGAATAGAGGTTATTTTACTGTCTCACTAGCAAGAGTCACGATTCAGAAGTCAAGGCTGGGTTTGCAGGACAGGATGCCAAAATAACCAAAGGTTGTAGAAGAAATAGCATGCATGAGTGAGATGTCTGTAGGAGGGGAGAGACATAAAGCACATCATGAGAGTGCCTTTGTGCATGATGTAGAGACAGAGTCTATGTCTCCTTGTGCCTGTGAGTGGGCTGTGGTTGAAGCAGACAAGGTGAGGCACAGCAAGCATGATGCACTGGAGACATGTGCAGGATGACACCCATGAGAGGGCCCATTTCAGCTAACTTGCACTTGGGACAAAGCCGCTGTTTTGGGAATGCCCAATTATTACAATAGATGCTTATGCCAAGCTAAACCACTTGAGTTTGGATTCAAAGACCGTGTCTTGGCTTATGTAATTTATTTACACAGATGTAACGTCAGAGTGAACATCAGAATTAGGAATGCTTATGTTAATCATAGATTGCCTAGTAATATAAAATTTTAAAATTAGAAAGATATAAAATACAAAGCAATGTATTATAAAGTAAATTTACAATAATTTTCAGTATAGTGCAAGCATTTAAAGCATATTTTCCCTTACAGTCAGTATCTAGATTCTCAGGTAGGTGAGGATCTTTATATCCTTATTTATGGAAAAGACAAAGAGAGTGTATGTGACTAGGAAAAAATCACAATACAATAGTAATGTATGTAGCAAGAGTAATTATGTGGTCTCTGAAAAAAAAGAAAAAAATCCCTTTTGTTAACAAATTCACAGTAACTAAAACTGTTTGTTGTTTGAAATGTGAGAGAATCTTTAAAAAGTTTTTAATAAACACTGAAATACCATTTCCAAATAAATGTTTTTAAGCATTAACTTGCAAGAAAATATCTGGCCTACATACAGTGATCTTTAAAATGAAAGCAGTATTCTTATTTTCTCAAACATCTGTACTAACCAATACAATTCCTATGGAAGAAACATTTTTTGAGTAAGAGCAGCATAAAACTACTTTGCTGAATAATAGAAAGCTCTCATTTGAAGTATATGATAAGAGCACTCAGGGTAATGCTTAGACTGAGCTGTTGGAAGAGTCTTTACAATCCCAGACACTGTTTTTTATGTATTTGGTTTTTTATAAAGGTTGGATACATAATAGTGTATCCATAGCATAAGCAACAATGGCAAATAAAGCTCTGTAAGACCTAGTTACAAAACTAGAAAGGAATAATAAAACAGAGTCTATGCCCTATCACTGGGGTGAGGAGTAACCTGGGAAAAAAAACCTTAAATAGAAGGTTTATAATACACCATATTTTTCTTTTGAAAGCCATGCATTTGTGCCACTGAAATGCCCCTCCTCCCCCCAAGAGGAAAATTAATTCTCTTAAACCATCAGCTTACAGCAACACTTTTCTGTAGGGAGCCTCTATACCCCTGAAACGTCTCTGATACTATTTACATTTTCATTTTCCCTAAGAGTACAATAATCATACCTCTGAAAACAAGCTTCTTCAGTGCTGTCCTTGTAATATGCTTCTTGGAGAAAGACCTTACAGCATATCACCAGTACAACTGTACACTGACTTCTCCTACTGTTTCTAGGAAGGACACTGTGTGTACTATGTGTAATCTCTCTGAAATTTCCTTCCGTGCCTTGCTATCTCCTCCGTACATATAGTTGCACATCAAAATATGGAAGACTATATTTGTGATTAAATGAAGAATTCATCTCCTTTCCTTTTTACCTTTTTTAGTATTCTAATATTTACAAAGAGTTTTGTTTTTGTTTAACTCGAAAGCATGTACATACCAATCAAAATCTTTCATAGAAAGAAAATCTTAAGAGTTTCTTAGAGTGAATTTCACGTTTGCTCTGCCTACCATACCTAAAACTAGAACGTTTTACTCTTTCAATTTTTCTCCTCCCCCTACTATGTTTGGAGTAATTACTTCCAGTGTATTAAGTCTCTCCAGAAGAGTTAGCAGTAGACACAGGTGAGAACTCTGCCTCAGATTGTAATGGTTAGGGATTGTAGGTAAGATTTTTACCATAGGGATCTTTTTGTCAGCTCTTGGAAGCAGGAGCTCTAGGTTTTGAAATCAGACTGGGAACTTCCAAGCCTCCTTATCACACATTTGCATACTTCTTTAGATTGCCACCTGACCACTGGCACACTGATTTATAGCTATATCCTAGGGCCACAGGTCAGGTAAAGCAAGGAACATGGATTTGTTAGAGTGCAACACTCTCTGACAAGGTTCTTTCAGACACTCCATGCATGGAGGGTGCAATGTTTAATATTAAATATTGTCTAATATCAAATTTACTTATTTGAAGATATTTGATCTTACACAGGATTTTGATTTAGCAGTGATACAGAAATTTACTGACATCATAATACAAGTGTAAGTTGCAGAATATAGCAATTGAAGTTGAATCACAGTTGAATCACAATAAAAATTTGATTCCCGTTACCAATCTGTATAATGTGCTCACTATCATGACACTGGGCGTCCCCAGTTGCAGGAAAGGGGTATATGGATTGAAATCAGCTTAAGTCCTTTGCTCTCTTCAAAGTTCTTTGTTAGTTCAATCGTTACAGTCTATGTTGAGCTAGGCCACATACACGTTTCCTCCCATGCTGGTCTGCTAACTCAGGGAGACGGTCACACTTTTGATGAGCTCGGGGAGAAACATTTACACAATCAGTTGATCCAAGTAACATAGCTGCTTATCTAAAATATAGCCGTTTATCTGTCCGGTCACCTTTGTGTTTAGATAAATTCAACTTTCTTTGCAGCAGCTGTGGTCAGTCACTCCTTCCCGTGAGCTTCGTGGCACATTGCCCTTGACCATCTCTTCTGAGTCTTCTTCCATTGTCAGGGTTTACTGGTCTGCCACAAGATTTTAACAAAGTTTTTGAGACATAATACTTTATTCTATTTATGGCACAGGAGAGTCTTTAAGTAAATCAGCGATAGCCTAGACTCTTTCCTCATTTATGTACAGCTCTGCTTGTGAGTCTTTCACCTGTCTGTCTTCTTTAGTCTCCAGATGAGACTTCCACTTTAATGGCGTTTTTGCTTCTCTGTGAACAATTGTGACCTGTAGAGCTTAAGTCCAAAGGTTAGTGGGGAGGTTCCATTTCCCGGGAACCAAAACTGGAAAAATGTGGTTCCTTCAGCCAATTCTTCAGCCAAGCATCTCTTGTCTTGGAAAAGTACCACTACTGATGACTTCTTCATTAGTACTTCAGGCGGTGCCAGACATCATAGTATGTTATTCTCCAAGCAGCCATACAGAAATACTCTTGAGTGTAGTCCATATTCTTTAGCAATAGCAACAGTGGACATGAAAATCCACATATTTGTGTCGATATGCCTAAGTTCATCATCATAGTTTCACTTCTTTTTGGATAGCAAAATGTATTGTTAGAATAAATATCACTTTCCTCAGGCTAGCAGGCGAGCAGCCTCTGCGCAGCATGTAGATTAAATCATTGTTCACATTCAAATTTTTTGTACTCTCCTCACTCTTTTGACTTTTCTTCTGTTTTTTGGATTTCCCATCTATTTTGTATGCTCTCAGATGAGCTAGAGCCACTGCCTGGCTATCTTTTAAACATTATATTCCATTATTATAATTTAAATAGTTATTTGCAACTATTAGCCTTACAGCACAGTATAACAATGTTTACTGCATAAAAACAGTTTTGACATGCGGAAAATAATTTTAATTGTTCAGAGTACTTCCTGATCTATAAGCCTATTCTCCATAAGGTGAACTCAGGTGTGAAATCCAGCTCTGTATTCAGAAACTGAAATGTAGCCTGCAAGGTAGGTATCTTTAAAAAAAGTTAGATGTTTCATTTCCCATTCTAATCAAATGTAGACATTAAACTCAGACATCTGAATGTAGAATTAAGTCTGCCTCTAAAGTTGATACAGATGTCTAAACATTAGTATTTCAATAGAGACGCCCTTAGGTATCTGTGAAATCCACATGCATCTGGCAGATTTGATGCAGTACCTATAAGAGATCCATGTCTTTCTGGACTGGCAATTAAATGGAAGGAAATGAAGGAAACAAAAGATCATCTAAAATGATAACAATCTGTCTGCAGTCAACTGAGGTATCTCAATCTGGACAACCTAACCCACCCCAAAACACACTAACCATACCTCTGCAAATACCTCGGTACTGCTAGGTGAATTATGAAACATCTGCAGTATGTTAATACTAAGTCTTAAGAATCTCATCTCTTTTAAGAGTTTTGTATAATACTCAAAATTAACTCCTGATTGATTTAAATAAATGAGAAAACTACAATTGTGGCAGTGTGTCCTAGTCATTTTCCACACTCCAGGTAATACACGTGTCAGGGAGCAGAAGGGTGGGCTGCCCTGCAAGGGCAAGGGAGCTTGGAGCCACAGGTGACAGCAACGCTGGTAGGGCAGCTGCAAGGGTTCAGCCTAGAGGTACCTGAACAAGTAACAGCAGTGTAGATCTGATGATGGTAGCCAGGGTGAGATATAGCCCAGTGATCACCAGGCAAGTCCATGGTGACTAGGCAGGTTCACAGTCAGGCCAAGAAGCAATCTGTGGGTCAGGATCCTGATCAGCCAGGCCCATGGTCAGGCATGGCTAAGAAATAGCTGCAGGGCAGCCCAGGTAGGGACCAAGGGGAGAGCTCCAGCTTAGAAAGAGCTCCAGAGGGAAACAGGGGGTAAGAGCACCCCACTGAGTTTCCCTAGCTGAGCTTTCTCAAAGAACTCCTGTCTAGACCAGGCTCTTGCACTGTTACCCAAACCATCACAGAGCTCAGGCAGCTGAACCCTTGGAAGAGAGATGGGGTTACACTCAGGGCCCTGGCAACATTACATGTTTTTAACAAAATTAACATCATTATACCACCTATTAAGGAAAGATGGACCTGAGTATATTTTCTATGCATATAATAAATAAAACTGTCACACTAGTGATCTAACAAGAAATAACAGTCTGATGCATTTGAGTTTGCACACTCAATCTCCTTGTAAATACACGACATTTGAATCTAATTATAGGAATAAGGTGTTTGGCAGAAATGAAGTAAGAATGTGCTTGGGAAGGAGACTCTTCATGCAGTCCCCCTTTCACAAGATGCAAGTGTGTAACACACTGTTATGAGACATGGCAACAGCCTATAGTCTGCATTTGCATGAGGCAGACAGGAGTCCAAACCAGCCGTACGGTGAGGTTAATAAGAAGCGATATTATAAAGAAAATTCACTCTAGCATCCTGGTTTTATACTGAGACATGTTCAGATAAGTAGTTTCTTCTTTATTTTATCACACAGTATTCCCAACTCAGTTCCTTCGTACTTCAAATAGAGAGATTATATGATGTTCAGACAGGAATAATATGCAGAAAGAATAATAACAGTAAGGTAAATTAGAAATGCAGACACCTTCGGGCAAAATATAGGAACAGACACTCAGAAACTTTATGAAAAAAAGAGAGGAGGTTAAGGCAGCTTGAGAACTACCTGCAAACATAAAGAAGCAGTTTATAGTTTCTAGGATTTGAGCAAGCCATACAAGATTAAAAAGTGGAAGCTGCAGGGAAACTTCAAAACAAGAGCAAAGGGGAAGAAGCTGAGAATGTATTTCCACAGAGCAACCTGGTAGGTTCAGATTCCCAATTGTCTAAAATTATCATTATCATATTATTTTGGGATAGGAAAAGTGGAGAACAGAGTTAAGGAGACAGGACCTGAAGAGAAAATGAATACAAAAAAGACTCAGAGAGGTACACAGTGAGTTTTCTTTTTGCCATTAGCTGTCATAGATATCCCAACATTTTGTTTGTTTCCGATATGTTATTTGTCACAGGTGGCAACAGAAGATAAAGCTAGCCTTACGGAAACAGAACGGGAAGTTGTGTGTGCTGGTAGGGCTCATGGTAGTGTACAGCACGGACATTAGGGGCTGTGCAGTTCCCTGGTCTACACTTCAGGCAGAGCTGGGAGAGGGGTATTTACTGCTTGTGCCTTTACTCCAGTTTAAGGAGGTAAAGAAAATAAATAGAAAATGTTGTGGGCAACCTCATGCAACTGACTTTTTAATCTCAGTTTCCATAGATACAAAATGGGGTTTTTTTTGTTTTTTTTTTTTGTATAAGGATGCTGTAAGTTGTACTTATTTGATATTGATATAGTTCAGTTCTTAAAATATGATGGATTATATACTTTCATTTTAAATATCGTGTTTTACCTAGAGTAGCCAAAAAAATTCAATTTCAGTCAATGAGTATACTTGACAACTGTGTTTTTAAATGAAGCAACTGTCAAAACATATTTTTCCTCTTTTAGAAAAGGATATAATTTCACCATCATCAATGACAATGACAATAAAAAACAAATAATTTTAGCTTTATCTACTGACAACTTCTTTATACAAATAAAGCATCCTGACTTTATATTTTAACTTGTCTGCAAAACTGTATGTGGATGGGCTCAAACAAGTATCACAAATTAAAAGGGAATTGACTGCTATTGTTTTGTAGAACTGTGAGGTTTATTTTCACTAAAGGGTGCTGAAAAATCTTTGAACTCATGAGTTTACAAGACAATTCGATGGAAAATAGAAAAAAAAAACCTTTTTGACACTTTCATTTTTATATCAAAAAAATCCTGTTATGAGAGTTAGTTTGATGTCTGTATAATTTATATAAAAATAGGTAAAGCAATAATATTTTGAGAGACTTTGTTAGTAATAAGATAATCAAAACTACATATTTCAACTTGGTCAAAACACGAGAACGCACGGATGTATTTTTGCTCTGTGCTAGTTCCTGTTCGTATGAAGTTATGCTTCACAACTTAGTTTTATAAGTTATGATATTACTTACTATTTACTGTGATGTGCTGAACAGCAGGAGGATGAAGGATTGTCACACTAATATACTTCAGTGATTTTTCTCCGTTAGTCTTGCTAGGATTCAGTTGTTGTTAGGCAGCATGCAAGATACAGAGCTAAACATTGTATAGATTGTACTGTTTTCCATGTCAGTTACGATCTGTAATTAGACATTAGGCAAAACTTACAATGACAAGAATAGTGAAGGCTGAATACTGCTTAGTGAAGTTACAGTCTATCCATACTTGAGAAATTTGCATAAATATCTGCTAGTAATTATTCAAGTGATTTTTTTTTATAGGAATAAGCAATAATAGGCTTCTTTAAGACTGAAATAGATAACACTTTTTTAGGTCTGAAATAGAAAGACCAAATTTCAAACTCAGTAAAATCAGAACAATTTATGAATAATGTAGTTGCTATTGCTTTGGAGTCAGCATATATTCTCAATAACCTCTTGAGGCCCCAGTTTTCTATTTTGCACTTAATGCTATTTTTAGCTATGCTGTCATGATGACACTAACTTGCATAGGAACTTCTGCACTCATTGACAGCTGAACTCTTGGTTGGATTGCGCTATGTAGCTTCAGAAGATTTTAGATGCTTTACTCATATGGTTGACCGAAGAATAGTCAGATTCAGCCATGAGCCCAGCTCACTGAAGAAGTCCCTTGGGACAAGGCAGCTCTAAAGTGGGTGGGTCAGGGTCAAGGTGAGGATCAGTGGTGCTTGATCAGGCACAGAAATACTTGCAATGTAGCAAATAGCTCAGGCAGGGACCAAGGCCAAGGTTCAGAGCTTAGATGTGGCTCCTGAGTGCAGAGGGATAGTCCCTCAGAGAGGCTTCTCCCAGCTTATTCCTCACAATGCTTTTTCCCAACAGTCTGACTGAAGGTCACAAAGCTGCACCATATCAGCACTGCCTTTGGGCACAAGCAGCTAAGCCTTTTGGCAGGACGGGAAGAGATTTGCACTCACTGAAACTCACTGCCAAAAAACTGGAGAGGGGCCTTTAATGACATACAGGATGTATGCAACATAATCAAATACCTAAAATAGTTATTCAAGTTTTCTTACGTATTTACAATAATTCATAGTAATTATTGGAGAAATCTCCTTCCAGAGTAATTATATGCTATGGTCTAGTAAAACTCTGTTGCAGGTGGTGACATATCCATAAGAAATTTGTATATGCTTTCTGAGTCTGTTTCTTTCTATAGTCCTTGGTTGCTCAGAAAAATCTCCTCCTTGTTGGGCCACAGATATACATGGCGTCAAAGGAATTTTCTGCAAGTTCTTAGGCTGGCCATGACTTAGGTGCTTGTTGTGCTCAGCTGTGTTCTTGTTTGGGGTATGTTACAAATTCCTACCTACACATTAGTTACTTTTTTTCTAGCAACATTATTTGGAGCACTGCTGGAGTCTCTGGCTGCAACTCTAAACAGATAGAGTGAACGTATTGCTGCTGATCCCTGATTTTCCGGACTTTTTTAGGCTGCTCTGTAGCTGGTCTGCGGAACTGCATTGCTTTATTTTGTTTTTAAAGAAAAAAAAAATCTGCAAAGTGTTCTGTAAGAAATGTTATCTATCATTCTTGAAGTTCAAATAATTTGAGGCTGCTGTTCTTATCCCTCATAATGCCCAGTTCACCCCCCCAGGATGTGCTCATCAGCGTTAGGGAGCACACTCACCCCAGCACACCCCTGATTGCAGAGGGCTGCCAGATATAAGTTTTGGGGAAGCAAAAACCAACAACAGGTTTATTTTCCTGCTCCAGAGTGACACCATCTGGCAAAGAGCTGCTCAGCAGGTACCGCGAAAAGCCCCAATCAACAATCTGCCTCACCCTTATATTCCCCTTTCCCCCTCTCAAGTTCTTCCCATTTATCATCTTCATCCCCTTCCAAATAAACAGCCCACTTCTGCTTACCTCTTCCCTACTGGCCATGGTTTAGCAGAATTTATAACCTTATTTGGTATTTATGATTTGACTGTCCTGATATTTTCTACCTCAGTCAGCAATTCTGCTAAACTACTACCCTCTTTTGTTATCTACAACATCCTGCGGTGTCTCTTGCTACTGTCTCGTTAGTGGTGCCCTGGGTCAGAATTAGTCATCTTACTCCCACTTCATTACCTGTAGTATCCTGATTTTCCTTGTGTTACTATTTTGTTAGAGGTGCCACAAGTCAGGATTAGCCACCTATGTGCAAACCTTGACTTCTTCTCTTACAGTTGGTATATCTATATACTTTTGTGACCCTCTTTCCTTTCAAGATTTGGTTACACAAATGTACAATGGTGGGAAAAGAGTCACCAAACAAAATTTTATTTTTTTCTACCAATGTTCACAATTGCCATTTTAGACGTAATCCATCAGGGAAGACATTGAATAACAGCACTGTGAACATTATCTGACACATGATGCTGCATCCTGTCCACTTAGGTATTTTCTTTGTGCAACTCTTTCACTGGAAGGATAAACACTAAGTGCATCTTAGGTAATGAAATTGGATAGACTGAATCCTATCCACAGAACTTAAAAAAGTATAATGAAATGCAGTGATAAAATTCTGGAACTAATGATTTAAATGGTTAAAATGCTCTTTTTTTCTTTTCTTTTCTCTCTATCTCCTCATTTAAAGAGATCAATTTCTTTGCATTTTCTCAATGATAATAATTTTGTTCTGATATATAAGAACTGATTAAGTATGAATAATTGAACTACAGGTCTTTCAATAGAAAAAAAGAGCTGTATATTTAATCCTTTAATTACATTGAAGTTCATTTTGTAAAATAAGCACAATAATGACTCATAGAGGAACAAGTTGCAATAGCTAGCTAAAAGATGTCGATCAGAAATGGGGTGAAACTATAACGATACAAAAGTCCAGTTAAAACACCACCGATCAGTTTAAATTGAAGATGTCTGATTTATTTCTTAAAGTTTGGGGCATTTGTGTTGCGAGCTTTAGAAAGTAAAAGTATCCCTCTAGGAACTAATTCAGAACAAATTCAGAGATATAGCACATAACAAAGCTGAAATTCTCAAAGAATGGCTGAAACTCTCCTGTCATTTCTCTGTTACTAATAAATCCTGTTTTATGAGCTCAAGTAGAAATGGTTTGGTGATTGAGTATTCCTTAAACAGTTTATGCTCATCCATCATGTTCTGCAGGAAAAGGTCTTCAACAGCAGCCAAAAAGAACACTGGCAACCAATGGTTCATTTAAAGAGAACCGAAAGAAATTGAACAGTTGTTTTAGGTAGCTACCTTCAGGGAAGTTACACTTGCAAATTGTTCCAAGTGCTTCACTCCTGTTATGAGAAAAATGAAATATCTCTTCAATTGTCACAGTGACCAGACCAAATCTGAAGTTTACATAGGGCTTGATCCTACAGGTCTCTCTTACTTGAATTGTAAAGATAATTCTCAACTAAATCTTGTCCCATCGGTTCTTATTAACTTCTTCCCTAAGAAAAAGCTTTTTTTGGCTTCACTGACATTTAGCAAGGAGTAAATACCAAGCCTGGGAATTAGATTATTCTTTTCCAGAACTCCTGACTACCTGAAACATGTTGGAGTACAGCAGGATTCAAGTTGAACAAAAAAAGTGGCTTGCAATTGCAGTTAAAACTGCAAAGGTGAGCAGTTATTCATATAAATGATCCTACCTGGCTATGTCTGTATAGCACAACAAAAGAGGGCCAGGGAGTGAACTGAAACAGTGGACCCTTGAATGTCCGTACTACTTAATGGTTAATTCATTCCCTGACTCTGTCTGAGCCTGTTTCACCTAGTTCTCTTGTGCAGCCCTAGCTAGCAAAATACAAACAATATCACCTTACAGTTATAAAACTGTCTACACAGATCAGACAATTAAACTGGGTGCAAAGGAACATAAGGCTGAATCACCAGTCTTACTCAAATGCTCTCTTGTTAATACTTAAGAGCATTAACAGTGAAAATATCTTACCCTGTTCAATATGAATGTCCCACATAAACCTTGAAACTGCACTTCTTATCTTTGCAGTTATTTTTTGATTGTTACCTTTTGTTCTACCGTCTTGTTAAGATTCATACCTAAATTTCAGCAGTACTAGGAACTGATTAGTATTAGCTAAAAATATTGTTTTGCTAGCTCTTCTAGTTAGCATCTTTTTCCAGTTGCATTTTTCATATGTGGGAGAAAGCTAATTTAAAATAGAATCTGTGAGGAAAAAATATATATTTGGTCTCCCAAACTCTTATTTCCCCTGACTCCAGCTTTGTATATATATTCCAAAAATCATAGAATCACAGAATGATTGAAGGTGGAAGGGACCTCTGGAAATCATCTAGTCCAACCCCCCTGCTCAAGCAGGGTCGCCAGGAGGACATTGCACAGGATCACGTCCAGGCAGGTTTTGAATACCTCCAGGGAAGGAGATGCCACAGCCTATGGCTGGGCAACCTATTCCAGTGCTTAGTCACCCTCACAGCAAAGAAGTTTTTCCTCATGTTCAGATGGAAATGCATGTGTTTCAGTTTGTGCCCATTGCCTCTTGTCCTGTCACTGGGCACCGTGGAGAAGAGTCTGGCCCCATCGTCTTGACACCCTCCCTTCAGATACTTATACGCATTGATAAAATCCGCCCCCTCCCGCCCCGAGCTTTCTCTCCTCCAGGCTGAACAGTCCTAGATCTCTCCGCCTTTCCACATATGAGAGATACTCCAGTCCCTTCATCATCCACCCTCTGCTGGACTCACCTTAGTAGCTACATATCTTTCCTGTGCTGGAGAGTCCAGAGCCGAACACAGTACTCCAAGGGTGGCCTCACCAGGGCTGAGGAGAAGGGGAGGATCACCTCCCTCCACCTGCTGGCAACACTCTGCCTCACGCACCTCAGGATACTATCGGCCTTCTTGGCCACAAGGTCAGATTGCTGCCTCATGCTTAACTTGTCCACCAGCACTCCCACTTCTCGGTACAGTTGCTTTCCAGCAGGTCACCTCCCAGCCTGCACTGGTGCAGGGGTTATTCCTCCTCAGGTGCAGGACCCTGCACTTACCTTTGTGGAACTTCAGGATTCTTCTCTGCCCAGCTCTCCTGCCCATCGAGGTTCCTCTGAGTGGCAGCACAGCCCTCTGGTGTATCAGCCACTCCTCCCAGTTTAGTATCATCAGCAAACTTGCTGAGGGTGCGCTCTGTTGCTTCGAACAGGTCATCAATGAATAAGTTGTACAGGATTGGATCCAGTATTGAACCCTGTGGCACACCGCTAGCTACAGGCCTCCAACGAGACTCTGTGCCATTCACCACAACCCTCTGAGCTCGGCCATCCAGCCACTTCTCAAGCCACCTCACTGTCCACTCATCCTGCCCGCACTTCCTGAGCTTGCCTATGAGGATGTGATGGGAGACAGTGTCCAAAGCCTTGCTGAAGTCCAGCTAGACAACATCCACTGCATCCACTATCCAGCCAGCTGTCCCATCATAGAAGGCTATCAAGTTGCTATGTTAAGACAAGTACTTTTCTAAGTTGATTTTCTTCATGTTGTGTTTCCAGTTGCAGTTTTCATTATTTTTTAAAGGAACTTACTCCATAAACTTATTCAATAGTTTCCTCTGCTAAAGAGTGAAAGAAGCCTTCAAGAGCCTTTTTTTGTCCTATAGGTGTGTATTTTTATCCTATTCTTTCAAATATTATCCTCATTTTCAGGTAGTTTAAGTTGGTATATGTTAGGTTGTCTCAAATATTTATGGAAATCAAAATCTATACTTAAGTTGGGTGTTCAAAAACCCAGAATTAAATGACTATGCCTATCAAACCAATTCTCCATTACTTGCTTCTATCCGCTAACTGTACAGTCTAATTCTTTTCGGGGAAAAAAAAAAAAAGCCATCTGCATTAGGAGTGCTTAACTTCTGCAGAATAGCATATAGAATGCTGGAAACAGACTTCTAACAATTTGCACTTGTTCTGAACCCCAGAGACCTCATGCATTTTAATTATAAAATCTTAGAAAAGGGAAAATTCAGCCAAATTCTCTTTTCCTACTGACATTCCAGTGTACCTTGTCTGTTTCTCAGGCCATATACCTGTGTTTGCAACATCATCCCTCCAAATATATATCATTTCCAAAATCTCCTCGTCTTCCAAGCATGGACAACTTCTCACTGCTGATTTTTATCCTTCCACAATGATTTCCTTTATAAATAATTTATTTATTGCTCGATTGGCAGCAAAAGGAAGGCTAAGGAGGGTGTGGGACCATTGCTCAATGAGGCAGGATATCTAGCCACAACAGGCATGGCTGAAGTACCTGATATCTTTTTTTGCCTCAATTTTCACTGGCAAGGCTTATTGTCTTGCCACCTGTGTCCTCTCTAATAGAGTCTGTGGGAGTGAAGCAGTACCCAAAGTAGAGGAAGAAAGAGACAGTGAGCACTTAATTCACTTGAAGATGCACAAGTCCATGGAACCTGATGGAGTTCATCCCTGTGTGTGGAAGGAGCTGGCCAGTGTTATTGTGAGGCTACCCTCTGTCATCTTTGACGGGTCATGACAATCAGGGAGGTTCCTGCTGACTGGAAAAAAGGGCTGAAGTCACACCCACCTACAAGAAGGCAAGAAATAAGCTCCAGGAAACTACAGGCCAGTCAGCCTCACCTCATTCCCTTGGGAGGTCATAGATCAAGTCTTCCTGGAAGCTATTTCCAAACACGTGGGGGACAAGAAGGTGACTGGGATCAGCCAACATGGATTTACCAAGGGCAAATCAAGCCTCACAACCTCATTGCTTTCTATGACAAGGTAACTGGTTCTATGGGCAAGAGGTGGGCAGTGGATGTTGTATACCTTTAATTTAACAATGGTTTTGATGAACTTTTCCATTATCTCCTCATTATCAGATTGGTGAGACATCCACTGGATAATTAATTGGTAAGGTGGATGGAAAACTGGCTGGACTGCTGGGTTTAAAGAGTTGTTATCAGTGGTGCAAAGTCCAGCTGATGACCAGTAACTAGTGAAGTCCCTCAGGGATCAGTACTGGGACCAATACTGTTTAATGTCTTCATTAATAGCCTGGATGATAGGATAGAGTACGCTCTCAGCAAATTTGTGGACAGCAAGAAATTGGGGGAAGCAATCAACACACTGGAGGGCAGGACTGGTGACAGGACTAACTTTTCACCCAAAACCCAGCTCACACAATAGCTCTTAGTAAGGCCTGGCCTCCCCCACCCCCTGTGCTCAGGCTATCTGCATCAGAGTAGAATCTGGGGAGACAGATAACAGCACAATAGCCAAGGATGAGTTGAATATGCACCGACCAAGGTATAGCTGGTATGCAAATATGACTATGAGTCAATCATCTTACCCCATAAACAGGAGGCAGCCCAGAGCCTGCTGAGCTCTCCTGCACAGCAACTGGCTGCCTGGAAGAATCTCCCTTTGAGTAGGGATGCCTCTCAAGGCAACTCCTCCAGGTTGAGAGATTCCTTACCTGCAACAGATCCTCGGTAAGAGACTAATAGCACACTGAAACTCTGCAAACTTTACTAAGTTACCTCTAGGACTGATTGTGTACACAGTCCTTAGACATAAACCATTGACCAAGTCTGGGACTGGATAGGAGTTCAGAAAGCAAGGGAGTCCATCCTGAATGCTATGACTCAACGGGAGGGTCTCCTTGACAATTTCATCTGACCCTGTCCTCCAAGTAGTAAATAACAGAGTGAACCTTGCCCTCCACTCTTGTTAAATCACTGTCTTATTTACGACTGAACTTCTGTTAAATCACTATCTTATCTCAATAAAACATATCACTAATTCTCTCTCACAAGTGAACTGCATCACTCCTCACTCCTCCGTGACAGCCTGAGAGCACTCCAATTTTTCAGTCTGCAGAGGAAACGCCTTGGAGAGATGTTACTGCTATCTAAAACTACCTGACTGGAAGATACAGGGAAGACAGAGCGCCAGAGTCTTCTCAGAGGTGCATGGTGATAGGAAGGGAAGCAATGGACATAATTTGGAACATGGGAAATTCCCAGTAGATACCAGGAAAAAAAAACTACCATGAAGGTGGTCAAACGCTGGAAGATCCTGCCTTGTGAGTTTGAACAATCTCCATTTTTGGAGGTATTCGAGACTCAATTGGACACAGATCTGCTTTGAATAGGGGGTAGGACTAGATGACTTTCAGAGATCCATTTCAGATTAAATTATTCTATATTTCTATTATGCAATGAAAAATAAATGGAAGATGTGAAAATTCACGTAGTCATAATTTTGCTTCTCCCAACTAGTTTGTAGCAGCTATGGCATATTTAGGAAATTGTGGATATAGGTTTGTTATTTTTATTGTTTGGGGATTTTGACAACTGTTTTATAGTCTGCTTTCTCACATCTTATGTACAACTCAAGGTCCTTGGACCAAAATTAAGAAACATTGGACATTGCACTGTTTACACTGCAGGAGCTCTCAGAGGTAAAACGTAAGTGATTTAGAGAAAAAGGTAAGTTATCTGCTCACTCTCCTATACTTAGACTTCTAATGAACAATTCAAAAAGTGGAATTTTAAAGGTACTTATACTGATATGTTAATTTATTTGTGCCTCAATCAGACAACTATAAAATGACTAGTTTAGACATCTATGTTGATTTTTTCTTCTCTAACTCCTGGCTCTCCTTCTCATTACTCCCATTTTCAAGGAAGAAAACATTCAGCTAAACTCTTATTAAAAAGAACTCCATTGAAACATGTTGTAATAAAATTTCAAAAACAAATTGCTTAATTACAGTCTGCTGGCAGTAATTTAATAAAAAGTTAGGTTTTGCTTTTTTTTTCTTAGAGAAAGTTTCCGTAACTGAGAAGATAAGCCACCTTACATGCATTCCTAGTCCTTCCATCTAAACCCACAACGATATATCCTCTATATGCATTTTCATCCCCTTCCTCTATCACTTTAAAACAACAATCACCCATTGAACATTTAACATCCACCAGTAGGAAAGGCCCTCCTGAATTGCATATGCAGTTCTACATTCTATTGTTGTATTATTTTATCTCAGGGAAGCCAAGTACAACTGTAATGACACAAGCACTATTGGTCAGTTGCCCATGAAGCAAAAAGTTAGCCATCCTCTCTGCAGGTGTCAAAATGTGTCATCTCCCTTCCCCACTTGAACATTACAGGTAGCAGAGCAGTAGTCACAACTGCAGCATCCAGCTGCTACACATTTTTTATCTTGGCTGCTGCCATCAATTAACAGATCTTCTTGTGCAGCCTCAGGTGCCAGGAAAGGCATCTTGCCCAGATGCCTTAGCTGACACAGATATGAAGCTGATGCAACTGTCATAGTTATTGACTCCTTCAGGGATCAGAGTACTAGATGCATGGACAAGCATCTGGCAGAAATCTAGGTTGCAAATGAGCATTCGTGCAGGGTGAAACAGTCACTTGATTCAATAATGACAGACTTGGCAGAGTGGAGAATGCCTAATGACACACACTCCGAGGCTGAAGCTGAGCATGATGGTTTCAACTTTCAATCAAGGAAATGCTACACCAAGTCAAAATTTCCTTCAATGGCATTCTCCTATACACTGCCAATGACTATGCTTTGTGAGATCCGTTTGGCTGATTGCCCTAGCCCCCTGCCCAAGGTACATAAAGCAAAGCTATTCACAGTCCTGTAATGTTTGTAACACAACCATCAACAACACAGTAGAGACCACCATGACATATTCCAGAAGAAAGGTTTGTATATTCATGGTAAGAAAGTCCTAGAGATATTTACTTTGAGGTACAGTGCTCTGGTAATATAGAGTGCACTCACTCTGGTAATATAGAGTGCACTCACTCTACTATCAGAAGAACAGCAAGTCTCTCCTCCCAAGAAACAAGAAAAGTATTGCTAAACGAATGATATCTTAGTATCAGTTGCTTGTTTTCAATTTACTTTCATTCAGGCAATGTCATACTTTTTTGGCAACAGAATCTTTCTATACCCTTCCTTATTACCACTTTTCTAAAGAAAAAAAATATTAATTTAAATCAATATATTTTTTTGTGACAGACCAGAAATATTCCTCCTTATTTACAATGTGAAAGCAACAAATGTTACTAAAAAGGTATGGTCCACAGAAAACTTCAAAATTTGTTATGTTTTTTCCATCTCTATTTAAGCTTGATGAAACTATTAAAGTAATTGTCAAATTAATTTTTTTGAAGATATATTATTTATGGAATCTTACTTCTAGGTCTTCAGAAACTCAAAAGAAGCAAAGCTTCTTATAATTCTTGTCATAATATATACCTTCCATATATATCTCAGAAAAGGTGCAGAGAACTTCTCTACTAAACTATAAAGCCAGACTGCAGCCTTGTGATAGACTTTTGAGGAAGCTTTCTTAGCAAATCTTACTCTAAAAAAACTTACTTTGCTTCCAGTAGACAGAACCTTACAACTCAGGGATGACCATACTTGCCATAATACTGGTAGTGCTGATTTTTGGTTTTGTGTTTTCCTCAGTGATTCCCTCCCTGTGACAGGTTATTAAAAACAGCCTCTCATTCATGTCTACTTTAATTAGTATGCTTATCCATAATGAAACATGCAGTTGGTCTCATCCTTCTAGCGGGATCTCATAAAAATAGTTAACTACAAGTTGGAATGACGGAAGAGATGTAAGTATGCCTACTCCCTAAATTAAAGTTTTATTAAACAAAACACTAAACTGAAAGAAGACAAATCAAATAGAAGAAGAAGAAAAAAAACTTTCCAGGTCTGTTGGGTCAGATGTATTAATAAAAAAGTTTGCAAACAAATTTCACCATTGTTCATGATGTTTTCACCAGGTGCAATCTTTTTCTACTCTTTCTTGCTAGTCTACAGTGAGACTAAATATATACTTTTTCTATTTTGGGCTATAATATACAGCACTAGATGCTACCTTATTCTTGCCGTTCACTTTCAGTGCCCACATGTGTTTTTAGGTTTGATAATCTCTTCTGTGACTCACTGACAGGATGCTTTATTGGAATGAGAAGCTGAAGTAGGAACCTTGGTTTTTTGTTCCTAGCCCTAAAGCTCAAGAAGCTCAAAACCACCTTAACTTACCCTTAGTGGGTTCCAGAAAATGAGCAAACCTACTGAACAGTCTACTCAGATGGAAAAGAAGAATCCCATATTCCAGTCCCTGCAGCAGCTTTAATTTCTGCTTATTAATAAACAACCATTTTACATTACATGAACAGATTCCCTGCACAGTAGTCTAGCCACCAGGAGATAGCATGAAGTTTTTTCTTGCTTGCTTGTTTTCTTTGCTTGCAACTGTGTGAACAGAGATGCCTTATGAGGATGGAGACTACTTTCTTTTTGAGGCTTGTGCCTAGGAGATATGAAAAGCATTCCAGTTTGAATCCCTCAGGCTGAGCAGCCTCAACTTAGATCTCCCATTTCCTCAATGACAGCCCTAACCACATAGCCTTTCTGTACAGGATACTTGCTCTAAATAAGAAAGCAAGTCCAATCCTGATCAATTCACCAAAATTCTAGGCAAGGAGCCTTGAGTGAATAGAGGTACCTGCCTATAGCATCAAATTCAGCACCAAAAGCTGGGGAAAGGTGGAAATGAAGATGAACTCTGCTTAAAAGCCTTAGGCTAGCTGCCTGCTGGTTACTTCTAGACAGCTATTCACTCACTATGTTGTCTTCACACCCACTTCTGAGGCAAATAACTGCCCCATGATCTTTATAACAACCGAGTTTCTTAATGGAGGTATTTATTCTACCCCTATCACACCAGAAGACTGTGCTGCCATTCAGAGGGACCTGGACAGGCTGGAGAGGTGGGCGGAGAGGAACCTCATGAAGTTCAACAAAGGCAAGTGCAAGGTCCTGCACCTGCGGAGGAATAATCCCATGCACCAGGACAGGCTGGGGGTTGACCTGCTGGAAAGCAGCTCTGCCGAGAAGGCCCTGGGAGTCCTGGTGGACAACAAGTTAAGCATGAGCCGGCAATGTGGCCTTGTGGCCAATAAGGCCAATGGTCTCCTGGGGTGCATGAGGCAGAGTGTTGCCAGCAGGTCGAGGGAGGTGATCCTGCCCCTCTCCTCAGCCCTGGTGAGGCCACCCCTGGAGTGCTGGGTCCAGTTCTGGGCTCCCCAGGACAAGAGAGACATGGCACTCCTGGAGAGAGTCCAGCGGAGGGCTACCAAGATGATTAGAGGGCTGGAGCACCTCTCCTAAGAAGAAAGACTGCAAGAGCTGGGCCTGTTCAGCCTGGAGAAAAGAAGACTGAGAGGGGATCTGATCAATGTGTACAAGTATCTGCAGGGGGAGTGTCAAGAGGATGAGGCCAGCCTCTTCTCCGTGGTGCCCAGCAACAGGACAAGAGGCAATGGGCAGAAACTGAACCACAGGAAGTTCCATCTGAACCTGAGGAAAAACTTCTTCACTGTGAGGGTGACAGAGCATTGGAACAGGTTGCCCAGAGAGGTAGTGGAGTCTCCTTCGCTGGAGATATTCAAAAGCCGTCTGGATGTGATCCTGGGCAATATGCTCTAGGTGACCCTGCTTGAGCAGGGAGGTTGGACTAGATGATCTCCAGAGGTCCCTTCCAACCTAAACGATTCTGTGATTCTGTGATTCTATCAAGCAGGAAAATAGGATTCCTAGTTCCCTGGATCCCTAAGTATCCATATAGGGGATTGCAGATATTTTTATCCTTTGAATTGATTTCCACTAATATCAAAGTAGGATGTGAGAGAAGGAGAAAAGAATAAGCAAAACACATTTTGTTTAGATCATGGAATAACTGGATGGATAAAATGTGTGCTGTTATAATAAAGAGAAAGTCACACTAGAGTACACAGGTCTTTGCAGAGAAGTCATCTTCGTTAAGATAGCAGCTTCAACAGAAGATAGAAAGAGTAACTTCAAAATAAATCTCGTAGAAAGCCTGCATGTAGGGAATTGACTATATTGTTTTAAAATCAATGTATCTGTCCATTAGGTGTGAAATCTAAAGTTCTGGCTTTGGAACTTATAATTTGAAATTGGAAAAGTGTCAAGTTTTTATACAAAAAAAAAAAAAAAAATCAGAAAGTCTATTTGCCATTAGCAACAAGACTGGAGATACATTCAGAATTGCTGGTGACTCCACCTAGGGCCTGAAATTCCACTCAGCATCCACACATGCAAAGAAACACCCTTGTTTGGAAAGCTATTAAAATCCAAAGATAATATGGAGAGTGTGTGAATTCTACTTTGCTTCTTGGAGAGATCTTGATTAAATTGCTTAAAGCATTTCTAACACAAATAGGTTTACGGTGAGAACGTTTGCCCAGGCAAGTGGAATACCTGGGTTCTCTTCTCTTAATAAGCCATAGGAAAATGAAATCTGTCTCCCCGATTCACAGAAGACTGTATTAAACAATGGGCTATAAAATAACATTATGTGTAGTGGAATAAAAGGATATTTGGCGCTACCCTTTGCAATACTTGGTGAAACTTTTGTCAATATAAATCCAAGAGTGAAAGCCTCCTGGAACGACAAGTAGAATTATTCAGTTGTCTATTTGTTTACATCTGCAAAGAGAGTTCCCTGAAATTTTGTTACCTAATAGCAGAGGAGTATATGAATTTTCCAGTGAACATTCATTTGTTTAAAAATAACAAATATAAACATCTGAAATAATACCTTTAGCCTGAACAGCACACCGATCCTTCAGGCAAAGGTGAAATTGAACCCACAACCCTCACTCTCATTAGTGAATGAGGTCACTAATTTCTGGAAACAACTATCTCTTCCTGTATGTTCTTTTTAAAAATAAATAAATAAATAATAATATAGAAAGAGATCTTATGCCAAGCTCTACATTTCAAGTGAGAACTATATCGAAGAGAGTCTTGGGGTTTCATGTGGAAAAGAAGTAAAAATGCCTGAGAAGCAAAAACACTCAAAAGAACACTGTATCTAACATTTCTCATTGGCTAGTTCTTGTGAGATACAGTTTGAGATTCAGTTCTACCCTTCAGATTCTCTGAACACCCTCTCCTGACCGCTTAGGAAGTTAAAGTTGGCACTGAAGTTAGGCACCTTGAATCACCTCACTGGGATCAAGTGCTTAATTTTCAGATAACTGCATTCAAGGTACCTTATTTGGAGGTCAGTGATGCAGTTTTCCTGTGCTTCCTTTTCCATGCACCAAAGCAGTTGGCAGAGTTTTTCAAAGTTTTACTTTTCTTTTTTTTTTTTTTTTTAACATTTGATAACAGGAAATTTATTGTGGTCAGGACTATTCAATGAAATTCTCCTGAACAGTATATACTTTCCTAATTTATCAGTTTTCTTCTTGTTCACGTTTCTGTTATTTTAGCAGATGATAGACATGTATCACATCTAATATTAATATCTCAATTTAATATAAGTTTTGCCAATGGGTCTATGCCATTATTAACATGTCTGCTGTGCAATTCCTTATGGAATTGGTAAATGCATTGTTTGTGCTTTTCAGTAAAGATTAATTTAATAGATGACTCCTGCAGGTTCCAGTAATGAAATACATCATATGAATTAAAACTCATCAAGTCAAAAGAAATAAAGCCAGCTTACTAAAGTCCTATAAAAAAGAAGTCAAACACTATAAATGCGAGAATCAATTAAGAGCTATTATCAGAGAAAAATCACAGTGACTAGGGTTTTTTAGGCAACATATAAACAGGATTTCAGTGCTGCCCTTTTATGATGGGGCTCATCTCATCTAACTTTTGCTCTCTAAGCATCTAAGCTACTCATTGAAGATCCTTCTATACTCTGTAGGTTCTGGCACCTCTAGAAGGATATTCATCCCAGTATAAGACATCTAAGATACTGGGGCTATATCATATTCTAAAGGTGCCAGTTTATTTGCATCTATAGCATATTACGAAAAAGTAGTATTAAAAAAAAAAAGCTGGTTTCTTTTTCTCAGCTATAGAATTTTCATTAAACTTCTTAGATTAAAAAAAGTCAAGAAAGACAACCATAGTCTTACTGTTTGAACTTTGAGATGCAGAGGAATACTAGCTCAAGCTATCTAAATTTGAAACAGAAGTTTATTCATAATTCTGGTTAATGTATACCTTTTTAAAACTAATCTTAGAGGACCACAGAAATGTTGTATATACAGAAAAGTTGCTTATGTTCCTTCACAAGGTAAGGCTAATTGAAACATAGTACTGTGATTGTGCACTCTAATTTATATTGTTAGAGCTCCCATATTTTACTGTTACTTCACAATTAATTTTCAGTAGTTGCCTGGAAACTCCAGTAGAAGGAAGCAGTAAAATGATTAAATGGAACAAATGTGTTGATATAGTCATAGTTTTCTTTATTTTTCTTTAAAGTGCAAATAATCATTTTTTTCAGGTCAAAATGTCATTATCACCCACCTTTATATAAAGCTTGACAATAAACTCTTTGCTAAAAATAGTATCACTATTTTCCTTGTTTTCATTTACTATCTGCAACTGGAATTTGATAAAGAAAAGATTAACTATATACTATGTTATCACAAGGATAGAGTCACCAGTTTCATCTAGTTACCTCAGTAGTTTCAATATTAGCTAAACTTTTCTGCAGGGCAGACCTCACATATCACAAGTACTGCAGGAAATGTAGTTATTCAACAAATATCTAAGACAATGCTCATGACTGCAAGAGTGGTTTCCAAATAGAGATGAATAGTTCTCCATAAGCCAGAGGCTGTAATTTCCTTTATATTTGTAGAACATATATTGTGTCCTGCAAGCAATGAATATTTAAAAATAAGTAACTGCAAATCCTAATTTGCTCACAGTACATCCATTGACATTGTGTCTAACAAGTATAATCAACTGATAGCTGAGTTTAGTTATCAGTATAATTGATATAATTATATATTAGTATATATATTTGCATCTTCAAGAAGAAAATAGTATCTCGAAAATGGAAAAATTAATGATATAATGTCAATATTTTAGTTGAAATATTTGACAAGTTTGTGCATAGATATTTTAACTTCCATTACCATATCCTTAGTCTGTCAGGTTTTTTTAGTTTTTCACTTCCCAAAGGACAATGTCAGTAGAAATTTATATATAAATAATTAAAGTATCTGTATCAGTCTCAGTGACGTTATTGTCATAATATTGCAGGCATAAGGATTTTAGAGAAAGACCTAGACCTAAATTTAACCTAAAACAGAATATATTTTGAAAAGGCACTAACAGTAATGTTGTCTTTCTGCTTTCCACCACTATTTATTCTTCTAGACTCTAAAATCAAAAGCAACCTAGCTGATCAGCTTCCAAATTCTACTGGCACACAAATATGCCTAATATGTTCAAAAGCATTCTAATCTGCAAAAATATATTAACACCTTTCACCTAAATTCCCCTGTAATTCTCACGTACATGAAGAAATGCCTAAACTTTGCCTATGCTCCCAGAAGGGCCTGACCACTAATCACAATCTAGTTATTACTAATAATATTCTTAAAGCAATTTCAAAATTACTTTAAAAAGTAATTTTAATACATAGCTGGAGGAACTGCTTCCTAGTTATTGAATATTAAGGTTAAGGATTAGGAAAATTGCCAGGAATTGAAACCTGTATTATTGACTTTTTCAGACAGAAGAGATGTAAGCCTTCAGCTGAGGAAGGTACCTTGCTCTCCAGGAAATTAATAACCCAGGCTTCTCAATATCCCTTTTGCAGAGGCTTGAACATTGCACCAGTTAAGATTTTTGGAGCCAGTATTTTCTGTAAGCCCTTTTAGGTCAAATTCTAGATATGCAGTGAAGAAGCTTCAGCATGAAGGCAGCGGAAGAGTTTCACAGAATCACAGAATCACAGAATCGTTTAGGTTGGAAGGGACCTCTGGAGATCATCTAGTCCAACCTCCCTGATCAAGCAGGGTCACCTACAGCATATTGCCCAGGGTCACATCCAGACGGGTTTTGAATATCTCCAGCGAAGGAGACTCCACTACCTCTCTGGGTAACCTGCTCCAGCGCTCAGTCACCCTCACAGTGAAGAAGTTTTTTCTCAGGTTCAGATGGAACTTCCTGTGGTTCAGTTTGTGCCCGTTGCCTCTTGCCCTGTTGCTGGGCACCACGGAGAAGAGGCTGGCCTCATCCTCTTGACACTCCCCCTTCAGATACTTGTACACGTTGATCAGATCCCCTCTCAGTCTTCTCTTCTCCAGGCTGAACAGGCCCAGCTCTTGCAGTCTTTCTTCTTAGGAGAGGTGCTCCAGCCCTCTAATCATCTTGGTAGCCCTCCGCTGGACTCTCTCCAGGAGTGCCATGTCTCTCTTGCACTGGGGAGCCCAGAACTGGACCCAGCACTCCAGGGGTGGCCTCACCAGGGCTGAGTAGAGGGGCAGGATCACCTCCCTCCACCTGCTGGCAACACTCCCTCCTTGAATGTCCCATTCCCCTCCTTGAATGTCCTACAGGTTGGCAGGTGGAGTCTTTTCTCAGGACCGTTTTCTGTTCTTGGATAGATATCTGACTTCCTAAATAACTAACTAACCACTGAGCTATTAAACTAAAGGGACATGCCTCCACTAAAGAGTAACCAGTATTCAGGTAACTCCTCAGCTGAGCATCATTCAAGTAGCGGGGGATATCAGGATTCATCTGACCATATGCAAATATCTACAGAGAAGATGTCTACATCTGAGTTAGTTCCTAGATCCTTGTATATCTGATGAAGAAAGACAATTGATATCTAAAGTAGACATCTGAAATATGTGAGTTAAAAACCTACCCTATTGCTGCTATTGAGCAGCTTCGATTCCGTGAAGATATTCTCTGTATGTCTAGCATTTCTTAGTATTTATCTCATTTATCATTACAGCTCTGACTTGTGTTCAGCCTGAAGTGCAAACCTTCCATGTTGTCCACCCTGACTATCTGTTGATTTATAACTTAACTCAGCTCTGGAATTGATTGGTCCTCTGGCAGAGAAACTAAGGGCTGGAGGGAACAGGGTACACAAAGACTCGCACTCAAGCACTGTGACTTCGGGAAATATCAATACAAATAGTAACTCTTGACTCAAGTTGACTTATGCGTAAGTTCTAAGAGAGAATCTAACAGCTTTCCTACCTTCGCAGCTCAGCCGTGCCTTCATTTCTTACCCTATTTCCAGACTCTATCATGTTATTCATAGTTCAGTGATCCTCCATAGTTCATATATGGCAGGTTACTAACTCTGCTGCTATTAAAATTTTAGTGTTCACGGTGAGGTTACGATAAACAGTTTGAGGAAACTTAAGATCAGATATTATTCCCCAAATCTTGCTGCATAATAGATTATCATCAGTAATGGAAAGCACTTCCGCTCTTGGCTCATGTGATAGCAGATGTTCATCACCCAATATTTTTTATTATAATTTACTCTGGTTTTATTTGCGTATTCTAGAAAACAGAGAACTAAGGAGCTTATTAAGGCTCATTTTATATAAACCCTACTATTGGGTTAGAAATGAGTTGTGTTGTTCAGTTACTTTGAAGTCACATAAGTCTAGTTAAGGTAAAATGAGCAAAATCCAAAATAGACTACACAGTTACAATGATTATTAAAGACATATGTGAAGTAATGAAAAAGAAAACATACTTAATCTACTTCCATTAAAATTTAATCAATTTGCATTAAGATTTAATCAAAAAGGTTTCGTACTCTTTTTCTCCAGCTGAGTTGCTATAGACTTTCTAACATTCATCTGCCAGGAATTCTTTCTCTATATGATCTACATGAGGTTGCTTTTATTAAAAATAACCCCTTATTTGTGTATCATGTCAGCTGTGATCATTAACTGGCTTCTGAAGTTGTTCAGAAGATATAAAAATATTTAATGTCTGAAAACTACTTTCTTTCTTTCCTAAGAGACAGATTGTCAAATTTAGTTGTCTAAACATGGCTGCCTAGTGTCAATTTAGACAAGTTAGAGTACCTAACCTATCCACACGGGGTTGGTAGATATGACACAAGAAATATGGGAGATCATTTTCTTCTGTAGTGGCAGTTACAAGTCAGGAGGGATGTGCCAATACATCTCAAAAGGCCATAGGAGGTTCCTAATTATAAGTAATACCACCAGTCTCTCTATTCTTACTAGGTAAAGTTATGTTTGCTTTACCTCTTTGAGATGCAAATATCATCCTCTGCAAATATTAAACCAAATATCATCCTCTGTATTTAACTGATTATCAGCTCCTGGCATCTAGAGGTAACTTCTGCATTGCCTTATCTTGCTGCTTTTACCTTTCTAGTTGTGTGGGTATGTAAGCAGATCAGCTATAGCAGATAGTTCATTATGGCAATGTACCCTCTCAGGATGCAAGCAGTTTTAAACGTTACTGCAGCATAGCTTCTGTTTTTTGAACTATATTACATGGCATTTGTGTCATACTGATAATGTTCCCTAGAATGTTTCCTCCCATTTTTCCACCTTTTAGAATACTACCTAATACAGCCTCTAAAAATTCCCATCCAGTTTTTGCCACACATTTACAAAATATTTCCATTCACGGACAGTCACTTGCAATGCAGGACGCAGAGGCTGAAAGTAGCTGGTTCATACTTCTTCCTTGGAACTGAAGCAAGAGAGAGAAACTCAGTGGCTGGCCATTTCACTACACATGGGAGGCACCCGGTACGAGAAAGTGTTACCAGAGCTCATCTGCCATAACAGCAGTATGTCCCAGGACAACCAAAACACTTTTCTTGCTGCCTCATGATTAGTCACTGACTGTAGGACATAAAAGTAGCTATTCTACATAGCATTCAATCTGACCTTGATACCTCGCCTTTTCTTCCAGGTTCCTGAACAATCAAGGATTTAACTGTTCTCTTCAGTGTTCTGCGCTAAATGACACTCCCCGTCTACTCACAATAAAGAATTTATATCAAAATTTATAAATCAAATACAAAATATCAAAGTTTGATCTTAGTGTACAATATTTTAGTAGATAGAATCTGACTAACAGGATACTGCTGAACATGTCTCCACACCTCGGGGATATATTAAGATGATTAGGGAGAAGATTGGCTTCATTTTCATTTTATATTACAAATGCATCTGAAGGAAAACCCTCATTCTAGTTAATTCTTACACTATCTCTAATGCATAAACTAAGAAAGATGTTATTGTGGAAAAGAAAAATGTAGTAGAGGACTTATTTGCTGAGCTGCACAAGGCAAGAATTTCTCTCAGGAGGTGAAAGCAGCTATAGGAGCTATCTAGAAATAAAAGATGGCACCTATCCATTCAGTTCAGAATAGAGGAAAACAGCTGCATAACTGTGTGCTAACCTGAAAAAAAAAAAAAAAATCTTTCCGATTCTTCAATTAAAGCACAAAGAAGATAAGACTGTGCCTCTGTGTATGACTGATTGGCTACCTATAGATGGCTTCTCACTCAGTCGTTGTTCTGGATTTAATTTAGAGATATGTAACTGACCGTGAATTGTAAAAAGGGCTTATGCATCTCAGACAAGCTTTCAGATTTCACTCTAGGGGGTAGGTTACACTTAAAAGGCAGAAACTAAACAATTTAACTTTTTTAAACATAAGTCATTCATTAGGAAATGGAAAGCTTTTTCACTGATCCAATTCACTACTGTTTGCATACTTCTCATCATAACCCAAGGTAGCTACAGAAGTGGTAAAAAAGCCTTTGATGTGGTAGATTTTGTAAATGATTTTTCATATATGTATGACTAATTAATTACCTAGAATATGCATTTAAACATCTAAATTCTCTTATATTTATATGCCCTCATTAAATTGTTCTTTCAGCAAATAGCACTGTTAGAAGGATTATTAGGAAATAGAGTTATATTTCAATCACAGCAGGACAAGCTCACCACCAGAAAATGAATCTGCTAACTGGGCGAAACCATGGGAAGAGAATTTGGAGAGACCAACATATTTTATACAGCAAATGGTGACTAAAAAAATTCTCAGAGATGAACTTTTCAACATCCCTTTCATTGAAAAGGAACTTCTGAAACAGTTCACTTATTTCCATTGTTAATTCCCTAAAACATTACATGTCCTTATGCACCAAGAAGAAATCATAATGTGTAACGGACTCATAGATAATTTTAGACTGGTTGTGACATTGTGACAGCAACATAACAACATTTTAAAACTGTTTATCCAAAAGCAGTAGTTAAAGATCAGCCTTCATGCGGGATAAGCAGTATCACATCAGTACCTTTCCCACCTCTAGTGGAAGCCCCTCACCTCAGCTCCAGTCCCATGACCCACGGCGCCCAGTAGGTCCTGTCCCTGCTGCAGTCACATGACCCTGCCTCCCTCTACCCCATGGGGGGCTGCCATTGTTGATGCTGTCACACCCCTTGTGATCTCATAGTGCCACATGATTGGATGGCAGCTGAAGCCACGCCTTCCTGCTTACCCCACAAGTACCTCCCCTGGGTCAACAGATGCCACCATTTGGTCTCAGCAGCCACCTTGTCACATGTATATCTTACATGCCCTCAGAATGCCCCGTGATTGTTTGGCGGCCTCCGTAGGCCCAGGAAGCCCTCATAAATATTTGTATGTATAGACAGGGAGCGAGAGACAGAGAGATATGGTATAAATAAATAAATAAATATATATATATATAAAATATAAAAATTGTATATATATAAAATATATACAATGCAAACCTATCAATACATATGCAGAATTATATTCATAAATGTACAGATATAGGTTAAATATCTCTTTATATAAATAACAATATAAACTAATAATGGGAATTATATACATTTATTAAAGTGCATATGTAGTAGGTACAAAAAGGTTGTTTAACAGGAAAGAAATAAATTAATATTAAGTTTAAATGTGGAGGGAAAGGAAATTAAATGAAGAGACAGCTCGGGACCACCGCTTCACAAGTCTCCTGAACAAATCTTAACATGCTGGGGAGGTGGGAGGTGGGAAATGAATTTAAAGGGGACGCTATGTGCTGAAGGGTGTGGGGGAACATGAACAAGGTTGAACAGGTCCATGGGCCAACCAAGAAACCACCACTGAATCCCTGCACCGTGCAAAGAAGAGACCAGTCCTGGGAGTTTGACCAAGAGGCCTCTGTCACCCAGGCCCAAGCCACCAGGGTGTCCATGCAGCACTACTGGGGCAGCCTTTGGGCTTTTCACTGCGCTGCAGGATACAGACATCGTTGCCTCCTAAAACAGAAAATCAGAACCAAAAGGCACAGGAGCACAGGAGCTGTGTCAGTGTGGGGACAAGGAGGAAAAGCTCCAAGAGTTTTCTCCAAAGACCACATGCTTTGGAAGAAATGATGGATGGATTGGGGATCTGAGAAGAGAAGATTAAGGCAAGTGTGATGTGGAGGATGGTGAGTGGTGGCAGGGGCTGCCTTTGCACATGGCTGTGAGTGAGCTTACTGCTTGAAATATCCTTATGGGATGCAGACTTTTGCTTTACATGTATCCATATCCTTAGCTTGAAGATGATGTTACTGTATGCTTTCCAAACCTAAGCCTGGCTGGTCAAGTACATGACTACATTATTCATTGCACTGTTTTTACTTCTGTCTGGGCTTGATACATCTAATGAAAAGGCAATAGTCATTGTTTTCTGTGTTTTTTAACATCAGCATTGAAAGGGAAAAAATAAAAAAAATGAAACTTAAAAAATCTAAAAAGGCTGGAGATACCGGACATGAAACCATTATGCTTCGTACATGACAAATAGTTTCTTTGAGCATGACTTCAATTGGTTATCCGGTGTTTGACCCCTTGCATGTTTAGTAGCAGCATGTTGCTGGATATGTCTACAGCATAGAATCTTTTAAAAGGCATTTACTGTGCTCCTCAGGAGATGGGAAGCTTTGGGGTATAAATCCCCTTTTGAACCAGTTAGAAGACAAATTTTTGATCTGAACAGAAGCCAGGTGGCAACATGGCTTGCACACTAGGATACTTTTAGCTTAGAAAGGGTGGTGAGAAAGCACTTTGAAAGTATCAAGGTGGTTGTAGCAGATATGATGTTCAATGATAGGTAGATTTGGTCAATATGCAACAGTTTTCCAAATAAATGATTGTGCTGAGCACAGATCAACGGTGACAGACATATTATTCAATTATGCCATGGCCATGAGTCTAAAAGACAAAATGGGAAAAGCTTAGTCTTTTAAAACCATTTTTATCATGGGTCACACACCCCAGAAATTATAGACCAATCAGGAAAGAGACTTTTTAAACCAGCCTTTAAAAAAGCTGTTAAAGCCATGTAACTAACATTCACCACTTTGTTTGTAATAATGTAGTGAAAGCGTTGAGCATAGACAGCAAGATATTAAAAGCTAAGATGTGGAGATATTTTATAAAACTCAACACTTTTCGCCCTATTGATGTGTTCTTAATTGGAGTTTATACAGAGCTATAACAATGGCTTCCACAGAACTATCAGAGACAGACCTGTAGATGTGAACCTACAGTGACGGCTTGGAAAACCTTATATGGAGTTTGGGTAAAATTAAAGAAACTCTGTCTCTGTTCATAAAGGGACACCATGTGAGGGTATTCAAAGCAAAAGAGGGAAAGGTTATAAGCAAACATTCACAGATGATATTTTCATAGTAGTTGAAATCATGAGAAGGGGACAGATGTCCCACTGTGTACTACACTTACAAAGCAATTGATGGGATGCATTACCCCAAGGAACTTTGAAAAGTAAACCGTGATGAGGCTATTAGCTATCCCTCTCTTTGTTGCTGGAATGTATAAACAGTCTTATTAATCTCCACAACTAAGCTTCAGCTGTGGGCTCTCCAGTCATGGGCCTGGTAATAATAATCCTGTAATAAGGCAAAGAGATCTTAGATGAAGACCCTTATACTTTTTGTAGAGTTGGGGAGCTGGTTCATATTTTGGGAGCTTCTGCAGAAATTGTCAGTAAGAAAGAAATTTCCCTTTATGGCTGATATCACTGGAGGGTTTAACTCACTCTCTATCTGCCGAGATCCTGTAGAACACCAACTGGCTGGGGACTTTCTGGTTCCAGTATTGCCTGTTGTTCTGGTCAGGTGTAATAACAATGCGATCATTACAGTGATGTACAAAAGCTGCACTGTGTGCCAGTAGAACTGACAGCATATAGACATGGTCGACATTGAAATAAAGACCACGCAAAACAAGCATGTCTCATTTTGCTTTGGTAAGGTGATTGTGAAGATACTTCTGCAGCCTCAGAAGGCTCTGGTATTTCAAGAAAGTATTTCAACATGGAATGTAAAGAAATATGGGGACCCATCCTTCACGTGAATTATTACAAAGACAGGCTGGCAATGACCTCCCTGGTTTTCAAGGTGTTCCTGTGGAGTATGAACCTGGCTCTAAGCCACCGCAACCACTTTTACCCATACTGCGCATTTATCAAGTTGCTTCTCAGTTGCAGCCAAGAGATGCTGTCCGCACACTTTTTATAGTCTTGCTTTATAAAGACACAGCCAAGCATCAGGAAGTGGTAACATTGGACAGCATCTGTAATCTGGGGTTTAGGCAAGTCAGCTCTGAAAGCCCAGAGTAGCAGGAAATGAACTGTCAGGACCCTTCCACAGTGATCAATTTTTTGCAATAAAAGTTTTTGTCAAGTGGCTTGGATGTAAAAATTTAGTGGACACTTATCAAAGACAGCTTTGTTTGATGAGCTCTCCAGAAGCGAAGGCCTGTAAACTGGTTATCGCTGATCCTTACTGTTTGTAAAGAAAGTGCAGCTGGTGTCTGAGGTGCATTTGGGACATATTGAGGCTCTGCTCGCGGCCAGTGCTAAATATCCAGTTGACCAGGAGGGCATGAAAGTTTTCAGCGCATAGGCTGGTAGCCATGTCTCCCAATGGGGAAACTTGTTTCTGGGACAACTAGCCAGGCTCCTTGTTACCATGTTTATGGATAATTATACTTGTAGTGGCAATTATGCTAAGAACCCTTTAAACTTTATAATATAAACTTTGCTGCCCTGTAAACAGATGGTGAATAAACCCTAGCAAAGTTACTGCAACCCATTTTGAGGACAGCTGCTGTATGAGAGAATACATGCAGCTTGTACTGATGATTGGCAGCCATATGAAAGACTGCTGGTTGACAGGGAAGCACTCACCCATGGCTATACTCTGCCATTGACCTCGTGCTAGACCAAGAATGTGCTAATCACTGTTTCGTGATTAAAACAAGAAACCTGAAAGCAGAAATATGCTTTCAGGGGCTTTGATGACCATTGTTTTATATGATCATATATTTATTTAGTGACTTAGTAGCATCTTTAAGCACTTCTAAAAACTCAGTCTTACCAAGATTCATCTGTCCAGCAAGGGACATAACCTGATTCTTAAATAACTCCATGCATTTTGTGTCGAGATTGATGGTGTGCCTCTTTTTAACCTTGAAAAAAACATTATGGACAGTGTACAGGATACTAAGTTTCCTGTGATGCGCATGCTTAATAAAGGCTTTTTCAGATTCACACTCTAACGCACAGAATTCATTAAATCATTGAGTACAGCCATGTTTACTTTATTATGGGGAAAAATAAGCATTTATCACTAGGACTCTCAGGTAAGTCCTCCACAAATTTGATAAAAGGATGTTTACCGAGGTGATACAATGTTTGCCAGCAACTGCAACACCACATGCCCTTGTCAGGCATAACAAAACACTAGGAGGTTGGCATTCTCCCAAAGACTTTTTACAAAATAACATCCCATAGTTGCTAGGCCCTGCCAGAACAGCAGAATAGGAATCCAACATTGCATGCCCATTACTAAAAGCTGCAGGGGAGGCTATTAAAACTTTTAGTTAGCATGAGGTCCCTCAACACCTCAAAACTGATCTTTTCTCTGTTCTTTCTGTGTACAGAGATGCCTTTAAATTTTAAACAGAACTTTCCTCTGGACTGCAGGTAGCCATAGTATTTGGGACCTGATGATACATATGCAGTAAAGTGCTCACCTGGCAGCAACTCACTCATCATCAGTTCCGATAGTTAGTCACAGAATCAGAGAATGACAGAAATCTTTGGGGTTGGAAGGGACCTCCGGAGATCATCGAGTTCAATCCCCCTGCTCAAGCAGGGTCACCTAGAGCACATTGCCCAGGACCCTATCCAGATGGCTTTTGAGTATCTCCAAGTATGAAGACTACGTCTCTGGGCAACCTGTTCCAGTGCTCAGCCACCCAAACAGGAAAGAAGTGTTTTCTTCTGTTCAGATGGAACTTCCTGTGTTTCAGTTTATGCCCATTGCCTCTCATTCTGTCGCTGCGCACCACAGAGAAGAGACTGGCCCCATCCTTTTCACACTATCCCTTCATATATTTATAAATATTGATAAGATCCCCCCCCACCCCGAGCTTTCTCTTCTCCAAGCTACGCTGTCCCAGCTCTCTCAGCCTTTCCTCACATGATAGGTGCTCCAGTCCCTTCATCCTCTTAGTAGCCCTTCACTGGATTCATTCCAGGAGCTCCATTATTGCTGTTATACTAGGGAGCTCACAACTGGACACAGTACCCCTAGTGTGGCCTCACTACAGCAGGGTAAAGGGGGAAAATCACCTCCCTCGACCTGCTGGCCATACTCTTCCTAATGCATCCCAAGATACCATTGGCCCTCCGGGACACACAGCACACTGCTGGCTCATGATTAACTTGTTATCCACCAGGAATCCCAGGTCCTTCTCGGCAGAGCTGCTTTCCAACAGGTCAGCTCCCAGCCTGTACTGGTGCATGGGGTTATTCCTCCTCAGGTGCAGGACCCTGCACTTACCTTTGTGGAACTTCAGGAGGTTCCTCTCCGCCCACCTCTCCAGCCTCTCCAGGTCCCTCTGAAGGGCAGCACAGCCTTCTGGTGTGTCAGCCAGTCCTCCCAGTTTGGTACCATCAGCAAACTTGCTGAGGGTGCTCTCTGTCCCTTCCTCCAGGTCATTGATTAATAAGTTGAACAGGATTGCACACAGTACTGACCCCTGGGGGACACTGCTAGCTACAGGCTGGTAGGCGCCACACAGGCAAGCGTGGGACTCAGGATGGTGCAGCCCGTAGAAGAGGGGTTTGCTCTGGGGTGCTCCCCAAGAGTTTAGGAACCCCGGGTGCACCACGGCCAAAGCCACCACACTGTGGGGTTGCCGTAGCCTCATGAGTGCAGAGCACGAGTGCAGAGCAAACCGAGTCAGCAAAGAAGTGACACCGCAGACTCACACTGTAAGCATCTAGATACCTTGGAATTTCGTACTGATAGCTGTTGAATGTGCGTACTGATGGCTGCTGACTGTGCGCACTGATAGCTGTTAAACGTGCAACTGTTAAACATGCGCACTGATAGCTGCTGAATGTACTGATGAGCATCCTGTTGACCATCCTGTCGGCATCCATACTGTTATCACCTAAGACCATCTGTTCCATTGTCCAGCTATGGTCTGGCACCAATTAATGAACTAAGCCCGGGAAGGATAAAAGGAAGCAAGCCACATACCTCTGCGTGGACTCGGACTCGCCGTCAGCTGGCCTGCGGACCCGACAACCCACCCATCAGCGGGGACGCCCCTGATGCCGACTGCCAGAGAGAAGAGAACCTGAATCCTCTTGGCGCAGCTCAAGCGTGGTGAGAACAATCCGGGGAAAACTATACCGGAGGAGTGGCCCATAAGGACAAGGAAAGGGCGAGAGCGGTCATTATACCGTGCATCCGAGAGCAGTCATTGTACTGTGCTTCCGTGGCTTAACCATAGAGCTCTGATATGTGTCTGTTTTTAATTCTTTACTATGCTTCTTAGCTTTGTTATACTTGTAGATTGTCTACTGTTAATGGTTTAGTGTTGTCCAGTGTCTGTCATATGTGTAGAACCGCTTAGATCTAATAAATTCTTACATCTGACAAAGAATGATCTCTCGAGTTCACTGCAACTAATCCCAGAATATGAAAGCATCCCGGACGCCCCTCTAGTGATGCATCACACAGGCCTCCAACTAGACTCTGTGCCACTGACCACAGCCCTCTGAGCTCTGCCATCCAGCCTGTTCTCAAGCCAGCTCACTGTCCACTCATCTAGCCCACACTTCCTGAGTTTACCTAGGAGGATGTGATGGGAGACAGTGTCCAAAGCCTTGCTGAAGTCCAGGTAGACAACATCCACTGCTCTCCCCTCATCTACCCAGCCAGTCATTGCATCAGAGAAAGCTATCGGTTTGGTTAAGCATAACTTCCCCTTTGGTGAATCCATGCTGACTACTCCTGATCACCTTCTTGTCCTCCACATGCTTAGAGATGGCCTCCAGGAGGAGCTGTTCCATCCCCTTTCCAGGGACGGAGGTGAGGCTGACAGGCCTGTAGTTTCCTAGCTCCTCCTTCTTGCCCTTCCTTAAAGAGAGCGGTGACATTGGCTTCATCAGGCACCTCTCCTGTTCTCCATGACCTTTCAAAGATGATGGAGAGTGACCTTGCAATGACATCAGGAAGTGCCCTCAGCACTCATGGGTGTATCCCATCATGGCCCATGGGCTTATGTACGTTCAGTTTGCTTAAGTGATCCCTAAACTGATCTTCCTCCAACAAAGAAAAGTCTTCCTTTGTCTAGACTTCCTCCCTGGTCGCCAGGGTATGGGATCCCTAAGGGTCAGTCTTACTGTTAGAGACTGAGGCAAAGAAGGCATTCAGTACCTCTGCCTTTTCTGTATCTTTTGTCACCAGGGCTTCTGTCCCATTCAGCAGCAGCTCACATTTTCCCTAGTCTTCCTATTTTTTTCTGATAGATTTATAGAATACTTTCTTGTTATCCTTGACATGCATCACCAGATTAAACTCCAGATGGGCCCTGGCCTTCCTAGCCCCATCCCTGCAAACGTGGACAATGTCCCTATGTTCCTCACAGGTTAACTTTCCCGCTTCCACCTTCTGTATACTTCCTTCTTCTGATTCAGTTTTGGCAGGAACAACTTGTTCATCCATGCAGGTCTTCAGCCCCCTTTGCTTGACATCTTGCTCATTGGGATGGACTGTTCTTGAGGTTGGAGGAGGTGATACTTGAAAATCAGCCAGCTTTCTTGGACCCCTCTTCCTTCTAGGATCCTATCCCATGGGATTATTCCAAGCAGGTCCCTGAAGAGTCCAAAATCTGCTCTCCTGAAGTCCAAAGCAGTGATCTAGGACACCCTCACAGGGTCCATGTTCCTTAACTCCACCATGTCACGGTCACTGCAGCCAAAGTTGCCCCCAACCTTCACATCTCCAACCAGCCCTTCCTTGTTTGTAAGTACAAGGTCCAGCAGAACACATCTCCAAGCAGAAACAATATCCTTTACAGGCTGTCTTGGGTGCAGCATAGCCAGCATAATAATTTTGTGATGCTGCTGCTTTTACTAACACACACAAACATTTCCAACTACATAAACATTAAATAATCAAGACATCATTTTCTGACAGCTTGGAGTAACTTCAGGAGACAGCAAAAACATATTGTTGATTATGTCAAATTTTTCATTCCATGGAACATAACACCCAAAAATCTTCTTTCGGGCCAAAAGGGAACACACTGTGTATCTATATATGGGACTAAGAAAATTTTGTTATTTTAATTCATATTTTAACAAACTAATCAAAATTCATCAAGCAGTTATTGTTAGTCCAATTGCAGTAATACTCTCACTTGTAGTCCATAAAAATATATAAAAGCCTCACACAGTTAAAATTATTAGACTTAAACATACACACACACCAAACCTTACTAATATCTACCACTTTCTCTGACGTTATGCAATATTTCCAGTAACCCTCTGGATACTCAGTTGATGGCTTCACGGTAACTTAGGCAGGACAGGAAATAATTAAAACAAGTCATCAACATCCAGGATTCTCTGCAGGGAGAAGTTTGATGTTGATGGTGAAGATCCCCTCTTATTGCACATTTCTGTGGCCCACTGAAGGTAAAAAAAAACCTTTGTTTTGACAAAAAAATCTTTGTCAACTTCCTGTAGTAGAGTCCATATAGTCTACTTACATATTCTGTCTTGGTTCACACTGGAATCAACTGGAAGACATTGGTTTACAATTATTGAGTTTTTCTGTTCTTTGTTAGCTCTAAAACTTACTCTTTCTGATTCATCAGGTTGCACTCCCATAGTGACCATTGACTGACTTTTATGATTGGTATTTCTAGTCTGGGTTCTCTGTTATCACCTTGTTCTGCTATACCAAATTTTTTTCTGCAGATAGTTCAATCTACGTAGAATATCTACTTGCTGTTACTATAAAGTAAACCTGAAATAAAATAGATTGAGGCAACAATCACCCGACTGCTAGACAATCTTAATAAAACATGCAAAATTTAGCTAAGGCTAAAGGAAGCCCTGATAAGTCCTGAGACCCTGCACTGTCAGGTCAATGGAAAGTTTGAGACCTTTTATTAGTTATGTGAAAAAATTTTAGTTGCTGGGCTACATTCTGAGTATTTCAAAATAATTTTAGTAGGAACAACAAGTGAATAAGGATTATCCCAGGATTAATGTGGTAAAATGGTAGATAGTCTATGTTTGAGTTTTTTCACAAAGTCTTTAATTTGCCTAGATTGATTCCTAACTGTCAGCATGTGGCTGAGGTACTTACAGCACTGCAATTTTCCTAGGTCACATATGCAGTAGACTAATATAGGTGTGACTACGCATAACATCTCTACACAATTTTAAAACTAAACTATGCCTGACTGGCACAGAGTTTGAGCAGTGCTGGTCTGGACAAAATGATACAGATGTGAACACAGTCATCTACCTGACGTGTTAGGGTGAGATTCATCTCACAAAAAGTGGAAGTCTACATCTGAACTAATCACTTTAGCTTCATTTATAATCAGTAAGAGGCATGGGTATATTTAACGTTATTCATCTCACCAAATATTGAGATCTACCTTTGGATAAGCTGTAATGTGCCTTTTAAATGCCTATTTCTTTCCATTGGATATTAAAAGAACTTAAGAGGATTACCTCACCAAGATGTCTACATTGCAGGTACAGGTAAGTTACACCCTAAAAATGTTTGACAGCTCAAAGGTTAGATCCTTTTATCCACAACACATGATGATAGCTATGCTAAATTCTCTGCTTAAATGCAACTGTCCCGTCTCTGCATGTGCAAGTGTGCTCACCTCCAGAGTACTGGCATCACTCATAGTGCATTCATTCCTTTTTGCTATGTTTTACTAAACACAATTATATTACACAATTACACAATTACATACCTGTGGGTGGGAAGCCTATCTTGCTATTTGTATTGCAGTATTTAAGGATGTTATTTTAAGCATTTATTGGATGAAGGACTAGAACCCAAATTTTCTGCTTTCCATACCATTAGGCTCAAGAGGCTAGTTTCCTTAGCTTTCTCTCCTCTTTCTGGGTCAGTAATAATCTAATTACTCCAGGCAAACTGTAAAAGCATCCACTTATCCTCTCTACAATGATACTTTGTTGGCTCCCAATTCAATAAATATCCCTTCACCATATTCCATTTATTAGATAGAGAAATGTTGATTTTGTCCCTAGTAGGACATTGGTTGAACTAGGCTTCTACCTTTTCCTAACTGTCAAGGGTGAGGGTCTTTTGGATGTGTTAAAAGTTCTGGACTGACAACCTCACCTAACTGCAGATGCCTACAAGCTAGGAAGACTAGCAGCAGCATAAGCTAAATGCCTGGGCTTCCTACAGAGTAACAAAGAGAGATACTTGGGAGAAAGTACTTGCATAATAGCACCACTGTAAAATGTTAGGAATTTAAGTTGTCTGAATTGCTCTCTGCACTTCTATTTTTATATAATAAATAGACATTTTATAATTCTAATTTTGAACAGCCTCTTCATAACGGTTAGGCATCTAAAGTTGGATAGGAATAGTCTGTGGGAAAGATCACAGCGAATAATAGTTAGCCTTTCAGCCTGTTGTTACAGCTACTAGATGATTACCTCCTACACACCACTAGAATCATAATCAGCATAAGCAGCAAGTAACCTAACGCTGTTTGGAACTTATAATTCATTGTCCGTAATTTTTTAACTAAATTGTTCTATCATATCACAGATGTTATATTTCTTTTTTTCAGGATTTCCAGCCAAAATATAAACATTTCCTCCAGCCAAAAAAAAAAAGCTGTTTTTTTTTTTTAATAACATCGAGTTATGTAACTATGTATCGTATCTATTTCTTTAAGCATTTCGTTTTCTTGAAACACACAGGTCAGACGCTGCTAGTGAAATCTTTGTTCACTGTTTGCCCTGTTCTTAAACTTCTCTACATCTTGTTGTGTTACTGTTTTTTTCATCTAAAGGTGCTGTTAAAGTCAACTCTACTACATAAAATATAGCGCAGAACATTTTTAAAAAAACGGAGTATGATAACAGTCCTGGAACTTTTAAGCATGCCACAGCTTTTAATAGCAGTGATTAGACTTCTATTTTGTGAAAAGGTTCTATTTGCATCTGTCTGTTAATATATATTTGGATACATGCAGTATAAACTCTCTACGGTCAGATATTGAATGTTATCCTGGGGATCAATTCAGTTTTCTAAAGCTGGACAATTAGTGCCACTTGAGATGCCCTAAGGCATCTTGCTTAACCTTTTAGATACCCTAGAATGGCAAAGCTCTCCAGTAGGTACCACATATCTGTCATATAAACCAGATAAGTTCCATGTAGATGTCTAATATAACCTGCAGCACTTCAGATGGCTTTTGGGAGCAATGTTTAAGCAACTGAATTGAGCTCCCAATGTGTCACATAACATGCAAGCTAAAATACTTACGTACTGGGATTCATGCTACAGTATCTTTCATATATTTTTCATGATGTATTACTTCCTGATGATTCCTTTAACCATAATGCAGGAAAAAAAAATTGTTCTGGCTAGTCTTACCACTATTAAAAAATACCTCCAAATCTTGCAAGATATAGACATTACAGATGGTTTAAAGGACCTGAATAACTCTCCTTCCTGGCTTCTACAAATGTTATCCAACTATTCCTTACTATAAAGTGAGGTTTATCTTTTTTATTTGCCCTCAGGGACGGGGCCTAGGAGATGACTTCACCACAAATATGAAAGTAAAAGTAAGCTAGTTAAAAAGTACTCCCAGATTTTCAAATGGATTGCTTTATAATTTTATTGACAACTGTGCAAAACTCAGTGATTTGGCTGAGTTTAAATTTAGATTTTGGGTTCTTAAAATATAAAGCTAGCAAACCTAGGGGAATGCAAATAAAAAACAAACAGCAGGCACAAAACCCCTGAAAACTGAATTTCATGCAGTGCTAGTTGTAATATTCTGCTGAACACAAGGCCTGAAGATTTACAATAGAACAATATGAAAGTAGCAATGTATAACACAGCTACACACTCTGAGGAGATGACATAAATTAGTCTGAGAATGAAAGATAAAATTTAATCTTTGAAATGGGACAAGGACAAGACTTAAGCGAGGCAAAGTGTTTTACAGAAAGTAGCAGGAAGATAATTGGCGAGAAGGAAATAAAAGGATCTAAAGGTAAAACAGTTGAATATACTGAGCTGACATCCCATGAGAAAAGATCACAGAGATCAGGGAAAAACATATATGTGCAATAATAATGAGAAATACTTTGAGAAATCCAGGAGTAAGTGTTGTTAAAACTGAGAAAATTAACTCCTAAAGGGAAATAAGAATGGTTTTCCTCACAAGAGCTGAAAAATAAAGAAAACTACTTCTACCTGGAACACTCTGCAACAAAGAGAAAAGCTGCAGTTTGGTTTAATTTTTAGTTTTTGATACCCTATACTATTCTAAGGAATCTGTCTGAAGGAAGTACTCAAGAGACTAACAAAACCTAGTTGCCTTGAGAAAAAGTATTTAATTAAAGGTCACATACACTTCTGGAAACTTGCACAAGAGGGAGATTTAGAGTGATTGGGACAGAAGCTACAGAAACTCAATGGTTCAAACAAATGACACAACACAGACCCACTTATTTGGATCTGGTCTGCACTTGAAGAGGAAATCGGAGTCTGATTCCACAGTAGTCAAAAAGGCAAATGAAATAAAGCATTACAGAGATCAAGTGTAACAGTTCTACACCAACATTTGAGGCACAGGTAGACCATTAAATCAACCTACCAGCCTTTCACCGTGGTGTTCTACATGCTTCTTTGCATCTTTTTTTCCAGATACGCTCTTCTTACTCCTTTGTATGCTTTGTTTCCAATCTAACCTATCATTTGACTTCTTTCAGTTTTTTATCATCTGTTTCTGTTTTTCCTACTTCTCATATATTCTTTCCTAAGAACAGGAAAGAAGAGTAAGATATATTCTGTCCTAAGATAACTCTATAGGGTAATTTTCCTCTGAAGTGTACCTTTCCATTGCCTATAGAAACCTAGATGACTAGCACAGACAAAACAGCAAGCATTCAAGTTATCTTAACCAGCTTTAGACATTTATACTGACTTTACAAACAGTCATTTAAAATCCATGTAAAATGAATGACTAGCAAGAAACAGGGACTTTGGAAACAGGCCATGTCTTCCTGATATAGATATCAAAAGTAGGTCAGAAAAATGCCTAACTGAAGCATCTATTTCTTTCTGTTGACTATGAAGTTAAGAAACACGTATCCCACCCATCGCTTCTAGACAGCCAAAGTTAAGTGAGATGAATTTGACTGTGGAGCTATAGCATCTCTGTGTGGTTACATGACATCGTAGACGAGGAGGGACCTACAGTGCAGGGCTTGGGGAGCAGAGCTGGGACATCGCAGCAGGGAGCAATGATGGGAGCCCGCGTCCGCCCTGCTGGCCCTCACGCACTGCGGTCACGGTATAGGCAAGCACGGATTAAGCTACGGTGGGACAGTCGCATGCTCCCCACCATTTTGTAGGCAAAAGGGAACACGTACGTACTCATGTATGTGGCCCTAAGGATTTATCGCTAGTCCAGTTCGAGTCTTAAAACTCCAATACTGTTGAAATTGTCCACAAACTTTCTCATATCAACCCACTTTCTCAGTTGTGGTCACCCTGACGGTCTCTCTCTGGGCCCTAAGCCCAGCAGCTTCCCATCGCCCTCAGGGGCCTCGGCCGGTCACCACAACGCAGGAGCGCCCACCGCGCTGCCGGGAGGAGTGGGCCCAGGCCTGGGCCCCCCCCATCCCGCCACACAAAGGGCCATTGTTCCCTCAACACTGGGGTGGGGGGGAGGGATGTGGAGGGCCGCTGCCCCCCGCCAGCAGTGCTCCAGGAGCGAGCGAGCGAGGAGCAGCTCCCACCAGGCGGGCGGGCGAGAGTCAGGTGAGCGTGGGGGAACCGGCCTCGACCGGCTCCGACCGGTTCCGACCAGCTGCAGCCGTAGCCCTGGCCCCAGCTTCAGACCAGCGCAGGGAGGCTTAGTCCAGGCGGGTGCAGAACAGAGCTCTCTTTCCTCTACACGTGGTCGCCTGGGCTGGATTTTGCTTTCAGTGCTTAAACAAATGGTCAGTCAGTGCAAGGAAGAAATGTATACCAGAATCTTCATCTGGTATGTCATGTTTTTCTAAGGCATATGTGTAAATCCATGCACACATATCTATACATGTATGTCGCATAAGGTCATTCAGACAATGATACAGATAGCTGAATCGGGAGCAAATTGTACAGTGTTTTGTGGGCAGGGCAGGGGACTTGGATCTGGCATTAGTGAGTTCCTTTTTTTACACACCTTCAGTGTAATGTAATGTGACCGATCCAGATTTGTGTAGCACATGTCAAATAATAAATTAAATGTTTCTGCATCTATTAAAATGACAGGGATGCTAATCCAAGGATAATGAGGTCTTGATCTTATTATTCCTTCCCAGCTAAAACTCCTATTGCATTCAACAGAAAATTTACCATAGTAAAAGAAGGATCAGGCCTTCAATTTTTACAGATATTCATATTTTTACCTGTTAATGAAATAGCTACAGGAGGGCAGGGAGAAGCAAAAAACAAAGTGAAAAAAAAAAAGATAAAGCAGTTTTAGAGGCATAATTCTTTGTTCTTATGAACTTAATTAGTTAGTCTAATCACATTTTTTTACTGCACAATTTATTCATTTTAAGTAATCCTGTCATTAAGTAGAAGAAAACAAATCATTTATTTGACTTAATTACATTTTCTGGATGGGAAGTGAAATGTGTTGGTCATCTGGTCAGTTAGCCATGTTCCGTTTCATAAAAACAGCCATCTACTCTAAAGTTACAGTAGTCTTTGAGAAATAGGTCACAAGGGACCATGTGCCTCAGTTTTAGTAGGACATCTTTAGTAGGACAGCTTGTATTTGGTGTCCTCATGTCCCAAGAAACTTCTGTTAGACTGCTGCAAGGTCCTAGTTTTCATCCACCAAAATATATAGAGGCATGAAGTTTCCTTTTTCCCCCCTTTTTTCTTTTTTTCTTAACAGGATTTTTTTCAGTATCGTTATGTAGCAAGTATGAGTATCTCATAATTGAAACATGTCAAAACATGGCAGGTGACAACCTGTGATTTAAATATAATGCTTTTATGAGGCACTCAGACCATTGCAAAATCCTTCATCTGAACCCTCCATGGTAAACTATGGAGGAATAAAAGATTATGGGATGGATATTCGCTGACCTTGCTTTTCTCTGCCTGACACTGACTAGCGCAATCACGAGAAACAGCAGATGAAGGACCCATAACAGTGCTCTGTGCTCTATGCTTTTCGTAGTTCTACCTCAGAAGAAGGTTGCAGGATTTTCTTTGTTTCATTTTGTGATTATTTTTCATTTGGGCAGAATTGATCAAAGCAAAATGTAGAACATTTATTTTTTTTTTTACCTCAAGATATTTTCAGAGCATGTTATTTTTTGTTACTTTGAAAAAAACGGGCATTTAATAGTAAGTATAATTTATATTTCACAGAATAAGCCCCATGTCCTGGACAATGCAAGCTTCTATATGTTAGTGATGCAGGGGAACCCCATTCACAGAGCTCTTCTGTTAATTTAAGCTGGTCAGCTTGGCAGGGTTGAGACCTGCTAACTTAGAGTAAGTTAGGATAGAAAGATAAAAGCAAATCAGAGCATAGTTATAGCATATTAGGGAATTATTGAGGTATTGCAATTACCATGTAAATAAAAGTAATGAAACTTTGGGATGATAAGAATGGGATGATGCTAACTTTAAGCTAAGATAAAATTATACTCAGAGTATAGATTGCGGTTATGACTACGGTGGGAAATAATGGGGTCCAGTCTACAAATGATTACTTGGTCCTTACAATACAATGTCACCCAAGAGATCTAGCGATGTATTTAATAAAGTATCTGATACATTAACTGATCTTTTATTGCTTATTGAGTATCAAACTGATGATCATTTTCATGGAATTCTAGCCAAGTGAATGTTTCAAGGAGAAAAACAGCTTTTTACCCTATTTATGGCAACCAAGAAGAAACTTTTTTTTTAAAGTTTCACAGAAACAGCTCACCTCTATTTAGGCATCTGCGATGAAAATGTATCTGAGCTAACTGGGTCCTTATAGTCAATGGACAGATGGACACTTTATGACACAATTAATGATATTTTCAAATGTCTTCTTCAGATGAGATGAATCATATCTTATAACTTCTTATTTCTGTACATTCCTCTGTAAAAAATACTTAGGGTGACTAACTTACAGTGAGGTTTCTAGTCTCTAGTTATTTACTTTCATATTGCTCCCCCCTCCTGAGTCACTGTAAGTATACACAAACTCAGAGCCTGCTGGATAGCAAACTACAATGAAAGAGAGAAGATCTTTAGAAGATCTTTTTTTTTTTTTTTTTTTTTTTTTAAATGGTGGACAGGACACTTAGGAGATTATAATACTGTTTCTTAACAGCAAAAATCTCACACTACTGCAAGAACTCTTAGATAAGAGGAGTCTTTGCTAAAGCTGTAGAAGGCAAGAGCATAACTGAGATAATTCTAAAGAGACCTTACCCAGTAGCCATTATACAATGCTGAAATCAATTTACTTTGGTAGAAAGACAGCTTCAGAACAGCACTAGACCAGTTCTCCAGTGTTGAGACAATAGTTTTCATAGGTACGCTGGAGGAACTTGGAGCACATCTCTTCCATGGAATTATGCAAAGTCTTTAAAAGATATGGAAAATCCAAGGGCAAATTGGATACCATCAAACAGGATTTCAGAGCTCTGGGATAGTGGTCAAGGGTCTGGGAGCCCAGGTTGTTTTCTCCTCAATCCTGCCTGTGAGGAAGAAGGACAGGAGGAGGACTAGATGGGTTTTCCAAGTTAACAACTGGCTGCACCGCTGGTGTTGGCAACAGGGCTTTGGTTTCTATGACCATGGGACCCTGTTTGAAGATCAACAGCTGATGGAGAGAGATGGGATCCACCTCACCAAGCGGGGCACACGTGTCTTTGGCCAGCCTGGAAAGGAGGGCTTTAAACTAGGAAAGATGGGGAAAAGGGAGTGGTGTAGTGGCAGGGGAGTCAGTAAAACACTGCTCAAGTCAGGATGCCTCCAGTGGGTGCATGCAACCAGGGGAGACAGCATGGAACATGGCTATGGAGAATCCTCTTGCACCTCTCCTGCAAAGCTCGATTGCCTCTCTGAAATGCCTGTACACCAGTGCACGCAGCATGGGGAATAAGCAGGAAGAGTTAGAGATCTGTGTGCGGTCGCAGGGCCATGATCTCATTGCAGTTGCAGAGACATGGTGGGATAGCTCACATGACTGGGATGCTGTCATGGATGGCTATGTGCTTTTTAGGAAAGACAGGCCAGGAAGGCGAGTTGGTGGAGTTGCTCTTTATGTGAGGGAGCAACTAGAATGTATGAAGCTCTGCCTCGGGGTGGATGAAGAGCAAGTGGAGAGCCTATGGGTAAGCATCAAAGGGCAGGGTAACATGGGTGACACTGTTGTGGAGTTTTACTACAGGCCACCTGATCAGGAAGAGGAAGCTGATGAGGCCTTCTATAGACAGCTGGAAGTAGCCTCACGCTCACAGGCCCGGGTTCTTCTGGGGGATTTCAACCACTCTGACATCTGCTGGGAAGACAGCACAGCTAGGCACAAACAGTCGAGGAGGTTCCTGCAGAGCATGGAGGATAACTTTTTGACCCAGGTGGTGGAGAAGCCAACAAGGAGAGGTGTGCTGCTAGAGCTTGTACTAACAAACAAAGAAGGTCTAGTTGGAGACGTGAAGGTTGGGGGCAGCCTTGGCTGCAGTGACCATGAGTTGGTGGCCATTCTCTATATGTGATTAAGAAGTGACATCTGAGGTACCAGGCAATTGCTGAAATGCCATATGTATTCTTATCCTTTAAGGTCATCTAAAATCTTCCATCATATTATCAGGCTAGCCAATGAAGTTTTAATAAGTACTTTTTCAGGAGTTCCCCTAATAATTTTAATATGTCTTAATCATGTTCCCTGTTGAAGTATTTAAACACTTTTTTTTGGTAAATTGCTTTCACCCTTAAAAAAGCTTTTTGATTAGGGAATCCCTAATTTCATTTTGGAATTTGGTACTTTTAAATGGTTTCTTTATTACTTATAAGCACTTCAAACTATAATGCTCAATGGTATCCTTTTCTTCTAATTGCCTTTCCTGAACGCCTTAAGGTAGTACATTCAACCCCTGTAAATGCACAGAGAATAAACTGAAAAACAGTAAGCTGAATTATAGGGGTTTGAGACAGTGCAGTGTGCTCTACATGACCCTTCTTGACCCAGGGAGTTGGACTAGATGATGTCCCTTCCAACTTCGACCATTCTGTGATTCTGTGACAGTCTGAGATGTCTCTTCTAACCCTCTGTATACTGCTGCCATCCACTTATAATATGCCACTGGCTAGCACACCAAGCATATAATTCTGTAGAGCAATGAGTTCAACAAAGTGAGTAAGCATTATCCTTTATTTACTCCCTGCTTTCCTTGAAAGGCTGAAAAATCCACATTTGGCCAAAATTATACAGCATGAAAATTCTTCTTATGCACATATTATAACAAAATTATTCTTACATAGACTGTGTTCAGAAATATTCAGAGCTTTTATCTCTAATGTCTTTTTTGAAGAAGTAGCCTTTTTGTTCATTTATCCAAAGACATATTAGAAATGCAGGACACAGGGCTGGAAAAAGACTCGTACGCTATTGAGCTCCCATATGTAATGCTACAATGAAAAGATCATGTAATTAAATGCATAGGTATGTATTTATGATAACAATAACAATAAGCCAACCATAGTATATAATATAGGAAATTAGATTGAGTCCTGTGTGGTTTATTTCAAAACGTGTCCTGAAAGTTTTTATCTAATAAAAGAGGGAACTTGGAACCAACTAGCTCAGGCACTACAATAAATTTGCTTATCTTTTAAGATTATAAGGTAGTCATACAAGTTTTACTCGACTTGACATTAGAGGATGTCACTTGCAAGGTTTTTACAAATTTTCTATCTGGAAAACATTATTAAGGACACATTTTGATAGAAGAGGAATTTATTATCATTTATTGCATTTAAACTAGAGGACTGGTAATCTCAGGGGGCTAAATTCTGTATTGTGTCTATGGAGTTTGTCACAACTGACAGGTAAAAGGCAAGAAGTAGAGTTCCACTCTCCCTCTTTTTGAGAAGGAGCTTAGGTAAGCAGAGACTGAGGGGCAGGAACAGAAAGAGTGTAAAACAAGCAGAATTCAATGCATCAGAAGTCTTCCTGTCTAAGGCTGGAGCAACTGGACCACCCTTACCTTACGGTGTAGAAGTGATTTGCAGGTATCTCCCAAGTAATTTTGATACCTTGATTTTTCTAGCCAAGAGAGTGGTCTAATTTTTTTTCTTTTGTTATACTGTTAATGGGAAGGAAGTTTTGTCCTTGTGTCACTGTCACTGAAGAGAGCTGGGATGTAAATTATATGTGATAACGGACATGAGTTAACCGGTTCGTTAACTCATTGGTCAAGGATATTTGGAAACAGGGCAGCAGCCTCAAGAGACAATTTGCCACCAGGAGCTCCTGTAGAATTCCAATTTGCTGGAATAATGCTGTAGCATTACCTTTATCAGTCTCCAACATCTGCTGTACTTTCAACTTTACACATAGAATACAAGATGTATAGATTCCAAATAACTGCTAAAGGCTGTTGCATAAATTAATAAAGAAAAAATAACAGCAGTATAGGGAAAAAAATTTAAGCTTAAGAACAGACCTTTGGCTGCAAGCTACGACACATTATTTTCACTTAGAATAACATCTTAAGTCCTAGACACATATATTGTAGCTTGTAAGGAAAAACGGACTTTTATGGCATTTTAGGGGTATTATTTTAGATAAAAGCGTCTAGACAAAGAGATTTTATTTTCTAACTTAAATATCATTAAAGAATATGCCAAGTGAAAAAAGATATGTCATGGATGAGATTATTCTACAGTACAATTATACTTTTACTTTTCATTTGCTGAATGCCTTAAACATAAAACTTTCACAGAAGATGAGATGGAGGTGCTTGCAATTTTATACTCACACTCACTTTGCTTTTTGTCGGATTTGTTTTTTTTCTTTGGTAACTATGAAGTACATTGTTAAAAAGTGCAGTGAGTTAATTAATTGAATTCTGAAATACACATCGTAATAAGAACATTCGAATAATTGAAAGGAAAGGCCTTTTCCCAGTTTAATTAGGAAGGCTTTTTGCTTAGGATGAACTTTGGGTAGTTATTTCCACATCAGAATTTTCTCCAATTAGAAGAAAGAATTAGGTGACTTCTAAACATTCTTGTTTCTGGATTTAATCTCTAGAAATGTAGACATACTGCACAGAAATGGAATGGAAACTCCTACAAAGATTTCAAGAAAGAAGTTAAGATTCTGATCAAGTTTCAGCATGTGATTACCTTAAACTAATGGAATAATTACACTTACTTCTGGACAAATCATGTATGTTCCAAAGCTTGTGCAGGACTGGAGCTACTCCTTTTTTATTTTGTCTTTTGACATTCAGTCCATTTTGCAAGGTCCTAAATCTATATATTATGAATGCATAAATATAGATTTAATATATCATAGAATCTCAATGTTTGATTGTTATTTTTTACAGTAGAAACTGCCTACTTATGGATCTGGTTGCCCTCCTCTTTCCTGAAACTGACTTTTGTTTGAGGTTCTGTAAAAAAGAACTTTGCTAGAGATAATTATTTTTAGCAAAATCTTTGTTTTCTGTTATGGAAAGATAATTTTCTGGTAATTTATTCTGAGTAATAACAATGCATTAAATATAATTTCCTTCTTGGTCACTAATTCATCTAACCTGTCTCATAACTCTATATATAAACAAATCCGAATGTTGGAGAATAGTGAAAGTCAAAGTATAATAAACAAGAAAGTATTTTCTATTTGATATTTCTGTACAAACTATTTCCTTGTATTACAGACAATGAATCCTCCCTACTTAGTAAAATATGTTTTTTCAATTAAAGTGACTTACTCATTTAAATCTAAGGTGCATTTTAACTGTTATGGACTGTGGTCCTGGTCTAAAAAAGTACTTAGGAGCCTAAAATATCATTTAGATGCATCAGGAGACAAATATCTAGAGAATAATCCAAAAAAACCCAGCTGTATGTGGTATTTGCTATTGTCTGGGTTAAGCATCACAGTGCCCCAAGCATTAGTTGTTCTGAATCCTAGATGCCTACCTACATCAGCACTGTGAATTCAATTAGAGCTATCTGAATAAATTGTAGGCACTGCTGGCTGTTGCAGCATCAAATTCCTTAGTGGAGCTGGGCCTATTTGACTGACTTGGCCATAGATAAAACAGTAAGTTATTGTAAAAGAAACATATTCCCTGGTAAGGAATTGCAAAGGCCCTTTTGATTCCAGTGCCATGCTCTAGAGGGAACAACAACTTTCAGGTTCAAGCCAACTAGCAGTCTGATGCTAGACTCAAAATAATTCTGTGCAAGAGCAAAAAGAAACAAGTGACTTTCAGAATATGCAATTCTTAGCTTTTTCTAGACAGAAACTTCATTTTCACTTCATAGTATACTAGATAGGCATGCACTTTAATATGCACATATAAGCTGTAATGGTTACGTAAAATTACACATTACATAGGATTACAGGAGGGAACAAAGGATCCAAAGTGCTGTGGGTGTAAAGCAAAACCCATTTTCATGGAAACCATAGCACACACAGGCCTTATACTTGTGCCAAATGTAATCATTCTATTTTATTAACATTCTTTTTATACTAGCTGAATTTCAAAGATTTCTAAAATTACTTTTGCTTCTGGAGGTACAAAAGAATGACATAATTAAAATGAAGATTTACCTTTTGTAAATGATACTTCTATTTTAATAAACTAAGTAAATCTTTATTAGATCTCGCAAACATATGATATTACACAACTGCATTATATTCTTGCGTATGCACAAAAATATTTATTTCCATCCATATTTATTTATTTATTTATATTTTTATATATAAGCATAGATATATATATATATTCAAGAAGCCCTATAAGTATTTGAAAAGAAGCCTGGAGGCATATTGGGAATGTATCTCATTTTACATCCTGTCGTTGGAAATGTTAAGAAAACAAGTCAGATTTTAAGTAATTTCAGATATTACAACAATAGGACCATTTATTCAAAACAAATTTACTATTTTCATAATAAGGACTGGAATTAATTTCATTTAACTCTAGGACTCTAATGCTTACGTGATACTGAGGATTATTCCGGTTATTCAAATAACCAAGTATAGATATGTTCATTGTAGCTGATTGCACTAGTCTTCCTTTATAGTCAATGGAGAAAAATACTTGGGTGGAGGGGACAGGAGAGGCACTTAAGGTATGAATCACCTAACCTATTTACAATGTTTAACTTGGGTTAAAAGGAAGTGTAACTTAGAGGTGACCTGTTTCCCTCCATTGTGTGGAACATTGAAGACTGGAAGATCACCAGACTCAGACCTATGAAGTGAATGTGCTTAATTTTCAGTCTTCCTCTGAAAAGGCCAGGAGGGAAATAAATAGCGTATCACAGTATATAAGGAAGGGAAATTACAGTATCTACCATCCAAGTTGATATGCAAATGCAATACTGACAGAGTAAAATGTGTAAGTTCTACTATGCTGTTGCTAGAATACTGAAAATGTATAGGGTAAGTGAACTTGATGCTTGACATCGAAATCCTAAAGACAAAAGTCATCTTAGACATCTGGTAGAAGGAAGATAATCAATGGAATACATTCAGCGTTGCCAAGCTACCAACTTAATAGGAATGTTTAAGTAGGACATAAGAGTGACATTGGATGTGAGGCTTATATAAAATGCAACACCACACCTGTATTATTTTTTCAAAAACTCAGAAAATCATGCTAAAATATACTACTAACAGTTCCTGATAAAATATGGTCACACTGTAGTTAAATATTAGTACATCTCTAGGTACTTCAGATGGCATTCTAAAGTATATAATCTAATCCTGAATGACTCCCTTCAGAGGCAGTTAAAAGGAAAAAAAATGCAGTTCATCTTGCTTCTATTACATGTCTAATGTAGGAGGATTTGAATCACACTCTGTAAAATGCAAATACATTCTTTTGACTGCTAGGAAGAATGCATGTTTATTTTAGACTTACGTGCCACATTTTAGGCACTTGCTTCTATGCTTACAATAAATATATAAATAATCTATTAATTACTCATCCACCCGTGTGATCATCCAATTGATAAACATCTGGTAATAACATTACTGTTCACAGAACGGTTGAGGTTGGAAGTGACCTTTGGAGATCATCTAGTCCAACCCCCCTGCTCAAGCAGGGTCACCTAGAGCATATTGCACAGGATCATGTCCAGGCAGGTTTTGAATATCTCCCGCAAAGGAGATTCCACTACCTCTCTGGGCAACATGGTCCACTGCTCTGTCACCCTCACAGCAAAGAAGTTTTTCCTCACGTTCAGACGGAAATGCCTGTGGTTCAGTTTCTGCCCATTGCCTCTTTTCCTGTTGCTGGGCACCGTGGAGAAGAGCCTGGCCCCATCGTCTTGACACCCTCCCTTCACATACTTGTACACATTGATCAGATCCCCTCTCAGTCTTCTCTTCTCCAGGCTGAACAGGCCCAGCTCTTGCAGTCTTTCTTCTTAGGAGAGGTGCTCCAGTCCCCTAATCATCTTGGTAGCCCTCCGCTGGACTCTCTCCAGGAGTGCCATGTCTCTCTTGTACTGGGGAGCCCAGAACTGGACACAGGACTCCAGGTGAGGCCTCAGCAGGGCTGAGGAGAGGGGCAGGATCACCTCCCTCCACCTGCTGGCAACACTCTTCCTCATGCACCCTGGGATACCATTGGCCCTCCTGGCCACAACGGCGCATTGCTGGCTCATGCTTAACTTGTTGTCCACTGGGACCCCCAGGTCCTTCTCGGCAGAGTTGCTTTCCAGCAGGTCAACCCCAGGCTATACTGCTGCATGGGGTTATTCCTCCGCAGGTGCAGGACCTTGCACTTGCCTTCAGGAACTTCAGGAGGTTCCTCTCCACCCACCTCTCCAGCCTGTCCAGGTCCCTCTGAAGGGCAGCACAGCCTTCTGGTGTGTTAGCCACTCCTCCCAGTTTAGGATCATCAGCAAACTTGCTGAGGGTGCACTCTGTCCCTTCAAACAGGTCATGGATGAATACATTGAACAAGACTGGACCCAGCACTGACCCCTGGGGGACACTGCTAGCTACAGGCCTCCAACCAGACTAGGCTCTGCCATCCAGCCAGTTCTCAAGCCACCTCGCTCTCCACTCATCCAACCCACACCTCCAGAGCTTACCTAGGAGGATGTGATGGGAGACAGTGTACAAAGCCTTGCTGAAGTCCAGCTAGACAATAGTGCTCTCCCTTCATCTACCCAGCCAGTCATTCCATCAGATTGGTCAAGCATGATTTCCCTGTGGTGAATCCATGCTGACTACTCCTGATCACCTTCTTGTCCTCCAGATGCTTAGAGATGGCCTCCAGGAGGAGCTGTTCCATCAGCTTTCCCGGGATGGAGGTGAGGCTGACAGGCCTGTAGTTTCCTGGCTCCTCCTTCTTGCCCTTTCTGAAGACTGGTGTGACATTGGCTTTCTTCCAGTCCTCAGGCACCTCTCCTGTTCTCCAGGACCTTTCCAAGATGATGGAGAGTGGCCTAGCGATAACATCTGCCAGCTCCCTCAGCACTCGTGGGTGCATCCCATCGGGGCCCATGGATTTATGGATGTCCAGTTTGGACAAAAGATCTCTAACCCGATCCTCCTCCACCAAGGGAGAGTCTTCCTTTCTCCAGACTTCCTCTCTTGTCCCCAGGGTCTGGAATTCCTCAGGACTGGCCTTAGCAGGGAAGACGGAAGCAAAGGCAGCATTCAATAACTCTGCCTTCTCTGTATCCTTCGTCACCAGGGCACCCGCCCCATTCAGCAGTGGGCCCACGTTTTCCCTCGTCTTCCTTTTGCTCTTGATGTATTTGAAGAAGCCCTTCTTGTTGTCCTTGACATCCCTTGCCAGATTTAATGCCAACTGGGCCTTAGCCTTCCTTGTGACACCCCTGCACGCTCTGACAACGTCCCTGTATTCCTCCCAAGTGGCCTGTCCCCTTTTCCACATTCTGTACACTTCCTTCTTCTGTCTGAGTTTTGCCAGGAGTTCCTTGCTCATCCATGCAAGTCTCCTGCCCTCTTTGCTCGACTTCTTGCTCAGAGGGATGCATCGATCTCGAGCCTGGGGGAGGTGATGCTTGAATATTAACCAGCTTTCTTGTACTCCTCTTCCTTCTAGGGCCCTACCCCATGAGATTCCCCTAAGGAGGTCCCTGAAGAGGCCAAAGTTAGCTCTCCTGAAGTTCAGGTTGAGATCTTACTTATTGCCCAGCTTCCTCCTCGTAGGATCCTGAACTCCAGCATCTCAAACGATACACTATTGGGTCTTAACCACTGCAAAAACAAGACACAAACATATTTGGAGGGTTTTTTTTTCGTTTTTGTTCTTGTTTTTTTTTTTTTTTTTTCACAGGGATGAAGTATGTACATGATTGGCAAAAATCTTATGTCTCCAGTAAAAGAGCTTTTAATATTACACTTCAATAAACTGTTCTCTGTACCTGTTTACTATTGTCCGGAAATTAGTGTTTCAAAAACAGAATATCACAATTCTCTGAATGCAGTTTTAGCATCAATTTATTTTAAGAAAAATAAATTGTGTCCTGATTTTCACTTTTATCATGTCTCACACATACTTGTTGGAAAGATACATATTTAAATTTATCATCATGGTACAAGTGGGCTATTACAGGTAAACTATTAACAAAGTAAAACATTAGCAGTAAATTACCAATAAATTACAATTCTGAAGAAAGATGACATTTGTCGGAAGCAGCCTCATTGCTTAGGAGTGTAATTGGATGAAAACCAATTTTGCAAGTTTTATTTTCCCATTTTGCACTGAAAAAAATGTTGATCTTCTCAAAATAATGCAGTTTATGAGAGAAGGAGCTTGTATTCCTTTGGTTGTGACATTGGTATGGAACATCTAGAGTGAAGTGCCAGTGCTGGATGAAACAGCAATGCAAAAAAGATTTAATTAGTACATAAATAAATCAGGAATGTAACTACCAGGAAAAAAAAAAAATTAACACAGAAAAATCTCTGAATCTAGGGAACGATAAAAAGATTGTAGCTCTACCTGCATTCCTTCCCCATTCACCTTCTAGATAATGTTTGGGCTCCAAATTTTGGGCTGTGAAAATAAGAACTGTGTACCCTACGCAAAGCAGTACTGTCACAGAGATTCCCTCAGTCCTGCTGAGGTACTACAATCTGGTACAGAAGAGGGCCTTCAACAAACAGGAGAACAGGTCCTGGCAAGCTTAGCTCTTTCTTGGCTAACTGGCTCAAACAGTGTTACATACTCTGTCAGTGTGATATAAGGCTGTTGTAGATTTTAGGTTATTTTATGTCTATTGTTAACTTATTTTGGATATGATTGAGCCTGTTTGTATACCATCATACTGTATGGACTGGTGTAGGCATATACTAAGTTAAAAGGTGAAAATATAGTTAACCCTAGGGATCAGAATACACATGATTCCCATATTACACCCATGTGGTAGAGGAAGTAAAAGAAAACCTGTACAGATACTAATAAATTAAAGACTGCCAAGGAGTTCCTAGGCACTGGAACATGACCATTTATCTGATTATATTGCTAGAAGGATGAAGAACATATTTTCCTTATGCCAGCTAGCATTTTTCCAAGCATCCTTCTGGGAACATTCAGGATTTAGCACAGGCTTGAGACCGTTCTTCACAGGAACATTGCCATGTGGCTCTGTTGTACGGCAGAGGAAGAGGGTTTGAAATTTGACCTCAGAGCAAGCAAGTGGCAAGAATTCATTATTATTGATGAAAATTAAGGGATTACTTTGAAAAAAAAATAGCAGAGGCAATTATTTTCCCTACGCTTAGGATTGTGTTAGGGGCTGTTTAGGTGAGTCATTTTTTTCTAGATGAGTATGGCTATGAGTGAAACACTGCCTCTAGCAAGTTTTGCTCATACTGCTACTGCTGCCTCACTACCCGGTTCAGTTGAGCTGACTGCTACTTCTCCTCCTCTGTTTGCCTCAGATGAAGCAAACAATCTTAAACCTACAAATTCCTATCCTGAAATCAGTTGTTGTGGTTTTATCATTATTCTCCTGGCCTTTGGTAGTTGAAGGGAGAGCAAGGAGGAACACACAAGCGAAGCAACAAGATCACAGGAGCTCTCCATGCTAGCTCGGAGCCCTATAGGGACAATGCGGTGCAAAAGAAGGGCAAGCTTCCCACTACTTATGACAGTTTGAACTTCTCTTATGTGCAAGGTTTGTATGCTTCCTCTCAATTCAATTTCAGTGGAAAGGAGAATTCATAAAGCCAGTGTAATTAACAGTAAAAATCACATTAAATACCTACACTTGCAATGCTAGAGTGGTCCTGGCCATGTGTATTATCTGGTTTGTTAGTACATGATTGCTCTCCCACTTACAATACTCTGTCTCCAGGGTGACAGTGTGTGTGCATATGCTTGTGGGTGTATTACATTTTCCTTGCATCTAGTGTGATGAAAGCAAACAATCTGCAAAGACAAACGCTTCCTTATTTTTTCGTATGTGTGGAGAGAGTGAATTGGAACATCATGTTCTCTTGCTCAAATCTATGTAAATGGAAGTTAAATGTTTTCAGAATAGCTAAGAAATAAAAAAGAGAAGGAACAAGAAGCAGAAACCACTTCTTTGGCTCTATTTTGAGTCAGGCTTGGCATTCCAAGAAAATGCTGGGGCAGCTGCTACAGGAAACGAGGCAGAAACAGTTAAAGTATTGTGTAAAAGAAGAAAATGACTGCTACTGAAAAAATGCAAAGCCGTAGCAATTGCTGATATACATGGAAATGTGCCTGGCAGTAACTGCAGAGTCAGGGACAGAATGCAGATGGCTAAACAGCAGTGACAGAGGCATCTTCTAACACTGTGCTCTCTAGGGCAAAATACATTTTTGAGATTCAGGCCTTGTACCTATATTGTCCATGATGTTCATGTTCTGAAATTGCCACTGAGGCTTGAATTAAAGAGCAATGCTGCTATTTATGATCAAATTTATATAAAATATGTAAATAACAGACCAAATAATAATATAGCTAATATATAAATAGATATAAAATACTTATGTAGTTTATAACTGTAAAATGAATAAATGTGTATATGTGTGCACGCACATATATATGTTTACACATACATAATTTTGGAAATAGTGAATTTTAAAACATAAGTCTCATTTCACAAATCTGGCTTTAATGTATGTATATATTATGATGAAACAGTATTATGCAAACCATAGGATAATCCCAGACAGAACGTATGAAGTTTCAGTAACTGGTTAATCACTGATTGTATGCTACTTGGGAAGATCAGGTCCTAAAGAATATAATCTAAAACTGGTGAAAGTTACTCACTTCAATAAACAGTATTAATGCAATAAAAATGACCTTAAGTTTGACAGTGGGTGTCATGGAAAGTTTTCAAATCAGTGAGCTTCCTCTGACCAAAGACCTGTCTTCAGCCTTCAGGTCACCTACACCTGAGCTGGTTACCTCAGGTTCAGTTTATAGTCTATCTATGGAGAGTAGTCACTGCTAGAATAGCTGACCCTACAAGTGCCTGCTCCTTTCTATTAGCTATACAAGAGAGCTGAAGGTGACAAGTTCAGACATAGTAGTCTACAAGTTGCATAGCTGAATCTCAACTAAAATGCCTCAGAGTCATTTTTAACTAAAGAAAACTTGTGTGTCCCACTTTCAGATGTGTGTTCTCACTGGAGGACATGTTGCTAGTAGGTAGCTAGTACACACTGGTGATAAAGATGACTATTACTTACAATATTCTGGAAGAAGGTTGAAATCATGCAACTTAGTGCTTTGATGCGAAGTTTACAATTCCAGTGGGGATAAGTCCTAAATAACTCAACAAGGTATGTGAAATTCTTTCGAACACAAAGACAGATTAGTTAATTAATTAATTGTCAGACAGATCCCAATTCATGTAAATTAACGTATCAATTGAAGATCATTTATTAAGACAGGAGGGAAGGAAGGTCTTCACCACAGTATTATATTAAGAAAATTAGGCACAATGCAAGCTGTACCATGTTGTCTAGCTGAACAGTGTAACATGGAGCAAAACGTAAGACTAAAAATTGTAAGAATCCACATTTCTAGCACTACAGAAGAAGAATAACATACTAACAAGATCCATAAAGGAGTATAGGGTCCAATGGGGGACTTAGGTTGAAATTAAGCATCTAAAATTCATGAAAATCTTCATTCAACTTTCATCTCTTTTGAAAGACTCAGCAGACACTTACGAAGGTACTTCATTTTTACCTATTCAAGTTCTGTGAGGATTGAAGGGTGGTATTCAATCACTTGACTTTAGCTGTGTGAAAGCTGAACTTATAGATTAAGTTAAAGAGTTTCATTCCATAGCCAGTAAAACCAGACAGGTACCTTCAGAGCATGATTCATTCCATCCTAAAATGAGATTGAATGTTAGACAGCAAGCACTACTGGGCTACACATGGAAGTCCTTTTTTACTGTGTGTCTGTGGTAGGCCAGAGCACCATTGCCCAGCTGGATATATTCAAAGCCTACTCGTGTATGATCTCCTTCATGTGAACAAGTTATTTGTTGTAAGAATGAAAACAACATTGTGTCTCATAGTGAAACATAAACCAAGATTTTCGGAAGAACACTTTTTATTGAGTCTATCCATGTATACATTCGCACACCCACACACTTAAACATAACCACTCACAGTTCAGCCATTCCTTCCTAGTTATTCAGTTGCAGCAATAATTTGGAGGCCAATCCCTATTATATGACTGGTAGTGGAAGTTGTACCAGCATATCAGTTCCTTCTAGGTGTTAGGAAAGCTCCCTTATAATCTTTTGATTTTGTTCACATTTCATACAGTTCTGAAGCCTTTATTCCCTCAGGCCAGCAACTACCACTCCCTTTAAATATAATCTGAGTTGCAGGCTTCTGGACGTTTGTTTGCACCTGTTTATTTCTCTTTTCACCCTGTCTGTAGATTCAGCACCCCTTCAGCTTATCAGTTAGAGGTAGGCTTGAGAAACACCAGTCCTTTGGTTCTGCACCTTATAAGTCAGCCAGTCCCTGGACAGCCATCACATGCCTTTATAGCTCAGCGTTGTCTCAGTGTGCACTTAGCACTTTTCTGTTCTTCAGCTTTTTTGTCTGGTAACTGTTTCTCATACCTAGGTACATTCATTCCATAAGCTTTTTTTCCCCCTGCCTCCAGTGGTACCTTGCATTATATGGCATAGGTAAACTTATTCCCTAATTCCCTATCACATGTCCAAAAGAAAGGCATCACCTGGCACATTATTGAGTCTACCCTCATCATATGACTGCATATAAATGTATCCGCTAAGTGTGTCACTCACTGCAAATTCAGCCATTTGTAGTTCAGGCAGGGTATCTGCCTTACCATTTAAAAGAGGAGGCAGAGAGACACTCAGGGAATGCAGAGCACTTCTGATAATTTCTGTATGTGGTGTAGCTGCATGTGGAAAGGAGCGTGTTCACAAAAATTGTCCAACTGTTCTATCCCTAAAATATCCCATACTGCAAAGACATATTGGGTGAATTTTGGATTTGGATATTCATAAGGATATAAAGTACTGAACTCTTATCATTTACTTCTTCTGTTGAGGAAAGGAATAAATGAGAGAGATTGTCTTAAGAGTGGAGAAATTCAGAGTTCCACTTGAGTTTTCATAGGGCAGACCAGAATCACTGGCATAGGATAGTCTGCAAACAGAAGTTTTTCACGACGAGAACTTGTGTCCAGTTATGTATAGAGGGATTGATGAGAAGGAAGAGGCAAAAATAACTTGACCTTAGACAACAACACTGCTTCCTCAGTTTTCTATAATCTTTTCAAATGTTCTTCCTACAGTATTTCCATTATTTTCTCCTCTGTCAGAGTGATTGTAAGAAAATTCTGACATACTGAGCTGTACCTCTGTGCTTTTCCACCTCCCTATTTTGCATTTTTAGTTTTATATTTTTATTTTCTTAACATTATATTAGCATACAAACATTTCATGTTTGTATATATACATATATACAAGCCCAAACACTGACATAGTATAAAAGTATATGAATATGTAGTAATATGCGTGGAGGGTGCATAAATATCTAGTCATGTATATACGCACATATGAGTAAAGAGAAACTCTGAAGTCTATTTCTAACATTGACTTGTTCTTACTTTATTTCATGTAGACATTCATCTGAGCTAGTGCCTATCTTTAGGTATGCGAGTAATGTTAAAGGATACCTTTAGAAAACTGCAGCCAAGATCCACAAAAGCATTTGCATTTTCAGCTGTTAATTAGGTACTCAAATGTTCAATGAAAACTATGAGTTTGTTAGTTAGGAACTTAAACTAGGAATCTGGATGTCTTTTTGGATCTTAATAAGTATGATGCAAATTATTTGCTTAAATACATTGCTCAGTCTGAACCTTAGTTACATTACACAGGCAACACAATAACAAAATTTAAATAAATGCATACCACTAATTACATGGATTAGTTTGGTTTTGGTTTATTTTTATTTGCTTATTTGCCTGCTTGTTTTTATTATAGTTCTTTGCTTGTTTATTTTTCTTGGGGTGCTATGGAGAAGTACGGTGTAAGTGTTGTGTAGTAGCTAATCTCTAAGAAATACACATTACTTAAGGATTATGATTAGACGATACAAAAAATGCTTTCTAATGTAGACTTAAGAGATCTGAAATTGTAATTCAGGTCACAATTATTGTATAGCTATTTCATCTACCTAGCAGAGCTATTAGCCATTAGGCTTTCCAAATTGTGTACTTAAATACTCATTCCTTGGACCATATTATGTTAAAATGCCATGCATGGGAAGGCTTACGTAAACATTGGTTAAACTGTATCAGCAGTGTACCTCAGTAGATTGCCAGGTTGTGCCCCAAAATGTTATGATACTGCAATTGCTCGTGGTTACGAGAGGGGTGTTAGACCACACTCAGCACAACTGTCAACTAACAGAAGTTGCGGTCAGCAGTTTCAACAGTTGAACAATCATTTTGTATGAAATGGAATTATAAAGTATTCTAAATATTGCAAATAAGTAAAGCAGTAGCTGCATTGTTTAATTTATTTTAGTGGGCAGTGTAATGGTAAATATATATTTCATTTTTTAATTAGTTACAAATAAAAAAGATTTTTAGCTTTCATATAACATTTAAGTGAATGAGTTATGGGGTTTATATTGGTAAAGCACTGTTGGGGTATCAAGGAAAAAGGACTGAATTTGTTGATATGTCTGAACCTATGAACTCTGAGAACAAAAGCATATATACATATACAATGATCAAAAATAAAAAAATCTTTTGCATTGTATTAGGTAACTACATATCTAAATTTGGAGATTTTTTTTTAAAAGAAGTATATATTGTATACCCATGCAAGTTTTAATGCAAGCATAACAAAAACAAAAGAAATCAATATATTCTATTAAATGCATCCATTAGCAAGTAAAATAAGATAATGGTGAAATGTAAACATGTAAAGTATCACAGTGCCAGCCATATTAACATACTATAATGAAAATCATTTCTAGATTATTCTTTGGGAAAAAAGATCGCTAAAATTCTGGTTTAAATATGAAAAATAAAAGAGTCTGGGTTGGTAGTCTCAGCTGAAATATATTCTCCTGCTCTTTGCCCTGTGGCTAGCTACACTGAGCTGTTTGACCTAAGCCAAAGTTCTGAATGAAACAGAAATTTATTGACTACAGCGGGCTTTAAAGCAAAACTCTAACCAAATATAGGGCAACCAAATATCACTCGTCAGACACCATTTCTGTATTTTGTCATTAAGTGGTAGATTTCAGCTAAATTGTTTCAGTATTCATTGCCAGCTTGGGATTTTGACATCTACCTACTCTTTAATATATCCTCTATCCTTACCATGTAGATTTAAACAGGTGAAGATCTAAATGCTAATCACTCAAAATTTCCCCTTACTCAAGGTTCAAATACAACTGCTAAAAAGCCTGAGAAAATAATATGCCATCTAGATGACATTTTACTTCTCTATCTTTTGTTAAAATCGTTGCTATAAGAATTGTGAACAGATGCGAGTTTGGGAGAGATGGACTGCATGTAACTTCTGGCACCGTCATAAGATCAACGCTGAAGCATCTGGAGAACGGCCAAATCAAACAATGGTCCACAACTGAATATTACTTGGTATATGCAGTTCTCTAAACAAAGTGCACTTACTGAGAAAGGTGGATATGCCATGATATATGTAAATGTTACTATGATTCGAACCAGAATGGATGTGAAGACTGATGTACTTCATAGATCAAATCATTCTTTTGCTAAGGTTGCTAAAAAATGCCCTCTGAACACATCTGTTTTGAACAAATTATCTGTTTTCTTTAGAAATGCAGGACTATATGGGCTATAAGCTGCTAAGTGTCTGAAATAGGAAAATGGTGAGACTGAACCTAAGAAAAAAGGTGGGTTTGCACAGATATTTAGTGTTATTTGAGATAGCTAAGTTACTTGAAAGATTACAGAGCACCGGAGGTGTATGTTTAGTTAATTGAATCAAGCCATGGCAACTATCTTGAGTACCTTTTCATTCACTATAATGTCAGTGAATATAATGTTAGGCATTTGGCATTAGGCATTTGGCTCATGTGGACACCTTTGTGTGAGTAAATAGTAATCAGAAATCTAATCAGCTTTTTTAGTAACCCTGTTATGATCAATCACAAATTAAAACTGTTCTTGGCAAACCAAGTGAAACTCATGGACACAGACAGTGCAAAAGGCTAAGTATTTTTTCTTATGCATGGTTTTGAAGAGCTATTTCAATTTTACACTCACTGGAACAAGCTAGGTAACTTTCAGACAAGATTTACCCTACAGATTGGCATTCATTCAACCTCTGTTCTTTATTTCTCTTCCAGCTCAGCAGCAGTCATTAAAAGCCTTTTTATTGATAGCCTCTCTAGACATGACCATCTAATGCAAGTGTTTACTACACTAGAACCCCAGATATATGTCTCAGTTGAATATAAGCAAGGAGGAGATTAAGAGAAATCATATCAGACCCTTATTACCATGGCTAACTGCAACATCAGTCTTTATGTTAGTTTTGAAGCATAGTGAAGTGTCTTGGAAAATAATGCCCCCAGCTCAGTGACTTGACTGAGTTTTGACTGCCAGGACATGTCTTAGGAAGGTACTCCAGCTTGTCATCTGCAGCTGGCTCATATACATAGGACTCAGCCCCTGAACAGCATATGTATGCAAACTAGCCCCTCTTATGACCTCTACCGTATTTGGCAGGGCATTCATCACGTGAATGCCTGTGGTTCTGTCTGTTCCAGATGTATGCAATGACTTCTGCTGTGTACAAATTCACCCTAACGAATATAATTTTTCTCAGGTTGTTAGAGAAATTCATTGTAAATTTGTTATGTTGGTTGTTGTTTCTTTAATAGACGGTATTAGGCTGTTACACAGTTCATGTTGCATATGGGATTAGCAAAAATCTGCAATGTCTCCTGTAGCTTCTTGAAGCTCTTGGCTTGTTAGGTCTCTGTAATTGCTTTCTCAAGCTTGACGTTAGTGTCAAGGTACAGACTTTCTGAGACGCAATGATCTGTGATGCCACAAACTGTATGACCCTGTGTCATCTTATCCTGAAGTCTGCAAATGAAGGTGTCAAGCTTTGCTAAAATTTAAAGTACGTGACAAAAATTTTCACTTATTCACTCTGTGTAGATCAGTCATATATGTAAAGAAATGAAAGAAGAAATTAAAGGTATTAAGAAATATCAGAAGGAGATACAATAAAAAAAAGAACTTACCAAGGGCAGCCATATATGATTTTTTTCATTTGAGACTTTTGGATGAAGAATAACTTGATGCTTTCAGCCTGTGACTCCATCGGATGTATAAAAGAGTGAATTTGCTATTCTTTTGGTTTGCCTCTGGCTTTGCTAAAACATTCAGTTCTCAGATGTGTCATTATCAGTCTTGAAAGTAAATTGTCTTGGAACTGATATGTCTGTTAAACAGAAGTTTGTGGCCATTGTTTTCTGCAGAGCTTTCTTCACAAATCATGTTAAACTTGTACTGATGCTTTTTGGGGTTTCCATGATCCCATTTTGTTACAAAATTTACAATAATTGTATTATTAAAATAGCAGCTAAGTTCAGAGCTCAGATCTGCAGTATCTTTTTATTCATTTTGAGCAAACCAGCCCTATTAAGACGAGCACTTACTGAAAAAATGAAAGAAAACATTCCAACTCCTTAACAACCCTTATATTTACACTCTAATAACAGTAGGTATAAACTGCATTACTTCACAAGCCCCACTTTATGATGTTGTGCAACTTCATTTCCTTTCTCATCATTGATGAGAGCAGGAGTATTGACTAAGGAAGCTAATCAAGAGCTAATTTTCTAATAACGATTTTAACACACAATAAAGAATTGTAAAGTTAGAAAATGTATAATCATTTCTTCTCTCCACTTATCAAAAATAAAGAATATACACTCACATTATGATGATGAGGACCACGCAATGCAGTCTTGTTAGAGTCCAGTACTCTCTGACCAGGTTCTTTTAGATATTCCACACATACAGAGAGTGCGTTGTTTAATATAAAAGTTTATTTTTGAAGATATTTGATGTTACACAGGATTTTTGATTTAGCAGAGTGAATCAGTAATATACTGAAATCACAATTCAAGTGTACACTTACACATTGCAATCACAATGTGATTGCCAATGTGATTGCCTTTACCAATCTCTGTAATATGCTCACCGTCATGACGCTGCGCATCCTCATTCGCCAGAAAGGAATAGGTGGGTTGAAGCCAGCTCAAGTCCATTGCTCTCTTTGAAATTCCTTTGTTAGTTGTTGAGGTTTATACTGTCTATTAGACTAACCCACGTGTATGCTTCCCCCATGCTGTTCTGGCTAATCTCAAGGAGACGTTCACATTCTTTTGAACAGCTCAAGAAGAAACATTTTCACCAGGTCCAACTAATGGATATGGCTGCTTATCTAAAACAAAGTTTACCCTCTGTCCCCCTTTGTGTTGAGATAAAGTCAGTTCTCTGTGTGCAACAGCAAGGATTAACGATTCTCATCCTACACTGTTCCTGAGCTTAATGGGACACCTTGCCCTCTGAGCCTTCTCCCATTGTAGGGGTTATTGGTCAGTCACAAGTCTGTCCAGCAATGTATTTGTCTTAATACTTCCTCAAGAGACTGGCAGTCATGCAGAAGCAGAGTAGGGAAGGTAAGCAAGCATCTCATCTTCATAGGAAAGCACATTCCAAGTAGCTAAGACTGGAGAAAGAGGGCAACTCCAGGTTGTCATCTTGACTCTTCATGTGGTTGCAACCATCTACAGATTTCATCATATTAAAGTCTCACAGAAACAAAGAGTGGCTGCAGAAATGGGCTGGAGGTGGGAGATATTTGGGGGCATAGGAGATCAGGAGCTAGAGTTCTGTGAAGCTGAAATAAAGTAGGTGATTGGAAGTGTTGGAGAAGAAAACATGAAATTGTAACCCTTTTTCTCTCTGTAATCCGTGCAGTACACTCCCCCCATCCTGGCATCGGGGTTTGGCTGCCTGTGTCTCAGGGCTCCATGGCCCCATTACAGTACAGCCCCGCTGTGCAGCCTGGGTTCGGACTGCTGAGCAGGAGCAGTGAGAAAGTCTGTGCAAAGATGAGAAAATCAAAGTTATGGGCAGCAACGGGACTGGTGAGAAGGGATTGCTTGTAGCTCAGGGATTCACGAGAGAAAACAGGAGCAGGGAGAGGTACATACCCAGAAATTTAGGATAAAAGCCGGGGAGGCCAGGCAGGTGGGTGGGTCTTGTCGGGGACCACCAGGGCTGGGCCAGGCCTTTGGTGTCGGCAGTGTCAATGGAGGCAGGGGCAGACAGTGGCTGGGCAACACCGAGCACCAACTGCAGGGAGCAGTGGGGGCGACCGCGTCCCCTACTGACTGATGCCTGCCCAGCAAAGGCTCTGAGGGTGCCCCATCAGGGCGGAGAGCATGCCGGTGTTCAGCTGAATGGCTTACCAAGTCCTAGATACCTTTTATGTCTGGTAGCCAATTAGTAATTGATTTGTACTTATAAGTTGTGTATATCCTGTATATTCTATTTACAGAGTCTCTGTGGCTGGCTAAAGATGTCTGAACAAACTGATCCAAAAGAGAGCATAACAAAAGGAAGAAGATGAAGCATACTGTTTTTTGTTTGATTTGTGACGTACCAGTTACTATGGAAGCTGATATACAAAAAGCTTCAGTAGCAAATGAGGTGAACTGGAGGATCTTCTTTAGGAACTAAAATCATTTTCAAAAGGTTATAGCTTGTTTACTTGACACTTTTCCATAGCTATAATGAAACACGCTTGGACTGGTTTCCAGAGACTCCTAAAACAAAGATTTCTCAAAATTTCTGGTCTCTTTGGTAGTACTGGTGACAACTGTGAGAGACTTCAAGGAAAATGGAAGTGAAGAATGAAAGCCTCTGCTCTGTCTTCCCAGGAGGGAAATGAGAAGGACTTCTGGAATTAATGTGTCTTAGGTAAAGCTTAATAAAGTCCATTTGAATTTGAGTCATTTGACTCATAATCAATTTGGAATTAACTTGAAGAAGGAGAGAGCTTGATACAACGTCAGTTGTTTAACAGCCCTCAGTCAGTTGATACCTAAAAATCAACAATCCCCTTCTGCAGGCTGAAAGTAGAGATTGCCCTTCTGTTCATGAACACAAAAGGAATGATACATCAGTGGATATTTGTGGACTAAATCCCAGTCTAGACAAATGTGGGTTTCCTGTATGTGCTTGTTCTACATCCTCTGACCCTGTGTGGATGTGTCTCGTATCTCATGGCATCTCAAGTAACAATAAATGCCTATTTTCAGGCAGCTGAATTGATCCATAGTTTCCTGCAGTATTGTTGTTTAAGGTCATACTACATACAGTGGAACACCAATTGGTAGGGTGAGATTCAGCTGTGTAAATATAAGCATCCATTGTCATTTCAGAGAACCTAAACTATCTAAAACATCCATTCAGAGATAATAGACAAGACATAGTGCTTATGTTAGACATATATGCTTTTGGGACAGAAAGTCAAGGGCAAATGACATTCCTTAGGGCATCTCAAATGATGCTAGATATCTGTGGTAAGGCAACTGAATCCAATAAAATCAATGGAGTCTAGAGAGCTACTGATTTCATCCTAAGGAGGAGGTAAGGATATGTGGAAAGTAAGGTTATCTAAAACACAGTGATTTGAAAGGAATATTCAGCATAAAAGACAAAGACAAGAAAAGGGTTAAACACAAATAAAAAAGCCTTAATGAGCAGGAGATAACACACCATGCAAACATCAGGGCTCTCCGCTCACTGACTGAAGGGCCACTCAGAGATCCACTCGAGCATAGCCTTGGAGAGGCTTGGTGGAGGAGTGCGTGAGAGTTTGATCTGCTTTGAGACTGAGTAGCCAGTGAGCAAGAACAGGATCAGGACATTTGTATTGTTTGTGTTTATGTGAGCACTCTTCGCGTTTATGTGGTGCCCTTAAACTGGGTACTGCTCTCTCTCTCATCTGTGTTCCCCTGCTGGTGGTCAGCTCTTTTTGTACAAAATGTGTGTATCCGTTAGGAATTCATGCTCGGTCTCACTGAAGGCTGTACCTGAGGAAGGGGGATAGCAGCCACCTCACATCGAGCAGAAAGAGAAGGAGGAATCACCTGATTCTTACAGTCCACCAAATACAGCTCTGATGGACTAGGAAGGAGAATTCCCTGGGGTCACAAAGTGTAATAGATTTGGCCTGCCTTAACAGAAGTTACTTACATGTGGTCAGCTGTATAACTCTCCAGTTTCCAATGACCATATTGACTCAGTTTCCAATGTGATAATGTCATGTAAACAGTCTCCATGTAAACATTTTCATCAAGTTTCATCAAGTTACCTTAATCTGTGAGATAAATTATACCCATTAGTTAGCATCACCTAAATCCAGCTACAACCATTGTATCTCTGTTGTAGAACAGGCCCACTAAGAGGTCATAGTTCTTTGGGAATCCGTGTGTAATGGAATTTATTGCAACTCTCTTCTTGACCACATACTGCAGTTTCCTTCCAAAATGTGACATTCCGCATGTGACCAGAATACAGAGCTCTGAGCACTGTTGAAAGGGCAGAAAACATCTCTGACACCTAGATTTATATCACATTGGACATGTGGTCCAGAATACTGTATTTGAAAGCAACTAGTACAAAGTGTTTTAGTAGCGCCATGGTGAAAGGCTATGTAAATAATAACATTTTGAGAAAGCTGGTTCTTAGCTGCAATTGATAATTTATTTATTGCAAAGTATAAGGATTTTACTTCTTTATAATATTTTTATTCTATATATGCTACATGCTCCATATACTACACTGCCATGTTAAGAATTTTGCTAGACATGTAAAAAATCCATTTTTCAAATGAATAAATTATTTTAAGTCGATTCATTTTTGAAATTACATTTTAGTTCATTACCTAGAGTCCTATAGGCTTCATTAAACTAGAAAGGTAGAGGTGAGTGAATTCAGGGAATTATAAAAGAAACTGTTTAAGGAAATTTTATGAAGTATATTCTGAAATGGGAGTTGTGCGTATCTGTGAAATTTGAGTATGTTTCAAAACATTAAGCAATATGTTAGAGATTACTATGTCAAAATTTAAAAATTCAGTTGTTTGACCTCATTTGAGTATAATACAAGAAGTATTTTTGCTGCTGAGAACAAGAAATGGTTCACAGAAGATGTTTTACTGTATGATTTAAAATTATTCCTACTGACTTTTAGAGTTACAAATGTCACTGTGACCTGTTGTAACTACAAAAAAGGAATCCAGTTACTCTATTATCTTTGAGATATTTCTTAAAAACAATAGCAACAAGAACAGTTAAACATCAGATGAAATAATTAATGCAATACAAAGATTTAACAATAAAGTTTCAGTGTAACATAAATATATTATACCTTTCTTTTAACATTTTATATTTGTCTTCTGATTTTTCAGTATATACAAGACGACTATTTGCCACTATTTTGCTTCTTTTAGCTCTCGGTGGCTAAATGTTATTATTCGATCTGCATCGACAAGTTCAAAAATATTTGAAGTCAGATAGATTTGTGAGTCTTGATATGTTTTTCAAATAGACTTACATCATGCACTCACAAATTACTGAACGACAAATTTTGTAGAAGTAAAAGCCTTGGAAACTGTATCTTGAATACAAATTACACAGTCGGGAAAACCAAACCACATCCTTGAAATTACAAGAGGATTTGCAAGTACAAAATGGAGGTGAGTCCATTTCTAATGAAAAAATAATCACAAATCTGTTTCAGAGAGTCATAATATATCAAAATAAGTCACCAAAGGAAAGCAGCTTGTAACAGATATTGTAATGAATACTTCTGTTTCCCCACTGGTAAGTTAAAGTGTAATATGCCTCTGTTTCAGAAATTAGAAAATGTCTTTTAATTAACCCTTGTTATTATAACTAGAATAAGATTAAAGATGAAATTTTCTTAATATTAATTATATACCAGGAAATAATGATAACAGAATGAGAAGATCACACACCCAACACACTTCAGAGAAGAGTAATACTGTTCTGTCAGTCTGTCACCTCCAGGAGGAAGAGTTACGGATCTGTGGCTATCATGACTAAAGAAGCTGTATTAATTAATCACCCAGATGAGATTGATACGTAGAGAAAAGAACAAGCTTGCCACTAAAAAGCCTTACTCTGATTTTCTGTGAAAACATGTATAGGTCATACTGCAACTCAAGATTAAGCATTTTCAAATACCTTCGCTTACCTATGGGTATCTCATTCAGGTCAGAATTGTCCATTAATTCAATTGCCTACATGTAGCTATTTAGCTACCATTTTAATACCTTCACTTACCTATGGCTATCTCATTCAGGTCAGAATTGTCCATTAATTCAATTGCCTACATGTAGCTATTTAGGTACCATTTTAAGCTCCATGATAACAAACGAAATAATGACACTTGCCTAGGCCTTGATACAGTTGTGGTTTTGCTACATCATTCTTAAATCTTGCTTCCCTTTCCTTCACTTACCAAGAGATGGTCCATAAATTGTACCCAGTAGGAACTACTGCATAACATAAAAATTCACTGAATAATTCAGTAGCAGCTTGATGGTTACAGTTAGGAAATTCTGATGTTGTTTCTCTCATACACACACACATACAATAAGGAAAAAAAAAACACATGGACAAGCTATTTAAAAAACAAGGACAAGCTTAAAATTTTATAGCTTCATTTCTTAGTCTCCATTGTAAAAGCTTGTTCCTTGTGATCTTCAGTTAGGCTGCAGAGGATTGACTAAATCATGTAACACAACGTATCTCTCATCAAGATTCAGGCCAGGTAGGAGGGTCTCACTGATGACTGAAATCTATTGTCTCTCACCTTGCTGATGCCTATTACTTTCCACATTTTTTTTCTCCCTCTGAATAGTTTTCTTAGTAATGGCGGATAATGTAATTTTGGCTGATGTTGACAGAACAGGTTACAAACATCCACCTTTTGCACATTACCCGCTCACCCCAAGAAAATCCCTTTATTTCTGCCTCAGAAAATGCTTCAATACCTTGAAATTTGATGCCCCTAAGCATTCTTGATCATTATTGTGACTGTTGCTTCCATACTGATCAGCAACAGTCCAGGTCCTGGCTGGACCTTAGGTTATGGCTGAAAAGTCCATCAAAAATTGGCAAGATAAAATTTAGATCAGATATTATTTCAATAATGATAACAATAATAATAAAAATATTCTATAGGGGAATTGTCCTTCCCAGTAACATGATTTTTTTTTTTCTCACAAGGGTGAGAGATACTTCTCATGAGTATCAGGCCTTGAAATCACAAAACAGAGAAAATAATGTGTTATATAAATGTTTGGTCACTTCAGTATGACATTGCCTTCAAACATATTTGTATTTTTCACTGAGAAAGACTCAGAGAATTAATATAAATTTATAATATGTTCAGTGACTTTGATCAGAAAATTCAAACTGCTTTTACATTTTATCAAAATACATTTTACTTTAAATGGAACCTTTAAAATTTTCTGAAACTAGCAAAGTTTTGGTCTAAAACTACACAAGAGCTATAATATGTCCAATGAGTTATGGTGAGACAGGTGAGATAGGTGAGACAGTGATGTTTCAGGACAGCTGCAGGATCTTACTTGGTGACTCTTAGAAGAATATGCATTAAGTTCTCCAAAAAAATCAAGAACTTTAGCCAGGAGGAATATGTCAGTAGATTTTATTCAGAAAAGGTGGTACAGAAAAAATTATATAGGCATTATTTTGATTTTCAAAATAATTACCATATTAGCATTTTCTAAGTTATTGTTTCTGAATATTTTTTTTTTCTTTTTCCCTTTCCAGTCAATAACATTTTGATCAATTTATATAACAGAGGAGTTATTTTGATTTAGAGAAGACTTATCAAAGCTTATATTACAAAAGCAGTGACTATAATCATAATTTGTCCTAACAGAGCATTTTTCAAGAGTACAAGGTCATAGAAGATCATAGATTCCACTGTCTGGCTAAGCTACAGAGAAATATGCAACAGGCTTATCTCGTTGCATTAGGCATTTTGGATAAAATTCCATCTGACATATGGTCCCAGCAATTCCCAGCTGGTGTATGGTCCATTGCACAGTCTACAGCAGCCCCTGGTGGGTTAGCACTGGGCAGTGAATCAAGGAGCTGCTTCTGGCTTTCCAACAGGCATGCAGCCCTGCTGAAACTCAGCTCATCAAAAGCCGTAGGAATAAGGCTAGAGAATTTGAGCGGTAATGAGGAAGAAAAAATTGTTGTGTGAAAAGGCACAAAAAATTCATGCTATCTAGCTGGAAGATTGACCTGTCCTTTACATCAGAAAAGTCAACCCATAAGTATTAAGGGTAGCAATGAAGAGTTATAAAGTGCTTTATTTAGTGACATAAGCACTGACCACATTTTTTACCAGAGCTTTCTCACTTAGCACCTCAGCAAAGTGAATGAATTGCCAGGGGAGGGGACACCCAAACAGCTGCACTGATTGGGTAAAAACTATATTCTACCGGCACAACTAAAACTGACAACATTATTTTAATTAAATGACAAATATTGTTCTATTTAACTGAAGCATTGGAGTGAAGAGGCATAAAGACCCGGGAGAAAAATCCTGTTTGCTGAAGCTCACAATAAAGCCTTAAGCATATGCCTTCCTGCAAGGGGAAAAAGTGATATATGCCATATAATAAGTAAACACATCCATGCCATATAATCGCATTGAGTATTAACTCGAGATTAAGCCCTCTGTTTCCAAAATCTGCTCACAGGTATGAATGTTTAGATGGAGAGTTCAGAGGGAATTGAACACATTATTGGTTAATTGATCTTAAAAGCAAGCGTAGACAAACTTCTATTGTATAGTTTTATGCTCCACCATATTGATTTCTATGTTTTTTTTACACTTCATTGGTAGCTATACTTTGGATTTTTTTATAGTTACAGATTATCTACATGATATGGAGGATTTAAAGGACCTCCTTCATAATTTTGTGAACAATTTTATGTAGACAAAGTGGGAAAAATAAAATCCCAAACGTAAAGTTGCAAATAGGTATGTTGATATAGTTCATGTCTCTTTCATCTTGAAGGAAAATATATCACTCTCTGAATAGATGCATGCGTTGAGATTCATACTTGATTCCTATATGACTTTGTGTGATGACAATACATCTCTCACACTTTAGTTTCATCAGAAAAGTAATAATAATAATAATAATAATGCTTCGTTTTTTACTAGCTACTTCAGATTTCAGTTTAGAAAAGGGAAGAACATTTTTCTTGTTTTCAGAATGATTAGAGTAGCAAAGGCAAAAACTAGAGATACTCTATTTGAAAGATCCTCCAACAGAAAATGGGTTACTGACAGATTTTTTTTTGTTTATTGGTTTGTTATTTTTAAGTCAAGTACGCAATATTCCTTTTAATACATGCCATTATTTATAGATTAGGGGCTATATTTTCCTTTTAGTTGCCCACAGCTCTAAAAATGTTATAAAGATGCAAAGAAAGACTGAATTTGACTTCAGTTACTGCTAAATAGGCCTAGTAATTCCCAGTCCAAATTCAGTGTCTGCAGTTCTGTGCTTTGCCTCCATGAAGTTCAGTACCTGTCTCCCTGCCAAGCTGTCTCCTCACTTTTGTTCATCCATCCACAAGCAAGGACTACTTCATCTATTCAAAAATACAAAATAAACACTTCCTTAGCAAATGGAAAAGTAGAACTTTGCAAGCTTTCTCCAAGGCGTGGAGCAAAAGTCCTTTATGATTTTAAAATCAGCATGTGGCTGATTAGCCCATCACATTTAAACATATGGAAGGAGACTAGAAAAACAAAGATTATCCCTGCTCTGGCCTCACAAACAGCTGAGTAAGACAGAACTACACCAGGAAAGCAGGCTTACTCACATCCCTGTGAGGAGGTGTTAATACCAAATATTTCAAGAGCTTTTCTCTTATTGTTTTTTTTTCCTCTCTCCAAGCAAATGTATATGCGATTTGACATATTTAAAAAGGACTCCAAAGGTCACTGAGCTCTTTTTTGCTGTTTTTCCCCATAGTAAACCCAGTTTTAACTCAATTGCACACAAAATCTCTACAATCTTCATTTCATTATTGAATATTACTGCTTGTAGCATGGTAAAGTTGCTATAGAAATGTAAACTTGTGAAATCCAACGCGCCACATGAAGGCTCCACAAGCAATCCGGCACTAATTCTCTGCCTCCACAGGAAATAAAAAAAAAAATACTCCTCTTCTCCTTATATTATCAGCCATTTCAAACACCTTGCTCTATCTGAAAATAGCTACTTCCATCAGACAGGCTTTGCAAGAGCCTGTAACTGGAGGCGCTGAGCAATTGGGCTGAGCATGGGTTGGGTCTGCAGCCTTTGTCGCTCGTGCTAGAGCTGCGCACACCTCGCACCATGACCGGGGGAAGCTGGGCTTCTCCAGGGAGGTCCTAGGATCACTCACATTGTCTTCACTCTTGGAAAAACAGAACTTTACATAACTTGGAAAATAACATCCAAGATGTTTGGAAATCACTAGAGTTGTGTTCTTGCTTTCAGTGTAGCTATGACTAGGAGAGGAGAGCCCAATGTATCACCCATTTACTTAACGTTAGAATGATATAGTACTTTTCTTGCCTTTTACTGCTTCAAAACAATGTATGTCACAGACAAAATTGTATAATTTTATCAAAATAAATTCTCTGGATAGTCTTATACGCTCACTTCTTTCTGATTGTCTTTTAAGTTATACTGGACATTTGGCTGGTATTCCCTTCATATACTAAGAAAATGGTCAGTCAAGTGTTTTATCCCGGCTTAACAGTGGAGAAAAATGAGGTAAACAGTTATCCCTCTTTATTTAAGAAACTTCACTAAAGTATAATAATAATAAATTCTCATAATAGCTCCAAAGTGATTATTAGTATCAAAATATCTGTCATCAGGAGTCACTGAAGTATAATTAGGGTCAACTAATTTTATAATATTGATATTTTACTTCTTATTTGAAATATTTTAGGCTACTGTGCCACATATAAATACTACATGATGAAGAAGCAATCATTATTTGGACAGGAAATTAATATCACATTATTAAGTAGTAGATTAGAAGACTTTATATAATATGCAATTTATTTTTTGCTAAGTTTCTTCTGATAGTGACTTGTGCAGTTGCAGTAAGAAATTCATTTTCTTCTTAGCCCAGCTTAACATGCAGTTTTTAGGGTTTCTGTTTATGTTGAGAGGTCTTGAAAAGCAATTGCTTTGCCTTGGATTTTTTGCATTGCATTTAGAGCCTGAACACTCCTTGAAAATAGCTTCACTGTGGATATATGTCACAGATTGCATTTCTAACCATTCACATTCTCACTGAATAAAATGATACTCTTCTGTATCGGAGGACTAGTTTGTAACTCTTTGGAGTATACTTAGATTTTTGATCATATAGTTTATTTTCTGGCACTTTAGCTGTGTCTGCCTATCTTTTCCAAAAAGTTCTCTTAATCCCTTTTCTCTAAGTCTGGTGCTTTTATACAGAATGAATCTCTTAAATCCAACTGCTGTTTTTTGACAGTTTCAAATTGCTTGTCAGGAGAAACTATTTTATTCCTAGGTTGTATCTCTGTCAAGCTGCATTTTATAAGATGATTCTGTCTCTCCATGATCCTCTTCAAAATAGTTAGGTTATTAGATGAAAAAGTACTCGCCTCTGTACTCCAGAGGTAATCATTTGCTTTCAGTTAAATGCTTGGCCCTTGAAATCTTTATGTAGAGTTCTGAAAAAATCCAATGTCTTAAAACCAGGCATAGCTATCAGAATTACTACTTTTCAAGTATTACACGTTTAGAGCAGCAGCAGATTGGAAACTTGTAGTTCCATTTTCACCCTTAAAAACAAACAAACAAACAAAAAAAAAACAACTAGTACTACTATCCTTCACTATTTTCTGATGCAATTCAGAAATATTTATCATATGCAAGTAAAGAGAGTTAGTGAAACTTAATTATCTATCTAAGTAAATAATACAGGCTGATATTCTCCGTCATATATCTTAATCTGAGGTTGTAGGTGATTTATTGGTATATAGGGAAGCAATCTGATGTTTCAGAATTGCTGCTTAACTCTAATTTCATTGAAATAAACTGAAATTTCAGTGGAAATAACAGTTAGGGGTAGGTCAGTAGTAGTAATTACTTCAATAATTTCATTAATTTGCTCAGGACTTTAAATAGCAGGGACTTAATGAAAAATAATGAACTACAAATTAATAAGCTGCATTTTTGCCCCAAAATATCCCCCTTGCATACAATTTTTTAAATCCATGTAAAGAATAATTGCTATCAGTGTTTATATAAAAAAGAATTGTATTTCTAGTTAAGGAGTTAGATTGTAGCCAATCAGGGCAGCCAGTCCACAAGGCAACAGATATTTGCAAATGCACTCTTTGTATTATTTCACCATTTAAAGTCCTGAACAAATTACTGAATGCTATTTTCACGCTTATCAATGTTTTTGGGGAATTTTTGGGTAAGATATTAAACTCTGATCATTTACAGTAATAATCTGTAAAAGACATCTTATGTTAGATGAGAGATGATAGTTTCCAGTGAAGGCACTTTTCAGATGTTTTGTATGTTTACCAAAATTTTACTGACACATAAGGCACCCTTACACTCTCCCAACAAAAGCAGTGTGCTGATTCTACTCTACTGTTCTAGGGTAAGATAAAACAGTTTAAAGGCTGTGCTAAATCACTTATCATATCAGTGCTCCCTTCTTCATTTGGTTGTGATCAGTTTTCTTGGGATGGTTCATCTATCTCCCTGGCTACTTCAAGAAAATGAAAGTGTGATAAGAATTCTATTTGCAAATAACCTCAAATACCTTCATTAACCAAGGGATATGCAGAACACAAGGAGCACTAGCTATGAACTTTCCTCACTGTTGTCAGTCATACTTTTGAGTACTAGCATATCTGTTGTTAAAGCATCTAAATGTCATAGGATACCTCCTCTGTTTCAGCTTTGGGTTTCTTTTGCTTTGATATAGTGACAACAAATTAACAGAAACAAGGAGAGGGTGAAAGAAGTCCACAGAAAATAATTCCCTAAACTTAAACCTCCTTTTCATTCGTGTGTTATCTGGCACTCCAACTCTGTCTACAAAAGCTCAACTAGCATTTCAGGCATGTAAAGGGAGTTACATAACAGGGACCGACCACATTTAAACCCTAATTACTACTTATGTTACTAAGGAGTAAAGTCTCTAAGTGCTCTGAGCTGAAGGTTAAGCAAAGTTACTAAAGATAGGAAAGATATTCTTTGTTTATGAGTTCATCCTGAAATTCTGCAGATCCTAATCAATCAAATATTGAAATTTTATTAATTTATATTTATCCAAATGAATTATCTATCTTTTTTCATTCTTAGGTAGTACTGCATGGAGTATTCCTACACTATTGCTATTGCTCAACCATTCTGTGATTCCGTGATTGCGTCATGTACTGCACTGCTGAAAATAACTTTTTGCAGAAGATGTGTATAACAAGTTTTCTTTTATTTCCCCCCCTAGAACTAATACACAATGCCTTCTACCTAACTTGTAATGAGGAAAACAAGTATGGCTATGCAGCTACAGCTTTACTGTTAAAAAAAATAAAAAATAAAAGAGCAGGGGACTGGTGCCCAACTTTAGTGGTTAGTGGTATGGATTGACTCATGTTAGGTACAGAAAAGCATAAGAACTGCATGGGTTTTCAGAACAGCATTTAACATTTCATCTAGCTTAGTGTTCTGACCCTTCCAAGCTCAACAATTCTGTGATTATGTGATTCTATAAAATTTCTTTTTTTTTTAAGTAATAAGTAGTGATTTCCTGATTTTCCTCACTTCCTTTGTCTTTGAAGATGTTTTATGCGATGATACTGTCTTTCTAGTATTTATCATTTGCAGTAACAATTTCACTTTTGCAAAATACTTCTTTTATAATGTGACCCCAAAAAATATTTTTATAGAGAAATTTTCCTTAAGCAAAACAATCTTTCTCTGGAGACTGGTTGACTGATTAATGAATTGATCCAAGTGATCCTCTTATTTCACTAATGCTCTTTCTGAACTTGATACCTGTTCATCTTTAGCTGAAATAGCAAACTTACCTGGTGTCATCAAACTTTCCAGCATCTCCTTGTATGATCTCTAGAAAGGGTCAATATATTAAAATTTGAAATTGTCACATATTTGAGGTTTATTCTTCCTAGTTTTTAAGTTAAAAGCTTACCAATAAAGTAGGAATGTGTAATTTCATCTCAACTATCGATTCAATATGTGACATCAGACTGCCAAAATTTCACCTTTCGTATGCCAACACTCCTCTCTCCAGTTTGTTACTGTCATAGGACTAAAGGAAGTTTTCACTGCAGTTTTGTGTAGTGATTATTTACTTGAAGCACTGAAGGCTGAATTCACAATACCATGTAAGTAGTTGACTCCCAGGACCTTATATCATCCCAGGCATTTGTGTGAGTTGTTCATTTTCAGTGAACTGCAGTGGGAACCTCCCTAGATTTAAAATAGCATTTGTTTCTTTTTCAGTTATTTTTCAACTGAGTTCAGTTATTTTTCAATCCCTCCGTCCGTTTCACCACATAGCTATTCAAATACATGTGCCAAGTTAAGCTGTACAGGCACCTAATAGCTTACACTGGTTTTAATTGATGCTTTAACAGTGATATTTCTCTCAGAGCTCTAAACCTATCATATATTATTTGCAGAGATAGATGCAAACAAATTCTACAGGAGCTGTGGTTTGAATGTGTACAATAAATACATACAATATTAGGCAGCATAAAAAGAATAATATCCTGGGGATCTTAGTTCAGCCTCCAATTTAGTGGATACGTTGACCCTCATCTAAGCACGCCTCGTTCTGTAACGTTCAGAGGTGCAGAGAGAACTTCAGGAAATAGTGTTATGAATATTTCTAAAGCAGCCAGACACAGAAGAGAAGAACGTCATAGAGAACTTGCAAGGAAACTTATGATTCTGTCTTACAGCATGACTTCAGCAGTTTGCAATATATAAGACACTGAGCCATGCACTGAACAGTAACAAGACCAAATGTTGCATAATAGATCATTCTGAATGAAAAAAAGAGTCCTACAGGAAAAGCTGCCTAAGCCTGTATCATAATGCATTACTATAAGAGGGACCAAAATGTAAGGTTACTCAAGCAGCTTTACTGCTTGTCCTCGAACTTATTTCTTTGTGTACAATAAATTGTTTCCAAGTGCAGTACTTCAGCACTGAGATACCTTCAGCATAGCTCTGCATTGACTTCAGTGGAAGATATGGGTGATCAGGCCACAGCTTTACTGAAAGTGCAAAATAAAACAAAATCAAATCTCCATGGCAAAGTAATGCCCTGTGAAACCCATAACACTGTAACTAATGATTATGAAAGGATTATTATAATTTAAATCATATTAACAATGTGTAATCTCTACAATTTAAAATATAATCTACTGCTTTAGGGCTGTAACTCAGTTGAACAGCTGTTGATATATTATTAAAATCAGACCTAATTACAAAATATCTAAATGTAAATTACTAGGGGTGCTGCTGTTGGTAGTGGTGTATTTTTTACTGTGAAGAGGAAAGACAAGCAACAGAAACCTACACTAGGAGCATGGTAGAGGATGAAACTATTATAGCTGCCATGTTTCTTTTTTGTGAATAATATCTTGCTTTCTAACTGATGTGAAAAATAGCCAGTAGATTAGATGAAAAAAAAATTTCAGATATACCTTTCCTTTCTAGGAAAGTCTATGTGAACTCAGTGTAGTTCAAATACTCCTATATATTCCTGTATGTATTCCAGTGATCACTGAGCTAGAAGACAAATGAAAATATACGTAGTTGCCTACTGTTGCTTCCAGGCTTTCGAAGGAGCGCATAGAAGCATTAGGGAGAAACATTATGACCATTTTTCTGTAAATAGTCAGCTACTCAAATATTTCCCAGAGTAAGGCCGATAAATATGAAATTTTGAGACTAATCCTAGGCTAGTAAGAAAATATCTTTGAGGTTTTTAACTCTTATTCTGTGTTCAGATTAAATTCACCTTTAAAGGAATTTGTTTAAGAGAGGATTCACTAGAAATACCATTGTCCAAAGCTAAAAGGCCTAACTTAAGAAGTTTTAAAAATATACACACTTGTTCTTTAAACAATTTTCACCCTCAAATACTGAATGTGTTTAAATTTTGTTACTTAATTATCCCTTTAAATATAATTTAATTGTAAACCATCTGATTATCGTAAGCATGTAATCAATGAGACGAGTCTTGTGTCACAGCTGATGTTCTTCTTGACTAAAATGGTTTTGATATGTTACAGAAAGTTAATTTTATAGAAATTGGTTATTAATGTTCAGAAGATAAAAATCCCTTCTTTCTTAAATATTGAGGTTATTTTTTCAAAGAGAAGAAGGAACTAAGACAAAATAGATTTGATAACTAACAGGCTGAGAACTAACTAAAGAAATACGACTACAAAGCTATGTGGCAAGGCTTTAAACAGTTTTTCTTAAGATTTTTATTTTTTTTTAGCTTAGAGACTTCTTCCCTCAATTTCAAATTATGGTTTATTAAGTGTTTCTTGCTGTGAGATTCACTACTTTTTTTCTTCAATTAATGACCTACCTTTTAATAAAAACAGCCTGATTCGGGATCTACTTGCTGTTGAGTGGTGGTTCACCACTGCTGTGAAGCAAAATTCAAGCTGTGCTTTCAGGAAGAAGAGAGAGATCTTTATTTTACTATTTTTGAAGAGGAGAAAGAAAAACTTATATATTTAAAACTATTTTAACTTTAAAACTTTTATAAAACTAATCTGTCTTCTACCTATTTGACAGTTCAGGAAATAACAGCAATTACTAAAAATGATGATAAATTTGGAAAATCTCTGTAAGAGTATGAAATCCTAGATAGTTTTTAAATGTCAGTGTCAATGCATAGCTTTCACATGGTGAATTCATCAAAAAAAAAAATAAATACCATTATTAGCATAATGGACATAATAGAAATTAATATTTAGGCTGATTTACTATTTTTTAGAAGAAATTTGATAGAGTAGCTAGTTATTTGCCATTTTTGTGTTGTATTCATGTTTGTGCACTACTGTTCAGACAGAGTAGTGATCTGCGGTTGTTTATCATCTGTCCTAGTGTTATCTTTAAGGAACTGCATTACTTGACCTTTTTCTCACTAGTTTGTGGTTTATGACCATGAATCCTCTACAGTCTTTGAAAATATTCTTGAAGAAAATAAACAAAGAGCTGGACCCAGCACTGCAGATGTGGTTCCCCAGGGCTGAGTAGAGGGGAAGGATCACCTCCCTCCACCTGCTGGCAATGCTCTGCCTGATGCAGGCCAGGATAACGTTGGCCCTCTTTGCTGCAACGGCGCGCTGCTGGCTCCAGGTCAACTTGTTGTCCACCGGGCCCCCCAGGACCTTCTCTGCAGAAGTGCTTTCCAGCAGGTCAGCCACCAGCCTGTCCTGGTGCATGGTGCTGTTTGTCCTCAGGTGTAGGACCTGGCACTTCCCTTTGTTGGAGTTCATGAGGTTTCTGCTGGCCCTTTTCTCCAGGCTGTCAAGGTCCCTCTGAGTGGCAGCACAGCCCTCTGTTGGAAGCACAGCCACTCCTCCCAATCTTGCATCACCTGTGAAGTTGCTGAGGAGGCATTCAGTCCCATCACTCAGGTCATTACTGAAGGCGTTGAACATTCTTATGCGTATACTCTATTTTTTGTTAGGTAAATGATATAAAAATCTCATAGAATAATTCCTATATATGAATGAAATGAGAACAGATATCCATATTCCCTGGCATGGTTCTCCTGTAGCTATTTGTCTATTAGATTTTAAAAGGCAGTAGTGTCCTATGATTTTAGTCTCTAACCCTAACACTGAGCTCCCAGGCTGACCAATGTCATAGCGTAAACCAGATTGCCTACTCTTTTACTTTCTCACTGGCTCTATTTGGACTGCTCCAAGATTAAGCTTGGGCAAGGTTGGAGGAATACTTTACTTTAGGATCTGATTTGAAAAAGCAGAAGGGAAAAGGCTGGACTGTTTGGATCCCTTCTCACTACACAGTTCTGAAGATTCTGTAACAGGCTTTGCCCTCTCAGCATCCTCCATCTCCTTATACCACAGAAAACATAATGCACTGGCGTGCAACACATAACATAGGCTTTATGCCCTAGAACATATTCCAGTTGGGAGCACCAAAAAGGAAATTAACAAAAAACACCTCAACAAAACAGCACACACCTTATCTCAGACAGTTTGAACCAAGCAGCAGGGGGGAAACAGTGGGGAAAACATAATGATAGGAATTTAATCTTAGGGTTATAGGATCCTATAGGACCCATGGAGTCCAGGAATGATCCAGGCTCAAAAATTATGTATGGGTGCCATCAGTCTGCCCTATAGGCAGTTATCTCTAATAAGGGTAAGATAAATGAGGATGGCAGGTATAGGCTAGTTCATGCCAGTTGCCCTCAAAGTCAAGGATCGTCATTACCCATCTGTTATTTAACTGCATAGACATTTTCAAAAGAGTCCTTCCTCCCAGTGAGTTATACTATTGTTTTGTATTTACACTATTTGATATGAGGAAGAAATGTTTGATGTCCGTGAGCAGCTAGCGTTTCTGTGTATGGAAAAGTAGCAGAGACTAGTACGAGCAAAGTTTTGCAAGTCTGAGATAATCAGCAGTGCTGTTTTTAGCAAAAGTAGTTTTTGTTGACTTTTTCCCTCTACAGAGACAGTTGACACTTTGCAGTTCACAGATAAAAGGATAAAAGAAACTCTGCCAATGGATAGGAAGATGAGGATCACAGAATCACAGAATCGTTTAGGTTGGAAGGGACCTCTGGAGATCATCTAGTCCAACCTCCCTGTTCAAGCAGGGTCACCTACAGCATATTGCCCAGGATCACATCCAGACGGGTTTTGAATATCTCCAGCGAAGGAGACTCCACTACCTCTCTGGGCAACCTGTTCCAATGCTCTGTCACCCTCACAGTGAAGAAGTTTTTTCTCAGGTTCAGGTGGAACTTCCTGTGGTTCAGTTTCTGCCCATTGCCTCTTGTCCTGTTGCTGGGCACCACGGAGAAGAGGCTGGCCTCATCCTCTTGACACTCCCCCTTCAGATACTTGTACACATTGATGAGATCCCCTCTCAGTCTTCTCTTCTCCAGGCTGAACAGGCCCAGCTCTTGCAGTCTTTCTTCTTAGGAGAGATGCTCCAGTCCTCTAATCATCTTGGTAGCCCTCCGCTGGACTCTCTCCAGGAGTGCCATGTCTCTCTTGTCCTGGGGAGCCCAGAACTGGACACAGTACTCCAGGTGAGGCCTAAGCAGGGCTGAGGAGAGGGGCAGGATCACCTCCCTCGACCTGCTGGCAACACTCTGCCTAATGCACCCCAGGAGACCATTTGCCTTCTTGGCCACAAGGGCACACTGCTGCCTCATGTTTAACTTGTTGTCCACCAGCACTCCCAGGTCCTTCTCGGCAGGGCTACTTTCCAACAGGTCAGTCCCCAGCCTGTCCTGGTGCATGGGATTATTCCTGCCTAGGTGCAGGACCTTGCACTTGCCTTTGTGGAACTTCAGGAGGTTCCTCTCCGCCCACCTCTCCAGCCTGTCCAGGTCCCTCTGAATGGCAGCACAGTCTTCTGGTGTGTTAGCCTCTCCCCCCAGTTTAGGATCATCAGCAAACTTGCTGAGGGTGCACTCTGTCCCTTCCTCCAGGTCATTGATGAATATATTGAACAAGACTGGGCCCAGGACTGACCCCTGGGGGACACCACTAGCCACAGGCCTCCAACTTGACTCTGCGCCATTCACCACAACCCTCTGAGCTCGGCCACCCAGCCAGTTCTCAAGTCACCTCGCCGTCCACTCATCTAGCCCACACTTCCTGAGCTTACCTCGGAGGATGTGATGGGAGACAGTGTCCAAAGCCTTGCTGAAGTCCAGCTAGACAACATCCACTGCTCTACCCTCATCTACCCAGCCAGTCATTCCATCATAGAAGGCTATCAGATTGGTCAAGCATGATTTCCCTGTGGTGAATCCATGCTGACTACTCCTGATCACCTTCTTGTCCTCCAGATGCTTAGAGATGGCCTCCAGGAGGAGCTGTTCCAGGGATGGAGGTGAGGCTGACAGGCCTGTACTTTCCTGGCTCCTCCTTCTTGCCCTTTTTGAAGACTGGCGTGGTATTGGCTTTCTTCCAGGCCTCAGGCACCTCTCCTGATCTCCAGGACCTTTCCAAGATGATGGAGAGTGGCCTAGCGATAACATCCGCCAGCTCCCTCAGCACTCGTGGGTGCATCCCATCAGGGCCCATGGATTTATGGATGTCAAGTTTGGACAAAAGATCTCTAACCCGATCCTCCTCCACCAAGGGAGAGTCTTCCTTTCTCCAGACTTCCTCTCTTGTCCCCAGGGTCTGGAATTCCTCAGGACTGGCCTTAGCAGGGAAGACGGAAGCAAAGGCAGCATTCAATAACTCTGCCTTCTCTGTATCCTTCGTCACCAGGGCACCCACCCCATTCAGCAGCGGGCCCACGTTTTCCCTAGTCTTCCTTTTGCTACTGAGGTATTTGAAGAAGCCCTTCTTGTTGTCCTTGACATCCCTTGCCAGATTTAATGCCAACTGGGCCTTAGCCTTCCTTGTGACATCCCTGCACGCTCTGACAACGTCCCTGTATTCCTCCCAAGTGGCCTGTCCCCTTTTCCACATTCTGTACACTTCCTTCTTCTGTCTGAGTTTTGCCAGGAGTTCCTTGCTCATCCAGGCAGGTCTCCTGCCCGCTTTGCTCGACTTCTTCCTCAGAGGGATGCACTGATCCTGAGCCTGGAGGAAGTGACGCTTGAATATTAACCAGCTTTCTTGGACCCCTCTTCCTTCTCGGGCCCTACCCCAGGAGATTCCCCTAAGGAGGTCCCTCAAGAGGCCAAAGTCAGCTCTCCTGAAGTCCAGCGTTGCAATCCTACTCATTGCCCTGCTCCCTCCTCGTAGGATCCTGAACTCCACCATCTCATGGTCACTGCAGCCAAGGCTGCCCCCAGCCTTCACCTCTCCAACTAGATCTTCTTTGTTCGTTAGTACAAGGTCTAGCATTGCACCTCTCCTTGTTGGCTTCTCCACCACCTGGGTCAAAAAGTTATCCTCCATGCTCTGCAGGAACCTCCTCGACTGTTTGTGCCTAGCTGTGCTGTCTTCCCAGCAGATGTCAGAGTGGTTGAAATCCCCCAGAAGAACCAGGGCCTGTGAGCGTGAGGCTACTTCCAGCTGTCTATAGAAGGCCTCATCAGCTTCCTCTTCCTGATCAGGTGGCCTGTAGTAAAACTCCACAACAGTGTCACCCATGTTACCCTGCCCTTTGATGCTTACCCATAGGCTCTCCACTTGCTCTTCATCCACCCCGAGGCAGAGCTTCATACATTCTAGTTGCTCCCTCACATAAAGAGCAACTCCACCAACTCGCCTTCCTGGCCTGTCTTTCCTAAAAAGCACATAGCCATCCATGACAGCATTCCAGTCATGTGAGCTATCCCACCATGTCTCTGCAACTGCAATGAGATCATGGCCCTGCGACCGCACACAGATCTCTAACTCTTCCTGCTTATTCCCCATGCTGCGTGCACTGGTGTACAGGCATTTCAGAGAGCCGATCACTGTATAGAAGCTGATGGCATCCAGTTTATAAAGATTTCATGGGCAATTATCTCATACTCAAAAGTCTTCTGAGAAACAATTATCATCAAGACCGGAAAAGCTGTTACTCAGGTGCTTCCACAAGGGATATACTCCTGGTAAGCAAGCAGAAAATAATTCATGGCTTGAAATGAATGAGCTTTCAAGCTGTTGTAAGACCATATGAAGTATCGCAGAAGGAAGGAAGCATTTCTTATGAATAATTCAGGAATTATGGAGTCACAGGATAAAACTTTTGGACATGGCATCAAGTAAAGTCTCTGATAGCTGCATTTTTTATTTTTATTCTTTTCAGAAATTGCAGGTGGAAGATTCTCAGCCATAACATCCACACAGGAAATCAAAAAGGCTTCTGAGGAATCCTACCTATCTGTTTATTGCATGATCAGTCAGCTTTTTTACTGTTTTAGAATGATGCTGAAAATGCCTCTGCGTGAGTGCTTCTGTGTTCTGCCACAGTTGCAGTATGCCATACTTCCCCAAGGTGCGTAGGTACACAGGGTACATTTATTTCCCTGCACTTTTATCTCGCTTGACTTTAGTAGCTTCATAGTGATATCCCCCCGAAGCATTTCTTTCATTTCCTTGTTACTGAGCCTTACTGAAACTGTAACAGGTGCATCTCATTAAGGCCACTCCACTTGAGGGATGATGATACAGAAACTCAGAACAGACTAAAGTTAGATTTACAGAGGGGAAAATAAATGCTAATCATTCTCTAAAGTTATCTTTCCAGTTGTGACCAAAAAAACACATTCTGCCTGCATGAAAAGCTTGCTGATAGACACCTCTAGCCCTTCTGCCAATAGAGGATATTTGAGATAATGGAAATCCTTTCCTTGCTGATTTGAGAATACCAGCGTCTTCCAAGAAGCACTGGGACAGCTCAGCGGATACAAACAGTCAAATATATTTCCAAGCCAAGTTTCAAGTTTCTTTGTTACAGTTCAGTGAAAACAGAGAAAGTGAGTACTTCAAAAGGCAGAAGGATTTCCATGATTTACTTGTGGCTGTAGCCAGTAATGGTATCTGTCCTAGTACCTGTGAAGTGGCAGGGAGGCTGGGCTTCCAAAGGAAAAATGCTGAGACATTCCTGTAATGTGAAGACTCCCCCACATGATGTGTTGGGCAACTTGTGAAAATGGTGCACAAGAATAGTTTCTGGATGTATTTGTGAATAGGTTGTTGCATATTATTTGTCAGTAATACTTTTTCACCTCTCTGGGGACTGTTTCATGTTGCAGCATGGAAGCTTCAGATAACCCTCTGCACCTTTCTTACTGCAAATATCTTTGGATACTCATTACCAAATGGAGACATCCTAACAACTGATATCACTGTGACTGTGAACAATTTTTTGAAAGTACCAAAAAATCACGACTGTCCTTTTTCAGATTTAGAGAGACTTTTTTTGGACATTTATATTTAATTTGTTATTCTTAAAGTAGAATTCTTAATAGCAGGATAACTTCTCTAATGATTTTCAGTAGAATAGCATTACATTTGCATAATATTTTCTTATAATTTTTCATATTTCTATTGTTGATTCAACCTTTACTTGTAATTCATTCACACAATATTCATCATAATTAATTATGGATATATGGGAAAAATATTCACTGTATTGCTTAGAAATTAAATGAAATGTGATATTCTAAGGGTTTTAAGACTGTAGATGAAATAGATACTTGTGGCAGTTACTGTAAATTTGTGCTGAAATGTCAATTTTTATTGACTATTTTGCTATTCCAAGCATTATTCATTAAGTATTTTCCATCTAAAACTAATAAAGTAAATATTAAAATTAATAAAACATTTACATCACATCACATATATGTACTAAGGTTTTATAAAAGCAGTACTGAAATGGTTGCATCTACAGAAATTGCCGAACTTAATCATTGAAGTGTTAGTTAATGAAGGACTGATTTGAATAGTATCATTCACATCTCTGTCAATCTTATTCTATTTTGATATGTATTTGTTTTTGTATTAAATGTCTTACATTCATATACAATAAACAGTGTCTTTGAACTACCACATGATCAAGAATTAAGACTGGAAAGAGATTGAAACTCCATGAAACCTTTTGGCACAAATACAGGTGCTATGATGAGAAAAGAAGTATACAGAAGTGACTGACGATTTTATTCTACAGCATCTCTAAGAAGGCCACAAATAACAGATTTTGAAATTGAAAATGAAATCCTTTAAATAGAAATACTAAAAAACAGCATGTTCCTCAGTACTTGATGAACCAAAGAGCTGAACTTCATGTGTGTCCAGTGGACTGTATATCCATTTTGTAAGAGTGCAATCAGATCCTTATTTGGAGAGTGCTACTGACCACTTTTTCTATTACCTTTATCGTTATATTTGAAAAATATATATCATCCTATCACCACCATAGTCATTCCCTACATCCTGTAATAAATGTCTCGGTGATAAGCCAGCTTTAGAAACATATATTATCACGAAACCTCAGGGATACAGCATATCTAGAGCAAGGCATTTAATGTTTTCTTTCAAGGACAGCTATTTGGAGAGAGACAATGCCATCTGCAGCAACAAGGAAGTATAAATAATACAGTCGCGCTTGTTGCTGCCTTTCTGCTAACACTTCTGTTCATAGGAATTAGGAGGTTTCTACTGTCAAAATGAGATGTGAAACTTTCTTCAAGAGGAAGGTAACAAAGCAATTAGGGTTAAGACCGAGCTTGATAAGATGGTGAGTTGTAATTCAGTTCACTTGTTTACCTTCAGCAAAGGTCCACACTCAATGATCCAATGATCCAAAGATCCTAGGTTATTAAAAATACCCTCTTGCCTCTAAATTAATGAAAAACAAAGAAAAAAGCTCTATTTCTTAAGGTCAAAAATCTAATCAAGAAAGGTTATTGATTCATTTTTACACAACCAACTGCTTAGTATTGTACAGTCATGTAGGATCATTTGAGATGCCCTGTGAGTCCAAACATTTGACATCTATGTGTGGGCAACAGAACTGAATTACTCTCTTGAATGTGGGGACAGGATTCAGTTATATACAAGTAGATACCCAGTGTTATTTCAAACTCATGTGAGTATCCTGCTTAGCCTTCAGATGCCATTCTTGCTGCAGAGGGTCTTGGCTGTGTTGTATCTGCCAGAAGTGTCTTGGATACCCTAAGACAACTCATATGGCACTAGAATATTAAATGCTTACTTATACGTAAACAGCGAAGTTTTTCCCAGCCTAGTTCTGAACAGAATCCCATCCCTGAAATTTGGAGGTTGGTCTGTATCCTGGAAATAAAAAATCTATCATAAGAGCTTATAATAATTCATGATCATGGTGGGCAAAGAAGGGATACAGCCATAGCTCTAGCCTTTCTCTGGGACTACCACTTGTAAGCCGGGTGCCAGGTAAATCTTTGTTGGTTAATACCTCTGGGTCAGCAAAAGGACCAGCTTGAACTTATAAGGCTTTAGCAAGTTGAAAAAAGCATCTTTGACAGCATTACAATCTCAGCATCCAATTCTTCAAAAAGAACTCAAAAGTTCAGTCTTTTATGGTTTTGGAAGGTATTATTTCTAGAAATGGCTTTCCTCAGAAATACTGGAAGCACTTGGCTTTAAGAAAACACTTCAAAGATTTACAAGTATGGAAAAACATTAAATTTCAAGCAAATTTGTATCTTTGAATGTTAGTCATGTAGAGAAGAACTGGAAATTTTACCATATTGGGTTGCGAAATCTTTTAGTGGCAAACACGAATGGCTCAAAACCTATTTTATTTCCAAAGGTGAATGCTACCAATGTTTTCTGTTAAAAAAATCATCTTTCTCCTTAATTCAATGACAAAAAAAAATCCTGTCTCTGTAATATTACAAAGAAAAACCAAAAGTGCACATAAAGGGTTTGTTATAGACTGTACAAATAAATGCAATGCTGAGAAAAAGAAAGTGCGATAGTAAGGTGGAGGATTTCTCATACCAGTCTAACTAGTCTGGTAACACCTCTACATATATCTATAGGGATAAAGTTATCTCAGACCAACCCATGGACCTTAGTCATATTATTTCTGAGAATAATAAATCTATTTCCCTGTACATATGTTTTAAGTACATTCCTATGGGGAATGCTAAGGTTCTGATGAGGGTTTTTTTGTTTAATTCATTTATTATATCAAACTTCTTGAAAATTCTAACATTTCCTTTTCATAACGTAACAAATGAATATGGAATAAATTAAGTATGTCAATCAAGTATTCACTGAATTAGCTTCAGTGAAAAACATCAGCTCTATTTCATGTTGCTTTCTGAAAACAATGCCCAAATGTTAAGCTTTGTATATAGCAATTCACATCCCCTGACATTTATTTTTGAAATAAAAAGCAAGGAAGTACTCTCTTCTTTTGAAATAATCAGCAACAAATTAACAGGGATGATGCTGAGAAGCTGTGACTTGTGATAACTATTAAAGAAAGATTAGAATTGTCATTGCTTGCTGATCTTTAAGGGGAAAGTCTGATATGCTAAAATGCATCTAAGCAAAAAAATGATGTTTCCTGAAGTATTTCTATGGTGAAAGGGAAAACGGAGGAAGGACGTTTCTCAGCTTGCTTCATTCAGAAAAATAGAAATGACACCAAAAACAACTAATACAATGTATTTGTATATAGGTATTTTTATAAAGGCTAGGGAGAATGCTATAATCTGAATCAGAATGAGTTGTTCAAAATGAGGAACAATATAATAGTAGCCTGGCTTCCCTAGAGAAAGAGTAAGCTTCTTAGCTGTTAGAGGAGTTCCAGAGAAAATAAGAAAGCAATAGATGAGCGGAATATAAAATGAGGGCATGTTGTCTTTCTCAGAGCATAAGAAATGAGAATTGAATTAATAGAATTGAAATTCAAAACTCTTAAATCTCACTTTTTGCTTGAACCTATGAAATCTTACTCATTATAGTTAGTTTATATACATGGTGTATATATATCTATATGTATGTATACATACACTGTTATTTTTATATATTAATGTAAATGTATGTATGTATGTGTATATACATATGCATACACATACAAAAACATATATATCTTTATAAAGTACACTCTCTGTGCATGTATGTTTGTGCATATGTATATACTATGCATTACTCATATTCCAGATAGATTTTTGCATTTTAAGCGACTTAAAAGCAGGATTCTGTTCAAAGAAATCAGTAAGCAATTACTTTCTTATTTCTGTGAAATGTTTGTATGCTCTAACGTGCTTGTGATACAGAACTTTCCCATAGATACTTTTTCAAAATATAATTTCATCCTATGCATTGCTTAAAAAGTTTTTGATTCTTTTCGATTATTTGTGTTCATTAGTTATCATATTAGTAATCATCTAATTTGTAGTATATTACCTTTGATATCTACCCTTTTTTTAATAAAAAGAGATGAGAAAATAGAATTTTCTTACTAATTGTAACAAGTTAGTGTGGACTTTTTTGTATATATACTTCCCACATTGGTTACACAATTTTTGTGCCCATTTGCTGCAACCATTTTGAATGCTTTGTAAGTATTAAAATGTCATATACTTTATATGTATAGCAATATAAAGCCTTTAAGACAGCCTTAAGCTTATCTATATTTCAAAGTCTACAATGAAATGAACACAAATATGCAAGGGACTATTTCCTTCTTTTGATGATAAATGGAACATAAAGGTGGGATTCATATGCCTAAACGTGGGCATCTAGTCTCATTTTAGGTCCACATTTTAAGAATCTCCCATATGACCTCCAGCAAATAGAAACACTTAGATGTAAATAGTAATAATGACAGCATCATAGTGAATGTTAGTACCTAAACTCTGCATGTGTGAAAATGACTAACAGTCAGAACGTGTGAAACACTTGTTTTCACATGATTTGCAAGGGAATTCAACTTATCATCTGGTCTTTCTGTTCTTCATTCTTTGCCTTAAGTACCTTTTTGTGCACAAGACCTTACCATTTCTATGCAAAGGAGTCTATGTCTTAGTATTCCATTGTGTTTATATACACCTAAAGGCTCAAAATTATTCACCGGCACTCAGCAGGTTTGTCTTCTCAGTAAACTGGAAAAAAACGACTGGACATTTTTGTGAAAATATACTTTGGAATACATTTTTCATCATATGCTGTAAGCAGATCTGATGAATGTTAATTAAAGTAAATATATTCAAATTCAGCTTCTCAAATTCATTCACCTAAAGACAAGATATTCAAGAATGGGTGCTGATTCTAACATCATATACTTGATTACATAAATACACCTGAATTTCATGAAGAGCTGAACATCTATCCCTCTCATCTGGGTTCTTGCTTTTGAAAATATAAACTGCAAATATGTAGTCAGGTATTTTAGTGAATAGATGCTGATATTTCAGTCAGGAGTTATGACTGTAACATGAAAAAGCATACTATAGACAGCATAAATCTTTCTAACCCAAATAACAGGAGCAGCAAAAATGTAGTAACAGATTTTAATGGACACCCAATAATGGCTGGCTTGTACAGTCTTTGCAGAAATTCATGTACCATATCACTGTATCTTCCATCAGTATTCAACATTTTGTTCTGTTCTGTTCTGTGCTGCAAGAGGCAAATCAGTCAACTGTTATGGGTCACTTTTCGTCTTTTCCTTATTTTCTCTTGATATCATCTACTGAAAATTTAAGGAGACAAGAGAATAATTGCATGGCATTATGTAGACAGTTTAGGAGATATTGTAACTTTATTAAGATACATCATATTAACATATTTTCTTTGAATGCTTTGTTTCTGTATGCTCACCACTTCCATATTGAGATTGGTATGAAGATAAGTGGTGAATAAGGGCCCAATTCTAAGGTTTTAACACAGGTGCCTATTGATATTTGAGATATTCTAGCACATCTGAGATATCTGCAAGAGGCTGACAGGTATGGCATAGGGCCTAATGGAGACATATGAACTTCCAGATTGACAGCTGGAGATCAGGGAGAATAACCACTGCAATCTCAAGCAACACTAGATAACCAACTTTAGGCAGCAGAATCAAAGTCTAAATCTGGAGCAAAGTAAAATTTAGTCTATGAATCCAAAAGAAAAGTTCTAATTCAAAGCTCTTAGTTCATGTTTAGCGCCAGTAAAGGGAATATTTACAAATACATTCTTCAAAGAGTCAATAGAATCACTAATAATGGGAGTCAGCTGCCTAGCATATTAAACTAGGAGACAATTAAAAGCCAGGTGTGATAATCTAGAGTATATAAACTGGCATTAGTCAGCTGTGCTTAGAAAACTGAATTTCAATCATTTCTGTGTTTTTCAGAGTTGGACTGCTTAGGTAATAGTTTCATCATTTAGAAGCTCAAAGCTCAAATCAGTTGCCTAAAAATAGGTACCTGCAACACTGTAGGGCTAGCATTATGTCTAGCCTCCAGCTGGTGGTCTAAGAGGATTCAGATGTCCCAAAGGTTTTGTGTCATGACTGAAAGTCTTATGTACCTTTCTTGGGCATTCTCTGGATTTTCAAATAACATTGAAGTTCTATATTTAGGCAACTGAATTGACATCCTAGTTTCAGGATTTCTTTCTATTTTTGAAGTCCTAATTTTACATAACAATCCAGAAAAAAAGAAAGGCTTTGGTATCTTTGCTGGTACTACCAGTAAACTTTGTTCAAGGATGGAATTTAGCTTTTCCCAAATAAGATATCTGAATAACATTGCCCTCTCCAGGTTCCTAATTCTCTCCAGATAATACAGAGGAATTTGGTTCATGAATACTAAATTATTTCCATATTACAGAGGTCCCAACAACAGCATATAAATCATAGTTTAATTATCTAAAATTCTACTATTATAATATTCAGAGGAATTTCTGCTCTGAACACGCAAGCAGTCTTTGGAAGAGAGACCAGAATCCCCTATTCTTAGCCAAGTGAATTATGTTACCTTCCACTCCATGAAGTTCACGTTTTTTGGCTGATTAGTAGCCTAATTTGAATGCAGGATATTAAAAGCACTCTAATCCAAATTACTCTATATTCTTCCCAGGACTAATTTGCACTTATATTAAGCAGTCAATATATAATGTTTCAGGATGCAGTCCTTGCAGAACTATTTATGAACTTATGCTAAACAGTGGATATATAACAGTCTAGAAAGCGGTTTCCCATTTCGTTAGTCTCAAGTCACACGTTTCCTGTTTATCTAGCCTTGCAGCCATTGCAGTCGTGGCTGCATGACAGCTTAGCACAAAAAAAAAAAAAATAAAAAGAAGAAAAGATAAATTAGATGTTATCTTTGGAAAACTATCAATAGAAAAATGGCAAGAATGATGAAAGAAATACCTTACTTGAATTCAAATCACTTCAGGATTAGGATAATCCAGATCTCAAACTTTCTACTTTGTTGATGAATCCACAGACCATATGCTATCTGCATTTTTTTTTTTAATAGCAGCAGCTATGTTACTGCATCTTTACCTTTTAGAAGGGTTATTTTGATTTGCTTCTGTATCTATATTAAGGGGAAGTTCTTATGTTCCACAGGATGGTTGCTCAGGCAAGCCTCTCTGTTCACTGTTTTTTATTTTCTAGTTCCTTGATATTTCTCCATTTAACTGTGGAATTTCTTGTTTGTTTTTCAGAGATATGTAGATCTCTGCTTTAACTGTATAAGGAGCCACAGTCCCTAATTCAAAGTGCTGCCTTGCTGTGACTAGATATTTGAGTTGGACATAATATATTAAGTGGATGTGTCAACTATATAATCTGGATCCCACCGTATAAATGTATAGTCTCTGGATACAACAGCCCAGTCATGGACTGGTTCTGCTCCTACTCTTGTTCCCACTTGAAGAATCTTCCCGTACCTGAGAGAAAAATTGGATTTCAGAAATATCCCTCCTCAGGAGCCCTTGCTCAGTATCACAGCTGCTAGAGTGAGACTCCTGGAGACCTAAGAGACTCCTAGAGATTTAAATCAGCCTTCTCAGTCCAGGAACTGGGAACCTTATTACCCTGCTTTAGTTCTACTCCTTCTCTTTTGCATTTATTTGTTTACTTATTTAGTTAATTTACAGTCATTTTCTTCATTCCTACTGAGGTTGCTAGTATGTAACAGTTGGTGAAATTTGTATCTGACTCAATATCCTTGTATTTTTATCAGCTAGAGTAGTAGACCTAATGATTCATATGACCTAATCAGTCATATGTATCTAGCACAAGAAATCCGGGATCCAAAGCCTCATTTGAAACATCATATTGTCTCCTTCTGTAAACTGTTCATCTTCTAGGAAGTGGAAAGCAAAGAAATTTATATTATGTTAAGATACTCTCTTAACACCCAAATATCTTGTGATTTGATTTCTGTATTCTTACATAACCTATAAATTGGAATTCCTATCCATGTTGGTGTTTTCCTTTGTTTTTTTCCATTTCTCTTAATCATATTGGACTCAGGAAAGAAGGATTACCTCGTGGACATTTTCCTCTTTACTTTTTCATTGTACCTAAATCAGCCCTTAATGAATGAAACATAATTTGTGAGCTGGGACAAAATACTCTCAATATCGACTTGATGCATAACTATTTTTAAAATTGCAAAATAATAGCAAACAAGAGCTACTGTAGATTTGTCTTCCACGCTATTTTGCTACAGACTGAATTTGTTTAACAGGTAACCTCATTTTGTCTTTTATTCTTAAAACTCTAGCAGACAATAATAAATAAATACTAAAGTGAAAATTGTGTTCTCGGAACATTCCATACAGGGCAATTGAGCACATAATATATCATTATTACGACCATATGTTTAAGAATAAACTTAATATTCTTCTTCCCATACAAAATAAAAATCTGGAAGCAAGCAATAATGAATCATTGCTGTAAGGAAAAATAGATTAGTAGTCACCTTTTAAAAATCCTGAAATGATTTATGAATTCAAGAAGTCAAATACATTTATTTTCTGAATCGGACCACATTTTAAGGTAAATTAAAAAAAGTCACCACATAATATGGTCACTAGTATGAAACTTCACATTATAATGAGGGTCACTAACACATCTGTGTTCTCATGAGCTAAAGCTCTCGGTTACATGTAACTAGGTCTGCAGAGCATTTACAACCAACCAGTATAGTAAGGAGATGGAAGGATGTTTAAGAAGTGGGATATACTTTTCACCTATTTAGCTTAGAGTTAATTCAGACCTCTCAAATTATTGATAACTGTCGTAAACAGCAATTTCTGAGGATTTTGAACAATCTGAGTCTTTCTACTGTGCTTGTAGAGTGTTCTAAAACCAATTTTTGACCAACCTGCTAAAATGAGTACTTATTTAGTGGTATTAAATTACCTAACATATCTGGTGAAATTTCAGACAATATAGAGTGTCAAAAATATCTGCATAGCACTAGCTGAGAACGTCATAGAGACCTACAATCTTTAAACAGCATACAGAAGGTCAGCCCAATAAGCTCAGATATTTTAAATAGCACCAGATGCTTGTATTTAGGCAGCTGAATTTCAATCTTAGAGGCAGTTTTAAAGGGAGCTGAACACTCTCTTAGTTCCTTTGGTGGTGCTAACTAGATACACACTAAGATAATTATTCCCAGGGTCATATAGATATACTTCAATGTTGTAGGTGTGAACCGAATCCCATCCTTAAGGTCTTGGTTGCCTAAATGTAAGTGTATAGTACCATTTGAGAAGCCTTCAGATACTCCACTGGGCCTCCAGCTGCTACTGAGATAGAGTACGTTCTCCCATAGGTCCCATGGCATAGCTGTCATCACCAGGGAGATTTCTTAGACACCATAGGGCACTAAATCATAGAAGATATCTATGCTAAGGTGATTGAATTGATCCCTTAGTTTCTACCTAAATATCATTAATCTCATGGTCCAGAACTATTTCCAGCTTTTTTTTTTTTTTTTTTGTAAAGCCTGAGTGACAAATAGGTCTACAGTTATTGATTTGAGGCGCATTCAAAACTTTTGACAGCTGAAACATTTATGACTCACAATTTTGGGCTTTGCTGCACTTCCCCAGATGATAGAGAATTTTCATAGCAAGGTTGTAGATATTTTCCTAAAAGCTTTTGGTTTTCAATTTGCTACGGAATTGTCAAAATTCCATGAAAGAAAAAAGAAAAATATTTCTAGAAAACTTCATTGTAGTATTCTATTGTTTTTAAGTTCATACGTTCTGATCCCAACCTAACGCTTCATGTATAGGTAGTCCTATTTTCTTCATGTACCCAGAGCAAAATGTTTGGTCACAAATACTTGCCCTTCACAAATATTTAAAAGAAATGTTCTTAGCAGAAACTGTATTTTCCAGAATGATCAGTCTCAAGTTAGTGCACTAAATTCTCAAGAAAATTGTTAAGATATCAATGTTAAAAAATAGCAATTTACCTTCTCATTATAAGTATTTTCCCAAAAACTCACCCCTTACCCTTCCTAAAAACAAATAAACCAGTACTGCTAGTGACTGAAAATAAAACAGACATTATACTCTAGAACAAAGTACACTGATGTAGATGAATGACTTATCCTGCAGTTGAGAAAGTCAGCCATCTGACCAATAGCCATTGCTCAAGCACATCAGAACAAACATTTAGAAAAGTTAAGTATGTTTGAATGATGTTCTATGAAATTGTGTCTGAAAGAATGTGTCTCAGCAACTGAGCTGAGCTTACTAAAATGTTGCATTCTGCTTCCATACTGAACACAAGATGAAAGGTCTGTGTGACCTTTTCAGGACTGTATTTCAGACTTTCAAATCAACAACCAAAAGTGTTCTACCTGCAGAAAACTTTATTAATTATAAATTAACACATGTGGGCTTCTAGGTTTTATCAGATTTGGTTTTAAAATACATAAAATCTTAACCTAATTTAAAGCAGGATATGATAAACCGTTTAGTGTAATAACATTTTAGAATACACGTGAACACATTCAAATGTAGTTAAAAGATAATAGGCTAAATGAAAAAAAAAAAAAGGAAATACTGCAACACAATAAGAAGGATTGAAAGATGTCAGTACAATCACAGATAAAAAGCACTGCAACTTAACCTAAGAATTTGTGAATTCCTTGGTGTTTGAAAGGTACCCTTCAAATACTACTGCAGAATAGAAAATAAAGGAAGAGTTTGAAGGAAGCCGTCAAAAGGAAGAGGAAATAGTGGCCAGTCTTATTTTAACCAAAAATAGGAAGGAAGTATTAATAAAGAATACATTCCTACTGTAAAGTAACACAATAGTACAGTATGAGTTAGGAGAGGAATGCTGAATAATGATACCTCTGAAGTGGCTAAAACAGGGGAAAAACAAGTAAACAGCTATTTGAATTCTTTTTTCCTACAGTTGGAAGATAAAGATAAAAGAAACTTAGAACTGGACCATCAGAAAGGAATACAGCTTTTCAAAATGGATATATGTGGAATGTGACTGTTTCCAAAACTGTGATCCTGGAAAACAAAATATTCAAATGCTATTTAGCTCTTCAGGCAACTGCTTCCAGCTAGTTCCAGTTTTTCACCTTGAGGTTTAACCTCATGTGGCTGGAGTTCCATTTCTGCTTACATCCAGAATTTCAGAATGCTGAGTGCTGAAAATGCTAGTCCCAAGCTTTAATTATTCAAAGAAATGTGAGATTCATTCCCTTTTCTGAATAATTACTTCCTGAAATAACTGAATATTTCTTCAGAGGCTTTTTTTAGTCCCTTTAGGCTAAGAGGTTATTAGTCTAATACCTACACTATTTACAGCAATTATCTAACTTCAAACGTTTAAAGAAGAACCACAGAATCACTGAAGCTGAAAGGGACATCTGGAGACCATCTACTCCACCCCCCCTGCTCAGAGCAGGGTCAGCTAAAGCAGGTTGCTCAGGACCGTGTCCAGCCAGGTTTTGAATATCCTCAGGGATGGAGACTGCACAGCCTCTCTGGCCAGCCTGCTCCAGTGTTCAACCACCCTCACAATAAATACATTTTTTCTTCTGTTCAAGTGGAATTTCCTGTGTTTCAGTTTGTGCCCGTTGCCTCTTGTCCTCTCCCTGGGTATAACTGAGAAGAGCCTGGCTCTTTCTTCTTTACCATCACCATCACCCTCATTGCATATCTATAAACAATGATCAGATCCCCCCTGAGCCTTCCCTTCTCTTCTCCAGGCTGAACAGGGCCAGCTCTTTCAGCCTGTCCTCACAGAAGAGATGCTCCAAACCATTAACCATCTTTGTGGCCTTTTGCTTGGTTTGCTCCAGAATTCTCTCCTGCACTGGAGAGCACAGAACTGGACCCAGCACTGCAGATGTGGTTCCCCAGGGCTGAGTAGAGGGGAAGGATCACCTCCCTTGACCTGCTGGCAATGCTCTGCCTGATGCAGGCCAGGATAACGTTGGCCCTCTTTGCTGCAACGGCGCGCTGCTGGCTCCAGGTCAACTTGTTGTCCACCGGGCCCCCCAGGACCTTCTCTGCAGAAGTGCTTTCCAGCAGGTCAGCCACCAGCCTGTCCTGGTGCATGGTGCTGTTTGTCCTCAGGTGTAGGACCTGGCACTTCCCTTTGTTGGAGTTCATGAGGTTTCTGCTGGCCCTTTTCTCCAGGCTGTCAAGGTCCCTCTGAGTGGCAGCACAGCCCTCTGTTGGAAGCACAGCCACTCCTCCCAATCTTGCATCACCTGTGAAGTTGCTGAGGAGGCATTCAGTCCCATCACTCAGGTCATTACTGAAGGTATTAAACTGTATTGGCCCTGGCATCCATCTTTGGGGGACACCACCAATGACTGGCCTCAAGCTGGACTTTGTGCCACTGATTACAATCCTTTGGGCTGTGCAGTTCAGTCAGTTTTCAGTTCACCTCACTGACCATTTATCTAGTCCACATTTCATCTGTTTGTCAATGAAGATGTTATGGGGACACCACTGAAAGCCTTACTAGAGTCAAGGTAAAGAACATTCACTGCTCTCCCCTCATCAACTTAGTCAGTCATCTCATCATAGAACACTAACAGGTAGGTTAAGCACTATTTACCCTTCATAAATCCATACAGACTACTCCCAATTACTTTCTTGTTCTTCATTTGGTTATAAATAGTTTCCTGGATTTGCTCCCTCACTTCCCAGGGACTGAAACGAGACTGTCCAGCCTGTAATTCCCCACATCCCATTTCTAGCCCTTCTTGAAGATAGGAGTGACACTTACTTTCTTCAAGTCCTTCACCTTCATGCTTGTCCTTCCTAATGAGCCTGATTCCATCCATTGCAGGACTCCAATCATGTGAGCTACCCCATGCTCCCACCACATCTGTGATCCCAGTGAGATCATAACCTGCAAGTGGACTCAGACCTATAATTCCTAATTCTTAATGTTCCCCAGACTGTGTACACTAGTGTGTGGGCACTTTAGAGAAGCACCCAGTTGTGCTTAGTCCCTGGAAAAGATATGAGAGCTTTACCCATAGTACCCTCCTCCTGATATTTCTTAATTTGTGTGCATATGCTTGAGGTGGGCCCCATTCAGCCCTTTCAGCCCTGTTTTATTGAGCTTGACCACATCACCCTGCACCCTTTGCTTGCCAGTCCAGTTCATCACTTCCTTACTAGAATATGGGTCATCATGTCCCACCTGTGTCATTCCTAGTTTAAAGCTCTCCTGACCAGATTGAGATAAGGAGTCTCAAAAAGCCCTGCTGGCAAAAATGTTTTTTTTCCCTAGTTGGTCAGGTGGATCCTATTTCTTTCTAGCAGTCCTTGATCCTCAAAGATGGTCCCATGCCTGTGAAAGCTGAACCCCTGTTGTTGACACCAGCGTGCAAACAGTTTTTCACCTGCAGGATCTGTCCACTTCTTCTTAAGCCTCTCACCAGTGCCTTTCAGGAGAAAACCACCTGGACCCCTATACCCTCAACCGTCATGCCCAAAGTTGTCACACTTAAATCACTTCAGGTCTCCCCTGGCAGTATCGTCGGTGCCCACAAGGAAGAGCAGCAAAGGGTAATAATCCAAAAAGAGGGACATCTCTGGAAGAATATATTGACTGTTAAAGCTCAAGTATTTGACACTCCTGCATACACCTGTTGAACCAGCTTTACGCAAGAAGTCGGATCTGTAGTGAAAGACATTCAGCACTTTCCCCCCTTCTTAAGATCCTTTTGGGTTTTGGCTTATCAATTACACTCAAAACACATTTTAGGCATACATTACAACAATGACTTCTCTTTTATCACAGCCTGAGAATGGTACACACAGCAAAGCAGCTATCTTTTTAAAGAAATTTGGGGTATCAACTGTTTGTGATAGGACTGACCTAAGTGACCAATTGCAAAAAGATAATGAGTGCAAGTCCTACTCTGACCCAGGCAACTCATTTTTAATCCAAAGTTAGAATCTATACGATTAACAACAAACTACTAGAGACAACTCCCTGATGAGAGTTCTGGCTATTCAAGGTTGCATTCTCAAGCTCTGTCTATCTGCTCTGTCAGTATCCAGTGAGTTTACCTACTTGGTGGTGAGCTATATGTTTCCTTAGAGGAATCAAGAATCCCTGAGCACAGTATTATGTTTGAATGTTGCAATGTGAAATCTTCTTGTACTTCTAATATTTAGATGTCAATCAACAAGCCAAGCAAAATGGCTTTTGGTTGTCTTACTCATCTCTCTGATTTCATTAGAACTCACAGTCCAGGTTTCCATGCAATCAAAAAAGAAGTTCTCCATACTGTTTGTATATTTTACTAAAATGGATGTGATGATAGCAAAACATGCTAAAGAAAACACTTAGTTATTGTAGTATACCACAACTTCATTAAATTAATTAAAAAGACAGTAGTATAAAAGCCAAATTAAGTTCATATTTAAGACTGAATCAACAAATCAATAGGTTCAAATTACCAAACCATCAAATTAATGCAAAAATAATCAAATCAAACTATACATTTGATACTAAAATGAAGTATCTTATGTTAATCTTGTCTAAAGAGATTAAAGGAAGGAATAACTACTTTTGCAGTTTTTTTCTTTCAGAGTAACACATCTGGTATTTTAGCAAATGCAATGGATAGCTGGAACTGGCAATAAATATAACCTTAGAATGTAAATGGCAGTTCTGCCCTTAACCACTTAACCAGGATATATTGTCCACCTTAGCTACATAAAATAACTACTAAAATAGAAATACACTATATTATGAGCAAACAAATATAAAACCAGAGTATTCATTAAGGATTTTTTTTTTTTAAGGAAATGTTACTCTAAAAAGAACAGTAGATCATCAGAGATTTTCAGAGATTACTATACAGAAAACTGAAATACAGTTTTTGAGGAGTTACTGTCAAGAAAGTCTGTAGCCTAACAAGGAACAACATTTATAACAATGAGATTCAGGTAAGTTGACATTGTATCTATCTTAACTCTTAATAAGTAAACTGTTACCCTCGCCAATAATTTTAGCTTGACTTATCAAATAATAGATGGCAAACGTTAAGTGAATTCTAGTTATTCTCCATCTAATCTGACAGGTAACAATTTAAAGTAATAAACACTTACCTGGAGCGTTAATCTATAAAAATAGATACATATATGCAAACAGAAGAAAATGGATCTTTCATTGCCCAGTAAGTCTTAATTTCATATGTCTTGTTAGATCACACATTTTGTTGTAGGTCAGTTTGTGGAATATTTGTCTTCAAGTATAAATACATTATTATCATTGTAAGTAATGATAGCAAAACAGTGCATTACAGCTCTAAAGGGGTCTACAAAAACAACTCATTAAAGGGGAATTAAGCAACAGTAACCTTGAATAATAAATCCATATGTTAACTTTGGCTTTAATCTGTGAGAAGTGTAAGGTCTATATGAAATTATTTATCCTATATGGTCTATATTCCTTTTAGGAAAAGATGACCTATTAACAGAGGAAAAAAAAATAATGCATACATTTATTTTTTCCCACACAAACTCTGTTAACTTTTAAGTTAAGCTTAGCTTAACTTATTTCTTTTAAATAGTTAGTGTACAGATACTCAGAATATTCTAAGTCTCTGACTCAAAATGACTTGGTCCGGAAGAACTTCAAATGCCTTTTCTATTATATATCACTGAATTGATAACTGCCTATAATAAATGTTAGAAGATGGTGTAGTGGAAATCCCCTCTACCAGGATCTGTCTATCGTCTCAGAATTATCCCGAGACATGGCCAAAAAATACCTTTCCTGTTTCCACTACAGTAACTAGATGGAGAAGAAAGGCCAGAGATTAACACACAAGCCTATCTATGCCATTTATATATCTCTCTTGCCTGCTATAAACAGACCTTAATGACATTTGCAGGCTAGATCATGTGAACTGTACATAATGCTATCCCCTTCCATGGATGCACTTAACTTTGTGGACTTGATCTTCTTCCAGTTCTAACTAATAAACACTTTTCCTACATAGATGGCAACACAAAAAAAAGCATAAGGGTCAGAGGTTCCATGTCTAAAAATAAAAGAAATAATCAATAACTACTAACTTAATATATATTGACAACCTGAAAGTCAGAAACCCCAAATATATTAAGTACTGTGATTAAAACAAACTCTTTCACTTCTATAGAGGTGTTTCCCTGTTGCTGCAAGGGACTTTTACACTATGACTAAATAATGACAATGAGAGGCTGGTGACTGACATCAGCAAGTGTGTTTTACAAGCCCCTACTTTGATAAGAATGCAGTAGCTTTAAATTTAAGAACAAACAATTCCATTTCAGCCATTTACATCAAGATATCATTTATCTTTGAGAATACTCCAGGGGCCTTCATATGTTTTTCCTCTGGTCTTTTCTTTATAGTTACCATGGCCATGAGATGTTGCATTGAGTAAAAATGTTTCTTTCTTATTTTGTTTATTCCTCCTTTAGAATTAGGGCATATTTTGACCCATTATTATTTGCAATATTAAATCACTTTGTTTCTTGGGCTCTTTCATGAAAGGATGTTAAATAAAACTAAACAAAACAAAAACAACCCAAAAGATCTCACAGTTCTGAGCAGTGAATTAGCAGAAACTCATTTAAGAAACAACCTGAGAAGTAGGATGCTTTTCTCCTTGCCTTTTCCTCTGTTGATAGCACAGTTTTCCTGGGCTGCCTAGCATCCTACTTATTTGTTAACTTTAACATAACTTGTTACCCTTACTATATATTCCATCATGCCTCAGCCACAGTACCTAGAGAGAATTTTATTTATCTCAAAATATGGCCAGAGGTGATGCTATCTGCCTTTTGCATGATAATTTAATGGCTAGAATATCAATTAAGATTGGGGGAGATCTGGGTATTAGGACTAAGAAGCTCAGAATACAGGACCTAATTTCTAAGTTTGCTAGGTGAAAGCTTGTGACAGCTGTGGTAATTCTTCCTTCATTGTTGTTGAAGTCAATTTATCCTGAGGTAAAGAATGTAAGATTTATGGATCAGAAAAATAATATGAAAGAATAGGCAATAACAAGGACAAAACCCTATGGGAAGCTAAGGAATTCTCCACATTTTCGTCTTATTTCAGAGGTTTGTCTATATTTAGATTGGAAAAAAATTATTAGATAAAGTGCCTATGGATCAGTATCTAGGACCCTCCAGCTCCATTTCTAGAAAAATGACTCATTATTGGACTACAAGGCTTTATATTTTTTTCTCCTTCTGGATCTGTAAATCTTATATTCCTCTATGCACAGTGATTCAGTTTCATGGGGAAGAATAGAAAACAGTGTAATCACAATTAAGCATTTTTTTTTATGACTGTGACGAATTGCTGGAGGTGAGGTAGCCCCCTCTAATTCTTTCATTTTAAAGGTAGCCTAAACCCCATTTCCCAGCTTCTTCAGCAAGTTTATTCACAGCTAGCAAAGTCTGAATTTTTAATCCTGTTACTCCATCACACATCTATCCTCAGAGGACTTGGTTATAAACTGGAGAGGACAGAGAAATGTTTCTGAAGAGATGTTTCTGGATGCCACCAGGTCTAAACTTATTAAGGTATACTATAAGCCAGTATTTCCTATTGAATCTCTTTACAGAATTGTGTGATTGATAAATGGGGAGCACTAAATCTTCCCAAACATGTTATAGGGTCAAGAGTCAGGAATGATCCACTACCTTTCAGTTAGGTAATCCCCTCTTCTCATTAATTTTGTAAACCCAGATATCTAGTACTGGGCGTAATAGTATCTAAGTTATACATATATAGTATGATTCAGCTGTTAAATCTAACAATCTAGTGCCATCTGACATGTGATACATATCTGAGGCACATGCAAAAGTCTGATAGAGACGACACAGGATAGGACCCACATGATGCTCATTTTCTCAGCTGGAAGCAAAGTAGGATGTCAAATGCAAATAGATATTTATGTTTATGGATTGAACCCAGTCCAGAGAGATTCAGCTCACAAATAAGAAATGTCATTGTCTGCATGTAGGTACCCATACGTAAGTGAGTATGATCAGCTATTCAGTTCTCCGTGAAGCTGAAGTAGATACCTCCATTTGGTCAGCTGATCTGCTCTCTAAAATCCATTCTCTGAAATCCATCTATTGACTAGATCTCCACTGGCATAGTGAGAGCTCTTAGATCAAATTTGTATATAGAAACATAAAACCTAAAATTAGGCATTTTAATATGGAACTTACACTGAAATATAAATTGAATAGAGACATTTGGAGACATTTCAGCTACTTTTGCATTCTCTGAGACAGTATGACCGACCAATAGCCCTTATTTATGAGTGAAGACTCCGACTGAGAGGCACTCCTTTGGATCTCAAGGACAGTGTAGGATGCGACTCCTTGTTGTTAATCCTTGTTGTGGCACAGACAGCTGGCTCTATCTCAATACAAAGGGAACGGGAGGGTGGCCTTTATGCTAGATAAATAGCCAGTTAAGTAGTTAGACCTGATGTAAATGTTTCTTCTGAGTTGTCCAAAAGAATGTGAAGGTCTCCCTGAGATCAGCCAGATCAGCCTGGGGGAAGTGCGTACATGGCTCAGCCCAACAAAAAGTGTAAAAACTCAACAGCTAACAAAGAAATTTCAAAGAGAGCAACGGACTTGAGCCGGCGTCAACCCATGTATTCCTCCCTGGCGACTGGGGATGCCCAGTGTTGTGACGGTGAGCATATTTGGGACTGGTAATGGCAATCGCATTGGTATTGTGATTGAATTGTCTAGCTAGATATTAAGTGTATACAACTGTGTTACGATGTCAGTATATTGCTGAATCACTCTGCTAAATCAAAAATCCCATATAACATCAAATTCTTTAAAAAAAAAAAAAACTTTTGTATTGAACATTGCACTCTCCATATACGTGGAATATCTAAAAAAATTTGGTCAGGGAGTCCTGGACTCTGACAGTCACATAGGGTTTATCGATTTGGCGTAGGTTCTACAGGAAGCTTCTGTCAACAGAAGTCAAGGTGTGATATCATGATATATTTCAAAGGGTGCTCATGCTGGTGTATGAACAACTGCACTCAACCAAAAGATATGCACATCTGAAGTTGTTACCCAAGTCATAGCTAGGCACTTCTAGAGCATAATTAATCATCTACTCTATTTTAAATGCCTACTTTAGGATTAAATAAAAATGCCTACTTTAGTATTAAACATATTATGACTTACTTGTTCCATAGTGCATTTTTCTTCTATAACAAGAAAGATAGAAAGAAAGAAACAGCAGATACCTATATTTTGTCAGCTAAACCCCTTCCTGGATTAGGCAATCTTGAAACAACCACCAAGAGAGTCTCAGAAAATTCAGTACTTACAGGATTAGAAATTGTTGTAAATTCAAAACTTCATTTAATTATTGAAATCAAAGCTAAGCGTTTTAATTCTACCTGAAGTTAAATGTTCAACATATTTTTAACTATGAAATCACCTCTACATGATCAAAGGTTATTCTGGATCTTATTTTAGTTAACAATTTGCTTTTATCCTTGGTGAAATACAAAGGAAGTTGCAATTTCATGGCCATACTTAAGATCATGATTACTCAAGTAGTCAGTTTGCACAGCTAATGAATCCTCACAAGCAGCTGATTCTGAGGCAGGTAGGAGGATAATGAGTTTAACGCCTTGCCAACAAAATCATCAGATGTATAATCATCACCAGTTCGTTATTCACTTGCACAAAATTAAAACCTTCTGGATCTTTTTTTAATAGACACAAATGCCTCTTTAGAAAACCCTGGATATATTTCATTGTATCATTTACTATACAAAAGGTTTGACTTTAACTGAAATCTGAGATTAATTTCTTAAGTCCTAGCAAATGCTTTATCTTCCGTTATGATGACAATTTCAGAGTATGTAAACGCTACAAAGATCACAGTGCCATCAAATTCTTGCTGCAAATAGATAATTGTAATCTGAAAATATTGTTTGTATTTATTTAGAAGAGATATGAAATGACTTTTGTAGTGTTCTTTGTCACAGAAACTGTGATAACAACAGAATTGTGACAATTACAGAGGGTTAGGAGCTTTTCCTCCAGGTGACTTTTTCCAAAATAAAACAATGTTTTATGAAGCTTTATGCCACCTATGTGTGTATTTCGTTAAAAAGCTGATGAGCAATTAAGGTAAGAAGTTTGAAAAAAGTCTGAGAAAGAAGCATTTAAAATTTTTAAATACACAACACGAAGAAAAGCAGAATTGTATATTAAACCAGTGGCATTGACTTGGAAAACAGTATGATTTCAGCCATATCTGTAAGCAGACATACGCCTACCTAAAGACACAGAAATGTGACAGTAGGATTGTTGTCCTTGTATCCAGGATCATCCCCCTTGCATTCACTGAAAGAGGAACAGATGAAAATGTCAGCATCCTGGAGACATATGCATTTCAGTACTGACAGATACAGGCAATGACAGAAGCTGCCTAAAAGACACACCATGCCTGAATCTCATTGCCCAAAAAGATTTAATGATAATAAAAATATGACCAGAAGAGTTATAATTTCAATAACTATTGCCTACTTGTAACAATACCAAGTATGCTTTTGTGATACTTTGATTGTTTAAAAGTGAAATATTTAGCAAAATATGTAGAAACAGTGGAAACAGAAAAGAAATTGAAAGAACAAACTAAGCAGTAGTGTACTATGTAATTTACAAGTTCAGATCTTCAAATGTCTTTTTTCATGAACAAAAAATTTACAAGGCACACAACTTGTTACCCAGTCATCTATGCATGCAAAGATTCTGTTGTATGCTTGTCTGGAGGGAAAAAGAAATTTTAAACAGCAATTATAAAATTAAATTAGAAAGTTCTTTATCCCTACAGAATCTGAGAACACAGTTTAACGAATTCTTTAACTAGCCAAATAATCCTTTACTTTTTGTGTTTACTTTTCAATTTGTGGGAAGAAACGCATCTCATCCATTTGTAATAAGCCCTAAAATGCAAAATACTTTGCAAATATCATTTTATAATATTTCAGTTTCTCATAAAATTCACATTTTTCTCTTCCTCTTTCCAAGACATTGACTGTTTTGGTTGTCTGGTGATGGTTTTCTGCAGTTCTACAATTCTCAACTTAAACTCCTCCAGATTGATAAAGGCTTGTGGTTGGTTATTTCATGTATTGCTGACAATAAAAGGAAACATGGTGTATATAAAGGAGAAACAGAACAGCAATCTCTTTAGGAAAAGATGAAACGACACTTTAGAAGCTAGATATCTTACAGAAGATGACTATTAAATTGCTAGTAGAAGGAAGGGGTTTTCAAGAAGGGAAAGATTAACACGTACTGGATGAAGCTATGATCTGAAATCCCCAAAGAACCTTAACAATTCAAAATAAGGAACACAGGTGATCAGTACAAACATAAAACAGTGCTAAACAGGTATGGACAGACAATTGGACTGTCTTACGCTGTTGCAAAAATGGGTATAAGGAAGGCTGGTATCTGTAAAAAGCTTGATATCAGGTAATGTGACAGGTGAGGTTCCTATTGGTTCCTATCCAGTATGTTTTAAAAAAAACAGTATGTTTTAAAATCATTTTCAACCCTGCCAAAATACAACTTAACAGTCCAGAAACTTTATATAGAGATGTAAGATAGGGAAAATGAATAATTTTGAAATACATCTGGAGCAACAAGTCAAATTCAGTCCTGTCCAGAAGAAAAAAATCATTCCTTTTATTAAAGATTCATGATTAAGATCTCCCTTTTCTGGCCAGCAAAACCTTGAGATAATCAATTAATTACTTTCTACCATGAACGCTTGCAGAAAAAATACAGCGCCATTTTCTTCCACTCCACAGCTTTATGATTTCAGCTTGCTGGTTTTGATCTTCTGGGTGTGGATCATCCCTAAAGGATCTAAGAACTGTGAGTGAAATTTCTAACAGGCTTTATATGTATCTTGGGAGAAAAGAAAAGTTATAGTTCCCACAGTAACAGATTAGAAAGCACTGCTGGAAGCAATTGCATATGAGTGAGTGGCACCACTATCTCTTTCTTCAGAAAAGCTTTAGAAGGAAAAAGACACCTTAACTAAAGTTTTGATTGCTTTGGAAAAAGTTGTCTTTGAAATTTGGCCCAACTTTAAGAGTGGTCATTCAGACTGTGAATCAGTGTCATCATTATGATTTTTTAGATTATTTTTCTATATTGTCTAATTATACAAATGATATATTCCTCTTAGATGCCACAGTTTTTTATCTTTCTAGATTTTACTCAAGTAAGTAAACACCTAAAATTTACCGATGTGATGCTTACTATTTAGAAAATAAATTATTCTGACTATGAAAGAACAAGAATAAAGAAAAAGAATACCGTTCAGTCAGCTTTCATAACACTTGTAATTGTGTAAATATTTGAATTTATCAGAAATTAAAAAAATTTTTGGTCAGTGTAATCAGCAAATACTACTTTTTACACGTAAGTAACATATTTTTAAGCAAAGATTTGCTTATAGATAGAATATTTGGAAGATATAGTTGACTCCACTAAAGTTTTGACTTTAGGATGCATTAATTAAATCTTATTAATTTTCTTGTCATGATAAACTCATTTGAAATTTAAGAGGCCTTATATCTGGTTAGTTTAACTCACTCCAAAAATAAATTTACTTATGAATGAATTGAACACAATCTATTACCTCCTTAATTTTGAACTGATATATTTTCAAATGATTTAATGAAGTTTAACTCATCTTTTAAAAATATACACATTTTATTTGTTTGGATTAATGCTTTCCCTAATAGTTACAGTGTAGACAGGACTGAAAAAAAAAACCTTTTTTATATTGTATGCCATTTAATAAAGTTCTGATCTAAATTGAGTTTAACTACTTTTGTATATATTATTCATTTATAAGCAAAACTACAATTCACCTGGGATCACTCTACTTGTAATCAAATCATTAAAATTGAAATAACATTACTTGCTGAGTGCTTATGTGAGGTCATTTAAAGTATGATCGTTTTCTCAGTTTTTTTTTCCTCTCAGGTAGAATATACATCACGTTCGTATAAAGAGCTATTGCAACTTCAGTTGCAATAGCTGCAGAACTGCAGTTCTGCTGTTAAAATACCTTTACATATTTTTAATGGCTTGACTATTTTTATCATTGTGCTCTGAATGACAAAACGCTTAGAAAGACTTCATTCTTAACCGTAGCTTTCTCATGAGTTGTAAGGATGCCGGAGTTTCTTTAACTAGCTACTATCTGTCATTATATTAGATCACTACAGTGATGCTTGTGTCTCTCACATGTACTACCAAATCGCAAAGTTAATGCAAATGAACTTTGAAAATAAATCAATTAAATGGAGTTAACCCCTTTATGGACCTTTTTCCATTAAGTGACCTTAATACGATTTAGCTTAATTTACTTTCAAAATAGATGAATCTAAATCATATTAAATTGACTTTGAAATTAAATGAGAATACCCAGATAAGATTTCATGCAGTTTAATTAATTTGGATCATAATCATAGTTAACTAAGATTACTTTTCATATTGACTCTGTGTAAACAAGGTGTTACTTTCAAGATCAGTTTGTTGCTGATCAGTTATTTCTTTCTATTTGTTTCATTTTAGGACTACAAGGAGACACTTAATTTCATTTGTAAAAGTAGTAAAGAGCACTATAATTTTAAAAGTGAAAAATTAGCAAGGCACTACCTAATCATGTAAAGTTTATCCTTCAAGCTATCCGATCTACTACTCATTACGAATAAATCCAGTGATGACAAGCTGCAGAAATGGAGCTCCCGAACTACTAAGATGCCATCTCATTCTGAGCTTAGCATATCACAGGTGTGGTCAGACAATGAATTTGATATAGGAAGTATGTGCAAAACTACAGTAATGTGTGATATTTTCTTTAAAATGTTGCCAGTTAATAAATGTCTATTAAATGAAGTGATTTTTTTTTTTTTTCCCCTTGATTGTATTTTCAGTTTTTGGAACAATATGCTTTCACAATCAGTGCTAGGGTAGGTAACATTTGATGGAAATATGACAAAAAAGTAATATACATTTCTGGATGGAACAACAAAATATTCTTGTAACTCCCTGGATGCACTGATAAGGTCAGGAAAACTGTACAGTTAAAGCATGTCATCTGTAAGTGAAATGCAGACACTTCAGCTTAGGTGAGGGCTGCACATTTATGACGTTTGTTGGCATTTTCTTTTGATTTTCAAAATATTTTTCTCTTCCTATCAAAGTGTTAGACCTTTTCCTATTACTTTACTTTAAATGAGCCAGGTATGTTTCACTCCTTAAATCATCCTGTTCAGACATACTCCAAGATACCAAGAAAACTAAGGACAACTTATTTTTTTTAATTATTACAGAACTATTTTTTTTCTTTGATTTTACTCAACTCATTGTGTTATTTTATGTTTCAATTATCCTTCCAAAAGATCTTCCTAGATATACCAGAACTGTCATCTCTATCATTTTTATATGTTTTTGGAAGAACTTTGATTTCTTTTAATTAAGAATATATCTTCTTATACTGCATGAGTAAATTCCTTCGAAGTATTTAGCTAGGACACACGGAACAATACCAGCACTTTTCCTTCAGGTTGTACATTCATTTTTCACCAGCTAGTCTGGTCGTTATGAGTTTACAATAGCAACTAAGTTTACTGAACACATTCATCAATTTCTGTCCCTGGGTCATTACTTCTGTTTCTCCTGGTGATTCATTGAAGTAAAAGTGCTGAATCAGTGCGGAGTTTTGTAAAAGACGTCTAGTTAAAAAGTAAAGCCGATTGAAAATATTTAATTACTTATTATTACTCCTAATAACATGATTGAATGCTATGATAACAAAATTTAAAATATTGGGAAAGATGAAAATATCATTACCATTTTTTTCCTCAAAATAGGTCAAAATTCTTCACAGAGTGAAAATTAGCATTACTTCTTCTAAATGGTTATATTTCCGCTTCTAAAAGTATCACAACAATACAGTATTTATAAACCTGTGGAAAAGTACTTGACATTTAACTTGTGATAATTATATACATAATTGTGTTAGATATTCTGACATGAAACAAAGCTAGGATGGTATTTAATTTGCTTCACAGATGCTTAAACCCAAGCTGCTGAATGAATGATGAAATCACAACTACTCCTTAAAAGGACTGATGAAGAAAAAAAAATCTGGCAAAGTAATTGAAAACCAAAAACTAAGAATAAAAACTTTTTTATAGATTCACTGGAAAAGGACTTTGCTTACTACATAGAGAGAAAAGTTATGATTCTATAGGTGCTTTTCACAAACAATCTAGCTCTCCTCAACTGAGGTAGCCAACTAGGAAGAAAGAGTCTGAGAACTGCAGGTGGTATCTTCTGCTGTAAGTGGTTACATCAAAGGTTCGTGTATCTTCTTTGTTTAAAAATCTATCTTGAGAACATCTTACAACATTTCTGTGAAGTGCTTAAGTCAATGCTGATCCTAATGAAGTTGATGAAGTCTTCTTTACCCTTTCTCTTCTGCTGGATGAAGTTCAAGATAATGGGCAATTGAAAAAAATACTGGCATCAAAAATATTAATGCTCTTCACAAAATACTGTTTTGCAACTTAATTAGATAATTTGGGATCCTTCTGTTTCATCTTTTATGTTTCCAGAGGTGTTCTCTAAAAATTGGTGTAGAAATACTAAGAAATTTTCTTAGTAATGTTAAGACAAACATTAAAATTACACTTCAACATTTTTATTGCCTTACAGATATGTAGGGAGCTCAGAATACTGAATGGAGGACATCACTATAGGATACATTAGCCACATTAGGACCTTTGCTGGTATAAGCTGCATAGCTCCACTAGTTTCAGTGAAGCTATATCAATTTGCATTAGCCTCACATCCAGCTCGAAGTATTTTATTGAAGCTGCATTTAATGTAGATTCATTTTATTCATATTAACATTTTAATTATTCAGAGAAACCAGTTTAAGAGTCCTTCCCAATACCACGCGCATCAGCCTACTTCTCATATTTATAAAGCACAACTGTTCAACAGGTATTATGGCCGTTCTCCTGTTGCAACTGAATATATATGTATATGCATATATATTAGTTAGGGAATTAGAGATCTCTGAGATGGGAACATTTAGAAGACTTACTAATCAGCACAGTTTTAAATTTAAAACAAAAAAAAAAACTAAATTCAATTATTAACAACATACAAACTTTGTGTTAATAACTACCTCCTACATGTTGCTAATCAACCCTATACAGACAAACCTGTTAGCCTTTTAACACTCATATTTTAAGTAAGTTAGCTATGAGTATATAATATACAGGGCTAGTAGTACCGCATACTTAGCACTGCGAGCTGTGATCCTTGGTAGCACTTAGTCACTGAGATCAAGGTAATTGCATTGAGAGCTCCTTCACAAGAGAAGTCAGAGCCACCATGGGATTTCCTTCTTTCTTTGATTTTTCCTTGACTATGCCTGATGATTTTATGCTATTGTTCGCATGGCCAAACGGAGGGGGTCTCATCTGTTCCTAATACTACTTACCTTTTTTTTTGTTTGTTTTACCAGTCATCCTTGTTTATTCAGGAAGCTATTCTGCCTATCTGCAGTCCCTTGTGCTTATCTTGTCCTCTGTACACCACTTTTTATTACCTGGATATCTCCTACATACAGCTACACACATCTTGGCTAATGATCTCATTTTAGTGGTCACATTGCTCACATGCTCATGTAAAATGCTTATGTGTTGTGTTTGGCTATGCTACCACATTATTACAAAATACTGATCTAGTACACTGATCTGTGTAGTTGTGACACATTTTAGTATGATTATATACTTCAACCACCCTGACATCTGTTGGCAAGACAGCACAGCTAGGCACAAACAGTCAAAGAGGTTCCTGCAAAGCATTGATGATAATTTCTTGACCCAGGTGGTGGAGACGCCAACGAGGAGAGGTGCAATGCTAGACCTTGTACTAACGAACAAAGAAGGTCTAGTTGGAGAGGTGAAGGTTGGGGGCAGCCTTGGCTGCAGTGACCATGAGATGGTGGAGTTCAGGACCCTACGAGGAGGGAGCAGGGCAATGAGTAGGATTGCAACGCTGGACTTCAGGAGAGCTGACTTTGGCCTCTTGAGGGACCTCCTTAGGGGAATCTCATGGGGTAGGGCCCTAGAAGGAAGAGGGGTCCAAGAAAGCTGGTTAATATTCAAGCGTCACTTCCTCCAGGCTCAGGATCAGTGCATCCCTCTGAGGAAGAAGTCGAGCAAAGCGGGCAGGAGACCTGCCTGGATGAGCAAGGAACTCCTGGCAAAACTCCAGCAGAAGAAGGAAGTGTACATAATGTGGAAAAGGGGACAGGCGACTTGGGAGGAATACAGGGACGTTGTCAGAGCGTGCAGGGATGCGACAAGGAAGGCTAAGGCCCAGTTGGCATTAAACCTGGCAAGGGATGTCAAGGACAACAAGAAGGCCTTCTTCAAACACATCAAGAGCAAAAGGAAGACGAGGGAAAACGTGGGCCCGCTGCTGAATGGGGCGGGTGCCCTGGTGATGAAGGATACAGAGAAGGCAGAGTTATTGAATGCTGCCTTTGCTTCCGTCTTCACTGCTAAGGCCAGTCCTGAGGAATTCCAGACCTTGGAGACAAGAGAGGAAGTCTGGAGAAAGGAAGGCTCTCCCTTGGTTGAGGAGGATCGGGTTAGAGATCTTTTGTCCAAACTTGACATCCATAAATCCATGGGCCCCGATGGGATGCACCCACGAGTGCTGAGGGAGCTGGCGGATGTTATCGCTAGGCCACTCTCCATCATCTTGGAAAGGTCCTGGAGATCAGGAGAGGTGCCTGAGGCCTGGAAGAAAGCCAATACCACGCCAGTCTTCAAAAAGGGCAAGAAGGAGGAGCCAGGAAAGTACAGGCCTGTCAGCCTCACCTCCATCCCTGGAAAGGGGATGGAACAGCTCCTCCTGGAGGTCCTCACTAAGCATCTGGAGGACAAGAAGGTGACTGGGAGTAGTCAGCATGGATTCACCAAAGGGAAATCATGCTTGACCAATCTGATAGCCTTCTATGACGGAATGACTGGCTGGGTAGATGAGGGCAGAGCAGTGGATGTTGTCTTTCTGGACTTCAGCAAGGCTTTGGACACTGTCTCCCATCACATCCTCCTAGGTAAGCTCAGGAAGTGTGGGTTGGATGAGTGGACGGTGAGGTGGTTTGAGAACTGGCTGGATGGCCGAGCTCAGAGGGTTGTGGTGAATGGCGCAGAGTCAAGTTGGAGGCCTGTGGCTAGTGGTGTCCCCCAGGGCTCAGTCCTGGGTCCAGTCTTGTTCAATATATTCATCAATGTGTTGATGTATATTCAGCAGTGTGCCCTTGTGGCCAAGAAGGCCAATGGTCTCCTGGGGTGCATGAGGCAGAGTGTTGCCAGCAGGTGGAGGGAGGTGATCCTGCCCCTCTACTCAGGTCTGGGGAGGCCTCACCTGGAGTCCTGTGTCCAGTTCTGGGCTCCCCAGGACAAGAGAGACATGGCACTCCTGGAGAGAGTCCAGCGGAGGGCTACCAAGGTGATTAGAGGACTGGAGCATCTCTCCTTTGAAGAAAGACTGCAAGAGCTGGGCCTGTTCAGCCTGGAGAAGAGAAGACTGAGAGCTGATCTCATCAATGTGTACAGGTATGTGAAGGGAGGGTGTCAAGACGATGGGGCCAGACCCTTCTCCACGGTGCCTGGCGACAGGACAAGAGGCAATGGGCAGAAACTGAAACACAGGCATTTCCGTCTGAACGTGAGGAAAAACTTCTTCACTGTGAGGGTGACAGAGCATTGGAACAGGTTGCCCAGAGAGGTGGTGGAGTCTCCTTCCCTGGAGATATTCAAAAGCCGTCTGGATGTGATCCTGGGCAATATGCTCTAGAGGACCCTTGTTGAGCAGGGAGGTTGGACTAGATGATCTCCAGAGGTCCCTTCCAACCTAAACGATTCTGTGATTCTGTGATTCTGTGATATCTGGGTACTAGGCAAGCTAGTATTAATTACATCCTGAAAAATACATTTCTAATTTCCGTATCTCACAAACCTCTTCTTTGGCTTATCCTCGATTCCTCCTCATTTCATCTCTCCTGAGTAACAGTTCATCCTATATGTCCTCAATGCAAAATCCAATTTTTCCAAACTGAAATTTTCCAGATTGGAAGCTCTTGATTGTGAAAATTCAAGCTGTTAGTTATGAGTAAACATTGTGTACAATGCACAATTGTTGCCCTTGAAATGAGGTAGCTTCATGACTTCACCTCAGAATCTCTCTTGCTGACTTGCTGTACAGCAGTGACCATTAGTCTAATGACGGTAGTACAACATGGGAGATGCCATCTGAGAGCCAAGAACAAAAGAAAATGAGCATATATTACAATCCCCATTAGGCACTAGAGTAGTATTTCGAATATATACTTGTATGTACCCATAAACACAGATATACATATATATTGTTTACATCTAGTGAAAGCTTAAAGTCTGAATGCTGCTTAAAATGGTTAGAAAAAAAATCCATAGATATTCCATTGACTTCTAAAATTTGATTCTCCACATAAGTGATAAATGGACACAGAGATTTCCTTCTCAAGTGAGCTTCCTTTGACTTGTGCTAAAGTGCATGCAAATACTCTACTCCATCCAATCACTGCTTATTTTTCTGCTTACATTTTTTCAAATGTCCCAGTTGAATTCTATAAATAAAATGGATCTAATGCAATATTAAATAATTTTCTTGATTTCAGTACATTGCACCAAAGATTAGCTTCATCCAAATATCCTAATTCTTACATGTTCAAGTATTATTTGGAATTGTCTTCATAATCATTAGATGAGCTCACTGTCCCCCAAGGCCCTCACAGCCTTTTCCGCAGAGCTGCTCCCCAGTCTGTCAGTGCCCAGCCTCTATTGCTGCCAGGGAGGTCTTCCTTTCCAGAGGCAGGACTTTGCATCTGTCCATGTTGAATTTCTAGAGGTTCCTGCCAGCCTATTCCTCCACCCACTCTAGGTCATCCTAAATGGCAGCCCTGCCCTCCAACATGTCAACTGTTCCCTCCATTAATATCATAAATCTCTCTGAGTTTCACAGGCTTTCTTCCCTCTCCCCTCTTCCCCACCCCCCCCCCAAAAAAAAAAAAAAAAGCCTCTTGAAAAATTTGCAGTGTGAAATTACACCAAACATTTTGTTCTGGAAGTTTAGGGATATGATAACTTAAAAGTTTTCAGAGAAGAGCTTTCCAATCTGAATATTGATCCAGCTTACTTTTACATCAGCTCAAAGTACATACATTTACAGTTGTACAGAAGGTATACAATTCTGCAAAATCACTGTAGGAGCGTTATATGTTCACTTTATATGTTCACTTTATGTAAGTAATAATATCATCAGTCAGAACTTTCACATACAGCAATATTTCTACTGACCATTACAAAACCTTCTGGATGGATGTTCACAAATTCTTTAGTGATTTGTTGAACTCTCTAAACTACCGAATTTCCCATGTAACATTGAATCAAGCTGTGTATCTGAGGATTTATTAAGTGCTTTCTAAAATGGAATGTAGCAACAGTCTAAAATATATTCCATATATTATGTGAAGATATTAAATTTGGAAGATGAAAAAGGGCAGAAATAATATAGCTTCTCATTTATACTGCAGCACAGAGACATGAGGCCAGAAACTGTCAGTATCATATATTTACATTTTGAACTGAATAGGCCAGCTTCCTTAGCTGAACCTCATAGGAGAACCTCCTAGTTGATGTGCTCCAGTACCCTCACCATCTTGGTGGCTCTGCTCTGCGTTTTAGCTCAAGTTTATCAGCAGTCTTCTTATACTTCAGATAGTATGTGATAAATGCTAAGAGTAACAATCACTTTCCTTGGTCCACTAATTGATATTGCAGAGGATGCTGTCAGCCTTCACCACTGCTAGGACACACTGCTGACTCCTGTTTAGCCAGCTGCCCCCAGCACCTGAAATCACAGAGTCTGGGTAATACCAAAACATACTGAGGGTAGAAATGCCAAGTGAAGGCTAAACTTAATGTGAATGAAATAACAAGCAGTATGGAGACTTCAAGTTGTTTTACAGCAGAATTAAAAAAAAAAAAAAGTCAAAAAAAATAAATGTCATACATGAAGAAAACACACTTAAGTCTTTAGGTACCAACCTATATTCCTCCAAATATGAAGAAAGTCCTTCCTCCTCACCAAAGAGAACTTCCAGGAAATGCCACAAAGCCACACTTGACATTGCAGAGGTCTGTGAGACTGAAGGCATTTTAAGATGTACATTTTCTGTGCCTGACTCCAGATGATATTTTAGGTATTGGCAATGAACCTCATTGAATAGGGCTAAGAATATGGAAAAGCCTGAAACATGAAGGAGGTGAGCTGAAGCTGGAAGACTATCCAGGCTAGTGAGAAGTGAAGTACCAAAACATTCAAACATTTACTACAGTATATACTAGCTATATTCTTGTATAGTATATCACAGAAATAAATCAAGAAAAAAGAGAGTAACTGACAAAAACAAAACAAAACAAACACTCTTTAGTTTCCAGAATTTCACTTTATGAATATGGATTGTATTAATAATTGCAAGGTTAAGTTATTGTGCATATGATTGATACACTAACTAATTTTCTTAGAAGTTCTGATGTTGCAGTTTGCTTGTCATTATGCATTATGTACCAGATACTGTGAAGCTGTGGAGTCATTTCAGTGATACGGCTTTTGCTTTTTGGAGGGGCAATAGTAGAAACGAATGAGGCAACATCAAATTAATGTATAGCACATGAAGAAAAAACTGCTGGAGTGTATGCGAATATCTCACCTATTTTACTATAATAAGTTATTGAATGTTTCTTCCAATATCCCGCAAATATTTTTTTTTGTACTCTTTATACAGTTTGAAGGCTGACTGTATATTGACATGTGCTCTTCTAGTGATATATTCCATCAGGCCTTTGTTAAGTCGTCATGAGGTTATACGAGATAATTTTTAATTGTCTATATTAATAGCAGAGCGCCGCCAGGGCGCTGCCTCCTGTTGGGGAAACCACTGGGGCCGGGGCAGAAGCGGCCACCGCTGTCTGTGGGGGTCAGGCCGGACAGGACGGGACGGGATGGGACCGGGGACTCGCATCGCCCGGGGCAGGTGAGGGCTGCGGGGGAGGGAGCTGCTCGAGGAAGGTCCTAGACAGGCATTTAGAAATTTGCAGGTATTTATTAACAGTTAGAAGTATGTACTGTTGTGAGTTATCAGTTTTATTGCTGTTAATCATCCTGAATGGACAGTTCACTGATTGCTGGCTAACTACATGTCGTTAAAACATCAGTAATCCGCTTTGATCCTAATTTGGCTTGAATTGCACGAATTGAAAAGTTTTCCATGTGATAATGATATCCGGTCACATTTCAGAGTAGGAACTTGAATTATAGGGTATTAATATAATGGGAAAATGATTTCCTGTACCTCTTGTTTTGTGTGTCCCTAAACAACTTTAGAATCTCTATCTTATGACGTTTGAGCTAGTAAATTTATTCCTGATCCTAAAGGAAAGAGAAAGATATTGCAGAAATGCCACTCCTACTTCCAGAGTCCTGCAGAAGCAAGATTCATACTTCAGAGAAACAAGGACAATTACTAGAACCAATGCCCAACTTTTTTCCTGTAATTATTGTTGATTATAATGCAGTATTTGTGCACATCTCTCTCGAAGGCTGCCTCAGAAATAAGCATAATTCTAAAACAAGGAATATTCTGAGGTATGGTAAAAGCAAAATGAAAAGTAAATAATAAGATAACCTGCGTTGTTTTCACCTAACCTCTATAGAAACAGCTGGAAAGTTATATTTAATTCTACCTATATGTATATGGATCTATCTATATACAGCTTGGTAAACAGATGAAAAAATCGAGAACTTGAAAAGCTATCTAGTCCATCTCCCTGAACCATGATAGGATCAACTACCTCTAATCCGCTTCTGTCATGTGTCTAACCTATTCTTCAAAGCATCTACTAATGGAGATCCCAACATCTCCTTAGACAATCTATTCCTCTGCCTGTGGTTGAGAACTGTTTCCTAATGTCTAACTAAAATCTCTGTCGCAGTAGTTCAAGCCATATTAGTTCTTATCCTGTGTTTAGTCCAGGTCCAGGATACTACTGTGCATTTTAGAAATATTGCAGCCAAATTCTAGATATTAATAGACAGATTTTGACCTTTAAATGAAAAGATTGGAATTATAAACCCCTTCTAATATAGCGGATACTCTTAAAAGATTTATTTTACCCTGGCGTGAGATAGTTGTTTAAAAAAAAGTCTGAAAGAAAACACAACGGGTTTTATTTTCTACTGCTGTACACATTGTACAGTCATTTCCATTAATACAAAGTATATGTAAATAGTATCACCTTATTTGCAAGTGAACAAAAAACTATCCAAGGTGAAAGTCAACAGAGATTCAGGCTCAGCATATAGCTGTAGGACTTGCAACTGACTGAGCTCTCCTTATGAATTTCAGCTTTGTATATTGTGAACCATTAAGCTAGACAGTAAAATAGAGCTACTGAACTGAATGGAATTAATGCAAAACTGTAGAAATATGCTACCTCTGTGACTGGAAATGCTATTTCACACATAATAAACCCAGTTGAACATTGCAATTAGTTTCCTTCATTAGAAGATTCTTGGAAGTATACTTGCATTTAGAGCAGATTTAGTGAAGATATGCACAATTACTAGCTGGTATTGGTTTGGCTTCAGGTTTGAGAGCTCAGGGTGTGTGTTGTACACAAGCAGTTTTATAATGCAAATATTGTGGATTATTGGAAGTTAAGGCAGTTTTAATTTTTCTCTCAAGTTTCCTTTACCATAACAACACTGAAATTCATAAATTTCGTCTTAAAAGAATACAAATACAATTCAACATTTTCCTTTATGTCAAGTTGCTTTATGCCTTAACCTCAAATTTTCTAAACTCTATCAACTATTCCAAAGTCTGCAAACCTTCATCACCCTATCAAATATTTTTTTTAAGACGGATAAGCAAGGTTTTTCAAAACACTGTTCAACTTAGTTCTATAGAAACAGGGTTTACAGTTAAGTAATCCTGTGGCTTTTTAGCTGATTCAGATCCACCATCTCCTCCACACAGACAGCAGAGGGTTACAGCACAGGAGGAGCATACTTCCTTTCCTGCAGCTGCGATCCCAGGCTTGGCGCTGGCAAATGCACTGTCCACTGCTGTCTGTTCTTTTTTTGAGCAAAGAAAATGACTCTGTGGTGAACCTGGGTAAAGTTCTGTGGGTATGGCCCCCACTGTCACCCCATAAAAGAGAGCTGTTCCTGTATTTATCAATGGCATAGGCCCCAAGTCCCAGAGATTTTACTGATAGTTAGATGCTTAAATACCTTTAAAAATCTGGGTCCCAGAGTAAATCTTAAAAAAACCTTATGCCTCAGGTGCTTACGGAAGTACTGCCTGTTGAAGCTGCATTATTCTTTTTAGCATATGTTTGCAAGACTGAGAATTAACAGAATTTCTCAAAATGTGCTCATACTGACTTAAGAGTACTAAGTCCTTGGAGGAAATCCTTACTTTGTTGAAGTCAGTCAGAATTGTGCCATTGGTTTTAAAAGGGTTTGGAATTTGTTTCTTGTGCTTAGATTTTATTAAATTAGTTTTTATATAAAAAGCAAATGAACTTATAATTTCCTTTCAGAAAAATGTCTACTTTACTTCCAGAAATGTAAAACTTACATTTCATCAATACCAAAAGTTAGAAGAATGTTTCGGCTGTAAAGACCAACCTTAAAAATTAGGAAATGATACGTGAAGATAGGCCACTGTAAGATAATCTTGTATAATGTGATCATATACCTACCTCTTTGAATTAAAGTAAAAATATTCAATATTTATTTTTATTCTCTGTACTCAGGATACTAACAGATATTAATATATAATACTTGCTATCCAAACTCCTAATCTCTGATATTAAAAGTATTTATTTCTGCAAGGATATTTCTGCACTGGTTTCAGTACTATATTTGACTGAATTACAAAGACTATTGAAAGTTCACAGTACTCCTGTAATAGTAAACAATATTTCCCATTTTCCAATTTACAGCTGCTGAGCCACAGTAGAAAGAAAAAAAAGGGAAAAATTAGCTACTAATTATAGGAGATGCAGAGGATCTAAATTCTCAAGGTACTAAACATTTTTACAGCAACTTATACATTCACAGCATACAGTCAAGCTGTGCTGGCTAAGCACTCCTACATATTTAGTCTTACGATATTTCTAGTTGAGCACACAGAAAACAAGGAACATAAGGTTAATGAACATCTGTGATTTAATGACTTGCCAATACAGGACACCTGAAGAAAAGACAGAGAGATACAATCCCATTCTTCAGAAAAGATTTCAGCTCAGCCACAGGTTCAGCTTCCCCTTTCTTCAGATTCCCTCATCACCTGCTCCGTTTTCTAACTCCTGAACCAAGCAGGATACCAGGCAGGGTTCTATAAAAATGAGCCTGCACAGTAGGCTCATTCCCTACTGCGTTTCCCTATGCACAGTAGGAAATGCTATATATGAAATGCTGTATAATCAGTCCAGCATGAAGGGATACTCCTGGAGAATTCATTGCGTTGTTTCTGAGATTTACAATTGAATCAGTAGTGCTTGTATATCCATTCAGCCAGTCTTTCCTCATGACTCTCCAGTTTGCTTTATTTCCTCAGAATTAGAAATTATTTTTTTTCTAATCAAGTTGCGCCTATCATAGAATTTATGCAATATCACAGCACCATACAATATCTCCATCTTCACGCAGTGGCCATTGTTCTGGTGCAACAGAAACTGGATCTAACAAACATTACTACATGAGAAGAGCCTCCTTGTCCTATATTTGAAAGGATTGGGTTGTATCTAGCAATTACTTGCCCAGTGTCTGGTGTTGCTTATTCACAGTTCTCGTTTTCTGCCTGTTGGTATCTTCATGCCTCTGAGCAGAGTATTCCTGAATAGCATTTGTAATTTTTTTTATACTTTTAATTAATGACTGAAAATGTGAGGTATTGTCCATTCTATACTCACTTGTTGGAGCTATCATTTATAGCACCTAGTCTTCCAGTTCTGTTCCTTTTCTTTTTTCTTTTCTTTTCCTGTTCCTTTTTTCTTGCTTACTTGCTTCCTGTCTTTCCTATCTCTTCCCAGCTCCCCAGCTCCCCAGCTTCTTCCGATGTCCTCCAGTTAGAAGAGAGGGTCTTTGGTTTTGGGAATGCCAAAGGTCAGCCATAACAAACAGGTCCAGTAAATGTCCAAACTGACTCATATTTCCAGCAGAGGTCTATAATGGGCACAGAATGAGAAAGCTTCTGTAGATAAAAATAATATATGTTAGTATAAAGAAAATATCTGAATTAAAGGATTGGCCTACATTGAAGAGCATCTTCCATTTTGTAAACTTGTACATGTTTTCAGGACACAAGTATTTTAGGAAGGAGAATCTTTATTATTTAAATACTGCTAAAAGCAAATTGTATTTGCCTTACTGAAAATTACGAATCCTTTCTGGAGAGGTATGAAGCCTGATTCACGATTTGAAACATTAAAAGCTGATTCAATTTTTAATTTATAACTCATTGTGTTTTGAGACGAAATGTTGCTGGCACTGGGAATCAGAAAACCACTTTAGGATGTGAAATTTATATTTTATGTTGAAAAAAGAGATTAAGCAAACTTGCTTGCTTTTTTGTTGATTTATACTTGCTTTACCAGATACTGGAAAGATCAGCACAGTCTAGCTAAATTACGTATTAGATTTGATAGAAATTAAGAGATCAGTTCCATCTTTCATAGAATAAAAATCCCATTTAATTCTGTCTTTCGATATTTTTCATAATTGGGGCTGAAACAAAAACAATGAAATTGAAAACACTGGAACTTGTCTTTCCACCTTAGTCACCAATATATAGAGCACATGGTAGAGAAATATCCATATAGAACTATAATTATTGAAACTGTTTTATTAATTAAAATATGATATTTGAAATAGTGCAAATATATACTTCAAGACCTAGAGAGGGTTTGAGGATTTCAAATTTGAAAAGCTGCACTTTTCAAACACAGTAAATAGTATCAGAGTCATACTTCATGCAGTATTGAGTTATTAGACATTATTTTAGACTGAACATTTCTAACTGTGTTGTATGTAAAAAAAAAAAGAAAGTATAATTACTTGGTAAGTGTTGCTTAGCCTTAGCTGTTTCACCATTTATTGAATATAATGAGTGTAAGTTGCCTGCATATTGAAATTCTCTCTTTCCTGGAGATTCATTTGTATTAAAAAAGGCATTTAATATTTTTGTCTTCATAATTAGTTCTGCATTATACACCCATTTTCCCTAATCAGATCCTAACTTATGATACAGCACACCATTTTCTTTAGAAAGCAATCTTAATAATGGATATGTTCCTTTAGACAAAGCACAGCTTGCAAAACATATCAAACCAGCAAGACTACAGGGAAATTTCAGGCTTTATTATGCTTGCAACCATGGCATTACAAAACCATGCTATGTGCTGTGCTGATTTCTAATTTATGGTTTTGTTCATCCTTCCAAGGTTTAATTGATATAGAAAATGAGGGGATGGAATCTATCTTGCCTTAGATGCACTTAAACTCCAGTTGTCCACCTGTCTAATTTCCTACGTTCATCTGTCTGTCTGAAACTGATACAACATTTTTAATAACAAATTCTACTGAACTGTCAAAAATGTCCATGATGAAAATATACACATCCACTATATGAATATATGCATATTAAATATACACAAAGTGTAAAAAAAAAAAATTAAGGTTGCAGAGTTATGCACTACAAAGTTAAGAAATTTCTGAATTAGCTTTTTAGTGCAAACTTCAATTCCTCTTGTCTACAAGTTCTGAGGGGGGGGGAAAGTGTATATTTGATATATTGTTTTTCCATCCTGCTCTGGAAATCAGTACAGGAGATGGTTGCAGACTTCCATTATCTTTAATTATGTGTTATATAAGCTTTTAAATAGGTAGTAAAAGAAGAGGGCACTGCAGAAAGAGAGGATAGTTTTAGTAAAAGCAGCTGAAAACCATCCAGAACCGGCTTACTTCCCCTTCTCAATTCTCTTCTCTCAGCAATCACATTTCTTTCTTTCCTATATAGAAATACAGAGGACCAGAAAGAATTACTCATGTCCTTTAGTCCAGTTTGCTGCTGCTGAAGGAAAGATATCATGGCTGGTGAAAAGGCGCTCTGCATTTTGTTATCAGTTGTTTTGCCAGTTCTACATCTATTAGTAAGCCATTTTCACCTCCATTGTTTAAAACATTTCTCTTCATTTCCAGTATAAACTTATTTCTAACCCGTACATACTGATTTGTTCTTGCACCAACGTTACTTATTACCCTAAATAGCAAATCTTTGTCACTGAAGCTTATCCCATGTATATTTATAGGCACCTGTTTTATTCTCTTTCACATCTTAAATTGCCAAGGTAAACACATTAAGACATTTTGATCTCCATTCAGAACATTTTTCATTCTTCAGATCATATGAGTATTCCTCCTCTGAACCTACAACAGTTCAAATTCACTTACATAACAAATGCAATCAGAATTGCACATATTATTCTGGAGACTGTATTTGTTAACAATGGTGTTATTACTCATTTAACGCCACAGGAAATAACCTTGTCTGATGTGCCCTAGACATTCACTTGCATCTTTCTTAGCTGCATCACACAAGTTATGCCTAGACTGTGGGTTTCAGGAACTGGGAAGTATTCCCAGGTCCCAGATAGGAGAAATATAACTATGTGTGATCAGTTAACATGCCTGCTTCTCAATCATTTCTTAAGGAATACTCAACTTGTAACAAAGTGTTTATTAGTCCCTTAAAGTATGACCTTTCCTTTAGTATTATTAAATTTCATTACATCTCTATTACTCCCACCCTCAAGGTCATCCAGTTTTATCTATGACATTCAAATCCTCTTACATATTGATCAAACCTCTCAGCTTCAGCGAATTTCATCAGCACTTCCACTTCTTATGCCAAGACTATTAAATAACATTCAATCAATGTCAAAAGTGATCCGTAGGAAACGCTGCAGGTAGCTTCCTCCATGTATTCCATTTTAGATATTTCTTCACTCAGTCCCTGTGTTAGTCAGCACCTTCAGCATTTTAGTTAAAATTTCACAGAATCACAGAATCACAGAATCGTTTAGGTTGGAAGGGACCTCTAGAGATCATCTAGTCCAACCTCCCTGCTCAACAAGGGTCCTCTAGAGCATGTTGCCCAGGATCACATCCAGACGGCTTTTGAATATCTCCAGGGAAGGAGACTCCACCACCTCTCTGGGCAACCTGTTCCAATGCTCTGTCACCCTCACAGTGAAGAAGTTTTTTCTCAGGTTCAGATGGAACTTCCTGTGGTTCAGTTTCTGCCCGTTGCCTCTTGCCCTGTTGCTGGGCACCACGGAGAAGAGGCTGGCCTCATCCTCTTGACACTGCCCCTTCAGATACTTGTACACATTGATGAGATCCCCTCTCAATCTTCTTTTCTCCAGGCTGAACAATCCCAGCTCTTGCAATCTTTCCTCATAGGAGAGGTGCTCCAGCCCTCTAATCATCTTGGTAGCCCTCCGCTGGACTCTCTCCAGGAGTGCCATGTCTCTCTTGTCCTGGGGAGCCCAGAACTGGACACAGTACTCCAGGTGAGGCCTCACCAGGGCTGAGTAGAGGGGCAGGATCACCTCCCTCCACCTGTTGGCAACACTCTGCCTAATGCACCCCAGGAGACCATTGGCCTTCTTGGCCACAAGGGCACACTGCTGCCTCATGTTTAACTTGTTGTCCACCAGCACTCCCAGGTCCTTCTCGGCAGAGCTACTTTCCAACAGGTCAGTCCCCAGCCTGTCCTGGTGCATGGGATTATTCCTGCCTAGGTGCAGGACCTTGCACTTGCCTTTGTGGAACTTCAGGAGGTTCCTCTCCGCCCACCTCTCCAGCCTCTCCAGGTCCCTCTGAATGGCAGCACAGTCTTCTGGTGTGTTAGCCTCTCCCCCCAGTTTAGGATCATCAGCAAACTTGCTGAGGGTGCACTCTGTCCCTTCCTCCAGGTCATGGATGAATATATTGAACAAGACTGGACCCAGGACTGACCCCTGGGGGACACCACTAGCCACAGGCCTCCAACTTGACTCTGCGCCATTCACCACAACCCTCTGAGCTCGGCCACCCAGCCAGTTCTCAAGCCACCTCACTGTCCACTCATCTAGCCCACACTTCCTGAGCTTACCTAGGAGGATGTGATGGGAGACAGTGTCAAAAGCCTTGCTGAAGTCCAGAAGGACAACATCCACTGCTCTGCCCTCCTCTACCCAGCCAGTCATTCCGTCATAGAAGGCTACCAGATTGGTCAAGCATGATTTCCCTGTGGTGAATCCATGCTGACTACTCCTGATCACCTTCTTGTCCTCCACATGCTTAGTGAGGACCTCCAGGAGGAGCTGTTCCATCCCCTTTCCAGGGATGGAGGTGAGGCTGACAGGCCTGTACTTTCCTGGCTCCTCCTTCTTGCCTTTTTTGAAGACTGGCGTGGTATTGGCTTTCTTCCAGTCCTCAGGCACCTCTCCTGATCTCCAGGACCTTTCAAAGGTGATGGAGAGTGGCCTAGCGATTTCCCCAAATAAGATACCATATCAAATATGTGTATGTGTCAAGTATGTACTGAAGTATGTATACAGAGGATTTACCACATTTCCTATGCAATAAGAAACTGAAAATCTTATGCAAGAGCAATATTTGGATTTGGCTTGTCCAGCACAGCATAATGAAATACTCATGATGGATTTTTTTCTGTTTTTCATCTATCCTAAATTTGAACATTTCATATTTTTCCCTTTTTCCTCTTACCTTTATTCTAAAACTTTGTTTATTAATGAGATCAGACTAATATGCCTGTATTTGCCTAGGACAAATTTGTCATTTGTCCTCAGTTTCAAGTAAAACATTGTACAGAGGTGTCACAGTTATGTGTGAGTGGGAACTAACACATATGGTAATTCTTACCTATAGATCTGCAGTTAAGCATGACAGGGCTTTATCAGGATTCTGAGAACAAAACTATCTATAACTTCCAAGTTGAGTGCATAGGAGTCTTTGAGGGTGGTGTTTTTTTTTTTTTTTTTTTAAACTCACAGGCATTTCTTTTCATGTCAATATGTGTTAAGGTCTTAGTCTTAGGTTATCCATAATTTCTAGCCCATTCACATAGTGCAGGTGTCCTACTCGTTTTTCTTTCTTTCTTTTTTTTTTTTTTTTTTGCTTTTCTCTTTATATTTTTGTAGCCAAAGAACAATTTTTGTTTATTTTAACTTACCTTACAGGGTACAAGTCAACTTGACTTTTGACTTTGATTTTAGTGACTTTCTGGTTTTACCTGTGCTTCCTTTACTCCATATACTTCAAATTCAGGCTATGCCAGTTTCCCTAACTTTGTAGACTTCTTTCTTAATTCTAACACCATTATAAAATAATTATTTATCTTTCTAGATCTGAGGTCTTTCCCTACAAGCTTTTCCTTCTTGCTTGTAATTTAAATCTCAGGCATAGCTTTTGCACGTTTGATTCATATTAATTACAAAGCTCCTTCTCATTCAAATGTTTAAGCTCTGCATTTGACTTCAACAACTTTTTAGTAGCTTATAATGTTTCTTTCTAATAGTTCAGTAGAAGTAAACAAATTATCCTAGTGTTTCCGTTATTTTGAAAGACATTTATGTCTAATCCTGCAATTATATGTGTTTAGTCTGCTGGGCATACTAGACATTAAAAAAGAAAAAAAGTGAGTCAAATTTGAAACCACAAGGCTTGATTCTAGTAGCATTTAATCCCAGGTTTTCAGCTATAAAAAAAACCATTTATATTTGTGCTGCACTGCAGCATAAAGAGTAGAGGATGATGCTTGCAGCTTCAAAATGAAATATTACATCTCCAAATTAGTAAGTGTTTGCATTAAAGCATGGGCTTTGTGTAGAAACTTCAGAGGAGATTGTTGCATACATCTCAATGATCAGATCATCCTGTCTGCTTAGAGTGAGCAAAATACCTGGGTATAGGAGAGTGAAGTTGACTTTCATCAGCTATTGCATATACTCATTTGTCTTTGACTGCCTTGTTAACAGCCTGACCTACAAACACTACAGTGCTTTAAGTATAAGCTTATAAACTAATTAGTTGGAAAGGCGTCTGATATGTTATTTTGACACATGAAATTACCAAAGTGAAGAAATAATTGTTTCCCAACCTTTTACTATTAACTCTTTGAAACTTTTATGTTACGAATTTAGCAGTCATGGGGTATAGGTCTTCCTAGAAACCCCCACGATAGCAGTATGTAGGTAGAATGTAGGTTTTAGACTTGTATTGAAAAGTGGTGCAAAAATAGTCTAATAACTTGAACAATAGGAGACCATGTATTTTTTGTTAGGAGACACTAAAAATGTTTAGCTGCCTTTTTGTGAAAGAATTAATTGAAGAGGACATAGGGAGAGTGTTCAGCCAGGATATAAAATATTATAAATATATGTCCATATATCCAAGCACAGGAGTATTGATTTTTATGTCAGAAATTGTCAGAATAAGCATCTCTCCCCTCTCCAGCAGACAATCTAATAGTGGTTTTGTTTTGCACTGGCTAGTCATCTGGCCTAGGACTAAAAGTAGAGAAAGAACGCCAGCGTTCTTGGGAAATCTTTATGTCCATCATAGCCAAAAGTGGCTATGTAATTGTCCTGAAATACACTACTGACTGTTCTGCATTCAGAAACTCAGCTTCTGTTGAAGTGACTCTGACTCAAACGTATTTTTTACGGCTTCACATTACCAGGACATTAAGTTATCATGGTATAACATGCATACATTTTGGTCATAGTTCATGTAATGTTATTTTTTCCCAGATTGTTAGGGTGATGAGCGTTCCTCCATCCTCTAGACATCTTAAGTTTGACATCTAAATTTAAATTAGTCACCATAGGTCCACTTTATAGGAAAAAAATATGATATATTTAAAAAACATGCCTCTAAGCCCAGCTAATGAAGGCAACCAACAGATGCAGCAGATTGTGCAGCAGTTGTGGGCTCTGCTTCAAGATCTTCTGGAGACTTCGTTAGAGACTGTGGGGGCTTCCTAGGAACCCTCTGAGGAACTGGAGGTGCCTGCTGCTGACAGGTAAGGAAAGCCAGGGAAGGACAGAGCTACGGGACCCTGACTCTTATGAGAAGCTCCAGCAGTGGCTAACAGGGAGCAGGGAAGCTGTCAGCTGCCCTTGATCAAAGAGTGTTGGGGATTTTGTTCTGGGTGATCCCTGATTAGGGAGGGTTAAGCGTCCTTTTAGGCAATGCTGGGGACAGGCCTACATAAGAGCACAGCTCCAAGAGCATAGCTAACTGAGGCAGTTTAGGCAAAAGGTGCAAAGAAGGGCCTAACAGCACTGCTCAGACCAGCACACATGTCCTCAGCACGTGCACCACCTGCAGGGGTGATGTGCCACAAGGCACAGTCCCCAGCGGCTATTGGAGCAATTGATGCTGCAGTGTTAGAGGCTTTGACCCAAACGAAGCTTTGAAGGAGGGTGCAGATCTGCAAATCTTTGGCTGTAGGGAGGGCCTGAGGCCTCTTGATGGGGTTGGGGCTGATAGACTCTCTGCCTGCAGGAGGTGTGCAGTGGTTGAGGAGCTGAGCTGCTAAGTCAAGGAGCTGCAGGAGGGAGTCAGCAGACTGCGCAGTGTCAGAGAGGATAAGAAAGAGATTGGCTGGATCTTCTGTGAGACTGCAGCTTCTGGAGCCCCAATTTCCCATTGTAGTGGAGGGGGAGGCAGAGCCAGTGGCTATGGGGTCAGAAAGTGGAAACTCCCATGATGGCCAAGAGTGGAAGCTGGTGACTTCTGGCACCAGCAGGATGGTTCCTGCTCCACCTGAAGACTTTAAACTTTGGCATTGGTTCCCTTTCCCTCACAGGGGATGAGTAGCTGGAAATCTTCTGAAATGGAACATCTGAGCCTCAGCCACACAGGAGTACCCAGGTGGAAGGACCTATTGTTAGTAGTGGGAGACTCCCTGCTGTGGAGGGTGGAGGTCCTCTGATGACCTCATCTGCCATCTGGGTATGTTGCTGCTTGCCATGGGGATGCTGCTCGCATTTGGGATGTTGTGCTGAGGCTTGTCCAGTCCTTGTACTATTATTCTCTGATGCTTTGCCATGTGGGCATGAACAATGCTGCCAGAGGAGAGCTGGAAAGTGTCAGATGTGACTACTCAGTGGTATCCAGTGAGAGGAAAAGAGTGAACAAACTGAAACACAGGCAATTCTACCTGAGCATTGGGAAGCACCTCTTTGGTTTTTTAACTATGAGGATGGTCAAACACTGGAACAGGTTGCTCAGAGATGTCGTGGCTTTGCTATCCTTAGACTTATTAAAAACCCAACCGGATGTGGTTCTGGGCAACCTGCTCTAGCTGATCCTTCTTGAAGAGGGGACTTGGACCAGATGTTCTCCAGAGGTCCCTTCCAGCTCTGAAAATAGATATTTCCAAAAAGTAACTCATCTGACCTTCTGAAATGGTTGTTGCAGGAAGATGAAAGATTCTGTTGAGGTATCTAGTTCATTTTATCCCTCCACCTCCCTCAATGAGCTTTGAAAATATCAAGACTTTCTCAGGCTCAAAGCTGTTATGAGGATGAATCTGTTGCATTTTTTTGTCTTCACCTTTTACAACAGACAAATCTAGCCCATATATGTTTTGTAATATTTTCGTCCTGAATATGTTTCACTTCTATAAGACTCTTCTATCTTTAAAGAAGCAAAGTTATTGACTCATTAGTGGATCAAATGGCTTTTTTCATTAGTAGATTAACAGCTTTTTTTCCATCACACCAGAAAATAATGTACACCAGTAGTACTATTGCAGTTTTCACTTTGAGTGTGAAATCTAAACTATGAAAGAGAAGAAGGAAGAGAGGAGGGAAACTCAAGTTTCTTGTAACCTTTCTTTAGTCTTTAGTTGAGAGAATATCTTTAGTAGTGAAGCAATTTTCAGTGCTCCCTTATGAATTCTCCCCAAAATAAGTTTCACTGTACAGCAATCAAGGAAGCAAGAAAGACAGAGATAGGAAGAAGGAATATAGTAGTTCAATATCACCAATTTTGTTCCTTTTTTCATCAATGATATGAGGTACTAAACTTCTCAGTTAGAAAACTGATTTCTAATTTTAACCTTTCACATCCAGCGCTCCTCTCATTCCGGCAGAACCAACTGCTTCCATGGAGACACTTCAAGTATCGATTGTTTATTCTATGGTAGAACATCCTTGGGAACTGTTTACTAATCACACAGAAAAGTCTCCCGAAACAGAGCTTCTCATTTGCACTATTGATGACAAATCCATTTAAGAAGGCAAAAGACATGTGCATTCTGTAGCCCAGAGACTTCCATTTCATGCCTTTTAAAGATAATTCAGTAGAAGGGTGTGCAGTCACATATTTTACAGGGAAATTAAATACTTATATAGATTTTTCCATACTTCTGCAGATATCTCCTCTTTTTCTAACTTTATAGTATTTAAAAAGAAAGATCAAAGCTTAGATTTAATGTAAATAAAAATAAAATTTTGTGGACATATTGTCTTTTGCACTTGCACGTAAGTAACCACAAAGCTAGCCTCAAAGCCAGACTAACAATTAATACGCATAACATGCCTGTAAGAGACCCTAAATACCAAGAATATTGGGGCCTGATCAGATAGAACACCGATGTTCTTAAAGAAATCCTACAAATCATGGCAAAGGATTCATGGATTTTCTTATTTATATTGGCTTCTAGTCTTATGCTTATTCTTATTACACAGCAGATTTTTCAGAGGAAATAGTGTTATTCCCTTTTCTATAATGTAGATACTTTTGGTAGCTAGGCGTAAAGAACCTTGTTATCAAATAACATTAATTTTGCAGATATTATCATAGTTCCTTTAAAAATTACTTTTACTATCCCATAAGAATTGCATGGGTTGCATTAAATTGTAAATTTCTGTTCTGAAACTTGAAATTTCTATTGTATTGTTTCCCAGGGCTCCAAATTCTAATCTCCTTTAGTCTCAGCAGTTTTCTAGATCTTTTACTTCTTGATAATTTAATTAGGTCTGGCCATGTTTCAATTTCATATAGAACGGAGCCAATGGCTATATGATTTAGAAGTCATGAAACTTTTTTTTCATATCGGCATCAATGTTGTTTGACTTGGTTAATGGAAAAAAAATCTATCATCTGTGAAATTTCTGGAAGCCTTCTATAGTGACTGATCCTCTGTTTGGTGTGTTGCGTCCTTCAGACGTTTATCAGTCAGCTTCTGTTAGTCATATGGATAAGATCTGAAGGGAAAATAACCCTCTTCTGTCTGCCCTTCCCCACAGAATTCCAGGGAACTTGGAGGGAAAGACATAATGTGAACAAAATGCTGTGGCTGCAAAGGAGATATAAATGGAAAGGACCAGCAGGGAAACCTGAAACAAGGCTGTGTTGCATTGGCTGTATTATTATGTTTTAGAGGGAGTCTTTGTTAAAAATGAAGCTTTTTGATAAAGATGATGTGTCCCTTAAATTGTGTACAGATATCCTAATCAAATAAATCTGACTACGTATGACCGATGTGAATAGCAGCATTAATCTTTGCAATAGCATTGGGTCAAAGTTTTCTGCATTTAATTGGTTTAGAATTTAGAAGCAGACAACTAGGAAAGTGGAAAACTGTGTAGAATTGAGCTTCTTAAATGACTCTTTCGATCTGAGAGGCAGTAAAAGGGGCTTAAAAATTCCCAAAGAGTTCCCAGTGAACTGAAAGACTAGTTCTTAATGCTATGCACATCCTAAGAACTGAAATAACAAGAATGTTTAGCTAGTGCTGGTTCCAGCAGTTAGATGGTGAAGAGCACCTTAAAGAAATAAGTCAAACTCATACCTAAAATCAGCTTAAATTTGATCTTGGTATCAAATAAGACATGAAAATCTGAAATGGGGGGGGAGTGGGGACAGGGACAATAAGCTCTGAGGAAAATAATGAAGATTTCTATTGGTATCAGTATATTTTTAGAATTATTGTCATCCAATTTTTTTGTTGTTGCATAATGTTTTTCTTTCTCTAATAAAAATGTCATTTATTGGTTATATAACTTATATTTGCAAAGCAGGTCAAGTTAGCCCAGTGGCCACCAAAAGATTTAATGTAATTTTCAACATTTCCACTTTTATGAGTGAATCAATACTTTCGTAACTATTCCATAAATTTGAAACCTTCCCGTGTTCCTCCATCAAGTCCTTGCAGAAAGATTACAGAACAGAATGCCTATAGATATCCACGGGATTATTCACTGAATTACCGTTCTGGCTCATATTCAGGTTTTCTAAAATCTATTTAAAACTAGTTTAGTTTCCTAAGTCTTGGACAGTAATGCAGCTCATCTACTTTTACAGGGCTCTTTAGTCAGACGGTCCTTCATGTAGGAGCAAATAGGAATCTCATGAAGTTCAAAGAATGCAAAGTCCTGCACCTGGGAAGGAATAATCCCATGCTCCAAGATGGGCTGGGGGCTGACCTGCTGGAAAACATTTTTGTAGAGAAGGATCTAGGCTCCTGCTGCACTCAGGTTAAACATAAGCCAACAATGTGCTGTCGCAGCAAAGTAGGCCAAGAGCATGCTGGGCTGTATCAGGAAAAGTGTTGCCAGCAGGTCAAAGGAGGTCAACCTTCCCCTCTACTCAGTACTGGATCAAGATCTGGGCTCCCCAGTGCAAAGGAGACATGGATCTACTAGGGCAGGTCTGGTAGAGGGTCAGCAAAATGGTCGAGGGGGGCTGGAGCTCAAACAGGAAGTTTGAGAAGAGGATGAGAGAACACAGTTTGCTGAGCCTTAAGAAGAGATGGTGAAAGGGAGATGTTATTGCTGTCTCTAACAAGCTACTGGGAATGGGAGGGCAGAGAGAAGCCAGAGTCAGACGCCTTTGAGAAATGCACAGCGGGAGGGCAAGAGGCAAGGGACACAAGTTGCAGCATGGTAAATTTGGATTTAAAATGAGGAAAAACTTTTTTTTTTACTGTGTGGATGGTGAAACCCTGGAAGAGGTTGCTCGGAGAGGCTGTAGTAGTCTCCTTCCCTGGAGATAATCAAAGCCTGACTGGGCACATCCCTGAGGAACCTGATCTAGCTGACCCTGCTTGAGTAGATGGACTGGATTAGACAATCTCAAGATGTCCCTTCCAACCTCAATCATTTTGTGATTCTAAGAGATGGACTGCATAGGCTAACATTTATCTTGGTAGGGAAAATCTGTGAAATAGGACATCTTTCCAAAGATGAGGACATTGGATTTTGTTGCATCTAATAATCAAATTAAATGTACAAAACAAACAAACAAACAAAAACTCTTTTTTTTAGGGAGAAAAACATTGGTTTCAGAGCCAAAAAATTAGGGAAGCATTTAATACAGCAAGTGCAGACATTTTAATGTTTCCTCTTATTTAGTTTTAAGGAAAGTTAATAAAATTAGAAGAGTTTGCATTACAATTGCTAATATTTTTGTTTATTTGTTTTAGGAAGGGAAATCTGGATCTAATTATGATTAACTCTAAGCCTTTGGTTGACTTCAAGCTTCTTATTTGTATTAAAAATTGAATTACATCTCTGTTCACTTGTACTCTACCAGAATTTACTAATTTGTATTAGCAAACCCAAATTTGGAACAGACATTTTTTTTTTTTCTGTTTCTTCAATATGCACAGATTTAATATAAATATATTTTTCCATTTATAATATGCTTAGATTATGATTAAACCAAAAAAGGAATAATTTGATATTATTTTCTATATTATTTCAATGTTAAATTACAGAGAGTTATGGTTTGCATTACTTTAATATTACTGCTTTTAAACTAGAAATACTTCTAAAATCTGTTTCAGTTGTCCATGATACATAAGGAAAGAGCCTTTGCTGATTGGGGAATGTCATAATGTGATTGTGGTTCCCCCAACAGGCTCTCTCTTCAAAGAGAAACAAATATGTGTAAAATACTTAATCCTTGTTAAAAGAGATATACAAAAGAGCTGATAGTGGAAAACTAAAACATAAAATCTCCTTTAATAATTTTTTTTGTACATATTTGTATTGGTTAGACTTCCATCAAATAGAACCAATTGACCAGTCATTACCTCCTGTTTTGTTTTTGTTTCTATATTTGGAATCCTAAGTGCTTGGAACAAATATGTCCAGTGCGCTTTAGATTCAGTGACCCTAAAATTATAGAAGATATCTGAAACATTAGTGTTGATTTATCCAACATTAGAAGTTAGAAGATTATGAATTTGCTAGGTCTTAGTGCAATACTTCAAACTAATGGCTTTCCTAATTTTTTCCTAATTTTTTCATCACTCTGTTCTTTCCATTAATTCTCTGCTGTGCAGGTAGCAGCAGTGGCATCTCCTGGTTACTCATCAGGCCAAGTATAATTTAGAAGTGCTTTGTATCCTTCCAGTGGCAATACAAGGGCTGGGGATCCCTGCTCTCTACCATCCATCAGGCAGCTTTCCATATATATTCAGTCTTTCCGACCTCTGCAGTGAATGGAATGAGATTCTCTAAAATACATTTGCATTCACTGCGCAGACCCACATCATTTGCAATTTGTCTGGTGCCCTGAATAAAGCTTATTTGCTGTCTGTCCACAGACAGAAAATGTAAGGGCCCCTTATACCATTTGATAGAACCTCCGCCAAATGATTTATCAGCAACCTGCTGGCTGATTAATGATTGCAGGATCAGATATGATGTTGAAATACAGTTTTTTTTTAAAGGTAATGTATAATTATCAGTGTTTTTACAAGTTTGGAAATGTCATTGCTCAATGACAAATCTAATTAGTAACTATTTGGCATTGCATGAGTTGGTATATCAGCTATACTTTAAGAATCATGTAAAATGAATACTCTGAACTTGGAAAAATATATCTTAAGTAGAGAAACACTGAAGTAGAAATCAACTAGCTGAACTATCTGAACAACATTAGAAAAAAGGCTATTTGTGAATTATTTATTCATTATTTGTAAATGTGATCAATTTTATCTAACATTTGTAGTACTCGAGAAATTAATGCATCACATTTACATATGTAACGGTAGTATAATCACAATAATGTTATAGCATCAGTTCATAATAACATAATTTATGTTTAAAATGCTCTCACATTATTTTTTTGAAGAATATATGGATTTCTTCATCAGTGAAGGTTTTGGGATTTTTTTTTTTAAACAAAAGATGGGAGTCGTACAGCGAGGCAGCAATTTATCACAGCTACTTAATCTAGGTGTGCACATCCAGGGAGGAGCTCCACAACCTGGAGCTCGGGTAGGGTTTCTGCTGAGGCACCAAACAAATCGCCTCATACGGGTTTGGTTGGCCAAGTCCCAGCTATAGCTGTGACTGGTCTTGTCCCTTCTCGGCTCCAGCCCTGCAGCGGTGCCTGATGCCCCCAACTGAGACTGGGGCTGCCTCGGCTGCTCTCGAGACCCTATGTCCTCGGGGCAGGGGGATGGGCCCAGCATCACTTTGTGCAGCCCCCGACACCGCCAGCTTCCATGATTATTTTGTTAGCTGAAACCAGTGTTTCTGAAATATCAAAAAACAGGATAACCTCATAAAAATTTTGACAATATATTAAAAGAAAGATTAAAATTCAACTGTGTGTGTTGGGCTTTATTTTAACATCTGTAGGATGTAGGCTTGAGAGTGTGAGCTCTCTGAATTAGAAATTTGTACTTGACATACAAGAGAAAAATCATATATATGGAAATGTAAATTGCATGAAAATTTATTTCATAAACTTGGCATGTTTAATTTTACAAGGCTTGCCTAATTTTCAGGTGACTCAAAATGTTTATAGCTGAGAGGTGCATTGTATCCATAACAAATTTACCCAATAAAATCCTTAACGGAGATATATAATGTTGTTACTTCAGTGGTACTCATAACCTTAAATTATAGCATATAGCAGTACGAAAAAATCATATTTTTGCAAAGATGTTATTATCTGTAGAAAAGTATACTTTTTCTCCAAATTTCTGTTTATCTTCTTGTAGAAAAAACATGAAAATATTACAATGGATTTTATTACCAGAGTTTTTGGTTTATGTCTTCTTCTTTGAGTTATGCAACAGTTAAAAGGATATGTATTTTTTAGAAAATTCCTTAGCACTTTGCTTTATGAGTGCCAACTAACTCAATCCAAATATTACAGTTAAAATTCTAAATTACTTTTTTAAAAGTCAATGTCATTTAGGACTAGCTATTCTCCGAGTTGCAGAAAAAAATGTATTTCTTTACTTTTGACAAGGGAAAGCATGAAGTATCTTCTCTGCCTCATTTACCAAGAGAAAGTCGTGTCATTACCAGCACAGGATGTGAAGTCAGGAGATTTAACACAATAGAACGGTAACATCAAGTCCTTTAATATGGCTTAGATGCTATTGTCGCAGCTCCTGCCTTTGGAGTGTATTTTTACTTTCTAGATGCACATATGCAAAAGCTCTAGTTTTCATTTTCCAAGATGAGTGTTAGCTGTTTCCACCTACAAAATTTAATTTCATCCTGACAAAAAACTACAACGAATATTATGCAAATTCTATTATGCAATTCTATTATGCTGAAATTATGTGCACTATATAAAATATTGAAAAGTCACAGAATAGAGCATTTCAATTTGACATTGATATTTTGCAATGAAATATTATTTCTAATCATAATGAAAGAGCAAAGAACATAAATGAAGTTAGAAATTGCAGCCAAAAAAAGCATGTGCACACATACTTTTGTATGTACGTTCAAAAATATGCAGTATAGAGGTCTGAATGAAAAGCAGTTATAGTTGTACAGACTTTAGACACACGTAGACATCGAGAATTTTAACAGTAAGATGTGTAGTATGTACATCTCTCAAGATTTTCTGCATCACTATTAAGAGAGAAATTCTCAAAGCATTTATCCATGGACTAACTCTACCTTTTCTAAAACCTGTATTAAAACTCTGCCTTTGATAGGACTGAAAATTCTTTACAATAAAATACAGAATTCCATATGAAGCAAACTGCTTATCATGTGTTTATGCTTTCAATAATACAGTTTTATTAGACTTTTATATGTGAGAATTTACAAACAGAAATTGAATATGAGTCTGATCCAATATCATTTAGGTCCATAGAAAGCCATCTCATGGTTGATGTAAATTAAGCTCTAAAGATTCCTGGCACAAAGATACTTATTTTTATGGTGGGGCGAGGCCACCAGCTAGCACTCAGCTAAACGAGACCTGGAGCACCTTTGCCCAGCTCTAACTGATGAGGTTACTGCCCTACGCACTACAGAAATGAGGAAGCGCAGATGAACTTCGTTATGTAATTGTTGTCAGCTTCACGTTCATGTAACACTTTTGAGATGGGAGGCCAGAGGGTGAGAGTGGCTTCAGTAACAGCTGCTTGGCATTAGATATGGGGAAAGTCACAGACACTGGCCCGGAGCTATGCGACTAATGAGGTCATGGGTGGCTTATGCTGACAAACTATTTCAAAAAGCAATAAGTAGTTAAGACAATAGCTGGTCCCCGGGGAACTCAAGGGGGAGCACATTATGTGCAAAAACTAGGTACCAGGCAGGACTTAGACATGTCGAGCAGCTGGAGCAAGTGTCCTGTTCCTCAGGGTCTACGACTGGGCGTTAAGCAGGTCTAGAAGACATCAGTTCTATTCATTAAAGAAATTTTAGATGATATGTTACTGAGTGGTGTGGTTCTGTTCTCACATTCATCCCAACTCAAATTTGTCTGTGACGGTTTTCAGGAAAGGTTCAAGTGGAGTCATGGCAATTCAAATTATTTCTCTGCTATAGTTTTGCACTTTTTCAGCCAATGACAAATGGCTAAACTGTAATTTTCCAATCTATCTCACTATCCCATCTAATAATAACAGAACTATTTGCACTAATTTATAATCAGGAAAGTTTTTCCTTTGCTATTAGTCCTATTAAATTCAGTGGAACTATTTGTATGAGTAAATGTTGCAAATTCAACAGTTCCTGCTAAAAATCTGTGCTTTATTTTTTAAATAGTTAAGATATTTGTATGCTTGTTAAATATGCCAGATTTGTTAGACTGAATTGCTATTTCATACGTATTATGTTGAATTTTATTATTTTGAATAGATACACAAATGTACAAAGGGTTTTTTTTTTTTTTTACTGTAAAGAAAATAATCATACTTTTTTGGACAGTAAAGTTATTTAGGATGTTTCTTCTTGTAGAAGAAATGAATAAGTGAAAGCCTACAGGATGCCTTTCCTTTACTAGGTTGTTAGATTTTTTCAAAATAACACCTACCAGTGCATTTGATGTTAGTAATTTTATACCTCAGTCACAATTGTTAATTTCCCTCGATTCATGACTTTCAAAGCAATTTATAACCCCTTTTTGAAACAATTTCAGTACTTCCTTCCATCCTCCCTTTTTCTTCCTTTTTCTTCCTCCCAACCATCCTTCCTTTCTCTTCCTTCCTTCCTTCCCTTCCCTCCCTCCTTCCCTTCTGTCCTTTCTTCCTTCCTTTCTCTCTTTCTCTCTCTCTTCTCCCCTGTATTGGGGAGCCCAGCAGTGGACCCAGTACACCAGATGTGGCTTCACCAGGGCTGAGTAGAGGGGGAGAATCACCTCCCTCAACCTGCTGGTAACACTCTTCCTAATGCACCCCAGCATACCATTGGCCTAATTTAGCCAGTAGCTATGGAGTGAAGCTCAATAAGTTTTTAAAGGTGCTTGGTGGTGATATTTGCTATTTTGTGCCTTAAATTTGCTATCCGATCTTTATCTGAATAATATTCTATTTATAGCACTCTTTTTAGCTGAATGATGCAATCACTTATGTAGTCAGTCCAAAGAAGAACACTGTCCTAGATCTACAATGGGAAATCACGGAAAGAAATGAAATATATAAAAGATGGGGTAGCATGGTAGGAAACAAACTTTCTTATTTGGAGCTAAGAAAAAAAGTGTGAAAAAGAGACCTAATTTTATCAAATCATATTTCATTTAATAAGAACATTTTTAAGATAAAATATATCCAATTGGTGAAAAATGAGCAAGAGAAGAGTTAGGCAGAAATGGCCAAATACCCTGATCATTAGTTTCCTCATTAGCATGACCAAAAATATCCTTGCTGTCCAAAGACAGAAGGCTACACTCCATTTATGTCGAATTGAGGTTGTTTGTATTGATAGTTATAAACAATCCATGTTTTAAAAAGTAATATTGGTTTCCGCTCAGTTCACACATCATCTTATCTTCTCAAAATGTGGTATGCAGCCCCCAGCATATCTGTTGCTGTAGCATTTCAGATCATTTTATGAGCAGCCTGATAAAAGATTCAGAAAATGCCTGAAATCTCATCATGATATGATTATTCAGTCAGCCTCCCTTTACAAATTTGAAGTCATTTTCAGCAAAGGCATGATAATGGCATGATAATTATTTCAGTTTATTGCTTTCAGGATGACAGCTGAATTCAAAATGTCACCTGTTTGCTATAACAGTCCAAATTTTGCCTTACAACTGTGACCCAGTCCTGAATATCCAAGTGAAATAGCTGTCTTTCTGTAAAATTAATGCCTACAAACTTAAATATTGGCTTTCGTGCTCTAGGTCTTTGCTGTCCACAGTTTATGGAAGTAAGAGGAGTATGTTAAAAGAGATGCCTTAAGAGTCAAAACCTAGCAGTCATTTTTCACAAGCAGTTGTTCACCTATCTGTGGGTAAAATGCATAACATTATGCAAAGAACAAGTATGATAGCTTGATAACATATCCTTGAAATGATGAAAGAGTATAGTTTTGCATATATAAAATTATTTAAATCCTATACCTACAGATGAAGTACCGAACGTAGAACTAATTATTTCTAATCAGTAAACTTTGATGTCCAACAATTCTTCCAACAGTCCTTTGCATTGAAGGAACAATGAAGCCACTCTGCCACTGTGTGACATCCATCAAAGTGTCATCCATTCATAATTTTATATAAGAAAAGCACTCATCTAACATTTGGTCAGTATTTTGAAAGAGCAAAGGTAATGAGCTGCTTTTCCTAGGTCATGCTATTGTTTTGATCATCTCTGGATTGACCTGCTTCTTTCAAAACTTGCCGTAGAGACATCACAGGCAACCCTGCATATGCTATAAATGTGAAAAATGAAAGAGATGAAAGAAGTTTCAGTGAGAGTATGGCTACCTCATGACATGGGGACTCACTCTATCCACCTGTCTCTAGCCAAGAAAGAGCACGTGATGGTGAAGTTGAAACATAATCCTTGCTCTTGGCTACTTTCTGCGATTAACGTGGGTTTGGCTGCTTCTCTTTGACTTTTCTGTTAAGAGAGCAGTTACCAGACTGTTGTTGGGGACTTCATGTCTTTATTTGCACTTCTAGTTTCTGAACCATGGGGACAAGTCCAATAAGGAAAACAAACAAACAAACAAATGAACAAACTCTCCCTGTGCAAAAGAGGTAATGGTTTTGTTGTTATTGTTGTTTGATTAAACATTGTTAAAGTTTTGAGGACTATTTACAAACTTTCTCAGCCTGGGAATGGAAATGCAATGAAATTCAAGACAGGTCTCAGAGTTTATGTCTTCAAGGTTCAGTACAAACAATTTGCATAACTCTAGGTACAATTTCCTACAGGTGGCTAAGCACAAGGTAAATTCATATAGCTGTAATAAGAACAAAATAGTTATGCTTATAGTAGAGGATTTTCAGCAATGATTTTACAAGCTTGCTTAGTCTGAAGTGTAGCGTGAAATATGATTTTCAATGTGGGAAACCGTTAAAGTGTTAGAAAAATGCATACCCAAACAAACTGTTGCGGCAGGCAAGTAAAAGCCTTTAGGCTTACTGACTTATTTATTAGAGGTGTCTCTACTGAAAATAGATGTGTCTTATTTCTAGTTTGCTCACCCAGAAGCTTGGATTGTAAAGTCTTGAATCTGAACAGAATGCCATAAAAATAGATGGCAAGTCATATTAGATCTTTATACCGTTGGTAAGAAAAAATGAAGGGAACAAGGCTAAAACTTGCAAGTATTTTAAGAGGCTTTAGTTTTCAGATATTTTCTTAGGATCTATACTGTCAAGTAAATCTAAGTATTTCTGAAGGTTGTACTAGAGATATTTTAGAAGTAATAGTATTCAATTTTTTGTGTTGCTACCTCAAGAATACTATAATTCTTTCTTAGTAACTTAAAATATATATATTATATCCTGCACTTTTTCATTTATTGATAAGACAATAAGCAGACTAAAAACCCATTAACATCACTAGAAATAATTAAAACTTCAATAGATTTAAAAACAATATCATTATATTGGACTTCTTATGTCTACAGATAACCTCATCCTTCTTTGATCCAGTAAGGAATAACTAAACAAACATTACAGGATCCAGTACAGCTGATATACATATGTGTTTTTCTACAAATGATTGTTATAATAAATCACTACTATTATTAATCACGAACTTCTAGTCCACTCAAATGAAAAAGGGAGCCACAATGTGCTTGAAGGATTTATTCTGGCAAATTTCTAGTCCATTATCAACTTGTGATTCAGCTTCATTTTTGCTTTGATCTTTGGATGTACAGTACATAGGAAAGTGTCAAGAACTTCAGTACTCTCATAAAGGAATATAAATATTTTAAACAAGTAGTAGAATAAAAGAAGCAGGAAACATAAGCTTGTAAAATTCTAATTTTAAGGAATAAAAGTTCAGAAATTTAGGAAAGTTCAGGGCTTGTAGCTTTTCTGTTCCCTTTTGGAAGAACTGATCTCTTTTAAAGTGTCCACTCTACAGAGATGCTATTATTATTAGGAAGCAACCCTGGCAATTTCCAAAAGCTGTAAGACATGGACTCTGAACTGTTTCAGACAGAAGTAAAGTATGCGGAAGTCAGCTGCTACACTTTAACATCTGTTAAGGGTCCCCATAAATTTACTGCCAACATCCATTTTTTTGATAGAAGAGTCTACGTACTTATTTCACAAACTCTGAATGTTCACAGATAAAAAGGGCATCTTGACATAAAAGTCATTCATCTTCTCCTCTTTATCTCAAACGCATTATAGAGTTACGTACGAATGATTGAAGGAAGAAAATCCTAATGAACATGAAGACAAGCATAGCAATCAAAGGAGGTGGTAGCAATTGTACATTTCTGTTCAACTTGTATGTTACTAGTGTTTATAAATTGCTGATAATATGCTCAGCTCTGTGTTTGACATAAAGGAATCTGGTGTAACTAACTTGAACGGTTGTCTGTGCAAACAGACAAGATCAACAATCAAAACACTGAAAGCTAAATTATTTTACCTTTCTTTTTTATTCATTTTGTTTCACAGTGGGGAAAAAATAGTATTTTTAGTAAGAAAATCTGGAGCTTCTCAAGTTTCCTGGAAAAATATCTTAGCTGAATCCCATACACTCGACAGCTCTTAAAGCTGAGGATGAAAAATTGTAAGTTGCCCTGATAAAAAGCCGTTCCCCTGCAGGGCAGTAGCAGGATTTTGCCTGGGCTGGAGGAGCCTGGAGCTAGCTCCCTGTTGCTACGCAACAGGTTAGTAAGGAGCAGCTCTCCGTCTTAAAGGTATTGAGTGGTCTGGTCCTCTGTGAGTGTTTACACACAGAGAGTCATGATTTGCAAAAAATAAACTACTTCTGCACAGACAAAATTACTCTGAGCATTTTCAAAAGGGAAAGTCCTGTGAACCACAAACCGCCTCCTCAAATCAGTAAGATCACTTCTTATTCTTTTTCTTTATATGACCTTAAGCACTGTTTGTTCTTTCCTCAAAAATCCATGTTTTCGACTTTGAAGCACTTAATTTGCAGAAAGGTATGGGTTTGGGTTTTTTTGCTTTATTTATTTTATTTTTTTTTACCTTTTAATACTATGCTCATGATATTAGAAGATGGTTCAACGTTATTGCTTAAATAAACATGCCCAAAACAGGAAATTAAAGTACTTCTAACAAAAATAGTTTTAATGTCCAGTCCTCCCTCCTCTCATGCAAGAGTAAACAAAAATAAGAACATAATTTCTAATCTGTTCTGAAGTTCCATGTTTTGATCTTATATTTTATCATGGAATTTATTACTTTCCCTGCCTAATCTAATTTACCACATGGGGTTGCATGCAAAGAGGAAAGCAGAAGGTTTATCTAAAAGAACAGGTGGCATTTACTGTTGAATTTTTATTGAGATATGTAACTATGCTGTGAACACTCATAAAGATACACATGGTGGTAGGAGAAAATGGAATTTGAGTAAATGAGGAATTGTGCTATTTGTGAAAGCACTGATGTTTTTGTCCACCTCTTTGTTTACTGGAATGATTTAAAGGCACACAAATGGGGTGCATGTGAAAATGCAGCTATTAGACATGTTCTAACTTAACTTTCTGATAAGCTTCACTAGGGATAAGATAAGCTTCACTAGGCATAAGATAACATGCCAGCCCGCACAGCCAAACTGCTTGAACTGCAACATTAGAAGAAGTGATAAAATTACTATGGAAATGACGATTTGGTTTTAAAATTTAGAAAGTTAAATAAAATATAATTTTTCACTTCTGCCTGTACCAGAATAATCCGCTCTGAGCAATCCACCTTCTATCACATCTGATGTTAATAAAAGCATTATGTAACATTAAATGAGATATAACTTAGTCTCAATGCATAAGTCCTCAAGAATAAATACATTCACTTCCATGAAGACTGAAACTCATGTGAAGTAAATAAAATCCACTCTCTTTTGTTATATCTGTGCAAATTTCCACTGTGAAGTGGGAATATTATTACTTCTCTTTAAGAGACTAAATTTTTCTGCACAGATTGCAATGTAACATTATGACTAGCTGTCAAAGCTGAGGCCCATTTGTGTGTTTACATTTTTGTAAGGGTGTTTTCCTTCTCCTCTCTACATCTTTTTTTTTTTTACTTCAGTTTTCTTAACACTACCCAATATTGATCTAGAAATCTTGAACAATGGTAAGATATTTGAAAGCAGAAACATTTTCAAAATTATGCAACTACGTGACATCTTTCCCAGCATGATCTCAGTTTCAGTCATTTTGTTTTAAATGGAGAAAAACGTATGCCCAGCCTAGAGGTTTGTTTGAATCTGTATTTTGGAAGCTAATAAATAAGCCTGTCTGAAGACTATTATGTCCTCAGACAAAAGTTGCAAAAGTTCCTTGCAAAAGTTAGCAATAGTTAAAAAGTGTTTATGAACCTAAGTAGATTCTTTAAATTTAGACATAAGCTAGTTGCATTATCAAGACTGTGTTCAGCTCCTAAATAAACTTTCAAAATCAGTTGCCTTTATCTAGATACTTGGCATACAGAATAAAAAACAAAATATTTTATTAGAAAGGTGTGAACTCCTTGAGATTCCTGTTATGGCCCCTTTTAGAAAGCTCTGTGGCACGCCCTGCTGCCCAGGCTGAATATGGAATATTAGCACTACTCGTTGAATCCAAAATAACAGTTTGGATATTTTAGGGTGTGTAACTTGGGCTCCACAGCTTATTTTAAATATTTTAATCCAGTTTTGGAGACTAGAAATGCACTGTATGAGCTTACCTTCTCTTCCTCTCCATCTGATGCCTTCTCCATGACCGTGTGCATGATTACTCAGGTACAACAAGCAAGCGATGGGAATCGCAACCCATAATGACACTGCAGCATGCGGCCACTGCACCCAACCCTTCTGACCTAGACCATCTCTTCTTAGTCAGCCATCTAGCCACAAACTTACTACAGAAACGGTAGACACTTCACCTTAAATGCAATGCAGCTAGCGTGTGCGAGGCATGCCCAGAGCGAGCCCATGCGATTTAGCTGGGAGATGCCTCCTCTGAGAATTCCAGGTGACCTTGAGCTCTTCGGTGATCACTTCACCAAAGGCACAGTGCTTCTATACATAGACTTCTGAGGAAGTTTTCACCAGAAAACATCAGCATGAGTGGCTTACCAAACAACCAAGCAGATTAAGATTTTGTGTCATTTTTTTTCCAATTTGCCAGTGCTGAAATTCTGCCTGAGTAGCACAACAAATCTCATCCTTTCTCATGTATTACCTCTTCCTTTTTGTTATAAGCCAACCAGACTTGTGTTTTTTAAATAAAGAATGCCTAATTTCCTTGATCATCTATATACTGACATTCAGTATCAGTGCATTTCTACGAATAATAGTCATTATTGACAGCAGATCCCATGAACCACCTCTGAGAAAATACCTTTGATCACAGACACAGGATTATAGACCCACAAAATTCAAAACTTCCATCTAAAGACATTTGCTTATTCCTCACGTATTTTTACATACACGGAACATTCAGGGTAAATGCAAGTTCTGTTCTTCTGGCTGTTTCTTAGTATTCTATTCATTAATGTGTTTCCATGCTTTGATTCGGCACAACGTTTTGCATGAAGGAAGCATGTGATAACTCAAGATTTCACACACTTCCATTCCTTTTTGCTTTGCATACACTAGATAAATCTGTGGCAGTCTAGAATTAATTAGAAGCATATTTGCTAACCCAAGGTTTCAAAAATGTTGCATTTAATATATCAAGTGTTGTTTTCCACTGAACTGTTTCTATACAAGAATCAAAATAAAAGGTTCTGTATATGATTGAAGTATTGAATTGCCACTTGTGAGCTCTTTATTTTCAAGGTTTACAATGGCATTTTCACTCATGGAAGTTACAGATGCATTAGGTTTGCATGTCTGGACACCTTTCATTTGGAAAATAAGACAAAGTTTAAATGCCACATTTTACAGAATACTGAATAATTTACTCCTCCCTCAGTCATTTGGCTACTTAACTGTGTATTTAGTAATCTCAAAAAATAATTTCTGGCAGATTACGTACTTAAAAATAAACAAGTTTTTTTAAAGATTCTAGATTTCCTCTTTAGAAGATGTTCCACGTTCTGTGCCATATGCTAAACAGACCCCTTTTTTTAAAACAGTCAATGAAATATTTTTGAAAGTTCACAACCATCAGAGAGATTCAGCAACGCTAAGGAATGCCTCTTCTATTCTATCCACTGTAAACCATCTGCAGACAGTTTTTCTTTAAACCTGTTCATTTATTCATTTTTAAAATAGTGCTAGGAAAAATTGGACATAAACATTCTTTCAGTTTTCGTCAGTTAGCTGTCTTTCTGCTAAGCTATACTCAAAGAGGTGATGAAAGAACTGTGACTTCTCTACAACTCCTCCTTTCTTCTCTATTCTTTCCTTTTACTCTCCTCCCTTGACCACCCCTAAAAAAAAGAGAAAAGAAAATAGAAGATTTTTGAATTCACAGACATTATGGCTAGCTGACATTTTAATTAATAAAAGCATTATAATGGAATGAAGCAGATATGTTTTCCCATCATTTTCAAATTACTGGTGTTTATAAAAATGCTTTGAATATAGAGTAAGCACTGAACCGATAGATACTCCATGTAGTATTTCCTGTTTGGGATAAGAACTCATGTCAGAAACTATAAATTAATGTTTCTTCTGGTGATATGTGATATTTGCAAAAATGTCTAAATTTTGTTTTGAAGCATACCATAGGAACCTAAATCACCCTGAGATTCCATAAGACAACAGGTTTCTAAGTAAATCAATTCTGTGTAAATCAATTTTCTATGTATGTGAGGCAAAAAACCTGCAAGCAACTGAATTTTGTGTTAACTATAAAATAACTTTTTAGAAAAAAATACACATATTAGTATAATTCTAGACAGATTTTTAAATAATCAAAAAAACCTCTTTTTATTAGGTGTCAGCTATATGCCTGGCACCTATGCCAGAATACTTGCAGATACCGTTTTAGCAGGTGTCATAACAAGAGCTTAATGAAACCCTTCACAAATCCTCAGGAGAAAAAGAACTTTTAAGGTGTAAAAGGATTTTTAAGGACAATGTCTTGCCAGTCTCAAAATTAGCTTGATTTAGCAGTATGTTAACAGCTAGCACAGACCAAATGTCTGCTATCTGTTCCTGTTCACCTGCTAGATAATGATCATCTCGACACACAGTCAGTCGTATTCAGATAATGTCACACCATGTTGTACTTGCCTCAGTGTAAACTCTTTAGCTGCAGCAATTTACAGGCCTTTGAGACGAGAAACAGATTAGACCCTCAAGGACATATGATCAGGCAAATTACAACGAGTATATGTGTGTAGAGCTTTGTTAAGTTATTTGACAGGAATAGGAACATCAAAAAGAAATTGAAAAGGGAACACTATGTTATCCATATTACCGACAAAAAGGGCTGATAAAAGGTCCTTTGGTTAAACAGAATTTTTTATAAAAATGAAGATTATATATTTCATAAAAAAATATTATTTCAAACCTTTCAGACAACAGATGCCCATATTAACTTCTCTTGATATTTTAATTACAACCAGAATACGTATTATTTACATTAACAAACATAGAATTGCAGACCAGTAATTTGAAACTTATTGTCTGACAATGACAAATTAAAAAGTCAGCTCAGTGAAGATGCTGCTTTTTTTTCCTTGTGAAACTATTGTTACGTGGCTTGCACATTTGAAACAGAAATCCTAATCAAAGAAGATTAGTGAAGTTTCAAGTTTTAAGGGCATTTATAATTGTAAAACTTAACATTTCAAAGGAAAGCAATTCTAGCTCTTTGTATAAGTCTATTCTGCATTTAAATTGCTAGCACAAAAATTCCTTCAATTCCTCAGATACATTGGGAAATGTGCTTGATGGAAATAAATAACTTATTTTAGGGAATAAGGGAATATATTAATTGCTGATATTTCACTCCTCATTATTTTGTTTTCTTTTTATTAGCTTACATTAATCTACTCCCTGTGGGTGATCTCCATGTAGAAATGTAGGACAGTATGTACACCTGAGATTAAGCCAAGCTTAGAGGAAAGGAGTCATATTGTGGGGATTATTTATGAAGTTACCAAGTATCTTAGACAAAGGAAATCTGCAATAAATTATTGGTAGCAATTTGAGCAAGAAGGAGTTTTACTTTATCTTTTCTTGACCCAGCACATTCTAAAAGTGTATATTTGCAATGTTTATGCTTATAATACATGCATAAATAATAATGAACCAGTATCACTTTTCATTAAAAACAAAATAGTAAAAGGGTTTAGAAACTTATTCATATCCTTAGATGCACTCCCTTTATCATGTTGTTCTTCTGCTTTTGTGATTGAAAGATAAAATAAATATATCTTTTTGTAGGTTTCATGTGGTGAGAAAATAAGCATATTTATCTTTATTTTCGTATAATGTTCTCTCCTATTATTCTTAAAGGGTCTACAGACTGCACCGTGTCCCACTATCCAGGTTTCAGAACTACTAAAACATAATGGAAGAGCCGAGATTATCTCTTAGCTATGAACAAGACCATAGTTTTTTTCTATAGCATTGATCTAGAAGGATCAAATCTATGGAACTGATGCAAGGCTGAAATAAAATAGAACTCCTTCTGTTATTACTATGGGCATATCTGAATGTGGTGGCAAAAAGAGAGGTTTCAAAGATTTAGTTGCAAGACTTTCTTCTTGAAAGGCTGGTGCATCTTTACTCCTTACCTATGCTTCCTCAGTGAACCAGCACCCTTCTAAATTCCTTTCAACTTCTCCATGAGTTTTGAATAGGTTTTGACCCACAAATCATTCCATGAAGGAACTGTGGTAATTTTAAACATACACCATGAAGTGTGAAGCACATTCAGCTTTCTAATATAATACAAATGAAACAAACAGACCCTATCCCCCTGAAATTATTAAAATCCCAGCTTAAATGAAGAAACCCATAGTTTTAGAAAGCATGAAGATATTTTGAGAATAAAGATTATCTTTAAAAAAGCCTCCTAAAAGCAAAAACAAATGACAACTGCCTTAGAAGAGGAACTCCTTCGCCCAGAAAAATAAACAGAAAAAAGAATTTTTTTCGAGTGGTATTTCAGGAGAAGAGTGATTGACCTTAAAGCAGAATGTGTCCAAAGAAATAATATCCCAGCTTGAGCAAGGGAAATGGACTAGATGATCTCCAAACGTCTCTTCAGACCTCAACCATTCTAAAATAACAGAAAGAAAAATTATCTAAATTTGGTCTCAAAAGTGCAGGCATTTAAATCAATAACTATATTGTATAGTAGCACTATTTTTAACCCCCTTTTCCTTTTCCTTTTCCTTTTCCTTTTCCTTTTCCTTTTCCTTTTCCTTTTCTTTTTCCTGTTCCTGTTCCTGTTCCTTTTCCTTTTCCTTTTCCTTTTCCTCCTCCTCTTCCTCTTCCTCCTCCTCTTCCTTTTCCTTTCTCTTTCCCCTTTTATCTTCCATCTACTTATTTTTACAACTGACGAGGGCCCACCAACTAGCCACGCAGGGCTTCATTTGCCCATGCACACGAGTCTAGTGTCATTTGAGTTGCCTGGGTCATCTCACCAGGCTTTCAGTTACCACTCCGAAAGGGAATATGCCTATCTTGTATGTCTCGGATTAAAGCTGCCAGCTACCTATGAATATTTTGAATACACCAGTCTCTTAAATGGTACCAGACACCTACATGTGCACAACTGAATGAAACCCTAAGTGTGCGTTTCAGGTTGAGCTGAATTATTCAGTAGGCTCTAGTGAATGTATTGAGTACATTACCATGTTTTTAGGTCCTTAGATGACATCTACACATCTAGGAGTATATTTAGATGGCTCAATCTTTAACTGAACTTCACTCTCAGCTTTTAGATAAATGATTAGTAATCAATGTCCTTCCCTCCGAGTGTTTGCTTTATAAAACCAGTTGCAGATCTACCATCATTTTTTTACGTGACAGAAGGGCTGGGACTCGGTGTACCTGCTTTTGGGAACTTAATTCAGTTGCCTAAACATTTGCATTTATTGCTGTTAGAGATGCACTACATCATTATCTCTCCTCACCTCCAGCTACTAGCCTAGAAGACAGTGGATCTCCCATAGGTCCTCTGCCATGTCTGCCAGCTTTTTGCAGATGTCTTCAGTGTCCTACGGCACCTTAAATAGCATTAAATGTCTATGTTTAGTAACTGAATCAACCCTTAGGTGTCAACACAGAGACAGCTACATTTGAGCTGTAGGCTGTCTTTATAGCTAATGAAAAGAAATGAGGCAAAATTTATTTAACCAATTTAAATAATCTACAGTAGGATGAGATGACTGGCAATCAGTAACTGTCTCTTTCTTTCCATTTACTGTGAAGAGAACCTAAGATGACTAACTCAGACTTAGAGACTCACATTTTAATTTGATTCATTTGGTCTATATTTGGTTAGATGAATTCCATCCACTAGGACCATTTTGTGATGCTGCAATCAAATACATGAAATAATAGATTTTTGGTAACATCAGATATGATTGCATTAAAGAGAAATTTCATAAGACTTGATCACTATTGCCGAGCTAAAATTTCTTGCTCCATTAAGAGCACTACTGGGTGTGCATTGTGATATTTCAGCTCCCCATTTATAGTCTCTTCCTCCTCTCTTTCCCTTTAAATAAGATGATTTTTAAAACGATGATTTTTAAACAAAATCTATTCCCATTTTTTAATATTCTGCTTTATCCTCTCCTGGACCAGTAAAAGCTGCTATAGAAATGAATTTTTTTTTTTTTTTTCATTAATTCTATTCTGACTCTCTGGAACTGCAATCAATACCTTTTTCCTGATACAGAATAGACAGTATGCACACTGATTTTTCTTTGTTAAATAGATGTTGACACTTACTTGAAATTCAATATATCTAAATTATAGCTTACATGGCAATTCATCTTTAATCCACTATTTTCACTCATATATAATTTTATAAACTTTGAATTCTCAGAAGTCAAAACAATGAAAGCAGTTTATTGCAATTTTAATCTTTCCATATTTGATTTTGGTTTAAAGTAATTCTTATACAGAAGCTTAATAAAGGAATGAACTTTATCAACTGTTTAATTCTGTAGGCATAAAAAATCATAGGTTATTAGTGATCAAAAAGTTTTAGAGATTTTGGCTCGCAATACAGGAGTAATTTAGAAATATGCCTGCAAGGTGGAAAGCTTTTTAAATAAATGGAGAAAAGTATATAATCCATGAAAATCCTGCTGATGCAAGGGTTTAGGTGCTAAATTGTCCTAATTCTCAGCAAAATATTTCACTCTGCTTATAGTCTAATAGTGCCTAACCTGTAGGGGACTAGGCTATTTAGATTCTTCTTCATTTAGTTGGAAAATTTCCTCAGAACATAACAACAGATATGTACTCACGCCCAGTGGTGTCTGTTCTGAAATGCCTGTCACCTGGATTTTCTGCAGTGAAGGCTGACATGGATAACTCAGAAAAAATGCGTAAGTGTCATAAGAAGGCTGAAAAAATAAACCGGGTGCCGATATGTTTCAGAAGAGCTCACTGATGTGAGTGATTGTTTCCAGGTGAATTATAAGCACTGTTCAATTTGAGTGGGAAATATAGGATTTCCTCACTTTAGGGATGTTTCTGGGTTACACTGCAATAGCATGTCCCACATCCCTTTCTTCCTTTTTTCCAAGCTGCAAGGGTCACATTGAACAGGCAGAAGGGATTGTGACTTCAGTTATGATAAAAGCACTCTTTTGAAGGTGAGGGACAGTGAAGAAAAGACCTAGGATTTTGATCTCATATGTCTGTTTCTGTTTTATAGGCCTTGAAAGGTAAACTTGATATGCTTACACCTTTTAGGGAAATGCGTTCCTACTTCCACCCTCAACATGTGAGTCAGCTTACCTTTTCTTGAGACTCACTTCTTGCCCATAATTTTTCAATTCCTGATTACACCATGACCAGGAAAAAAAAGATAGACTCTTCTTTGGGCCAAAGAATGCTAAATTCCAAAGTCTATATCTTCTGGGCTACTAGTCAAACAACAAGTAATTATATAAAGCAGGGATGGGAAGAAGAGAATGTGATGGGGGCCTGTCACTACTTTCTTGTCACTGCCTTTGCCCCACTAGGCCCTTATTTTAAGGAATAAGTTAAGGAATGGGGTGTACATAAGGTTCATATTTCCTATCATTTCCTTATGGGGCTAGGCAAGCCTAAGCTTTATGATGAAGATTTCTTGAAATCAGTAAATTCCACATGATTTGTAATGCATCTCAGTGAAGAGGTCCTCCTTAGAGAATTCAGGCTTTTTCTTGAAGAAGACTAGATTATCCCGCATCAGATTTCGGCACTAAGATTATGCCTTATCTAAGTGCTCACTTTTGAAACATTAGAAATTGCTTAAAAAATTTTATATCTTTTCTACACGCTACTAACTCAACATCCAGATGCTTCAAATCATGGACCATGAAAGTATTAGCTTATTTTTCCATAAAAAAGACCAATGCTATTTACCTCTTTAAAAAAATCCATCTGGTTACAATGTGCCTGGGCTGTGCATGAAAAAAGAGTGCAAGTGTCCCCTGACTTAGAGAACGTATTAAGTTTTCAAGCAGTCAATGAGGGCTATAGCTGCCAGCAAAGGGTTTGGAGACTAATGACAAGGAAAGTAAAAGGAAGTCATAAAAATGTTGACTCTTAAGGAAAGAGTTATGAGGTAAGGAGACAGGGAATTTCTAGAAGCATGAAAATAATTAGGAACTCATTCCCTGATAAAGCAAAAATGTCTGTAGTTTTTATGAGAACTATGACTTAGGACACCAAATTATTTTTGAGGGGTCTTTCAAGTTTTTTTTTTTTTTTTTTTTTTATCTTCAGCCTGTACATACACTTAACAGAAGTAAATTTAACAAAAAGAAAAGCATCTTATATCTTACTTTAACCTGACAACTTAATAGAAAAGGATTTTGAGGAATTTTTAATTGTAGACAAAGAAATAAACCTTTGAAGGTTTCTTTTTATTATTATTATTTGGGGTTTTTTTTCAGTTTAGAAGACTTTTCCAGACAGCTGTTTATGTTATAGAATCTATTTTGTTGTTTTTCTTGTTGTTGAGAATGATTTGATTTAGCAGGCTGGAAAATTCAGACTACAAACGATTATTGAAAAATGAAAATCTCTCATTCATTTATCACTGAGTTGCAGGGAACAACACAGGCAAAGTGAATCTCATTGCCTCCATGAATGAGTGTGCTAAAATGTTTGTATATAACAATATAACAGATTTTCAGTGCAAATTTCAGGTTCATCAGACTCATAGTAAATATATGGAGTATGAAATTATATTCAGCTAAGGAAATAATGTGCAGATGAAATACTGTGGAATTAAAATTGTAATTTTCCTAAACTTCCATAATGTGATCTGCAGTGATAGTTTGCAGTAGTTTTGTTAGTCATGGATATCTTAAATCTAAAGGTGACTATCCAAGTGAAGTTAGTGTTAAATTCTAGGGAACTGATCTATTTTAACAATAACTCTTCTCTTTCATGTATAGAAATACACAGAATTCACCCTGCTAGAAAGCTTTTAGACACCTGCTAATAACAGAGGTAAGATAGGAAAGACAGAGCCAGAGACAATCCATAGTGTGAAGATAGGATAGTACTATTTGCACCTCACCTTTAACTCCTGGGAGCAGCCTTTATATGGATGTGCCCGTCTAAACAGACATATTCCTCATGAAACTTTACTCTCTTTATTTCTGACTTTCCTTCCCTGAGACTACCTGCCAGCCTCGAGAGGTCAGCATTCTGGGGGGAGATTGCACAATGTCCTGTACACGCTCACACTCCCTACCTTCTCCGCAAGACCACCAGAGTCTGTGTAGAACAAGGAAGCCCATCCTCTTTAGATCCAAGAGGTGGGTTGCCATTTCACCTTCTCCTGCCCTTGTACTTTCTCTGTTCTGTAGTGGAGAGGAACCTATGATTTTAAAAGTCAGACATGTTTTGCTCTATTACTCTGAATTTTCTCAAGTGTTTTTAGGACTAGGACTTTCTTCAGTGTATTTACCTCCTTACATCTTGCTTCAGGCAGTAGACATCTTTGTCTACTCTCATTTTCATGTTTACTTCTCACGTTTTCATGTTTAGCATTATTCCACAGGATTATACATCTCTATCTAGCATCAATTACTGATTAAAAAAAAAAAAAACAAACTTGACTATGTCTGCTAGACTAATGATTTCCTACATATATTTTCCTTTATCTACACATACATGAAAATATCAAACTTCATGTGCTGAATTTTGAAATTTGTCAATAAATATGCCGTAGCAATTTCTGAAGAAAAAAAAACTATTAAATTTTAAAATATAACAGAAAACTTTAATGAAAAGAAAGAAGAAAATCGAATTGAATGGAACACATCCACAGCACTATAATACATTATATGCTATTCCTTTATGTGTTTAGTGTATTTTGTGGGATGAGAAGCTACTAATTTTGTATGTGTATGTCGTAGCATGTTTCAAGGTTTCATATGTTCAAACAAAAGCAAAATCCTTCTCTATGCCTAAAGATTTTTTTTAGTCATCACTTTATTGTCTTACACATTTTTAGAGAAGTGATATGATGTTCATAATAACCCAAATACTTTCAATTTTTCTTGCACTCATTATCATTAGAAAAATCTAACACTGTAGAAAACCTTGCCTTTTTGCTGGAATGCATCTATCTAAGTAATCTATCTGTTTGTTTTGTGCTTAACTGTTCATCCTAAAAGTGAAGGAAAAAAGAAAAGTCTCCTTCTGTGTAACAAAATCGTTCATCACTTCTTATTCTATCCCCTTAGGGCTTCAGGAGCAACTCCAAGGTCTCTTTTCAAGTTTTAACTCAAAACGGATATCCAGATCCTGTGATTAATGTGCCATAACTTAAATTCTATGGATAATATCTTCAAACCAATTGTTGACGTTGTAGTTGGACAACAGAATCTTCAGAATGATATTTGTCAAAAACTGAAAGAAAATTATGACAGTGTTTTATGAGACAAATTGAATGACTGTCTTACTCTCACCTATCACATTTGTTCTTAACAGTCTCATATAGCTGGATTCCCAACTAAACAGTTTTTAGATCCTTCTAAAAAGAAAGAACTTCAGACCTGCACCACTACTTCCACATATTATTCTTGCTGTTCAAACAGCAGATGTTTGTGAATATCCCCAGAGAAATGCTAGGCAGTATTTCCAGTATGGCCAGTATATTGGGCTTATTGATAGAGCATGAAAATCTTCCTTTTCATTTACTACAAAAAGAGTATTTCCATGCCTATGAAAATAATACTTATTTGCACTGTTTTTAAAACCATTCTCTACAGCTGGAAAATCATCATTATGTATTCACCACACATGTCATATCAGTTTCACTAAAACTTTTTTGTGTTTTGTGTTAGAATTATGCTAATTTTCACTCACAAAGATGAATTAGAGAGAGGTCTTCTATGTGCATTAAGTAACTTCTATTTTAAATGAACTCTTTAATAAAAACTACAACAATAAGTTCAATAAATAGACTTCAAATCATGAATTATAAGTAAATCCTTCAGAAAAATGAGTAAAAACTGTCCCTTTTTCTATTAGGACTTCTGTATAACAAAAACATTTTCCTGGAGATGTTATTCTCTATCATAGACACTTTAGCTATAACGTCTGTAGTATACTGTGATGTATATCCACACTGTACAATACATTTGTATAGAAAACAGAGGCATTTAACAGAGCTACGACACTTGTCATAGCAGTTAGGGCTGCAGGGGCACACAAGGGACCAGAATCGCTGTTCAAGACAGCGAAGACAATGATGACTGTTGGGTTGTGTGGATGAAGGCTGATCACTGCAGACATCATTGCCCACAGGAAGCAGAGCAACACCACTCACTTAACCAGTGAAAACAGAGCACGTTGATCTGGCTGCTCCCAGGGCCGTCAAGGAGAGTGATAAGACCATTGTAACTGATGTGAGACCTCTGAAGAGCAGTCAACCAAAGAAACTCTCCTTGGATCACCTTGCAGACTGACAAGCTTATTACCAACAGGTATATAGGACTTGTGCAAGGGAAAGAGCATTCTGGGACTGTGAAAACTTTTTATAGGATGTTTTTAAGGGGATTGCAGGAATGCGGGACTTATTATAGGATATGTTTAGCAAAAGGACTAAAGGCAGAGAAAGAGAGGGATCAGGGTGGATCTGGAAGAAATAAGCATGAGAAAATAGAGGAAAAAATAAGATATCTATTTCACTTCTCACTTTCCTGTCAAAGAGGTCTCAAGCCTGATAATCTCAACCATAACAACTAAGACCATGAGGGGTCATAGCCAGCAACACTAAGTATACGGAGTTAACTACATAACATTATGGACTCACAGCTAATTTATTATGTAAGGATATTATATATAAATTAATGATTAATAGTTTTGTATATGTAGTAGTAAGTAGTGATAATTATTCATGAAGTGTGTGATTAATGAATGTCTAGTAAAGCAGTCTTGCAAAAAAATGGAAGTGTAGCAAAGTTTTATTTTTAAGTTAAAAACTAGACTGATTTACCTAGTCCCATCACAGCGATGTATCTCACAAATTGAGATACACACACACACACACACACGCACACGCACACGCACACGCACACATATATATATGTGTGTATATTCAATTTCAACAAGTGGAATCACAACCCCAAACTTCAGAAGACTTTTGGCTTATGAAGGGATCTTCTTGGCAAGACCCCAAGGAAAACTGCCTGGAAGGCTAAGTGACGCACGAAAGCTGGTTGATAAGCTCCTTGGAGCTCAAGATCGGTCCATTCCAATTTGCCAGAAGTTGAGCAGGAGTGGCAGTAGGTCAGCACGGATAAACAGCGTACTGCTAATGTTCTTAAAATTCAAAAATGAAGTACACAGGTGAAGCAGGGACAGGCTACCCAGGAGAAACATAGAGATTTTCCTTGAGCATGCCATAAGGGAGCAGCAAGGGCAGCCTGTGCTGTAAGGAAGGCCAGCTAGGAGCTGAAATTCACTTAAATGCTGGCAGAAGCAATGGCCTTACAGTTAAAAATGTAATTCAGCAAGACCTGAGAAGGAAAAGCAGAGCAGGACTGGCAGCAGGAACCAGATTCAGCAAACTGAATAATTGGGTCAAGTCAGAAATTTAAGATAGCAAGTCAGGAGTAGGATGACACGATGGAGTGCACTCTCAGCAAGTTTTCATATGATGTCAAATAGGAGGAAGCACCTGAGAGCAGCACTGCCATTCAGAAGGACCTCAACAGGCTGGAGAAATGGGCCAGCAGGATCACAGAATCACAGAATCACAGAATCGTTTAGGTTGGAAGGGACCTCTGGAGATCATCTAGTCCAACCTCCCTGCTCAACAAGGGTCCTCTAGAGCATATTGCCCAGGATCACATCCAGACGGCTTTTGAATATCTCCAGGGAAGGAGACTCCACCACCTCTCTGGGCAACCTGTTCCAATGCTCTGTCACCCTCACAGTGAAGAAGTTTTTTCTCAGGTTCAGATGGAACTTCCTGTGGTTCAGTTTCTGCCCATTGCCTCTTGCCCTGTTGCTGGGCACCACGGAGAAGAGGCTGGCCTCATCCTCTTGACACTCCCCCTTCAGATACTTGTACACGTTGATGAGATCCCCTCTCAGTCTTCTCTTCTCCAGGCTGAACAGGCCCAGCTCTTGCAGTCTTTCTTCTTAGGAGAGGTGCTCCAGCCCTCTAATCATCTTGGTAGCCCTCCGCTGGACTCTCTCCAGGAGTGCCATGTCTCTCTCGTACTGGGGAGCCCAGAACTGGACACAGGACTCCAGGTGAGGCCTCCCCAGGGCTGAGGAGAGGGGCAGGATCACCTCCCTCCACCTGCTGGCAACACTCTGCCTCATGCACCCCAGGAGACCATTGGCCTTCTTGGCCACAAGGGCACACTGCTGCCTCATGTTTAACTTGTTGTCCACCAGCACTCCCAGGTCCTTCTCGGCAGGGCTACTTTCCAACAGGTCAGTCCCCAGCCTGTCCTGGTGCATGGGATTATTCCTGCCTAGGTGCAGGACCTTGCACTTGCCTTTGTGGAACTTCAGGAGGTTCCTCTCCGCCCACCTCTCCAGCCTCTCCAGGTCCCTCTGAATGGCAGCACAGCCTTCTGGTGTGTTAGCCTCTCCCCCCAGTTTAGGATCATCAGCAGACTTGCTGAGGGTGCCCTCTGTCCCTTCCTCCAGGTCATTGATGAATATATTGAACAAGACTGGACCCAGGACTGACCCCTGGGGGACACCACTAGCCACAGGCCTCCAACTTGACTCTGCGCCATTCACCACAACCCTCTGAGCTCGGCCACCCAGCCAGTTCTCAATCCACCTTACCGTCCACTCATCTAGCCCACACTTCCTGAGCTTACCTAGGAGGATGTGATGGGAGACAGTGTCAAAAGCCTTGCTGAAGTCCAGGCAGACAACATCCACTGCTCTGCCCTCATCCACCCAGCCAGTCATTCCATCATAGAAGGCTACCAGATTGGTCAAGCATGATTTCCCTGTGGTGAATCCATGCTGACTACTCCCAGTCACCTTCTTGTCCTCCAGATGCTTAGTGAGGATGTCCAGGAGGAGCTGTTCCATCCCCTTTCCAGGGATGGAGGTGAGGCTGACAGGCCTGTAGTTTCCTGGCTCCTCCTTCTTGCCCTTTCTGAAGACTGGCGTGACATTGGCTTTCTTCCAGGCCTCAGGCACCTCTCCTGATCTCCAGGACCTTTCCAGGATGATGGAGAGTGGCCTAGCGATAACATCCGCCAGCTCCCTCAGCACTCGTGGGTGCATCCCATCGGGGCCCATGGATTTATGGATGTCCAGTTTGGACAAAAGATCTCTAACCTGATCCTCCTCCACCAAGGGAGAGTCTTCCTTTCTCCAGACTTCCTCTCTTGTCTCCAAGGTCTGGAATTCCTCAGGACTGGCCTTAACAGGGAAGACGGAAGCAAAGGCGGCATTCAATAACTCTGCCTTCTCTGTATCCTTCGTCAGCAGGGCACCCACCCCATTCAGCAGCGGGCCCACGTTTTCCCTCGTCTTCCTTTTGCTCTTGATGTATTTGAAGAAGGCCTTCTTGTTGTCCTTGACATCCCTTGCCAGGTTTAATGCCAAGTGGGCCTTAGCCTTCCTTGTCGCATCCCTGCACGCTCTGACAATGTCCCTGTATTCCTCCCAAGTGGCCTGTTCCCTTTTCCACATTCTGTACACTTCCTTCTTCTGTCTGAGTTTTGCCAGGAGTTCCTTGCTCATCCAGGCAGGTCTCCTGCCCTCTTTGCTGGACTTCTTGCTCAGAGGGATGCATCGATCTTGAGCCTGGAGGAGGTGATGCTTGAATATTAACCAGCTTTCTTGGACCCCTCTTCCTTCTAGGGCCCTACCCCATGAGATTCCCCTAAGGAGGTCCCTCAAGAGGCCAAAGTCAGCTCTCCTGAAGTCCAGCCTTGCAATCCTACTCATTGCCCTGCTCCCTCCTCGTAGGATCCTGAACTCCACCATCTCATGGTCACTGCAGCCAAGGCTGCCCCCAACCTTCACCTCTCCAACTAGACCTTCTTTGTTCGTTAGTACAAGGTCTAACATTGCACCTCTCCTTGTTGGCGTCTCCACCACTTGAGTCAAGAAATTATCATCAATGCTTTGCAGGAACCTCTTTGACTGTTTGTGCCTAGCTGTGCTGTCTTCCCAACAGATGTCCGGGTGGTTGAAGTCTCCCATGAGAACCAGGGCCTGTGATCGTGAGGCTACTTCCAGCTGTCTGTAGAAGGCCTCATCGATGACTTCCTCCTGATCAGGTGGCCTGTAGTAGACCCCCACAACAGTGTCACCCATGTTACCCTGCCCTTTGATGCTTACCCATAGGCTCTCCACTTGCTCTTCGTCCACCCCGAGGCAGAGCTCCACACATTCTAGCTGCTCCCTCACATAAAGAGCAACTCCACCACCTCGCCTTCCTGGCCTGTCTTTCCTAAGCCATCCATGACAGCAACATAGCCATCCATGACAGCAGGAATCTCATGAAGTTCAACTAAGGCAAATACAAAGTCTTGTGGCTGGAGAGGAATAAATACCATGCATCATTACAGCCTGGGGACTGATCCACTGGAAAGTAGCTTTGTAGAGAAGGATCTGGGCCCCTGGTGAACAAGTTGACCATAAGCTCGCAACATGTCCTTGCAGCAAAGTAGGCCAACATCATCCTGGGCTGCATCGGGAAGAGCATTGCCATCAGACTGTGGGAGATGATCCTTCCACTCTATTCAGCACTGAGAAGGCCACATCTGGAGTAGTGTCCAATACTAGGCTCTCTGGTACAAAAGAGACATGGATCTACTAGGGCAGGTCTGGTAGAGGGTCAGCAAAATGGTCGAGGGGGGCTGGAGCTCAAACAGGAAGTTTGAGAAGAGGATGAGAGAACACAGTTTGCTGAGCCTTAAGAAGAGATGGTGAAAGGGAGATGTTATTGCTGTCTCTAACAAGCTACTGGGAATGGGAGGGCAGAGAGAAGCCAGAGTCAGACGCCTTTGAGAAATGCACAGCGGGAGGGCAAGAGGCAAGGGACACAAGTTGCAGCATGGTAAATTTGGATTTAAAATGAGGAAAAACTTTTTTTTTTTACTGTGTGGATGGTGAAACCCTGGAAGAGGTTGCTCGGAGAGGCTGTAGTAGTCTCCTTCCCTGGAGATAATCAAAGCCTGACTGGGCACATCCCTGAGGAACCTGATCTAGCTGACCCTGCTTAAGGAGGTATTTTGGACTAGATGATCCCCAGATACCCCTTCCATCCTCAGCCGTCCTAGGATTATATGACTCTATGATACTATAATACAAGATCCTATAATGTCTGTAAAAATAAACTGCTTTCAGATAAAAATCAAAAGTTTAGAAAGATTTATGTATTACTGAGTTATGTGAAATTTCAAATATATATACTATAATACCTTTCTGTGGTTGTTTCTTCTACACCCACAATACTTTGCGGTTCAACAGTTTCTGAAAGCAAGCCAAACGCTGGTGAAATCACTACAAGTTCAAAACATTGTAGACTTTCAAGGTTCAGAGCTGATTAGAAAGTATATCCTTAAATTATTTTTAGAGGTTTTTTTTTTTTATTTTTTGACTATAAATATTCTAATGAGAACTATGAAAGACATACTGCTTCTTAAAAAGTACTTCATTTTAATTTTATTTAATTATATTTAGTAAAATATTTCATTTTTGGTGGTAATGATTTAGTAAATTTAATAATAAATAAATATTTCATAGTTTCTGTTATATGGAAAAGGCTCTGAAGAGAGATGACATCTGGACCTCCATTTCTGCTATAGACTGCATTACCTGAAATAGCTAAAAGTTCCAAGATGCAACACAGTCTCATTGCAGAGAAGCAAAGTGCATCATGATTATCATTTGCTTCAACAGAAATAGAATATGATCAAGAAGTCTGTTCTAAGATGGAAGTAGGCATTTTCTGAAAATTAAGCAAACATGAAAGTAATGAGAGTCTACTTCAGGCTTCCTTGATTAAGAAAGTTGCCAAGATATTTATGAGATGTTTAATCTCCTGTTTAAAGTCATATCTGTATCCTCTCATTTTATACGACTTAACTCTGGCAAAGTGAAGTGATTGGAGACTTAATCTTCCAGGTTCATCTCAACAGGATGTAAGAAGACTCCATATATGGATTTCATACTCATTCATAGCATTAGTGTCCATCACAGTGACTCAAAACTTTTACTGAGTGCACCAGAGCAGGCTGTGTTGGGTAGCTTACAGGAGATAACACAGTAATATAAGATTTAGATAAATGGAGTGTTCCACGTTTAACTGTCTATAACTCACCCTTTCTCTCCTCACATATGTACAGAAATATGCTGGGTAACATATCCCTCACATCTGAGAACTTTTGGGTGCTGTTGCTGTTATACCCTTAGCCAGTTGGGATGGAATTATGTGAACACAGGTAGCAAAATTTTTGCCTTGTGTGGGGGAAGTACAAATGACACATTTTTTCTATATCCAATAGGATATGGTTTACCTTTTGGTTAAGGTGAAGATTCAGATCTAAAAAAAAACTCATTAGGCAAAGTTCCTGGAAAGAATGCTTTTCTTTGGGGGAAACGGTGAGCAAACGTTTCAAATCTTTTCAAAAACGCATTGGAATTCATTACACATTGGGCAAAATAAACACAGAGACTCAGTGATTTCTCCCGGAATAGGCCTTTCAGGTAATCAGAGGAGAGTAGCATTGTCTGACAAAGAACAAGCAGACAAATAAAAGTGTTCAAGTGAATTTCCTGATTGGAAAATTTATGGTTTTAATTGCAGATTTATTGATTTTTCTGACAACTGAATAAATTTTGGAGAGCTTAATAAATAGTTGCTTACAAACAAGTACTTGCTGTATTGTTCATCACTTATTTAAATATCAGTTAAATTTACTTGTGTATATGCACAGTAGATTACCAGTCTTAAATTGCTCCACATGCTGAGCAGATTGTTTTCTAATCATTGCAGAGATGCTTTAAATAAGACTTTTCAACACTGCAATCAATTCAAGAGGCTTTGTTGAATGCAATTAGAAAGCCCATCTCATTTCACTATGTTGAATGTGGGGTTGTATATTAGACATTACAGAGCCTGTGATTGTTTCATTCACCCAGCACAGCTCTGGTATAGAGCTATGATAAAAGCTTGAGACTGAGCTCTCCTTCCTCCAGCCAAGCCTGTGCCAGTCAAATATGCTCTTGCTCAAAACTGCTTTGGATTTAATGGAGATTTGTGTGAAGGCATGCTGTTACATCCATTAAAGCCTTTTCTAACGAGGTGTAGATACAACGGTGTTCCTTCTTTAAAGTGTCTATTCTAAGAGTTACATACATTCAGTGCTGACTTATGTAGACTACCCTAGAAGATGTGACTCTCTTGTATGATTAAATATTGGTCCCTGTTATGGTTTGATGGGCCTGCGCCACTGGTGCTATGGTACGCACCTGACGGGTGGATGCACCAACTGAAACGCGTATTAATAGGCATACTGAAGCGATCAGGCAACCACAGCCTAAGCAGATTTGGTATGGCAGCATAGGTGTTTGCGTAGTGATGAAAGGATTTACAGTCACTACTGGCAAAATTAAGAGTCACATTTAATATCAAATAATAATCGCAATAACAGCTATAACCCGTGAACAGTGTAACTATTATATATATATATATATAATCAGTATTTACAAGGAATGGAATAGATGGATCATAGGTATGTGTACGCAGTGGTAAATCTTCCAGAAATGAATAGAAACACAAAATATATATAGAAATAAAAAGAAAGATGCCCGAAAGCCCGCACTGGGCAGACACGCCCATCCCCAGTATCGCTACCATGAATTCAGTTGGCCACACCTGATGGGTGTGCTAACCCCTGGTGCAGAGACGGTAAGCAGTAGCTGGCCGTACCCCGCAGGAGTGCCAGACCCCCGTGCAGAGACCGCAATTTGTGGAATTAGGGTGCACGTGCTGGTGCTCCTTCTCCCTGTCCTGGGATCATATGGTTTTACGTACAGATGTCCTCGCATGGCGACTCCCAATCTGCCATCCTGCACAGGGGCAGGGACTGGACCGTGTGCGCTGCTCAAGGTCCTTTTCCTTCTGCTGGCCTGCGGCTTCTCGGTGAGGCCTTGAGCAAGGCCACTTGGCTTCTTTGAGCCCTGATAAGGGCTGCCAGGCTCTCTTCAGTGTAGGGAGTGATTTCAGCTCTGATGTCCTCTTCTTCTTCCTTCGCTCCTCCACCATCATGCACACGCTATCAGCAGTGATTCTTTTATAGATAGCCGGGTAGTGGCTATAGGCATCCTTTACAATGTCATAGCCTATGCTGGTTGGTTACTGCTTGATCCTTCATTTGCATCTACTGGCACACGGACCAAATGGAAGACTTGGGGTGGTAGGACCTCAGCAGCAGCCTCATACCTCATGCTCTTGTTCAGTCAATCAGTGTATAGCTGTTGTGCCCGGGGTCATGGGGAGGACAGCCTGACTGACAAGCAGCATTTACTGGAATGTTCAAGGGGCCATGGGGCTTGGCTGTGACTGTTCCCCCCGTCAAAATTTTCTTTATTACTTTCTCTCTTTCCTAGTTCAATTAGGCTTTTCTCAGGCTGCTCCTACCTGGTGTTCGGGAGCATCTTTCTTCATTTGCAGACCTTCTTACAAACACTTTTGGGTTCAGTTTAGCATTCACCCTTTTGTGTGTGTGTGTGCCATTTTTGGAACCTTGGAGAGGTGGCTTCGTTAGTAACTGCATATTTATAAGGAGCATATTTATAAGGAGCTCATTTAGTCTATAAAGCGAATGTTTATGCAAGGCTCATTATGTGTTCTGCTAATGTCCCTTACACTATCCTTACACTGCAATGGAGCTTAAACTACAGATAGACAACTTTTCCTCCAGAACTTCTGCACATAAACGCTGCCAAAAGTTTCATCTGAAAAAGCAATAAAGATAACTAGGGAGAAGTATACAAAATTAAGTAAAGCTTAAAAGCAGATACACTAGGTCATATTTTGGGAACATGAGTAGGCTTTTAACTGCCAAAATGACACGTGAAAAAGGTTTAGATGGACATGGCCCAACCTGTTCATGGTTGCATTCTGCTTTATTTCAATCAGTAAAAATCACCTTTTTTTCCTTACTTGCAGTGACTACATGTTCTCTGATTCCTTCAGTTCAGTTTCTCTGACCAAGGTGTTTCTTCATTACTTTCTTACATCTCCCGCTGATATAAATACTGATGTTCAGTTTCTTTCTCTTAGTTTCTCTCTTCACAGGGTCCCTTACACAAGTCATGCCAGCAAACTTTCTATCTGAGGCTTGAAATGATGGGAGGTGTAGGCTATGGATTGTTTTGTTGTCAGTCTAAGTACTCAGTACTGCTTCCAATTTGTCTAGTGCTTTGGGTAATCAGAGAATAAATATACAAGCTAGCTTTTCTGTACTGAGAAACGCTCTAGAACATTTTGTCTTTTCTACTTGAGTATTAGCACTATAAGCCTATCTACCTTCTCTTAGCAAACTGGAATTTTTAGCATTCAGTGGCTTCTTAAAACTGTGCTATCAGGAGCTTGGTGTCTCTCACACACCCAACTCTATGGCCATTTCTGGGATTGTCCTGAATCATATTATCGTTTCTCATAAGACTGAAGAAATCGCATAGCATAATTCTTCCTCATAGACATCCCTTTATAGTGTAGCAATAGGAACAAAGAAGGTATCTCTTAAAACTATAGGTTCATCTTCAGTCACCTGTGCAGATACTGTAAAATCAGGGGGGAAAAAAAAGAGGAAAAAAAATGACTTAATTATCTACTGTTATGGAGACTTTTACAGTAGATTTGGACTGGGACTAAGAATAGACAAGAGATAAAAGTTGCACTGTTGTTGCCCATCACTGAATTTTGTTGTATTAGAAGGTAACTTAATAATGATATGAAACAGTAGTTAGCAAACTTCTCTTGCCAATTTATTGTTCCTTGTGCGTATAGAAAATTGTCACACGATTTCCCACACATAACTATGACTGATATATCTGGTATATCTTTGGGCAGAGGAAAGGAAAACATGAGAGAAGGGGGAAAGAAACAATGAATGCATCAAAATGCAAATAAACACTCTGCAACAAGAATAAAAACGTATCAGATGTTTCTAACCTCCTCTATCTAAATACTTTTCTTTCATTTTGTGACTATTGGATATGCAATTATAGTTTTATTTCCTTTTTTACTTCCATCTCACTTTTTTGCTGAAAATAACTGCTATTTCACGTTCAATTCAAATGCACCATGCTATTGAAAAGACGCACAGTGTGTTCTCCCATGGAGACCTGACTTCCTTTCCTTTGTTCTTTTATTTTCTTTTCAGCAAAAAATAAAAGTAATTCAAAATGAAAGTTTCTGGTTTTCCCTTTTGTCCAGAAATAATATACCATTCAGGATGGATCATTAATGCAATGCTCTTACGGTTTATGCACCACTTTCATAGACTAACCAGACTGGCAAACTAATCTGTGACCACAAGGAATCCATTTCATGATCATGAGCAGTTCATATTCTTGCATAATAGAACTTACAGAGAAAGCTATAGCCTTTAGGCAATAAATATCAGAATTATTATGGTCTCTCAAACCACACAACCTCAGAAGATAAGATTTAGGCCGTATGATTGCAGAATATAATCACAGAATGTTTGGAGCTGGAAGAGAACTCTGGAGATCATCTAGTCCAAAATCCCTGCTCAGAGCAGGGACACCTACAGCAGGTTGCTTAGGACATTGTCCGGTCAAGTTTTAACTATCTCCAGTGATGGAGACTCCACAGCCTCCCTGGGCAGCCTGTTCCAGTGTTCAGTCACCATTAGAATTAAGGAAAAAGTGTTTTCCTTATGTTTAAATAGAATTTCCTATATTTCGATGTGCACCTGTTGCTTCCTGACCTGTCACTGGGCATGACTGAGAAGACTCTGGGTCTATCTATCTTCTTTATTCCCTCTCATCAAATATTTATACATGCTGATAAATTCTTCCTTGAGCCATCTTTTCTCCAGGCTAAACAATTCTGGCTCTTTCTGCCTCTCTTCGTACAATAGATGCTCTGAACCCTTAATCATCTTTGCAGCCCATCACTGGACCCACACTACTATGTCCATATCTCCGTTGTACTGGGGAGTCCAGAACTGGACCCAGAATTACAGGTTTGGCCTCACCAGGGCTAAGCAGAATGGAAGGAACAGCTTCTGCAGCTTGCTGGTGACACTCTTCCCAGTGCAGCCCAGGAGGATGTTGGCCGCCTTTATCACAAGGGCACATTGCTGACTTTGGTCAGCTTGTTGTCCACCAGGGCCCCCAGGTGCTTCTCTGCCCATTTCTCCAGCCTATCTGAACAGTGGCTGAAACATTTGGTGTATTAACCACTCCTCCCAGTTTTGTATCATCTACACATTTACTAAGAGGGATATTCTGTCCCATCATCGAGGTCATTAGTGAAAATGCTAAACAGTATTGGTCCCTGTGTAAACCTGTGGGGTACACCACCAGTGATTGGCCTCCAGCTGGTCTTCATGACACTGATCACAACCCCACATTCAACAGAGTGAAATAAGATGGGCCATCTCACTGCATTCAACAAAACCTCTTATTTAAAACGTCTCTGCAATGATTAGAAAACAATCTGCTTAGCATGTGGAACAATTTAAGAGTGGTAATCTAATGTGCATATACACAAGTAAATTTAACTGATATTTAAATAAGTGATGAACAATACAGCAAGTACTTGCTTGTAAGCAACACTTATCTGTCTGCTTATTCTTGTTTAGATAATGCTGTCCCACCATATCACCATGATCCCAGTGAGAGTGCAGCCCTGCAATTGCACACAGACTTCTAATTCCTCCTGTTTGTTCCCCATGCTCTGTAACTTAGTGGACTGGCACTTCAGAGAGGCACCTAGTTGTGCCGGTTTCCCAGAAGAGGTACGACGGCTGTCCTGTAGGCACTTCCTTATTTGTGTGCATATGCTCATATGCCCTTTCAGTCCTATTTGATTGATTACACAGTCCCTCCTTTTCACATCACCCTGAACACTATGCTTGCCATTATAATATGCAGCAGAATGCATACTAGTAGAAGATGTACCATAATAATTTTGTGGATAATGAAGACTTCAGTTAGATATGAGGTTATCATTGTGGAAAGAAGAATAGAGAAGAGTGGAGAAGGGATGACCAATGAAAAACAGGGACTAAAAATAGGGACATGGGAAGGAGAGTGCTTCCAGATATTCAGCTCATCATCGAAAGCCAGAGGAAGTCCTAGTGTTGCTACAGTTTTCCTGTCAGCTTTAGCCTTGAACACCACAGTGCACCTCGCTCCAACAGGACAGAGCAAGAGATAGAGGAAATAGCCAACTGTCACCTTCCCCAAAGTGAGATCAGGTAGGTCTAGCAGAGGAGTTCATTCTTTCTGAGCCATATTTTATTCCCTTACTTTTGATTAACAGCTCATGCTTCAGCAGATGCTGCAGCAGATTTTACTGCCTGGAATCTCTGTATCATTTTGACCCTGATCGCTGTGTTCAGGTCATAAGTGACTGGCTTCTCTGTCTCATCTTCCTGTTCTGTTTTAGCCTTAGCCTCTCAGTATTGTTCATGCTGCATGATAATTTATTCAGTATGTGAGATGCTAGAAATATACTATGAATTTTACAAATGTTATGCAATGGAGTGTCACCTTTTTACTAAGAAGCTGATGTCCAAAACAAGAATTAAGAACTTCTCGCTTTGAACAATCTGGTAACATCTTGGATTCCTCATAGTTTTTTTGTTTGTTTGTTTGTTTGTTTTTTAATGAACTCTGAGAAGGTCAAACTTGACTTATTATTCTGGGCTGTAGAAAAAAAAATGCAGGAGGAATATCATGATTTAGCGAGAAATTAAAGGTACCATTTTAAATTTTGGAGCTCTGATTGAGCCTGTGAAATAGCTAGCCAGGATGTGCAGGATGATTACCCTATGACCAAGCTACCTGAATCTTCTCACCACTGGACTACGTGACCTAAGCATGTAGATGTAATAGTTCTAAGATAGAACATGGTCTCATATAACTCAAAACCAAACAAACAAAAAAATTCTGAGCTATGCCAATTTAGTCCCTTTTGTTGCTATTGAAGACAAAAGTGACTCGTGGGAAATTCAAACCATTCTAAGTTAAAAGATTGGCTGTGTAATTCAACATCATAGACTTTGAAGGGAATTTAAACAACTGTCTAGATGCTTCACTTTAAAGTGGTCAGAGCTGGGGTAACGTGAATCCTAGTCGTCTTGACTTGATCTCATCTCTATATTTCATACAGCGTGTTATTGTCACACTCGTTGGCCATTCAGATCTGTGTTTTATGATGAATGTGAAGCATCTGTGTGGTTTCAAACCTAAATGTATGGTGTGCCATACAGTGTTTCAGAAGATATTTTTGTATGATTTCCTGCTGGTGGTTGCCTAATGCTATTGGAAAACAGATACTTTAATTAATTTTCTTAAGGACAGTTTTAAAAAGGACAATCCATGTTTCTCACATTTCCCTAATATATCTATATTTTATTTCCAGAAAGACTTCTCAGCCTTTACCTGAACCACAACTTATTCCATGTTTTGTTTTGTGTATGATTTTCCTGGTCTCCATAAGATTCTTACACACATGATGGACTGCATGCAAATTCATATATATTAGCTTTCCTATCGAGGGCATGCAACTTACGGAAATCTGAATACTGAATATTTTACATCATGTATAACAGAGGAAGTTCATATTGAAACAAACTGAAAAAGTAAATTATTAACAATAGAAGGATAATTACTGAATGATATACCTAATTTTTAGAAATTAAACAAACTACAAGGGTCTAGAAAGCAGAATCACCTAAAGGCATTTCTCTAGCTAGCCAAAAAAAAAAAAAAATACAAAGAGTTCACACAGTCATTCTTCCATTGTGATTTTGTGACCTACTTAGCAAATGCTTTAGGGAAACCTCTTTAAAAAGTGACATGTAGCAGTGGGAAAATTAACATTACATTTGGAGATACTTCTCATGTAAAAATTTCTCTTTTTCTACTGTGTATGCGTGGAGCAGAAAGGTCAGGAATACTGAGGGAAACTGGCAACTGAAATTCAAGGCTCTCTTGGAAAGGGGAACAGTCATTACATCTAGATAAATGAACAGAAAAATTATGTGGAGTTAAGAAAGAGCAGATAGAAGAAAGATCGTTTTTTAAAAAAACATTTTTTTAATTAGTAACTTTTGTGTGTGTGTGTGTTGTTTTGGCTAGCTTTTTCATCATCTGCTAGGATGTCTAACAAGGTAGTGGAGTGATGAACCTCTTTTTTATAATAGGTTAAAATGTATCCGGGAAACCTTATTCTCCATTAAAAAGACCAGATGCATAACAATGAAAGGATCCCTTAAGAATGTCTTCTGAATTCTAACTGTCCAATAGTCTTTTTATATACTGGCCTTCATCTCCAGAATTAGATCTGTGGAAACATAGCCCTGAAAGAGTAATATGGAAGGACTGTGCAACTCAAATATTTCAGTTCAGTCAGACAGAACAAGGATTTAAACACTGAGCTTGAGAGTTCACCCTGCCAAATCACTTGCTATTCAAAACCCACGTGTTTTTGGATGAAGGAAAAGTACAAATAAACAAATGAAAAAAATAAATAGAAAAATAAGGCAACATGGAGGACGCCTAGTAAGGCTGTGCAGTTTTCGTTGAAACTTCTGAAGGCCGAGGACATGCAAGCTCGCTGTGTAGGGATATCACAAGTTATACACGTTTACAAAATCAAAGAGAAAGCAGTCTTCTGAGTATTCTTTTACTGGATAAGATAAGCTACAAGTGCAACATCTTGAGATAACCTACAATTCTGTATAAGTAATTTTGTTAGGAGTTTCAGGAATCACTTAAAAGCAGTAAAAATGCACAGAAACAGAAATAGGATAACCATAACTTTTATAAATATCTAAAAGAAAGAAACAGAGAAAAAAAAACAGTAAAATTGGGGACTTAATAACAGAAGTAGCTATTTATTTGCTTGTTGCTCCTAAGATTTAACATATATGAAAATTGTTCTCTGGTACAAACTGAGAATCACATGTAAAAGGATTTAGGCAAAATGTGAAGTAAACTTCCTCTTGATTGTCCAAATGACAGGGTACAATTTTGCCACAATGCATGGCAGAGAAGATGAGACATTTGTCATTTACTGCTCAGTTAAAATCATGGCAAAGATGAAGAGTCCCTCAAGAAAACTCTTTCTTAGGAAAAAATGGGTACAAATATGATATAATGGTATATGGCTATATGATACTATAGCAAAGAATGATAGGAAATCTTTATCTTCAGACAAGTACAATCAATACCAGGTGGGACAGTGGTCATTTTTTACAATCATCTGTACTAAGTACATTCGCAAAATAGTACAGAGATATATTATGCATTATGTATTATTTTGCATAAGACAATACTGAGAGATACAGTCTTCATTTAAACTTGCGAATCGGGTCAGAGCAAATCTTAATAAGGCTCATTATAGTGCCTTTAGGGAGGATTAAAACAAGATAGTCTCATTTTGGGGGAAGTAAGTGGTTCATGGACCTCCTGAAACATATGGTGTATCAGAACCGTCATGTCAGAAAACCTGGGACTGACCTATCTTTTTAAAATTTATGTTACCCTTTTTGGAGATATTCACACTGTTCATATCTATTGCACCTCTGGCAAAACATACCAGAAGCAAATTATGCAGCAGCTGCACGTGAAAAATGATTTGTTTTAAGCTCCATTCATGTAATGCCCTCAAGTTTTTGCAGGGTGAGGCATAGCATACATTGATTTCTGGTTCACCTTCAGTATAACATTCCTGATTTTATAAACATGTATCATCTATGCCTCAAACATCTCTTTACTAAACTGAAGAACCCCCTTCTATTGAAGAATGCTTATCAAAATGTCTACTGTTTGTTGTTGCACTTTTCTTAATGATTTCTGTTGTTCTTTTCTCTTTTTAAAATTGAAGTAACCAAAACTATATGTAGTCAAGATAGGTGCTGATTTTTTTTCAGTTGCATAGGAATGGATTTGATTTTGTTCACTGTTTATTCAAGAAAAATTCTTAATATTCTATTTATCTCTTTGGTTGCCACTTCATAGTTAACTTACATTTTAAAAGAACAATGTACTCAACATCTTTTCTAAGATGCCTACATCCTACAGTGGCAGTCATGAAAGTACATCAGAAACAATGAATAAGAAGGAAGTTGTACTATTTCCCGATAATTAATCTGTAACTTTCATAGGATTACTATTTTCAATACTCTTAGCCTGATCCAGAGGTTACAAATAGTAGAACTATGTTAAAGAGTTGTATTCATTTTTTTTTCTAAAACTGATAAATTGAATAAATAAATTAAGGCTTCACTTTTTAATTTGTAGTCCACCTGAGGTTTCTCTTTCATCTAAATAATAAGTAAGTGAAATAAATTCTTATCTACAAATCATCATCTCTGTGGTCCACAGCTCTGATAATGTTAATTATTCCAGGATCTAATTAGACTATGTGAAAATATTTAAACATGTTGTCGTGTGTAATATAATGTAAAAAGAGTAAAAAAAAAGTTTCTCTAACCCAAAGAAGTGATATCCAATCTAATTTAAACACCTAACCTGCTGAAAACCTTAACTGTCTTTTGAAAGCTTATTGCTTGTAAAAACTTGCTTGATCTTCACTATTTAGTCAGTGGAGATAGACAATTAAAAAATATTGAGGAGAGGATCTTTTTCACCTAATATTATTGTCTAAAACAATCAGATAGTTTTTTCCATCTGGAGGCTTTCAAAGGTATCTGCTTGTTTACGTTAGCTGCATAGGTAATATGAAACGGTATTGATCTCTCGTAGTGTTACGTTCTAGTTAGCAATAAAATCATACACCAACTCCTAGATTTTTAGGTCCACTTAGTATGGTAGAGATAAATACGGTGTTGCAGAAAGTGATTTTAAGATGATAATGGCCTTTATTCTACCTAACTATAAGCATCCACACGTTAGGTGCTTAGAATAAGCTCTTAATCTTACCTTGGATACAATTCTTAAGGCAGCTGAATTTTTTTGCCCTGAGTGCTTTTATCAAATACACAGAAATCCCAGAGGAACAGCTCCAACAAACTAGCAATTACTCTTAAATCTTTAAGCAGTTATTGTGTGATGAAAATGACAGTAGCACTAAACACAATAAAATGAGTTCCTCTTCCCAAAGTTTAACTATATAAAAATGGCTAGCCTGAAGTTGTTACTTAGCTTTAGGGGTTTTTTTGTTTTTACTTTTTTTTTTTTAAATGTGTGCTAGGAAAAGAGATGGTCCTCTTTAGACCAATTCATGTTACTGAATGTAATTTGGCTGCCTGCATAAGATAGTTGCAATAAGCATTTCTGTAGAAGTTAAATTGTATGAAGAGACTCCTGCTGTTGCTCAGAGTAACTGGTTCCATAGGCAGATAAAATTAATGCGCAAGATAGACAGATTAGACTGTTTCTTTCTACTTTTAAAAAAAGTCTTACAAAACTAAGGATTTAGTTACACTGCATACAGTAAAAATTAAAACATTTAAGCTCCATGTACCCAGCTGTTAAGGTCATTTATCTAGATAACACTATGTTTCTTAAAGACTAAAATTTGTTTAGAAATTTTCATTAAACGTAGCAAATGTGATAACCATAACCATGTCTTAATGTTTCCACTGTGTACCTGTCTATTAGGACAATTAACAAGCTGTAGATCTGTAATTCTGATTCAAGTTGCCTTGCTAAAACAGCACATATTCTTGCCGGCCATGTCTATTAAAATTACTATTTTGGAAGAAATGGAGCTATGCCAATAATCGTATTTATTTTCCCTTGCATGTCCCCTGTGATGGTTATGGTACATAAAATATAATTTACTTATTTTCATATAATCACATGGAGAGAGCAATACACTTACTTTCACATATGAAGGTACTACTGTGCTCAGTCACATGCTGTCACAGATTTTACAAGTGTATTTCTTTGAGCAGTTATACAAGAGAACGATTATTGCCACATTGCTTTTATTGCTCAACTCTACCCCTTTACCATCTAATTCGTACTTTTTGTGTTAGCATATCTGCTACTGATCTATCCAGAAATAGTGGAGAGTCAGCCACAAGGTTATTACATTCTAAGACTTACTTTGACTGTGTTCTGGGTTACAGCTTCTGCACGTAACCAAAATCTAACTGAACTGCAATTTCTCTTTGCTTGTTGCTGTTTAATATTACAAGTAAATATGGAGTAAGATTGCATTCTTTCCAAAAGGTCATAAGTCATAAATATATGATATTTTAGGGCTACTTTATTTCATAAACATATTATAGCACTTCTTATATCCACCAATTTCTGCTCCTCAACCTTGAAAACTGTATTATTCTTTCACTGTATTTTAACAGAATTTTACCAAGAAATTTAAACATAAATACAAAAATAAACTTCTTGTTATGAATACTAGGAAAACACAGCAAAAAATGTGTTATTTTTAAAGTTTAGAAACTATCTTGTTATATAATTCCATCTTTACTACCACAGCAATAAGTCTTCCCTTCCAGCTGACATTTTAGTTGAGGGCACGGTATTTGTAGTTTTCCTAGGAGAAGTCCAGGTTATAGCAGATAGCCTTCAAGGAAATGCAGAGTAGAAGTGATAGGGGGATGCATTCCAGAAGTCCTACTGAGATTTTTTAAAAACACAAAGAGTACGATTAGTAGTGTACTGGCTGGAAAAAAATAGGTAAGAAAAACAGAAGGACAAAAAAAGAAGATGAAGAAAAAAGATTGAAACTGTATGTAATCCTGAATGCAAGAGAAAAGATTATGTCAGCTATAGCCTGCGTGTATTAATATGAATAAAATAGCAGCTAAGAGCAGCAAAAGGAAAAAAAAAAAAGACTGAAGAAAATGATAATCACAGCTTTGACTAGACTTCTGGCAATGGTGCTAGAGAGAGAAAAATGGGTTTTGGAGGAAAGCATGCACTGCAAAGTTAAACAGCTTTCTCATTAAGCAGAAATGAGGAGAAGGTAAATCAAATTTTTTGAGATTGAAAAGAGGCAGCTGGTGGAATACACAAGGCAAAAAATAATTGAGAAAAAAAGCCTTGAGGAACCCAAACTCCCACTTTGTCTTCAAAAGCTGAGTGAGTCTTCAGTTGATGACATGCCAGACTCTGAAACTGAACATCCTTCAGTACAAGCTTCATTAAGAAGGGAGACTCTTCATACAAGCAGAAGAGAGTCAGGCTTTGTTTCTTTCTAGCAAGACTGTGAGAAAGTGAAATTCAGCCTTTGCTATTTGTTACCCTTCACTCACCAGTTATAATGGAGCCAGGCATTATCCGTTACATGGTTTTGAACAGGCACACTAAAAGAACAGAAAACATCGATTTTATTCATTTATCTTATACCCAGATGAAATGAGATATGGCAAAGAATAAACTCAAGGCATAAAATAGAATGATCATTGATATAATACAATCCTCCTCCAGATGTTTCTGAAGTCAGTGGAAGTCTTGCTACTGACCTTAACAGGTTGGTAAACTGCCCTCAGATTATTATTTTCTTATTTTTACTTAGTGGGTTATTCAAATGACATTTGAAAGCTGTCAATGGTTTTTCCACATATATTGGAATGATCTCATACAGGAAATTAAATTGAATTAATTAAAGCTGTGGTATTATTGTTGAGGACTTTTGTTCTCTGCAACAGCTATAATAATCTGATGGGACTTGTCATAAATACAAAACTGGTGGTGGGGCTGTGTTGTCACTAGCAATTGTCAGCAAACTTAAAAAAAAAAAACCCTGCAAATATTGCCTGTCAGCTAGATCCATTACATCTTGTATATGTCAGTATAAATGGCATGATATTGCAAGATCTGTTCCTCCATATTTTTAGCAGTCATCATAATAAAGATAGAGAAGAGATGTCAGTTCATTGCTTAGTGATCTTACTCACTCTAAAGATGAATTACGATAAAATAAACCCAGAAATCACAGATTCTGTCAATATTGCTATTCAGTGATTTCAAAGCATAAATAGTTAAAGGATCACACATTTGCCTAAAAAGCCAAACTCCTACAAGTCTGCCTCCCTGATTACACAGGAGTTCCCTATGGCGTTAACCCAGTTTGCAGAAGACACAACAAGAAACAACCCCTTGGCAATCACAAAGGGGATGTCACTGTGTTTTCCTTTGAGGGGACTCTTGCAAACAAGCAGTTCCTGTGGAGATATGTTCACCCTCAGCCCTCTGTCTGGCCTTCCCGCTCCTGCTCTGATGATGGCTCAAGGCCAGCAAACACAGGGCTGCATAGCTCCTCCACTGGCTGGCACCTGAGGCAGCTTCAGGTTAGGATAACAGCACAGGTCAGTCATTAAGGAGACCTCGCTGGTAGCTGAGGGATTCTTGCGACCCAAACTTCTGCATGACAATCCCTAACTTGCTTTTTGCAGCTGAGTATTTTTTGGAGCTGTTTGCCTGGTCACAGACATATTGCTGCAGAACTATTCTTTGTGCACCTGCCGAACGAACAGGGGTTCTTCTGGGGGAGCTCTTGTGACAAGGTTTGCAGTTCATTAGTGTGGAATGGCTATGTTCAATAAAGAATTTTTATCCTGTTGATGTACTTGAATAGATACTAACCAGATTTCTTCAGAGATTAAATATACCCCAAGGGTAACAATGCTCTCCTCTAATAAAGCACTAAAAACATATATGCTTGAATTTATTCATTGGTAGTCATACTTAGAAGACTACATCTTGGATAATTTATCTGTTATGAAGAAAGATTAATAAAAATAATTGTGTAAACAAGTCCACATTCTTAGTTCCTTCGGCAGTGAATAAAACGTTTTGTTTTCTGTGAATAGAGTATTTCGCCTTTACAGTCTGGATCGCAGATTACAAAATAGAAAAAGAATCAACAAAATATCAAGAAATATAATTTAATGGTGCTCTAGATAAGTGCACTAATAAATAAAAATTAAAAATTTATAGTCAGCTTGAATTTATATTCTTACTTCTTTCGCTCTCCTGTGTACATATTTTGTTGTGTTATATGGTTTCTGAGATGGTGGAAGTTTTTTTTTTTTTTTTTTCTTTCCCCAATACTTGATATTGTCCTTTATTTTTTTATAAGTACCTTCAGTGATCCAAAATATTCTATACACTATGGGTTCAAACAGGAGTGAAGGAGGCAGGGAAAGCAGATGCCTATTTCTTTCCATCGCTCATTTTTTTTAAGCTGTAGGAAAAACAGTCTCATTAAAAATCTACTGTATTCTCGTTAAAAATCCTTCCTTTGATTGATTTAAAATCACTCAGAATTTGCAACAAAATACTGCATGTAAGTTATTTTGTTCCTGTGAGTAACAAGTCAAAAATAAACTGGAATCTTCACTTATGTTAATGAGTTCTTACAAAATTTGCCTCTAAAAAGTACCCAGAAGGAAAAATTTCCCAATAAAAAATGAAAAAAAAGGAAAAAACTACCGAAAATAAAAAAGGTAGAAAAAATGATCTCCATTAAGTCAAGATTTTAGAAGAGATACCATAAATTTGTGGTAAGCTTTTTTGTTTCTTTTCACTTTTTTTTAATAAATGTATTTTACATGCCAGTACAACACAGAACTGGGCATCGCTACCAGAGCTAGCATTGTTTTTCCTAGGTGGTACCATACTACAATTCATTCCCTGAATCTAATGCTTACAAAATTACGAAATAATTAGAAATTAGCCTTAACAAATGTTTAATGTATGCTCAGACTTTGCTTACTGCAATCCTCTCTTATTCCCATCTCAAGTTCTCCTTCCTCTGCTGTCTTTGAGGGTGTCCTCCAGAAGTCTGAAGGCTGCTAAGAGTTAGAAAGACTTAGATTACCTGTAATATGTCTTAATCTTAGTCTATTTTTCCACATAAACACATGTTTAAACTTGGGCCTTTCAAGCTTTTAGAAAAGAAAAAAAATTACACAGTTAAATTAATGAGTGCAATAAAACTCTTTTTTTTTCAGGAGTGGGCCAGTTTACCTATATGCCCTACTGGCATTTCAAATAAATTTCAAACAGACGCCTTTTGGAGAGTGAAAGTAAGACACTACTGGATAGATAGAATGAATTTCAAAATTTCCATCACATTACTTTTAAATATTCAGATTTACTCTTCTGACTATTGTTTGTTCTGACGAGGATTTGAATGTCTTGTATTTAATGTTCTTGCATGGAGCACAGTGAAAAACTGGAAGCACAGGTTTGTCATACCGGCTTTTCAGGAACTGAAGAGATTATTAAGCCAATGTTATGTTCCAGATTTCTCAGACTCCCGTCATTAATACAGTTGAAAATTTCCTCACTAATCTACTGCACTTCTAGTTCCACAGTTGCCTTTACCTCAGCATTCAAAACATCATGTGCTCTCTGGATTCAAAATATGTAGCCTAATACCCAGCTCACATATTTATTCATGGTTCATGGTTTATTCATGGTTATTTATTCATGGTTCAGGTGAGGTGCAACTGATTTACCTGAATCTTCCACTTCCCATGTTCATAGTCGTTATTACTAAGCTCTGATTTATTCAGTAGTCATGTAGCGGATGTGTGAAACCTGCTAGGTTCCTTGCCCACAGTAGAAAATCGCTTTTAGTGTGGGGTGAAAGATGACTCCCTTCACGTATATGCTTTTAGAGTCTTCTAATCAAGTTCTCTTCCTGTTTCTCTGTGTATATAGTGGAGCAGAGCAATTTTGGGAAAAATCTCTGTTTCTTCCCTGTTGAACCACATTCCTTAGACGGTCAAAATAAATGAACAAAAGCTTCAAATGAATGCACAAATAGGCAACATTTTGTAAAAATGTTCTCTCTTTTATATTACCTCTTTGTTTTCTTCAGAAACAAGATAAACAGCAGAAGCCAGGAATCTAACCTTAGAGAAAATAATTAAAAATGCATAATTTTTTCTCACATTCCATCTAATTTGTCTATTCTGTTTTAAGCAGTAAACTCCCTTATCTAATAATACCTTTCAACACATTTTTGTTTGATAAACATTTCATTTTCAACACCTCAACACTAATAACAGCAGAAAGGCCACAATGCTGCCAGAACTCAACTTCACAAATATCTTGCAATTTTTAGTATTAACACATCCTGACCTCATAAATGTTATAACAGAATGCTTCATGATTAAACACCCACTTTACACACATTTTAATCTAACAGGTTAATGCATTACAAGGTTTATTGCTTTATTATACCATTGGCAAAAATCAACCATCATATGTACTATTCTATACACTTTTTTTCTCTTTGGCGAATAACAACACGCTTAATTAGCTAGGCTTCTCAGGAACTTAATTGCTTTCTGCTTACATAACTACCAGACCTTAATATAGACAAGAATTTTCATCCTGTAATTGCTAAGTTTATAGTAGGCTGCTGTAATTTAGTGCACAAGACGATCTCTCACCCCAAAATATCAATCTGAAGCTTGATAATTTTTCTCTTTTGTGATCTACACCAGTGGAAAGTCCTCAGGACTCCACCTGTTACTTGACAATTATCAACATACATAATGACCTATAGTTTCTCACTTGTATGCACACTCACTAAAATTAGTTAAGTGAACAATGGTATTTTTAAGCAGGATTATGAGATGGCTTGAACTTTGGAGTAGATCTACCTTCTACCTTTTAAGTAAGTTTCTGAAAACATCGAGAAGTGCAAGGTTTTATTAGAACACATGGTAAAGGAGGAACTGTAAATTTGGAACTGTAAATTTTTGTTTGTTTTGTTGTTTTTTTTGGTTTTGGATTTTTTAGTTTGCTTGCTTGTTTGTTTGTTTTTATAAAGGAAATTGATAATGATACAGAAGAGCAAAAAAGGATTTGTAAACACATCTCATCAGTCACCTGTGTATTTGCAAGATAGGTGCATTTCTTTAGGCTTGCCAGTTCATCATGCTTTTACTAGGATTTGGAGTTGTCACAAACTTTACTTTGTCTACTGTGGAAATCTAGGAAGTGCCTCTACTTTTGCTTCTACTCAGGACTTCACTTCTAGAAAACTAATAAAAAATTATGCATAATTATACAACTTTAATAAAAGAGCCTCAAAAGAGAAAAGTTAGAGAAAGTTAGTTTTAAGACTTTAAGAACATCCAGTAGCTTTCTCAGACTTCATGATGGATGTATATAAATATGACAGCTGAAACACTGTACACAGTGGCAACCTACACAAATGACCAGTGATGCCAGGTCAGAGTTCAACTACAAGCTTCCTATGGACCTGTGCAATTGCCTTATTTTTCAGTGTTTTGATAACAAGACAACAAAGAAGACTGATGAGTATCTCATTTAGTTTAACAAAGACAAGAACATATCAGATACCACTGAAATTGTATTGAGGAGTTTTCCAGTCCAGCGGAGTGCTAAATACTGACAGAACCTGAGCTATATCAATAGGATAATAAACATGCAAAGACATAAACTTGAATATCATTCTCCTTCTGTCCTAATTTCACAGCATTTTTGGAGGTTTAGAGGTGTAAGGATAGCTTTTTTCTATTGTAATGTTTCATTTTAACAGACTGAAAATCCACAGTTTCAATCTGCCCTGTGTGTATGTTTTTAATAAAGCATATATTCATTTACTGTCCTTAAAATAAAATGAAAATTAATTACCAGTGAACTCTACAAAGAGTTTCACTGAGCATCAAAAAACCCGCTAATGACAAGATTAAATCTGTATGCATTGTCTTTCATTGAGGTTGCAGTTGTTACTTAAATAGGGAGTATAATTGCGGTGGGATTCTCTTATTCCACCTTGAGGTTTAAAAATTTTCTTTTAATACCAAGGATGAGTTAACATTCACCTCAGGTAACTAGTTACATGAGCATTAAAGCAAATGAAGCCTGTTATCTCAAAATACTTTCTTTGGTAGTTGAATTCACTGCTGTCTAGTGGGTAAACTAACCATGGAGATAAGCTTACGATGTCTTCTTTTGGGTTTTTTTGGTGTCAAACGTGGATGGATAGAAGAGAAGGGGTTCATTCTATAGTCTCCTCTAATGTAAGGTGCTCTTTGCTCTACCAGCCCCTCAGTTTTTATTAAAGAAGAAGTAATTCACTAATCTTAAAATCTCTGCTTCTCTGGCAAATTATGTAAAATTAATTAATAGGAATTTCTACTTCTCCAGAAAAACTACCTAAAAATAATATTAAGTCTGTAGTAAGCACAAAATCTTGTTGTTTAAAAAAAAAAAAAAAGAACTAAAGCATGGCATGCACACAGCATTAACATATATTGCATTAGATCCATAACTCCAGGTCCTATTGGTAATGAAGAAGTTAACATACAGTATCTTCTTATCAGTGCAGAGTGAAAGCAATAAATAGGCTGCCTTAACAGTAAAGGTCTGTAATCCATATCATTTTTCGACTGAGACTGTAGAGAGATATTGAAGGAATATGAAATGATTCTATCTCAATATTAGCATTACTTATTCAGATCTGGTACAAAATAGCAGCTGGCTCCAGCTCCCATAATTGAAATGGCCAGACACGAGGATAAACTAATCTCTCTCTCTCTTTTTTTTTTTTTTAACCCTAGTGAATGTCAAAGATTTTTCTACTCCAGCACAGAATCTTGAAAGCTATAAATTATTTTCTTAAGATTTTTGTATTTTATTTTGTCTTCACATTGTTTGAAAGAACAACAAAAAATAAACAAACAAAACGCCCTGCTAAAAGGTTATAAATGCATAGGATGGTAATAAATACATGAGAGACCATAGAGCTCATCTCAAATAATTTTCTGAAGTTTTATAGGAGGAGTGTTAACTTCCAATCTGGAACTGTTGTACACCTAGAACAATGTTTTTCTGTTTCTGGCTTTGCATGTATTTCTCTGTGTGAGGGAGGGGGAGTTGTTTGTTAATGTATTACATGACTCCTGCATATATTCAGATGCTAAATTAAAAATATGATAACAATTTAAAATTGAGTAATTTTCGAAAATGAAATTATTTAAATTACTATATCTGTAACTATGTGAGGCTTTCTTGCTAATTTAGCAGAAGACAGGGAAGAAGAGAGGAGGAGGAAGAAGCTGAGGGGAGTTAAGTCCCTTATTAAAAAATAAAATACAGTTTTTATTCACATAAAATGATATCAGATGAACAAAATAAGGAAATTAGAAACAGTGACATTGATCTGTAAGCTTTGGGATGTAGTCATTTGGGATACTTTTTAACCACATACAAAGGAAAATGTTGCCATGTTTAAGTTTTGGTAAGGGAGTAACAGCTTAAGTTTAGTGAAATGTAATGTGTAAGGATAATGTGTTGTTTATGTCATTCCTTACTAATCAGTGTCTAATGGAGAACAAATCAGTTGCTAGAAGTTTAATCTCATAATATCTCTCAAAACTTGCAAGATTTAAGGAACTCTTGGGAAGAAAAAAAAAACCAAAAAAAAAAAAACCTCTTCTCCAGACTGACCGACTTGCTGCACTTCAGCAAGCGTGGCAGGAAGCATGAAACTAAGGAGAGGAAGAAAGATGAGCCTGAAGGAATAAATAGGAAATTACAAGTACCATTAAGTTTTAATGAAGAGGAAGTAATTTCCAAAATGTAAGCTAAGTAATCCTTTCATGTATAATGTTGACTGGGTACTGATAGACCTTGTATATTCACCCTGAGATTTAGGTAGAGATATTTCAAATGATGAAGAAAATAAAAGTAATGAAAGACTCAGTGCATTGCAAAATTTTTCCGGTTTATTTGTCAGAATGGTCTCTTTACTTGTTCTGTGTCGGGAATTTCTTTTTTTTTTCTTTCTGTTTTATATTCCTTAACTTGCATAAACGTAAAGAAAATAAATTTAGCTTTTTTTCTTGCACTCCACCATAATCATGAAAGAACTACATTTTAAAGACTCAGTTCTGCAGCAAAATTTTTAGCAGATAAAGAGTAAAACAGACAGTGCTTAATTTTACCTAATATGAATGATGAAGAACATGTTTTTTTTTTCTAATATTTAACTCAAACATCAATTTTATGTTTCTTTGCTGAGGCTGATAGTATGACGACCTGCTGCAAATTTTTAAATTATTATGGCTCAGTATCTTCTACTTTTACAATTCTTTAAATACTAAGAAGTCAGTCATTCTTTACTTATCGAAATGGAAGAACTGCCAGTTGGATCAAAGTAGACCCTGTTCACACTTGTACCTATCTTCTGGTAGTAGTTGATACTGAATTTTTAAGATGGAGAAAAATCAAAGCATGCCATAATAAAGTATGGAGTAAAAAGTCTCCATGAAATGTTTTTGCTTCCTTACCTCTCATATGTAAGGTTGGTTCATGCTTTGTGCATGATTGAGTTAATGTTTTTTTTTTTTTTTTTCTGTTTGTGTAATTTTTCCATCACACTCTTCTACTGAACTTTTTTTTTCTATTTGTAAGAAGAATTGTAGCAGAAAAAACAGCTAGATGATAACCTGCCTTATATGGGATAGTCATCTAAGGAGGAAATAAGAATGGCCACCTTTCCCTTGAAGGGAACACCATTTTATTCTCATGTGTAGCAATTTTCCCAACTCCTCACAGCAAAAAGAGTATTAAAGAAAGTTAAAGGACCAATGACATCTGAAACTTCAAGATATAATCTACATATGCTTCCAAAGCACAATATCTGTTAGAAACAAAATATCATAAAACATATACTATTTCTCCAAATATATACAACTTCTCCTTTCTAGGTCAAGTCAAAAAGTATTTTCTTATATGAGAACTCTTAATCGTTAAATGATGTACATAATCATGACAGCTTGGTACAAAATGGTTATGGCAATGTGCTTTAATTGTTGACAACATAGGACTCCTCCCTCTTTTTGAAGGTAGGGGGAGAAAAACTGAACAAAGTAAAAACGGGTAGGACATAATTGCCTGGTAATGAAAGAAAACAGCCAGGAGGTTTTATACCACCCATATTCCCTTTCACTCCCTGTAGGAGCAAACCACGAGAAAATAAAAGTATGTCCCCAGTTTATGCTGAGAATCAACTATATTTTCAAAATCTTGAAGTCACTAGCATGCTTGGGCTGTTTTAGCATAGTGTAGGAAGACTGGCTTGCACAGAGAAGCAGCATGATCTAACCACTGCAAAACTGAGCTTTAAGCTCCTTTTGTACATATAGCCAAATCTACTTTCCATGCCGTCTGCCTCCACTGCAAGTAATAAACTAAATTTGGGAGGTGTGCTTCTCTTATTGCTCTCCAAATTCATTTCACAAAACAGAAGGAGATAAAATTTGTAATGTAGGTATTACTTTTACTTCTGCCCCTGGCATATTAAAAAACATAAGTTTTAAACTAAGTAAAAAATTACTTTACATACATGCCCTGTCTCACTTTTCATGTAATATTTTCCCTAAGAAAGAGGAATTTGTCTAGTAAAAACATAATTTCATTGAATGCCTCAAAAATATATACAGTACATGAACATAGGCAAAACTTTTCATTAGTCAATATCAAATCCAATGCTAGTGGTACAGTTTCCAGTGGATGGACTTCATGCACTGGGAAAACTCTGCCTAGAACGTGACTATTGCGCACCATCATTCGCATGGTATGTCATGTGCAGATGAAAATGTTAGTTCTCTAATAGCTCCAAGGCTTCAGCATTATTTGTATTTTGTTTATTCTTTCAGATGACCAGAAAAAGAAGTAAATGCTACTGAACGTGACATGCAAGCCTAGAAGGTGAATGATCAAGCACAGCCAAAACAAGGTAATGTTCACTGGAGTTTGTTTCAAGCCAAAAGTCTGAGCATCTCAGGATTAGAATTGGCTGTTCTTTTGCCCAGGTGTCACAGTCCTCAACTAACATTTATGCAGTCCCAACATATTTATGGAGAGGAGGTCCACAACCCTAGGCATTACCTGTTTTATTTTAAATACCAATGCACATCAATATTATGAATTATTCAGGATATAGTGAATATAAAATGTGTGGCTCAGGTCAGATTCCAAGATGATTATGCTTAAAATTCAGACACAGGCAGCGCTTGAGGGAATTGCAAGAGAAAGGGATAACCGTTGGATTAATGAATGTATTACTAGGGATTTTATCATCACCCTTTTTTGTACATTCTGATCACAGGAATATAAGTGCTGAAGTTAAATAGGCTCAAATCCAAGCCTTCTCACACCTTAAGAAAAATCCATGGGTTACATTTTCTGTATGCCATTCAGAATGCTGATTAATCCTCCTGTCTTCTTTTGAACTTAACATAATTAACAGTGACATGTAGATCAATATAGTTTAAACTCCCTCCCTCCCTATAACTTTTTGTTAGAAGGACATTTAGAGACTTCTAATTAGGAAAATTATTACATTATTCTTATTTTTATTTGATTTTTTTTTTTCTAAAGGGTTTAGATAAGGGTGATAACATTTTCTTTAAAATTATATTCCATTACTATGCAAAAAAGTTGCATGCTAGAAATTGCCATTTTGATACACTTGCACTTAAGTACGCAAAGTGATTCTTTGATGAACCATACCTCAGTCAAATGTGAATATGTGTTAGTAAGATTCATGGTGCACTTTTTTATGGTTACTGTACTTGATTAAAATGCCTCTTTACACTGAGAATGTCATCTCTACGATGCTGACAAATAAGAGGCTCAGTGCTTCATAAAATATACCTCAAACTAACAAGACATGCTGAATTCCCGCCTATGTTTTTGGAAGGTTGTCCAGAACTTATTGGATCATTTCCTAATTACTAACAAAACACTGTGCATTAAGGGAAGTCCAATTTATTTGTATGAGTTCATATTAGTGGGGTCTGATTTTTGTAACTCCTACATGCCTCTAGATCTGTCAGACAGTAATTGAACCTACAAGAGTTCAAACATAAAAGTTCCTTGCAATCACCCTTTTTTACTTTAGTCAAACACTCAAATATCACACCAGAAATCAGAAATGAGAAATTCTAACATTCTTTGAAGTACTGAAACATCATAAAATGTTTTATTGTTGCTATTGTTTGTGTTAAGATTCTAAGTACTCACAAACTGTTTCAATTTTGTAAACTTTACCTTCTCATCCACTTCCAAAAAAATCCTTCCCATCTTGTAAATATTAACCATTTTTTAATTTTTATTAAACATGCAGATCTTTACAAAAGTAGAATACTTGGATTTAAAAAAATTAAAAAGCAAAAGTAATAATCATATATATATATATACATACACACACACACACATATATATGCATACATATATATATATATATTATTCCTATTAAGGTAGAAAAATAGAACCTCTAACCAGTAAGCAGAGGAAGCTCCTGCTAAATTAAATGCTCCCAAGACAGAAACAACTGAAAGTGCTGACAGGAAGAAAAAAGTATCGGGCAATATGATATTTCTTGTCTTATCTCACTAATATTTAAGTTATTCATAGTCAACAAATGGTAATTACCTCAAAATTATTGATGAAGAAAAATAAATATTTGTTAATTATGATTCTGACCATTTGCAATCTCAGAGAAAGTCTGAAACAGTCTTCTCAGGAAGAAAGGTGGCTGCAGGAAACTGATGGATTCTTTTAGTTAGCTTTGCAAATCTGAAAAATTTGAGAAAAATATTATGTTATGATTAGTTATTGGAGAAGGCTCCTATAAGGTGGACTTAAGTCGTCTAAAGGTGACCCTAGAAGACTCTCCAAGGACTTTGACCTATGATTGATTCGTCTGTTTTTAAAAGATTCATGATTAATATGTGTTACTTGGAGAGTAAGATTCATAGAATGCATACTTGCATAAAAATTAACCTTTATGCCGGATGCTAAAGTGTAAAATATTCATTTTTATTTCTGTTTATCCAAAAGTAAGGAAACACAATAAACAGGCAAATGATAGCTAAGGGGAGAGAAAGCATGCAGTGCTTTACTCTAGGATTTCGGTATGGTACTCTCTACCTGTTCTATTTTCTAATATCTTGAGAAAGTAATTTTGATAGGGATTATATAAACATGTGATTGGATAAATGCCATGTGACATTGATACAGTGAGTAATCTACTTTAGAGCTACTGGCTGAAGATAGAGATCTAAAAAAGATGTGGATACTAATACGAGTTCAAATTGGAGCACCCTTGGGTAAGATTCAGAAGGTAGGAGCAGAATTTTCCTTTCAGTCAGCGTAATTCTTTTTAGTCATTCATTAATAACAACATTTTTAGCTAGATCACACTCATGTATCTATAAACTAGACAGGCTCACATTAAACATGCCCCATGACACCCTGTATTTTCTGACAGCAAATTGGATTTCCCAGCAGTTCTATCTCCTCCTGCACTAACCATCCATGCAGAAAGTACAGCTGTCAGTGGGCAGCTTAGAAATTCAAATGCTATACTTGAAAAATCAGGACAGCATGACTTCTTCATCAGGGCATCTTACAATGGCTGTGTAATGAAGGCAACAGTGCTCCTGTACAAGAAGGTGTAATTGAAGTCTTTCATGCTGTTGGCAGTGAAGTGCACCCCTGAATAAGCATAAGCCTAAGTTTTGCCAAGAATGGAACACCCTATAAAATGAACATATTTTAGTTACAAACAACTTCACGTGAAATTAAATGAATTGCATGCTAACTTAGCTTTTGATTTTTGAAGTTACCAGTGGCTACTACTAGGACTCTGAACAAAAGAAATCAACATGGAATATGAACAAGAGTGTTACTGAAACAGTCCAATAACTTTATTAGAAACTACAGATACAGAGTTGGAGAGCTACTGTGAATCAATGGTTACAAATTCTTTCATAATGATCAAAGACCTTTAAGAGATCAAAAGCTCTTAGCTGAGCTTAAAAAATGGTCACAATAAACATTTCGTTTCATTATTGGTTGGAAAAAAATAAATCCAAAACACACTTTTTCTGTAACATTCAGTAACACTGAGCAAATTCAGTAGTTTCAATATTTCTCAAGTATCGTTCTCCCACCCAGTTTAAAAAAAAAGAAAAAAAGAAGACAGAGCAAAAGAAAAAATCTATCTTGCAGTGTATACCATTTTCTGTTGATCCTCTTTAAGAAAGTGACCCATCCCTAAAAGAACAACCAAGAATTTCATTACACGGACACCTATACAATGGTAGCCAAAAATGAACATGAAATGGCTCATAAATTTCTATTCTTCCAGTTATGCAAACAACCACAGAAAGAAGTACAGAAACAAACACCGAAAATAGTCAGGAGCAAATTTCTTCCTCATTCTTTTGCTTGTGTGCATCCCACTATTCTACAGAATATTGCTACTTTTTACATGCTGTCTGTCTTTATGGTCAACACTTTTTTTGAAATCTGTCCTGCAAGATATTACTACTTCACCAGGAGAACTAAAGACTATATTTGAGTTGCCCTTGTTAAACAATCCATAAGTACTTCATTTTCACATAAAACTATTTATCAGTAGCTTAGACAACCACTTATTTTAGCCAACTGCTTATCAACTAGACGATCACTCGTCATTGAGAAAACAGGAAAAAACAAAAACTACTTACTGAAATATATTCCATACTCTGCATTTCAAGGAATTGTTATAACAAGGACAGCATTGCACATCAGATGATTTATGGTCATTTTTGATCTCCGGATCCAGAATTTGGTCACAGATACTGTACAAAGAGTCACTACAACCGCAAGTCATTTAAAGTAAAATGGTGATATTTAAGTATATAGTACCATATACATGAAATGCATTGTAAAGAGCTTATCAAAACACGTAAAGAGCCATTTTAAAGTTAGGTGAATGTATTTAAATTAAAGAGAATGTGTTACTGAAATATTCCTCAGCACTAATTCCATCAGAATTTATAGCAGGACAGCAATGACACTTGTCAGTCACAACCTGATTACAAAATGCTTCTTCTAAAGATAAAAAATAAAAAGGTAAAAAGCATTATGTCATGGGTGCTTATTCAAACAGCAAAATTCATAACAGACTAATAAGTCAAAAAAGTCTGTGGAACAAAATATTAGTTTCATTAAATGTCAAATCTATTAACAATTCATACTGCTATTTTATTAAATGTTGTTTTTACTAAAAGAGGGTGTAGAATCAGAAATTGTTGTGTTGTGTTGTTGTGTTCTCTGATGAAACATCTAGAGAGATGCAACTCTTAGGCCTGGGAAGTGTGAGACTGGGATGGGGAGAAGGAAGGGAGAAGAAGAAATTCTTCATTCCCAGTGCTAGCAAGCAAATTAATAATCTCCACAATGCACTTGTTTCCTTTCAGATTTTGTATCTTCTTTTTTTGAGTACTTCATATAATATATTGATTTACATCTTTGATCTGTAGTGGGTTTTAGCTTTTTTATTTCTTCTTCTTTTTTCCTTGAAAAGGCCGAGACTTGAGTTTGAGTAGCAGGAGTGAAATGTATTCTACATTACCACGTTATAAATGAGAAGATAACACTCAACAAGAAAACTCCAAAGCATATCTTTGAAAACATGAAGAATAAGCCAATCTCTAAGTGTCATAAAGATTTACATCCATACCCTGTCTTGGTAGTGTTTTTCTAGCACAGCAAATTGCAAACTTAATACTACACTCATTCTCTTTGAGTGGATACTACAAAGTAAAAAGTTTCTGTTAATCAGTAATTAGATATTAGTCTTCTTCAAGCAAATATATTTTCTTCTAGTTAGAATCGTTATGTAATTCCAGTAGCATCACCTGTTTTCTTTCTGACTTTCAAATAAACATGATTTTGGGGGTGATTCATCCCTAGTTTTCTTTACTGTCTAAGGTTACAAAAAGAAAAAAAAAAGATTATAAGTGTATGAACCAGTCAAACAATTATGCCTATTGTCCTCAGATTCTTTGAGAAACGGTAATGAAATCGAATGAAACAGAAAAGGTTTTTCTTGTTTTATTTTGGGGTTTTGTTGTTGCAACTCTTTTTGCATCTTCTTTAGATTTTTAAAGTCATGTAAATTGATAATATCCTGCAATTTTCTGGTATTTATTATTTTTAAAATTGGCATTTTATAGTCAATAGTACCTCCAAGAAATAAGAATTAACAAAACATAAAAAACTTCCGTAGGAACAAATAACTCAAAACATCATATTTGATAGGAATTTTGTTATAGCACACTTCCTATCACGTGCCTGGCTTTCCTCTGTTGGTGATAGTCAGTGCTTTAGAAAGAATCACATCACTTATTTTCATTAAAAAATGCTAGGGATTTGCTTCCTAGTTATATTCATTTTTCAGCCAAATCTCCATTTTCTGGTCAAAAATAAACATTTTAAGGTGTTCCTATGTAAAATTACCTTTTGCACAGCACATAGATTTTCCTTAATGAAAAAGACCTATTCCACTGTTTAAATTCTGAGCTTTTGACATGATTAAAGAAAATCATGATGAAACAAACAACCAAACAACCAGATAAAATGGCAGCATTTAGCACCTTTCACACTTAAGGATCCTGAAAGAATATCCAAATTCAAAAATCATAAACTATAGAATTAGCAATCCTCTCTAACGACTGAAGTAGCTGCTTAGTAGTGTACGATGCTGCTCAGTTGTTTAAGACAAGGAAGGAGACAGCTACCTCAGCCAGTCAGAGAAATATGACTGACACAAAGCCATAAGTCACCGTATTTGAAAGTGCTGGGAGATGGTGTGGTTGACTAGAATGATAAAAGGAGCATCCTGAGGGAATGGGAAGAAGCTAGGGATGCAGTTCACACTCAAGGCAGGGTCTTATATTTGACCTATTCTGTTTTATTCCAATAAACCAAAAATTATAGGATAAACACTCAATAAACATGACCTGAGCTGCTGGATGTATAAAGCTGTAATTAAAATAGAAGACTGTTTTCTCTGTGTAAATAAACACTATTTTCAGAAAATGCTGTGCTAACAAGAAGTGTGAAAGGCCATACACAAACACATTAAAAAAAAAATTAATGTATAGAAAGGGTGTGAAAGTGCAAAAATGTTTAAGTTATGGCTATATGAGTAACCTTATGTGTTCTGATAAGCATATATATTTCAGCATGCTGTTACATCACCTGGTAGGCAGTACTACATTCATCATGCAGATTGGGTAGTGCTCAGCAAATGAAGCAGATGTTCATTAGTACTACTATTGCTGTTATTACTATTATTACATCATAATTTGCCAGGCAATGCACAGATGAACTGGAAGGCATAATTCTCCCTAGAGCTGTGACTATGATTATAATTACCTGAAGTAACAGCATCTGGGATAAATATTTCTAGAAACAGTATCAAATTGTAAATTGTCTAAAAATTCAGAAATCTGAGTGGATGATGACTTTTTAAAATTAGGTTGCCTACTGTATTACATATTGCTGGATAGAGTCTATCTATGCATTTTCAGATGGAAAAAATATTGTAAAGTATTTGCTTATTCAGTGAAATATGCCTTATATTGTACTGGTTTTCTTGGCATTAGAATTTTTTTACAACGTCAAATTCAATTGTTATTTGAGTGCATTATAGAATAGAGGTTACTATGTGCATGATCTGAGAGAAAAATATTACACTACGGACATTATGTTGAGACTAGACAAAATAGGATTTTTTTTGAAATCAGAAATTTTGCAGGTGCAAATAACTGCAGCTACAGTTTTATGCCAACAGTTATTTACAAACATAATTCATGTCATTTAGTCATTTATACAACTGAGTGCACCTGTAAGCAAGGTGCTTAGATAGCCAAGTCAGACTAACTGCATCTATAAATAGTTTCACAAATGATTATGATCACCTGTGGAAGTAGAGACAAAAATAAATAAATAAATAAATAAATAAAATCCTAATTCCTAATGTCCTTTATCTAGTGTCCAGATACCTATGTGGACATAAAAGAATAGAACTGCAAACAGAGATGTCATTGTGCTAATCTGGTTTATCACAGTAGTAACAGAAAAAGTAATGTATGAACTACATAGGGTATACAACAAAGATTAAAACTTTCTTCACTGAAAAACGAAAACAGCATGTTTACTAATGGAAAATAAAGAAATTTATATAGAAAAAAATGATATTGTGGACTGATTAATTATATTATTTTTCAAAAACTAACAAATATAATTGTGCCTCAACTTTGCCGAAGTGGCCCAGATATCACACATTTAACTTCTGAAACCTGCTGCAGGCAGATCTTTGGAAACTTAGTGACTAAGAAAAGATTTATTATGCCTAGCTTTGGCCATGTATAAGTCAGGAATTTCCTTTAAGATAACTGACCATGGAGAGGGAGCGTATTTCCAGAGTGCTTTCCATCTTGTCCTAAAATTTGTAAGGTTGAAATGCACTCTAGAGGTTTCTGTGTTTCTGTCTGACTGTAGCAGGAACTTAAGGCAACTGAGTGTTAGCTCACAAAAGAGCTAACACTGTTCTTAAGAGTTTAGGCATAATATCCTCTCCCTATTTAATGAAGAGACATGGGTTTCTTCTCAAGATGATTTATGGCAGCAATCTGATTTTGTGCACTCCAATTAGTAGTCTGGGGGAGCTTATTTCTTTCTAGCAACCGTACATTAATTTAAGACTATTGTTGTCTCCAGACTAATCTTACAGAGTAGGGCAACTTGCCTTCTCAGGTCATGAATGCCTTCCTGCGCTCCTATTCTGGGTGCTGTGTGTCTGGAGTCTGGTGAGCTGAATCTGGGATCTTTTTCTGGTACATAGTTGCAGATTTATAACCTTGGTCAGTATGAAAGCCTAATTCTCAAAGTGAAGTGATAATGTATCACATTATTTAGTTCTTCGGATCCCTTGTTCACTCCTTAAATATGACACAAGCGGTAGATGGGGCCTGAACGTTTATGTACGCCACAGCAATTTCACTATTTACAAGTGTTTCAGTGCATGGATGTTACTAATAGGGCTTCACTTAGTCTGAGAAAGATGTATGAAATCTGCCCCATGTTATAAACTAATAAGCAGAGTGAACCAAATGACCATGAAAATGTGCTGAAATATTTATAGAATGTGTGTTAATTAGTATTCAGTGCTGCTTCACATATAATTATGTACGCATCTAAGTTGTGTCTCAATGTTGCATGTCCAAATTAAAAATATTAGTTCCACTTAAGGAGAAGCTAACTGTTTACAACGTATCTGTTTAAGAAAGCAACCAGATCTGGAAAATAAATATACAGATCCTTTATCTGTGGAAGCTGCTATGCAATTTAACACTAGCTAATATCTGATTCACAATTTTTGAACCACTTATTAAAATTCTTATACTTGAAGGAATAAACACCACATAGTAAGGAACAAGGATAATGCAATGCAATTCCAACTAAACCACAACCTAACATCCACAATTTGTTCAATTTCAAGGGCCGTGAGCAGGTTCAGCCTTGAGCTGCCGGTTGAATTCCATGAGTGATGCTGAAGCTTAGCTACAGGGCAGCATAAAATCCCTGAGTAATAACTGGATTGCCAGTGCTGCTTTTCTCTTTTTCCACCAAGTGCCCCTCAAAAGGAGAAAAAAAAAAAATCTGCTAACTTCAAATGTTACTAGTGTGTGCAAGCTTCATTAAATTCTATTTGATTTTTGTAGAGCTAAAATAATACTATTATGTCACAAATCTCATACAGTTATAAGATGCAATAAGCCTATCACTTGGTAAAAGCCCAAACATGGCTTAAAGGGCTGAGGTCTTAAAGTCTTCCCTCATTACTTTGGAAGCCTCAGTGAAAAGTCAATATCTCATAGGGCAGGAATTGGACTGAATAGTCCAAATTGTCTTCCTAGGTTCAAAGCCTGTAATGGAGGTAAAGGAGACATCGTATACTGGACTTGTTCCCCTAAAATGGCAATGATGCATCTGGTTGGTCAGTGTTTTGTAATGCTGAGAATATGCCAGTTCTCCTTCAGTTAAGAGACTTGATTGAAAGTGGCATAAGTTTCCTTAATATTAACTGGTGTCTTGAGTTATGGAAATATCTAAATATTTCTGATAGCAGTAGATTACTACATCTATTAAAAGGAATATTGTATAGCCTGCTAGAAATATTTAAGAAAACAGAAGTGTATTAAATCAAATGAAACAAACTTTCGACAATTTATCCTCTTTGCAGCTGATAATGTTAAAGGTAACTATAATAAATACCATTTTGTGTAAAAGTTATTAGAAAGTGAAACTGAATAGTTTTTTTTTTAGATAATTCCCTCTATTATTCAATTATTGCTTAATAAAAACAAGAAAGTATACTATAAATAAATCATTGTTTGAGCTTTCAAATGTGTAAGAGAAGTTTTGCACTACCTTTTCTGATCTGACAGGATTTCAGAACTAAAATAGACATTTAAATGATAATCTTTCATCCACAGAACTGTTGAGGGTAAAACTTCACAGTAGGGCGTGTTGTACTTTTAAGGATCTTTAAAAATAAATCACCGATGGTAAATTACTTCTTTTAACTACTAAGATGATTAACATAAGTTTGACAGACAGATACTTTCAGTGCCTAAACAATGCTTATGTTTCTTTCACATTGTGCTGTAAATTCTTAATTATAACTTATACGAATTAGAGCAATCTGATTTTGTTTTTGCCTAAGCTTATAATCTAATTCGACGACAGATAGTTACAAAAATGAATAAAGATCGACTATGTGTGATTGTAACTTGTCCAAAATACATCAAGTGGCACACATTTCCACTAGCTGTTGTCTACAGCATACTCATGTACCCCTCAGATATCTTACTCTCCCTTAAAGCCTTTAAGAGAAAAGTACTTCCAGGATGTGATTTAAAACTATCTCAGTGTTAGGTCAGGTTTTGGGGGAAGAGTAGGGGATTTTCTCAATAGTTGTGACTCTGTTGTCTATTTTAGATGTCCAGGTTACTTTCATTTGTATTTTACCTTAATCTCATTTGAATTAAGGCTGACAAGATATTTTCATACACTGGTGTGGTATGTACCCTCACTGTAATAGATAAAATCAGGAAGACTACCTCCCATGCAGATAAACATTAACGAGTAGACTGAAAAGCTAATATTGTCCTGGAAGCTTTTCACAATGACCCTTTTGAATAAAAAATGTGAACCTTAGAATAACATAATTTTATATTTGAGAGCAGCTGGAATGTATTATTTGAGGAAAAATGATATGTTAGGCGAAATTGTGTTTCTTTAAAATATCCTTTTAGATAAAGCATTGTACCTCTTTTTTTTATTGTTGTCCTTTATTTCTATCCCAAAAATGTCATTATACTCATCACAAATAGGTTTCTCATACCTCTTATTACATATAGCCACAATGCTCACTTGAATTAAAGTTTGCTTATCCTGGATGGAATATCATGCTATTACAATTATGCTACTGCCAGTGCCCAGCCTACCTCATTCAAAGCTACCTCAAATACCTTTGAAAGTTACTGCAGTGAGCCATTATTCCACACCAGCATAAACTCTTGACATCTAAGAACTGCAGAAGAAGAGGCTGTTTCCTGAATGTTTAAAGTCTGTCTATCTCTTCCTTATTCTAAAATTGGTAAACAGAATATTTTTAAACTGCCTTTCAGTATAGAAGTTCAATAATTATAATTACATATTTATTTTAAAAATTGCTCAATTCAGACCTGCTATTATTTAAATGAATGATTTACTTTTCTAGTTTACAATAATGTAGCCCCTTTCAAGGCAGGCTGATGTTAAAGAGGAATAATGCACTGGAAAATGAGGTCCAAGGTTTACTGTCATAGCTTAGCGCACAATCATTCATTCAGCAGGAGTACCACTTCTGCTTTATACCTATATATAACAGTATAAATACTTAATCTGTGGAATTTAGAGAAATTTAATGTAGTCTGTGATGTTTGGCTAAATTGCTTCATTCAGCAAAACTCATGTTGATGTTTTTCAGCACAACTTTTCTCATTTTGGGCTATGTTTCTAGAATAATTTCCCAAATAAAATGATTGTCCACAAAGTTAGTTTATTATTGCTATAAATTTTACACAGAACATATTATTAAATTTATATTTGTTTTTCTAGTCATCCACCCACCTTATTTTCATGTGAAAAAGGGGGCTTTTGGGGACAAGGAGTTTTTTCTACAGCCTAATCCTTGATGAAGATGATATAAATATAATAAGTATATGAACTGAATGGAGCTATATAGATAAATAGTAACAATGCTGCTTGATTTGAACTACAGCCAAAAGATTTTAGTTTTTATTGTATTTTAGGTATTTCATCATATGTCTCTGGTGTTGGACTGAGGTTCATATTTTTAATTTTTTTTTCCCTTAAAAGCATGAGATGTCATCTGAATAACCCAGTATTTATGTTCTCAGATACTCACGTGACTTGAGGAGCTGGGATTAGAAAATAAGCAAACAAAAACAAAAATAAAAAAAGAACGTCAGTATAACATCCTCCAAAATGAAAATAAATAAACATATTAAAATGATCTGAGGTGTCCTCCTCAACACACCATCCTGCATGGCCTTAGCGTGGCAGGCAGAGTCAGCAGCCACCCGGGACCAGCGTTGCTCAGGGCCCCCTGGCAGCAGCAGTGGGAGCTGGAGCCAGGGCCGGGGGCAGTTCCCTCACTGCCCCGATAGGTCTATAATGCACCATGGCCATAAGGGAGACAGAAATAGACATAAGCAGGGTGAACCCAGGAAATTCTCTTCATTCCAGTAATAATACAGACAGAGAGTGAAGCCCAAGCATGAAATACCTTTACATGGAAGAACATCACTTTTTTGATAGGAAAATATTTAATGAATAGGAGAAACCCTCACCCATGAACTTATGTTGCCCTGATGTATTCTGATTAACACAAGAGTTCTAAAATATTCTTGTGATATTTTCTGAGGCTTCTCTGTGTTTTTTACAGGAAACCTTTTAAATTCAACTAAAGGAAAACTTGCATTTTTTTCAAAATGTACCTTTCCTTTGTAGCAAGAAACTGTGCTCAGGTTTTGATGAAGCATAAACTGTTGAAAATTGCCCAGATCCTGCTGTTTCTTGAATCATTCAGGAGAATTTTTGCAGCATGCTCTAATAATAATAGTTTACAATCTTTCTAAGGCTAGATATTGCTGAGGCAAGTAAAATATAATCTTTGTAAGACTAGGCCTACGCATAGGTGCTTCAGCAGTTAAAAATTATACTGTTTGGAAAGCACAGGAGCAGACAGCATGATCCTTGACAGAACAAGATATCCCTGGAAAAAAGAATAATCCAGACAGGCTACTTCCACTAATGTATATCCACCAGACATACAAGTAAAAACCACGCTTTGTAGAGTATCTCTATTGCTATTACCTGCTGATGTAATTAATTCAGTGAGCACCAGTTTGTTGGAGTAAAATTTATGTAAATTAAGAAGGGAAGTAAGGAATTATTAAATTGTGTATTGTAAACTTGTTGAGAAGTACTTAAAAAGCAAAACAAATAAATCCAGATTAAAATCATGAAAAGCTACATGCAGAAGTCATATATTAAAGGTTATGCTAATGGGTGCTAATGACACCAAGGGCAAATTGGACACCGTCAAACAGGATTTCAGAGCTCTGGTGATGGTGGTCAAGGGTCTGGGAACCCACGTCATTTTCTCTTCAATCCTACCACTGAGGGGGAAGGATGGGAGGAGTGGTAGACGAGTTTTCCAAGTTAACAACTGGCTGCACCACTGGTGTTGGCAGCAGGGTTTTGGTTTCTATGACCATAGGACCCTGTTTGAAGATCGACAACTGATGGGGAGAGATGGGATCCACCTCACCAAGTGGGGCCCTCATATCTTTGCCAACAGATTGGCCAGCCTGGAAAGGAGGGCTTTAAACTAGGAAATATGGGGGAAAGGGAGAGTTATAGAGACAGGGTAGTCAGTGAAACCTTATGGGTAAGGATTAAAGGGTAGGACAACATGGGTGACACGGTGGTGGGGGTTTACTACAGGCCACCTGATCAGGAGGAAGTCATCAATGAGGCCTTCTACAGACAGCTGGAAGTAGCCTCACGATCACAGGCCCTGGGAGACTTCAACCACCCCGACATGTGTTGGGAAGGCAGCACAGTTAGGCACAAACAGTCGAGGAGGTTCCTGCAGAGCATTGATAATTACTTTCTGACACACGTGGTGGAGAAGACAACAAGGAGAGGTGTGCTGCTAGAGCTTGTACTAACAAACAAAGAAGGTCTGGTGGGAGACATGAAGGTTGGGGGCAGCCTTGGCTGCAGTGACCATGAGATGGTGGAGTTCAGGATCCTGCAAGGAGGCAGCAGGGCAATGAGTAAGATCGCAACCCTGAATTTCAGGAGAGCTAACTTTGACCTCTTCAGGGACTTCCTTAGAAGAATCTCATGGGGAAGGGCCCTAGAAAGAAGGGGGGGTCCAGGAAAGCTGGTTAATATTCAAGTATTACTTTCTATAGGCTCAAGATCGGTGCATCCCTCTGAGTAAGAAGTCGAGCAAAGTGGGCAAGAGACCTGCATGGATGAGCAAGGAACTCCTGGAAAAATACCAACAGAAGAGCACTGGCACAGGCTGGGGCTGACCTGCTGGAAAGCAGCTCTGCAGAGAAGGACCTGGGAGTGCTGGTGGACAACAAATTAAACATGAGGCAGCAGTGTGCCCTTGTGGCCAAGAAGGCCAATGGGATCCTAGGGTGCATTAGGCAGAGTGTTGCCAGCAGGTCAAGGGAGGTGATCCTGCCCCTCTCCTCAGCCCTGGTGAGGCCACATCTGGAGCGCTGGGTCCAGTTCTGGGCTCCCCAGGACAAGAGAGACATGGCACTCCTGGAGAGAGTCCAGCAGAGGGCTACAAAGACGCTGAGGGGACTGGAGCACCTCTCCTATGAAGAAAGACTGCAAGAGCTGGGCCTGTTCAGCCTGGAGAAGAGAAGACTGAGAGCTGATCTCATCAATGTGTACAGGTATGTGAAGGGAGGGTGTCAAGACGATGGGGCCAGACCCTTCTCCACGGTGCCTGGCGACAGGACAAGAGGCAATGGGCAGAAACTGAAACACAGGCATTTCCGTCTGAACGTGAGGAAAAACGTCTTCGCTGTGAGGGTGACAGAGCAGTGGACCATGTTGCCCAGAGAGGTAGTGGAGTCTCCTTCGCTGGAGATATTCAAAACCCGTCTGGATGCGATCCTGTACAATGTGCTTTAGGTGACCCTGCTTGAGCAGGGGGATTGGATTAGATGATCTCCCGAGGTTCCTTCCAACCTTGGCCATTCTGTGATTCTGTGATTCTATGATAATGTATGCACTATATCGTAATTATATGCTAAAGAATTAGTATTCTTTAGCATTTTGCCAAAATTTAATAGAATGAAGCAAAACAATTTCTTTGTAATATGTAGCATTTCCAAAACAGCCTTTATTCCTACCTTGGAGTGCCTATTGACAGAAGGAGAAGACCAAGTAAGAAAGTATCCTGACACAAAACTATATATATAATGTAAAAAATTTGATAACGTACATTTTAAATGTGTTTTTCACACATGTGTGTTTTTACATCATTCAGATGTATAGAGAATTGTGATCTGTTTGTGCATGGATAAAAGTGTATACATTATGTATTGTCAAACACAGACAGGAATAAATAAAAAAAAGAAAAAAGGAACGCAAACAAGCAGAAGGAGAATATCAAAATGAAAAGGATTTCAAACTGCTAGTGACCTTGAGGTATAGCGTAGATACATGCTGTCTCAGAACTTTGAGGCTAATTTGATGTCATTTTTAAAATATCTTTTGAATATCATATTGAACAAAATATATCTTTTTGTTGGTATTTTTTTGAATGGAAATTGTTTCTATTCCCTTAGTCTACTTCACAGAAAATTATATTTATAAAAGTTACACTGAATCGTATAAGTTCTTCCTGAACTCTAGCCCACTGGCTAACTAGATGTCTTACCTAAGATATGCTTAATAAGTAGTTCAAAAAAAAAAAAAAAAAAGAAAGGAAAGGAAAGGAAGGCGAGGCGAGGTGAGGCGAGGTGAGGCAGGGCAAGGTAAGGCAAGGTAAGGCAAGGCAAAGGAATGGAAGGCAAGGGAAAGGAAGGGAAGGGAAGGGAAAGGAAGGCAAGCAAGGCAAGGCAAGGCAAGGCAAGGGAAAGGAAGGGAAGGCAAGGGAAAAGGAAGGGAAGGGAAGGGAAGGCAAGGGAAGGGAAGGGAAGGGAAGGAAAGGGAAGGGAGGGAAAAGGAAGTATCAACCATTTTCCATTAGGTAACCAGAAGTCAGGAAAGGTAAGACAATCCCTTTCCCATCAACAGCTTCCTAACCCTCCTGCACAGGGTATAAGATGTTTTCAACTTTTTCTGGAGGACATCCAACTTCCAGATGCAGCCTAATACCCGTAATTCTTTGCATTACTGGACTAAATTTGCAAGTACAGCTAGTTCATTCTGGCTCAAATGCTATTTCAAAACAGAGGATGCCAGCATCTGATGTCAGCGTTGCTAAGTGCCTGATTACACTAAGACCATCATGTGCTGCCAGATCATTTGTCTGCACTGGCTGTAATAGAACAGCTAGAAGAAATTTAGTATTCAGAACAGTACTGAGTGCAACACAGGCATTTACAGGAGGTTTAAATAATGTTAATGCTGTGTTTTGTTTTGTTGCATCTTGCTTTGTTTTTCAACAGTTAGGTGAAGTATATATGAATACTGAAACTCTAGATTAAATTACAATTTAGAATATATGGTGATCAATTATAATCTCCATCTGAGCCACATATGTTTTAACTAATCTGTCTTGAAGAGATCATTTTATTAATAACTGAAATCAGACAACCTGTAATGAAGAAGGGTAAAGTTCACAAAGGATGGAATGAAACCTATTTGTTTTCCCTGAATCACGTATTAACCTATATAAAAATTACTGTATGTGATCTACCCTTTTCAGAACAGACTTCTCTATTCCTAGGAATAACTGTAAATTTACCAGTGAAATGATCTTACTTTGGAAACTGGAAATCCAACCCTTTCACTAAAAGGTACAGAAGGTTTTAAAGAAATGGAATTTTTTTGGCAAAGGCAAAATTTCTAACCAATCCACAGGGCATCCGATGATACTGAAGACAGGACACTCAGTTTGGTTTCAGATTAGGAAGCCACTGCTCAGATTTCTTCTGAATGATTTAAGCAAAGCATTTAAACCTATTCCCTGTGCCATCTGCCATGTAGGGTCTTGGATTCTGAGGTTCCATTCTGCCATCTTGGAAATCTTCTTTGTGATGCATCTCTGTGATAAGCTATGTATTGCACGAGATGAAACTTGAATTTTGACCTTAAAATTCCTTTAGGAATTCCTTAATCTCTAGGATATCACATGATGCTTGTTTTTCTGGTTTGTTTACTTTCACTTTGATTTTATCTGGCTGATTTTAATTCACCTCTGGTGGCTAAATGTATATTTTATTGGTTATCCAACCACCAATAAAATAGAGAGAGATGCATTCCAGTGCTTACAGCAGTATCTTGGAATGAAGGAGACAAGTTCAAACTGTTCCTTAGCCATAAAGCCAGAAAAAGGACTTCAACACTGGATGCCCACATGTCAGCTGGCTACCATAATCCCAGGGGCTACAGCTATACTGTTAAAAGCAGGACCAAAGAGAGAGCTTAGCACTAGTCACTTTGGTTATGGTAGACATATTGCTTACCAATTAGTCAATAAAGTATACTTCTTAACATGTTTTGGTTTGTGCCCACTGGCTTTCTCCAGGAGAGTGTCTGGACATAGTTCACAGAGTGACTACTACATACAGTAGGCATTATAGATGAGAATATGCCATACTTGGTTCTTTCTGCCCTAGGTGGTCTTTTAACGTTCTCTCTGAGCTCCCAAAACCCCCTGCTAGTCTCATCCCATACCTGAGAGCGTGCAGCACACACCACCTGCTCTATTGGGCTGTAACACGTCCTTCACATCATTAAAAGGACTTTAACATGAAAGAAAAAAAAAATATAAAAAACAATTATATCTTAGAGACAATACCACATGCAATCCAAAGACAATAGCTTAACATTTCATTGTGTAGCCAAAAATCTGTTTTCTTATTCATATATAAAATTATAAACATAACTATTTATATGTGAACAGTCTATTGTGCAGGCTTTGATCTAGAACTTCAGCATTTTGACTCCAGATGAGGACTTGGAGCCACCTTTGCAGCTTTCTAACCCGGAACATTGTAGATGCTGTTCTAGTTGTCACATACTGTTGTGTAGAAACATCTTTTGCCCAGGTTCTCTATATCCTAGAAAATATCTGATATTATAAGCAATGGATGAAGATACTGCTGCTTGCTGTAGGTAGATGCTCAGCTCTAAACTGTTGTGTACAGGTGTCTGTGTGCAGATAAAAGTTGCCTTGATCAGACTCAAAATTGTGTTCTTAAGTAAGACCCCCAATGAAGCAGAGACCACTTAGAATTAAGACAAGTGTCTTCTTCAATTGGGTCAGGGATAAGTTGAGATAAGTCTAGAATAACTCATCTGACTTTAGACATCCATACTTTGAATGTCTACATCTAAGCTAGTTGCCTAGGTACCCGGTATACCTTCTAGGCAGAAATAAACATTTCTGGAATGTAATTTATCTGACCTGCTTAGCTTTTTACCTTAGAACAAGAATGACTATGACAGCAGGAAAGTCAGAGATGTCGGAAGGGCTGTTCTTGGAAAAAGATGTCAGAGAGAAATCCTGAAACCAGGGATGAATCAGAAATCAGCAGCTTGTTTCTTAGGAGCTTGTGATGATTCTGACTCTTGAGTAAGTAAAAAAATGTTCCTATGTATAAAACATCCAAATTTAGTTTTCAGTTATATAAATGGTAAAGTTAAGTCCTTTATTGTTAAAGAATCCTTTAAGGTATAGAACCATTCCTCAAAAATTATGGCCCTGAAAATAAGTTGTTCATATGAAGATTTTAAACTTGTATTTCATGGCTTGTCCCTGTGTATTAGTTAAAAAATCACCTTTTCCCGCAGCTATTTAGTTTGCTTTTCAGCTGTTTTATTTAACTTTGTGACTATGGGATTCTCATAGGATCTACTTTAACATAAGTAGCCAGTTAGTGCTTCACTGTAACTGTGCTTTTAAGTCCAGCCGGCTTACTTCCTCTTCCTATATCAATAGTTTCTGCTACCCAAGCCATAGCATGCAGTTCTTACAATTCATCCCTATAGCTGTTGAAGAACAGGGAAGAAGCTCAGCAGTGGCAGATGAATTTTTATTTCTCAGCTACCAGAGCATCAAAACTGATAATCTTTCTAGAACTGCTTAAAACCTACAGATGTGATCAAGGTTCCTGCTAATGTAGGTTGCCTACGCACACGGTGTGCATTCTGCAATACAGTATAGGCTGCGTACACATGGGTAGGTCTTGGTCTGCTTACACTATGACATAAAAATCTAATAATCTCGACGGTCATTTCACTGTTTTGTCATGCACTTCAATACACTGAGTCCCAAAGAGTAGGAATGGGAGATATTGATATCCTCATTTTGAAGTCCTTTATCAAATGAATACCAACTAAAATTGTTCAAAAGGATTGATGCCATTTTCAGTCAAGGTCTTGTGATTTGGCCCATTGTAACATTAAAGGGTAAGATTTGTGTGCCAATTCCTCCTGTGATATTGCTACAGCACATTAGATAACCACAACAATCAGGGACAAATGTTTATCTGTTAATAGTCACTGGAAATGATATTCATCTTCTCTTCAGCTCTATTTGTGACTCCATTATTTGGATAATCAATATTCACAGGAAGTATGTATTTTTTCTTATTACACTCAAAAATAGAATGGAATTGGGAATTGTTTTCATAAAATAATTGCAAATAATGGGTAGAGTAGAAGAAACAATAGGCAGGTTTTTTGTAATCCCATAATGAAAACCTGAAAGCATGATTCAGTGCTCTGTATGCAATATAATAGGATACATCTCACCTAACTTCAGACATCTGCAAACAGAACTAATCACCCTTAATATCCAATGGAAGAACCAGAGCTTTCATCTAATTTATTTTATATGTTTACCTTGGGATGAGATGAATCATTACCTAAGCATGACTTATTTCTTTCCACTGATATTAAAAGAAGTCTGGACAACTAGTTCAAAGAACTTGCTGTATATATCTGTATCTTATCAGCTAAACATCATTACCAGAAACTAAAAGATCATGTGCTCCAGTTAAGACATCTTAGTAGCTTGGGAAACGTGTCCAGTTTTCATGGAAAGTATATTATGTTTTCATTCCAGGAATTAGCCTGTGTCAAACCAATACTCTTAAGGCCAAGTTAGTACATAGCCCTTTGTATCACATACTCTTTGACATAGTACAAGGCCAGACAGCTGATAAAGAAATTGGTGGGTTTAAGAGTCTTTCATATTCTTCTAGATTCTTGACTGCCAACACTTATTCATTCATCCTGTCCTGATTCATTAAATCTCATTGAATTTGAGTTTCTTATTTATATGCTATGGTGTCTTTGCCTTTATAGGATAAAATTCATCTATATCACAAACTGAATAAGGATTTATTTACCCATAGATCAATGTTGGTTTATCTAACAATTCTGTAGTATGAGCCATACGATCAAGCAAAATTATTTCTTAAGGCAAATCCAATAAAAAAATTTCAGGTGAAAAAAAATGAAGAAGAAGATGAGGTATAACCTTATAGGAGCATATGGGGAATTTCAAAGGGCGACCCGATACACCAGAAACTATACAAACTCACGGGAAATACACTGGGGGCCACTGTGGTCACTTCCGACTAGCCTCACATAGCATACCAACCGAGAGACAGCTAGCAGCATTAACAACAGCAAGGCACGGCCACCTCTGACACTTGGGATACTAAAAAGCTGTTGATAACTCAAGTAGATTCTTCTGCTCTGACCCTGATGCAGCATTGATGGTCACCTGCCTTGCCCTTGAATTCTCTCCCTTTGTTATGTTCTGACCTTCCTCTCTGTGTCTGTGCTCAGTTTGCTTGCTACATTTTTTTCCTGCCCGGTATGGCCTGAGCAGTCCTTTGCAACGCTTATAAATAAAGTTCTCCCAAAATATTTCTATTTTTAGAATCTAAGAATTATTACCTTCAGTCTGCAAGACCTATTGGCAGGAACACCAATGGCAGTACATCTTGTAATTAACTCAGTCATTTTCAAGGAATTTGACCTTATCCTTCACTAGTAACATATTAGATTCACTTCAGCTGTACAGTAGACCTGATGAATTCAATCTAGTTAACATTGTTCAGTGAATATTTCCATTTTTTTAATTTTATTTAGGCTCTGAGTTTATCAATAATTTTTATTTTTCATTGGGCCTGAGCCACAGAAATTAAAAATCAAATTTTTAAAAATGTCATTTTTTTTAAATATTGATGTGCAAAACATAGAGAAATTCACAAGCTATTAGATTGCAAAGGACTGTGCTATTCCTTTTAGAATTCTTAATTGCCAAAAGATTTTACAGTGCAACTGGATATTGGGGGCATGAGAAGCTATTGTATTTGGCTCTTTATCTAAGGAACCCAGAAGTTCAACTTGAGTTCATGAGCAACATCCAGAAATGATACAGGCAAGTCAGCTATACTTGGCACTAACTTATTGCTGAATATCCTGAGGGCTTTTACAAGAATTTCAGGAAAGTGTAAGTAATGACAATACCATCTATTCTTCCTCATTTTGATTCTTTAATCTTCCTTGTACTATTTTGACTGATACTGACTGATACTGCTACTGATAACTTGACTAATTCCTATGAAATAATATGAAAGATGTATGCAGAAGTATTGTTTGTTTTGCCTGTTTTCTTCTGCTGAAGGACATAATACAAAGGAAAACTACCACTTATTTTAGATAAAAGATCAAAACGACCACATTGCTATGAGTTAACTGCTATTCCTTTATTTATCATACCAAATAAAGAGGTGAGAATGTTTTATTTTATTAAGACTTTTCTTATTTTATTATTTAGGGACAATATTTGTCTCTCACGAACAATTAATTGTTCATATCACTGCCACACAAACATTTCTGAAAAGTTACTGTTTAACATTGTCAAATACTTGTTATCATTCTTCATCTTAATTCATGCAAATGAAAGAAAGTTTGTGGGTTTTTTGGAAATATGTTTAATGATAGTCATGTCTGTCTGTTTGTTTGTTTGTTTACATTCCTCCCCATTCCTCCCATTCCTCCGTTTCATTTAGTGTACATTCATACACTAAATGAAAAAAAAAGAAAAATTATCAAACTGGAAAAGATGTCTTTTAGAGAGAAAGCAATTTTATTCATTCTAATTTCTTCCTTTGCTACAAGATGACTCAAATCTTTACTTGCAATCCTACACCTCAAAAACTTCCAAAACTTTGATTCTTTTTCACAACATTTCATATTCAACTGTGGCTTGTTCAAAATCTTTTCTTTGATTCAGATCTTGATTCTTCTACTTTTCTCAGAACATGTTTACTTGTGCCAAGATTATAAGACATACAATGAGATGTAGAGACCAGTTTGAAATTTCTGTTTGGGTTTTGGCAATGAGAAAATATGCGCAATGGCTTGCAAGTTCAGTGTCAGAAATCATAAATGTAAATGCTAAATAAAGGTAAATGCATCAAAATTTAAGGCAGGAGCTGAGTGAGCTTTCTGTGGTTCTATTTGTTTTATTTAAAACTATGCCATAAATGTGGACCACTTAAGTTTGCAGATCAATCTCTTCAAGATTTCAATGGAGCTGATCGATCAAAGTTCAGTCATAAAGCAGTGAATTGTAAAACAAATGGGCTGAATTGTTTATAAAGTACTGTCACTAAAAAAACAAGTATTAAGAAGTTTTATAGAGTTCAACAAATCCTTACATCTGTTTGTGCTTTCTTTTATTTTCATTTTCTTTTTTAGAAGAAAGGCTACCAGCTATTTTTTGTTCCCATTTTGAAGACTTCTATGTTAGCCTTTATGTTGGAAGTAAGGGCCATATATGTGTGTGTGTGTGTGTGTGTGTGTGTGTGTGTGTGTATTTTTTTTTTTTTTTCTAGGAAGGATGATTTAAAAAACATCATAAAGCCTAGTCTGTTTTTAGTAAAAAGAGTTTTCAGGAGAATTATTTGAATGATACATCATGTACTAAACACATATGTAGGAGCAAAGCCAGTGTGTGATTTGCTTATAAAATTGGAATAATTCCACTACTTGACTTTCCAGTCAAATTGGCATTACCTTCATTTCTACTTCACAGCAGCTGTCGATCTAGTCTGAAATAAAAGCATTTGAGTTTGCCTCTTCTGCTGCTACTGGTGATACTAACATTTGATGTTTTGTGCTGCATGCAAAGGTTCTTTCAGTTTTATGACTGTTTATTATATAACATAGTAATTCTGTGAAGCAAATTTTTACTATTTCAAAACAATATTTTGATGGAATCAAAACCTTTCCAAATGCTATTTTCAAATAATCCCTATCTTTATTTTGAAACATTTCAACTGACATAATGGTATTTGATCTTTTAAAACTTGCACATCTGTCTTTCTACTGTTATATCATTATTCACATGTAAATAACTTATTTGAATTTGTAGTGCTATTTTTGTACATCAGATATATGGTTTTGACAGCTATCTTGTTTTCACTGTTTTTCACTCTGCCACTGTGTTTCATACATGTATATGTAATGAATTCTACTTTTACTTTTTATATAATACAGAAACAAAGTCTAAATTACATCAGGCTTTTAAATATATTGTAAGAACATTTTTACACTGGTGGAATACTGTTGTCTTTATATTTATTGAATTTTAGATTTCTCATTTTTTTTGCTGACTTTAACAATATAGCTTGCACTTCTCTTCCCCACTTTGTTACAGAAATACAGTATTTCACTGAAATTTCAGTTGGATCCTTGAGCTGTTTTTACTAGGCTTTTATGATGACATCAGAATTTTTAATATATTTGGTCTTTTCTTCCTATTATAATACAAACTAATATATGTCACCCTGTTCCCTATTCTACTAAATATTAGCTCAGTTTCAAATCTTTTAACATAAACTTTTATGACTGTTAAAAATTTGTGATTGTTTAGGAAGCTCTTAACAAACATGGCCACACTAAGAATGTTTCTAAAGTTGTAGCAAAGGTTTTGGGGGTATTTCATTTTTCTTCCTGACAGAAAGTAGACTGCCATTATTTTGTGATCTTTGCTTTTGTGTATAGTTTCATAATGAAGTCCTAGTAGTCACCTGACAGTCCATCAAAAAGAGGTCTATAGTCAAAGTAAAAGCATTAAACCATTTGGTGTCCATCACTGGCTCTATCGCATATTTATGCACTGATTCTATCACATATTTATGTGGTTTTGGGCTTCTCCATTACTCTGTATGTTACAGATTTTCATTTTTGAAGTAGTTATTATGACACAAGATCTTTCTTCTTTTGGCTGTTTTTTGGACTTAGAAATGAGTAACTTACTTGCAAATTAAGTTATAAATGATGCTAGTGATTTTTTACTTTTTTCCTATACGTGCTTGGCACCTGCTACAGCATCAAGCTGGAAATCCAAAACCGACATCTGTAGACCCCCCCAGCTGCTGAGTTTGTAGCACTCTAAGTACTTGTTCCCTTAAGCCTCTGTGTGCTCTCTGTTACAGGTTAGTATTATGAGGCCAAGGGAGGATGTAGATTTATGAAAGAATAGACTTCAGATAATCTAGAGATATATCCCTTATTGACAGATTAACTTTCTGAGAGATAAAGGAGCATTAACCCATTGGTAGTTTTGATGGAACAGAGACGTGACCAGTTCTGCAGTTATCCAAAAAAGAGCAAAGAGATGAAAGAATTTCATCACAGATATTGGTCAGCACATGTCCTAATGTGGCAGGAGGAGATAATCAATAAAAAATCAAGTATATAGCTAGAAGGTCTGATAGATTTTTAGCTCCTTGTTTTGCTTTATTTTGGTTTTTAAGAATGAAATTTGAAAGAAAATTGAAAATTTAAGAATATCCAGAGTTCCCCTCAAAAGCTGTTTGTCATTAATATCTTGTACTAATTTTCACTAGATGGATGAAGGTACCTAAAACTTAAGAAAGTGTATGTTCTGCCAACAGTAAACTAAAATTTCAGCTTTGATGTGACTACAAAACTAGCTTCCTAAGTTGCATGATAGATAGTATCTCCTTGTAACAGTGCAAGGTACTCTTTTGCCTTCACTCTAACATTCTGGGACAATTTTCATTTGAGCACTCATTCCACTGTTCAGTATATGAATTCCAGCTGTGGATCCAGTTCTTCAGTTACTAAAAATACTTAGATAGGATAAATTGCATGCATATACGATTTTTACTCTTCGTTTATTCTGAATTTTGTAGGGAACAATACAGAAGGGTGAAATATAAAAACAGGCAACCTTTAGAAAAGCAGCTCTTCGTTTTCCCTAAACTCAAAGTGCTATTACAAAATACAATTATTTTCACATAGAATAGTATGTTCCCTTTGACGCTCTCGTGTATATTCACAACACTGTTCTTTCTTATGATAGCAGAAAATCGTGTGTACAGCTGAGGGGAATATAGATGAAGCTAAAGGTAATTTAAAAACTGGGGGATTCATAGAAATCTGGCATATTTTGAAGATCAAACTGGAGAACCAAGGAAACAGAGAACTTTTCAGACATATCCTCTAAAAAGTATGTAATTAGCATCCGCAAATGTATCAGCGGTTTGACAAGAAAAGTCTGCATCCATCCTAATTTCCATTGTACTTTCTTTAATCCTCCACTAAAGTATCTCAAACTAGACTTGTGATAGAAATACTACTTTACAGATTGAAGTAACTTAAGCAAATCTAGAGTAGCTCCTATCTATGAAACAATTTCCTTTGAAAACATGTTTAATTTTAAGCTACTTTACACATTTTCCTGTGAAAATACGTTTCAGAAAAGGTTCTCACCTGCCTTTTCAGCAATCTCTAAGGAAGGAAGAACTGATAAAGAGTGTAGGTTGCTTGGAAGAAAAAATAAATTAAATAAGAGAGTAGGACAGAGAGTAAAAAGGAAGTTTTTGAATTTATTACTGGAACTATGTGAATTATTGTATCTGATAGCAGTGAAATTTCTGGAATCTGGCAATATAATCTCCGAAAACAAGAGTGAAAGTTGACGGTGAAGAGATAAAGACAATCTGGTAAATCTGTGCCCATGGATCAATTAATATTTTGTGTTTATATTTTATATATATTATATAAAAAAATCTACTTTAAATGCTGGTAAATATACCAATCAGCCAATGAAAGGCAGAGAACTGTTTTGGACCTGATTAAGCAAATAACACCTTTTCATTTAAGTCTGTAAATTTTCACATTAAATTCATATTCATATTTGACGCAAGGAGAAAAGAAGGCAAATCACACTATCAGATCCATTTACTAAAGCGGCATTGAGATTGTTATTCATGAAGGAATTAGGAGTTAAATGTAGGGTTTTTTTCTACTGAGAATGTTTATTATAGTTTAAACAATTCAATTATATTTTCAAGTGTCTAAAGTGCTCCTGTTTGAGACCTTGTAGATGTTCGGAAATCTTACTGAACGTTTTGAATAGGGACATTGTTAAATACAATTTCAGCTTTATAGCCTTCTTTTGTTTATATAGTCAGAGTTAAGTCTGTTTTGTGTCAGCAGAGAAAGAAAAAATACTGCAAATTGAAAAATTAGGTAAATGAACTAACAGGTAAAAAAATATACTTACCTGCCTTTGTAATTACTAGAAGGGTATTGTCCCTTATATCTTCCCCTCTCTGTTCAGAAGTCCTTCACCCATCTACAACAGGTAAAGAAAAACACTTGCTCCAAGGGTTTTAGGAATTACATTGCAAGTGGGATAGCTGTAATGGATGTGGTAACAAATGTTCTGCAAGAGACTTAATACTAGAAGAGTTTATGTTGAAAACACTTTGAACAAGAACTATAACACAGTCAAAGAAACCTTAGCTATAAATATCAGATTATCATATAACAAAGATTTGTTAGATCATGATCATTAGGTGCTTTTTTTTTTTTTTTGCTTTCTCATCAACCTGGAAATTAACAGGAATGCATAGATTATAATCATCTTCTTGAACTGCCTGATTATTTATGTACACTTACACTTGTCAGAGACCTAACTGGTGTGCTGCATATTAGACAGGCGTGTATTCCTTGTTGTTGTGAATATGTGAATTAAGCAAGAAAGTCATATTTTCGTAGTAGAAGAAGGAATAAAATTCTCTGTAGTTAGCTCCACAAAGATGCCTAGCTGATTTTTGAGAGGAAGATGGCTATTCCCATAGAAGGAATCAGAGAAGTAATTAGGTATGTTGATAATAGCAGGTACAACATCTACTTTTTAATTGCTAAGTTTCAGAATGCAATTTGGCTTCCAGAGTGCAGTTCAGAGGGCACCCAGAGCTGAAATTAAGCAAGTGTGCATGTATTGAGCCATACGGAGATGACAGAATTGCTATGTTAATGCTGTACAGTGCTTGAGATTGAAAAAAATAATAGTAATCTTACCACTAAGTTCAAGTGCAATGCTTTTACAGCAGAGGTATAATATTTCTAGTTGTCTCAGCACTAACATGTGAATTGATTTCCAAGATTAGAGAGCACAATAGATACACTTTAAGTTCCCTTTGTATCTCATGGAAAGAATGTGCTGTCCCTGAATAGGATTCATATCAAGCAGTGCACTATGAAGGACTATCTAAAACAATCACAGAATCACAGAATCGTTTAGATTGGAAGGGACCTCTGGAGATCATCTAGTCCAACCTCCCTGCTCAAGCAGGGACCTCTAGAGCATATTTCCCAGGAGTTATCTTAGTTATCTTAGCTTCCTTCTTGAATTTAGGCTTTCACTATGTTGCTGAGAGGAATAAGCATTGGCCTTAGGTACCTGAGTTAAGGTTGATGTCTAGACATGGTTGTGTCAAATTTCCACTTGGAGACAATGGAGACTGAGTCAATACAGCCGCAGAAGCATAGACAGTTATTCGTCTGACCAAACGTAAATGTTGTATCTGAACTACAGTCAAGCTCCAAAAGTAGGACACCAGACCACACACATTCTGCAAGTGATGTAAACTAAAGAAACATACCATGTATATGGATCCAAGAATTTATGCTTAGTCTACTTAAACAATTAGCAGTTTAATCAAAGAGCTATTGGTCTGGTTACAGGTATTGCTATTTCCCAACAATAATGCAGTTGAAACTGATACACACAAACTTTCTAGTATCTATCCCTTTCTCTGATATTCGGCTTTCCCTTCCTATACCACTCTGGATCATAAGTTTGATGCTGTAAGTCTTATTCATGGAGAAAAGGGACGGGGGGGTGGGGGGGGTGATGGGTAAGGACAAGTCATCAGCATCACAAGATCTTTTCTGGGAAGTTTATAACACTGATGATTGAGAGAGGTTTCTTCCTTCTAATTTATAAATCTCATAGGCCAGCACAGTCCACTCATGCTTTTTCTTCACTGGTCAGTAAATTCCATGCTATATCCAAGCTTTACTATATATTGTACAGTTTACATATGTTAGATCCTTGTACTTTATTCTCTTTGTTATCCCTATATCTTGTTTAACCAGGTCTCAAGGTTGCATTCCTTTAGTGACTGGCCAACTCAGGGCTGAACCCATATAATGGGAGTAATGTAACACATATATCTGGGAAAAAAAGACAGAAAAGATGATGATTTTAGCTGCTGAAGGATTATCAATTTTATTTCAGTAACATGCAAAAGGCTGAAAGAGCGTTTAAGAAAAACAAAATTTCAAAAAGTTAAGGATTAATGCAATAAAAGTATATACTCTAGCAATGTAGATGAACATAATTGATTTTATTAAATAAACAATCAATAGATATTTACATAGCGTTCAGTTAAACATTTAATATAGCAATATGATACACAAGTAACTGCTAGATAAACTAGGGAACATGACAATATGAAAAAAAGTATTTAAGCAGTATAAATATGGGCTGAAAGAAATAAAAAAATGTTATGCTAAGTGACAATACAGATCTTCAGCAAGACAAATATAAGAAATCTTCAAAAATAGTTTTGAGGATTGACCTTACTTAAAACTTCATTAGGATAGCATTACAAAAATATAGAATTGTACTAACTTTTGCTGATGATACAAACCTAAGATGCATTATGGATGCATAAAAGGGACTAATTTGAATATTCTTGGTACAAACTGGATACTCTTCTCTAAGCAGCAGAAAAGAGAAAGGTTTCATATTCAGAAGAAAAGATAAAAATTTTCATATTTGTTACAGGACAAATAAGAGATGTATTGGCAATACAATGATTGACATTGACAGTATATATAACAACACTTTAATAATATTGTATAAAAGATTGGGAAGATCCTATCAGGAATATTGCATATAGTTTTGTTCAACTATTTTCAAAGAGTAGAGAGGCCATCTTCATGGAGAACTAGGGTTTTCTTATTTAGCCCAATACTTTCAGCATTATGAATAGGATTTTTAGAATTATTTTGAGTTCTTTATTTTGTCCCTAAAGAAAAGTAGTATATAATAACATGAAATATCACAGGCATGGCTATGTTAGTTAAGAGAGAGAGAAAAAGAGAGATAAAGAACTCTAGTAGTTTTAAAACATATATGGCGAGTTTTGTTTTTCTAAGTTAACGTTTAATATCTGTTGGATTTAGCCAGACTTTGCAATAGTATGCAATGATTCTGTGAATATCATTTAGAAAGATATTTACATGTTGCTCTTCTTTCTGGAAGTACCACAGATACAACCTATATACGTTCATCTTTAAAAAAATGATATTAATTCTCAGAAAAAAAATCCTCATTACTAAGATTGCTTTATATTTCAGCCCAAATACTTTTTATGTACACATTTAAATAATGATATAGCTTAAAGTGAAGCAATAAAGTAGTGACACTAATTGCTTTTGGCCAACAAAATAGATAATGAACATATAAATTGTACACTTTTAAATTTAATTTTATGTAAAACTAACCTAGTTTGTTGTAATTAGATTGATGTTAAGATTCATTAGGGCATTTTATGTAATTTTAAAGGCTTATTTGTTTGTTTGCTTTGCTGTTGACATTTCCTAATTTCATAGGAGGCATTTTACATACCATATCATAAAATTAAAAATATGTTTTCTGTCAGATCTGTTTTTGGGGCATTTTTTTAAAACTAATTATCAACTATTTTTGCTTATAACTGTAGCCCTTTTGATAGGAGATCAGTAATAATAGATGAAAATTATTTAACTTCTAGGGAATTTAAGCCCTAGTAAAATTTATTTGTTCATTATAATTAATTAATCAATTAATTATATCTCAATTTAAATGTTTTATTTTTACTTGATTTTAATATTTCTATTGGAGGTAGGAGAAATATAAAACTCTGCTATTTTTCATGCAGAGTTCCTGTTTCATGGATCAACATTAGAGATAACATTTCAATTTATCACATAAACAATGCCTCCTTATCTATTATAAAATGTATTATATGTATATATTATAAAATTCCTGGAGGGAAACTGAAGAATCTCCCTTTGCATTTCTGTACTACATCTGGAAGTTCATTCTTGAATCAAAGCTCACTTTTTAATAATAAAGCTCTTATATTTCAGGGATAAACCTAAAATTATGATGAGACACTCAGAATGTAGCTCTCTGGCTTTAAAATGAATATTTCTCCCTCTGACTTTTGCTGATATGTGGTATATATGGTCTAATTAGGAATCTATGAAAATCTCCTTCACCAGGTTTAATGTTGCTATATTCTGTCAGCATTCTGCTCAGATGACAGAGAACCCCATTTATCCTAGTTGAGGTAATCACAAGAACAAAAATTCAGCATAATGAATTGTTTCTTCACTGTGAAAAAAAGCATATTTGCTTGTTTTTTGGCCACATAGCAATATTAGCATAATGTTTTCAACATTCTTGTAGAAAATTCAATTTCAGATTTCTGCTATTTTCACTAGCAAAATTAAGTTTCACGGCATAAAAAGACCCTCATTTTAGTGTGGGTGTGTTTGTGTTTTCTGTAGATATTTCTCAGGATCATTGTAACTTGTATATCAAATGGGATAGAAGTTATGTCTTCATTTTTACTCTGATTTTCTGCTATGTTTTTTAAAGTAAGAATAACCATTACAACAATAAAGCTCACAGTAACTATAACAAATTAGCATTATGAGTGTAATTAATACAAATAGCCTCAATTTAGGACAACCAGAAGACAAAAAAAAAAAAACAATCAGAATCCTTTCCTACTATGGACTTATCTTGAAGAACAGAGGATTAATTAACAGGACATAATTTCTTCCAATAATCAAAATAATTAATAATGTAAATACTATGATTGCAAGAACTGTAATTGCAAAACACTAAACAAAAGTCAAAGACACACATTTCAGATTAGCTATCCTAAAAAACAAATGGCTGAATTTGCAAACCGAATCTGAGAATAATAGAACACAACTCGTTACCCACGCACGACATTTATCCCGTTCTCTACATCTGATATCTGTAATTATAAAAATGTCAGTCCTTATTAGGAAAATAATGTGAATCACAAAACTGAAAGCAATAAGTTTTTGCAGTATCAAAAAGCTTAGTTTTAATAGCAGGAGCTATTAAAATTTTAGAATTATTCTATACTAATGCTTATAGGACAGAAAAGGTTACCTCTTTTTCTTTTTTTTTTCCCCTTATTGTCTTCTAAAAAAATATTAATTTAATTCATTTATATAGAGCATTTTCACATAATGGAAGGACTATATTTATAAAGAGTGCAAAATATTAAATCACAATAAAATGATGTTTTTCATTTAGGTTAGATTGATTTACAATTTATAATATTCCTTGGGTTTTACAGTGACAATGAATCAAAGATTTTACTGATATTAAAGACTAGTGATTAGTGTCAATACATATCTCATGTCAAAAAGAAAAGACCCTGAAACATAGATACTCGAGCTATTTTTACCCGAAGAAGCAATGCTGATGCCTCAGTTACGCAGGTAAGAAGTTCCTTTACCACCTCTGGGTCTGAGTGTTTGTCAGTAGGTTCAATCTACTGAAATCAAAGAGGGAATACAAATGTTCATCTCTGAGCATCTCCTTTTGTGATAGATCTCTGATATGAGATAAACATTATGAATCTTCTCTCAAAACAAATTATGTGTTTTCCTTACATGAAATGCTGCTTTTGGCTTTTACTAATAAACTAATCAATTGACCCTGGAATCCTAAAGTTCTGATTATGATTCATATTGAACCCCAAATGCATGCAATACACTTCCAAATGAATGAGTTTTTACGTCATGAAACTAATGTATACCATCTCCTGAAAACTCTTCAATTTTCAAAAACAAAATTACCATGTTCTGAATTGCAATTTCTAATTAGAATGTACTTTGGAAAGCAAGCAAATGAAATTGAAGCATAATAAGCTCCTGCAGCAGAAAGTAAGACAAAGATTAAAGAAAATTCCATCATATTATGAGAAATTCAGATGATGTTAAAATGCTCAATCCTCTGTGTGTGTTTGTATCTCTCTCCTCTAACAATTCACAATGCATTAATAGAAAGAAGAGAATCAAATATGATATGGATTGATTTTTGTGATTAGTTCTCTATGAGAAAGAAAAAAAAAAAGAAGGCCATAGACATAGAACTAGACATAGAAATAATATCCTGTGATTCACGGCAAAGCTGAGGAGAAAAAAGTGTAAAATGAAAGAAATCCAAACTTTTAATCCTGACTCTATTTTTCTTGTTATTTTTTAAAATTGTTTAGAATTGCTGTTATGTTGTTAAGATCTTTGTATCCTTTTCTAGATTTATTTCAATTGTGTGACAGTTGTGTGAGAAGCTGTGCTCCATGGAGACATATTTATGACCCATGGCTGATCACCGCCCAAGGTTGCCGAGAGAAGGCTTATGTCTTTGTGAGGTCAACCTCTATTATCTCTGAAAGGTGGTGGAGACTGCAAGAGATCCTTGACAACCGGACAATTGCAATTGCTGTTCCTCCACGCTACCACCAGTTATTCCAGGTCCCCACCTACAGTAATCACCTGGATGAATCAGCTCTCCTACCCTAAATCAACCTCTTCAGGTCTGCACTGATGAACCAAAAGCTCTTCAGCATTACCTGACTAATTCAAGCTTCCTTTCACAGATTCAGTATAGATTTGCCCACATTACGGGTGCAGAAACAAAAACATCTTTTGCTCCTGAGCTCAGCTCAGCCTGCTATTGTACAGCAATGAAGGAAACAGGGAAGAGGAACCAGCCATTGCTAATCTAGTTTGTCCCTCATATGCATTCAGTTAATCCCATAGGTTTTACCCTACTCACACTACGTTGCAGCTGGCTGAAAATAAGTATCATATACTTTATATGTCTAAGAGAAAGAAAGCAGACAAGATGCAAATGATGGAGGGGATTTTTTTGAGGCTTACTTCAGCCAAAATTGTATTTCATGACTACTTGGTCGCCTCTCCTTTCCTGAACCCTTTCCTTTCACCCCATCAGTCGGAGAACATCTGGTATATATATATATATATATATGTATATATACACACTACAGTCTTTTGAACAAAACTGGAATATGGAAAATTTCTGTGCACTTCAATAGGCTTAACCATATTTCCTCGAGAAGTGGCAAGGTTCTGTTGTCATATATATCACCTAATATTCCACATGCTTTCAGAGTTTCCACATTATATGATGATATTCCATAATCAAAGAGATATAGTTTGACCTAAAAGAGAATGGTGAACACAACACATCTGAACTAGAATCCCAGCAAAGATATTCACATTGACTCAATGCAAAATGGAAAAAAAAAAAAAAAAAAACCCTGGCATTTTACTTTTAATTTGACAGAAATTATATTTTTACTTCTTTCGAAAAACATATTTCAACAGAAAATTCCAGACAATCTCTGTGAGTCAATATGTGCTTACAAATAACTGAAAGTGACATTGAGGACTGCAGTAACACTCATAATAACATGATAATTCAATTTCAATTCAGTGAAGCTTACTGATATGACAACCTGTATAAATAATATCAATGTGCAAAAAAAAGACAGATCCTTCAGGCATATGTCACAGTTATTTTTTCCACTGAAAATCAGGCTAGTGTTTGAGCTTGGATCGACTTATCAGACACACTATTGCTGAAAAAGCGACAGGTTGCCACATTATTTGATTATCTTATTACCCTCGCTCTCATTTCCCTAAGGATCACACAGTTTTAGAACAGTTTCTGAGAAATCATTTGTAGCAGTTTGAACAGTTAGCTTTTTTTGTATTCTCTGATAATTAGAAAATAATGTTTTACTATGCTGCTGCTAGAAATTCTGTAACTGATGCGTATGTATAGAGCTCATAGGTATAGAGCTCATAGGTATAGAGCTCATAACAAATGCTCAAAATTCATACATGGAAATAATACAACAGACAGGCAGTTACATGGAGGAGTTAGATTATCCAAGTACTCTCTCTTTTGTACATACTCTTCATGATCTGCAAAATAGTGGGGAAACTGAATTATCTGACAAACAGAAAGACTGAGAGGGTACTCGGGATGGAATTTAGAAATTCATGTATTCAAAGCAGTGCCATGACATTTGTTATTTCAGCAAGCCGGTACAATCTCCGTTTCTGATTCTTTGCTAGGGGAATAAAAGGTGGGGGGAGGAGGAAGCTGTTCAACTTTTACTGCATACTTTCAAAAGGTCTTCTAACAACTAGCAATTACCTAATGGAAACTAAATATATCTGTCTTGCAGCTTGTGGAATAAATGTAACAAAAAAAAAAAAAAGTTACACTTGTGGTGAAGTTGGTAGGAGAGTATGAGTACATAATACATTAAACTTCAACTTTACTTATCAAGAATAGATTCTGAACAAGATTACAGACGCTCAGAGATTGAACGGAGTAAGAGATTACTCGTTTTGAGATTTTTAAGGTCATCTGCTTAAAGTGAAAGGGAGTTTTGTTTTTTTGAGTTTCTTTCATTATTATCATCATTATTATTAGAGAGACTAGGAATTAATCTGACTCATCTAAGCATGTTTTTTTTTGTTTGAGCACCAGAAAAATTTATAGTTAAAATAACATTGTCAATGACTAGCCTAGGCTACACACTACTATTTCAACAGAATGTTCCTAAAATCACAGAGGTGCCCCAAAGAGTTCTATGAAATCTTCATTTATATGTAATACTGTCACAGGCAAAACACTCTTAACTAAGGGAATTATTACTTAATATAATTTATTGCCAATTACAATAACCTTCTGATCACTGATTTGGCCGGTGAGAAAAAAGAGAACATAAATAATTAAACATTTACTGAAATATGTTTCCTTCACCTTCCCCATACTCCAGCTAAAGACCTATCCTCCCTCTTCCTAGTCTCAGTTCCTGTATTTTCACCATGAGTTACACTTACTCAGTCCCATTTCCTTCAGTGGGGTGTATGACTCTGGGGTCATTTTCATCACAGCTTCTGCTAGCCTCTCTTTGTTTATTGATTTCTTTCTGCTCATCTTTCTTTCTTCAGGTTTTCCCCTGCTGCTCTCTGCTATAGTCTCTCAAGGGTTTTCCTGCTCCAGCACGGGTTTCCTATGTGCCACAGTCCCTCAGCTGTGTCCCTGCTCTGCTGTGTGCCACCTGCGGGCTGCTGTCCCTTTAGGGGTGTATGTAAACCCTTTGGCATGGAGTGCCTCCTGCCAAGGTTGTCTGCAGCAGGATCTGGAAGGTTTCCATGTAGGGTCTGGCAACACTGCTCAGACCAGCACACATGTCCTCATCGCTATGGCAGTGACATACGACAAGGCACAACAGCTGTTGGAGCAATTGATGCTGCAATGTCAGACGCTTCGATCGAGATGGAGCTTTGGGAGCAAGGTGTGGATCTGCAACTCTTAGGCTGCAGGGAAGCCCTGAGGCCTCTTACTGGGACTAATGGACTCTCTGCCTGCAGGAGGTGTGCAGTGGTTGAGGAGCTGAGCTGCTAAGTCAAGGAGCTGCAGGAGGGAGTCAGCAGACTGCGCAGTGTCAGAGAGGATAAGAAAGAGATTGGCTGGATCTTCTGTGAGACTGCAGCTTCTGGAGCCCCAATTTCCCATTGTAGTGGAGGGGGAGGCAGAGCCAGTGGCTATGGGGTCAGAAAGTGGAAACTCCCATGATGGCCAAGAGTGGAAGCTGGTGACTTCTGGCACCAGCAGGATGGTTCCTGCTCCACCTGAAGACTTTAAACTTTGGCATTGGTTCACTGTTCTCACAGGGGACAAGAAGATGAGAACCCTCTGAAATTGAACGTCTGAGCCACCTGAGCCTCAGCCACATAGGAGCACCCAGGAGGAAGTGGCCAGTGTTAGTAGTGGGAGACTCCCTGCTGCAGGGTATGGAGGTCCTTCTCTACTGACCTGACCTGCAGTTTGGAGTTGTTGCTACTTGTTAGAGACTCCAATTTGGGATGTTGCAGAGAGGCTGCTAAGGCTTGTCCAGCCCTTGGACCTATTACCCCCTGCTGCTCCTCTGTGTGGGCACCAATGATACTGTCAGGAGAGACCTGGACAGTATCAAATGTGACCATGTGACTCAGGGGGTGATGGTCAAGGGCAAAGGGGCCCAGGTGGTATTCCCCTCTTCCTTGCTGGTGAGGGAAAAAGGCCCCAGGAGGACTGAACAGATCATGTGAGTCAAAAATTGGTTGCACAGCCGGTGGTGGCGACAGGGTTTGGGTTTCTGCAAATGTGGGACACTCTTCAAGGACTGATAAATGCTTAGCAAAGATAGGATCTACCTGGAAAAAAATGAGGTAAAAGTATCTTTGCAGCAGGCTGGCAAACCTGGTAAGGAGGGCTTTAAACTAGAAGTGTTGGGGATGGGAGTGAATGACCAGTGGTCAAGAAAGGAAATGGTGGATGGAGTTGGCAATTAAAGGGTCTAGGATAAGGTAAACAGAAGGGACCTTGCCTTTAACAGAACAGGGCTAAACTGGAACCACGCTGAGTGCAGGCATATAAATAAGGAAGTGTCTTTGCAATTACACTATGGGGAAAGCTCTCATGCCCTTTCCAGGAAGTCAGCATGTTGGAATGTCTCTCTGAAGTGTTTGTACACTAACACAAGCAGCATGGGGAACAAATAGGAGGGAATTAGAAGTCTATATCTCATTGGGATCATGGAGACATGATGAGGTAGCTCACGACTGGAATGCTGTGATGGTTACAGGTTACAGGGTCTTTAGAAAGGACAGGCAGGGAAGAGAAGAAGAGGGGGTTGTCCTGTATGTGAGAGAGGAACAGGAATGCATGGAGTTCTACATGGGGATAGGTAAGGCACCAGTTAAAAGCATATGGTTCAGTATTAGCGGGCAGACTAGCACGAGTGATATTGTAGTGGCTGTCTGCTATAGATTCTCTCTTCAGGAAGAGGTAAATGAGGCCTTTTTTTCAGAGAACTGAAAGAAGCCTCATGTTCACAGGCCCTAGTCTTGAGGGGGGGGGGGGTCTTTAACCATCCTATTATCTACTTGGAGGGGCAAAGTAGAAGGACACAAGCAATTGAGGAGGCTTCTGGATTGTATTGATAACAGCTTCCAAACACAGATGATCGAGGAGCCAATGAGGAGAGGTGTTCTGCTGGACCTTATACTTACAAACAAGGAAGATTTGGTCGGAGATATGGAATTTGGAGGCAGCCTTGGCTGCAGTCTCCATGAGATAGTGGATCCTGCAAGAAAGCAGTAGGGCAAACAGCAGGATCACAAACCCGGACTTCAGGAAAGCACATTTTCACCTTTTCAGGGAGTTAGAAGAATCCTGTGGGTTACGGCTCTGGAGGGAAGAGATCTACAAGATAGTTGGCTGACTTTCAAGGATCACCTTCTCCAAGCTCAACAACTGTCCATCCCATCAAGCAGGAAATCAATCAGAGACAGCAGGAGGCCTGCATGGATGAACGAGGAGCTCCTGCCTAAACTCAAACATAAAATGGAAGTGTACAAGAAGTGGAAGCAGGGACAAGCAACCCAGAAGGAGTATAGAGATACATGTCCAGTCATGTGGGGATGGGCTTAGGAGAGCTAAAGCCCACCTGGAGTTGAAACAGGCAAAGGATGTGAAGACAACACAAAAGGATTCTATAAGCATATGTGCAGCAAAAGGAAGGGAAAATGTGGGCCAACTAATTGGGGCAGAGGCCCTAGTGACAAAGGACAGAGAAAAAATAGAAGTTTTGGCCTCATGTAGCTCAAGAAAGGCAAATGTGAAGGCATGAAGGCATGAAACATGCATATACCTGAGGGAGTCTGTCAAAGAGCCACAAAGATGATTAAAAGATCAGAGCCTCTCTCATACAAGCAGAAGCTGAGAGAGTTGGGATTGTTTAGTCTGGAGAAATAGTGGCTTGGGGCAGGGGGAGGAGAATCTTATCAACGTGTATAAATACTTGACAGGAGGGTGTAAAGAAGATGGAGCCAGACTCTCCTCAGAGGTATCCATGATGAGAAGTAATGAGCACATATTGAATTATAGGAAATGCTACTTCAATACATAAAAAATATTTTTTACTATGAAGGTGATTAAAGACTGGAACAGGCTGCCCATAGAAGTTGTATAGTCTCCTTCCTTGTAAATATTCAAAGCCCAATTAGAGAAACCTGCTCTAATTGACCCTTCTTTGACCAGGCTGTTGGACTGGATGACCTCTGGGGGTGTCCCTTCCAACCTCAACCATTCTGTGATTCTAAAATAATAATTTCAGTATCAAAATAATCTCTTTTGAGATTCTTACATCCAAAACTTAACTAGACTAAGAGTACACAAGCCTTGAGTGCTTTAACCAGGAGCTCATAAGACATTTTAGGACAGATAATATCTCTCCTGTTGAACCACTCCACTTTGAATAACATAATGGAGAACCTGAGGAGATTATTTTAGCAGAGTTGAATGCAGATCTCTAACTAGCTGAATATGCTATTGGATTTGGAGTTGTTCCTCTAGAATAGTGAATACTGAATTACCCCATGGATGTCACACAATTTTAATAGAATTTACTGTGAAATTCGCACTCTAGGATATCCATTAGGCTGATGACTCACTTCTGAGTACATATCTCATCACAGAATGTCTGGGTGTGAACTCTGGTACAGAAGTCTGAGTAAAAGTAAGAAGAGATCCTCTTGACTGCTCATTAAGAATTAACTGGACATAGTCTGAATATCTCCAGTCTTTGCGGGTAAGTCTATGTGATGGAAGAAAAATGTCTTCCGTTGAGAATCCAGTAAGACGTAGGCATGAGTTAGGTGCTGATAGGCTCAGTGCCTTAAAAATTAAGTAAAATGTCCCTGCATAAATGAATCTAGGATAATAGAATATTAGGTTGCAAGTAAGGATGCTGATTAATCCCTTCAACTTTAAAATAGAATCAGCTATACTTAAACCATTCATATAAATGGAGAAAAATGTGCACCTTTTAGGGCATAATGAATCTTTTTTTCTGTAGTAGATATCTAAAATAATTCAAATGAAACACATTCTCAGAGTGTATATTTCTCTAAATTAATTATAGAGGAATATTAGATGACTACTCAGATATAGGTGTCTACAATGTAAATATTTATGTTTGGTCATATGAATCATATTATGTTAGCTGGAGCCAGTGCTCCTATATATGTATTCTAATGAAGTTGCCTTTTCAAACAAGGTAATATTGTTGCATTTATGGATCGTGTTTTCAGTCTTAACATTAAAATCCTTTTCTATGGAAGCACCCTATAATCTTTGTTTTCAAACCTATGTTTAGACAGTTGATTTTTCCTCTGTAAGTGTAGGACACTGTACCAGTACATCTTGGGTTGATCATACTTTTAGACAGCTGCATAGATTTATAAAACCCATTCACAGTCTTCATAATTTATGCTCACAGCTCTTCACAGTTGCAGGCTATATGCCCTATACTTGGCAGACCACTAACACTAAAACTAAAACAGAAACACTCATGATATTACTAAATTCCAGCACTAGAATAGACTTCTGAGAAATGTCACTGCCTATAGACTTCTAGTTTCATATCAAATATCTGGATATATTTTATAAAAGTTTTATAAACTATCTTACATTAGTTTCTTTTAATCAGTATTTCTTCTGAGAATTGATTGTAAAATGGTGCTAAAGCTTTTCCGGAATCAAAGCATGAGGGATCTTTTTTTTCTCTTTAGGAGGACTCAGTGATAGAGGTTTTGAGAATCTTATTTTTTATGTTGGATGCCTAAAATCTACATAAACCATATGGCAAGACTATATTTAATTTCCACTTATGAATATAGGCACTGAATTTCCATATGCAAGGTAGATTTATTTACTCGGGGTATTGTGACTGCCTCCATAAGAAATATATGTGCAGAATCTTCTAGAGAGTCAAATTTCCTTTTTTTTTTTATTTGGAGGGCTGCTTTATTTTTCAAGTTACGAAGCAGTGCACATTCATTTGCATAAAAAAAAATGTTGCCATGAGAATTACAGTTGCTCCCTAATTATCAAGTGATCTATAAGATATGTAACTCCTATGAACTATACAGAAATTGTTCTGCTAGGAAGGCACAAACAGACTGATACTGAGTTTATTTTACAGAATGATAGATAATTTATTGAAAATATTTAGACCCTCTTAGGTTCTGCTATGAATTAAACCAAAATATGAATAAAAGAAATTAAAATAGAGCTATGTTTCATTTTTGAGTTATGTGGTGGGGGGAAGTCTTTAAAACAAGTTAAATAGGAACTCAATCATCTTTAACATTTATTAAAGATGGCTGATTAATATATTATCAACGTTTATCTCTTACTCTGAAAAATTCACAGATTGTGATAGTCATAACTGCACTTGTTATTCAAAAAATATTAATAAATTCCACTATAGGATTTTTCCCTCTTTACCATGTGAACAGTTCATGAACAGTCTGTTGCAAATATTAGCTCACACTGTAGACTGTAGATTTTTTTTGTCCTGCAGAGGTGGGCCACTGACTGACTTTAGTGCAACTCTGTGAAGAGTCCACCCAGGCAGAGTTACTTCTGGAAAAGAGGCTGTTGTTAGTCAGATATTTACTTTTTTTTTCTCCTCTGGAAGTTGCTTGTGTAACTCAACAGAATGTGGTTTCAAGTTCTGAATATTGTAACTGAATGTGTAATCAGAAACCACTGTTCAATGAAATCATGAAAGATTTGCATAAAGATGCCTACGAATCACTCGTTGAAACATTTTCTCTATTTCTGCTTAGCAAATCTTGTGCTAATGGAAAATGTTCACAGAAGTATTTGAATTGGCTATGTCTTCATCTAAAAAAATGTTTACTGAAAATATTTTCTACTTCTTGATCAAGATAGGCTATGTCTGCTCTGAAGTTACATGGTAACATACAAACAGTTAATCTTGTTTTCACTGAACAGCTCAGGTACCTGCTGCACTTTAAATTCTGGAACAAGGAGTTAATTCAGCATAAGACAATACATCTCGTTGAAGTTCCTCTTTATTTCATGAACAATTAAAGCATTTTTTACAACTCCAGGATCTGGCCTTACTCTATTCTTTTCTCTTTTTCCTATGTGGTCTGTCATTTTTCCTTACTACCTTCTGTCTTCTAACTTTCATACCAACTTTTTCATGCCATAAGAACCTCTAGTATCTACTGCTTTTTTAGATGAAATTCTTCAATAAGAGCTACGAAATCTGACTATCTCCCTGGTCCCATGGCTTATCTGTGGCAGCTAATTAGGAAAGCCATAGTCAGACCACAATACATCAGTGTTTGCAAAGCCTGCTTCATAGACAACAACCAAGTAAATGAAAATTTTTTAGTCCTGTATCAAAATTCCAGTAGAGTTTAATTGCCTGATAATTGAGATAATTCTCTTCCCAGAGAACAATATGGCCCTTGAGTACCATAGGATCAGCATTTGACTGGAATACAAGTTTAAAAGAGAGAAAAATACATCACAGATTATGAGTCCTTTTTTAATCCTATAGCTACCAAATAATGAGGTTTTCAGCTCTTACGTTTTACTAGTTTTAAGTAATTAGTGTAATTAATTTTTCGTAGGATCAGTAATTATCTGCTAATAATTGCAACAATAATTTATATATTGTTTCATGATTGCTTAATTCCATATTGTAGGGCAGCCTTTTGCTAATTGCACAAGTCAATGAGCTCATTATATTGCTTTCATTAAGAAGAGTATTGCAAAAATTATGAATAAACTGTTTTGATGCAACTATCAAGATTCATGTTAAACATTGATCTTGTACTTTACTGTGAAATTTGTTCTCCAGTTAGAATTATTAGACAATAATTTTAATAATTATCACACTGCTATATCTCTATATATAGTTTTTGTGATAGATATCTTAAAGGTGAATTTTTAAGCTTAAGCGTTCCCCACAAGAGAGTGTAAATTTACTAGGTCAAATCATATGCATTTATTGATTCAGAAAGAGGAGGAAGTGGAAGAAATCACATTTTGAAGATTGATCTGCTTTTGGATTTTCATTTATTTATTTATTTATGTTCCCAGGGAACTATAAAATAGCCTGAAGTGATAAAGAGATAGATTATAAAACAAACAAATTATAAAGACTGGTTGAAGATGTGATAATCAATGACAGCTTTGGCTGTACTGACCTGGAAATAGTAGAGTTCAAGATCCTGATGAGGGATGGAGCGAGGAAGGAGCAAAGCAGAGCACAGACTCACAATTTCAGGCAAGGAGACTTCACTTTATTAATGCACCTCGAAGGTGGGATCCCATAAGACGCAGTTCGCTAATGAACACTTGCTGGTCTTTCTTTAAGGAAAGTATCCTCCAAAAGCAAGAGTTGCCCATCCTGATGCTTAGGAAGACAAGTAGACCAGACATATCAGGAGACCAGCTTGGCTAAGCAGGGAACTCTTGACAGAGGTCCGGTGCAAAAAGGTAACATACAAGAGGTAGAAACAGGGACAGGCTACAAAGGAGGAGCTTAGAACCATCTCAGACATGTAGGGATGATAGTAAGAAAGACAAAGCTCAACTAAAGTTGAGACTTGCAAGGGATGTTAGGGTCAACAAGAATAGCTTCTACCGCTACATTAATAGTAAAAGGCTGAATAAAGAAAATATTGGCTCATTGCTGAATCAGTGGGTGATTTAGTGACAGCAGACACAGATGAGGCTGAAGTACTCAACGCGTTTTTTGTCTCAGACTTCAACAATAAGATTTTCCTGGCCTCTATGCTTAGAGTCAGGATTCAAGGAGGAAAAGAAATATGAACAGTCATTGAGGCCTGAGTCAGGGATTATTTGCTAGAGCTTGACCCATACAAGTCCATGAAACTGAAAGAGGTGCACCTAAGGTTGCTGAAAGAGCTGGCTGATGAGGACTCTATCACCTTTAAAAAAGTAGTGTTAATCGGGGAGGACATGGATGACTGGAAGAAGGCAAATGCTGTTGCCATCTTCAAAATGGCCAAAAGATCAATCTGGAGAACTAACTATGAAACAGTCAGCCTCAGCTTGGTCACTGAGAAAATCATGGAATGGATCTTCTTTGAACACATTTCTGGCACATGAAGGAGGAAAACATGACTGGCAATAGCCAGTATGGATTTCCCAAGGGTAAATCATGCCTGACCAACCTGATTGCGTTCTGAGACAGACTGACTGGATTTGTAGATGAGGGGAGAGCAGCAGATGTCTTTTAACCTGACTTTTGGAAGGCTTTTTACACTGTCTCCCACGATATTCTTGTATCCAAGTTGGGTTGTTATGGATAGGATGGGTAGGTAATTAGATGATTAAAAAAATAGTTAAATGATCAGGCTTAAAGGGTAGTTAATTGGTTGCACCTTGGCTGGAGGCCAGTAATAAGTGGAGTAGCACAGAGGTCTGTACAGGGATCTATCCTGTTTAATATCTTTATCAATGACCTAGAGGAGGTAACACTGTGCACTCTCATCAAGTTAGCAGATGGCATCAGATCAGGGGAAACTACTTCGTACACCTGAGCACAAGGCTGCCATCCAAGTGGGCCTAGGTAGGCTGGAGGAACAGGCCAACAGGAATCTTATGAAATTTAACAAAGGTAAATGGGAAGTCCTGCCCATGGGAACATCCGCTTGTAGAAATACAGGCTGAGGACTAACTGAATGGGGAGCAACTATGGGGCAAAGGCCCTGGAGGATACCGAGTTGAGCATGGGACAGCACTGTGTGCTGGCAGCAAAGGCAGCCAACAGTATGCTGGGTTGTATTAACAGCAACACACCCATTCGATTGAGGGACATGATTATCCCCCTCTACTCAGCAGTCCAGAGACCACATCTAGACATTGAAACAAGTTTTGTCCACTCCGTTACAAGCAAGACATTGATAAACTGGCATGAGTTCAATGGAGGGCCACAGGGATTGCTGGGGTTGAAACACTTGCCCTGTGAGCAGAGGCTGAGGGGCCGGAGCTCTTTCAGCCTGGAGAAGAGATGGTTTCGGGGCACCTAACAGCAGCCCTCGGTATCTATGGGGAGGTCATTAAGAAGATGGAGCCAGGCTCTTCACAGTGGTGCATGATGGGAGGACAAGAAACCACTGTTAAGATCAAGTTGACAGTGTGGAGGCCAAATGGACTCAGATACCAAAACACTATAATCACAGACAATATGTGCAATTTTACAAACTACATGACTTCCACCATCCCACGGGACAGATAGCATAGTCCAGGAGAGAAGTCAGGTGGGTCAGGTCAGGACAGAGGTCCCAGCCATGGGGTGTGCGGTCCAGGTGCCAAGCTGCCGGTCCTCAGACATCTCTCTGGTTCTCCCCTGTGCACCTGTGGAGTTTCTCACATATCCCTGCAGTCTCTCTCCTATCACCTAAGTTCCTCCTTCCATGTGTCTCCAAGGGCATCTTTCAGAGTGTCTACTCCATGTGTCTTCCCTAAAGTGTCTCCTCCCTCTGGCAGCTGCTGCTCTTTCTTAAATAAGCCTGAGCCAGGGCTCCAGGGGCTCCTCTGACTGACTGCATTTTTGGTGCTTGAGGCGTTGCACACAGCGATATCAGAGCCAGATGGAATCGGATGTGACTGCCATGAGGCAGTTTGTGGCTGCTTCCATATAGGTCACTCTGCGACCCCCTGCCACCTAAACCCTGCCATTTATGCTTAATAGAACAATGTGCATAAATGGAAAGAGATGAGATTCAGACTGGATATCAGGAAAAATTTTTGCACCAGAAGTATATCCAAGCAGAGGAATAGCGTTGCTATTCCTATAACAGGTGCTGCCACCTCCATCCTTGAAGTTTTCCAAGACCTGAGCAGGTTAAGCCTTGAGTAACCTAGCCTGCCCTCATAGATGACCCAGCTTTGAGCAGGAAGTTGGACTAGATAACTCCTTCAGTCCCCTGCAACCTGAACGATTTTCTGTTTCTGCGATAAGTGCAAGATTCTCCTGAGCCGGCAGGAACTTTCAGAACACATCTACCTATGACGGGAATCAGCCTTTTCCCCAAATGCCTTTGTAGTTGCATTCTTTTTATATGTGGCAGAAAAGATGCAGAACGTCCTAGTTACATTAACAGCGTTTAGACCACTGACCCATAGACCACTGACCCAGAAACTGGCTTCTTTAAGGCTATTTGAAATGCCCTAAAGTGCTCGAGACATCCTCAAGGTATCAGACCTGAAGAAGACACAAAACCTTCTTTAGCAACATCTGGAGACCAGGTCAGGTCCCCTAGCAGAACAGAACAAAGAGGAACAGAATTTCATATGTACTATTATGCCCATTGTTTTCTACAGCCATCTGGTTACTCAAGATTTTTATTCTGAGATTTATATTGAGTTCACGCTAGAGGGCAGGTGTTTTGTAAAATTAGGTGCCAAACTCCCCTATCTGTTACTATAGTCTTCTTCATTGTCCCACAGAGTTTCCAGTACAATAGTGTGTCTCTCAGATCCTAGAAAATGATATCAGGCAAATATCTGACCAATATTGGTGTGGCTAGGAAAAGAATGGAAATGGAATTTTACTTTAATTCTTTAAAGGAAGAAAATCCTCTGTGGGGCTAATTGCTCTAGTCACACCTCTGAAGATGAAAATTAAAAGGTCAAAAGACCAGTATACATTAAATTAACTAAATTAAGGTTTAGTTTATGCTTTTACATTGGACCTGATTTTTTGTTACCTCCTACTTTGCTTTTTCTTTATCTTCATAATCTTGAAGTAAAAAGAAATATACAAGCAAAGTAAAAAGAAAAATCCATTAGAACTGAACTATGGTGGCAATTCTTTAAATCTGATTTCTAATCCCATAAAATCCTTGACAAATGTGAGGGTAATTTTCATTTTTATACATTTCTTTTTTGTATTATACCTTGTAATTGCAGGTACATAAAAGATTAATTTAAGAAGCAGTAAAAAAAATATAATCCCCGAAAGATGCTTGATGCAATTTAATCACAAAGAACCTGACTAAGATAATTAGTATTTGACACTAGATTTCAAAGTAACCACTGGGTAATTTTAAGAACTCTAAAACTTTAAAAGGACAGAAAAAAATAGGATATTATAACAGAACACCCAAGACCATCTTAACTGTGAACACACTGAGTATTTCTGACTATGCATTAAAACTGTTTTTCTTACAGAAGGTCTGTAACCGAAAATACTACTCCGTATTTAAATATTCATTTTAATGTTAGTTTGATCATACTATTCAGGTAAAAGGTATACTGAGCTATATATCCTGGCATCAAACATTTTATGTATGTACATTCGTCCCTAACCAAAACCTACCAGCATGGGATACCTCTCAATCAACATTATCTGTCTAAACTCTATGTGCTTCACAGTCACAGGTGCTCTTCTGATAGCTTTCATGAGACAGAGTTCATCTCATGAAAACTTATTCAAGAAATAAGGCAGCCCACATCTCAGATGAGTTCCTAACTTGACCTGGGGTGAATCAACTTAAAATCTGTCTCTGTTAGCCGCAGAAAGGGTTTAAACAATTAGTTTAGACTAGAGGATAGTCTTTTAGATGGCTAAAAGGAGGTGCCTTTAATCTTGCTAGACTTTTATTGAGGAATCTTATATAGGAGTCTGTACAGTGTTGTAAGACTTTAAAACAGCCAATTCAAATCAGGCCAAATGTATGTTTAAAATTAGGATGTTTTAAGTGTAGTAGAAATTCTACTTGAGGATATCAGTCACAGAAATTCATGTGAGTGATAGTATGGATATTCTGCTTTGATTTTAAAGGGAGTGACAACTCCAAGAGTAGAGTTTGGCATATTTGTGAGTACTTCTGAAAGATAAACAGTAGCCTTCTACTAACTCCATTTCTGAATACAGCTTACCATTTCTGAATAAGGAATAATTAGTTTCCTTTGCAGAGTGAAATTTAAAATTCATATTGAAGTTTTTAAAAAATATAGTTAGGATCAAAATGTGTCTATAGAATTTCCAGCACAGCCTCAATACATAAAGTTGTGTGTGTAAGGGGTACCTCTTCTTCACTTCTGTCAAAATAATTACAATGATATGGACTAAAAGTTGCAATTTTCTAGGTACTGTGATAACAATAGCTGTGCCTAAAGGTGCAACAGTTTACTTGGAATAAAACACTTCAGCGGACTGTAGCTAACCCAAAACATCCTTGACAAAGTCTCGTATTTGTTATTAACTTTCTGAAGGAAGAATTTAAGTAGATGTTTTGAAGCAAAATTACTTTCTATAGGTTGCAGAATATTTTCAATTGCAGTTGTCCTAAGAAGATAGAATAATGTCTTCAAAGATGATCAAATAATCTTGTAAATACTTGTGTAATAGTATTTTACAAAGTTAGCTTGTTCTGAATAGTTTCTTTAATATCTCCTTGTTCATTTAGCAAATTTAAAATACTTATAAAAAGTGCAGCTGCAAAGAAGTGAACTATATGAAAATCAAATTAAACTCTTCCAGATTTTTGTAATGTCAAAATAAACCTGACACCAGTGTACTCTGCATTGTTCAGCACAACTGAGCTAGCTAAATAGAAATGATCTATTTTGAGAAATGGACCCTGAAGATATAAAATAAACATTCAAAGTTTAATACTAGTTACATCAAAAAAAAAAAAAAAGGAAATCAGGGACTGAGCTCTGATTTTGTATTATGTAATTATACAACACAAGTTATGCAAGTAAGAAAATTGACAGCTGACATTACAAATTGATGCTAATCTCATTTCATCTAGCGTAAGTCAGTAAAACACATATATATAGAGAGAGGCTAGCTACAGTGCATCAGTATCTGAATAATACTTCAAAGTAAATTAGAATTAAATTAAAATGAATTATCATGATCTTTGTTATCCCTACACTGTGTTTCTTCTACAGCCAAGTAGAAATTTCTACAGAAATTCACTAAGAGTATGTGAAAAATGTCTAGATATTAAAAATAGGCATTTTGTTTTGTTCTATTTTCTGATGAAGTAAGTTGTAAGGTATAAATGATGCTAGAAATTATTGAAATAAACCTCAGCTGTAACCAAGATGAAACATTAAAAAACATTGTTGCTGAGTGATAACTAATAGGCAAGATAGTTTAAGGAAGAGAGAGAAGGCACAAATACACAGAAAAGTACATAATCCAGAACACCAGAAACTGTAACTCTTGCCACGAAAAGATGCGGAAAAATACCATATTGGCAAGTGAAAGAGCACAAGCACAGTTGCTAGAGCACAGATCATGCACACTGTTCAATCATTATTTGGTTCCCTGGCTCTGTTTTGGACAATTCCAATCTGATACAAGGTATGCCATGCCTAATCAGAATCGATCCATTAGAATCAGTGCCAATGAATGGCCTTTGGAGCTCTTCTATTATCCTTTTCCTACAAAGGAAATGCCAGACTAAAAAAAAGAAAAAGGAGAGAAATCACGATTTCTGAAAATTAAGTTAGGGATCTAGGCCAAAATGTCTGACGTAGAGAGTGAAAAACATGGAAAGGTAGAAAACATTACCTTCTCCCTTCGCTTGCTTGCTCTTCCCTTCTCATTTCCATGCCATTCAGGAAGGATGTTAGTAAGATCCTACCTGTCATACTTTGCATCAGACCAAAAAAGAATAAGAAAAGGAAAATTATTATTACACAACGAAAAATCACTTCAGCTGCCTGTAAAATGACTGTTTCTGCTCCTTGGCAACTGTAGGTGAAGAAACTGCCACCTCCTGGTATTTTATTGTTGAAAAGGTTTACATAAGGAATCAAACAGAACTCTGAAATTTCCTGCTTCTGTAGCAGGTGAGATGTTCAGTTGTCATCTGATTTAAATCACAACAATCAATGAGCAATGCCTTTGACTTGAAATATACATATAGGTTAGTTATTTGCATTGGTTATTTTTTCTCACCATTTAGGCAAATTTTAAACTTAAATAAGAAAAAGAAAAATGAGCATGAACTGTTAAGCACAAAATACAACACAATATAATTTTACTCCACATAAAAAGATAAAAGAAAAGGAAAATGCTATTAAAGATAAATTATATCAACAATGATGACGTGGGAGTAAAATTCCCAGGGGAAAGAATGAATAAAGGAAAGGCAAAGTTGAACTGCTCACAAACATCTGGGTTCTGAAATAATATCAGGGAGAAATTACAATTTCAAAAACAACTGTATATTGACAAAACATAACACAACTGCACCAAATAAAAAGCTACACTTGATTTATTTGTTTGAACTTCCTTTTGCAGTCAACTGAGAAAAACAAACACTTCTAAAGTGAAATTTATCCTTAGAAAAATACCTAAATATATTACAAAATAACACTACTGAAATCTTAATTCTGTCCACTAATTTCAAAAGGGTCTTGAAAATTATATATTGCCATTTACACTGTAGTTACATACAATTTGGTTCATCCTTTGAATCTTTTCTCAGGATGACAAATGATGTTATTTGACCACAGTGTGATAATAATTCTCACAGTTTTTGTTTTGGTGATTTGTTTTAAAAAATAGTTTATGCTAGTGGTTTATCTTATCACCAGCAATCACAAAAAGGGAGCAAAAAATTGTAATGCATCAGGATAACAGTATTATTCCAGAGTTTGAAGAGGAAATTTGCTGTTCTAAAACATCTCCTTGATGTTTAACTTTAATAGACTTCACAATATATATTCTCAAATACATAGAACTAACAGATTTTGATAGGTGGAAGTGTGACTGGGTGTTCCACTTTGTGATAAAGTTGAACTAATAACACCTGTTCATGTACTGTCTTTAATGTAAACTCTACCATTTTTGGTATCCAGAAGCATTAAAAATTAAGATGAATTTCTTTCATACAGATGCTGAGTTTGAATAGCTCATTTGATAAAAGAATGATCGCTGATTGTAAATTATCCTTCTGATTATTCTACTGAAAGAACTGGAAAGTACAAATTGGAGTTCATGAATGAAAACCAAAATGCATATTAATTTTTGGATAAAAAGACAGTTGAAAACAGTGGTAAGTGTCAATCTAATTTACAATTATTCATGTAATTTCTCCTTTTCTGTGAAATGAAAAAAGTAAATAATAACTGTTTAAATATTGCCTTATGATACTTAAATGCAATTAAAGCTTTGATTTCACAACTTCCTTCAATAATAACATTCTGTAGTTTTTATTTTTTTACTAACTGTGACCCCCTATGATGCCATAGAATACAATTAAACAGACTTCCTCAGTCATTTGGACTGTTATGAACTTCATGAATTATGTATTCAATCACTTATTTCTCTATTCTCATACTAGTTTGAGAGTAAGATTTTGGTAGTTTTAGTTTTGTTTTATTGAAAGTCTTTAAAACATTATTCATCTGAACATCATAAGTTTTCAGTTATGAACTGTGCACTGAGATGAGGTAGACAAAGTGAAACTGGAAGTGATTCATGTAACACATGTAATCTTTCAGACTCACACAGTCTCCTAGGTGTGATTCCCTAATAAATCATTCATTCACTGCAGCTGAGGATCATTAGCACTACTCCAAGATATCTTTTCTCTAGTTTTATAACGGAGCATGGCAGTGTGTACTTCCAAATCCTGGCTACACTAAAGTAATGATTGCTTCTTCCTATCAGTTTTCAATTTTATGTGACATCTTGCTCTTTAAAAAGTATTCATTGAATGCTTTGTAATGATCTTGAAGTGAGTTCAGATCATTTAATTGTTGATATTTTGTATATAAAACCATGCATTTCTGGTATTTTTATGTCTATCCTCTTTTATTCCACTCCTAGTCATTTTTTTCTGTTTGTATATCTTACATCTAATATTTTGATTAATTTTTCTCTATGCAAATAAATTTACCTACTGAACATTTCTACTGAATACTTAAATTAAGCATTAAAGAACTAGTGTTCTGCTACATAAATGTAAGAATATTAAATTTGTGATGTAAGATAAGGTTAGAGATGCATATTTGTCTAAATATGTCACTCAGATGCATGCAAATTACACCACTATCAGTAAGTTAAGATGTGTAGGGACAGGTTTACGAAAGTGCTTAAGTTAGCACTCTTAAGTACTAGGTCTTGCTAAATTCAAATTCCTCAGTTTTTACAGACTTCTACTTAAAAGTACAGCTTCAGATGAGGATATAGAGTATATAAAAATCTGATCCCAGATATTTTGAAAATGTGTTATTTGCGAAGTAGTTCAGAATCCAATAGCAGAAAGGGACTATTCAGAATGTGATAGAAGAAAAATAGCATTTTGCATTTTCAGTTTAAATTCTCAGTTATTTTTCCTATGTTTTTTTGGGAAAATTTGTTATTAAAAACCTAAATCGTTAATTCTAATTCTATCATGCTGGGAACTGCAATCCTATTGCAGGGAGAACGACAAAAGTTGGAGTTCATTTGCACTACTCATCTCATTTAATACTGTAGTTGCTGTCAGTAGCAAGATAAACTTCAGCAGTTTGTTCTCCCTAGGAAGCCCAGTTGCAAAGTTCTTCAGAGAGCCTCAAGTGTTATTTTTTGGATTTCAAGCTTGGGTAATGAACAGATTTCATGGTTCACAAGAGCCATGGTTCTCTTATCCAGCCTGCTTATATTTATCTAAAAACAATAAATTAAAGGCAATTTTTCACTCACCGATATCAAGATGCTTTCCACCATCTACAGTGTAGTTTGACATCATGAACTCCCTTTACAATAAGATATGAGTTACGAACTGAGATTAATGGCTACAAAAAAAAGAGAGATGGAGATAAAAATATGTTGATATCCTGGATATCCTCCAAGCTACTATCAAATGATATTCAGATGGTGAGCCTTCAAGTGCAGGCTAAACCACAGATACAACATGCCTTCAAGCCACATTCCCTCTTACAGCACATAGATTTGGGCATCCAGACACACCCAGGAGATTACCATGGTGCCAGGCACAAGCTGTAAGAGCGACAGTTATGTAGTCAAACAGTGGACTGGAAAAGAAGCATGTCTGTGTCCACTCCAGAAATTGTCTTTGCAGAGGTATAGTCAGTGTGATTGTTGATGGTTACCTATGCAGCCAGTACTAGAACCGGGAAAAAAAAATGAAGAGCCCCAAGCGTATACTAGACAAAAGTCTTTTTCCTCTGGTTCTTGCAGCTCTTTTTTTTTTCCTTTTTCCCTTTTTTTGCTTTTTGGTAGTGGTTTCTCATTCCCTCTTCTGGACCTAGTCTGACTTTCTTGTTCTTTGCTGTCCCCTTTCCTGCCCCCAGTTTCTCCTTCTATTTAGTACCTTTCTTCCTACAAAAACTGTTTTTTTCTCACAACTATCTATTCCTCCTTTCTTTCATTCTGTTTTTTTCTTTTCCTATATGTCTTTGTAAGCCTGGTAGTGTATTAGCTTCCCCCCCCGCCCCCGGTCACTGTGTCTTTGGGTATATACTGCTGTTAAGGGCTAGGATGCAGCTTAAGTCACCTAGGACATTCACTGACAGGTACTGTGCGAGTAAGAGTTTCAGCAGTGCAAACAATGAGAAAAGAGAGAAACCTTAACTGTCTTTTCAAAGTCCTTTGACGGCAGGAGGAGGAATTAGAGAGACACCCAACTGTCTGTTTGCAATCTCTTGTGAATGACATTGGAGCTGACATGAACGAGAATAATAGTAGGGACAAATAAGTGGCTGTCACTACTGTGTGACTTTAACTTCAGACGTGTGACAGTTAGTAGGTATGACTTTTTTTTTCTTTTTACTGCCTCTTCCACCCACCTTGCAGTTAGTTTTCACACCACCTACCTCATTATTTCACCTTCTCACCACCAAGGTTACTATATGTTTATGCAGCACTGGCTTACATTTATTTAGAAAAAGCAGTCTGTGGCTTAACAGATGCTTGCATAATTCTCAATTTACTCTAGATATTCTTGAAACTTCCATCAGCCAGTGATAAGAAAAATCTTAGGAAGAACAATGCAGTAATGTTAGTACCTGTTGGGGCTAAATTTTCCAAAGTGCATAAGGTACATTGGGCACATATTTTAATAAATGTTGTGCGAAGAGAGAAGACTTTCAGTTCATATGAGAAAACCTAACTCAAGATATATTTTCAAGAGACTTATATCAGGTAAGGTTGGCTAGTCAAATGGATATGGATAATGCCAAACAAAAAAGTGTTGACGAGAGTTGGTAAGAGTTGGTTTGGGTCGGTTCATGAAATGTATTTTGGTACATTACAATGGAATAGATCTTTTTAGTGAATCATTTAAATCAATAGAAAATATAATTTACTAGAATGATTGAAGATTGTAAAGTTCAGGGTTTTGGTTATTTTCAAGTAAAAGTCATATAAGGAAAGGAAATCGCTGAAATAGGTACAGTAATTTAAGGACAAAAAATCCTACATCTAGTATGCATGACTTAATAATAAACTGAAACTTTAAAGGCTCCCTCTATTACTTAAACAAAGATTTAAAAAATGCACATTGTGACATGGAGGCATTCTTAAATACAGTAGTAATAAAATGAATATTAAGTTTATTATAAAGTTATAATGAAAATTATTTTAAAGCTGAAGTATTTCATCTTTAAAATCATCAATTGACTTTTACACTTGAATGTATAAATTAGGCATCCGAATTTGTATATGGCAAATCTGGTCAAAATTTTATTTCTAAAGATATTGGACATTTAGAAATAGAAACTTTTTGTACAAAGGAATCTCAGTGAGGTAAATAAAACTTACCCCATCTTCTATTTCTTTACCTTTCAATATGGTTAAGTAGGAAGAATTTGGCATGGAAGAAGTGCAAAATCAGTTTAACCCAGTAGACTTAAGAACTAATATTAACTTTAAGCATTCTCATAGACTATTTATTTTTCATGGCCATCAATCTATTTTAATATGTTAGGTAAAATGAGATATTTTGGAAAAATTCTTAATAGCAAATTCTTTAGGTGGGAATTACCTAAGCTTCTGAGTGAATGGAAATTCTGCAAGATACTGTATTTATTTGTTCAGCTAAAGAAATATGATCTAATTTCAGATACTATATCACTGAAATCTGTGGCCTTAAGCAGCCAAAAGGAAAGTCTAAAAAACTTAGTACTATAGTTTTTGCCTATTTGTTTTTGGCAGGTTTGTTTTGTTTTGTGATATTTTTATTTAAATGTTTGTACAGTAAATCTCCAAATTCTCTGTGAAGGTTAAGCATCACAGAATCACAGAATGGTTGAGGTTGGAAGGGACCTCTGGAGATCATCTAGTCCAACCTCCCTGCTCAAGCAGGGTCCTCTAGAGCATATTGCCCAGGATCACATCCAGACGGCTTTTGAATATCTCCAGCGAAGGAGACTCCACTACCTCTCTGGGCAACCTGTTCCAGTGCTCTGTCACCCTCACAGTCAAGAAGTTTTTCCTCAGGTTTAGGTGGAACTTCCTGTGGTTCAGTTTCTGCCCGTTGCCTCTTGCCCTGTTGCTGGGCACCACGGAGAAGAGGCTGGCCTCATCCTCTTGACACTCCCCCTTCAGATACTTGTACACATTGATGAGATTCCCCTCTCAGTCTTCTCTTCTCCAGGCTGAACAGGCCCAGCTCTTGCAGTCTTTCTTCATAGGAGAGGTGCTCCAGCCCTCTAATCATCTTGGTAGCCCTCCGCTGGACTCTCTCCAGGAGTGCCATGTCTCTCTCGTAGTGGGGAGCCCAGAACTGGACACAGGACTCCAGGTGAGGCCTCCCCAGGGCTGAGGAGAGGGGCAGGATCACCTCCCTCCACCTGCTGGCAACACTCTGCCTCATGCACCCCAGGAGACCATTGGCCTTCTTGGCCACAAGGGCACGCTGCTGCCTCATGTTTAACTTGTTGTCCACCAACACTCCCAGGGCCTTCTCGGCAGAGCTACTTTCCAACAGGTCAGTCCCCAGCCTGTACTGGTGCATAGGGTTATTCCTGCCTAGGTGCAGGACCTTGCACTTGCCTTTGTGGAACTTCAGGAGGTTCCTCTCCGCCCACCTCTCCAGCCTGTCCAGGTCCCTCTGAATGGCAGCACAGCCTTCTGGTGTGTTAGCCTCTCCCCCCAGTTTAGGATCATCAGCAAACTTGCTGAGGGTGCACTCTGTCCCTTCCTCCAGGTCATTGATGAATACATTGAACAAGACTGGACCCAGGACTGACCCCTGGGGGACACCACTAGCCACAGGCCTCCAACTTGACTCTGAGCCATTCACCTGCTGAAGTCCAGAGAGACAACATCCACTGCTCTCCCCTCCTCTACCCAGCCAGTCATTCCGTCAGAGAAGGCTATCAGATTGGTCAAGCATGATTTCCCTTTGGTGAATCCATGCTGACTACTCCTGATCACCTTCTTGTCCTCCACATGCTTAGTGATGACCTCCAGGAGGAGCTGTTCCATCAGCTTTCCAGGGATGGAGGTGAGGCTGGCAGGCCTGTACTTTCCTGGCTCCTCCTTCTTGCCCTTTTTGAAGACTGAAGTGACATTAACTTTCTTCCAGTCCTCAGGCACCTCTCCTGATCTCCAGGACCTTTCCAAGATGATGGAGAGTGGCCTAGCGATAACATCCGCCAGCTCCCTCAGCACTCGTGGGTGCATCCCATCGGGGCCCATGGATTTATGGATGTCAAGTTTGGACAAAAGATCTCTAACCTGATCCTCCTCCACCAAGGGAGAGTCTTCCTTTCTCCAGACTTCCTCTCTTGTCTCCAAGGTCTGGAATTCCTCAGGACTGGCCTTAGCAGTGAAGACGGAAGCAAAGAAGGCATTCAATAACTCTGCCTTCTCTGTATCCTTCGTCACCAGGGCACCCGACCCATTCAGCAGCGGGCCCATGTTTTCCCTAGTCTTCCTTTTGCTATTGATGTATTGGAAGAAGGCCTTCTTGTTGTCCTTGACATCCCTTGCCAGATTTAATGCCAACTGGGCCTTAGCCTTCCTTGTCGCATCCCTGCACACTCTGACAATGTCCCTGTATTCCTCCCAAGTGGCCTGTCCCCTTTTCCACATTCTGTACACTTCCTTCTTCTGTCTGAGTTTTGCCAGGAGTTCCTTGCTCATCCATGCAGGTCTCCTGCCCGCTTTGCTCGACTTCTTCCTCAGAGGGATGCACTGATCTTGAGCCTGGAGAAGGTGATGCTTGAATATTAACCAGCTTCCATGCATGCTTCCATTCAAAAGATCCTTCAGTAATGCTATTAACTGTATTAATCTAGTTAGGATTTTTTTTTTTTTTTGAAAATGTGTTTGTATAAACAGTATTAGAGCACTGTCAAAGGGAAAACAGTGCCAGATGGACCAATGCAGTATTGGAAATGATGGTATGACTCAGAACAAAATCTCATTCTGTTGTAATTCAAGTTCATGGATGTAGTAATTATGTCTATACAAAAAGATTGTTTGGGGCTCTGAAAACACCTAATTTTACTACTGAAGCTTTATTGTAGCTTTCCCCCCGCTCCACTACCTATCTGCATAGCATATATGAGTATATTTATACATTTATGTGCAGAATATCATTAGTAAATCCCCAAATAGGACTGTTTCTTTTGTTCAGATTTTTTTTTTTCAAGTCAACATAACAGTTTCAAGCCACCTGGAAGTGCTGAGATTCTCATAACTAACTGCACAATCTTCATTATCCATCATTAAACAAATTTTAATACTGTCTTTGAATATCATAATTTAAGCAGGAATCTAAGTGGTATATAAACGTAAAAGACAGAGTAACCATTGTTACAATTCTGTATTTGTTGAAGAAAGGAAAAAATATATTAGAGGCTATTATCATAAGATATATTAATTCAGCAGTCTATGTTATAAACTAAAATAAACTTAAAGGCAAAATTTGTTTCAAGTTGGGTGGAAGACTTGTCTCAGTAAAGATCAGAGTCAGCCTTAGGATAGATCTGGTTTTCCCATGAGATTTAAATAGTATGAGAGTTCCTGTCAAACATTTTCCTATTTTTTGTTTTCATTACTTCTGATGTGTTCTTTCTCTCTTGTCATTGATGATTTGCCTGTACATATTCTAATGCTTGACATAGCCCATCTGTAACATTCACTTACCATTGAGTGGGTAAAAGTTCCTCCAGAACATATCCTTTCTGTCCCCTTGAGGTCTTTTGAATCTATGCAAGATTTCTATCCAGAGGAACCTGCTTTTCCTCTGAAGAACCACTGAATCTTTTGAGCTGTTGTGAAAAGAAGCTTTACTTTCAAGAATATACTGGTAGTGATTCTCTGTGAAATCACTACTGATCTGTGAAATCAGAAATGTTGCAGAAAGAATGAAATTTTCATAAAGACCACTGAGAAAACAGAATCAAACAAAACCCAGAGTTTAAAGCAGAAAGATACACTGCATTAGAAAAACATTGTTACCGACGAAGAGAAATTCTAACCCTAACCCCATGAATTGATTTCCACGTTTATAATAGGAAAACAGAATGATAAATATTTATGAGACAATTGGTACTCAAATCTGATGATTTCAACTAGTTGTAACAAAAATATATTAGTTTCAATAAAAAACAAATAAACAAATGGAAAATACCTAACTCTTATTCTGTAGTTACTTTTGAGGATATTAACTTACTTAAAATGAAGCTTGCATCATTACTCTGATTTCCTGGTCACCCAGCAAACAAGTGACAGAACTGTGACTAAAATCCATGACTTCTGAAACCCAATTAAATATTATATTACTAGGAAATACAACCTTAAAATAGATTTCTAGAAGTATACTTAATTTGTTCTTATTTTAACTTTTGCAGGGCTGTGCCTCAAACATTTCCGAAGTTTCCAGCTGCAGACTTTGCTATTTCACATGCATCACAAAAGATAGTCACAGCTTTCTCTTTCTCAGCCAACATAAGCAGTTCCCAATCTACTTTAAAATCCAATTAAGTATTTTCTACATTGCATGGATGATGATGAAGTAAATAGATTTGGAAAATGGATATACTTGTGAGGGAATGAAGTGTAATGGGATGAAAAATTTAACATGTTGAAATGCTCAGAATGACCATGGATCTGTAATGCTGGAAGTGTGTGAGATTCTGGGTTCAGCAACTCCACCCAACAAGACCAGCATTTAGTCTTCTATCCTTTGAAGAAAGTTCTATGTAGGCTGCAAAACACAGACAGCAACATAAAAAGAACCAGCAAGGGTTCTTTGAAATGCCTAGGATGTAATAAAAACATAGGCTCACCATCAGTTAAATCAGTGGAGAATTAGATGAATTATTCTTTATCAATAAACTATAGGTTTACTCTATTTTTAAACATTTCAAAATCATTTATCTATTCTAATAAATGTATTAAAAGCATATATTATTATGAATCTATAATTACTTTATTACATTCCCATTTTCATCTGATATTCAATGCTTAAGGCATCGCAAGAGAGAAGGTGCTTCCAGAATAACAATTTTTGAGGGAACTCTGAGAACTACTGTAGTGGCCTTCACATTCCTGGGCAGAATGGACACTGGTGGAAGTAGCTATCACATTGCTTTCTCTTTTTAAAAGTTGAAAATACAAAGATATTTTCATTTTCCCACTCTAGATATTAATTCTTTAGACCAACATCTATGATACTGAATTTTCCTGATTTTTTTGTACACAGGAGACCCTCAGTGCGGCGGAGTGGGGGAGGGGGATTGTGTCCTCTATCTGTCTGTCCTGTTAAAAAGTGAAATCTCAAAAGAGCTGTATTTTATCATTTGTTTTTACTAGCATAGCTCTGAGATCCCATCACTCCTAAACCATATGGTTTTACAGAAGGAATGTTTATAGACTTAGGAAAGGTATTCTGTAAAAACAAATGCTGGTCATGTATAAGTGACGGAGAAGCAGGTGACTGGACTATGAAAAAAGTCGTCTCAAACAAGATGAATTGGCTGCAACAATACATTAAGATGTAAGAGCATGTAGGTAGAGAGGAACGTGGCTGTCAAGGCATTTGATAACATTTTAGAAGCTGCTTTTGGTATGCTCGAACAGCATGTTCCAGTATCAGCGGGTGCAGAAGAACATAAGAGGAAGATGTGCACAGTGTTTTTTTACTCCAGGGTGGACAGACAGAAAATTTCAGTAAGAGTCTAGAAGTTCTGAAAGTTACAAATAAGTCGAGTACCGAATAGAGACCTTAATGTCCTGGACAGCTTTAACATTTTCTGTCCTGGTATTGATCTACTGGAGTAGATCAATGAAAAACTTGGAGTTTGGACCTTAGATAAACAGGCTGCAGTTCTCCAGGCCACATGTAAATTCAGGGCAAATCTACATCTTTATAAAACCAAAGGTAGTACCAGATTCCAAAGCAAATTAAGTCTGAACAGTTCAGATCTAATTTCTGATACAATTCCTTCCTTCACTACTTTTCCCATGATCTCACTCTCAACCAAGTGTAGACAGTTGGCATTTAAATGTCAGATTCAAAACAGCAGAGATTTCTCCTGAACTACAGAATCTTTTACACTGATGTTTTCTAGCCTAATTTGATAAAAAACTATCACATCTTGGGAAAACATAAATATTTTTACCACTCACCTATTTTTAAATTTGATAGCTGTGTGCTTCTTCAGTGAATCTTTTTTTTTTTTTTCCAATTAATTTCAATGGAACTGAATAGGAAAATGGGATTTAACACTTTGCAGCATTCTTGTTTATTTTTGACCCATACTTGCTCACTTTCACTCCCTGCTTTGTCCTTCTCCAACTTTCATTACTGCTTTATCAAAACTTTTTCAATAAACATTTCTATGAACAAATTATCTTTCCTATCCCATAATCCATCTTAAAATATCATCAGAGATCATATATGTGATCTCTAAGTGGTTACTGGCAAGAAATGCAATGCCAAAAGCTTTGCTCATAGCCTCAGTATTTCTTTTTGGTTTTTACATATACTGATTTTCTTTGCCCCTTTCAATGTAAACAAGTTTCAAGACTGTGCGTAAAAGCTAAAATCAGCAACCAAGATTTAACTCTGAAGTAATATTTTCATTCACTACTGCCATTTCCTAGGAATAAGTTACTTTCTATGTAAGAATTCTTTCATTTCATGCTTTGGTTTATGTTTTCAAAATCTCTGAGGTAAAGAAAAACAAAAGACAGATCCTTAATCAAAGTATTTAAATTTTATTCTAACTAAAAAATCTAATTAGACCTTTTAAATAACTTTCACACAGTCTTTAAGGTTATGAGTTAAATTCAATGACAAGTTTCCTGAAGCAGTCACAGGCTGAGTCTACTAGATTGCACTAATTTGAATCACATTAGGCATACTGTTCTTGCTATTAATAAGTTTGTTGAGCAATTTCTTCTGACAGGTTGCACCCAAGGCAAAGAAATGCCAGTGGAAGCTAAAACAGAATAGGAAGAGAAAATACTTTTCCACTAAAACACTACCAAGACATTCTACATCTCTTAAAGGCAGAATGAAGCAGCTGTGATACAACATCACACTGTGAATATAGAGCATATTTTTGAATGTATGTATAGTATCATTAAAATAACCTATATAATATAAATATATTAGGTCTTATATATACTTTAAAAAAAAAGGGGGAGAGTCCACGAGCTAGGTCATTGAAAAGGTTTAGGTCCATAAGGCTTGCATTATTGTCCTCTAAGAACTTAGGTCCAAAAGAGTAGGAATGATCCTTAGTAAATAGTCATAGAAATAAAGGGAATAACAGGAATAAAGGAATAAACTTTAAGGATAGGATTAAATCCAAGATTCAGCCACCTACAGTTAAATGACAACAATCTTTGTCTCTGTAAAGGAGCTATCTCTAAAGTCCTGCTGTGGTAAATGGAAACATAGAAATGGATTCAGTAAACTAAAAGGAGGTTACATGTGCCCCCCTATAATGATTTAAGTCATTTGCACAGGGTTGTGAGCTGCTACATAGAACAGTTCAGAGAGTTCCTCATCTGGACTGGCAACTGGAGATCAGGTAAGATACTCCAGGATATTTCAAAGAGTATCAGAAGACTGCGTGTGAGCAACTGAATCTTATCTTTAATTAGTATAATCAGAGCAGGTTAGCTCATCTGCCAAAGGAGGTTTCATATAGCTGTCCACAAGACAGGTATCTAGTTCCATGTGAGACACATTGAGTGTGTCTCCCTCTACTCAGCCCTGGTGAGGCCCTGGTGAGGCCTCACCTGGAGTCCTGTGTCCAGTTCTGGGCTCCCCACTACGAGAGAGACATGGCACTCCTGAAGAGAGTCCAGCGGAGGGCTACCAAGATGATTAGAGGGCTGGAGCACCTCTCCTATGAAGAAAGACTGCAAGAGCTGGGCCTGTTCAGCCTGGAGAAGAGAAGACTGAGAGGGGATCTCATCAACGTGTACAAGTATCTGAAGGGGGAGTGTCAAGAGGATGAGGCCAGCCTCTTCTCCGTGGTGCCCAGCAACAGGGCAAGAGGCAATGGGCAGAAACTGAACCACAGGAAGTTCCATCTGAACCTGAGAAAAAACTTCTTCACTGTGAGGGTGACGGAGCATTGGAACAGGTTGCCCAGAGAGGTAGTGGAGTCTCCTTCGCTGGAGATATTCAAAAGCCGTCTGGATGTGATCCTGGGCAATATGCTCTAGAGGACCCTGCTTGAGCAGGGAGGTTGGACTAGATGATCTCCAGAGGTCCCTTCCAACCTCAACCATTCTGTGATTCTGTGATTCTGTGAGTGTCACAGGGGAATTTAGGGTGAGGTAGCCACAAGAACAGAACTATGTCACTTCATGACATAAAATCTAAGATTTATTTACTAAATGCAATGTGTGTGGTGGCTGGATAGCAATTTCTATTCTACAGCACAGACACACACACAAACACATGATCTGTACAAAACACACTCATACTAGCCAGCACCTCCTGTTCATTTGTGAGATGCACCATGGGATCAAGCTCTGGGAGAAAAGGACTGTTCTGCAACCGATCGAGATGTCTGAGTCCTGGCTAACTGCCTGGCTTTAAAAGCAATAGCTCTGCCCTGAGCTCAGCCTTTGGCACAGTGTTGGACATCCCTGGAGGTGTTTTCTCCACCTCGAGGGACTATTCTTTTCACTGCTTATTGTTTTCAAAGTTGGATGCTCTACATAAGCTGCCAATGGCCTCATTGATCATATTGCATCAGGCCAATCGCTTCGTATTTAAAGCCAGTTACAGGTTGTTACCTGGGTCAGCTGTAACCGGGGTTGTTGGTGTGTTACATAGATGTAAAGAAGTTAACAGTTCACCTGTGGTTCTTTATATCTTTCCTGGGCATACCTAAGCCATTAGAGTAGGACAGATCAAGCCCTGAGTTTTGGGGCAAGCCTCCCTCATACCAGTTATCTGCTTTCCTTGTTTTCCCAGTACATACAGACTCATCCACCTTAGAGCTAAGTAGATGTTGTCAAGTTCTTACCTTGACTGAGCTGTGCCTTCACTTAGGATTTCTCCAGAATATATGGGATATCTCATCTGGCCTTTTATTGCTACTCCAGAAGAACATGAACCTACTGTACATACCATGTCATATTTATCATTCCTGTGTCATGGATACCACAGGATGTCTTGAATGACACTTCATGCCTACCTGTGGCCAACTAAATCAAGCCCAGTCTTCCTACCTCAAAGTCATCTGAATTGCTTCCTAGACATCCTTGACTGCAGTAAGTAGATTTCTTCTGGCCTTCATGGGAATTCAAATATCCAACCCACATGAAAACATCAGCATCTAGACTATCAAAATTCAAGTGTTTAAACTTCAAGTTGCATAAATAGAGTGCAATTTTGCACATTCTAGTATTTAAAGAAAATATCTATTTTATAGTCCATAAGCACATGTAGTGATTAAAACAATTTATCCTAAGAAAGATTTTTAGAATAGGTTAAATAAATCACATGGAAGAATGGTCTACAGTGTCTATTAAGTTGCCTCAGGGCGACTAATGCAGCCTTAGATACCTGAATTCCAGACACGTAATTTCAAGCTAGATGAACCTCTCCTGAAGTTACTTTGTAGCTCAGAATGAAGGGAACAATCTTGGAACAGACTTGATCCAACTTCCAAGATATTTTATTTATTAAATGTGGAAAATTCAGAGACTGTGGAAAATGAATACACTTTCCCTGAAGCTTATTTGGAACCCATGTCTCCCATTTACTTGGCTGCAACTGGAAAATATTTTTTAAATGGAGTTAAATCTCAGTTAACAATTTTAGCTTTAACTTGCATCCATGAAATTTACTGTATTGAAAATGTCACATAGTGACCTGTATATTTTTTTAAACAAAAGTTAGATTTACAGGATCTAATTTGATATATGATATATAGCTATAGTATACTTTGAAGTATAAATAGAATATTAACAAACATGATTTTCTAAATATCTTCCCAATTTGGCCATTTTTTTTTTAATATTTATTATATATTCTATAGAAAGATGCAGATTCTCAATCTTGCTTCCTGAGCCTTTCACCTCATAGATCAAAAGAAAGTTACAGGATGTGGGAATATCCAATGTGATATTGTTCAGAACTGAATCTCATTCAGCCACACTTCCCACCTCCCATCTGTTCGTCTCTGAGAAAGCTTATGCATTATATGTTTTGTGGGATAGCTGATGCAGGAGACAAAGAAGCTGGATCTATTAGCACATTACTACCTATCAATACATTCAATAAGGGGATTCACATCATCTAGATATAGGGATGGGGTTCATTTCCAAATTGTGGATGCTACTAAATGTTTCTACCTGCAAGTACAAGTTGTCAAACGTAAACAAGTTGTCTAAACGTAACTTGAGATGCGCTTGAGATGCACTGGTGTGCTGAAATTTCCATCTGAGGCTGCAGGCATAACATAGGACACATGGGATGCCAGTGCCCTTTTAGAGTGAATATTGGAAGTTAGGCGGTTTAAAGTGGCATCTAAACTGAATTATACTCTTAAGTTATTGAAGTCACCATTATGGCTGAGGAGAGATCAAGGAATAATTCAGTTCCCTAAGTATAGGTTTCTACTGCCCTCTGAGATGTTCCAAGTATCCCACCTGTTCTCCAGCTGCTGGTTCAGAAGGGCATTGGTCTCTGTAAGCCCTCTGCTATACCCACAAACCTCATGTGGTTTTCTCAGACACCCTAGGAGGTCTCAAATGATATTAGACACCTATGCCTGGCAAATACATTGAGCTCCTAGCCAGTAGAACCAAAGGAGAGCTATTCAATAGTTTTAGAGTAACTATTTTAGGGTGATTTGTTCTAGGATATCCTTTTTTATGTTCAGTTGTTGCTACAAAAAGGCAGAAGTCCATCACAGATCCTGTGACGGGTCGTATCTTCCATCCCTATGCTAGTGTTTTAGATGCCTGAGGTTATATGAGATGACGTTAGGTGCTTATGTGTGGATGACCGAAACAAGTTCCTAAAGCCAGGGAAGGGTGAATCCTATGGAGTCTATTTGCTGCTTATGGGTTTCAAGATCTTCCTTCAGGAAGAGTCAATTTTTATCTTTGAAAAGGGCCTTCTTTCCTTGCTTTCAACTAATTGTCCTCTTTCTGAGGATTTGTGTTTAACTGCGAGGGAACAGCAAGAGCAGGTCTGCTCAAGGAGATGAGCCAGAGCAAAACACGACTATGGCATGGGCAGGGGCAATGACCTCACTAACAGAGGTGAAAGCCCACAAAACCTGAGCAAACTGAGCAGATTAAGACTAGTGATAGTAATGAAGTCCCAGCAACAGTGCAGTTATCCTCAGACAAATGCCAGGTGAGGAGTCAGGTCTGCAGTCACAGCAGGGAACAAGGCTGGGTACAAGCTCACTCACAGCGTATCTCAGCTAAGAACTGGGGACGTGGACCTGAGCTTAAATGGAGCTCCTAGGCCCATGGTTAGAAGTTACGTCAGGTAAAACCAGTCATGGCAATTAAGGCCTTTGGCTGGACTTAAGGCCCTGAGAGCAGCAATGAATAGGTAAAGTTAATATTCAACTTAAAGCTAAACTCTTTAAAATTAAAATTAGGCATTTCAAAGATGAAAAATCAGGAGAATAGTGTAAGTCAAATATATGGCTGTTTCACGTATTTAAATTTAAAAGTTTAAATTTAAACAGGCTGTCTGAGTGTTGTTTTCGGAAAAAGCAAATTTGCCACTCAGAGTTTGATATAATGACCCTCAAGCTACTTTATCATCTTCCCAGAACACCACTGTGACTTGCCAGTAACTATATAACCACTGTGGCCTTTGCCAACCAGAGTCCCAATGTGAGTCCTTCAGCTGTCTGTACTGACAGATGGAGATAGACAAGATATTCCATAATACCAAAAATGACACTACACATCTGTGTTTAGGCAGCTGTCTCATTAACTGAATACATCTCCATCAAGTACAAAATACCTTAGATAGTAACAATGTCAACATCCTTTTTCTAGACCTCTAAACTGATGTTAATCTGGAGCTAAATCCCACCTCAAAAGTGTTATTAATCCTCCCTGAAAGCAAACCTAGATTGAGTTTCAGCTCCTCTGGCCTTGCTGTATCTTCTGTGAAGATCTCCTATTTTCTGTTCTGATGACATTTACTAGAAGAAAGAAGATCATGGAGTGACATAGTAATACACGATATCTCATCAGGAACTACTTTCACTGATGAAAAAATCAGTATTTACAGATTTCATGATCACTTTATGCATTTTCCTGAGAGAAGGAAGATGAAAAAAAAAAAAAAAAGTGTAAGAGGAAAGTTTATAAGAACCAGTTGAAGCAAAAATGTTTTCACCATGTGGACAGTAAAGCAATGGACTCAAGCTTTTTGTGGAAGTCTGATACTTATTTTGAAAAGTCTTTTTCATAAATATATATTTCACAGCAGTCTGTACCTGTATATAATACCCAGATCTAATCTCCTTGCATGGTTTAATATTTTTTAAATGCAAATTTTCTTTCATTCATAAATGAAAAGCAGTAGAAAGTATCTGATAGGTTTACTTTATATAGTATGGAAAAGCTAGAAATGATCGATTTCTCTCTGCACTTCAGTTATTTTGCACTATGTAATAGCACATGCTTTTTACAGTAATCATCTTTGGGTTACAATCTTCTTTCAAGTATAAACACTTTTGAAATAATATTTAATCTGAGACACTATGGGATTCAATTAGGTTTCTTGAAGGTGGTATAACCACACCTAGAGACATATTTAACTTAAAGTACAGAAGTGATCTTACCTGGTTGTGGTTCTGATGTTCTGAAGCATTTTTCTGGAGGAATTTTATTACTTAATAACAGTTATCTCAAGATATGTTGTTGAGTATTTTCCATAATTTTTGAGGAATAAATGAATGAGCCGGGATGTGAACATGATGCTACAGATGAAAAACTCAGTTAATTAAGATATGAAATTTGGATACAAAAATTGTAGGCTGCTTGTTCCATATAAGAAAAAATTTCCAATAAAAAAAATAAATAAAAGAGATGACAGAGGGGAAAGGAACAAGATTAACGAAAATATAAAAAAAATGAAGTAATACTTCCACTTCAATAATATCCTTTAGTGCATTTGCTTCTAACAAGAGGTAAGTATTTACAAGGCTAAAACCTTATTTGATAATCTTACAGTAACTACTAAAAGTTTCATTAACTATCCCTTCTACAAAAAAAAAAATGTAGTGTTGCTCCTCTTGTTGTTAAAATGTAAATTTATTTCCTAGAAAACAAAAAGAATGCAGGGAGACACTGAGAACTTGTACAAGAGTCAGACTGCGCATAACATTGCTCTAAGCTGCCTCCCCCGTCATAGGCTCACAGCAGTATTGTAAAAGAGGCGACCTTGGCTGCCTAAGCCAGAGTTAATGACTAGAAAAGATAAGGGAAAACAGAAGAGAAATAAGATGAAGAAGAAAGAGACACATGAAAGAGAAAATGATAGCAACATGTTTGGGACTTCAGGTGTATTTAGTGAACGGCAAAAGTAGAACCCATCCTCATCTTGAAGAATGACAATGGAAAATGACATTGCTGATTTCAGTGAGGTTGTGGTTTCAACCCTCTCTTTTCAACTAGCGCTTTTACTCAATAGGGAGACATAAGAAGTCTCTTTCTCTTTACTTACTCATTCAGTAGTTAAACCTTTACAGGTAAATTGTGAAATTTTACATATTTTATTGAACCTGAGTTGACCCACTGATATTTGAAGGACTGCTTACATGTTTATGTGCTGTCTTAAGTAAAAGTCTTCAGGCCCTGCTTTACACATGCATCTACCTACTAATTTTGAGACTGGCTGAGACCAGACCAGCTGTGTTTTTCTTCCTATGCAATTTCTGCTTCATACTGTCTGGTTGCCATGGATTCTCAGTTCTGTATCACGAAAATAAATAATTGTTTGAAAGTGAAGACGCTTGTCAAAGAACGCAGCATGAGTAACACCAGCTCTAACTTCATTAGACTCTTGAAAACTTTACAACAAAAGACTCTTTAAATTAAGATGTTTATCCAAAACTGGACTTTATCATTACCCAAATCACACACAAGACAGGTTATGTCCATATTGCATATCAGAGCAGTCTCTGAAATAAAACAGCCATCAAGTCATTCCCAGGATTTGGTGGGAGGGGAATACTCTAGAAGGGGTCACAAGAGCTGTCTCACATACATTTGGTATGAATGACCAGTGGAGTTAGAATCAGAGAAGCAATGCAAATAACGTACACTAATAATAAAGGTATATCCACTACGAATCAGAGAGAGCAAAATACCAACTGTTCAGAGAAAACCTGCAGAGAAACACAACAACGTGCATGATGAAAGTGAGAGCAAGCTTAGGAATTATTTCCCCTCACTGGCTGAAATGGCTGAAAGTGCTTCTTTAGAGTGCCTAGGATGACTCCAAAACTCTGGAGAACGGCAGAGGACAACTGAAGATGGAAGTTCTGCGTTCTGTAAGCTGTACTTCAAATCTCTAAGTAGTTCATTTTAAAGGCCTTCTCTCTCCAAAGTGGCAAAGAATCCAAATTAATTTAGGTTAGCATGTATGTAGATGATCTCACATGGACTGAATACAGCTAAAAGACTGTGGCAAAAGCATAATGACATTCCAGTTTTTGGAATGATGAGTGGTACCCAGAGATATCTTCAAAGGTACAGTGCTAAGGGCTAGACTTAGTCATAGCATAAGTAAAATTCCAAGGTATGTTTAGTTTATATTTTTTAATTAAAATCCTGTTAATGAGAGCAGTAGGTATCACAACAGTCATAGACTTGGAATGATATTGTTAACAATTAAAAATCAGTACAATTTTAAGCTTCTTTTATTGAGCAAAGGTCATCTCTCCAGGGGAGGAAATCTGGTCTGATGTGACTTCTTCTTCTTATGCTAAATTGCCTGTTTTATTTTATTGGTTGCATTAACCAATTGCCTGTAATTGTAAACTTATATTTGAACAATTCTTCTCTATACAGCTCTAATATTATTACAGCTGTAGATGAAGATTCCTGAAAGCTTTTACAGCATACCGTAGATAAGCAACGCTTTTAAGAAATCAGTACAAAGCACTGTTATTTAGATGGTAATAGAGGACCCAAAAACTGCTGTCAGATAATGTTTCAAGGGAAGAACTAATGAATATATGAGCTCTTAACAAGGAATGTATTCCTTGTCATGAACTAATTTAGGGATAACATAAATTAGAGTGAAAAAAGTTCTGAAGACTATCACAAGCAAAAAGAAATGCAAAGTGAGGTTTGACTGTCTGTAGTGGATATGAAGCCCCTGACATGATAGAATAAAATGATTTTACATAGCATTTAGGTGCTTATACAGTAACTGACATATTAGAAAAACAGACAAAAATATGGAAAAGCAAGTCATGGTCTAAATACTCAAGGAACAGAATGAGGACATGGTATGGATCAATTTTAAGATATTGAAAAAATGTCTAGTATGGATAGTTACATATGCTTGTTTGCCTTTACTTTGCATTAAATGCAACAATTGCAAAAAGCTGTTATTTACCTTAGGCTATTCCAGAGGTAAACAAATGTCAATAATTAGTGTATACTTCATTATAAAATATATACAGAATTTTGATATTTTGTGGGGGAAACATATTACATACATAGTTGTTTGTTAGCATCCATATTAATATCTACATATAGGCACAAAGAGAATGGACAGCAAGAGAGAGAGAAAGACTATGACTGAGTAAATCAGCATTTTAATGTTCTTTTCCAATGAGTAAGTATATACCATTAAACTTATGACTATAGTGCTAGAGCAAAAGGGTGAGTGACTCAAAAGTCAAGCAGTAATTGAGTTTTAAGGGATTTTTCACTGTGTGGAATTCAAAGCAGTCTATCATATACTACATGACACTTCAGAAACATTGAAATTTTGCCATCTATCAGATCAGCTATGCAATTAAGATTCAATTTGAGCCTTACATTAGGGAATCTTTTGGAATTTACTGACTAAAAATGAAACTGCTTCAAGGCAGAACAAAATTAGAATGTCTCAAATCACTTGTAAAGGTCAGGAGACTAAATTGTGAAATAGCATTAAAATTAAGAGAAGGTGGTTACATGCTTCTCAGTGTTTCCATTTCCTCATGAATGACGCAGAATATTCCTTCCACTGCTGATCCTGATATTTCAGTGAACTTCCTCCAGGCACATTGAAGAAATGAACTGTTTGGGACGCACCAATAGGATCAAACAGTCAACGAGTCTTGAACTTCTATTCTTTGAATTAAATTCCTGTGGGAGGACACCTTTTCCAAAGTTTGTGAAGATATAGGCTGTAGCTTGTTTTTTTTATTGGTTCAATTCTTTCATTTGGAAAAGTGACTTCTTATTGGAATGTTTAAGCCAGCAGAACACCTGAAGAATAAAGAATTGCTTGCAATAAAATTACTCTAGAGATTCCAAATTACTAGAGATTACTCTAGTATTCCAAATGTTATTATTTAAATTAATGCAGTGTCTTTAAGATTTGAATTAGATATAGAGCAAAATTATCAGCTGTGGATCAAAGAGAAAAATTCCTCTATCAATCAATCAGCTGCATCTGGTAGTTAATATCCACAGACTACTGAGACAATGAAAGAAATATAATGTGGGCTTCAGAGAAAGGTAGTCTACTTAGATTACTTCCTTCTTGGAACTACAAACCATTTCAACTTCTAAAAACATCTTTTCTTCTTTGCTGTAACTATTTCACTGTAAATCATTTAAGATTACACAGGCTGGCTTAAAAGCAAATTGCTGCATTTGTGTTGCACAAAATAGTATTAGCAAATCTGAAACTGTAGAAAGTCCCATTTATAACTTCCTTATTTCATCTCAAAAAGAAAAGCTATACCTTGTCTTTTATAAGAAGCAGATCACTCAAAGGAAATAAAACAACTGAAAGCCTCAAGAAGCACTGTACTTAGTCTAGCTGATAACAAGTATAACTCAAATATGTATGTTTTTTTTTGTTTATTATGTATGTTATCCATTCTTCCCATTTTACTGAAACCCTCTCAGTAACCTTAAAAGCCAAAATAAAATCACACATTACACACCGTTTTGCTATAAAATGGTAAATGAGCAAAATCATAAATGAGCACTGGACACATTCTTTTTCTTAATATCTTGCTCTGAAATTCATAAATTTAGGTATGGATTTTTACTCGATACTTTTGTAGTTCCAGATGCCAAGTAATTACAGGTCTTGGAGTTTTGTGCTATTTTGCACTAAAACTGCAATTAGTAGCCATGGAATGTCAGAATTAAGATTGTTTATATAACTTAATTTGTGCCCTCTTGCATATACATTATTACTATTTTCAACTGCATGATTCCACTCTAGTTTTTACCCATATCAAGTCTTTATTCAGTGAATGAAACTAACTTTATTTTTCCCTTTATGCTCCTCATTCAATACGTAGCCCCAAGGATTAATTTATATGTATCATCCAAATCTTTCATTGAATGCAAGATTATTAATCTCATAACTACTTGACCTCCTAATCCTGTCACAATTAATCTCTTAATGTATGGTCTCTTGACCATAGCATCTGAATGCTAAACTGATCTCAACATCATTTTTGTGAACCTCGGTAGTTCTACAGTCTTCATCTGTAGGGATTAGTGGCTCAGAGAGAGAGAAATAAAAGCTCTTAGATGTTCACTAATCTGAGTGCCATATTTGATGCAGAGGTCTGATTTTTCTGGCCATGCTGAATTTTCATACAGAAATTCACATGTTCAAAGCATATCAGTAGTTAACTTCAGAGAATTGGGAGCCATCACCATATCTGTAAATCTGACTCTTAGTTTCTCCTGTTGGACATTCAGAATATAAGGAATATATAATTAGTAAGTAATTATGAAAATGTTGATTTAAGATTCATCAGCCTCAGATAAGAACTCTGTGCAACAAACTGATTATATTAATTTCTCTTTAAAAAGGTGGCCATTCTTTCTTCTCCTACTACTTCTTGATTTATTTTTATCACATACTATCTGTAAGAAATGAAACAGACATTACAGACAAGGGTGTAACTTTTAGTACAAAACTGTGATTAATTCCAAGAACAATATTCATCCTACACATTAACGATACAGGAGTCATGTGAAAATACTATCGTGTGATCCTAGAATTAAACACTCAGGTTGAGAATACGTATTATATTTTTTGGCCTAGTATTTCAAGGTAGGATTTTGCTGAACTTAGATTTATTATTCAGGTGCGCAGTACAACGACCACTCTCGCCCTTTTCTTGAGGGTGCCCCTCTGGTATAGTTTTCCCCAGATTCTCAAGCAAACAGGTGCATGGTCCAGTGACCACTCTTGCCCCTGTGGGCCACGCTTCTGGTATAATTTTCCCCAGTTTCTCCTCACCATGCTGTTGACATCAGGGGCAGGGGCGTCCCAGCTGACAGGTGCATCCTTTGGTCTGCAGACCAGCTGATGGTGGATCCAAGCCCACACCAAATGCATGTGACTTATTCTCTTTTATATCCAGTCAAAACAAATCCCATCCTACAAAAACTGTATGGCTCTAGTCGATAATAGTGTGCATATCAACAGAAAATCTAGTACTTAGGCACAACACTGCTCCATTGGTAACAATACACCCATTAACAGGTTGTTCTGTGGAGAATGCTTCCACAACATTGAGATATTTATGGTGCATGCAGGTCTGCAGCTTCACTTTTCCTTTGTCTGGATTTGTCAATCATGGGGTTGTTAGAGGGTGTGCTCCTAGGCGACAGCAGCCCATAGCATGGTGGCTCCAGTGTGCGCACCCTGGGCTTTGCTAACTCTTGGGGAGCACTCCTGAGCAAACCCCTCTTCTCTGGGCTGCACCATACGGAGTCCCACGCTTGCCTGTGTGGTGCCTGTCAAATGGCTTTCATTATTACACTGTGTAATGTACAATCAAATTATAAAAAATGCTGTGACAACTTTAACTATGATTTATCCAGTTTTAATGGATGTGCTTGTTGTCTGTAACTGGTAGCAGGAAAGAAGAAATGAATCTTTTAGTAAAATTTTATTTCAGTGACAAATATATAGTAAAGTTAACTTATAAAAGGCTAATTCAGGGCTACTACAATTTTGCTAGCTCGGAGAGCTAAGAATGTCATGACAAAAGCACATCAAGGTCAAAATTCAAATTCTCGGTATACTCCTAGTAGAAATGCATTATCATTGACATTTTTTTAATTCATGGATATTCAAGATCATTTATGTTTCAAAAACATTCAATTTATGACATCAAAACTATAGTTCTGTGTAGTAAACTTCTCAGGTAAGATGACTTATAGAAGCAAGACTGACATGACTGGACCATGCCCCACAAAAGCTTAAATTTATTTTTATTTTTAATTTTTTAAACCTTCATAATACTACCCTAGTAACCTATTTGTCTGAAGGCAAAGCAACGTTAAGATGTTGTGAATGAATAAATGGTTGTGAGGATGTTCAGAAATCATTAATTCTGAATTGTTTAGAGTCTAAATAACAGAAGATTAAGAACACTACATTTTTGCCCTTCTCAAAATATCGTAATGGATTTATTAGTAAAATTTGTCTTGTGAAATCATAAATGAACAACTTTGTCTAAAGTAGCCTACATAAGCAAAGATTTGGGCAGGCCAGATAACTGAGTTCTGCCTTTCTATCTGTCAAATCAAGCTCCCATTTCTCAGTTTTAGCCCAATGCAATACAGAGGCGACATAAAAGGTCTTCCATGGATAAATAATCTACAGAAAACCTTCATTAGCTTGAGAGGGATAGACTTGAGGGGACTTGATGGTTGAACAATAACACAACTCTGTACCTCTGTCTCCACAGATGGAGAATTAACAAGTAAGAAGCTCTGGGAAGAGTACGTGACATATGCTTCTCAATATTGTATCATTCTACTTGATATTAACAACCACAGAGGAACTTATGTCAGTGTCACTACCTAGGGTTGATCAGCAATCATTCTAACCAATGTCAGGGCCAGGAATTACCACAGGATCACAGAGCCAGATTTTTTACTGAAGTATTCTTTTTTTTCCTTGCAAAGTACCCATGCAGCAAGAAAATCTTGCCTTAATTTCAGGTTTTGATATTTGCAATTATTTTAGTATTCTTTTAAGATAGATGCAGTGCTCAGTCAGCTCAGTAATGTAATATATGAATTCACACCTGATATGAAGCAAAGACAGCAGGTCAACAGAGCACAAACGAGATGCTGCGTGTTAACTGCAGTATGACGACTTGAGACTTTTCATCAAGAAAGTCACAAATTGTACTTTTTCAGTAAAGATATTGATGAAAAAAGCATTTAACTTTTAGCAAGGTTTAATCACATAGGCTTCCTATAGGGTACAAAAAAAGTAAAAACTCAGACCTTTTGTTTCTTTTTAAGTAAATTAAGTCCTGTGGCAGTTGGCACAGGTTGGGCCAGGTTAAACTTCAGCTATAAGAGAGACAAAAAAAGGCAGGTAATTTAAGGGTAAATAACCTGTCAATCTCCATGAGAAATGCAGAGAACCTTGGAGAAGAGCAGACTATGAGTGCCTGTGGTGGTGACAGCCAGTTGCTCAACATTGTGGGAATTTGAAGGAGCCGGTCAGAATTAGCTATTCTTTACCCAGTCAGAATTGAGTAATGTCTGCCCGACCCTGTAGCTAAAGCAGTTTCTTGGGAAGGGACCTGGAAGAGAGCATGAGAGACACCTCGAGAGAGACCATGGACAAATCCCCATCTGGATGTGACCCTCAGAGAAACTCCAGAAGCATCTGAGGAGTAACAAGAGGGGACCCCACGGCCCAGCCCCAGGATTGTGCACCACACAGCTGAGACCTCTGTGCTGACCCACCTAACCGTTTCTCCTGTAATGTATCCTCTCCCCTGTGGGACAGGGAGGCTGTGTCAGTCCTTAACATTACAAATATCTGCGACTAGAAGTGTTTTGGTATCCGAGCCCATTTTGTACTACCACTGTCAAATCAGTCTCAAACTGCGACAACCTCATACTCAGGGGAGCAGAATTCTGGAAAGTTTTAACACAGGAGAGAATTGTATTTCAGAAGAAAGATCTTTAAATTTTTTGCATGGATAAACATGTTTGAAACTGAATGTGAAAGAGACTTCAAAACCTTATTGAATAATCAGTGTATTTATCACATTAAAGATTTTTATATTTAGTGGAATAAATACTTTGACTTCAAAACCAAAAGAGAAAGTTGGATTTGGTGGCTCTCTGTTGCCAGAAATTAGTATAAGATCACCATCATAACAGACATGTCTGCTCAAACCATTTCACTGGGATAAATTTTACTAACATTGTCCTGTCAATTACAATTAAAGGTGTTGTGATCACGTTTAAAGTAACAAATTGCTTATACCTAGTGTTCTGTGACATAATGGAAACCAGGAAATTGTTCTGTCAATTACAATTAGAGTAGTGAATACCACAGCGAAAGGTCACAAAGCCTTGAAGTGAATGGAATTAGCTGCAGAAACATGCTTATGACACTATGCAATATTTATGTAACAAAACAATACATTGGAGAATATATTAATGCAAAAAAGAAATATCAGAAAGTAGATGGAGAAAGTATTAAGAGGAAGTACTAACACTGATGGAGAAAGGATTCCTTCCAGTAATACAGCCAGAAAAAAGACCATGCTTAATACAGCCAGAAAATTAGATGAAGTCAGCAAGAAACAGCGAAAATATTTACGTGCTAATACAGAGAGATTAAGCCAAAAAATAGAGTAACTTAAGCTACTGAAGCACAGTGCAAAAGAAGGTGAAATGAAGAAAACTAAGAACAGCACAGAGCATGAAAGTGTAGATTACTGTTTTCAGAGAGATAGAACAGTAAACATGACTGGAATATAACTGTGAGGGGCTGCCTTTTGCTTCCCCCCGCTCCGCCCTGCCCATCTCCTCCCTACCCCCTCCGTTTCTATGTCATTCTCCTTTAAAAGTAGAAGGAATGAGTATCTGGAAGGACAGGCAATTGCTCATTCCCAGGAGAGCACTTGGACATCCTCAAGCAGAGTGGGTTTCAGTAGTGGCAGAAAGTGGCAGGATGAAGAATCACAGAAAGGAGCTGGGAGCTGAAACCAAAGGAGACATTACTGAAAGAATTAGGGAGCAGATACAGCCTCGCCTCAAAGATGACAGAAATAATGGTTTCCCAGGGATAAAAGCAGACTACGGAAATCAGACAACCATTGAGTTGAACGAAATTAAAATTGGGAGAAAGTTCCCACTTATGAGGATAAATGAAGGCTAATTTATAAACCATTTTTATTTCTATAGTGTCTTACAAGTGACTTTGAGATTTTTGCATTTAAAAAGTAAAGTATTCCTTTTTATACTCTAGTCAAATCTGGGTTTTGACTCTGTAAGATGTTTTGACCCTGTTTGAGAAGCTTACTATAAAACTATACAAAGAAACAAACAAGAGTAGGTCAAAGCTCTGGCCAACTGGGTTCCTGTCACAGCAATGTGAAAGGTATACAGATAGCAGTGTAGGGTACGATTATTAACACAGAGTGTGTGTACATATATGTGTGTATATATATAAAGACAGGGCAGCGTGGACAAAATATCATCTTTTTTAACTCAGAAGATGTCTCAGTACAGACATTATATTGAGCAATATGATATGTCTGATCCAGAACTGGACCTGGGCACACTGTATAAAAGAGTCCACCTGCTCAGTGGCAATACATCCTAACAGCTGCTAGCAGCCCTAAATCATCCCCCGTCTTCAAAACTAGAAGGAATCAGGTCAATCAAACTAAGAACTTAAGAGAATATGTATTTCGTGCTCCTCTGGTCTTTCTGATTTTCTTCACTATCTCAGTATTAATTTGTTGCCTATCATACATAGAACTGAAGTTAATCTAATCTTACATCGAGCTGCTACTCTGAGTACTACTCTCCCATAGCCAACTTACTAGGTTTGACAATCCAGGAAGTAAAGGGCTAAATGGTTACAAATGATACTAGAAACACTAGGGACCAACCAGATTCTAGACAGAGGATGTAGTAATGGGCTGAAATCCAGTCCCACTACCACACTCATTAGTAAAGTCACTGATGCTACTTCTGTATTACTAAATTAAAAGTACGTTGGAAAGTTCTCGGAAATTAAGGCCAACTGCCATGGAACAGATTGCCTCTACATTACTTACTTCTCACAAAGAGCATAGCTGCCTGCACGCTGCCCAGTAAGAGCTGCCTCTGGCACACTGCAGCTCCGAAATGATGTTTCTGGTTGTTTGATGTTAGCAAGGGAGTTGACATGAACTAAATAAATTTCAGGGAACGCTGAAAAAGTTTATTGCTGCCAAAGATCGTGCTCAAGTGCCTTGGAACATTTAACATTTAGTAATAGAAAATGCAGACTCAGAGTTCCTACCTGAGCAACAGTGCAAGGAAACTTTAGAAAAACAGCAAAACGTAAGGAGACAGCATTCAGGAGAGAGGGTGGATCACTGTCATTTTCTGCTCCATTAGGGGGCGACAGTCAAAGATGATCACAGGATAGTGATTTGAAACACCTTCTTGTAACATTTCCAAGGTTGTTGACAGCTTTGAACTGCATCATGAACAGTGTGTCTGGTTCAAGTAGCAAAAGTTGCCTACCACGTTCAGTTGAGCAGGCTACGCGGATGATTTTTGCTGCCAAAAGGCATGTGATTTTAATGAGGAGCTATATGTTAAATTATTCTGTCCTGCATCTTATCCTGAAGCCTATCTCAGGATTATTGCCTAAACAGTAGTTAAAGGCTCCCACTCCACTGTGACCCCAGCTCATCCCTTAATGACCTAGCAACAAGTTATTTAGATACAGTCAGATGGAGAAATGGATTGGATATCAAAACATAGGCCAACCTATGTTCTATTAGGGTTGTAACCTTACTGGAAAATTACGTCAACATCCAACCCATCTGGAGGTCAGGCATATTTTATCTAAGGAAAAAAACGTCATTTACTCAGCCATCCCAAAACTGCAAAGAAAATGAAGTCCTGGTCTTGCAGGGGCTGAGCTCTGGATTTTCAGCTGCCATGAGTGAATGGCATTCTTATGAGACTACTCCTAGCACTGCCGCCACTATTTTTCCTGCTACTAGGTTAGTAGAAACGAAAACAGGAAAGCACTATCAAAAGCAAACACAAGATATGTTACTGTTATGAGGTGTAGTTGATGAGATGTAGCATAAGTACTACATCATGATGGGTTTATTCCGTCTTCAGGGGCATTTGGAGATGACCATATCAAGGATCACAGGCTTCATTAAATATTTGGCTGATTCTTAGTGCTGGGTTTTGCAATCATAATTGCATAGGATGGCTGACAGTTAAAAAAATGAGTTAAATGATTATGGTTTTCAAACAGCAGTGTTCAATATGTCACAAGCAGTTTCAGTGATGCTTCTGTTCAGAGGGATGTCCAGTCCATCCTTTTATATTCTCACTTTTGACATTATCTTTTTTGAATTCTGTTGAGCTCTAGGAAAACATCAAAAAGAAGCACTCTGTGAGCTAAATGTGAGCTTCTTGCTTGCATCATCTTCTTTGTCTATCCATTTGGCTGGATAACGGGTAACTATCATTGCACTTTTGGCAAATAAAAAAAAAACAAAAACAAAACTGTTTCAGCTGAAGATACACACACCCAAACATATATGTATATGTCAGGAAATCAGAGATCACTGTGATTAAAATGCTTAAAAGACTACAAATCAGGCCTATTTCAAACTTCAGAAAAACACTATGCTGGATTTACATTCATTAACAATACGCACTGCCAATGGTTAGTTCTTGTTCAATACCAGTTATCACTACAAAGCAATTACTCCTTAACAAGTTGATCCTAAACTAGCTGTGAACAATCTCAGATCTGAAGCCAGTTTCTCATTTCTTGGTAAACATTGTAATAACTGGATGAAAGGTAACTTCCTCTCTCACATGCTATCTCCTAGAAGAAAAGAGGAATTAATATTTCTATACTCAAATGTATGACCTAAGTTTCTTACACATAGAGGAGATTCCTGTCTCTTAAAGATTGTTATTTTTAAACTTCACAAAGCAGGTTTCTGTACATGAAGGGTGAGATACTCCTATTGTTAGACTATCCTACTTTATGACTTTGGCATTCCCTTGCTTGAATTCCATTCAATACCTCACCTTCTTCTTCAGATTCAGTTGCAAGGAACATTTAACTACTAAGCCAGAGTTTTTCAGCTCAGTTTTCTTAACCTAGTGCCAAACTTATACATGGCAGCCTCAATGCTCATTACAATGCTAATTTATAAGCACTTGAATTTAAAAACAAAAAAAAAAAAAAGAAAAACTTATCCCATAAGACTCTCAATTGTGTGTTTTGCTCAATCCTGATGCTAATACATCTTGAAGAAAAGAAAAATAAATCTTCCTGTTACTTTTTAATAAAAATAGCCATGGATTTGACAAATGGTCACTAAATAAACATTTTAGAACAAGCCTCAGCTAAGATATGATCAGAATTTAGGTGGGACCTTCATACGTATTAAATAAATTCATTCTGTGACTTGGGAAATTGAAATTTTATTTTCCTGCCAACATAGCATAAACATGCTTTATATGTGCATCAGAACATTTACTACGTGGTGTTTTTACTGCAGAGGAGGGTGGCAAAGCCAGAGACAAACACATAAAAAGAAAAGGCAAACCCAAAACATTCAATACAATGTACCACAGCTTTGCAAAACTCAACCCTTCTTTTAATCCACGTATACTGCTTTATTGCAGGCAAACTAATACAAAAATATACAAATAAGGATTCCACAGAACATCTGTTTCACCTTTTGGGTTTTGACTGTGATGAGAAGGTATCTTTTGAATTATTTTCAGAATTTTTTTCCCCCAAAATAGTCCTTCTGTATTTACATTTCACTCTCTCCATTGTTACAATAGATCCTTCCCAAAACCTTGAAATAATCTCTTTTGCAATATTCAAATCCCGCCGCAGGGTCATAAGAATCTGTTCTTTTGCATGATAAATTTTTACTACAGGCCTGGCTCCAGAACTGGAAAACTCTATATGCCTAAATTTCCTTTTTTCTTGAAAGGGAAGAGGCTGGTAAAATACCAGGAGACATAAAAGGGACTACAAGAAATGGAAGAAAGCAGTAGGTTCTTAAGGAGGGAATTCTGTGCAAAATCCTGTTTCCCTGTCATAGGTATTGTTATGAAGCCTGAGACAAACTATTCTGTGAAACTTCCAATACATTTCCTGTAAACCACTAAATTACTCCTCTATATTCAGTAACTGCTTCTCTCTTCTTTTAATATAAGTTATATTTTTCCTGCACAAAACGTTTCATACATTCAACAGAGTTATGGGATCCATAGATTGTAATTCTTTCTCAATTGATTTGAGAAGGGCTGGAGCACAGAGTTCTAGTACTGTACATAAGGCTGTCTAAACACAATGCTATAGAGTTAGAATAGGCCACGCTTCAATGTCTTCATGATATGCTTTCGCAGAAAGGAATCCAGGATTTGGGGTGGGGCAGAGGGGTAACTCTCCCCTAATGAGAAAAGCATCCCCATCACAAAGAAATGGGAGTGCTCAGTTTTGCTTGTTGTTCTCAGTGATCCTTTTGCACCGCCTTTTTAGAGCTTGCTTACTTCCTGGAATAAAACTCAGGCACCCATATTCTGAAGAGTAAATTACTCAGGGTCAACAAAATCATAAATCTTTTTGATTATTCACTCTGGCTGAATGAGCTTTGTAGCCTCGGTTGCTCAATAGTCCAGCTTGAACAGAAAGAATGGTAAAAGGCTCGTGGCATTTTTGCCTGTAATCTGCTTGACTGGGCCTTGCTGCTTTGTTACTAGGCAGTCTGAACTTCTGTAAACTGAAGACAACATAGAAACATGTCATCAGTTCCTGAGTTCTTGCTGCTGAATCCAGATTACAGCTCTAAGAGCGGGGTACAATACCTAACCTACGAAAATAGAAATATATTTCCCTTTAACAATAATTAAACAGTAGTTACACATTTGGTGACATACCAGAATGACTACATGCTGCTTGTCCAATTCTTAAGCAAGATCCTGTGCAACTAGTTGGTCTCACTGCAGTCCTGAATACATTTTATCGACATTTCTGCTTACACTATCAATTATGAACAGATGCAATGGGTTTGGTACACAAATCTATACATGTTGAAGTTATGCCCTAAAACTAGTTCGACCCAGCTCTCAAATCTGCATTTCTTTAGATTTCTGTGACCGATAACTGACCTTTTGCTATTTATATCTGTCATGCCTCTGGTATTATTCTGTGTTTTCACTGTCAAGGCCTCTGCTGTTGTAGCATACTCAAAGTCTTGGGAGTCCCAGCTACAGTACTGTGTAACTCTTCATCAGCCTTGCAAAGTGTAGCTTCCTAATGACATAACCACCATTATGTTAGCTCAAACTAGTCAAGTATATGTTCTTGTCCTAAGGTCATTGAATAGTTTACTCTACAAACATAATGGCTGATAGGAAGATATCTATATAATGCTTTTATAACTACTTGCTATTCATGTCTGTTAGTTATAACATCATTATCACTGGTACGTTACCAGATGTGCTTTACAGTATAGCTCTGAGAAAACAGTACAAAATGTAAAATACATCAAATTTCACTCACAGTCAAATTTTAATTAAAATTCACTAGCTTTCTGGGCTTTGTACTGAACTCTGTGCTAGCTGTATGGCCTAGATAGGTACAGATCTGTCCTGTTCAATCAAACTCCCCAGGACAAACTCTTTGTGATTTTGAGAGGGTCTTAGTTAGGCAACAGATGCCTCAGACAAGGTAAGAGAGCATATGGACATGAACAATAGGGGAATTTAAACACCTTAACAGCTATTGGATTCTATATAATAAAACTTAGACATCTAAACATCTAAGTGAATGTAAAGCCATTCATGAATTGTATCATTATATTTGAAGAAGCTACTATATTTTACCAACATTGAAGTATCTCAAGATGAAACATAACAAGTAGAATGAAATTCCTAAGCCGATTAAATCAATAAGAGTTTTGCCTTTGATTTCAAAGGTCAAAAATTGTACTGATAGTCTGAGGTCTCAAAAGCTTGCACTATTGCAGCAACAGACAATACACTAGCCACATTGTGACTAAGTAGACACAGAAATCTTTTTATTTACTTTAAGCATTCTAGCTTTTTCTCACGCTATTCAAAGTTAACCAAGTACAGATGTTAACACTTATTCAGATTAAACTGGTGTTCTTCCAAGGTTATGGACCACAGTAATACATAAAATAGCATCTGGCTTCTGTACGTTTAACTCCTAATGAACTGCTAGAGCCAAGAAACTGTGGAAATGCCACTTTTCATGAAATAAAAAAGGCGTTCAGTATGATTAAGTCTGTTCTAACATTAATGTATCAGGTAGATAGCATAAACTTTTTTGTCTAGAGTGAAGTTGCAGTAGAAAAAGACCTAAGGTATCTCAGAGATCTGAATTCTTAGAAAATTGATACTTTTTATTACCTGTTCTTATGAAAGGAGCATGCAGCTTTGGAAGAAACTATCTTAGTAATACCAATATTTTCTTTTTAATAATAATTTCTAGCATCCTTTTCTTGCATTTGTTTGTCTTACTTTATAGTCCTTCTGTAGCTAATAGAGACACTTTATGAATCAAGAATAAATAGTTGTCTTATTTGTGCTTTGGAATTTATTTGCGGTTACCTCACAAAACACTTGTTTTTCACTATGTGGTTACATAGTAACTCTAAATATCACTATATGGCTGAATCCTATTTGTAGTCTATTTGAAACCTGCTGGATTCTTTTTCAACAGAATAGCTTTAAAATATGTCTTCAGCTTTGTAACCTGCTCTTTAAAATAAATAATCTGGAAGAACACCTTATCCCTCAGCAATCTGTGAACATCTAATGGTATAATGACATATGGGTAAGCTAAGTAACCTGTGCCTTTTCCAGCTTTATTCTTTCACATTCTGTACATCAGTACTTACTACTTAAAATTATTGTATGCTGTTAAGTATTTCATCCATGTCGATCTTTTTAATTCTTATTACAGTAGCAACAAGTCTGGAAAAGTAATATGCTATGACATAGATCTTTAGTGGGTTAGATATTAATTAGAGAAGGAAATAAATTCATACAGAAATAGACTGCCATTTTGACCCACTTTCATTGTACTGCAACGCATAGGTTGTCTCTTGAGACATATTCAGTACTGTACTTGTCACATACTAATGAACATTCAATTGAAGGAAACGTCTAGTGAGATATAAATAACTTTGTTTTTCTTTCTATGAGGCACCTATTAAAGGCCTCTTTACATTATGAAGACACTCGCCTGCACCTTTTCAGTGATGAGGAAAGGACAGAAATCAACCGATAAAGAACACAGAAAAGAAGGACCTTAAAGGGAGAGATAAGTGTGCCGTGAAGTATTCTCCTCATCCTGTTATGCATGGCCGTTTGTTTTCATCCATGACTCTCTCAATATGAGCTTTCACTAGAAGATAAAAAATTACTTTTGGGTGTAAAATAGAGACAATGTACAGCACAGGGAAATAGAAGCTAGATCCACAAATCCATAAAGGCCCCTCTTCTCCTGGGAATAGCATATTACTATGGAAGTTCCTTGGCTATGACAAAATGTGCATAGAAATTTACTGTAGTAAGTTTCTTGCAAGAAAAATTCTGTAACTAAACTCTATGCAGAATATGGACATTTAAGTTACATTCTCAAACTGTGTTCTTAGGTAAAAGCATCCGTTACAGTGCACTTTCTTTTGACTAAATTATATTTGTATAGGCTAAATATGTTCAGAACTTTTGTATCAGATGAAGCTCTTCAGGGGATTTAGGTTAGCGGGCTTCCAAGATAAAATTCAGCTAAAATTGGAATATTTTAGTTCAGATGTTTATATTTAAATATTTTTATATGAGTTAGTTATCTAAAACTCCTTATAGTCAATGGAGATTTAATTAGTACATTAAGTGGAATCCACAGAGCTATTCGTCTAACTAAACATCTGAATATAGACCTGAACCTAACTCTAATTGTAATCAAAACTATGTGGACAAACATGTTGATATTTAAAGTCTCTAAAACTGTGGCTCCATTGTACATATGCTATAGCAGACTTTCAAGGAGCTAACAGCATTTTCACCATAAAACCTGCATTTCACTTATCTCAGCAGTTAAGTGAGGCTTTGAGGACTTTCTTCTTGGATTTATGAGTCTAAGCTTTACCTAACTGAGATTAAAGTGTATACTATATTTTATCTCAGCTTAGATGCAAAGAGAATTAAGGATAGGATTCTCCTCTAACATCTTTCATTATTTAACAGACTCATCTAGGTTAGGAATATAATCACACTAATTTTACAGTGCAGCCAATTGAAGATTTGAATCACCTGCAGGGAGTAGTACTTCACTCTCTCCATTGACTACTAATGAGTGTAAAATGAACAGGATTCTAATTTAGGCACTCAAATACCTGTCTTTAGGTGAGATGAACTCATCCAAGAGTCTGGTTTCAAGTCATGTTCAAGCTTTGTGCACTTACCTGAGGTACTTAATTTTGGGGTATAATTGCAGTAGATTCTTCACAGTCACTGATAGAGAAAGGCGTCTCCAGAGGGTAATACACGTCTTAAATTGACCGAAACACCATATGACAGTGCTCACATTTTCCTACTTACTACAGAGGAAGATAAGGGTATCTTGCATCCCAACTTTAGGAAGTTCATTTAAATGTCTAAAGTTAGATGGTATGAATTTTGGCCTTAAATCTTTCCTCTCTGCCAGCTCAGAGCAGAAAGGTAAACATTTTAACATATCGGTTCTATTCCTGGTGAATCAAAGAATGGAAACAGTAATTTCAATTTTCTTTCTTTTTTAAATATAGCTAGATAAATGACATTTTAAAATTATGTTCTACTTTTGGTTTAGAATTTATAATTATCTGCACAATAACATATTATATTTCCTTATCTCTCAAAGTGTAAAAACAACAACAAAAAATTTCTGAAGAAAAGGAACGTGTTTTTAAAAAGTATTCTTTCAAAAGTACATAAAGTAACTCCAGCTGAAGAGTGTTAATAAATCAAACTACCACCTATTTTCATTTCAAATATGAACTGAACAACTACATTCTTACTAAGACCATCTAACCAAAAACACCTCTGCAATTAAATGCTTCTGCAATTAATGTAAAAATATTTTGTTTATGGATTCATAGAAGTTCCTGAGACAAGAATATACTGATAACTCTAGAGTTATAGAAACAAATGTGTTACTAAGGAGCAACAAAAACTAAATGAAGGTAAAACCTTAATTTTGATTGTTAAGGCCTCATACAAGTAAAAAACTTTTGAACCTAAAACATTAATTATGTAAATGCCTGGGTTATATCTCCAAAACTATAAATCTTCCTCCATCACCTTTTCTACGCTTCTACAATTATCTGCTTTCAGAAAACAAAGAAAAACAGCACTCTTGAGGCTGGCTGACCTTTCAATTGCCTACCTTTACCCATTTCTCTCCTGTTTGACCCAACCATTCAGGCAGACATCCAAAGAAATGCTCAAGTCTGAGCAGCTCATGCATATCTTCCAAGGCACACATAAATTGCACAGATATTCAGAAACTGGTGGAGTTCCTCCTAAATCTCCTGGGCTCTCCTTTAAGTCAGGCCCCTACATGGTTTTTGACCACCCTTGAAACATGCTGTAAAACATTAAGTACATTGAAACTATACATTCAAGATTCATGGGACAAAAAAAAAAAAGGACTTCAAAGAGCAACACAGCTCCAAAGCTGGTGTTTGATTAGTTATTTATTATCCTAGATTGATGGGTGAGGAAAAACTGAAAAATACCTGACCTTTCACTGTAATTTCCATTATGAGTTGGAGCCTTCAAGAAAACGACCTCAGCCCCCTGTGAAAGCTGAAGAAGGAAGTGGTAGTCGGTGAAGGTGCCAGCACCCTTCCCAAAGTCAGAACCCCAAACTAGAGCAACGCTGCCCGTATGAGATATCTACGTGGATCACGACACCTTTTTTTTTTTTTTCTTCAGTCCTATCTGAGTCATTAAAAAATAATGTCGGGGCTATTCAGAGCCGGTCGGGGCCGGTTTCCCGCGCGCTCACGTGAATCTCACCCACCCGCTTGGCGGGAGCTGCTGCTCACTGAGTCAGGGAGCACCACCGCCCACTGGGGGCAGCGGCCCTGCAGCCCCTCTCCTCCTCCCCCCCCCCCCGCCCACGTTGAGGGAATAATGGCCCTTTGTGTGGGGGGGGGGGGGGAGAGGAGAAACGGCCCCGAGAACACCCAGCGAGCCCCGGCAGAGGGGAAAGGAGCTGCCGCCGCGGCCATCTTCTGTCTTTCCGGGGAGGCTGGTGGCTGCTGGTGGCTGCTGATGGCTCGTCGCAACTGCCCCGGCCCCCTCCTTCCAGAGGGCGAGGGCGCCCTCGACCTTGGGTCTCAAAGGGACATGGGAAGGTGAACATAGGAGAGGAAAGAGATAGACGCTAGACTCCTCTTTATAATACTTCTAATGAGGCCTTGTGACTTAATTAGATAATTTGGACTATTAGACTGTTAAACAATTAAATGCACTAATAACAAATTCTTGACTTCAGTGTGTTCCCTGTAGTCCATAGTAAGATTTTGGGTATATTGACTCCTAACTACAGTTCGGAATTAGATACATAGCTGTGTACAGCCTGGCCATCAACAGCTGCCGATGAGGAAGTAGTTGGACACTTCCCTGCTCAGCCTACTGTACATCCTGTCGTGAGAGGTCTGAACATTTAAATAGGTAATGTAGGAAATTTAAGACCATAAATTTTATTGTTTCCAGGCATACGACACCTAACTCGTATGCATATGTCCTTCTGTGGCTTTAGGTCTAAATCCCTATTACAGATAGTTTCCATAGACAATAAGAGTACAACAGAAAAGGAAACTGAAGTGCAGAAAGTAGGAACTTAGGAGAAATATGAAAAATTGAAGTACAGCGAATTACCAGGATGAGATGATACTCATCTGAGAATTCTGAAAGAACTGAAATTCAAAATACCAGAACTATTGGTGAGTTACGCCTTCAAAAGTGCAGCTCCTTCTGCATATTGTGAAGTTTCTAATGGACTGCTGTCTGCAAAAGAGAAGCTAAAGAAGGAAATTTAAATTAGAGGCTGCATGATTTTTCCTCAGATCCCTGGAAGCACAGCGGTTGGTTTAAAGAAGAAAGGTTGCTCCAGTTTTCATTGTGTTCAGTTATTTTGCTCTTGCTCAGCCAAGAGACTTTGGACCAGAAAGCGTGGCATAACTACAAAGTATGTGTCCATTATGATTTGTGAAATTCGTTTGCAGACGCATCTTACCTCAGTTATTTTTGCTTTCCTCAGGTTTATAATGACCATCTTCCATCTACGCCTGACTGTTGCCCTTATGCCTGAGGCAATTTCCATGCTACCAAAGTTTCATTTGCATTCACTTTTACAATCTAATTGGGAAGGGAATACGGAGCCGTTAAGACCTGTACATTAGGAGTTCTAGCCCAATAACAAAGCTCCTCTTTCTGAACAATGAGCAGCAGACAAAACCATGTATGATGATGAGTTACATGAATGTAGATTTAAAAGTCAGTAGATGGGAGCAAAACGTTTGCTATGAGTATCTGCTGACTCTAGAACTAATCTAAAAGGTTCTACAAGCTTTAACTAGTGTTTTATACCTTTTTTATAAATCTGTAGACACCTAACGCATTTCTATGCCTATAGGCTGTGTGAATACACCCTCTAGGTTCTCTGTGTAAATGTCTGAACAGAATTAGCATTTAAGAAAAGTCTTAGTCAAAGGCAGAAAACTGAATCCAAAATTCGTTCAATCATGACAATGAGAAGCATAGGGGAGAACATGAAAAATACAGGGCTGGCTATAATTTCCTTCCATGAGCCCAATTTTTAGGTTGACATAAGTACTCGGAAGCCCCCATGAGTACACAGCAGCTCCTATTTATTTAGTCACTTGTAAAAATGTAGTTGTATGGAGATAGATTTCCTGAAATCTAAATAATATGACCTAAATTTGTGCATCTAGATTTGCTGGTAATTGTTTTCTCTTTCTTATTAGAGGGCTAAAAGCAGCAGCAATATTGTTGGACAACATATGCCAAATCCACATTAATTAGACAAGCATAGTTTAAAATGAAATAAATTATTGCTTTTCTAGCATGTCTGATTTCCTTGGAAAAGTTTTGATATAAGTCACTTGGTAAACATTATTTATTTGAATTTTAAAGTGATTTAGAAAAAGAAAATCCTCATAAGACTATCAAAGCCACGGAAGATAGGAACTCAGAGATACTGCTAAGCTGCACTTTTATTGTCCAAATACTGGACTACTAATTTTGGTTTCATGGAATTACACAGGAGGATTTGACCTATTTTCTTTCATTTTTTAGGCAAGCAATCAGAGAAAAGATTATTTAAAAACATACTAACACACAGAAAAAGAGAAGCAGTTAAATATTCAAAAATTCAGAAGTTTAAATGAAAAGTCATTTTTAAGAATTGTTCTTTCCTTTGCCTGAATCAGTGGTTTTCACAGTCCTGTGACAAATATTTTATATGGCTGGAATAACCACAATAGTGAAAGGGAGAGAAGATGCGTTATTAGATTGACTCTTGGCTTGGTTGATTTTTCTGAAATGCAACCTACTTTTAGGGTAGACGAGAGGAGAAACAAAAAGGAGGGGGAGAGGGAAGGGGGGCAGCAGGTCATGAGAGAATGTCTTCATAACCAATAGTAGGCTGAGACCCTAGCTTGCTTTTTCTGGTGGGAGCAGTGGTTTATTCTTACTAATTCTCTTTAATAGCAAACTGATCTGACTATTCTTACTAGCTTTTCTTTCACACTGCAGTCAGATAATGAACAGGAAAAAAGAATATAGCTTGCAATGAAGTGAAACACTTTGCGAGAAGTGACACTCATGACTTGCTGTGTACTAGTGACTACCTAATAAAGATTCATAACAGACTTCTCAGTTAAAAGCTGCAGGTTCACTACTTTGAATATGGTTCCCCAAATCCAATTAAAAAGAATACATCCTTGTCTCAAGGTCAGGGAATTTGGAGCTATATCTGGCTTCCTAATTAGCCACTAAATCAGGGGATTTTGAGTTTCTCGGGTGAAGCACAAGATTAAAAGCAGCATATATCTGGGAAGAGTCATGCAACGATAGTAATATGGCAATTGTAATCTGCCTATCCCCCTATCAGCCTGGGACGGAACAAAAAAATATTTCAGATGAAACTGTTTATAGCGACAAACCTATACTTTAGAAACCTTAGGGAAGAGCTTAGAACAGGGCACCATAGCTAGCGAAAGAGGTCAGGACCTAGAGAGGCTCATGCATTTTTGAAAACTGAGTATTTTTATCTGTCTCATCAAAAATGAGAAACTAATTGGAAGTTTGGAAAAAGGTCTATGCAAAAGACTGACAGAATAGTTGTATAGGTATCAGTTAAATTGATAACACCTCAGCAGTGATGCTTGCAAAGATGGAAAGTCAGAAGTAAACAAAACACTTTGTCCCAGTATTATTAAGGTAAGTTCTTAGTATGATGAGAATAAAATACTAATCAGTACTTCAAAAAACATTCAAATTTGAAATAATAGAAAGAAATTCTTCGTTATGTAAGTATCTTTAAGTGCAATTTACAGCCACAAAATCTTAAGAGGGAAATGATACCTTGAAAAATAACTCACTGTGTCTTTTTGCAGCTGATAACATCTGCAGCTATGCAAAATAAAATAATGATATTAATAGGTCAATAAAAGGCATAAGAACCAGCTAAATTAGGGAGTGGCTTGTGAATTACAGATACATGTAATGTTAAAAGCAAAAGTATTTTCTTAGGCTGCTTAATTCTTATCACACAAGATGCATGTGTTCAGTTAGCAAAGGTAGACTCAAGGATAGTGTAGCTGAACTTACTTTTTTCATGCTGCCCTTGGCTGTTTATTTTGCCTTAGCAACACTATATAATTTATTGTAAATACTTTTATGAACAAATGCAGAAAGATAATCACTAAATCTTGTAGTCCCTTGAAATGTTATGGATAAATTATCCTCTCTTAGTTTACAGCCTGGGTACAAATCAGTAGATTCCTCTCTGTTTCTCTAAACACACATTTATTCATTCTTATTTCTGTTTAAAACATTCCAAACTGGAGACCAGACTTTCAACACCTACTAACTTCTGCTAAGAAAGTTACCGCACAGCGAGTTATGTTGGCTTCCTCATTTAAGTATGTAAATAGAAGTTTGACTTCCTGAAATTCTGGCTTTTACTTTAATACATTTCAGAAAAAGCAAGAAAGAATAGTTCCACACCTTTGAATTACTGATTTTAAAAAGGATGTATTTATGTCTGTCTTTGAAAAGCCTCATACTGTGGTGTTGGAAAAAGTACTGTGGACCTATTGAACACGAGCACACATCCAAGTTTGTTGTAGGTCAATAGTACCATCTGGGTCCCATCAGGATTAAGCTACAGATGTTTTAAATAGTGGCACTTTCTCATCAATTATATTTTAATGGTCAGAGACTGCTGATGGATTTTGATGCTAAAGGGGGAAAAAGTCTATTTTGAAATACTATCCATGTGATATTGAAAAATCTCCCCCAGCACCTTACGTATGTCCAGACAGTAGGGGACTTTTCAAGAGGTGTATTGAATTAAATCTAGGTAGCTCAGATGAAAGAACTGATCTCTTGAACAGGTTGAACACAATTTGTGCTACCAGATTTCCCTCATATACCCCAGCGTTCCACTGATTTAAAAAGGATGTTAAATTAAAGCAAGGTCACAACAGTAGGGAGAGGATTCCAGCAGAGGTAGTATTAAAATTAACTTTTACTTGTAGCAAAAGCTGTTGCATAAGAGACTTTTTTTTCCAGTTCCATGACATAAGCAATATCTCTGAAACTTGTGCAGATGATAATAAAGTCAAAGTAAAGAGCTATCATCAGGTAGTCCAAGTTAAAATGAACCTAATTTACTTTTACTACAATGCAATGACATAGTCTTTTTTACTGCTTGAAGTGGAATGTATGTGATAGTATGACATACTGCCCCTTGACAGTTTTCAAAAGAAGCAGATCCTCTCTTCTCTGGGAAACCAGATGCATTTGAAATACTTGCAGAATCATTGCTTTTGCTGAATTTTTTGCAAGTACTGTTAGCCAAAGTGATTCAGGATCCATTGCCTTTGTAACAGGTCTTGGCAACTCAGTATAGGTCCCCTGAAATTCAAAAAAGTGAAGGGAAAAAACAAAGAGGTGGTGGAAGTGTTTGAGTCTGATACCCAACACTTTAATAGGACCTAGCAGCTCCTTACAGTGCTATGAGGCAGTTCCTTCTGATCCTACTGTCCCTTCCTAAATAGTAAGACATGTTTCTCCACAGGGAGGCTTTCAGGCAAGGTTCTCCAATTAGCTTGGTATCTGAGGAATCTGCTGGTGCATATAAAGAACCTCTCTTTGTCTGTATTTCAATGTGCTTTCTGGTGCAAGCAGACTGCAATGGGGAATGGTGTGCATCCATATCTTGTTTTAGGGTGGCATCTTCATATAGCTCTGTCTCTTCACTCAGATCCAGGAATTAGTAAAAAGATACATGTTTAATGTCTGGTTTAAACATACGTGCTGAGTTTCAGACTTAGCAATATCCAGGAGTCCCTTCCACTTCGAAAGCAAGCTACCTCAATTGTGAGGTGCTGTCTCTTAGCTCACCCTAAACACAGAACTATACCCCAATTTTTATTTTTATTTTTTGATATTTTGAGGGGTTGCCAATTTTGAGCACAGATGTAAGTTTGAAGATAACTATTTATCTCTTGTTTAAATGCAGATGTGAATTTATGACTACATTTAAAGAGGGGTTGGGGGCTGTTTGCTAGGAATTAAACAATAACTAGAGCTCCTAGAAGACATCAACAGTGTGAATATAAATTATAAAAATCAAGTTTTCCTGACAATATCAGTTTTCATTAAGCAATTGATACACACAATCAATTCAAGGATTAGAACACATGAATTCTACCAAAATTGTATACACTGGAATAAGTTATTATGAAAGCTGGATTTTCCAGAAGCACTGAATTTTAATAGGATTCCTTTATTTGAAAATCCTTTGTACAGAATTATCTGTCAGTCTCTGGTTTACCACTAAAATCTGGTTAAAATGCTGCTATTGCGATTGCTCTTTGACAAAAATCACTTTCCTATGTATAATAGCGCTCAGAACAGTAGCCGAACAACTATTAATGAATCTGAAGGGATTTCGCTAGATTCGATGGACAAGTATACTCTCCTTTTTAGCAGCCTCTCTCAAACTGAAAGATGTTACTCTTTTAGGGTGAGAAATATCTTATCTAACTTCAATGTAGATGCCTGTATCTTTGTTAGTTATATTAAGTTGTGTTTATAGTTAATGGACAGAATTATTTGTTCCTCTGATAGAAATATACCTATGTTGAATAAGCTAAATTAATCATTTACTGCACCTGCCTGCTTATCTCCACTGAACGACACAGAAAGCATAAAATGTAGGTGTAGCTAGGTATAAAGTTAAGTGAGATGGACCTGTCAGTTATTTTTTTATAACTGTATTTTTTATAACTCTGTCAGTTATTTTTTTAGAAGAAAATGTATTTGACAATAGGAAAAATCTGACATTAAACAAAGAAAGTAGTTCTTTATTATTGCTTTGAAACAAGGAGATAATATTGATGTAGAACTGGGTGGGACTGAGACCCACACAATCTGTAAGGAAATTTATGAATCTGTATAATGTACTCTGGAAGAATAGAAACATGTTTTAATGCCTCACCAGTTTTTCACAGCTGTTTCCAGCCCAGCTCTTACTCTTTGTTTGTATTTTGGGATTTTTCTAATTTTGTTATTTTATTTCTCAATGAATCTTACAATTTTTGCAGAACAGGAAGATGCCAATCAGTGTGGCTGTGCATCCTGAAACAAGAAGAGGAAACTCAACACGCAGAGATATTAAATAGTCACAGTGATAGACAGGCATACTTTGCCAAACATGCATCTACAAAACAAATTAGTTCATGCGTACACTCCTAAAGAATTATTCAGTGTTGTGCATATTGCTGTTTGTGATCATTATTATGCAGAATGTTTTTCATGGTACCTTGAGTTTCCCAGTACTTCAGTAGCATTTGTGAGTGCACAGCTGCTTTGGAAAACACAAGAGAAGGGAGGCATATTTACCTGTGTGTCTATCAAGAGGCATCAAATTTTAAGATAACAGGTTTGCAAATTGTTTTTTTTTTTTAAATAAACACTACCTAGTTTTGCAAGAGCAATGAAAACTTCCTTCTGTGTCAATAAAAAGTGACACCTTTTCTTCTTTCTTATTTGACCCATATTGAATATATGTTTTCAAATATCCAGTCTCTAAATAATCTGCTTTCCTGGACTAGGAAGACTGAAAAGGGCTGGCCTACCAACCTTTGAAATCTCTTCAGTCTAACTGCATTAAGAGAGAGAGGGAGAACGAGCGAGAGAGGGAGAGACAACTTCCTATCCTGACTGGTAAGCCAAAAGTATATATGAAACCAATATTTCCTCACTGTCCCTAATTCTAGGAAATATTTATTAAAATTGATTTAATGTTTAATACACTCAAATTACAGAATTATGAAATAAATTGTTCATAATCTGTAAAAATGCAATTTAAGAGCATGAGCAATCTATCAAATACTGGAAAAGACATTTGTACACTTTTTCAAAGTAATTTCATTTATATTCTCTGCATCTAAAATTATCATTAAAATGTGCACATTAATATGGCAAAGTTATTAAAGCTATAAAACATCTACGTTTTGAAGATGATTTTAATAAATTACAGGAATGCTCATGTTTGATACTACTAATATGACCGGAAAAATATATCACTTTCAGTAAAATCTAATGCGCAGTGACTGAAATGACTTGACTGGAAAATACTCTTTTAAAGAATCCACTTTACCAGCCTCAAATGAACAGCAGTATTCAAAACAGAGAGCAACAATTACATACATAGAAATTCTGAACTCCAAATATTACTACCTCCTCTCAGGACAAAATAATTTCATATAGATTAATTGCCAAGGAACAGTTTACAACAACAAAAAAAGATTTAGATAGCTGAAGTGGAATTCAGGATTTTTAGGCACATTAATTCAAAATTATAATTTTTAATGTCTCCACTCAGCATTGTTCCTGACCCCAGGAGTACATAAATTCTGTAAGTGCCAGTGAATCTTATCTGGCCTGTCTTATTTGCAGGTACAGATGTAAAGATGAGGGCAGACTATCTTAAAGATTAACTTCTTGTTTACATATTTTACTGTATTACATTATATTGTATGTATGCATACCAGTTTATTACCTCAGAATACTAGGAAAAGTGTTTTTTTAAGGGAGCAATCAAGTAGTGAGACTCTTGAGCGAATTAATGGAAATTGGCGACATCGTAACCTATGTGCATCTACTGGTTTCATTGGAAAACTTCCAGACGTCTCTGAAGATACTTTTTTTGTGGAGGAAAACCTGTCTGAAGTTTAAAAAGGATCACGTTATAAACCTTGCAGTGATCTAAGATCTTACTGTTACATTCACATACAACTGGCATTGTGAGCTGAGGACTTCAGTTGCTACCATAGTAACTACGGATGAGAAAAATCAGAAAGATAAAGAGAAATTTTAAAAATCTGAATGTTTCTCTCAGGGCTTAGACTAGCAATTAATTTCTGTATGAAGTGAGTAAAATGGATGCAAACATCTACTCTTCTAACTCTTAATCCCTTTATTTATCACAAGAATAAGCTTCCATTTAGAAAAAAACATGCCACAATGTAGCTGATAATTTACTAATTCATAACCAGTACATTCGCATAGCACTTGAACAATCTATGCATATAGACTTCCTAACTCAGGACCTGTGCACCAAGATCACTATGATTTTCGTGCCAACAAATACAACTAAGAAGATATAGTAGGTGATTTCAAAGCAGCTTAATTCTAGAAAGATGCCTCAGCTTTAGAAAATCAAAAAAAAAAAAAAAAAATCCCTCAAGGTAACACCAATAACCTAAAAGGTTAATGGGACTAACGAAGTCTGATTAACATTTCAGCCAACTGATGAAATTCATCAGAAGTAATATGTGTACGAATTATCCTCATTAGAGGAAAATGTTCAAAAATTCTCTCTATTGACATATATTGTTAATGGAAAATACACTCAGTGCTTTTGGATCTTTCTCATTTCTCTTTTACTTTATTTCTTGAGCCTTCCTGAATTTTCTGCATAGTTTTCAGAATTAAAGCAGTACTTTTTAAATGCACTTCTTTTCCTAAACAAAGTACAATTTCTGTAATATAAGCCTGTTTCAAATCTTGGAGCTATACAGCGTTATAAAGTAGTCTATAGGAGACAGCTTTAAGGTTTGGTGGAAGAATGATCCACACAACAAACTCTTCCTTTGCTTTTGACATTGCTGATAAATGTAACAGTATGGTGCTATTTTTTATACTAAGATAATACTTTATCTTACCAAGTCTAGTGCTAGAAGTGCTTTGAGATTTTATTTTTAAAGAAAGCCAGTGTTTACTGCATAACACTAATAGTGCTTTAGTCTAGCATAATTCTAAGTATCTAAAACCTTTCTATGAAAATAACATATTCATTCAGTCCTTACAAAATGTACGTTTATTAGGAAGAAACATTTTGTATTGCCATTCTTAACAAAATAGAGTTTTTTCATTAAAAAATCTTTGATTTGTTGTTGGAGTTTTCAAAATGTGTAAGAATCATTCAAAACTGCAGATCGCTTTCATTCCCCAGATTAGAAGGGTTGTGCATGAATTTATTTTCCTGTTTTCAAGATACTGTAAGAATGTTGCTATTTCTTTCTTTCTCTTGGGAATTAGAAAAAGGGCTTATGATAACAGGCAGACATTAAAACTTCTGAGAATTTTAAAAGCGGTATCTCGTAGACAAGAGCGGTAATATACTCCAGTTTTAATACTTATGTCTGTCTGTGGAGATAAAGAAATTTTCATACTTTAATGCAGTATAATAACAACTCCTTATTATTTAATATTTTATAGTTGATATAAATATGTTAAGTCCTTCAGCGGAAACATGGGAATACTTTAAAAACGGATTTGATGAGCAATGAGAAAGAAGGACAGGATGAGAAGGACACAGACTGTGTAAATAAGATTATGCTATTGTTTAGTATGGGTGTTATTCATAATGGTGTGGATGATCAAAAAGCCCATGCAGAACAGAAATTCCACACGTCTGTTCTGAGAAGGTAGATAAAATTTAAATGATGAAGTGCGATTAGGTGAGCCTTGTGCTCTTGAGGATATGCCTCTCACTAAATCATTCATTAGGCCTACATGCAATAATCACACAACCACTGAAACTAGCCAGCAAAACAGTTAAACAGATGAGCTTGTTGTATATTTTTCTAAGGGGAAAGATAAAGACAAAAAGGATGGGGGTTGATGCAACATTAGAAGAGATGCATATAAAAATTAGGCAGCTAAACTGATTAGATGAAGAAAAAAGAAATGAAAATGGGTAACATGAATAAGACGAGACTCTGATGGGGTGAAGATTCCCCTGGGGAGACAGTTGGTAGTATGTGGTGGTGGAGACTGTCATCTGCCCTTAAGTAAGGTAGCTGCAATAGGGAACACTTTATGCGAGACTTACATAATAGCCAGTAAAAATAATTTTTATACCACTGGTGGCAGCAGACCCAGACCCAGCCACCCTGCAGGGTGTGTGTCTGTATGGGGAACAATGGCCCTTTGTGTCACAAGGTGGGTCGGGGGCACCTGACGCCCTACCCCCACGGGGCGGGGAGGTAGCTGGGAGAAGGCAGCTGGGCAGAGGAGGGGAGAAGACGTGTAAAAATAAACCTAAGAAGACCTAATGACCAAGCTGGAAGAAACTCCCACTGCAAACATCACACTCCCCCCAGTGAAGGACTTAGGGCAGTGGTGACTCATCATACAATGCCTCCCTTCCACCTGGAAGACTGAAGCTGTTGTCCCAACAAACACTGCAACGGTAGGTGTAACAGTAGAATAAAAGGATGGATACCTGGAGGTCTTTTCATAATAACTGTAGCTGTGTTAACAGTGAGGCTTTATTGTAATGATTTGTAAGTTGCACTGTGACTGTTGAGCACCGTTGTAACAGGGCTAATAGTGACATTATACTGTATTTGCACTAGATTGTTAAGTTTTTTATTAAACTGACAACAAATTCTTAGTTTTATGTATATGGTGTGTTCCTTTCTGACAATGAAAGAATTTTGGGTGTAACAGGATCTCCAAATATAGATTAGTGAACAAATACTACAAATGAGAAGAAAATCAAAAGATTTCTGACAGGCTTCCTTACAAGATGATAATGACTGTGTTCCCGTATTAAATATGAGTTTGCACCAGCCAGAGATAGCCTTCAAAGTTTAGTCTTGGGATGGAATTACGTATTTGTATATCTGTTATCTGTATACATATGTGCTTGTGACTGCAGCAGAATAATTTATAACTGTTTACTTTATATATCCATGTCTCTGTTTTTGCTTCTGCAACAATTAAAGTATTTCAAATATGGCTAGAAAATATGTATTTCTGTCAAAATGAGAGAGGCACATTTGAAAGACGGGAAGCTCTAAGTCTAGAGGTATCTCCTTAGTCAACAGCTAAGCATACATGCCAGAGATAAGCAAGCCTTTCTACTCCATGGGTCAGATAGATTAGGGGAAAAAAGTATAGAAAGCTACTAAATCAAGAGTTTTTATGTGTTTTTCTGTTTTATTTTTAACTTACTGAGAAACCTAATAAGCAAAAGAGTAGATAAACGGACCACCTTAATTATCTTCATTTAGCAGAAAGGGAATAATTTATTGTTAAAAGTAATGGAAATAGTGCAAGATATCTAAAACTTTGGATTATAGAGCCCTGTTTCCTGTTGCTTATATCATTGTCAAACTTAAACACTTATGATTCAGTAATATGACCCAAAGTTATATGAATGTTGGGGAAGGATTGAGCTTGCCTTGCTTTAGGGATAGGATTCAGTTCAAGATAAAGGTCCTAAAATTTGAGAGTCTACCTGAAGGTACCCCCTTTACAACTGACGGACACCTAGGACTTTTCCGCTATGTTTCAAATAGCATTTCACTTTTAATTGTAGTCTTTTACAAAACAATTTTTTGCCAACTTTTACCAGCCTCCTCTTACCTCCCCAGAAAGAAATTGTACTTACATGCACTTTAAACACTGGATGTTTAATATGCACTGCTGATTTGGGATCATAGTATGTTTTGTTCTCCACCTTGATTCCAGCAGTATCTCACAGGTGAAGCCAGAAAGATTCACAGATGAATGGTAGAGCAGTGCAAGCCAGTGCAGTAGGAGAAACATTCTCTTCATTGCAACTGGTAATCAGTTTATGCCTTGACACCTACAATTCAAAAATTCCAGCTATTTTTATTTCTGCTTTCTGTAAATTTAGACTTATATATTATCTCTCCTACTGATAAGGATTCAAAGAGGTTTTCTTAGGAAAGGACTATGAGACAGATGCACTGTTACGGCTGTAAAAAGAAAAGATCAAATATGTATTTTTAAATGGCCTTAAATTAACTCATAATATTAACTCATAATATTAACTCATAAATATTGCTCTTCTCCAAAAATATTTGCATTGCAGAATGGCTTGTCTTGTTAAAGAACTTTTTTGTATCTAATTTATGAATCCTTGAAATATGATCATAGAAATATCTTTTGATTATCTGTTTGAGTATTACAAGAACATATCTGATTCATTTCTTTACAAGCAGAGGCTCACTGAAGTTAGTTAAGACTGATAGTTAATCAAGTACTCAGTGTGAATAAAGACAGTAAAATTGTGTCCTTAATGATTTAAAAAAGCTTGCAGACCCATAATTAGTTATAAAGGTCAGTACCATTTCCATCCAAGACTCGATTATTACATTTGTTATGGACTCAGAATTGATTGATGGACTATATCAGACAATCATATGCACTCTTTCATAAACTGATCAAATCATAGCTTTATTTATTTTTTATTTTTTTGCCTCATGTTCTTAAAGAAGGACTATTCCAAAATTTCACTGCTCTGATGGATAGAAAAATTCTCCTAAATGTATTAATTTACTAATTTATAGATGATTGTACTGATCTTCTTACCCCCAGTCTTTCTCCACTGTTTAGACTGTATATAGAGAAATTCTTAGTGTTTATTTTTTTAGATTACGTTTTCCTTGCGTAAGAATTGCTGTAAGCACATTAGTAACTTCAATCTGCACAAATTCAGTTTAAATTCATTTTTCTTGAACAGCAAAGTCAAGAACTGAACATAGTATTCCTCATGAAGTCCCATCAGTGACATTAACACTTGCCTAAACCTATTGTAATACATCTTTTGATACATTTCAGCACTATATTTGCTTTTTGCTTTTTCATGTCTTTTTATATCAGCAATAGTATCATACCAATGATTCAGTGGCGTAAGATCAGCTATACTGCTAGGTCTTTCTTCTCATAAATAGCCATTTGTATTGCAGAAATTGTCATTATTTGACCTTAAATGCCATAGCATCTCACTCTGTATTACTAAGTATCTATCATTTCAAAATACAAAGTTTTCCAGGGGTAATAGCCCATTCTTTCCCTCTGGTGACAGTACTTCCAAACTTTATCTTACTGGCAGACTATATCATTCAATCTTCTATTCAATGGACTTTAAAAATACTTTATGAACTCTATATATTAATAATTTATGTGAGCAGACTTAAGTTTATTTTATATCCGTGTTTCTTGCTGACTGGCTTGTGTAAATGTGGATATCCTCAACAGAACTAACTAGCATACACATGAAAGCTCAATCCATTCTGCTTTGAGGACTGCATAGTCCTACTGAATTCAGTGAGTCTGCAAACAGTTTAGTACCTAAGATTTCTTCAGCCTTTTAGGTAGGTTTGGGTCTTCTTTCCTTCCTTATCTTGCTAGCATCATTCTGAGAGCATAATAAATAAATAAAAATGCATCATCCCAATCCAATTCCAGTTCAACAACTAATTTCCAGGAAAATATGTACTTTAGCTCACTGAGACTATTGCCTCTACAGTCCAAACCATATCATAATCTTTCAGTCATTTTTGCAAATTCTTCTTTTCTGTGGTGTTTTCTCTTCCACAAGTATTTCATGTCTGGTAAAGTATCTTGCTATTCATTTCATGTGCCCACATTTTTTTAAGATCCAGCACCGTTCGCTATCCCTTGATAAAATTCAGAAACTTCAAGTAATATGTATATTGCTAATTTAAAGAGGGTCAATAACGCAGAATGAAGCCTACCCAAAAGCACTGCTCAGATAAGTGAGGTCTGAACTCCAACTGTCAATCTCTAACTTATTAAATTAATTTCGTATACATTGGAAAATAAAGATGCAACAGATTCATTTTTTTTACGAAGCTATTGTCAGCTTCATAATTTTGTAAATGAGGCTGCACTATATCTACCCAGCTCTAACTGATTACATCAGGTATGCAAAGGAAAAAAAACAAACAAACAAGCAAAAGCACAGATGTGCTGTTAACAACTTTACATTCTTGTAGCACTTTTGAGGTAGAGGCTACATGGTAATAGTAACTCAGGTAACAAAAGCTAATTGCGGTTAGATACGGGGAATGTCAAAGAGATTGGCCCAGGACTATGCAACTGGCAAGACCATTGGCAGCTTAACTGTTGCAAGTAGGAGCCAGGTTGCCAGCTTGGACTCAGAAAAGCCAGCCGATGAGAGTGAGTGATGTCCTGCGCTGCCAAGGTCCTTCTGAATAGCAGTCATGCCCTCAAACATATTGATCTCTTACCCCAGTTTGCTTTGGTGTGATCCATGACATTGCTGAGCACCCCATCTGTCCCATGGTCCAGGTTGCTAAAAAAGTCATTAAACAGTACTGGCCCCAGTAACGATCCCTGAGGGATGCTGCTAGGAACCAGCCACCATCTAGACTTTGTACCACCGATCACAACTCTTTGACCCTGAGGGGTCCAGCTAATTTTCCACCTATCTTATTGTCTACCTGCCTCTGTCTATATCTCCCTAATTTGGCTGTAAGGATGCTATGGGAGACGCTGTCAAAGGCCTTGCTGAAGTTAAACTATACCACATCCACCGCTCTCTCCTCATCCACAAGGTGAGTCATCTGATCACAGAAGTTGTTCGGATATGATTCACCCTTGGTAAATTCCTTCTGGGTGTTCCCAATCACTTTCTTGTCCCTCATGTGCTTGGAAATGGCTTCCAGGAGGTTTTGCTCTATAACTCAGACCGTACTGGTAAATACCTCAAAATTCTTCCTACATTCATGCTAGATGAGCATAAGTATATAAATTTGAATGAAGCAGCCATTTCAAAGCTAAAGATTTAGTCCACTATAATTCTGAAAGAGACAAAGAGAAGGAAGAGACTATGCCTTAATATAAGTAGTCTGAAGTGATGCTAGTAAGCTGGAAGTATGTCCTTCTACATAAATGAGTAGAAGTGCTACTTACAACTTTCTTATTTTAGCAGAAGTAGTAAGATATGGGACACGTACTAAACTTTATACTTTTCAGAGATGATTAGACAAATTGTATGATGAAGCCACACACGTAACTCCAGCAAATCTCAACTTTGAGTAAGTCCTAAGTAAAAGGAAACAACATAATCAAATGCACTTATAACGTGACAGTGCTTTCTGAAACTCAGTAACTGTTTTTGAAATAGAAGGAAAATGGATTCCAAAGATACAGGTTCCTCATTAGGAATACTTGGCTAATAAGCACTTAAACAAAAGCAACTCCAGTGTCTAATGACTGAAGTTATTAGCAGTCTGAAATAGAAAATGCTGTGCAACCTCCTCTGGTTAGAAGAAAAACTCTTTTCTTTTTCAGGTAGTTTTTTCCCACAATCATTAAGACCTCTGAGTGAAGTTTTATAATGCAGTTATCACTCATCTGTACAATAATATTCATGAGAAGTTCAGAGGAAGATAGATTAATATCCACTTTATTTTGAGTACTATTCTAGGTAAAGAATTTTTTGCTCTTTTGTTTACATTTCATACTAAAATAAGAAAGCATGTTATCATATTGGAGTTTCTTCGATATACATGATGAATTGTGATTTTTTTTACTTCTCAAGTTTATTCATTGGAACCTTGGATTTGTTAAATTTTAAGGTGCCAGTCACAATACTAGCCTTTTCTTGAGGTAAAACAATGGAAGAGGAGGCAGAGTAGTGAAGAATTATTCCACTTTATCCAAGTTCTTACTTAAGTCTCTTGAATCTGTAAGTTTTCAGATGTATTTCAGTAGATTGTTAAGTCATGTCACATATGAGCTGAATTGCTTTTCTTTTGTATTCTGCAGAAGACAAAAGAAAGTGTGTTGTACAATTGTTTTTGAGTTGCTTATTAGCATATGTTTTCACAAGTAGATTAGATGAAACTAAAAGCACTTGGAGTGGAACAGGTAAGTGCTTAGCTGCTATGGAAGTTCATTCCAGAGCTCTACACCATTCTGGCCAATAAATATCAATGTAGCTGGGAGCTGAATCTTCACTTAAAAGAGAGAGGATAAAATTAATCCATTACCTCACATGTCTGCCCTCCTTAATTTAAAAAGGGTGAAATGACTGAGTAATGGTTTTTTTATTATCTTTTATAAAAGATTCATAATACTTTTATGATTCAGTGATATCACTGAAATATTACTTTGTTAAATTTTAAAATTTAAACTATGTTTTGACATTTAGAAGATACTTACGGCTATGAACAACCTGCTGTACTAAACAGAAAATATGCTGTGCTATGCTTGGTTATATGTGTATAAAACAGCTGTCTGTTTCTCTTGATTTCTTTTGTCCTAAATGCAATTCTGTGGCTTTATTTCCCTCATTCAATATCTGTAAGGGGTAGAAGAGCTAACATGCCCCACTGATCATGGCTAAGACTATGACTGGTTTACTCATGAATGTGTTAGTTGGTATGGTGGATCTTTTACTTGACGGAGTTGACGTTTCTGGCATTTCAGGGGCATACTGATTAAACTATTTTCTTAATTACTATAATGAAGACCAAAGTTGTCAAGCATTTTCATGCAAGTATAATAGAGCTGTTAGTCCAGTATTCGAATATGTGGATAGCCATTTTTTAAAGCTTCTGTATAGTCAGGAGTTACCTATCTGGGATTTGAGAGCAAGGTAGTAGTATTAATGGAGAAACCAAAGTTTTTATTTTTCTTGGAAGTGGCTTTACTGACAAAAAAATCTTTAAGAAACAACTACTCTGTTTTGTAGAAATCCTATGAGAAATATGGGTGTCAGCAGGATAGCCAAAGACCAACATTCACAGTCCGATTTCTTTCAAAAACAAAATTAACCATCTTGCAAGACACTTTCAAGCTCCTGATTCCATGAAGAATGCTCTTCAACGACATAAACTTATTTTTTCTGATTATTGATCAATAGTTATATAAGAATTTTTCCAGAGGTGAATGATTACCCTGTAACTTGGCTATCAAACACAATTATAATTGTGACACAGTCAAAATTATTACAGTTTTAGAGTTTGGTTCTTTTCTGAATAAAGGACATCAATGTTGATGGGAGTTATGCAAGTCTGTTGAGATATACATGAACTGCTATTGTTCTCCTTCTACCACAACGTATCAGAGGTATTTAATCTTTGTCTTTTTTCCATTGCTAACAATAGTATTTAGTAAAAAATGTGCATTGTCAGAAAAGTATGTTGCAAATTGATCACTTAAAAGTCAGGAAAGCATCCACTGAAAGCAAACATCAGTTAACGGTCTAAGAACACACTGATTCTGGAACACTTTTGAAGATTTACATTTACAATCTTCCCATTTTCTTAATGTGTTGAGCAGTGTGATTTTTTTTAATGTTTATTCGTTTTTTAAAGATAACAGCATATACACAGTTTGTTCTAATAATATTTTTTATTATATTTTGTGAGGCAATGCAGGTGGAATTCACCAGGCCAAATATAGATGCTATGCATGTACTATTTATACTCTCTTTATAGTTACTGGAGAAAAAAAACAGGCAAAGGAATTGTACAAAGTAAGTTAAGTTGTTCTTCATAAAGGGAGACTAAGATGTCTGGTCCAGATATAGACATCTACATCCTGTTTTTTAAATGTAGGTGAGAAGAATCCCACCCTCAACTTCATTAACTATGACTCCCTCCTGGGCAGTGGTCTAAGTTTTGCAACACAGAAATGTGGATGTTTCTCTTGCCTTGCAGACTCTCTGGAAATATGGCCTTGCTGATGTAAAAAAATAGAGTTGCTTCTCTGTACCAGTAGAAGCAAGGACTATACTGCAACCTGTCCTTTTTAGTATCTTTTATCAATGGCCTACAGGAGGTGATGGTGTATACTCTCATCAAGTTTGCAAATGACACCAAACTGGAGAGACCAGTCAATGTGTTGGAGGGCAGCACTGCCACTCAGAGAGACCAAGAGAGATTGGAGGAATGGGCCAACAAGAACCTCATGAAATTCCAGAAGAGAAGTGAAAGTGAAGGAGAAGGGGGAAAAAAAGAAGGAAAAGGGGAGGGAAAAGGTATTTTTTTAAAGAATCTACATCGGAAATACCAAAATCACAACTGCATGCACTTCAGAATGCAGGATTGACTGAAGGTCTCTCTCCTGCATGGGCTTAGAGAAGCAACAACTGAAGCATTTTGCTTCTATACCTCTATACCTAAATTCATTTAGGAGTTTAAATCCAACTAAACATCACTGAATAAATACAAAAATAATCCAAGAACTAGATTCCCAGCCATATCACCTAAGCAGCAGAATAATTTTAGGCTATGAATCCTATTTCCTCAGACATGTTTAACTACCATCTTGACATGTTTCAGAACTCATACAGAAGACAGTTTCAGACTGTACTGCAGTTCTTTGGCTGGTTTAGGTAATATCTTGTCTCTTGTGTACTCCTGTTCAGGAGTCCAGCTATCTATTTCCTATTCTAAAGGGAATTTAGGCTCCTGATTCAACCTTTTCCCTGCCCTGGGTACCAACCTATAAAAGTGATACCTAGACTTACAGTCCTTGGTGTAAATATATACTTTGTTTCACTACTGCAACTACGAAATTCCCTAAAACTGGATCTCACTAATTTCATTCTTACTGACTCTTCTGAACCTGTGCACCTTGCCTCTTGCCTTCACAGTGATTCTGCATTACCTAGAGGCATAGACAAAAATCCCATTTTAAGATGCTGCATAGTCTGCTGGTTTACAGATTAGGAAACTGTGGGTTAAACCTCTGCATGAAGATAACGTACAGCTCCCTCTCCTTCTTATGTAAAAGTTATACAGTGATAAGAATCCTTCATATTTTTTACTGATGTCAATGCAGCACAAACAATGTATGTATGCATAGACCGGCTAACATTTCTGAGTTTTCATTGGACCTCTGTTTCCTGTATTCTCAATGGCTGTGTGTATGCCAGCATGTCCTAGAATTACTTTTTAATTCCTATGGTCTGGTGGACACTAAATGGTGTGGCTAAGTACCAGTTTCATATAGGACAGGGAACAGAGTTCACACACACATGAGTATGCCCTCTGGAGGTCTACACAGATGCCAGTCCAGGTTATAAGAAATCACAACTTTTGCTCAGAAAGTACATATATTTACATCTAAATAGGTTAGACCTGAGATACATAGACAGCTCAGTTAATCTAGGGGCTCTACAAACTGTATTCAGTAGCATAGCTGAAGATGCCTAGGTATGTTTTTGCCTGAAAACTCAGATAGCTTAATCAATTCACTTCTGACCTAGTCCACTTAGATAAGGTTTTTTTGCATTTACTGACCTCTAACTGTTGCTTAAATAGCATTTTAGGTTCTCATATGCTCCGGGACCTGGCTCCCAGAGCTTTGCAGAAGAGCTGTTTTTCCTATTAATGTTATAACAGAATTTTTTGTGCTAGCTGTTAGGCATTGACAAAATATTTAACCCACAAGTCACACAAGTCTGCTCGATTGAACTATCTAATATTATATGTGCCTGGCTTTGATATGAAAAACATACATTTTTTCATTGCTAAATTAATCAAGAAAGAAGAGAAAATATTTGCTTACATTACCAGACAAAAGAATTTAAGCATATTCTTTTGTTACCTCTACCAAAATGCTGAGTTTTTGCAGAATTTTACTATTTATTCAGAATTAAAAGAAATCTCTGCAATAAAAAGAAATAGAAACTAACAGCATGAGATAAAGTATATGTCTATATTAATTTTATTTGATATAACAAATGAAAATAGCAATCTTGATCCATCCTATCTCATTAAACAAAGTAGTTCCTTAAACATACCAGTGCTAGCTTAGAATTTTACAAATTTTGCTTCTGACGCATTTGTGAACGTTATAGAAATGTAAAGGGCACTGGAGAGAACTTATACTGTAGACACACTTAAGGAATGCGAGCAGGAAAAGCTATCTTAGGAAGAAAGGCTACTTAATGCTTCAGTGAAGTCTATCCTCCATTATACAAGAACATTTAGGTTTCTCTGGCATCCTGTTTTGAGACTATCCTGGTGAAATTCAAAAAACAAATCGTAATTTTATATACTACAGTGCTAGAAAATATCAAAATACTCCACTGGCATCTGATTTTATTTTTCAATTATTCCAAGAATATAGTTCATGGATTCACTTGCTCAATTACATCAGAGAAAACTAACTGAAAACTCAAATGGAAAGAGAACTGTATCTGAAGAAAGTCTAGCTGTTAGTTGAGAATTGCATAACTATCTCCAGTTATTAAAAAAAAAAAAGCCATAAATATAAACAAGACAAAACAATCCACTCAAACCCAAAAAGCTGCAAGGGATTGTGAGACCATTTCCCTAATACCTAAATCTTTTTCAGATTCATACAGGGAGTGGCACTGATTTAATTCTACTGACTATAATTGCCCTTTTAGGAGTAGAGACATCTCATCTAATTTTAGCTACCTTAAAATATAAGTTTCTAGTGTAAACTGCTTGTTTAGGCTCATTCCATAAGAGCTCAAGAATCATTTACATAGGTTATTCCATTCCGTTTTTCCTGAATACCTACCTAAGAATGGGATAACATGCCCTTGTGTCTTCCCTAATAGAACCTAAGAGCCTAGATTACAAAATGCCTAACTCTGAGGCGGAAAAATGATTTGAAACAAAACCCAACCTTATTTCTCTTTAGTTCACTTTACTTAGATTCTGATATAATTGTCACTAGCATGAGACCAAAACATTATTCAAATAAACAGCTTGAATAACATCTTTAAAACAAATGCTATTAAAAGGCCTTCCTTTACAAGTTAAATTAATTTTTAGGGAGGAGATTGTCTTAACTATAAGTAGGCTGTTTTTATATAATGATGAATAGTTACTTCAACCGTACAATTCATCTGATCTATTTCACACGATAAGTTCAATGAATTATGATTTTCATGTGAAAAATACTTATTTTTTCTGTTGACTGAAAAGTGCAGAAGACAATTTTCTCATACTAGGTTTATGTGTAGATGCAGATGTAGCCAGATGAATCTGGCTTCCCCTCTGCAGGCCATTTATTAACCCTCTACTATAATTTTAGCAAGCAGATGAAGAAGGGTTAGACAGATGTTTTTACTATTTTTTTCTTGGTTTAGTATGTCACTAGATTGTGAATGAATCTTAGATAGCGGAAAGGAATGTGTTAAAAAGATAAGAGAATCAATTCACTTTAAAAAGGTTGAATATAATTATTTCCCAACACACACATATACGTTATTTAATAATTTAGAGGAGACCAGCTCAGAGCTTACTTAATTTTAGAGGGAATTACAAAGGCAGAAATGATATTTATTATATAGTTATAGAGGCAGGAAAACATACACTGTACTAAGTACCATGTGTTATTTAGGTAACTATTACTTAGCTTTCACGAGCTGCTAATTAAAATATTATTTTTAAATCATGATTAACATTAGATAAGTAAGATGCTAGCTGACAAGTACTATTTTTGCTTTTATTCATAGTTTTCAGGCAAAGAATCATTATTGACTGATGGCAGAACTCCATGAAGAAAGATGGTGAATCATATATTTACTACATGATTAATTTAGCAATTTTAGATTGGTCACTGTATAGCTGTTGGTACTGAAAATACTTATTTTAAGTACATTGCTCATGCAAAGTGGAAGATCCTGGCTGCTTAGCTTTACAAAATATCTTTGTTCTTGTATCATGGAATTACTTCCAATATTAGGCCTTGCTGTTATAATGAGCTGGGAGGTGTTAGTTTGCAGACTCTTGCAATAACAGATCTATAAAAACCGGATAGTACATCTCAAGGCACAAATTTAGGTCTCATCTTCACAGAATTCACATTTGCATAGCAAGTAGAACATTATTATTTTGTATAAAGGTCCACTTGTGAGATGTCTAATTGTTAGAATCAGAGACATGGTCCATTGTTCAGCAAAATCTCCAAGAATATGCGTAACTAGTGGGCATGAGTAATACTGCATTATTCAACAACAAGATCCCAATTTTGCTGAAAATCCTTAATATTTTTGCTGTAATGCATCTGCTTGTTGTTTATCCTAAATCTTAGTATTTTCAGAAGGCCCAGCCTCTCACAGTTGATTTTGCCTTTCAGATTCATTCATTGGTACTCTTCAGGTACCAAAACAAAGGGCTAGACTGTAGAAGAACCACTGCTATCCAATGCACAAGAAGCTTTTGCAGAACATCTGACCACTTCTGCCACTCCATAATCCATCATTACTTCTCTCTCCTCCACCATTTTAAATCAAGCCTAAGTACAGGGTCAAACATTTATAGAGCAATTAAGTCTCTTACTTAAGAGTTATTTAAGTAATGCTGAAGGAAAACTTATGAACTCCACAATGAGAAGAATAACATTATAAAAATGTTACTTGAAAAAGTAGTTATTAAAAGCACAGTAACTTCATGGGAAAGTAGCCCAAAATGAACTATATTTGTTTTTCTCTAAAAAATGGAGATGCGAGACAAAAAAAAAGTAAAAGAGATAAAACAATCTCTACAGAGTCATATATAAAGTATCTGTGATACTTTAGTGGTATTAAAAGTTAGTGTTAATGACAAGTGTCATATTTATTCAGGCCACTGTAGCTAGTTTATTAGCACGTGCTTAAAAACTGTGATGAATTTATCAGTTTTCCAATTTGACAAAAATTAAGAACTAAGCAACGGATTATACATCCCAAAATATTTGTAGGTGATACAGAAATAGTAAACTTCCTTCCCTTCAGAGAAAAAGGAAAAGTAAGTTTAAGTAGTAAGAAAAAAAAAATCTAATCCCTAAAATTATTAACCTTTGTGTGAATTCCCAAATGCTTGCTTTAATGAAGTCATTTCTACAAGCTGAGGTCATCTGTGCATCCTCTGCTAGGTCTATCGATTTGCAGTGATAAGATGGTAGAAGTAACAGACCGTGGCAACCCAAAGTGTTACAAAGCCTGGGCTCTCAACTTGAAAGTCACAAAGAGGTAATGTTTTTCCAAACGGCTAACTGAGAAGGCTGCCCTAATGGACTCTGTTAGGGTGGGAAGATTAGTGCTATGCTAAAGAGGCAAAATATGTAAGGCTTTCCATCTTGTTTTGCCTTTAAAGCCGTTATAAGAGTTATCTGAAATGCTCATATTGATTCTAGATAGCCATAAATCAGGCATAATCCTTATAGTACAATATAATAATGTTTTTATAAGGAAAGATAACTTTCATTTTGCTGATCCTCATTAGGTATAGTGAACTCAAAAACTGTGCTTCTAGAAAAAAAAAAATTAACTTTAAAAATCCACCTTTACTTTTTGTAGCGAATATAAAATACTTTTAGAAGTCTTCAACTACTTAGAAACCTACAGTTAAAAGTTTTGACTATTCTATTTATAAACAATGAAATAGCATTTTTTATTATTATTAATTATACCTAATTATGCTAATGTATTTGATTACTCAGAGAAAAATGGAATTACTGGAAGTTTACAGCCAGTTTACAGGGCTATGTATAAAAATACTGTTTCTTTTAGTAGGATTGTAAGCAGTAAAATGCAAAATGAGATGGACTGCAGTACTGCCTTATTTTTTTCACTGGACACAGTAGTAGAGAGTAGGCCTAGAAAACTAGTCCTTTAGCATTTTTAAATAAATTATAATACACAGAGAGAAAAAGAAATAATGAAAGTAAAACTGAGTGAATACTTCATAGGGAAAAAACATATTTGTGGAAGATTTATCAAATCACTGTAATTATCTACTATGTGGCTGATATAAGCTCTTTGACTACATCTGGACTAATGAAAAAAACAGGCCAGCAACAGTTTGCTGGCCTTGAGGCCAACAGCTCATATCTGTAGAGCTAAAACTCTCTAGGCCTTCCTCTGCCTTCAGGCCAAAACCATGCCAAAAGCCATATTATTTAGTAGCTGAGGTGATCATGTGTAATACATGGCTTTGTGTCCTGAGATTCTTTGGTCTACTAGTACTGATGTAGATTCTCAAGCTTTCCACTAGCCCCACTGTAGTACCTCAAAATTTTTTGTCATTTTACTTTTTTTTCCTTTTTTATAAAAAGGCTTTTCTGAAACTATCTCACTTTTCTTCCTTCCACATGTCATTTTCAGAATCATTTTGCTTCTTTATAAAGATGCCAGTTTATGTTAGGAAAATATTACTTCATAACAATTATTAATATTTCAAAATAAGTTCTCAAGGTGCATCTTCTCTACAGTTTACTAGATCATTTTGCAAATAGCTAGACTACTTAGTGCTCATCATCTTCATCACTACGAATTTTTATCAGAAACTGCTCTGTAACTCTTCCTTTATTAGCTTACTTACAATAGCACCTATAAATCTCATGCAGATTTCATCTACGAAGTCAAGTTTTAATTTAAGAAAAAGCCTTTCCCTGATGAGATTGTGCTCTAAAATCTTTATTTATGTGTATAAAAGACCTACGGAAACACACTTAACATAATTTACCAAATTATTTAAGAAAGTCAAAGCAAGTTAGAGACTGGCAGTGCTAGCTAATTATGCTATAGACTGAACCCTTCATTGGATTTTACATCAAGCTACTAATGTTCTTACTATTATCACATCCACTGCCTTTTCTGTCCTAGACTGTTAAAACTGATATATCAAGCCAAGTTAAAAAATCTACTCTCAGTAGAAAATACGGTCTGAGAGAATGAGAAATATCTTTGGGATATACATAGGAAATTATTCTCAGTAAAATTAAATGACTTCTTTAAAGAGCTGAAGCTTAACACACATCTCCGTAATCTTAGTGCAGAATTCTTAACCTGATTTCTTAGTCTTTTGACTTTCAGAGTACCCTAAAAATCCTTCACCTAATTCTGTCATTAGTGTTGAATATAATAACACAAGGTAGCAATGCCCTTTTGCTTTTCACCCTTAAATCTTATTAACTCCCAAAATATATATTTTTTTTGTTTTTTAGCTTCCTACTGTATTTGAGAGTATCTTAATTGCATAGGGACAAAAATACCATATTTTCTCTTAATGTGAAAATTGGCATTGACTGGACATTCACCTTTCCTGTAGACTATTTTCTAAGAACTCAACCTATACTTTAAAACAAATATTCTCTTCTGATGTCTAATTTAGTTCACCTAAAGCTACTTCTATTTTTTAACTCTATATATAATTGGAATAAACAACTGATCAAGTACACTTAAGAGAAATCTACCCAGAATGAGAAGGGACCAAAAAATATCATTTAGGGTCAGCAGTAGGGAGGTTCTTTGGCATTTATAATCTTGTATTCCCGCTCACTCGAATGTTAGAAGAGCAATCCTGGTAGTCTGGCAAAAAAAATTGAAGTATTAGATGTGACCAGATAGGAACGTTTGTAGGAGTTAGAATAGCAGTATACTTGGCTGTAACTCATGAACAGGCTTTCACAGCAAGGCAGACAATAAATGCTCATCACTGACTAGCACTTTATACTGTAAATGGGGAGTCAGCTGCTCAGCCTCTGTCATTGTCAGTGGGTTGCTCAAATCATAGTCTTCTACTTGCATGAAAACTGTAGTCCTAGAGAGTTAAGTTAGCAGCAACTGAATCAGCTTTTGCTTTTGACAAGTAGAAGCAAACTTACTGATAAAGAACAGCGAATGAGTAGAGTTGTAATCACCTGTAAAAGTATTCAGAAGCACATGCACAGTGTGAAAATCCTTTCTGATGGACTTGGTTTTTTCCTGTTCTGATATATGATTCCTGAATGGCCTCCTATGCACTGCTAAAGATTACAGTTTAATATTATGGTAATGTTGTGTTTAATAATTTCAAGGATTACAACTATCTATTATTATTTGGATTATGTAAAGCCTGCTAGGAAGGTGATATCATTAACGCTATGATAAGACTCACTTTATCTCCTCATGTCCAGGAAAAAGTAAACATCTCAAAGAAATAAAGACAAGCTACTTTGTGACATCTATTTAAGGGTGCATCATAATCTTGCAGGAACAATTGATAGTATTATCCATATCTCCATTTTCCTGACCAGAAAGTCTCCTGCCAAAAATTGAGAACTTTGACTATTTAACTACATGTCCTCTCAGTTCAGCTGGAGAAATGACCTTAACTGTTTGTACAGTTGCTCAATAGCCATACGAGAACCCATTATGCATGCACAGATCAACTCTATTGCACATGCTCTAGATATCCATAATAAGTCTGACGTGCTTACAGTGCGCCATAATTTGTTCATATTCATTTGCCGTCTGTGCAGCACGTGTACAGTTAATCTATGTGCCCAGACTGAATTGGACTCACTGATAATGTCTATGTTAGTAAGTAACGCAGATCAGTAAGACTGGGCTTGCACAGTGAAACAGCTGGTACTGAGGCTGTGATGTCCACATTACAGGCATTTCAGAGGCACTTTACTTTGGATAGAATACCCATTAGCTGTTCAGGCACACAAAGTATGCACCTGGAGTGTGTTTTCTGAGTAAGTTTCATCCAGTATGAGTGCTAAGGGCAGTAGAAAGATCTGCTTCAAAAGTGCATTTCTAATCCAAATTGAAATGACTGTGTAGCTGCACACAAAAAGCCCATAGAAACATGGCAAGTGATATCTGGAGATTAAGAAGAAAACAATGTATGTTTGCTTTGTTGTTTTCTTCTGATTTTCCCTTTTAAGAAAACGTAGCAGTATACAGTCAACTTTAAGTTATCTGTTTGCAGTAAATCTGGGTTATGGATTAACTGGAACTGAGTCATCTCATGACCTAGAAGATCATCAGGAGATGAAGCTGTGCCATCTTCTAAGGGGAAGGAACAACTGCGTAAATGTAGCCCCACTGCTTCCCAAGCCAGATTAGGCACCAAGTTTTAAAAAAATTTACTGCAACTAGAATTACTTGAAACAACCTATGGTACACCCAAATAACAGGAATGAAAAGTACATTCTGTGAATAACCTTTTTTGTAAATTAAAAAAAAAAAAAAAACAATATAATACTAACCAAAACTTTCTGTCATTACAAGCAGAAACTTGTCAACAATTCAGAAACTGAATATCTTTCAGAGGTCTATTGCATTCTCTGTATGGACAGAATAAGCAGCTTAATTACTGAAATGAGGTAGAATACCAAATATACTATAAAAAATTGTATTTCCTTTTCAAAAGGCACTCTCACTTTTGACATATCCTGTGGAAGTCAGGTTAACACTTTAAATTCATTTTTCATAACTTAAAAGATCTGACCATTGTATTTCTAGACAACTGGAAATCTTTAATGTTTACAATACAAAAATAAAACCTTCAGACTACAGAAGCATATCAAAGCAAATAAACATCTTGTAAAATATAGCTATTCATTCCATAGGCCACAGACATGATAATATATTAGACTAATTTGCAATGGAAACAAGACTTTTAAATGCTATTTCTGGCTATGCTGTGCTATGCTTGTACAAAAGTTCAATATACTAACTGAAAATTCTCTATCAAACTCATCAATATTGTCTATCTGTTTACAGTACTTCCCTGCTTCCCACCATGTTCCCTCAAACTCTAGTATCTCTGAGATAAAAATAAACAGGAAAATCATCTTTTGCTAAACCGTTATAAGTCCTTCTCTGCTCAATTAGCAAGTCTGAATTGGGCTGACATGAGCAAATAGAAAAGCAAAAGGAGAGGTGAGGTAGGAAGCAAGAAATGCTTTACCAGAGATGGTCATAGCGGAGAAAAAGAAGTGGGTTTATCATACTGAGTGTCATCTGTGATTCTGAAACCAAAAGGAACTGTTGCACTACCTTATCTTCAGAAGTATCTCGTCAGATACTTCTGATTCACTGATAAAAGTGAGGATTGAGGGTGCTGGTGGCTGATAGGCAATCTTTTTTCCACCAATATCTTTTATGTCTGTGTTAGACAAAGGCTACCAAAAAGTTTTTATCAGCTTTAACTTGCTACAGTTCAAAGCACCCCATCTTCATAGCACTTGCAGAAACTTGACAGGTTTTACTAGATCCAAAATCTAGTACAGATGCAAAATACTATTCTAATTGACAGAATACATATGCAAGTAGGAAAGACAGGTCTTTTTTCGCCTGGGGTGAAACAGCAACTTTCATCTGCCAAATTAGAGTGGGGTTCAAATGTGATAAACAAGTCTTTGCCATCATTTTGTTGCTATTGCTGCTGGCATGTAGCACAGCTTTGCTTAGCTGTTCTAACTTGGTAGAAGCCCTGCACAAAGTAACGATGGCAGCATCTGCTGGGCATGAAGATAAGATTTAAGCAATATTTACACAAATATATTGATCAGCAGGTTGGCTGAAGGCATCCCAGCATATTTGCTGTCTTCGTTCTTTGGGTGGCAGAATTCACTTTCACTGCGTCAGCAAATAGCTTCCCTGGCCATTCTTCTTCCCAAGCAGCCCGAGACTTTCAGGACTGAGCAAACCTTACAGCTGCCTACTCCAATGGTCACTGCTTGTGTGCTTGGCACTGTTCTCTGCTTGCCTTTTGCTTTCAGCTTCCTGCCAATGCCCTTGACATATTCCCAGCCCTGTCAAGACAGTATAGAATTGATTGCAGGAAGAAGGTAGGTGAAAAAAGTCATGACCACCCTTTAGTGTATACCCTTCTTCTCTGTATTCTGTCCACTTCTTGCTGCTGGGCAGTGTACTAAATTAGTGGTCCCTGTCTATACCAGAGGGTAGGTGCTGAGGCAAACAGAAAACTGGGTAAGAAGTGCAAGAGTGGAGTTTGGAATCATCCACAGTTGGAGTCATATAGTGCCTTGACTCCTTTGGGAAGAAGATGTATATGATAGCTGAGCAATCTGCTGCCACCGCTAATCCAGCACGTGCCATTGCTCTGAAAGTTGGAAAATTTCTCTCTGTTTCTCTCACTTGCCATGCTTGCGCTTCTCCTATCAGTTATCAACCTTATGCTTTATGAAGCTTCCTGTATAGCTTATGCCTAATCTTGCCAATGTGTTATTTGCAAACCAGCCTAGCAGAAATGAATGGGAAATGGTTTGCCTCACTTAAAATGCATTTTTGAAATTCTAAAAAATATCTATCTCTGTCCTAAAATGGACTGAATAATCAAAAATCATAAAAAGGTGATTAATAAGATTAATGTTTTAATAATTTCAGCACTTTCATTTTGAAATTATTTTGTGTCAGAGATGTGTTGAAATCAGTATTTTGTTGTGGAAAGTTTTTATTTTATCGAGTCAAGAACTTGTGATTAAAAAGGAAAAACCAACAAATGGTTTCTTTGAACATTTCTACATTCCAAATTAACTAGCTCCACAGGGAACTCATATGTTCAGGAGCCAGAACTGAGACTATTTCTGCCATTTTGTAATTATCCTTATAGCTACTATATTATATACTCTAAAGTGACTTAATTTCAAACTATGAAGGAAGATATTTATAATATATGTGTGAGATAGGATCCAGGGCTTAATGTGTTTTGGCTATCCTGAAAAAATAATGCTTATATATATTTAATAAGGAGAAGAAGGCTAACATAAATATCTCACATGCCGTAAGAGCTTGTGATGCTTTGAAAACATTATATCAGGGATTTTTTCATCTGTAATGATAGATATTGCTCAGTAGCTTCTTAAGCTGACCAGTAATGAGAATGACTCTATCATAATAGGATAACATTAGGCTGCAAGAGCCAAAAGCATTTCGACAAATATATAAAAGATCATCATTAAAATGAATTCATTTGAGGGTATGGAGTGTAGCAATCAACCAAAGCAGTGCATGATATTGAAAAGAAAAAAAAAAATGTTGCCTAGGATTCTAATCAATTCATATTTTAAAAAGAGAAGGAAAAGAAAGGCATAGCAGTATCTGAATGTGTGAGAAGATATAAGTATTTTTTTGTAGTCTAATAAAATAAGATCAAATATTTGCTCAGATATGATGTTCAGGTTTTCTAACTGCAAGTGCTATAGTCAAACTGTCAGGGTTTAACAATTTCCCTAGAGATCATAGCATTCTAGTTTTACTGGAGAGTGGATTGAAAGTTGTGCATGAAAGAATAGCAATTTTAACAGGTTCTTGTAATCACTACCATTAATACACTGATTTATCTGAATTACAAGGAAGTTAATACAATCAAGGAGTTATAGGAAGTAGGAACTTCTAATTTATGGATGCTATCATTAACAATAATAATAAATTGATTTTGACAGAAACTAGAATTAGAAGGTAAAGAAAAGAAGAAAAGGTACATGAACCGTAAGCTCTGATTTTAGCTACCTAAAATTAAAAAAAAATCTTTAAATGACCAGAAGAAATAAAGGAAATAAAGGAAATCATTCTAATCACGTAGGTTGTTGACCAATTGAGTGACTCAGTAATGAACATCATACATTCTGTGTAAGGGTATATGGAAAGAGACCATCTGCTTCATTAAGTTAGTTGGTTAAGGGCTATTCAGTGTAAAAGAATTAACAAGTAACAAGGAAATTGATAAACAGATACAGAAACCTGAAAGGCAAGTGATAATGGAGACGAGAATAAAGATCAGAGCTCTTCAGCCACTGACTGATAGACCATTATAGGAAATACTCAGGAATTACCTTGACCAGGGTCAACCCGAACTTTGTAACTGATAAGAAGGGGGAAACAAGATTAACAGGAGTAGCGTGAGATGCTCGACAGGTCTGGGGAAGGGATCATGGGTCACAGGATAGGTCTCTGTGTTGGCAACTGGAGGGACAAGGTTGCATATGCATGTGGGAGAGGTCTAAATGCCAGAAACTGGAAAGAACTAGGTGTGTTTATTTTTCCCCAGTGAATTTAATACTGTATGTGTGTGGATACGTGAAATTCTCTAGCAAACTTCAGACAGGACTAGCCAGGGAGTAGGAAGACACCTGCATCTGCAAAGACTCAAAGTGTGAGCCAGTGGTGGGTATGAGGGCCCAGGGTTTGGGTGTGGGCATCAGGCACACTGACAGCCCGAGCTGACATTCAAGGGATGTTTGATTGTGGGTGTGCTTGTGAGATGAGTGTGTGCATCTGTTTACTATAAAGCATCAAGCGGGACTAGCCAGCAAGTAGGACGAGACAGGCATAGTAAGTAAGGTGGGCCAGGATCAGGGCATGGATATTAGATGGACTGAGAGGCTGTGCTGATATTTGAGGGCTCCACGAATGTGGTGTGCTTGTGAGGCTGGAGGGTGAGGGCATGCGTATTTTCACCAGTGAACATCAATGCTGATCAGCCAGAGCGGAGAAACCAAACTGGACTGCCTGCACTTGTTTTTAACGTGAGTTCTGGTGGTGATGTGTGCGGGTGCTGCCAATTGCAGTATTCGATATGCGGCAGTCTGTATATCCAGTCATATTAATGTCCTCTGCATGCACATATCTGTGTGCACCTCTGGGATACACACTCATGATCATACTGGCCAAACCTGCAAATGGAAACAACAGCAGCCACAACGATCGGCCAGGAAGGAGAGACCTCCAGGGACTCTGAGTGCACCAGCTTGACTTCAGCAGCTGGAAAGAGAGTCCCTGGGTCCAGCAGTCCGCTGGATTTTGTGGCTCCTGTAACTTTCTTAACATTCTCAATCACTTTAATTCATTGTTAAATCAAATTATGGAGCCACCCATGGAATATGTGTGCCAGCCCTTCTCTGTTATGGTTATGTAACTGTTACCTAAGCATTGTAAAGTCACTCCCATACCAGTTCCTTGATATGCTTATGCCCACCAGATCCACAGGAAAGTGATGCTAGAGAGTTGACTGTAAGTTAAATTTCACACAGACTACTTTCCACTTATTGTCTATCTCTGACAGGCTCATGGGAACCTACAAAGAGGACCTGTGAGTCATATTGGATGAACTGTTCTGACTTGTTTAGACCACAAGCTTTAAGATGGACATTGATGTTTCAACTTAACAAAAATGTAAGTAAGTGCATATCACAAAAATTTTTGAATGAAGATTTTTTTTGGTTTTCTTATGTATAGATGATTACACTTTATTCTGACCTTTAATATATTGGAATCAACACCTGCTACATCTTTCAAAACATTATGGAGAATCTCAAAAGCTAAAGAAATACAAATTGGTAAATGCTATGTATTTTAGATCTTTTGTAATGCTATAATCATATCATTAAGTAACTGCGCAGAGAATCTTAGTATCTCATTGTATCCAAGAGACAAAACTGAATTTGATTCCTTGGGCTTGGATTAGGAGATCCAAAACTAATTTGTATTGTTTGTTCGTATTGTTTATCTCTTAGAATAAGTAATTGTTACTTGAAAAATCAAACAATTTATTACAGTTACAAAATTTATTACAATTTATTACAAAATATTCATATTTAAAAATATTTTATTTTTCTTGTATTTACAGATTTGTAATCTACATAAACGAGTATAGATTTAATTTTTAGAAAATGTTCATTTTTTTCCATAATTTGCCAAGTATTTTCTTTGATGAAAGCAAAAAAAGGAGCAAATGGTATTTCATACAGGTTTAACATGATTTGGTCAATGTCAAAGAATTTCACAAGATATTGGCAGCCCTTGTGAATTTCAGTTATATAAAATTATTGCTCTAACTGTTATTTAAAGGTAACTAGCTAGCATTTATATATATACAAATATTAAGAGTCTATAAATAGCATACATTACTAATTTTAGCAAAGCTCATTCTATATTTAAGATTTTGCAAGTTAATGGTAACTCACTTGATTCAAATTGCGCAGTCACCTGTTCAGAACTGAGCATATGCAGAAGGATTTTAAAATCAAGACATAAATATTTCAAGTCTGCAATTTTAAATACTTTGGCTAGGCCTGTATAAACAGCTAGCTCTTTTCATTGCTCTTAGTTGGTGAGACATAAGCCAGCTCTGCTGGAAGACAGAAAGCTGTGCAGAACTCTGCCTGATTGCCTTCCTCATTGAATGGCAGAGGATGCAATCTCAGTTTAGCCTGTCCTAACGTAGGTAAATGGTTCTACAGTGAGCAATACAATCTATTCACCTAACTTTAGACACCTGCAAAGTCAATATCTATGTTCAGTCAGGTAAATCTAGCTCAAAATGTTAGTACAGATTTAACCCATGATTCCTTTCATCTGTCCATATGGTTATGCAATTTTCAACAGCTTGTTAAGAGTCCTTTACCTCTTTCAGTGCCAAGATTTAAATTTAGATTATAGGCTGAGTGAAACTGTATAGAAATATTTTTGTTCAATTCTCTACTGAAGTTTTGGGGAAAAGTCTAAATTTCCTCTCTGTAAAAACATGCTTTAAGCTGTAAAAAAGTTGGAAAAAGCTTAATGAGTTACATTAATTTAAAGTCCTTTTCTCTTTGAGGCAAGAAATTTAAGCTTCTAGCATTCAAAGCTAAATACTTAAAAGATGCATGAGTCTCTTCGTTCAGACAGCTGGATCCCACGAAAATAACATACTGCTCTTTCATCTGTTAAAGCACATGCAAACTACATAGTTTACTCCCTCCCTCCATTGGATTTCAAACAATTTCTGACAAACTATTATTTTCAGCTTTTTCAGAATATTCAATGGATGCAAGTAATACTGTTTTGATGATGATCATCAGGAAAAGCTGTGTGTGCGCGCGCGCGTGTGTGTATACAGACGAGATTTTTTATCTATCTTGGCTAAATAATATGTTAAAGAGAGAAGTTCAAAGTTTTTCCTTCCTCAAAAAGGAGGAAATGAGAGGAAGGTTGATTTTTTAAAAAGGGGGCCACAAGTAATAATATGTAATAATTATTATGTATTATAATAATTATACTATTGCAATAATCATACTATAATTATAAGCTATATATGAGATATAGTGCATCTTATAATGTGCTAGCAGTAACACAGTAAAATAGTTTTTTTGTAGTGTTATCTCCATTTTCACAGAGATTACATCCTTTAATTTTCTGCTATGATTCTGTGCACAGTATGCATATGTTTTTAGGCTAGACTGTACAGTAATTTTAATCGCTTTTAGATTCAGAGATTTGATAAAAATATCTACATTCTAGAACCCATACATCTATACTGAAACATTTATATAAAATGTGACACTTGTAATTTAATGAAATTATTCAAGAAGTATACCATTTTGAGATACTTGGCAAAATCATGTGTGTATTACTGACTCTGAACTAAATTTAAAATGCAGAATTCCAAATAGGGAATACAGGGCTTAGTTCTAAGCTATGTACAATAAACATTATACTATTTTTGTGTGTCATGATTTTTGAGAAATATCAGTTTTGCATTAGAATTATAAAATCATAAAGGAAAAACTGCTTATTAGTACTACTAATTTATTTCATCTAATAGTCCAGTTTATTTGTATGTTCTCCTTAATGATGTTATAGTTACACTTACAATATATACACTAATGATGCAGTTACTATTTTAACTCACCTGAGTTAAAAAGCCTTTAATACTTTCCTTTACTGTCCAGTAAGAGACTATTTTAAGTGAGATTTAACCAACATTTTAACATAATTAATCCTTTTAAAGTAGCAGTCAATGTAAAACTATGGTTGAAGTCTGCCCATCCTTATTTTAGGCGCTCAGTTCAACTACCAAAAAATAAGGCAAATAAGTTCTTTCTAGGTGCAAATTTAGGACAGTAATTCTGTATTGTCTGATCACCTACATTAGGTTTCTAAGGTGTCCAGGATTTTGAAGAAAACACTTGAAATTGTAAATACCCTACTAGCTTTCTTTTCTCTGAATTGTTTGCCACAACTTGTTTACCACAAGCTTTATCTCCTAGCATTCGGCCAGCTGGCATGTAGAAACCAAAGCGTTCTGGTACTTGAGTTTCCTTAATTTTCTAGGTATGCTCAAATAGCACTTACGTCTTTCAGGAAATTTGATTATACCTGGCTTTTTCACAGTACCTTAACAGTTTCATCATTCAACTCGGGAGCAAGAGCTATGGATTATCAGTCAACTGAGTTTAGAGTTTTACTCCACGACTATTTTAATTCAGGATACTGTATTAACCTGCAGTCTAATTAAGAAGAACACAAGTCATCAGTCCTGTTGAAATTTGAACTCTTTGGACATATGCACATTGATAAAGAGGAAGAAGGAATGAAGACAGGAAATATGAATACCCATTTTGATTAACTTCAAGTTTGATCTCTAACTTTTTTGATCACTCATATTAGATATCTTTAAGATAAAGTCTGGACACAGTTCCAGGCATAATTAATCTCAAAGAGCAATTTGGATAAGACAATGCTATGCATTCCCCACAGCTCTCCAGCAGAGTAGAATCACGAAAAGCATAGAATCACAGAAAAATCTAGGTCGGAAGGGACCTTCGAAGGCCAGCTGATCCAACCTTGTGTTGAAACCAGGGCTTTAGATTAGGTTTTTCAGGGGCCTGTCAAGACACCTTGAATATTTCCAGTCAGGGTGAAACACTTCTGTGGGCAACTTATTCCAATTTTAATTGGTCTTCTGCTGAATAACATTTTTCTTATAACCAGATGGAACTTCCTGTGAAGCAATTTATCTTTTGCCTCTTGTCCTGTCACTGTGCATCCTTATGAAGAGTATACCTCCACTTTCTGTTACTACCTTTTAGATATTGGAAGACTGAATTTTCTTTTATCTAGGCAGAACAAATGCAGTTCTTTCAACCTTTCTTTGTATGTAAAGTTCTCTCACTCCCTAACCATCTTGATGGCTCTCTGCTGGACTCTTTCCAATTTTTAATGACTCTCTTAAACAACACTGCACATTACATTTACATTTTTATTTCAGAACAAAAGAAAAAAAAATCCTAGTATGATATACCAAATACAATGAAAATCTTAATATAGTATATTTAAATAAACTAAGCAACTTTCTATGCAACTTAGAGTATCACAGTATCATGCACACATATAAAAATATTAAGATAATAACAAAATAAAACATCCACTGTGTTCTGTAAAGGACACTACATATGTGCCTTCATCCAATAAACCTGTAGCTCTCAGAACTGACTCCACATTATTCTAATTTTGGATATTCCTTGATAATACTTCCAAAAGCAAAAAAAAAAAAAAAAAAAAAGGCAAAAAAAAAAAAACAACAAAAAACATCCCTTTGTTTTCCATGGCAAACCATGACTTCCATGAGTTTTGTTAGCAGCAAGGATTATTTTCCCAAAGCTCTCATGTTAAATTAGAAATGGATGAACCTCTAAAACCTTGGAAGTACAGCTGAGATAAGCAAATTATCTGAAACTTTTCTTAGTGGCCTAAGGCCTTCAGTGGAAGTTTATCATTCAGCATTCCACCATATGTTTAGAGAGTTAAGACTATATTGTACCGTTTAGGAAGAACCAACGAAAGGCTAGCTTTAGAAGTCATCCTGTCTCAGAGGAAGACTCAAGACATTAACAGTTTGAATTGTGTCAACACAGGAGAGAGAATAACTTGTTGCACACCTTTTTGTTATAAATAAATCTGCCCCAGCCTTGGGGTCATCCAGCTTCATTACCCAGCATATGGGAGTTTGCATCTACGTATACATGCCTCTACTTCAAATCTTTTAGCAAAGCACCTGAAGGCAACAGGAACAGGCTCTAGTCCCTATTACACTGATACACTGCAGGTTTATTCTACTTATCTTTCTTTTTGCATCTGTGTAAGATAAAGGCTTATCACTGTCCTAATTTTATTTCTGTCATGTAACAGTAAAATATTTTTAAAAAGGGAAACCCATGTGTTTGATGTTCTAGCTGAACAGGTAGTGAGTAATCTCAACTCTACCACTCCTTCGTTCCAGACCCTTCAGTTGCCCCAGGCCACAGTTCAATATTATACAAATCCCAGTAAAAGCTATTACTTCTACTACAGACCTTTTCCCAGTGAAGTTTTTATACCACTATGGCTCTTGTAAAATACCACTCATTCAATACTTAAAATTCTCCATCCCAGATCTCCAAAGTCCTCTCTTTCATTTCCTTGTCCCTTTTTATTTATTTTCTTTCTGCCTTTTAACAGTGTTCCCTGAAGCGACAATCTATCTTAATTTAGATGTTAGTATTATTTGCTGATGCCCTTCAAAATCCTTCATTTTTTTCGATTAGAAGCAGTATTGACTCAAGAAGAAAGTATTTGTGTAGGAGCTGGGGCAATGGAAACAGTCTTCAGCTATCTCATTCATAATAATAGTAAAACTGATTGCAAAAAGAACCAGAATACCTCCCCCCTTTTTTTCTGGTGGGCTGAAAATTAGCACAGGTGAAAATCTACTTACAATATCTTCATTAGTGATTGTCCCAGTCTAAGTATTAGCTCAATATTGCTGAGATAAATACTGAATAAAAAAACAAAGCTATTTGTTCCAGAAATAGTTTGAGAGATTATAGATATACTAATTCACATTACTTCTTCACTGTAACTTTGCAATTACTGGATGCATTGGGCTGTGATTTTTTTATCCCTACCTACATGGACAAGTCATCTCATTACAGTAGTGGTCTTCCAAATAGCCAGTGTGTATATACATTTCCAGGGCTTTCACAGTTCAGAAAGCAAAAGGAGATTTTGTATTTTAAGTGATTAAATTGTACATAGAGAAGTATAATTCCATATTCCCTCAAACAAATGTAAGTAGCATTCCTATTTCTTTTACTGTGTTCACTGAGGCAGTCCCACCAAAGCTATCAATTGCTCACAGCTGAGTCAGATGGAGGATTCTCAGAAATACAGATTCATTATTTGTGTCTCACATCTTGGGATCAGCTTGAGTCTTTTATTTGGATTTGCCTCTCAGGAAACAAGTGGCTGTGACTGCAAAAAGCAGTCTCTCTTTCCCAGAGGAAAGTATATATATACTGCAAGTGATGGAGATGTAATATAAACTGAAAGTCTTGCTCAGTATGTTTAAGAAAGAAATCCTTCATGACTTATCATCAGGTGTAAAATAAATATATTCATGGGTAACCAGGATATTCCACAGATAACAAAAATACAAAGAAACAATAGACTGACAGGGAAAGAACAATCATTGCTGAGTGCACAGTTCTACACAAAAACAACTTCAATCTGCAGATCTCATAATTTTCTCCTTTTTTCTGCTGAATGAAAACCACTTTGGGCAGAGACTATGTATTCTTGTTTGGAAAATTTTTGGCATAGGAGGGCTTAATAAAGGTACTGCTAGAATAATAAAATCTTCTAGGGGTAACTTTTAAAATTAACAGTTAAGATTAATTGGAAAAGAGGAAACAGTTATGTGTTCTGCTGGTTACATGAAAAGGTTTTCTTTGTAATTTAGATAAATGTTTTCCTGGCAATGAAACTGAATATAAAAATTATTAATTATTCACAATGTAATCATTAAGAAACTGGGTAAATGTAATCACACTGCACAGCCAAATGAAATTAACAGCTGTCACCAAGAGGAGTAGAAAGCCCATAAATATATTATTTAAAAGTAAAAAACCTAGAATTTTGCAGAAAAAAATACTTAAATATCTAATAATAACACTATTTTTAAGATGAATGCTATCCTAAAGAAGACTAAAGGGAATAGAATATCATTATTCTGTTTGCTTACGTATGTATTACCTTACCAACTTTTCTGAACTGGAAGAATATATTTAAAAAATAGGTTAGATTTCCATAACCTACTGCATTTTTTGTCTCACAAATATGAGGTAACTATGTATGCACTGCCAGACATAAATTCTCCTGCAAGTATGAGAAGAAAATTATGTGAATAATTTGGTAGGCAGTTGGAATTCACAAAAAAGGGAGGTCTTTTATCAATCACCCTTAGGGATTTTTGGAAAGTGATATTGCATCTTAGAAATAGGATTTTCTGTCTTAAATCTTGCCTGCTTTTGAAGACTTAACGGATACTCAGAGGCTTGATGGTAGTGTCATTAGAAACAATGCCATGCAGTTCCTGTCAACTCTGGTAGATAGCCAAGCGTCTCTTGATTGTATATTCTTGTGCTTCATCTGAAAATATGTAGTTTTCATTTTTATACACGATTTTTTTTTTTTAAACATATGAACCCTCATTTTTCACCATTCTTCAGAAAATGGTCTGTGCTAGACTTGCAGCTATTTCTTTGAACTGTTGCTAGAAAATTATCCAAGAAGGAAAGATGAGGTAGACTATGCTTCAGCATACATTGATTTAGGATTCTTGTTTCCTGTAAGCCCCAAATCACAACCTTCTATGCCCACATCATTAGTATTCACAGTTAAAGGGGCTTATTAACATGTATGAAACATGGCTTACCAGGGAACTAAGACTAACGTCACAGTGCAGCCTGAATAATTCAGTTATGATTATATGATGATGAACCATCTGTTGGAAAAGGCCACCCCTCTCTTCACTGATTATAGAGGAAGAGCAGAATCCTAATCTGGGCACTTAAGTCAGGTGCCTAAAATTAAGCACTGTAAGTATCACCCCATGCTTCTGTCATAAAATAATGTAATCTGAAAAAAAACTGCTCAGAACCTGAGATATAAGAAGTACAACTAGAAACAGTTCTCTCTTTTCAAATACTTACATTTGTACAAATAAGCAGATTTTGGGTAGATACAACACAACTAATACTTTTCAAATGAATTCAGGTGAAACCAGACACATCACAAATTCAAATTCTATGGATAGTTTTTTACAAACTGCAAATATTCTTTGACTTAGAAAGTACAGGAATATTTTAAAGTCTCTGAAATATTAATTTGAACTTAGCATAAGATTTTACTGTACTTTACACAGTCGCTCACTGAAACTAGTTGACTAATAATCTGGCTGCTAGTTGACATTTCCATTTTCTCTCACATCTTCTGAGCAGTCTTAAAACTGGGCATTAAACAATAGTACTAGAATTTAACTTGCTTTTGCACTGGGCTTTCAGCCTTATTAGCCTATTCATCTCTTCAATTTATACATGATAGCATACATCTTATCTCTCAGTGCTGGGCACTCAAGCAATTTTCATCTTCATTTATGAAGATCTTCCTTGGCAATAGTATTCCATACCCTAGGGAACCACTAATCTACCTGTAGGCCAATACTACATTTAATAGTATCCCAGTAGCATAAAGTAAATCAAGAAACATTTACTATTGCTTCCTAAAGAAAAAGGGAATTGATAAAAAGGAAATGAAGAGTTCAAAGAGCTCTTTGCAGCCTCTCCATTTAGGCCTTCCTGTCTGCAAAGCAAGTACAGAAAAATCGTGACTTATACGTGGTCCACAGATATAAAGCAGCCCTCCTGTATTTCTACAGTCCGTTTAAATACTCATAAAAATAATGAAGAATATATGGTAGGCTAAAAATAGATTAGTAAATAACTGATTTTAAAATTTGTTTTTGATTTATAAGAAGAAAAACAAAAGTGCTGAGGGAAATAAATGTCAGCATCATTTTCAGTGAAAAAATCAAAAAAAACTTTTAAGAGCAGAATGAATTGTTTTGTTTTGACAAAATCAAAACCGTTTTTATTCTGAACATGTAAATTCTTTTCAACTTTGAAGAGGTGGGAAATTTCCAAAGGAAAAGTGAATTTAAATAAAAAATCTCAGACAAAATATCAGAACTTGTCATCTTAGAAATGAAAAAAAGAAAACAAATTTTCAGGGTAAATTCCAAAAAAGAAATGACTTATGATATTGGGGGGGGGGGGGCAAATTTGGCTAAATAACTGAAAAGTATTTTGTATGAGATATCTATCACTCTTTTTTAATAGAAAGGTAAACAATACTTAGCTTAATGTGAAGAGAAAAACCTTCATGCTTTCTAATTCGTGTAGCTACCTAGTCAAAGAGATCAGACAGAAAGATATTTTATCAAATAACTGTTATTCAATACGCTGATCTTTCCCTTCCTTCAGGTATTCATGAAGTCTTAGGGCTAACCAACATGAAATTAGGTGAAATTGTTGCATTGTTTTAGTGTCTGCAAAAATACAACTACCGAAGTGTTCTGGTAGCAATATACATGTATATATTTATATAGAAAAAAGTACATATATATGTGTGTGCATGCATGTATATACATAAAAATGTATATATTACATAGATAATATAAATGATATCGTATAAGGTAATCTTGGAACAACTTGTGTAGGGATATAAGTCATTCAGCATCATCTGGTATTTTTGCATCAAGGTTTGGCACTATTATGAAAATAGATTATATTTAACCTCTGTTATTCAGATAGGTACACAGTGAAATTGTTATGCTCATGTTTTGCAGAAAGTCAGACTAGATTCTAAGCATATTATCTTCTAGCCTCAAAGCCTCTGATTCAATAGGCTGCCAATAAGCAAGGAACAAGTGAAGACCAGATTAATGATGACTGTATGAAACATAGTCCTGAAAATTCCAGGCACTGTGCAGAAATCCAAGAATCTTTACATTTTAGGTAGTTAGACATGACAGTATGATTTAAGAGATTGTATGGAATTTGAGGTAATTGACCTATTTTACACACCTATCTTAGACTGAGATAAGTTCAGTTAACTCAACTCAGAAATCAATTTAGACTTTGTCACAAGAATTCCATGTGCGGTTACCAAAAATTATCTTGAAAGTTATATACCCTGAACACTGAAAATTATCTATTTAAAACTCATCTTGAAAATGCTGTTTTTTCTTGCAGTTCAGACATGTGAATGCTACTTTGTCTAAACAAGACCTAACAAAGTAAACTGGGAGTTCTAGGTTCAATCAGGACTGTTAAACATATGCTTTAAGTGGTTCTTTTAATTTAGGCATAAGTAAATCCTTTATTTTTGTTGATGCAGTGATTTAAGTTCTTGAACAGTATGCTAATATTATTTTTCCTACAATTCTTTCATTTCTTTCAGTATAAGCAAGCCTGGTTTTCATAAAATGATGAATTTTTAATGTGGTAATTACAGACACACTACATATATTTCACAAATACAAATTACAGAGATGAAGACTGCATTTCATGGCACTCATATCAGTATTCTTCCCACTTCATTGTTACAAAAGACCAATTATTATCTAAGATAAAAATCCACTAGTTGAGATTTCAAATAAAATATTCTAGAATGATCTTCCTCCTGGATGAAATTATTTTTGTGATAAAAAAGAAAATAAATATAGATTAAATGTCATGTATAATGTTAAATGTCACGTATAAATAAACCGTTAGTATTTTATCAATTTTACAACAAAATGAAATATAGTTCCTTCAGTTCCTTCTTTCTTTCACACTACTTACCTACACAGGATATCCTTGCTGAACTGATTCATAAGGTCCTCTCTTATTTTAAATCTGATCAAGACATAGTCCTTCCTTAATGCTGCATACAAGACTTAGATGGCATGGGTATACTTTCCGTATATGGTTTAATTCTTATTTCATCTAAGCCCCACCCCACAAACGTTGGCTGTTGTGGTAAGAAGAAAAAAATAGATTGATTAACATATGTTTCTACCACTGCTCTGATGATTTGGAGTTTTGGTTCCCTTTCCACATATGTCTTTATTTTCTGATATCTGAATTACTAATCTAAACTAGAAAAAGAGGAGTAAATTTTCAAAAGCATTCTGGGCAAAAAAATGCATAGAAATATAGTACGGAAAACAGTATCCCTCCTTAGCTGGATGTTTAGTACAGTTCTGACAGTCCCCTCTTGTGCAGCTGGTGTGCATGTATGCAGCTATTTAATTTCACTAGTTGCTTAAATAGTTTCCGAATTATGTATGTATTCAGTGTACATATTGATTCACTTGACTAGGTTGATTCCAAAGAAGCCATTACTGTCAATCAAATAAATGATATACATTTTCAAAATATTAATGTTTAGCAAATTACATAGTTAATGGGGTGAATAAAAAGCACATTTACAATTAAGTATCTTTTTGAAGGACTATCACTTCCTTACAACGCATGGCTACGTAGCTACAGTTTGGCGTTATATATTGTATAATAACTCCAGAGAATTTGTTGGGTTCATTCAGGAATTGTGCTGCTATAGCTGAGGGCAAAAATTCACACTGGGACTCTGCTGGATAAAGGTTTAAGGAGCAGACAGGTCACTCTATTGTATAATGTACAGAGAGCCTTCAAAGTCTATTTGCCTGGATAGGGCATTGCTGACCAGGTAAAGGGAGCTGCACTATCTTTTAAGTTCCAGGAGGCACACAGCTGCTCAAAAAAGGAGTTTATTACCTTCAACTGGAGGGCGCTCAATCATTTGATTTATCAAGGGAAAAAACATCAGCTAATCTAGGCTTCAGCTGCTCTCCATTCTCCATTGCCAGCGCACAGAAAAGGATTCAATAATAATTACAGGGAGGCAAACAGAAAGTGATTCTGTAACCTACTAGGTAGGATATTCACATGTAAGGGGTAAAAAAGGATTCTGGTCCCTGTTGCTAGGGCTGCTTCTTTATTTTGCTTAATTAGTTATGTAAAATACATGAACACTACTGCGGTCAGGGAGTATAACCCATGAGAGCAAATCTGTGATCTGCGCAAGTACATAACTGCTGAGTGTGCTACTCGGCCACAGTTCACTTTTACATCTTTAAACCAGCAAATCTTGAGGCCTTTTTTGCTCCGCGGAGGAGATTTATCAGAAGGGGAGGGGAGAGTTGCCTGATTAACAAGCCAGCCTTAAGGGCTGTTAAACCCTTGCTTAAGGGTTTAACTACCATTTAGTGAGAGATGAAAACAGAATTTAATCAAGGCTTTCCTGGTCGGCAAGCGAAAAGCAGACTCCTTACTATTTCTACTGAAAGACCCTCCTGAAAGAAGCATATTTGGTGCCCAACCTGAGGAAGAGCTTCCCCACCATCCATCCCGAGCGGATGGAGGACTTCCTGGTCGCTCTTCCTAGGGCAACAGGACAAGGGGACGTTTCAGGCCATCCCTGCAGTGTAGCGCTTCCTGTTCGCAAGCCACAGAAAAGAGCCCTTCTGGTTTGTGCCGCTCCTGTGCATCACATCACTAAGTCTCTGAACATCTTACGCATGGTGACTAGCATCTAACTTCGCAGGCGCCTCATGTTCACTCTCGCAAGCCGCAGGACGTTATCTTGGCGTATTGACGCCGTCCTTGCATGGCATCTGGAGGGTTTCCAAGAGGCAGGAGAACAATACACTGAGGAGGGCAAGAGAAAGGGCAAACAAACGCAACCGGGCAGCCACGACATTTCACGTCTTTGTGCAGGAATGAGCTCTGCCGGCGGGGGAAGAGAGGAACTTCTTCCGTAGTTGAAGTCAGGTGCTCAGGCAGGGCCAGATGACTCCCAACAGTCTCTTTTTGTGAGCGAACTGCATCGTTCTCGCCTCTCACTGGCTTCTGATATATAGGGAGGTCTCTGGTGACATGGCGTATTTACTCCCAAGCGGGTTAATCTTTTTGAAAGTGTAGGTGCTACCACCTTACAAAGGTTTTTTTTTTTTTTTTTTTTTTTTCCCTTTGTCATCCAACCCTCCACCTGCTCTATTTCTTGGTTGCATAGTGGAGCCCCGTTACCCCCGCTGCGGCGCAGCCCCAGCAGCGGCAGGGCCGGGTCTCCCTCCAGCAGGGCCTGGCTGGGCTGGGGCTGAGGCCCAAATTGAGGCCGGTTGGGGCCGGTTCCCCCCACACTCAGGTGACTCTCGCTCACTTGGGGAGTGCCGCCGCCAGTCGGGGACAGTGGCCCCGCAGCCTCCCCCCCCCCCCAATTTTGAGGGAACAATGGCCCTTTGTATGGCAGGTTGGGGGGGGGGGGCGGAGAGGGAGAAACGGCCCCGAGAGCCCCGAGCAGGCCCAGGCTGAGGGAGAAGGAGCTGCCGCCGCAGCCATCTTCTGCCTGCCCGGGGAGGCTGGTGGCTGCTGGTGGCTCATCGCAAGCACTGTGGCCCCCTCCTTCAAGAGGGTGATGGCGCTGTCGGCCTTGGGTCCCAAAGGGACATGGGAAGGTGAACATAACAGCATAAAAAAGAGGTAGGTGCTAGGAAGTTTTAATGTATAACAATGCAAAGCTTTTTTTTTTTTTTTTTTTTTTTTTTGCATTACTTCAGACAATATATGCTGGTACTGTTGTAAGTGGACTAATTTTGTTGTATTTCAATTACACTGTCAAAGCATTAATTGCAGTTTATTCTTAGTTCTTTACATGTGGTGTGTTCCTCTTTGGCCATAATAGTATTTTTAATGTAACGCTAGGCGCTTGGAGAGGAACCCTCCACCCCCACGTTTGCCTGTTTGAATTCAGCAGGAGAAGCACTAAGCCTCATCAGGCCCTCCAGTGGTACCCCTATCCCCCATCTCATCTCTTTTGCCTTGAATAATTTATGGTTTCTGTGGCTTCTCCTCCACCTACATAACCATGCTTAGATGTGCAAAACGACATCTTAAAGAGGGATAAAAAAACCCCACAGAGGTTACAGGTCTGCGAACACGGCAACGTTTAAAACTGAACGGAATTTAAAGCGTCTTTACAGTCAAGACGTTTCATGAAGGCGGGTAGATTCTGTTTTTCCTAAGTAGCTGAATGGGTTCTTTTATGTAATGTTTATGTTTAAAAGTATATAGTAAACTTTTTATTTCTGTATTCTTAATTATCTTAAGTCTGCAATGGGATTTTTGATTTTTAAATTTTATTAATACATTTCATGTTATAATTCATTTTCTTTTTTTTCTATACTTTTTTTAGCACTTGTCTAAATATGGAATTGTACTCTTTTATATTCTAGGAATAGTAAAATGGCACAGAACCCCTAATGCAGAGGTTTTATATGAGAGACGGTCAAATATATAATGAAAAAGAACTTTTACACTGGATCATCTATTGACTGAATTCATATATTAGCCCCTCTTCCCTTTCCCCCCTTCAAAAAAAACCCCACACATTCCACTGGAAATATATGATCCAAGAAGGCTGAGCAAATCCTTGATTTTTTTTTCCTCCCAAACCTCAGACTATTCAAATATTTTTCACCAATATTTTCAAAATATTTTTCACCAAACTGGCTATTTCCCTAAGATATTTTGAGGTGTGAGAACGACTAGCTATTGACTAACTGATATCTCATTTAATGCAGATTTTTTTCATTATTTAAAGAGCCCTCTAATTAAATGTAATCATTTTTAAAGAGAACTGAAACAATTTGATTTTCTGAGTTTATCATATTGTTTGTATTTTTTTAAGAACTTATACATTTATAGAATGCTATCAATGAACCCCAGAATACAATTGCAGTAAAATACCTGTGTCAAGCTTCACAAAATTTCAAGAAACATAAAATTAAAGGATTTTTTTTTTCCTTTTGAAGTAGCAAAGAAGCTAACCTATGACTATGACCTCACTCACTGATGTGTCAGGGTTTATCCAAGAAATATGGGAGACAGAAAATACATGGAGCAAGCACATGTTAGGAGTTTTGGGAATATGAGAGATGTTAGAGATGTTAGAAATGTGAGATGTTAGAAATGCTGGAAGCATGACTCAAAGTTACATTCAAAAAGCTTAAATCTGTATCCTCAAAGATACTTTAAACTTCTTCAAGTAGTTTCAAAAATTAATTCAGACTTTTTAAATAAACACTTTATTTAGGGAAAAATATTCTATAAATAAGGTAAATTAAAAAATGCAGCAGATGCCCAAACTCCACTCCCGCATCAGTTTAAATGTTGATATAACAGCTGCAGCAATGTTCTGTAAGTCCCAGAGATTAGTAACCTTTGCTCATTTGGGACAGTTATACATTCTACAAGCACACATAGGTCAGTGTACATACATGCATCAGTGTATATAGAATAATCTAGAAAATAAAAAGAAAAAAAATAATGTTGACATTCAATGTGTCAAATGTGTTATTTCAAAATTGCAATAAATTCAATGACCTGCAACTACAGTTATAGAAATATCAAGACAATGACTGCATGTCATATATACGTACATGCATGAATATGAATATATCTTGAATATGTGTGTCTACTTGCATATATCTTTTGCTGCATTTGTAAGACTCCCTCTCAAATTTGAATGTATTAATGTATACAGTGGTACTTGAATGATTTTTTCCACCTTCTGCATGTACATAAATGGAGAAAAACATAAGCAGCTTAAGTACTTTGCCTACTTCAACAGGGCCTGTGTAGCACAATAAAGACTTTCATCTGTGATATTTGACAGCGTTATATGTAAGGTGTATGACAGCTTACCTCTTCTGGATCTTCTTATTTTTGAGGCAAAGCAATATCTACTTTCTGTTGAATCTTATCCTTTGGACATTTTTCATAGAAAAATAGAAGTTAGAAATGCATTCATGTTATTTCCTTTAATGCCATCTTTTCATTTTGCACAATTCAATATATATATATTTTTTTTTCAGTTAAGTCATAGCTGGAGATTCACAGATCTGTCCCCCTACACCCTCCATCTCAAAATGTGAATCTATCTAATAAAAGATGAATTAGACAAACATCTTTTGATGAATTTGTTACAGAAACTCTTTACAATAGATTTAAAGATTCTCATTTTACTTTGGGATTCTCTGTGGTTCATAAAATCATATTGATTAATTCAATTTCCTGGAGATAGAATTTTAAAAATAACAACCTAGCCATCAGGATGCCAGCAAATGCAAACTATAGCTTTGAGAGGGATAAAATAAACACCATAGTTACAGTTCTGTTAATCCACAATTGCAATTAAAGAATACTCAGTGCTATGCCTTTTTAATATTCTTTGCAATTTATTCTTTTAGTGAAAATACCAACTGCACTTATGCTTTTAACTGCCTTTATTGTTTTCTTTTCTTGTACCATATGCAGCTATTCAGTCTCTGAAAACCACAATAATCTGAGTTACATGAATAACTATAACTCTTTGCCTTGTCTGTCTCTCTTAAGAGAATGAAGCAGAAATTCCGTGACAGGCTTTGAAAGCATGCATAAATATGTGAACAGTAAATAATTTTTATTTTATCTCTTCTAAATTCGTTGTTTTGACCACATTTTGATTTTCCTTGATAAAATCTCTGCTCACGCTAAAAATTTACAGCTGTAAAAATAAATGCTAGACCAGCCTGGGGTTTACAAATTGTAACACCTTGTAGTGGTGTTGTGATTTAGAGTATTATGTTGTTACTTCAAATTACTTTGCTTTGGCAGCTGTATTTTTTTAGAATTAGAAGTTAATTTGGCCAGCATCCAAAATAAACAAACTAATGCAAAAATGCCTCTGTAGTTATTGTGCTTGAACGATTGGAAGTTTTTTAGCTTTAATGCTCAAGTATAATTTCATGTAACAGCAGGAGGTACCTAGACTTCCAACTAAACTGTGCCACTGATGTAGCTTTCAAGAAACTTACATGAAAGAGAGAGTTACTTTTAATTACTGAGGAGAATCAATGAGTTTGTGGGATCACTGCAAACCTTATCAACAGACTTAAAGCTAGAGGCTAGACAGTTTATTAATAGAACTTCTATTTAAGATTTTGATTTGGTTTTATTTTTCAGTTTCCCAAGAACTGTAAGATTCAAGTCACAACTGGACCCTCAGATGTTCTTTCTCTTATTACTTCTTATGTAACAGTTTATGAACCATTCACGTGGGACATGAATGTTTTGTTTTTTCAATATTCTCTAAGAATCTAACCAAAGATGAGAAATGTTAAAGTCTCTTAAGAAGAGTTATTGACTTTTTTTCAAAACTGGAAGCCAAATTATCCTCTTCAACCTTTACTGGTGCACCTTGCAAGTGAGTGCATACCCACATTCATACTTAAGAGAAGCACAGGTTTTGCCATCTCCTGCGAATTGTTTAGTTTCTTCATCTAAGCATGGGCTTGCATCCATTTTTTCCCCTTTCTATTGTTCTTGGCAATATCAATAATAATAACCAAGAAAAATATTATGTATTTCCTTTCATAATCTTACTTATCAAGCTTTCAGAGCAGCTATTTGCATATAGTCCTCCCCCTTGATGTTATTTGGCAATTCCTTTCTCTAGTCTCTTACCTCATCCCTGCCTTCAGTAGAGCAAGACATCTAGAGTATCCCGTGCAAAGTTGGGAACTACAGAATAAGCAAGGATGTAGATGAAGGGGAATATTTATAAGGAAGTTGTGAATTGTTCAGTCGAAAGAGCTAGCAGTGAAACTTCAGTTTTCATACTACATAATATATGTGTGATGATTCACTCTTTCAGAATGCTCTGAAAATGTTAACTAATGACCTAATATTGAAGTTGAAAGTTTGTTAATTTATGTCGTCTATCATCTTGATCACAAAATAAGTATTATTAAGCTTGAAGAATTCATAATTAATCAGAAACAGTACTGAGAAAACCTCTATGTTTAACCTTTTGGTATAATAAGTGAATTTCATTAGTAGCTTAAATCAAATATTAATTTACAGTGGTTATCTCTAAATGCTGGATGTATACTGACACTTGCAAAAATTAGTAATAGGAAAACCATTGTGGTACTTTTAATCAAAGCGTCCAGAAAGTTCTGAAGGAAAACTTATCTTAACAGATAGTAAATTTTCTCCTTAGAAAATGGCTAGTATAAAAGACCTAGATAAACCAGTTACCAAAAACAGTAATTTTACTGTTGTTATAATTTAGAATATGTCTTTGAGACTTGGACAGACAATACTCTAATTACATCATTTTACGTATGGAAATGGAATCATATGTTCTTATCAGTATTTAGGCATGAAAATCCTACTGGACCTAATGGAAGTTACATACTTATTCTGGCATCTTTCTATAACTATTATCTCAGAGTAGAAGCCTACCAAGCTTATGTGAAAAGATAGTAAAGAAAGATGGTATCTTTTATTGGATGAACAATTGTAACTCGGAAGAGTTAGGCAAGATTTGGGTACAGAATCCTTTAGTCTAAATACAAGTTGATAAAAGTTGCTCAAGTGTAGTTTAATGTGCATCAATTGGGCCTTCTTTGAGAGAAGAGGTAGTTGGCATCTGTGAAGTAGGAGGTATTTTACCTGGAAGTGGCAGGGAAAAGGGAGAGTGAGAGGAGAGAGATACAGCCTAAGAAAAGGAGAAAGATCTATATCTTAACAGCTTTTGGAACACTGAAAAATTTAACTCTGTTTGAGGAGACTAATAATATACTAAATAATACCAGGGCCTATATCTTTTGGATGCTGGTATTCAACAGTGCTTTGAATTTAAATTCCCAGGCTCATCTTGGAAGGTATGCTCTTGTTCAGTAAAATGAACCTACAGCAAAATAAGTACTTTATTTTCAGTGAGTTTTTAGCATGTGTTAGTTAGCACATGTTAACCCCGTTGAACATAAAGCACTTCTTTTTCAGTAGGCAGATATGTTGGGGTGTGATTTCAGTTTGCTAGATAACCACAGAAGTATACACCACACAATGGAGTGATGCTACCAGGTGTCACTCTTCAGTAAAGCTTCATCTCAGCCTAATATGACTGATTTTGTCCCAGCTTTTGTATTATCACTAGCAATAAGACTTAGCATACGAAGTTATAACCCTTTCACACTGTGAAAGTCAACTGTTAGCTTTATTGAGTGTAAAAAAAAAAACAAAAAGCAGTTAAAAATATGCCTCCTTTAATATAGATATGGCTCTGGATATTCATTCAGAAGAAATATGTTAGTAAAAGAAAATCTTATCTTCATTTTATTCAATTATTTTCAGAGGACATTTTAATTTAAATGCATGTGTGCCAGACACAATGGGTAGGGGAAGTACCTACCTGAAATCCATATTGATTAATTTTTGGTTGCAACTTTGGATGTTTCAGCATTTTGCTAACATTGTGCTTAGCATATGTGTTTACATATAAGTTAAATATACAGAAATTTTTCTTACTTCTATTCAAATTCTGTGTCCTATCATTGTGTAGAAAACCATGAAGCTGGAGATGGATTCCAGATTCTCATCTAAATGCTCTCATTTCTGTCATATATTTTGTATGATTTACCTATCTCTAAGGAGTTTTTTTTTTTTCCTTCTCATGTTTTCTGCCTCCCAATGGGAAGAGTTAGAGAGAAACAACAGAGATTAGCATGTAAAACTCATCAATCAATGACACAAAAGAGTGGAACAAAAAACAGAAATATTTTCTGAAGGCTAGTTATCCGTGGGGAAATGAAGACTCTATTAAACTCTTCAGTTTCTCAATTTTCTGAAATTCCCTGACAAGCCTAAGCTACAGGTCAGATTCATCCCATTCATCACACAGTGTAAACCTGTTGGCTTAAGTAAGCTCATTTCAAGGATATGCTTGGCTCTATATTGTTAAACTAAAACAACAGTTTTCCTGTTCCCATATCAAAATACTGCACTGAGATTCCAGCTTCTTTTTTCTGACTTTTCAACATTAATGTGTAACACTGGTTTATAAAAGACAGTCAACTTTGTTATCTTTAATTTCCCTTTTCTAAAAGAAACTAGTTTCTTTGTCCATGAGTCTACTGGAAGGACTACTTTGTAGTTCATTTCACTGACAAACAGTTCAGATAAAACAGATTAAAATCCACAAGGTGTCCCTACAGACCTTTTTAGGAAGAAAGCAAATATGCAAATTTATATTCCGAGAATACTTTCCTCAAGATAAACACATTAATCTTCTCTTTTGTAAGACAAGTTTTTAGCTTAGAAGTTAACTGAAGAACTATCTTTAATTTGGCATGACTTTCTTTGATTAAAAAGATACTTGTGCTATGGCAGATCAGTGTCCTGCAGGCTAGTGATATCTCAGAGAATGACACTTGGCCAGTCTTCATACATATAGCTCAACTGAAGGCATATATGAACTATTTTTATATGAAAAATCCAAACATCAAAAAACTTGACATACCTAAATACATATCTGAGCCTTTCCATTTTGTTTCAAATGCTCCGGAAAAGTCATGAGGTATAAGTTCTTTCTGAGTCTTGGCTGGAAAACAGGACACCGAATAGCTTCCTTTCCATCAAAATAGAGAAGTAGTATTTCAATTGGAAGCAGTTACTCCAAGCAATAATCAATGTTAAGTCTTTGATAGCTTAATGAAAAAGGTAAAAACACCTCTGGATATTCAATTTGCAATTTTGCTAGCTTCTCACATACCATGGTAACTGGAGCGATGCAGTCTTGATCCACGTTAACAGCGGTCACTGACACTTGGAATATGTAGGGGTAGAAGACACCACTCTAGAACAAGGTTATTAGATGTTTATTACCTTGAAACGCAAGGGGAACCCCAGGAACCTTGCAGGGAAGTGACCAGGCTGTCCAAGGGACTGCAGAGTATCGGCCCATAGCAAGGTTCAGCAGGGTGTGGGTTTAAGGCAAGTTAATAGGCTACAATGTGGTGTACTGTGCATGCACATGCAGATAACAAAGGAAACAATAATTCTTTAGGCATACAGATAACAAGGGAAGCAATAAGTCTATACGAGTACACAAGTCCAGAGTGATGCCTACGTGGCAATAAGTCTAAGGTTCGTTACCTGCTCTTTCTCATAGATTGTGCACACTAAATGTTTTTGCAGCTGGAATAATTGATCAGTTAGTGTCCTCCTATCTCCTTACCAATCTTCTTCTGTTTACCCACTACAATCCACAGCACATTAAAATAAGAGAAGCCTTTCTATTGACTATTAGAGACTTTATATGAAATCCGATAGGAACCTGAAGAAACAGCATAATCATGCTAATGCTACCAAGGAATGGGAAGTGATTGACTTCTCCTTAAGTTGCTTGTGACTGTTACTTTCCCTGTGGTTCGTGGAATATTTTAAGGTGATATGAGGGATACTGAGGATTAGATGATGTACAGCTGCTTCAGGCAACCTATATGTTTAGATACTTTTTAAACACTTTTACTATATCACAATTTCCCCTTGAGTTACTACTCATACTGCATAGTCGCTCTGTTAGTTGTAGCTTTAAACTTCATAGCCTTATATCAGCTTTTATCTTTTGCTGAAACATTTTACCTCTCCAGTCTACCTACTTTTTTATAATCAGAAAGCTAGCTAGTTCTGATACGACTACAGGGGTTACGCTAAGCATCAGAGGCAGAAAGAAGGGGGAGACGATATTAAAGATAGATTTGCCCAGAAGAAGAGATGTAGCAAAAGGCTCAGACTGCTCTTAAGTCTCAGTAAAAGGCAGGGGGAGATGAGTGTCCAAGTCTCATAGGCAACTGTGAAGACTTCTATATATTAGAATCTTTGGCCACAGGAGTGGAGAGAACCTGGTTCATCTTAATCCTTCCTACTTTGGATTTTAGCATCTAAAGCCCTTCTAAGTTCAAGTACTTTCTGAACGGTCTAATCATCTAGGCACTCAAATTCCATATATACCTTTGTATTTAGCAGAAATACGCTGTATGTGCCTGACTGTATTTGTAAATGCATATCTATAAGCCCTTTGCAGATGGATATTTATCTCTTATTTAGAGTTTCTTTATGAGCACAATGTACTAGTGTTCACCTCTTCCGTAACAGTTGGTTAAATAAGTCTCTAAGAATGTGAAAGAAGTAGCTTCACCTCTGTTAGGCTCAAGGTCTCCCACTTCCCAGGAAAGTACTCTGTGCACACAGTTGGAAAGTGGCAGCTGCCATCATCCCCATGACATTCCACCTTTTAAAAAAAAAAGAAAATGCAACAGATGGATCTCAACATTAACTAGGGGTTTCTAATATTTCCTATATTTCCAATGGAAGATATCACACATACTTGCCAGTGTTCTCAATATTGGAGCAAAATATGAGGAAAAAATAGTGCTAGGGTCTGTGAATTACACAAACTATGGACCTTCTGGTAAAATTTATGTATGATTATTATAGTAGCAACTAGAGAAATTAATAAAATGGAAACCTGTCAGAACCATTCCTATGAGCAACCTGTGAGAATCCTTGCATCTTGCAAAGACTTTTTTTTTTTTTTTTTAACCTCTTATTGCAATTCTTTTAGGGCAATCTCTGAATCAGGGAAGCCAGAAACTACTTTCTCCGTACCTTTGTGCTGCTGCATAGGAATAAGACTGTTTAGTAAGAGTTGAGTTTATGTTTGAATTTATTTATCAATCAGTTGTATCCAACACTTCCATTAATAGCCACAGTTATTGCAGCTAATTTTCTGTTTTAAAGAATTACAGAGAACAGATGAAAATAATTCTGTAGGTGAGAACTACAATTTTATTTTATTCTGGCGCAGAAGGAAGAATGCTTCTGGAGCTGGATGCATATCCTGCATTCCCACTATGAACTACAAGGACATTAGCTCTAGCAACATTCAGAGTGATTGTAAAGCTGCTAGGATGCCAGGGATAGTTTTTATCTTTCAGGTATAGGACTCATTTTACTGTCCTTCTATTCCTTCCTACTGTAGTGCTTCTGATAGTAGTCTTTGAAAAGGAGGCCCAGAAGCAACTTCTTGTCTGTCTCTGGCGTAGTAACCAGATGCTTGTGGATCTCCTTTCTTGCTCCTCGCTACTTCAGCCATCCTTATTTTCCCTACAACTATTAAAAGTTTCTTGAGGTCAGAAGGGCCTAGGGATCTCATTCTATGTTCAAATGCAGAAATATATAATTATATAAACAATTTAAAAGCAAGTACTTAGATTTCCATTTTTTACAAAGGAAGTATGTGAAGAACAGTGATGGGTGATTACTGCATGCTTTTTAAGTATATTCTCTATTTCACTGCAATAATCATGCCTTTACAGTACTCAGTAGTTGCACTTCATGAAACATGTAAGATTATCCCTCTCTATTAAAGTGTGACATAATTAGCAATTACATAGAAAGATACAGAGAATGACCATGAGTCTTTGCCCAATCATCTATAAATAGCAATACTTCATACACTGATACATAACATAAATTCCATCTAGGAATGTCAGACAAGTTTAGAAAGATCAGTACAGATTTAAGCACATTTAGAAGCAATGAAAATTTCCTGTTTTATTTAATAACTATAGACTATACAATCTTCATAATTTCTCCCTATTATTCAATTTTGTAAACGTTTCCAGAACCCTAGTCAATTTGAACTCCTAACAGGAATTCTATTTCTACTTTCTGCAAAAAATAACAACGAATTTATGGCTATGTTTTTAAGAAGGAAGTTAGAGCTTATATTTTTGAGCTGCTTAATTAATAAGTATGCTAAATTACACTGGAAAAAATACAGTCACAAAATAGAAAAAGGTTTTGAGTTTCTACTTTCATCCTAAAAATATAGCTTTGGAGAAAATCTAAAATTTATTTTGCAAACCTTTTGTTTAGTTTGAGAAGCTATTCTTCATAAAAACAAGTTATGACAAAAATTCAGCTTCCTCTGATGTTACAATGCAATAAAGACAGTAAACATTTTTTCAGATTGGTATGTACCTAACTTTGACTGAGGCAGAGTGATTTTTGAATATTGAGTAACTTCAATTTCATTAATTAAGAACTTTCTTCCATAACTAGAAAACGTGATTTTGATTGAAAGTTTTTTTTTTTTTTTTCCAAACAGGTAAATGTTTGTAAAAAAGTGCTATCACTGTTAATTGTTTATATAGCACTAGAGTCTTTGACTTTTTTATATACAGACCAGCATTAATTGAGAAAAGATGTACAAAATAAGACGATAGAAAAGAATCCTTCTGTATTTTTCATGTAAAGATGCCACTCCGTAGACAAAGGTAAGTAGTTCTAGCTTATACTCCAACTTTTTATCCTTTCTGATCCTGTCAGTTGCATGCTATTCTAAATTTTGCTCATGTCAAGTTTGTGAAGGAAAAGTTAGAGAAACTAGAAACAAAGGTGAAAGAAATTTGTATTTCTAAAAATGGCATTTGATTTGAGTGACATTGTTTCCATGTATATTTTGTGAATCATTGATTTATTCTCAGAGATTTTGTATCTGCACCTTCAGTATTTCATGTTCTTTTATAAGAAGTCTCTATATATATCATCACATATGACTTCTAAAAAAATAGCATTTCTATATTTATACATTTGTTGTTCTGCTACTATCTGTAATAGTTCATATTGACACTAAATCATGAAAAAGGACAATTTCCTTATTCCCTTAAGACACCAAGAGTCATCACAAAAGGAAAGATAATGATACCTTCCAGCTAACGGTGATAATCGCAGAAAATCTGCTTAGAATCATGGGGTGCAACTAATACATAGCTGTCAATTCCAAAACGATCATTTCCTGCAAATCTTTCTTACTTTTAAAACAGCAAAAAGGATCTCTTTTACTTTCACATATATTTAAATTAGAGAAATTTAGGAATGTGAGAGTACCTACTGCATGTAGGTCTGCATGTCAGCTGTATTTGATTAATGTGATGGCATACCCTGAGATCATAAAAGAGAAGTACAATGGAAAGAGGACCGAAAAATAGAATCTTGCCAACTGTTCTACCTAAATAGTAAGATCCTGTGGCTCCTACCTGGAAGGATTTATACCTTTTTGCTTAAAATATTTTTTTCTAATTTATTTGTCTTTCTGTTCAACATTTCTAAAAAGACTTTTCCTGCTAGGGATATAAGATTAGATGGAGCTATCTTGTCTGAGAGCAGTTGGAGACAGTAACCAATTTGAGTTTTGACATGTATGGATTAAGGGAAGAGAAAGTAACATAGATATAAAATTTGGATAATGATGAAATAGTTTGACTGGATCCAATTACTCAGAACAAAACTTTTGTACTAATGATGGAAAGAGCTTTACTTTAAGCAAGAGGAAATGTGTATGCTTTATAGATGCTAAGTAGCAACTTCTCGCATAGACAAAGTACTTACGGTTTTAGAATGTTTTAGCTATAAGGTCACTTTTTTGATACTTTTAGTACCACATGAACAAGACTTGCTAAAAGGAACTGAAATGATGGGGGTGGAGGAGGAAGCAGGAGGAAACTAATATTAATTTTGATTTTGAGAGGGCAATTTTTGAATCACATTGAAACTAAAAATAGTTCTGTACAATGAAGTACTCTGTGTTAGAGTAGGTAATATTTCTAATGTAACAGCTTTAATTTTCATAAAGCACCATTATAATGTTGAGTTTAGTTCTGACCCTTGCAAGAATAATGTTCTTTTGTTGAAAGCATTTATTAGTAGTCTCAATTTCTCCCTTAGGTGACCTATTTGGGAGTAGCCCCATTAACTTGAATTAGACTCTTACCGAGGCAGGATTTGATAATTGGTCTCTTCTTTTTAAGATAACAGTGTTTTTGTGAAATAACAAATCATTTATTAGAAATGTAAGCAAGTTAATGCACCTTTTCTTTAGGAAAAAAATCAGTTGTATACTTGATATGCAGTAATAGTTTCAGTTTGATGATAGAATGATATAAAAGCAAGGAAGATCTGGCTGAAGCTTCAGCCTGAAAAATCAACGTTAACTCTTACTAGGGGACAGAGTGGTGGGAGAGGAAATCTTTCAATAATAACTGTTGAATGCCAAGGTTAGCTGTACAGTTGGCCTCAGTGACAGACAGGGGATTCAAAGCTAGTTTACACCACTATATGTGCTCTGGTTTAGAAATAGTAAAAGCATTCCTCCTTTAATGCGAAGGTGTTGGCTAAATGACCTGCAGAAGCCTCTTATCCAAAAGCACAAAGAGCTGAAGACAAAAAGCATCATTTAATCTGACCTCTTATATAACATGACTTGTAAAATTTCATTCAGTTACTTTATACTGATCTAGGTCATTTGATTTAGTTAGTCTCTGTCTTCAAGACAGAAGTCACATGATAGAGGCTCTCAGGACAGTTTGTTTTGAGCGTGGATTTGGACAGGTAAACTAAAGCACTGCCTATCACGACTTAAATGTTCTAGGACATTTAGTTTTGCTACAGTTAGGCAGCTGCATTAGCCCTTTCCCAACTGTTTTGCATAACAGCATCACAGTATGGTCTGGGTCATTTTATACAAGTGAAGTCTTGGTTCTTATCAGCTGTTAATTACCCTGGTTAAATTGCACTCTATTTTCTATTTGCATTTCTCTGTCTTAATCTTCAAGATATTGATTCTTGTTATACCTTTTTTGCTATACTGAAAATACCTTTAGAATATGGTGCTTTTCCCCCTACTAAGATGTTTACAAAGCATAATTAGATCACTCCAATATCTTTTAGAATAATCTTAAACCTCTGCAGGCTGTGTTTTTTTTTTCTTCCTCACTCCTCTCACTTCTTCTTCTTCTTCTTCCCCAGTATCATTCCAAAATGGACCCATCAATGTATTTGTCAGTCAATATCATATACAGGAGTAAAGTCATCCTCACTCTTACACTTCCTTCAGTCCCTGCTTCCAGTACTTTTTTTTTTTTTTTTTTTTTTTTTAAATTTACCACATAGGCACTGTGCGCCTATGTGTTAGGTGTTTCTGAGTGTTTCTCTTCCAGAATGCTTACATTCTTTTTAATGTCACCATTTACCAAATGGTACTAGGATCAAAAAGGAGCCCTATGATGCCGCCCAGATCAAATCTCAGCCATTGGGAACAAGAGTCCTTCAGTCAAAACACTTCCTTTCTTCTTTAAATCAGTCCTTACCATTGGTGAAAGTTATATATTGGTGGATATTCTAGTCCCAGTTCTTTCACTGACCATTGGTATTCTATACTGTAGATATCTGCTATAGCCTTGAAAATATCAATCCTGGAAGTTATGTAAAGCTAACCGAGAGGCTGAGTAGCTTTTATCCCCCTTTCACATACTAATGCAAGCACTGTCTAGCATTGGTATTAGATGCATCCTGATTTCAGAAACCAGATGCTTATCTGTCTCCTAAGAGAACTTGCACTGTTCCATTAAACATAGAAACAGTGCTAATGCTGTAGCAAAGGGAGCAGGAAACAGAAGATAAATCAGAGATAAAAACTCACTGACTGAAGCCTTTTGCCATCACCTCACCATTGTTCTATGACTTAACAGAGGACAGAGAGAGCCCTCAGTCCACACATTCACCTGGAGTGAGCAACACATATGGCTCAGGAACCATAATGCAGCAGACCTACTCTTTAGGGCTGCAAAAGCTCTTTAAATCATGTGTTATTTTTCTACAATTCTTTGGTGCTAACATGGCCTCAGCATAAATTTGAGCAGCCTGTGGAGCTGCTCTAGCTTATGTCAGCTCAGCTGCCTGTGGGGCTCTCTGAAACACAGAATTGTCAAAGACATCATTACTGCTCCTTCTGCCCTCAGCTGCAGCTGAGAGCTATGGGGTGATGAAATGCAGCATAGCTGTGTGCACACCAGAGGCTGCTTTGCTTTCTACAATCTAATTAGATGCACCAGTAGCTCATACAGAATGGTAAAAGAGGGCTTATATTTGCTTACTTGATTATGTAGGTCAAATCATATTCCTATCCTTTACCATTTATTTCCATTTTTGCACAATTGCAATCACAGTGACACTGTGTTCAACACAGTTTAAGATGAGTATAAAAGTGAGTCCTGTTCACTGGATCTGTGAGAATCAGTAATTTTTTTAAAGGAATGGGCTATCACCTTGAAGAAGGTAACAACACTCTGGTGATAAGATGTGTGTTTGGGGAAAATTTCTTCCTTCCTGAAATAGTTCCTTAAAAGACTACTGCAGTCCCCTGGGAGGTCCTGAAAAGTATTATGTCATCCATTCTTTCAATAAAAGAAAATTTACATTGGGTAAAAGCATCCAAACTTTTGCTGTCTGTGAGGAATAAAAGTAATAGTAATTTACCTTGACATATCTCTATTTAGAAACCATGAGGAACAAGCTTAACTAAAGAGGATGTGCCAGGGGTCATCAACAAATCACTTGCAAAGTTATTGATATTTCTGAACAAAGTGAAGAGCATGTTGTACTTATTTGTAACTGTTCATCTCCAATAAAACTGAGAGAAAATATGAAAACCAGACTCCCTGCAACCATCCTTCTGTACTTGATTCTAATATATATATTTTTAATGTTCTTCCCTATTTTCAGGCCAAATATATTTTTTTTTTTTCACGTGCAAGTGAAGAGAGCTGAAAGGATTTTTTTCATATTTGGAATTAATTTTCTCTACCCCTACAGAAAGATGGGTAACAAAAACCAAAACATCACATCCCTTACTCCAGCAATCTGATCTGTCTTTGGGTAGATATCAGAGATCATTTGTTTTCACAGAGAGATTGGGGTGTTTTGTTTTTATGTGTTTTTTTTTTCCTTGAGAAAATCTCGTAGAAAGTAATTTACTATTGAAGCTTCTTTCAAACTGCACATAGTCTCAAACCCATGCATCCGATTTCCTATGAAAGTGTCCTAACCAGCATACTATGATACCAAGTGGCATTTACTTGTTCTTCAGTCATATTCTCAAGTGAGAATGATTTGAACCCTATGTTTCTTCTGCTATATTAGCTATACTCAGAAGATAGCTTCCTGATTTAATTCACTTGAAAAGACTATTGGAGAAATTTCTAATCGAATAATTCCTATCATATTTAGATATGCAGATGAATGATAGCTTGAACACGCTTTAAAAAGTTAGAAGGAACCTAGAAGAAACGTTTGACTGAGAAACTTTAAGAGTAAAAGTGTAGGTAACTCTGTGCTTTACAGAGGATTAAGTGAGGGGATATGCTTTTGATGTGTGCTAATTCCACCTTATTTGTAATTTAGGACACAAAGTAGGGTTTATATGTATTTATGATTATATAATTTTCAAGATTAAATCAATTTCAGAAAGACACACGAACACTTCAGGAGCCCAAGATGCTATCCGCAGAAGGATTTAGGCTCAAATTCCCCCAGAACTGCTAACATGCAGGAAAGATGATTGAGTTTATAAGCGTGATACAAAGTTCAACAAAGTCTGTTTAAGGGCCTTGGATATCACAGACAGGTAAAATTTTTGGTAAGCTATAGCCAGCATGATAATTAAAATAATAGTTCAAGGGGAAACTGTTATCTGCAACTAGTATAATAATATACTTGTAGGAATATTACTGAAAAAAGTGAACTCTAGTCTCTCCTTATCCCAGAAGAATTGAGCTACATACCACAGAAGTTTTACAGTTGCCAAGTTAAGGAGTCTTCTGATAGAGTCACTCTTTAATGTTCATGTGACCTAGATGATTAAATGCGCTTTTCAATTCTATTTAAAATTACCCAAATGTTAGCCTTGAGATAAACCACCATATAGGTGGAAGAATGAATTCTGCATACACCTATAACTTCAGTGTTTTCTTTTAATCAGTTTAGCTGTTCCAATGTTAGAGGTTGATAAATTCCATATATATACGTACCCCTCCTCTGATCAATTGACAGTTTATATGCCCAACTGTGCACTGTGACATTTACTCATAGAGTGGACTGGCTAACTCACAGGTGTTGTAGTTTGAACTGTCATAATGCGTACATATCTTTTTCAGATTTGGATGATAAGCACCTTGCTGACTCAGGGACTGAACAGTTTCAAGACAGGAATGCAGATTCGTTATGCAGTGCAAGAGAGAATTTGGCAGCTATAAATAGCCTTTCAAAGAAAACAACAGGTGAGTGTCATTTTTCATCCAATATCCTACTAGTAAATGCAATCACCTAGAAGAAGGAATGCCCAAGTTTAGATTCTGCAGGCAGCTGCCAAAAGACACTTAAACAATTTATGTTTGCTTCATGAAGTATATAGATGCTTGACTAGTCAAGTAAAAGCTTATATCAATCAGCATGAAAGGTAGGTATACTCTTTTCCTTTATTTTGTTAAAAACTCTTTATCTTTACGTTAGTTAAACCTTAACTAGGTAAAAGGGAATGCCTAAGAATCCTCGGTGAAGTTGGAGGCACTTATCCCACGGGACCCAGCTTCTGCTTCTTGTCCTATTGAATATTTAACAGCTTAAAACAGAACAGAAGAACTTCAGTGACTGAGGATAGGATGGGGTCTTCAAACCTGGCCTCACTCTCTTTCAATTGACGTAGTATTTATTACTGGGGAAGCAGAGATCGTGTAATTCTGGGAGTGTCTGAAAAGTTATTGTACTAGAATTACAAATGCTTTGAGAAGCTATTGTTTTAGTTCAACTACATAGTCATGCAGTTGTTAAAAGTGCAGTCTTTGGGTTACCTGTGGCATTCAGAGCTCATTTATGTGTGCACAAGGGAATTTTTTTGATTGTAGCCGTTACCAGAACTATAATAGCTTACTTAAAGATTATCAAATACGCATACCTCTGCAGCAAAGACTTAGCAGCCACAAGCATCAGTAAATCTGGTCTAAAGTGACAGTGAATAAATGACCACGCACTGAGTCTTTACATTGAAATGAGATGTTTTGAACTCCAATTGCTTTGAATAATTAGCAAAAAGAATTAGCTGAATAAGCCCTCCCCTACGGTTATTAAATAACAATGATACCAGATTCCTCCTTTTGTAGTTTTGTCTATATGAAACATGTCATGTAACATATCTTGAATATAACAGTACAGCATTTTGGATTAACACTTTATATTTCCCTTTACTTAATATCCATTAAGTAGCTACCAAGAGCAAAACCCTTGATATAAAATATATCAGTTATACTGAGAAAGTTTAAAGAAGAGAGCTATTGTTAAAATTCAGAAGTGTCTATGAGTTAAGAAACAATTTTCTCTTTTAAAGAAGGAAATTTTATGTCAGCATGCATTACACGAAATAAAACTTGTGCAAAGATATAGGTACTGCTTGCTAATAAATATCAGGAACGTAGACAAGGATGAAGAGGTCAGAGAGGGTTTAAGTTTTTTGCAGAGAACTGATAGAAGAAAAGCAGCGTAACTGTTCTCTGTTATAATAAGACTGACTTTATATATAAAAGTGACTTTCATTTTGCTCCATGGAAACAAAATCTTTAGATTCCATTCCTTGCTATAATAGCATAAGGTATGTTAGCTGGGGAAGACTACTGTTCTGTGATTGTCAGACAGTTTCTTGGGGAAAAACTCTGGAGGTACTCAGATTCTTAAGAGGTAGATGAAAAACGTACAAAGATTTTTGCCTTTCTGTCATATTTCAAAAGATAGAGGTATGAAAGAAAGGGAAGGAAAGAAAGCAAAAGAAAAAGATGTGTTTTAATTCACTTCTGTGGTGAGACTGACCTAAAGGAAATGGAGAAGGCAGGAGTGGCGAAAAGTAGTAGACAACAAACACACTTAGTACTGGGCTACGCACCAAGAGTGTTTTCTTAGAATCATGTAGGTTGGAAGTGGCCTCTGGAGATCACCTAGTACAACCCTATGCTCAAAGCAAGTCCAGGTAGAGCAGGTTGTGCAGGGCCTTGTCTAATTAAGCTTTGAATGTCTCCAAGGATGGAGATTCCACAAGCTCTCTGGGCAAGCTGTTTGTGTTTGACCCTCCTCGTAGTCAAAAACTTTGCTTATATTGAACCTGAATTTCCAGCCTGTGTCTGTTTCCTCTTGTCCTTCCATTGTGCAACTTTAAGAAGTCTTGCACCGTCTTCTCTATACCCATCTGTTAGGCAGTTGTAGACAGCTGGAAGTTCTCCCCGAACCTTCACTTCTCCAGCCTGAACAATCCCAGTTCTCTCAGTTTGTCCTTGGGAGACACAGCCTGACCATCTTGGTGACTCTCTGCTGGACTTGATCTAGTATAGCCATGTTTTTCTTGTACTGGGGAGCCCAGAACTGAACACAGTGCTCCGCATATGGTCCCACCAATGTTGGATAGAGGTAAAGGATCACTCTTGACCTGCTGGCAACAACTTTGACCCCCAAGTCATTTTCTGCAAAATTACTTTCTAGCCAGTTGGCCCCCAGCCTGCACTATTGGAGGAGACTATTCTACCTCAAGTGCAGTACTTGGCATTTGTCCTTGTCGAACTTTGAGCTTCCTGTCAGCCTATTTCTCCAGCCTGTCTGGGTCTGCCTGAAAAGCAGCTCTACTCTGCAGCAAAAGGACTGCTCCACTCAATATGGTGTCATATGCAGATTTACTGAGAGTATACTCTATTACATCATCTAGATTTTTAATAAAGGCTTTTAACGATATTGACCCCACCGGTTCATATCGCTAGTAATTCATTTCCAGTTGGACATTATATTGCTAATCACCACTCTTTGAGCCTGTTAGTCTACCAGTTTTCAACCCACCTTACAGTCATAAATCACCTGTGTCAAGAAGCTCTCAATGCTTCTAAGAAGACGTTTGGATTGCTTGAACACAGCCCTATTCCCCTACCAGGAGATGTGGGGGTGGTTGAACTCTCCCAGGAGCATGAGTGCCTTTCATATTTCATGGCTTCCTCCAGCTGTCCAAAGAAGGCTTAATGTACTGGCTAGCCACAGCAGATGCCTACCTCATGATCACCTGCACTGATGAGCCCTCTGGTCCTTATCCATAAACTCTCAAAAGGCTCATCCCCAGCGCCAAGGTGCTCCCTGCACTCCAGCCACTCCTTTGCATCGAGCACAACCCTTCCTCCTCACCTGTCATTCCTGAAAGGCCTATGCCCAGCCGTGGACCCCCACCCCACCCCAGTCCCACAACCTGTTCTACCATGTCACTGCAGTCACAGTGAGGTCCTAGCTCTGCAACTATACATGGACTTCTGACTTCTCCTATGTGTTTCCCATGCTGCATATATTTGTGTGCAGGCATTTGAGATAATCTCCCCACCATGGTACTTTTCCAGGGGAAATGTAAGAACTTCCCTCATCGTGTTGTCCCACAGACAGCTCCTCACCGCCTCCCTCCACATCTTCATTTCTCTTCAAATTATGATAACCCTTCTCTGACATGGCTACTTTAAACGTCCTCGCTAGGTTAGCAAGCCTTCTGCCCCACTTTGTCAGATGGATCCTGCCTGCCACTTCTCCGCAGTCATTGCTTCTCAAAGAGGGTCCTATATTCTAGTCAGGCTAAAGCCCTGTCTGCCACACCACCTCACCCAATCAGATGTAGCATCCACTTCTCCCTGAGGCTTTCCCCCTCACCGGAAGGACTGAGACCATCACCTGGGCCTCCAGCTGGGGTACCTGTCTCTATCGCTCACTGTCCATTGCTTTACTCCTGCTCCCAGAGTTCTGTAATAAATCTTAACATGTCCCAGATTGCCCCTGGCAGTACTGTTGGCACCATGTGAATGAACAGTAAGGGGGAATAGTCAGTTTCTCTGCAAGAAGAAGCCCTGTCAGTTTCTCTGCAAGATCCCAGATCTGAGCATGTGGCAAGCAGCACACGTCCCAAAGCATTGGCTCAGGTCAGCAGAGAGGTGCCTCTGCCCCCACTGGAGGGAGTCTCCAGTGACCATCACCTTCCTTTTCTTCTTTGTGCAGACACTTGATTCAGGCTGAGCAGTCTCTGGTGCCTACCCTAACTGGAGGTTCTCTTCCTCACCTGTCCCCAGGGCACTACACCTATTCTGGAACTGCAGAACTGTAGGAAGAGAAAGAGCCTTTGCTGTGTTGCCAGAAGTCTCAAGTTTCTAGCCTCCTGCGCCATGGGAGTCTCAATCCACTGCTCATTTTAGGGTAGTCTCTAGCTGCCTCTCTGTCCATGAAGCAGGTTGTTGGCTCTGTAGAGTCTCTAAGATGTTGTCGATCTCCCGTTCATCCCCTTGGATGCTGCACAGCCTACTTACTTCCTTCCACAGCTCTTTCAGCTGGTGACTCAGCTGCTCAAACAGAGCACACCTCCCACAGGGGAGGCCATTGCTGTCCCCTGCCCTAGCTTAGGCCCCAAGGAAGGACATAAGGCACTCCTAGAGTCTCAGACACAGCCAGAAACTGGGATGGCAGTGCCCTCCTTCAGGAATTGCATCTAGGTCCAGGTCTCTGATGTGGTTGTGACAGTTACTTCAGCTGGTGTTGGAGACAGTGGTGGCTCCATCAGAGCGCAGTTTGAGATTTTGCATACCTTTGCACCCCTAAGGCACTAACTGCAATAACAACTGCTGCAGCTCCATTAACTGACTTTGTTTGCCGCACTTAATGACATGTATTTAGGAGCTCATGTTATTCTGCCTCTATGTTGAGTTGGATTTAGTTGGCTGATAGCTGTGTGTTGCAAGAGTCTCTTGTTAAATAGCTATAGAAAAAATTTTGGAGTTTTATTAAAATATTGCAGTGTGCATCAATGAAAATTAATATTGTCATGTTTGTACTAGATTTGGATATCTGAGCTATAAAAGAATACTGAATATATTCTGCAAGAGTATATGCTATCATGGCATGACTTTGTATGCTGTAGTTCTGTATTCTCAGTGTAGGAATACACACATTAACTTAAAAGAAGAACTAGCTGTATGAAGGCTGCCAGATATATTTTTCTGAATTATGCAGCTTTGGGAAAAGTATATTCTGGAGCAGTTCATTTGAGCCTTATTAGAGGGGATCATATTGTGTTTTCTAAGTCTGACTTGTGGATAAAATCAGTGACTTATAGAAAAGCTATTTACTTTATTTTACTATATCATTACATATTTAGATCCCTCACAGTAGTAGGTAGTATATTTACACCCTCAGAATTACCTAATGAGTATTATTTGCAGGAGTGAATACTATCTTTTAATGTAGGCTATTATACTTCTTTTTATACTACTTCATGTGCTAAAATCAGGTGTGATCTGGAGATTCTTCAGCTGCTATCAATATCATCAATATTTTAGAATTTTCTATCAAATTACTGAAGTCATATCTTTTCAAAGGTGAAAAGTATTAACTTAATTTGTCTATTCTCTTGAGGAAAGACCATTCCTCCTGCCTTTCTCTGTAACACTGTTAACTTACTCAGTGACTTTATGATGTTTCTGTTTTGTTCACCATTACTTTCCTAATAATTGTTTGTATTGCAAGTATTTTCTGACTACTGCAAGGTACTGGGCTTACGGTTCCAGGGAATTATCCAAAAAGACGCTTATGTTACCTTTCCTGAATAGAATAGTTAATTTTAAAGCCTATTGTTATAAATAGATAAATAAATAAATAAATAGGATATTGGAGAATATTTTCCATTTTGTTTTCCCATGCACAATTTTGTAGTTATCAGTACTGGAGTCTCAGCTGGTCTCTATCTAACCTCGAAAATGGCCCTACATTGAGCAGAGGATTGGACTAGGTGACCCAGAGGTCTCTTCCAACCTGAACTGTTTTATGAATCTATGTTTTTTTTATTGCCCAGTTGGTCAGGCTAGAGTTCATTTTGTCTAACTTCAGATGTGTTCAAGTGAGTATGTCTATCTTAATATCTGCATTTCGCTTTCTAGTCAATGGGGAGATGGAAGGAGGTTCAGTTTTCTCAGCTTGATTATATAGGGCCATCTGAGACGCCCTAGGTTATATGAAAGATCCATACTGAGCTGGCAGAAATGACACAGGTCTTATGACAGATCTACTATAGTTGGAAATCAGGTGCAGTACCTTTGGGCATCTCATAGTTGGGCATTAGATATCTGTGCTGAGGCAAATTAATCCCATGTTTAAGCACCAACTTATTTTAAATGTCTGGTTTAATCGGAAATGAACCAATCATAAATGCATACTTTTTCTATAGTACGTGTAAAAGCCGTCTTTATGATTAGCTCAGATTGTAGATGACTACATGACAGATCTATCTAAGTTTTGATGAGATCAGTCCAGTGAGATTTGCATGAACATCTTCTACAGCTCTTCACAGTCAGCTCAGTTTTGACTCTTCAGAATTATTTTGCATTACCAGCCAACTACATTGAAAGGCACAGCTTCCAAGACAGATTGTCTCAGAGCTTTTCTGTTTACTTCCTTCTCTTATAAACTAAGCTGGTAGCTCTTCGTTCACAGTGATTCAATTTTTTTAAAGCTTCTGACAGAAGATTTTGTTGTGAACGTAAAAATACAAGTATTTAACAAAATTAGTTTATTTCTGCCTGTCTGCTCCTTGCCTTTTTAAAAAATCTTTAATAACTTTTTGAGAGAGAGGTAATTCCTGAAGAATTAAGAATATAGTATCTTTCTTTGTCTCTCTTTCCCTATCTTTACTTACTTTATTATGTATTATAGTTTATACAGATTTATCCAACCCAAAGTTCAGACTTACTGATGTGCAGTCCCTCAGGTTATCTCTATAATTCTTTTTAAAAAATGTTGTCACTTCACTATCTTTGATTCTGCTGATATTGAAGCTGATTTAACAAATATATTGTTCCACAAGTAGTGGTTATGGCATAGTCTCTTTATCAAGTGTTGCTATTTTACCCATTTAGTAGATCCTTTTACTATCCTTTTAACTTATTTTCCCCTTGAAAGCTAAATGTTATTTTTATAGCGTTTTTTTGTCTTTTTACCCTCCCAAAAATATGTTTAATCGGGTTATGCAGTGGTCTCTTACAAGATGGCATTTTAATATTTACATCCTGAACCTTATTTCGTACATTCAGCAGCTGCTTCTCCGCTGACTTTGTTCCAGCAATCAGTCATTCAGTAAAGAACAAATGTGAAGACTCTGTGACTTTGTAAGGTAAGCTTTGCACAATACCCACCCTGACATTTGCTCAGACTACTGGAGAGTACTAGAAAATTTCAGTTAGTAGGAAGGCTCTGTGTAAGTGTAGACACACAGGGAGGTGTTTTCACTTTTTGTCACTCAACCATCAAGAGTGGAGGCCCAGCTCAGGTACCATAGTACCTTGCCGTGTAATGTGTGCATGGGATCTTTCCTGTGGGAATGAAGGCATAAACAGGGAATGATTTCAGAACATGTTCTGTTCTGAAATGGACACGGACCTTACTGAAACATGCATCCTTCCCTTTCCCGACATTTTCTAAAACATTGTCAATATATAAACGCGCCCAATTACATGCTGGGTGTGAAAGTGTGACTTTGAACCATCAAAACTCATTGCAAGTAGAAAATAATTACTGCTACTTATTCTTACTGTTCTATCCAAGTACGGTTGCCCTGGTTAAAGTAAATCAAATTCCTATTTGGCAAAAACTAGTCCATCTAAAAGAAGTCAGTGAAACCTTACTGAAACCAAGTCCTAAATCTGAAATAAAGCACTCAGAACCAGATAACAATTTTCACTTTCTTTATCTTTTGATCTGGGAAGGGGAAAATAAAGTTGGAGTGTGATTCAGCTCTTCAGTTCTGGTCCATCCTTAATCAAAACAATCCTAGTCAAATGTACTAAATGTACACTTAGTATTAATTTCACTAAATGTACTTTTTAGTTTAACCTCATATTAGTGATATACAAGGGAGTAAAGCTGCCTGAGAATCAAAATGCAGGAAATGTCAGTAAACGATCTAACGTGTAACATATTGGGAGATCAATCTTAACATTCAGTGTAACCTCAAGAAATTATGTCCTGTACTCCCCTTGTGATTAGTTATTTCACATTGGTGAATTTTAGAATCACCTACAGAAAAGAAGTAGCAAAGAAAATTTTTTTTGAAACTTGCAGCTTATCAAGATCATATTGACATTCAGGCTATGCAGACTGAGTAACATGTAAAGACTGGATACAGCACATATATGTTTTTTGAAATTCAAACTAATAATTGTTAGGGTTTTAAAAGAGCAAAAATATTATTAAATTGTAAGTGTAACTATGGTACATCAGAATATGTCTTAAATATGGTGCTAGAACAGTTTGATAATATTTTTTTTAAACAAAACAATAGTACTGGCTAAAACCACCGTTTAAAAGCTTCTGTAGTTGGTTATATTTTGTGTTGTCTTCCTATCAAAGTTTATTTCCTTTTTAATATTAAAAATGCAACAACAAAGATGCAGAGCACAGCCTATCTTTCTTCCTATCTAACTGCCATGCTACAATTTCCTGTCATTTCTTGCCTCTTTTTCTTTGGTCTTGTGGAACCTAAATTCCTTTGTACATGCCGAATGGGAAAGTTTCAAGAAGCAAAATGCTTTGTGTTGCTACCCTATCTTCCAGTCCTTCCTTCCCCTGAAGAAGTTCATAGGTTGGTGCTTAGGGCGTTGTCATTGGCAATAGAGCTGTGGGCTTTATCTCCTCAGAATTCAGAGAGAGATTGTGAGTCCTTGATTAATTTTCCTCTTCAGTGTGAACAGGTTGAAGTTCACATTTGCTACATTCCAGAAGTATTACTTCTATACCAAATGACAAGTCATTTGCTCTGGGGTTGTATGTTTCACGTTTCTTTCTGAAGCTATGTCCAGCACAGCGAAACAGTCATTACAGAGATAGCATAAAAGGAAAAGTGGCTTTGTAATTTAGTGTTTAAGAAGATTTAGGTAAGAATGGACATCCAGAGTTTCTGGTGCAAAGGATTATTTATAAATTGTGCATGAAATAGTCATTCAGTAAAATTCATAAACCACAATGAAAACAATAGCAATTACTAGGCCTCTTCCTTTTATGGTAATTCTCTTATTACTGACAGCAGAGTCATGTCTCTAACAGTTGTCACTCTTTGGAATAATGACTGTGATGGACTTTTTGATTTATTATTTTTCTTCCCTTCAAATTTGCAATTAATCTGTTGATTAGAGTGTTAGGTTAGAGTTTGAATATCCACTTTAGGAAAAAAAATAAATATGGAGTTGGGAAAAATTACATTGAACATGGCATGCTCCTGTAAACGGTTTAGGATTCAGCAACTAAGCATTTTCTTAGGAAATATTATTGCAAAACATTTAGATCATAATAGTCCAGCTCTTTAGGGGTGACTATTTATTTGATTTACTTTGGAAAACCATTATTAATTATGGAAATGGCCCACTAAATATTTTTCCTTATCTTTTACCTTCTTAACATTGCTAAAAGTGATTCTGAATCCAAGCTTTTGCAAGGCAGGAAAAATGTTACAAAATCAAGGAATCACTGAACAATTGAGGTTGAAAGGGACCTCTGGAGATCTAGACCCAACCCCTGCTCAGAGCAGGGGCCACTCCAGCAGGCTAATCAGGGCTGTGCCCAGTCTAGTTTTGAATATCTCCTGTGAGGGAGACTCCACAACCTCTTTAGGCAGCCTGTTCCAGCATTTGACCACCTTCACAGTAAAAATCACAAACATGTTTCTTCTTATATTTAAACAGATTTTTTTGTATTTCAGGATATGCCTGCTGCCTCTTGTCCTATCACTGGGCACCACTGAGAAAAGTCTGGCTCCATCTTCTTTACTCGCCCCAGTCAGGTATTTATACATATTGATAAGATCACCCTGAGCGTTCTCTTCTCCAGACTGGACAATCCTCATTCTCTCAGCCTCTCCTCATAAAACAGATACTCCAAGCCCTTAAACAGTTTCATGGCCTTTCACTGGACTTGATCCGATATGTCCGTGTGTACCTTGTTCTGGGAGGCCCAGAACTGGATCCAGCACTCCAGATGTGGCCTCACCAGTACTGAATAGAAGGGAAGGATCACCTCCCTCGACCTGCTGGCAGCACTCTTCCTAAGCCCAGGATACTGTTGACCTTCTTTGATGCAAAGGCACATTGTTTACCCATGTCGAATTTATTGTCCAATAGGACCCCCACATCCTTTTCTGCAAAGCTGCTTTCTAGTCTATCCTGGTGCATAGGGTTAGTCCTTCTCATGTGCAGGACTTTGCATTTCTCTTTACTGAACCACATGGGATGCCTAGGGCCTATTTCTCTAGTAATCTCCCTTTGAATGGCAGAGCAACCATTTGGTGTACCAACCATCCTCCCAGTTTTGTGTTATCTGCAAACTTGCTGAGTGTGCACTCTTTCCCATCATCCAGGTCATTAGTGAAGATATTAGATAGTATTGGCCCCACTATCTACTCCTGAGTTACACTGCTCGTGCTTGATATCCAGCTGGACTCCATGCCACTGACTGCAACCTTTTGAGCCCGGTAGTTCAGCCAGTTTTCAATCCACCGCACTGTCCATTCTTCTAGCCTGTGTTTCATCAGTTTATATATGAGGATGTTACAGGAGACACTGTCAGAAGCCTTGCTAAAGTCAAGGTAGACCTCATCCACTACTCTCCCTTCATCCACCAAGCCAGTTACCTCATCACAGAAGGCTATCAGGTTACTTAAGCATGATTTCTTCTTTATGAATGCATGCTGACTACTCCCAATCATCATATTGTCCTTTATTTCTCTTGAAATGGTTTCCAGAAGGATTTGCTCCGTCTGCTTCCCAAGGATTGAGGTTAAACTGACCAGCCTGTAGTTCCCTGGATCTTCCTTCTTGCCCTTGAAGATAGAAGTAACATTTGCTTTCTTCCAGTCCTCAAGAACCTCCCCTGATCACCATGATCTTTCAAAGATAATCAAGTGGCCTTGTATTGACATCAGGTTCAGTTTTACTTGTCCGGCAAGTACAATTTAACAATATACCATCTTTTCTGGTGCAGCTAATGAAGCTGTTCTCTGTTAAAGTACCAAGAAATGTTTTCAGAGTTGAGAGGAGAAGGAAATACTATTATTTTTTTCTGCTTCATTGTATTTGATTCAGAGTCTTCACATTGCATTATATCTGTTTGTTTTTATCAAGTATGATTTTGCTTTCAAATATGTGATGTTCATTTAAAGTCATAAAAGTATACGTAGACAACGATAAAGAGGATTAGGGAGATTTCTTTAGGTGGGGAGAAGGCACTAACAGGGTATACTGAGGGCGTCTCCATCTCTGTATTTACATTCAGACCAAACAAGAGACATTGTCACATCATGCAGGCAGATGCAGAACGTATCAGTGCAATGCATTCTCTATTAGGAAATAAACTGAACAGAAGGCACACACGCACACGCACACACGCACACACATACACACATAGACACACACAGAAGGAAGGAATAGAGGGTGAATTTTCAGTTTTAGCCTATTTTTAGTCTGTTCTGTTTTTTAGTCTATTTCCTGATAATGTGTATGAAATTCATTATACTGTTTACAGCCTGAAGTTAGAACATTGTCTTTTAGTCATTTAATGTTAACTCTAAACAAAAGAACTTTTTCATTTGAACAGTTATACTTTATGCGTTCTAAAATATTTTTAAATGTGCAGTGAGTGGATGATTTGAGTTTCCTTTTTATAAAAAAGTCTTGTGATAGTATAATTTCAGATCGTATTCACAAAGGAAGGCAACAAAGTCCTTGACTTTAATAAAGCAGATTAGGACTTCAGTTGTATTGCATTTCTTTATTTTGTTTTCCTTCAGAGAATTTTTTAGCTATGCTGAAGGGGTAGGGTGATTAAGGATACAGTTCAACCCATATAACTTTAGGCATCTATAATGGAGCTGTCTAGAATTCTAAAATACTTTCATGGTAAAAGAGGAGATGCAGGCCATTTTAAGGAACAGATGACCATATATACAAATCTAATTTAGAATAAGATGAATCATGCCCTAGAAGAACTCATCTCCTTTTATTCACTCTAACGGTATTCTAAGATACCTTATTTAGGGGTAGAAGTCATGGTAGAAGTAGAATTCTATAGTTACTTCACATAAATCTTACCTCAAATAACCTGGGTTCATATTAATTTTCAACTTGCACTGGCAATCAGCTGAAATTCACTTGTGCCATTTCTGTACTTAAAAATTACAATAGTAGAACTGTGAGTGAGAAATATAATTTTATTCAGATGTATTTGCATAAGCAAAAAATACAAGCCATATACCAATTTGCAGATTATATTGTCCATTGTATTCACACAAACATCAAGGTTTAGGTCTTGAAAGTACTTCAAGAAAACATTTAATTGACCCTTTTTTGTGCAAGTATACGTGGCTTATGTTTTTTTAACCCTCTCTTAAAAATATCCAGAGAGGGAGATCTCAAAGCCTTTCATGATTGTCTATTCCAGTGCTTCACAATCCTTTCATTTAGAAAATATTTTCCTTGTTTTTTTTTTTTCCTTTCCTTAATGTCTTAATAACATAATTCTTTATTGCTACAGATGTATTTGTTTTCTTTATCTTGATCCCAAATGACCACAGAGAACAATTGTATCACTAACCTCCTCCTAACATTTTCCATATTGAGGGAGTCTGTCTAGATCTTCTCTTAATCTTTGAGGTACGTTTCCTTCAGCCTCTTGTTGCTGCCCTCCAGGCTTCTAATATCTTTCTTAACAGTTGGTGCCTGAAACTCACCATAAGATAACTTCCTTCCTGAACGTCTTCAGTATTAGGGAAATTGGACAGGAAAGGAGAGAAAGAACTGTTTTGTTATAAATTTAAGAGCCTGTTTTTACATTCATATAAAATACACTTATTACAGTTGCAGCCTCACCAACATCAAATAGAAGGAAACTGTTACTATTTTTGCCTGACATGCAACAATCATATTAGTTCATCACAGAATGAGATTTACATTTTTTGTAATAGGCTCAAAACCACTCTTCAGTCCTCTATAACCTCTATATTCTTCTCTGCAACACTGATGCCTTGCCTGTTACTCCTCATTTTGTAGCTGTGTATTGGATTTCTCCTCTGAAGTACATTATTGAATGTAATCCTATTGATTTTGGGCTAGGTGACCAAAATCTTGATATAATTCTGATGGCATCTCTTAAAGTGTTTTTAACCTCCCCAATTTTGGGGTCATGCATAGATTTCAAAAGTGCAATTTCTATCTAATCACCTAGGAAAATAATTACAGTGTTGAATATTGCTAAGCTCAGGACAGATATTGCAGGACCACAACTGAAATACGTTACCAATTAGCAAATCATATTTAATCTCTTATGTTAATAATAATTTCCTTTAATAATTATGGAGAGTTAAGGTATTTTATACTAAGATACCATCTTCAACAGAGGGAAGCTGGGTAGAAAAGGAGGATAAAGGATAGCTTTATTAGGAATTTGAAAACCCAGTTTTATATCTGCGCAAAGCTGTGGCCTACCTAAGCCCAAATTTAGAGAATACTATCAAGTGACTGGGGGACAGGGAAGGGAGTGGGAATTTCTTGTTATGTTCAACTTGCATATGGACTTTAACACGGGAGCTAAATGAAAGAATGTTAGTTAGAACCGTCTTCATAGTAGGTACAAACAAAGGCAAAATTTGTATTTGAACTTTTCATGCCTAAGTCCTACATACAAAAGTCTGCATATGGAAGTCCCATTTTGTCCAGGAGCAAGATCAATGTTAAAGACTCATGTTTTGCTAAATTCTCCAACATAGTCATGTGTGCCTGGGACGGGTATTTTAAATCATGTCTGGGAAAGCATAATAGCCTCATGGTCATAGTAGTTACTATAACAGATATGGTATCTTATATCTGTCCTATCTATCAAGTGAATTTATTATCTGAATCAGTGATCTGATTCTTAATGATCTACTGCGTATAGAAGGAAAAACTGAATTTTATGTTTAGGAAAAAAATTTCTTTCCAGGAAAAATAGAGAAAACCTTGGACTTGCGTTAATTTTTATTTACTGTTCAAGACTTAGTCTCTACATATATGATTAAAAACACTTATCTAACTGTATGTTAGTGTATTTCCAAGCATGTATAACCCTTTTATTGCCACGTGTTTAGATATGACAAAACACAAATCTTTGTACAACAAGGATAAAAGTTAAATTGCAGATGCAAAATGCTAAATGGTTCAAAGAAATGGACAGCTCATATTCTGAAAGGAAGGAAACGTCCTTAACATAAGGCAGAAGATGAAATTTCAATACCTATCCTTTACAAATAAAAGAGGAAAAGTTTTATATTAGTGGGTAGTTAAATCAATTACAGATTGAAAAAAAGACTAAAATAACATTAGGATCTATGATACTGCAAAATCACTGCCGTCAAGGGTAAGCTTGCTATATGTATATATATTACACATACCTTTGTTTTCTGATACTTCTATGACATTATGCAATTATAAAGAGAGAGGACAGATTTTTGTTTGTTTGTTAACCTTTAACAAAGGTGTATCATCTGCAGCGTGTCAAGAATCCTGCAAAATAAAAAGTACCTTTTTCAGTGAAAATTTCTTAAGATTCATTAGGTAATACCTACCTTAATAACCTATCAAGGAAAGGTGGCATCTTGTATAAATTCTAAAAATGTGACAGGATTTGAAAAAGAAGAAAATGAGCCCTAGTTCACCTCTGGGTTTATCAGTCAGCTCATTTGTGCATCTTCTGGATGGTCTGAAATTTGTTAGTGTACTTTTAGTTTTAACGTGTTCTACTGCTCAGAAGAATATATTCAGAAGCATGAAATTACTCTCTTCAGTTTTTTACTCTTCAGTGCAAGCTGTGAGCTCTGTTCGTAACAGAATCAGCACAAATGTAGAAAGCTAGACAGTATTGCTGAAGCCAAAGCCTAATATGCTCACAGCCTTTTCCTTCTAATGAAATTTAAAGTTCATTGAGAATAAGTTTGGATTTTTGTGTATGTGCTTTACAAATCAGTCTCTTTAGTAATGTTCCACTCTTAACAACATCTGGGAAGGGTCTTAGCTTAGAGAGATTCCTGCCTATCTTTAGCATGAGTTATTCTGTTTAAAATACGACAGTTTTTGCAAGGTTCATTAACAAAAGGACTATAGAGCAGCAAAAGGTATGGTATCTTGCGTATCAGGAGGGTTCTGCCTTGGCATCAGAAAGTCCTCGTAGGATTTCCCTCTTCCCCTGCTCTCCCCCCCCCCATCAGTTAAGAGTAAGGTCTAGCAGCAGAAAAAATATTTCACCCTGCAAGAACAGTAAAGACAGCCTACTCGTGCTGGGCCTGTACTTTAGGTTATGTTGTTGTTCTTGCTGTTCTTGTTGTATCAAGACAGGACAAAATATTACCAAGTATATTTCAAAAGAAAATAAATTCAGAAGCTGTTCACATAAAAATAAATCAAGAAAGCTTGATGTTTTTATTATCAAAAATATATCTAATGTTTTTGAATCTGAAATCATGCTGAAGGCACAGTTACTTCGGATAAACCTCACATGAAAAATAGAATATTTTCATTTGATTTTTTGCACATAAATGCAAACTGAATGCTAAAAAATTGTATTTATATATCGAGGTGGGTAGGAAAATACATAGGTACTGAAGAAGTGAAGAGGAAATTCCATCTACATCTAAAGATAGTGGGGTCAATATTTAGCTGGTTAAATGCTTAGATTACTCAAGCTGATCAAAAAAGTTATTCTCCTTAGGAGAATAATTGTAAAAATAAACCCTCCAAACAAAAAAAGAAAATTCCTTTTTGTCCTAAAACAAATATTTTTATAATTGAAAAAATGAAATTCTCAGATGATTTTTTTCATTTTCTCAGTGACCACAATCCATTTTTTACAAAAGCATTTTCAGTAAGAATGCCTAATACTTCAAACAAGCCATATTTTCCTTGAAATAAAATCTCAAAGGATAAAGCTCATCCGTTATTCTAAAATACCATCTGCTATTACTGAACTTCACTGATGTGAATTTTATCTTGTAATACAATCATGTAGGTGCTTAAATACAAGCAAAAGGATGTAACTTCAGGAACTCATTTTAAAATAGTCTTGTGTCTTCAAATCAGTTTGACTTGATTCTAAAATACTGAAGTGAAAGGTGCCTATCTAAATAAATAGATTTTAAATATGAATAAATTCCTATATAAATGAAATAGTAATATATGTTATATAAATATATGCATTTATATGTTTTAATATATAAATTTATTTTCAAGTTCAAGCTTGTAATATGTTAATAATCTGCTCATTATTTCTGGATAATGGAAGAGAATGTATATGCATTGCCAACAATATAAGGGGCTATATTTAAAAAGTAGCATACCAAATTTTAAAACCTTTTCAGTGATTTATATTACAGCAAAATTAGATTAAAAAAGAAAGCATTAATTTTACTGGGAGATAGATTTTTTAGAAAATTTAATCAAATACTCTCACCACTCTATGACCAGAAGTTAAGTAGCCGAGTGTTTAAGCCTGTGCATAGGTCTTACACTGAAGCTTTCATACCTATTTGATAATACCAGTGCACTAAAAGGTATGTATTGAAATGCTTTCCTGAAACAAGGCTATAATGGGGTGTATTTATTCTGTATATTTTGGTATTTGTGTCTCTGAATAGGCTGTTAAGATTTTTGTATATTTAATTTATGCTAATAAAATGAACATGGCCATAGACTGTAGATTGGGTTGTATATTAGCATACAGCATGCCATTTCCACCTAACAGTGATGACATGTTTTCTATATGCTGTTGTTGCAGAGGAAATGTACTTTGTTTAATTTATTACCAACCAACATAAAACATTAATCATTGATTTAGTTATCGAGAAAAAAACAATAGAAACAATTAGACAAGCACTTACATAAAAATCTATCTTCCCTTCTCCCTAGTCTCAATTTTACTTATTTTCTCCATGATTTGCACTCTTTTGAAATTCATCCATTGAGGTGATTGGTCAGCTTAGGAGGCTGAGGTGGTATACAGGATGACTTCTTTCAGCCACTCTTCACTTAATGATTTCTGCTGCTCTGTTGTTTAGTTTCTTCACCCCAGTGTGGATCATGCATGTCCCTTGGGGGTGTCCTTGCCCCAGCGTGGGTCAGCCATGCCTGCAAGCTCTCAGAGGTGTCCTGCCCCGACATGGGTCGCCCATGGCCACCAGTCCCTCACGGGAGTCCTGGACTCAGCATGGGTCACCCATGACTGCAATCTGTTAGGGGTGTCCCCATCCCAGAGTGAGTCACCTACAGGCACAGTCCCTCATGGTATCCCTGCCCTGGCATGGGTTGGCCACTGGCTGCAGCCCCTTCAAGGGTCTCCCTGCCCTGGTGTGGGTCATCCCTCCAGAGCCTTTATGGACTTCATGGAGTGTACTCCGTTCAGGAGTGTTTCTCTCCAACCCCTAACAGCTGCCAGTTTCTTTCTTAGATATATATGAGCAGGGGTGCTTGATGATTCTCTGACTAAATAAAGTTTTAACACATCATGATTAAGTTTCGGTGCACAATGATTTTTTTCTACTCTTGTTTCCATTTGCATCAAGGCATGCTGGAACTAGTTTTGACTGGCATGCTATGGTTGATGACTTTTCCCCTCTCCCCCAAAAATTGCCATTGAAGCCTGCTGCTTCTTACAAACTTATAAGGTATGCCTACTATGAACTCCATCTTTTTCCCTTGTGAAAGATATATTTAAGACTAAATTGTAAGGATTAGCACAGTAAGAGTTTGAATATCTCTTATAATTATGAATAAATAAGGGCTGTGAAACTTCTGAAAGTGTTATTCTTAACATGATTGTTTTAACATGAATATTGTTTTCTCTTGGAAAATCATTTCATCTTACTCCATTACTTCAATTATTTTTTACTCATATTAAAGTTTTGGTTATAGGAATGATTTTGTGCAAATATGATTGCTAATGAGGAGGCCTTCACACTTCTTTTTTTATCCTGACAATGTTTTTCTCTCAAAGTTTTGTATTAAAGAAATGAAGAAACAACAAAAAAGAAATGAGATATGAATTATATTCGTTATTATAATATTTGAAAAAATTTTTGTGGTTTTGGAGACTCGCTTTTTATAGAATAGTGATCTACAATCATGGATCTTCCAACAGTGCTGCATAATCTGGATTCTTGACAGTGAATCTGAAATGCAATTTAGGTTATTTCTGCATTCATTTTTAAGGTTAAGTTTTAGAGTCTTTATTTGTTTTGCTGGCATTCACTTCAAAATTTTTAGCTAATTAGTTTCCTTTGAAGTTAGTTAGAAGCTTGACTGTTCAGAATTCAATCATGTCACCAATTTTGTTTTCTTGATTAGCTGGTCTTCATGCTATGGAGATGTGCAGTTTTGTGACTAAAATAGTGACAAAGAATATGAAGAGAAAAACAACCTTTTTATTTCAACTATTACGAGAACGATGGAATTACAGATGAAACAAATGAATTAAGTAAGGGGTTCAGACCTGTCATGTATATTTGTGCTAATACTCTCACAGGCAATCATCCACAATGGCTAGTGAAAAAGAAAATTATATATATTGATATTAAATATGTTGATGATAAATAATATTGCGGGGAGAGTCTCCAAAATGCGATCCTTTACCCATGCTATGTAGTCATCTCAAGATTATTTTATATAATTGGATGCTGTCAGGTAAGAAAATTATAACACTAGTTTGAGATTGAACAGTCAATGTTAATCTATGTTGCTAGTCACCCAGGTACCAAAGCATTATTCTGGCCATATCTATTACTATATGTAGGAAAGATCCAGATGTTTTTCAGATTCCTGCTATTTCCTTTCTGATAACTATATATTATAAATATTATATCTTTTGAAATCATTTTTACTGACTTCAGTATATCTAAGTAAACTGTAGAATGCTAAGAATCAACTTAGCTCAGCAAATTGTTAACTCAGGTAGCCATTTCCAGAAATTGAATTCTTAGTGCTGAATAAAGCAACTAAATACACTATAGTGTAAAGGTATCTAGCCTGGGACTCACAAAGTCAATGTATTCAGTGTGCCTGAAATGCCATCTCTTGCATGTGCAGAAGGGTACATAACATAAATACGGAACTATAATTTATTGTTAGCCCAGTTTTTTAACAGTCTGTATTCCAAACTAATCAGTTCAGAACAGCCTACTGAATACGTTTACATTGTTGTCTTCCTAACACCTTCTTTGGTATTGTGCTTACTTTCCAGTGTCCCTCTGGGTTTTCAGACTGCCTGAGAATGAGAAAGGAGTTTCCAGTGAGCCACCAATGCTGGGAGCAGAGCGGCATTCGGGGTGAGAAGGTCCCTCCCTCCTCCATCCTGAGACTTGCACTAGCGCTGGGGCCAGGCACCACTGCAGTCCTGCAGTGGGGACAGCAGCAGGCAGGAGGACAGTGTGCATGGGAAAATTGAGCCTATTGATTAGGTTTGTTGTGGGCACCAGGAGATGTGCTGTTCATGTTCTTCCAGAATTGTTTTTGCATTTCGTTCCAAGCCATGACAGGATAAAACTAGAAACAGTTATGCAAACTGGGATCATAGTCACGGATCCCAACTCTTGAGTGAATTCCTGTTACAATCAGGCTTTGTCTTAACCTAGGAACATATATAACCTTGGAAATGTTTTATTAATAGGTGTTTTCAGGTATTTAAGATACTTCTCTGAGAAAGGCAGTTTTATATTTTCTTTTGCACAAGTGAAACTGGAATCCACATTTTCAGAATAAACTCCTAAATGATTAGCACATCCGCCATTTTTCCAGCTAATGTAACCTCTTTTAAGTAAGTTTGGCAAACAGCATCTGAATCCCAAATGGCCTTAAGCAGGGTGTGTATCATCATATTCAGTTCTTCAAAGACAGTGATCCTCCTCAGAATTCATAGCATATTGTGCAAATGAGACAGAAGAATTTCTTCTTCTTTTTTTTTTTTGATAGATATCTGAGTTTCCTGGGAACTTAAGTGGATTTGGTTTGGCTTTTCTAGATTACACTTCTGAATGTAGGCTCTGAATCACACTTAGGACATCTAAATAATTTGGAGGGAATTTTGTTCTGCTGCCTATCACCATACCCTAAATATCACTTATTCATTATTATTGCAGCTTATTCATTCATATATGTGTGCGGTTGGTTGTCAGTTATCATTAACATACCTGATGCATTTTTTACGTTACTTTTAAAAATATTTTTTGTGGTTGTTGGTTTTCATGTAATTCATTGTTCTGTTGTTTTGATTGGAGTTCATACAATTCATAATTGTTTTTAAAGGAACAATGAGACTACTGAAATTTCCCCTAGAGCAAAGCAAAATTCATTGCAGGCTAACAGGCTTCTTAATTTCAAGGCTGATCTTGAAATTGCATGAGCTCATGAATTATAAAACAAAATCTAACTAATCTTAATAGTCTTGATTTTCCCCATGATTTGAGAAGTGATGAATCTGTTCAATTACCTTATTCCACATAAATATGTAATAATGAAAATACATGCAGATCATTTACACCTTGGTGGGTCACAGCTGGAAGTCCTGTGCATTGATTTCCACAAAGGACTTTTAAAGTATTGTATGCTGTAAAATTGATACAATACATCTCTTCCAAAATTTTAACTTGAGAAACATTTTCCTCCCTAATCTAATCATTCATGCTGACTTGAAAGAGCATCAGTTTTAATGTCGTTTTCATTTTCTTGTATTACCTCAAATTGCAAAATGAGCCCAGTATTTTTTTTCCTTTCATACAAAAGATAGGACAATTATATATGTATTTTGGTATGATCTGATACTCCCAGCTTCTCCTTATTTTCTATGTAGGCATTTAGAAGCCTAACTCTTCCGAATCTGAGCCACAGGGGCCAAAGATAATTACTGTAATTTTTATAGTGAGATTTCTATACCAGTGGTACTAGAACAACCTCAATGTGTTCTATAGCAGAATCAGAAGTTGACTTTCCTGTCAGGTTGGGCAGGCAGTGCCAGAAGACATCTTCTGTGATTCAAAATGTGCAGTCAGAATCAAAAATGGGCTTCAGGCTTTCATCACTCCCTGCCCACAGACAGAGCTGTGAGCTAGCTTTTGACTCCTTCAACACTTTGTGTGCCTGCAAACAGATCCAGTAACTGACTCCAACTTTTGTATGTGCCATGCCTGTGCATTGGCAAAATCAAACATTGGCATCTGTCTATTGCCAAACAGGAAGAGAAAGCTTTCGCTAAAGCTACCTATGCAAATGTTTCTTTGAAGCCTGGATTGCAGAGTCAGTGTGGCAGAAGTCTACAGCAGAGTGAAAGAGGTAACCAAGTGTTAGGTAGGTGGGGCAGGGTATAAACAGAGATGCTACTTAACGGAGACAGAGCTGACAGTTAAAAGATGGAGGAAAATGAAGCCATATCTTGAGTCATTCTGGAGGGGTGGAGGTTTGTTGCTGGTCATGGCGTACTGTGACATAGAGATGTGTGCTCCTGCCATTGGTACAAGTACTGGTAGTTATATGTGCTGCCATAGCTGGGACATGCCACTGACAGTGCCCAAACAAACTATGCCTGGGGACTTGACTTTATGGTAACTTCCATTGCCACTATAGTTTGTTCTGGCTCTTTAAAATAGACTCCAGTTTCAAAGTGCAAGAATGGAGCAATTTATAGGTGCCAAGAAATTGTGAATAGAGTATTTCCTTTTATACAGGAGAAAAAACCTGGAGAGGAGATCTATGTTCTGTCTTTCAAGGGCCTTAAATAGATTCTTTCAGGTAGTAATCCTAGGAAGAATTGTTTCTATGTTAAACGACTAGAAAAACCAGGCAGTAGAAAGTGTGGTTGTTGCTAGTGAGAAGCTGGAAAAAAAATCTCAAGTAAAACAAAGGAACAAAGAACTTGGGAAGAGAAATTTAGTATTTAAGACAGTTGCTTAAGGAATCCTTGAGATGGTGGAGCTGGTATGCTCCAAATCTTGTTCATGGACAAAGAGGAAGCACATCTTTGTGTGTGTGTGTGTGTGTGTATTCACCTGTGTATATGTGTATACGTGTGTGTGTATATGCATGCATATAAAACCAAGAATTCATTGTTAAAATTGTTATATACACACTTGTGTTTCAACTCCTTTTCCTGATGTTACACTAATCTTCCCTAAAGTGTGTTCATCTGAGTCCTGAAGTTGGTGGTTTCATTTTGGTGGTAAGGCGGGTGTTGTGGAAAGGTGGAGTACTTTGCCGGGAGAAATATGATTGTCACATTGATGGTTTCTTCTTCCTCCCTCTGGCATCGATTTGGAGTTGTTTTTTCTGTGTTTGTTAACACGCTTTTACACTTTCCTGTTTCTTCATTGATCTGCAGCTCCACATTACATCTGAATTTACTACATATGGTGCCTTTTGCATGTGTTAGATAATAATGCTTTGTTGTCTTTGTTAACCCCAAACTGGTTCTGTTCAGCACCAGGTCTGCATTTCTTCAACTAATCATGTGTGAGTTGTTTATCGCCATTTGGTCTCCAGGGCCAAGTCTGTGCCCCATCTCTCACTATCCCAGGCCTGCACTCCTCTACACACATTGTGTCTCCGCATCCCAAGGACTCTGCTGTCGTACCAGGCCTGTATTTCTCTACACTACATCATTGTTTCTGAATTGTAAATATCTCATTCTACATAGAATAACTGCCTGTTACTGTTGTCTATATAAAACTATGGTTTTTCTGTACAAAGATAAAAGTAAAACAAGTTAGCCTTAGACACTTGGTCAATTAGTGAAATTGCTAAACCAAGTAAAATAAAGCTACTGACTGGCAGGTCAAGAAAAGCTCAGACAGTGCAGGCCTGACAAGCCTTAGTCCCGAAGCCTTGCAAATTCAGTACCAAGCTTATGCCTGTAACTAGCAATGGCAATACTATATTAATGGTCTTCATGGTTACAGCTCATATCAAGTTTTAGGCATAAATATATTAAGCAAACTTTCTCTTATTATTTTCCTGCCCAAAGAATTAGTTTCCACTGAAAAGTGTGGCTATTATAGACCATCAGTTCCAGGAGCCCATGCTGAGGGAGGAACTGTTTTAAGATTTTAAGGGAGGTGGATTTAACAGGATTCTTGTTATTGAAAGGGGGAGTGTTGCTCTTACAATAATGACTGCTAAACAAAAAGCAATAGCAAAGCCTTCATTTCTAAGGAGAAAAGAGGACAAGCTGTCACCTATGACTATATAGAATTTTTGTTTCTTTTAATCAAAGTGAATAGTGAGAATATACTGCAAATTTTGGGCATGTTCAGTAAAGCATAGCTCTTCTATTTCAGAGTCATGTGTAGGTCTGGTCTGCCTTTGTCTAATTTGCATTCAGATTTGAAAGTCTTTCATAACAGAGTAACTCTCCTCCGTTCAATAGAACGATACAATAGTATGTTGAATCTCTGTTCATTCAAGATTAGAGCATCATAATATTCCCAAATAATGTATTTCTGATAACTCTACTGCTATATTCTGAAAAGTCATAAAAATAACCTAGCAATACATTATAGTATCTGTTCTGAATCAGAACTCAGAAGACTTTAGATGAAATTTGCTTTTATACAGAGGGCCAGCACTACTCCAATCTTCCCTTAGGCTGTCATTATTTAAGTGAGAGAAGGAACTGTGCAACTCTATGCATTGCACATCCTTGGTAATGCATAAGAACAACTATGGAAGAACTATATTTAATGTGATTTTCTTTGTATGTACCTGGACTAGTATATCTATTTCTACATATATTATATTAAAGAATATTAGTAGGATATCCACTACTAGGTGTGCCCATTTAAACATAAGTGTCTTCCTAGTGCGCACCCATTGTTGCATAATTTTTATTTGCATTTCAACTTTTGTTTTGTTTTGTTTTTTTCTAATGTTCTATAGGAACATTATTGTAATTCCCAGAGAATCCCTGTAAAATTCCAGAATTCAGTTGTCTTTCTCAGTGTTAGTAATTTGCTTAGCATGTTAGGGTCTTTTCACTGTGAGGTGCCGTAAGCATTAGAAGATTGTTCAGAGTGCTTTGCAGAAGTAAGTATTGGGTTAGATTCAGTAAAAGGTAAAGGCATCCTTATCAGCCATGCTAGTTATAAACAAAAAGACAGTCCCTTCCGCTCCTCAAATAAATAACATTCATATGCTGCTTGGTCTTAGAGGTACCCTGACTCAGTATCTCTGTTTGATTTTAAATTTATTCCAGAATTGCCAGTGTTGCTTGTGTACATGCCCAGAATTGCCTAACTCTCAGTGATTCAATAATCTCTTCTTGCCTAAAGTTCTGGATGCTGTAAGGCCCTATCCGGACAGCATTTTCAAAGCGTTTTTAAAATGTACATTCTGTTTAAGGTTCACTACAAGGTTCAATTGTAGCCACTTTATTTGTAGATTTGAGAGATATTGGTACTATCATCCAGCATCTTTGTGTCTAAGAATTGGAACAGTCACCTAACAGGTATACAACTTAATTTCAGTTTCCTCCTCATGAGTGGAAAGCCAGAGCCCCCAATTTCCCAGAGAGTTTCCTAATTCATCAAGGTATCGACTTGTCCAGATAAAAGATGGGGAATCTTCTTCAACTACTCTCTTGCTGCTCACTGATACAGCTTCAAAAAATGCAAGAAATGAAAGATGCAGATAAGGGCATGTGAAGTAACTTCTAGTGGAGTCATTCAGTTGGGAACAAGGAGTTCTGGTTTCTTCCTGATAGTATTTTTTGTGTAATATCTACTGACAGCTTAATCTAATTACAAAACCAAGTCTCTAAGTCTGCTATTGACATCTAATGCAAACTACATGACATCGTAATGGTTGCATATGGCATAACAGAAGTAGGATGTAAAACAGAGAAAGGTATTGGTTCTCTAAGAAAGGCAGGGGCCCCTGTACTTTAGTCATTTTGAAAGAGGAGAGCAGTACCTTTCTATAGCCACAGCTTCCTCTGGAGGAGGAACCACAGGTCAGAGGAGAAGCAAGGAAGGATGCAAAAATGAAATACAAGGGAGGGGAAGGTTTAGGGGACATAATGAGTTCCACTGAACGTAGTGGAACAAAACAGATCAAAAGATACCAAAAGAGGTCATTCTTTTAGTAGAATAGGATTTTAGTAGAATAGAATTCTAATTGGAAAGTACAGAGAAGGCATGTCACAAAGGAGTTCTTAGAAACTGTAACATACAATACTTTCACCAAGTTTAGAGGTAAAAAGTGAAAGTAAGGTGGGGTAAAAAGATGAGATTCAAGAGAGATTCTATTAAAAAGAATGTTAGACTTCTGTGCTTCTACAGAGAGGAGAAAGAATTTGAATAAAATGGCAAATATAAAAGGAAGCTGATAAGGCAATGAAAATGGATCATGCAACACTGTAAAAGGATAAAATTAAGTTAATTGAAACAGTGATGAAAGAAGAAAAAAGTGAGCGGTAGTAATAGAAGGAGTGGAATTGAAAGAAAGAAGAGGGAGAGGAGGAGTTCACACAGAATCTTGTTTTATTACAATTCTTGATTATAAAGAGATCTTTTTCCTAATCTGATGCTGTAAAATTCATGTAACTAACTCCACTGGATCTTAATGAATTAGAATAACTTCACTGAAGTAATTCCAAATCAGTTCCATGCTTTTAAAGAGGAGACAATTTAACATGTTAAGAACAAAAACATCTTATTACTCCTATGCTATATGATATATGCACACTGTGTAGCCCATAATTTAATACATGTACACACTGTATGCATTACGTAGTAGACATACTTTTTATTTGCTATGTGTATATACATATATATATATACAGTTTATGTGTGTGTGTATGCACAGTATGCACAGTATACACAGAAAGAGAGAATACTTAGACTATAGTCAGTTCCATCTTTGTTTTTGTTTTGTCCTCCTCTGCTATAAGTCCTGAGTAAATACATGGCAAATATTGTTCACTTGGATTATGGAAGAGTGAAGAAAGTACATCAGAGTACATCAGGCCCCATCCTCTTGACACCCTCCCTTCATATACTTATACACATTGATAAGATCCCTGGGAGCCTTCTCTTCTCCAGGCTGAACAGTCCTAGATCTCTCAATGTCTCCTCATAGGAGAGTTGCTCCAGTCCCCTAATCATCTTTGTAGCCCTCCGCTGGACTCTCTCCAGGAGTGCCATGTCTCTCTTGTACTGGGGAGCCCAGAACTGGACACAGGACTCCAGGGGTGGCCTCACCAGGGCTGAGTAGAGGGGCAGGATCACCTCCTTCCACCTGCTGGTAATGCTCTTCCCAATGCAGCCCAGGAGACCATTGGCCTTCTTGGCCACAAGGGCACATTGCTGGCTCATGGTCAACTTGTTGTCCACAAGGACTTCCAGGACCCTGCCCACAGAACTGCTTTCCAGTAGATCAGCCCCCAGCTTGTCCTGCTGCATGGGGTTATTCCTGCCTAGGTGCAGGATCCGGCACTTGCCTTTGTTGAACTTCATGAGGTTCCTCTCCGCCCACCTCTCCAGCCTGTCCAGGTCCCTCTGAATGGCAGCACAGTCTTCTGGTGTGTCAGCCACTCCTCCCGGTTTAGTATCATCAGCAGACTTGCTGAGGGTGCACTCTGTCCCTTCCTCCAGGTCATGGATGAATATATTGAACAAGACTGGACCCAGGACTGACCCCTGGGGGACACCACTAGCCACAGGCCTCCAACTGGACTCTGCACCACTGACCACAACCCTCTGAGCTCGGCCATCCAGCCAGTTCTCAAGCCACCTCACTGTCCACTCATCTAGCCCACACTTCCTGAGCTTACCTAGGAGGATGTGATGGGAGACAGTGTCCAAAGCCTTGCTGAAGTCCAGAAAGACAACATCCACTGCTCTCCCCTCCTCTACCCAGCCAGTCATTCCGTCATAGAAGGCTATCAGATTGGTCAAGCATGATTTCCCTTTGGTGAATCCATGCTGACTACTCCTGATCACCTTCTTGTCCTCCAGATGCTTAGCGATGACCTCCAGGAGGAGCTGTTCCATCAGCTTTCCAGGGATGGAGGTGAGGCTGACAGGCCTGTAGTTTCCTGGCTCCTCCTTCTTGCCCTTTTTGAAGACTGAAGTGACATTAACTTTCTTGCAGTCCTCAGGCACCTCTCCTGATCTCCAAGACCTTTCAAGGATGATGGAGAGTGGCCTAGCAATGATGTCTACCAGCTTTCTCAGCACTCATGGGTGCATCGCATCAGGCCCATGGATTTGCGTATGTTAAGTTTGCCTAAATGATCTCTAACCCGATCCTCCTCCACCAAAGGAAAGTCTTCCTTTCTCCAGCCTTCCTCTCTTGTCCCCAGGGTCTGGAATTCCTGAGGACTGGCCTTAGCAGTAAAGGCTGAAGCAAAGAAGGCATTCAGTATCTCTGCCTTGTCTGTGTCCTCTGTCTCCAGGGGCCATGCTCCGTTCAGTAGCAGGCCCACATTTTCCCTAGACTTCCTTTTGTTTCTGGTGTACAGTTGAAGAAGCCCTTCTTGTTGTCCTTGACATCCTTTGCCAGATTTAATTCCAAATGGGCCTTGGCCTTCATTATCACATCCCCGCATGCTCTGAACATGTCCCTATATTCATCCTTAGTGGCCTGTCCCTGCTTCCACCTCCTGTACACATCCTGCTTATTTTGAGTTTGGCCAGGAGTTCCTTGTTCATCCATGCAGGCATCCTGACCCCTTTACTCGACCTCTTGCTCGTAGGAATGTGCCGTTCTTGAGCCTGAAGGAACTGTTCCTTGATTATTAACCAGAATTTGAGCTCTGAGGATATATTTCAAGAAATAAAATTGGATAGCCACAGTTCAAACTGACTTACCATTGAAAAAGCATCTCTGTTTAACAGGAGCCTTTACATTGTGGAGGAACATTAGAATGATTTTTTGGTTAATTTATTTAATTATTACTCAAATCAACTAATAACTCATTTGGAAATATTTTTTTTCCTTAGTACTGATCATATTCTCACGCTAAACAAACTAAACACTTCAGTATTTCTCTCACTTAAACCGTTACCGAGACTTTATTAGATTTTTTATTTATTGGAAGACTATTTAAAAATCTCTGCTTTCTTTTTTCTGTTCTTGAGCATCTAGCTGCACAGCCAACAAACAAATTATTCCCCACTCATAATAGTTCACTCCTTCAAAACTAGGAACTTTACCAAAAATATATGCAGTATATATTAAAGATTATAAGGATCACTGGCATTTTGTCACTTTGAGAATTAAGGAGTTATAACATCCCCTACGTCAAAGCAGCTGCTGGCGTGTTCCAAGCGTATGTGTTTCTCTAACCACAGAAAATCATTTTGCTTTAGATTGGTTTTCTTTCCACCATTATCTTCATTTCAGCTTAATTTCTTTTGCAAACACAGTAATGATCTGTTTTTTTTTTTTTTTATGAGAAGTTAACTTAAATTGTTATTTATTTATACTTTATTGAGGTTTCAGTAACTACCTTTCATCAGTGTAGCATTTGGAAGTTATGGGCAAAATATTTGTGAGGATGCTGAAGTCTTGCTCTTCTACCTACTTTAGACGATTTATTACCTGTTCACTTACATTTAGGAAGTGGAGGATTATGCTATCAGATGAAAACATTGAGATTATTGGCATGATACAATCAAATTCTGTGTTAAATATTTCATGATGAATTCTTCCTACTTTTAATCTTGCACCAGTACGTTGCACTCAGATTTGATATTATATTTTAAAAATGAGCAATTTGCATATGTAAACAAATGGAGAAAAAAGAATAGAACTTAATGCATATTTCCTATTTCAGAAGCAGTCGAACAAAAATCTGCATCAGAGAACCAAAAAACCTAAGTCAGTTCATCCGTTATTCAATAAATGGGTAGAACACTGCCTGTTACGTCCAGGTTAAATTTGAAGGGAAAGATACTCAGTTCTCACATGCTGTCATGGAGAGTATACCGCTGTTATTTACAACTGTCATCCTGTTCTGTGAGGGTCAGTGGATTTATGATGATTTACAGGCACAGCTCTAAACGTTGATGAAGTATGTGGTTGACTTGTATGTGGCCCATGGGCTGTTGCTGCTTGCACCAGCAAAGAAGTGTGAGGTGGTAACTGAAAAGGACGTGGCACTCTGCCCTGAAGAAACACTCAACCCGCAGTCCAGAGCAATTGAAACAGCAAGCACCTGCTCTTCGAGTTCAATCACCTTTCCCAGCTCTTTTCTTTAGGGCAGCAAATTTCAAATTTTTCTGCAATGCTGAGTAAACTTGAGCTGCCATGCACAATTTGCATCAGAGAATATCTGCTACAAAGTATGTTCCCAGTTGCATCTGGCTGTATAGGTCCTATATAATTTTCCCCTTAGATTATCACCTCTCAGTCTCTCTTAATTTAAATTGTGAGAATGGTCTCTCTTTCTTTTATGTGCATGTACTATAGTAAATGCCCCGGGCCAATCCTAGATTTAAATACCTAGATATTATTTCAATATTACTATTGATCAGTACAAGCTGGAAAGAACCATCTTGTTTTCTAAAATCATATAACTAAATCATATATACCTTCAATAATAATTAGCTGGAGTAAAGGTTATGACATCATTTAAATATATGATTGACAACCACTGAAAGTTCTCCTCAATATGAAGCTAGAAAAATGAAGGATTTTTTTCTTCTGGTAGTTTGATAATACAGCAGATTAAATTTTGCTCAATAGCTACAATGGGAGAACCTATGTCTAGCCTCAGAAGTCCTTTGGATCTGTTTTTCCCAGCTGCTACTGTTTTGTGATTGTGAAAAATGAACAAAATGTTGATACCAAAAGTAAGATCTAATTGTGCAAACATAGAATGCCTTTCGATTTTTAATACAGGTCTGATACTGACTCTGTAATGTAGCTCTGATTTGCTCTGCTTTGCTGTCATCATATAAGAGAAATATAGGGATACTGATGTTTTCTTTCACTGTCTCATTATATGTCTTCTGACAGCTCATTAAATAATTAACCTTTTCAAAACTCTCAGCCTTGACCTATCTCTATTCACGTTGACTTTGGTGAAGTATGCCATCAAAGAGAGCGTTTCTACATTTCTATTGGGAAATCTCACCCGTGGATTTCCAAGTGTTACTTGGAATCCTCTGAGTAATTAATTCTTTTTAAAAAAAAAAGAAAAAAGTTTTGTAATCGTTGCTGAACTCCCGTTTCGAAGTATAAGTTTTGTCCAAGCACAGCTGTAAAGTTATTCATTAAAACTCCAGGTGATTTTTAAATAGGTTCACTCCTTACTTTTTTTATTTTTTTAATTAACATAAATATTAGAAAAAGTACGCTACCCTTTTATACATCGTCTTAGATCTCTTGAAAGACTAAAAATATTTGCAAATGCAAATTTTTTTAAGCATAATGTGATTTTTTTCAGTTTTCACTTTAGTGCTTATTCATGTAGAAAATTTCATTTCATGTGTAGACTGTACTATAAATCTGCTTGTCATCTTAATCATTGTCATCACATTATTGCATTAATTTTAATGTATTGTCAGTTTAAAACTCTATTATCATTTTCATTTCATTATAATGAACTGTAGACAAAATTTGTTTTATGATCTTTCTAAATCACCTTTGGAGACACTTTTTCAGACTAAATTGGAAACATATTGCCCTACGAGAGGAAGTTGCTTCCTCCTGGTGATGCAAAACTACAAATCCACTTAAAACTGTGTCAGGAGTGATGTACAGCTGCCATTAGAAAAAATGCTAAGATTTTATAGGTATCTTTTGACTCTAGCCCTAACAACTCACTTGCTAAGCTTCCAAATGAAGTTTCCCTGCAGTTTATATGATCATACAGCATGTACAACTGAAGCTATGCAAAATAATTTGCTCTAGATACCATACTGGTAACTTTTTCACCAGTGACGTTATATTTAAAGTAAATAACTTGGTTTACTTTTTAAAGACAAAGTGATCTATCTAATTTTCAGTGTAAATTGAAAAGATGTATACTTCCTATGTACTCATCATATTCATGGAAAATTTTAATTCCATTATATTTTTATCATGAAGAGTCATTTATGATCTACCTTTAAACTATACCAAATGAGGAATATAAGTCACTAATTTAATCAGAGGCTTTAGCCACTTCCCCAGACGCATGCACTCCTTAACTGGGACCATGAGAAAACCTATAGAACTTGTTATAGGACACAAGAGATGGGATTCAACTTCAATTTGTAGACACCTAACTGTGTCTAGATGTTGGTGTCTCGATACCTAAGTTCCTATGGGGCTTTGGCTTGCATGTGAATAACTACATTCTTTAAAAGAAACAGAGGAGATTCTGTGCAATACTGCACCCTAACAGTGTGCATAAGTATTTAAAAATCAAGAAATACCAGGAAACGGTTATAATTATTGCTGCTGTGATTGATAAAATTAATTTTAGTTAAAGATTTTGTTTTGTCTTACTGATATATTTTTAACTATTTATCTATAGAGGTTACACTATCGGATACAATTTTAGTTTATTTGATATTCACTTTCTTTCCATTTTTATGTACGTTACTTTTTAATTATTCAGGTTTTCACATATATACTGAGTGCTCTGTGTAGGTAGGTCTGAAATATGAGTTTATAAAAAAACATAGAACGTGCAAAATGAAGAGTCAGGCAGTTGACTGTACTGGCAAACTTGGCTAGTCACTTATTTATTATTTTCTGTTCAAAAAGTTGTTAAAAGAAAGAGAAGAGTGTGAATGTTGTTTTACGCAGTAATCATTTTATGTATGCATGTATGAACAAAGGCAGGAAAGGGCAAAGTTAAAGCTACCAGGATTAGTTGTTTTCATTTCATTCTTTACTATGCAGCTGTATCATTTTCTCAACTGGTACACTTTTTGTAAAGAGTTTTGACTTGAATGTGAAACTTACATCTTTGTTGGATACTTACTTCACCTGCAGTAACACAATCTTCAGGGGAGCAGTGGACTGTGTAAATCCTACCAACCAGAAACAATGTGTGCTGGATATATGGGAGCCGGTGTAAAAAATGAAACCATAAGAAAACACCTCAATGGAAAAGCAATTTTACCTGGACTGATGAGGCTGCATGACAGATGATCTTGTAAAATAACTGTTGTTTCTGATTTTGAAGATGCCCTGGAAAAGAATTTAAGAGAAATTCTAAAAATTACTGCAGATAGATATATATATTTTTTTTCAAAATATAGTACTATTGAAGGAAGACAAACAGTTAAACAATCTTAGTATGTATTCCATAGTCTAAAACAGGTAATCATTTTTAAAATACCTGTTTTATGCCTGTGAAATATCTTCTGTCATTTTAATATATTTACTGGTATAGATTTGGTGAAAGATTTAGGCACCTGAAAACTTAACATTTTTGTGCCAGGTTCCTGGGACTTTATTCAGTTGTCCAAACAAAGGACTATAGTGCTATCTGACATGCCCAAGACATTCAGTACTCTGCCTGCACACTGTACCGATAAGACAGCCATGTCCTTCTACAGAATAGCTGGAGGCTGGATAAGATACCTTAAGGCATCTCAACTAGTATGAGATGCCCGTGTTTAATCAGCTGAATCCTCTTCTGGGATGTGATGTATTTTACTCTCTGCGATGTTGAGCCCTGACTGTTGAGCAATTCTAAGGTCTGAGAAATATGAAGGTGAGGAAAAAAAGTATGAAGTTCATGCATCTGCAGGGGTAGACAACAGAACAACAGCTAAACAGTAGTTGCAATACTTCATGACTTTAGATTTAGACACCTAAACTCAACTAAAAGCTCACTTTCTGCACAGAAGGTTTTTGTTTGTTTGTTCGTTTTGATAATTCAGTCACTGTTCTTTTATTTGTTTGGATACTGAAGGTTCAGATGGGATTGAGCTTTGTCAGTGAAAAAAATATACATATATCAAGTTGTTTTCAGAGGCTTTCAATGGATTTGTGTATCTTCACAGGTATGGTCTGTATGACTAATGTGGTTATCTAATAATATTTTCTTGGCTGTTACCATCAGTGGTATTCCTAAGAAACCATTACACTGTATATATAATTTTTCTTTGTAAGACTGCATAACAAATGCTAAAATTGTTGGTTGATCCTTACTAAAATGCACTAGGCTACTACAATGCTAAGGACAATATGGAAATCTACCTTATTGTTGGAATAGTTGAATATTGTTGGAATATTGTTGAAAAATATTGTGGCGTATCAACTTTGTTGGAATCCCTCACCTTTTTTTTTTTCTCCTGTGTGTAGGATACAGTTAATATAGGTTTCGGAATCTTCCAAGATAAAAACATTTCTTCTTCTTCTTGCTTTATCATCTGATAATCTACATAATTACAAATTTTACTCCATGACTCCCATTAACAACATACTAGATTTCAGAATTAAATTATCATACCACATTTGTACACATTAAGATAATCTTTGGTGTCCTTCTGTAGCGGCTATGTTGATCCAGCTGCATGTTCAATTGAATATTTGCATTTTTTTTCTAGTAAAAGAAAATGTAAAAACTATCATCATTTCCAGAATAAGCAGCATAGTAGAAAAATAATTGCAACAATGACCATTATTTACTAAATCGTCTGACTGACAGATTTTAGTTTGTCGTTTTATGTTATAAAGAAAAACCTTAGAACAAATCTGAGGCAAATAGATTATCTTAGACAATCAATGGGTGGGTATGCCAGAAGTATTTGTTAATCATACGTTTGAGAACAAGCAGTCATGCGGACATTTTGAAAGTTTTTTTTTCCTTTTTTTTCTCCTCATAAAGGGAAAAGGAACCAAAATTGATGAGAATCTGCAAATAAACTCCTTTCATGTGATTGAACAATGAAATATACGCTCCAACCCTATGTAACCCCTTCTGTAGCTCTTGTATCGTAACTACCATACTAGTTTTGCGTTTGCCAGAAGTTATTGGACATGCTTTGTTAGGGAGCTGTGTGCATCAGCACACTGCAGTACGGTTTACTTGGTGGTTCTCTCTTGCTAACTAAGATAATTATTAAATGAAAAACCTTTGCCTGTTACTGACTCATAGACATAACAATCTGTTACTGCTTTGGTCCATATTTGTGTCCATAGTGTCTGGTAGTATCATTAAGCCCAGGTCCCTCAGTGATCAGACATCCTTTCCCAGATTTTAATCTTAGGATGCAGTTTTACAGTGCAACTGTCTAGAGAGCATCTGGTAGGTGAAGGAAATAAGTGACTGTGAGGGTATTAAAACCTGTTTAAATAGCACAAGAAATAATCATATCTATAGGAAAACCAGTAAAATATTTAATATTTTCATATTTCCACCCATCTTTCATAACTTGTCTTTTCTCAGTGTGTCACAGGGTGAAGCCTACCCCGTGAGACCTTGACTGCATCTACCTAGCCTAATTCATTAGATGATTCTGGAAAGTGCTGGCCAAACAAAAAGGGACGGATAATTGTTATGGGGGAGCCTTACCAAAAGCTCTGGACTACATCTGGTCTATTCTAATAGTTTAGCCAGATGTGGGAAAGAAATGAGGCACAGATGAACTGTTAACAACTTTACATCCTTACAACATATTTGGAGTGGGAGAACAGAAGTTAACATTAACCCAGATAGCAACAGCTAACTGGCTTTAGATATGAAGAAAGTCAAGGAGTTTGTCTTGGAGTGACGTGACCAGCAAGACCATTGACAGGTTATGCTGACCATCTAAGTTAGAAGGCAATGAAGTGAATTGAAGACAGTAGTCCATTGATGGGAACGCCTCTGCAGATGTCCAACACTATGAAGAAAGCTGAGCCCAAGGAGGAACTGCTGTGCATGGAAGTCAGGCTGCCAGCCAGGACTCGGACTTGCACTGGTCAGAAGTTAGTATCCAGTCCCCATGGGTCTGCAGCTGGTCCAAAGTGAAACAGAGGGGCTGGGGCCTAAACTGGTGTGAGTATGAAGGGTATGAGTGTTGCAGGATAGGATCTTTAGAATAGAAATCATTATCTACCTGTAATACTGATCCCATTTAAGAAATACATTTTAGATTTTATCTCACTGAGTGGTGCAGTTCCACTCTTGTGGCTACCTCACCCTGAAATCATCCATAACATAGTACTCTTAAGTGTTCTGTGCATTCTGGATAGTCTTTTCATCCGCAAATGCCTTCAGCATCAGGAGATATTTCTCCATGATTCTTCCTTTTATGCAGTGTGTGTCTTTCTCAGATCCTTTCAGTAAGGCTGACCTTACTGGTTGTAGAAGTTTACAGGCAATGGTGTTAGTATCCAAGGATCCTGTTACAACCAGTGGAATCACTAGGCATTCCTAGAGCACCGCTTATTTTATTCAGAAGTACACATTGAAAAAATCAGTATTTTTTTTTATATGATGGTTACTGGCATACTGTGGGAGCTGGTTATTTTTTTCCTTGTTTTTAACTGTGTTATAAGGAAAATCTGTATGAAGTAAAATGTAAGAAAATGCAAATCAAAATTGTGAATTTGTGACTTCCTGGGTGAATCCATTCTGTATTTAAATTTTAATATAAAATGTTGATATGTAATTTCTTTGTCTATGGAACTCCCTAGCCATCATAACAATTTTATCATTGTACATTTGTTACAGCCTAACAGTACTTTCTGCATTTTATAGGTATAAACCAGATCACAAAACAGCAACATCAAAAGTTTAAATCCTATGCTGCACTTTAGCAGAAAACCTTTTTCCAAACAAGCTTTAGATTTCTCATTTGTAACCATGTCAGGAAAAACAAAACAGGTATGACTTCTAACCTATTTTAGGAATGACAAATTGCAATATTTAACAATAAAGCATTCCCTTCATGTTTTTTTTTTTCCAAGTTAATAACCTAAATCCAACAATACTTGATATCCTGATGTCAAAGTCTGATTTACAGTCACTTAACGCATATTGTAACTCCAAGAAGTGCATTGAAACACTACATCTAAATGCCATATAATATGTATCTACAAAATTATAAAATTTAGATGTGGATTTCTTTGGACAGTGAAATTTTTTGCTGAAGGCATGATTCAAAACCCACTGAAGTAAATGGGAAGTCTGCTCATTTGTTAATATAGGTTTTGGATAATTTCTTCAGTCTGAAGAATAAAAGATCAAGCTTAAAAGAAAGCAATATTTCTGAAACATGAAAACATTTTTCATTTTCTAATGCCAACTGACTATTGCAATCTGCTCAGATACTGTAAACTGTTTTCCTTATCCAATGAAACTAACTCTTCAGCTTTCCCTTCTCTTTTAAGATTGAGTCATAGAAAGGAGGAAATTGATTCAGATAGATCGTTCTCAGCTGCAAATAAAAAAAAAATCGTTTGGTAGTATTTCTTCTTCTGTCCCTCTGCAAGTTGTTCTTGGAATTCTACAATAGCTTAAGAACAAATGTTAATGATAACTTTCATAGTAATAGAGATATCTACAGCATATCTGCAGAGGGATACTAGATCATTAGTATCAAGTTCCTGGAAAGAATTCAAAAATATCTGCACAGATTTCCTGGCTGCTGAGTAGATGTCATAGTTCGGGAAAGGGAGTGAACTTGTAGACAGAGTTCAAGTGTCTGTTTGTCCTACCATTAGGTTGCTCCTTGAAGGATGCTTCCGAAAGCAGGGCCACCTTAAATTTTGGAGGCCTTAAGTGCTCAGTGTGAACTTGCACAGATTATAGCTTCTATAAAATCATGATAGAATCTGGTTTAACTAATTATCTGTGCAGTATACAAACTGCATATAAGCTATTGCAAATAACTATGCAGGCAATCCACACTGATCCTTTTAGATCTGTAACATAGGGTGTTCTTCTACTGAAAAATCTCCATCTAGCTGCTACCAAAATAAAAAGGAAGAAATATGGCCCTTTGCTCTCTTGTGCGCCACTAACTGATGAAATGAGTGTAAATACTTTGAACCAAGTGATCTGTTTAAGGACATTAAGTCCTGCATCTTTTGCTGAACTCAAGAGACCCTCTAAGTATGTAAAGCCATCCCAATGACAGTGTGGGGGCCAGCCTATTATAGCGCCATTCGTTAAGAAAACTACAGTGAAACTTACTGTCCTATAGTGCTCACAGTTTTTCAAAGGTTTTATCCAGAGACTATCCTGAAAAGGAAGCTTAGCTGTGGTTCACAATTCAAAGCAGTGCATCATCTCACGTCTCGTGTTTAATAGCACCATCAGGATTTGAATTTCAGTAAACTTCAGGGTGTCAATAGTATGTCAATAGGACATGTTTATCCAGAAAAAATCAATAAAGGATCATCCATTCTATTTCTATGATGTGGTATCAGGACCAGAGGTCCCTTCCAGCCTCAACCATTCTGTGATTCTGTGGTATTAGGAGAGGAGAAGAATGGTTCTGCTGTTCTTCCATTCAACATTACTATTATCCGCCCTTTGTTTACATTCCTGAGTTCTCTATTTTCTCCATTTTTTAGAAAAAAATGATGCCAGCTAATAAACTGTATCTCACAGTACCTTGAAAAACAATGAAAAATCATGCATATATAGGACTGTTATAGCTGTATCTGTATATGTAAAGAACGGCTCAGCAACAAGCTGGCAACCAGTAGTGAGCAGAGCACCCCAGGGTTGAACTGGGACACCTGTTCTTCAAAATTATCATTGACATGGATGAGGATATAAAATGAACCTTCAGGAAATTTGCTGAAAATACATTGCATGGTAAAAGCTTGAGACCAGAGGGACAGACCTGAGGACTGGACCAACAAAAGCCTCATGAAGTACAACATGGAAATTTGCAGTTTTGCACCTAGAGCAATCTGACCTAATCTGGTGTTGGTAGCCTAGTATTAGTAGTTCTGCTTTATATGGGGAGCTGGTCCACATGGCCTCCAGAGATCCCTGCCAATCAACATATTCATAACTCTGAAATTATATAAATGCTGTCAAAGAATCTAAAAACAAATCAGTTGACATTGTTACAATGGCAGAACTCATGGTTTTTAGGCAGCTTTATCAAAAAAAAGTTTTTCTTAAAACATTGTATGTGTTTAGTGAAGCTATGTATCTGTGCCAGCAAATAAACTCCTTCAGATAGCATATGCTGTGTCTACACTTGGGGAGATTAGCCGACGTATCTATGCCAACATATTTATAGCACCAGAGGTTCTGTAGTGTAGATAAGATCTAAATAACATCAGCCCTGTTAAACTCCATTTATGTTTCATGAGCAGAAAGTATCCTTTCCTAACGGATGTGATCTTTGAATATTTTATGTTAGCTTTACAAAGAACTACACCATAAATGCATCTGAATGCTAAAGCCAATGATGGTTTGCCACGTCTGATTTTTGAAGGTAGTATTTCTGTGGAGAGTTGTCGAAGAGGCCAACACTTCAAATAGCCCTGTGTAACTGAGTTATGTGTTAAAAAATTTCCCCAGGACTTCTCATCATTTGGACAAGAGATAACCAGGCAAGATGATGCATCTCTGCAACAGCCATACCTAACGCATGCCATCGTCTATGACATTAACTGCATTCAATTCGTTGAGGGTCAAAATCCTTTGATGTAACCTGGGGCTGTTTCCAAAGTTCCCCTATATGGTGAAGTATAGGATGCTTGCATAAGGGAACAAATGTTTTCCGTTGTGCTCTACTAACTATTCCTGTATCCAGACATTACATCTGTGAGGCAAAAGGAAGGATAAAATTTACCTCAACCAGTTGCACTGTCTGTTTTCTCACAGCAAGAACCTGCCAAGCTGTTTTATAAATAACCTATGTGACAAAGTAAGCTATTTTCATGATAATAGATTATTTGTGAACCAGTATAGGTTTCGACAAATGTACTATTTACCTGTGAATAGTTCTCATGGAAAAATGAAATAAAATGCAGTCTGTGTGTACTCTTAGGCTTCTGTGGTTATTCCCTATTGCTATTTTTCATTTCATTGAAGAACTGCTCACCTAACCAACACATAATCATTTCTTTTTTTGTGATTGTATAACTGAAACTCTTAAAATTGGAAAATAACCAAATGAGTGATGAGTAAAAATGAACAAAGAACATAGCTGTCCACATGAGAAAATGGATATTTTTGACAGGAACAAACATTCCCTAAATATTTTTGAGAACAACATGTTTATGTAGAAATTATCCAGAAAATGAATAATAAAATATATATAGTATCTAAATGGAATTTGAAGTAATCTGTCTGAAGGTGACTTCTGTATTGCTCACACAGTTCTAATCCTTAATGCTTAGAAGCCAGTGGACATGTTATTTTTTTGTATTTGATTCTGAGCAGTGGGTAGGAAATGACAGTTCCCCTCTTTATGGTCTAGAATACAGGGAGAATACTAATTGTACAATGACAAATACAGCAGTTGTAACATAAGTAGCTGCTAGCTGTATTTTGGAAAGCACTGTTTTGTTAGATAGCAGATAGCTATGAAGGAACCACTACAAACAAGCCGTTATGTTTTTACAAAGCTGCCAGCAAGACTTTTTATGAGCCTGGATTGCTCTTTATGACTATAATAAAAGCAGACTAGCATTCATGTGTATCTTTGATCATGTTCAGTGCAGGCAGTGTAATACTGCAAACATAATGAGATCTGCAGGAATTCCTTTTGCAGAGCTGAGTGACTGTGTTCTTTTTACTCATTAATTTTTCTCATTATAAATTTAAATAAACAAAAATACATAGAAATAGTAAGTATATAAGTTTTTGATGTTTTATTAATTTTAATACTAAGGTAACATCAATAACCTCTTGAATTATTAAGTTTTTTTTTTTTAACTTCACCACTTGAAATGTATTGCATATTACTATCATACCAAATATTTCTCAGGAAACATTGCCATTGAACCCATTTCATTTTATGAGGACTTTTTTTCTCCTGCATTATCTCGGTCAAAGAAAGAAAAATCAAGCCTGCAGACCCTGAAATTTCTTTTTCCTATCAATTCTTGCACTTCATATTTAGATCTGGAGCAAGCTGCTTCAGAGTTTTAAATTAAACCACTGATATGTGAGGTCTTGCAAGGTTATTTCCAAATAATATCAGTTGAGTTCACTTTTTGTTGCAAACCCCAAATTCTCTCCCTAGTCATCCAACAAGAGGGAAGACATTTTACATTATTAATATCAGGATACTACAATTCAAATTACTTCTAGTTACAAGAGGTATTTACAGTACAAAATAATATTCACAACAAGGTCATAATTGTGGATTCCTATTTTCTATTTAGATTACTTTTCCCACTATGTCTGAGGTGAATCAAATTACTGACTTCAAACACCTCTTAAGGGGGGTCATACTACCTGAGGCTAAGACCCTACTGAGGTATCCAAGATGTGTGTGTTCTGGAGGTGCTTATGTCTCCATTGATTATAGAAGGAACATAAGGCTGTAAGGTATAAGGTACTTTTAATACCTCATTAAGGTGACCTAAGTTAAATGAGATGAAGCCTCCACCTAATGGTTCAAATCTTCACAACTTCTTAAGTTCCTGTGCTTTGGCAGTGCTGGAATAACCGGTCTTCGGTATGCTCCAGGCCTGTAGCCCTCTTTCACTGCAGGCAAAGCTATATCAAAGAATCTCCTATCTCCCATGTTTTAAGCATTTTCTCATGAACTCTTTTTGGCATGGCTCAGAAGATAAGCAGAAACATAACTTCCTATAACTTTCTCAGCTGTCCGTCCTGATTCTCTGAATTATTCTTTATCATGAATAAAAAAGTAAAAATGAAATTCACTTGCAGACTGAGATTACTGGTTTAGATTAAAAATTAAATATGATGAGTTTTTAATTATTTTCTAGGAAATGCTCTTACCTCCCACCAAGTCTAATAGATATTCTGTTACAAGAATTACTTAAAAGATGTTGCAGAGCTTGACCTCTTTGTAAACCTAATCCCTGCAGAATATCCAGACTTCATAATGCTCATGAACATATACATAGTGGTATGCAATAAGAATTACTGGTGTTATTGTATTAGGTATATGTTACTAAAAAATATAAGTGACTTAGTGAAAAGGAGATTTGGCTGTGAGATAGCAGTGGGTACAATATATCTCTTTGAGTATTAAGGAGGTCAAGGCAAACACACAAGAAACACTACTACATGCCCATTTTGTCATAGCCAAAAACCGCAAGCAAAGATGTGATTTAAATTTCGTGAGATCGGTTTGGCTGGATCAATAGAATCCGGCAATGTAGTCTCTAGAAAGTATCCATAAAATGATACCATTAATGTTTCTTTCAACATCATCACTGTAGGGTAAGTCTGTATACTTTCAGATGTATAAATATATTGAGTTTCTAAACAACTGTGTTTATTTTAATAATAGGATTTAAACTGGGTGAATGATCCTGTCAAAGTGTCTTCCGCAACTTGCACATACTAATTTTAGGGTATGCATTTTGTCCTGATATGCATATATTTGCTTTGTGCATACAAAAAGCATAATCTGTAAAAAGCTGCAATTAAAATGTTATTGATCAATATTAACAGGGTATCATTTTCAATAATGTAAATCGAGAAAGAAAAAAAAAGATTGTGTTTGCTTTTCATATATATGTGTAGGACCACTGAATAATAACAATGTAGTACTGGAAGATCCTTCAAATAATAATGAAGCTTAAACCAAGATCAAGCTTCTCTAGACAAATTGTGATAATGTTTGTCTTATCTGTTTTTAATTGTTGGGATTATACAACTTTCCCAGGTGGTTCATTCCAATATCAATAATACAAAGTTTTCTTTAATTCTACTGTAAATATCCTTTGCTGCAAAATAACTTATTCTTTGCCTAGACTTGCAGACTACCTAAAATTTGCCCCTTCATATACACTACCTCAGTCATTTTGCTTGCTTGTGAATTAAAAAAGGCAAATAGATAACTCTTCATAGGTTGTATTTTCTGTCATTTTAACTGCTCTGCCCTAGATTGTCTTTAATCTGCTCTGTGGTTGTACTCTAGTAATGAAAATATTAAGTAAGAAAATTAGAGCATATTTAACTACTTGTGAAACGTATTTTAACTGTTCCAAGTTATGCAAACCATTATTTACTGGCATTACTTAATAGCATTAACTAATGATAAAATAAATAGACTGATAATTAGGATGCTATATAGAATAAGGATGTGAAACATAGTTGTTTTGGAGATAGTAAAATAGACCTTAGTGCACAACATGTATAAACTAAAGAACATTTTTATATATATAAGAAAAAACTTTATATATAAAATTGATATTGATTTATTCAAATACACTATGATGTATTATTATATTTCTGGCCAATTGTCTTCATAAAAACATTATAAAGAAATCTTAGAAATTATTATTTTTCTTCCCAATAGGATCATTCATTATAATAACATTTTTCTTCCAACTAAATTTCTTTTTGGAAATGTTTGAGCACTAATATCACTGTTTGAATCTCTGTATTATAATTGAGAGATGAAAGGAAAAAACTACCTGCTTAAGGCCATGTAGTTCCTGAAAGATGCTGTCATTAGGCCAGATATAACATGTTCCCAGACCCTATTCACTGAATAAAAACGACTGATCAATGAAAGAAACCTGATCCGGAAATTTAGAAGATAATTTATTCAAATAATAATAATTTTTACATAGAAAATATTTTCTAAATAGGCTGTTAAAATATATCGTCTTGGTTATAAAGTGTGTATGAATTAAGGTCACTCTATCATTAGTCACTTCTCAGAGAAAAAAAATTGCTGTATTAGTTCTCTGTGAGTTTAGGTCACTATGTAGGTCTCCCTCACCCTCACATCCATATGTACATGTGCACACACACACACACTCACTTTGCTATTGAGAAAAACATTTAATTAAGAAAAATGTTTTTTTGCATGCTACTTGTACATATTTTGTATATTTTTGCTCAGTTTTCATATTAAAAGCATATATCACGCTGCTTCAACAGTGAATTTTAATATATTGCATTAATGCTTATTCATTTGATGAGATACCTCTATTGTTTGTGGGCTGCTTATTCTTTTTCAAGATGTAACAGCTCTATGATAAGATATTTTACCAACATATTTTCAATTGTTTCTATTTATAAATGTTAATAGTATTTGAAAGATTTCTACCAACTTTTAAAGTCATCATTTTAGTTTGTTTATTAATATCCTTCTCTGTAACAGGCTGCTTCATTTATCATTGTCCTAGCAGTCTCTACATTCACATTAGTAAACAAACTATGTAAGCCTTCTAGTGACAGAGATACCTGATGACATAAAAAGCATTTTATTAGAGCCTTTCATACGCTGTCTGCACTAATATTAAATTGGTTTGAAGTGATTTAGAATGGAAGCGGCTTGTTGTTTTGTTAGTAGAGAGGAACAACACGAATGTGTTGAGCCTAGAATCATCAAAAACACAGGCTACCTTTTCAATTGATAGGTAGTACTTATACTAATTTAAAGAAAATTCATCTTTTTCATTGATAGAATATCCATAAACTGCAGTCTCCTTTCCTTGGTCATATGATGTTTTTTGTCATAACTAATGTTAAAGCCAAGAAATCGAATATATTAATTTGGTTTCATCTCCTTTTTTTTTTTTTCTTTTTAAAGTATTTATAAATGCTACTAATGAAATTTGTACTTTATAAGGATATTTATTTTATATCCTATATCGTAGTAGTCCTAACTCACTGGGAGACACTCAGGACTTAGTGATCCATGTAACAGTTGACCTGAGTAGGCACAGGCATATGCTGTGCTGTACTGCACATATTAGGTGGCCTTCAGGACTGTGCTGTGCTGCACATATAATCTTAATGGAAGACCCTGCAGGTGGTAACCACTTCGCACCAGCAGTGATGCCACTGACATGTCCATATCTTTATCTTGAAGTGAAGCAACATGCTTTCATATAAATATCCTCTCGAAAATCCTATAAACACTCTAAAGACAACAATGCCAGCAAACATCACCATGGGTGGGATCCATGCAGCCTGCCATGGCCTAACTAGAGGCCTGTCTGATGCAGTACTGGAAGCATCAGAAGGAACATATGATTTTATAACTCACTATTACCTTCTCCAGGTTGTTAATAAAATAGTTATCTGTCTTGAGAGAGTTTGAGCCTTTCTTGTTGAGATTCAAAAAGAAACAGCACCTCCTGGTGTGAAAGATTTGGTGTAGTTGGCAGGACCCCAGTAAGAAATGCCCTTCTGGGAAAGGGATAGGGGAGAACAGACTGAATGGGTGCCTGGCTGACCCCACACACAGGCCTGAGGGAGAGCCCTGCAATGTCTAAACTAGGTGACCTCCCCGGTGAGCTAGGAAGCAGAGCTCTCTGGATGTCCCACCCCAGCTGAAATACTAACTTGTCTCCAAAAGCAAGAAGTGGGAAAAGGAAAAAGCCAGCAGGAGTTGCCCTGTATTAAAGTTGTTACTAGCATGCTTAAAATGAGTGTGGGAACTTTCTGACCAGATAGAAGAGTTACAAAAGACTAATAAGACATGGGAAGAACTAGTGTGAGTCTCCCAGGAACAAGAAATGCTGGTGAAAGAGCATGCTGCTCGCTGTGCCATCTGGGGGCAAGGTGGGAAGCGTGTGGTTTGTTAAGCAGCGGGTACAAGGCAAGGTTTGGAAGTCTGGAACGTGAAGCCATCAATTATGAACAAAGCAAAAGGGTCACCTGGGCAACCACATCACACAGCCTCCGTGTGAGATTACACCAGGGAGCACCGCAGGCCTTTGCTGAAACTTACTGACAAAAACCGGGAGCGACTAGAGCAATGGCTAACATGAGTGAGTGAATGTGTAAAATAATTAAGTAGGGTAAAAAGCCCTAACCTTGTTGGGGGAGGGGGGGACCTTCAGCAGGGCAGTGTGTGCATGTGTCTGTTTCAGCATGCAGCGTAATAATACTGATAACCATTACGCTTTTGGGGCAGCAGACTGAATCAACTGTCAGATTGAGCTGAGATTCCCTGGAGGGGGCCTCACTGGAGATCCAGTGTGCCTGTAACTCTTACACCTCGAGGCAGCAAGCACAGGGGGTCTACTGGCTGGTCAGGGTCTGCTATATAGGCAAAGCTTCACCAGGGATTTAGCTGGTAACCACTGCACTTCTGGGGTGGCAAGTGCACAGGTCTGCCAAATAGTTGTCATCTTTCACGCTGGCAGACTTTGCCAGAGATCTATCATGCATGTAAATGTAACTGCTACACTTAAACCTCACACCACAGGCAGGGTACAACCTTGGCCAACTTGTAAACTAGCTTAAACATGACCAAGGTGTTTAAATGAAAAGACAGCAGCAGGCTGTAAAGAAGGAATATCCCTGGGTCCTGAAGTCTTCCCTGCTCAGCTGCTCTGTCTGCTGTGAGTGTTCCCAAATCCGCAGAGGTAGAGCCTCTCTGAAGGGCCTGGGGGATTCATCCTTTGCAAGTGTACCCAAAATGTTAAAACTGATGATCAAACTGTATAACTCACTTCAAGAGTATATTCAGAAACTATTGAGCCAGCAAACTGTATTCGTCAAAAAAGCAGGCAAAGGCCTAACAAAATAGGTTAAGGTCAAACCCTCTAAACTCTGGAAGTTGGAAAAACAGTCAACATAAGAAATAAACAATTGCAAAAGGATTTCATCACTTGAAAAGAAAAGTCAGCCTATATAGGGCAAGACATTAAAACTCCAGGTTGTGATGAAAACCATACCTTTGGGAGGAAAAGGGTACACAGTATGAAAGAATGTAACATCCATCACTCATGGGATGAGTGCAGAAAGAAAATGAAATGATAGAAAGATGCTTGCAGGAATGCTGAATAGAGATGGAAGAGTTAAATATTCAACCACAGGAATGTAGGAAACAGATAAGAACCCTGGTTGTACAGTTACAAAACAAGAAAGGGCCTATGATGTGAAGACACAGTATCTTTAATTACCAACACTACTATATGAAACCTGAAGGGCCTGGAAAACTTTCCATAATGTGGTAAAATCTCTGATTATAAGGAGAAACCAATATAAAGAAACAGTTCAAACTTAAGGAATAGATGGTTGTAACTTTGAGTAATCTTAGGAGAAATGGTTTCAGCAGTTATAGTTAAAGCTAAGCTGTGACCTAAAGGTTAGAAGTAACATTTACAGAAGATGGTATAGAGGATACTCCTCCCTTTTTCATAACCCAGCTTAACAGCTATATCTTAGTGTTTCTAGAAGTTAACCCTATATAATGCATGATCCTAAGTAAGGTGCGCTAACATCTTCCCTTTAAAGGAACGGAAAGAAAGAGAAGATGGCAAAATCTATACATAAATATAACAACTGTTGATTTAAGCTAAAGCTACAATAGATATTCTTTTGTTACCCTTTCCAGACACCTGTGTTCAAAATAATCAGTCTGCAAGTCAGGACACGGTGTTAGAGGGCTACCTGGGCAATTAAAAGGTACATATAGTTTGCACTCAGGATTCTTGTTCCAGGGGCAAATTCGTAGGGCAAGATTCAGTTCGCTAAATGTACATGTCTGTATCTAATTCAAACAGCCTTGTTTCTCTTTTTAGTCAACAGAGGAAGCAGGCAGGGCTTAGGGAGTGATTAATCTCATCCTAAAATAGATACATAAAATATATTGAGTGAAAACTGCCTCTAAAGTGTTATTTTCTCTCTGTTGCCAATAAAGAAGCCTCAGGCTTCCATCTCAGATGTGGAGTCTAGATAGAGAAGAGAAGACAGAAAGATAAAACAGATAAACACTATCTTACATGTCATCATGGCTACCCAGACATTCCTATATCAAACTAGAAGAGAATACTTTCCAAAATTTTGAATTCCAGTGATCACACGTATGTCTGTATGCATGCATGTATGTACACACACAAGCCCACACATGTGTATAAAAGCAGCAATCTGATACACATATTGAGTCTGGAGGTAGACTTCCTAAATCATGCAAATCAAGCAACCAATATAATGCCAAATCAAAGCTGAGACATTTATCTCTCATTCTTCTAAATGGTGTAGAAATGCATCACTTCCACTCATGTGGTATGAGGGAGCAAGCATGAGAGAAAGAGAGGGTAACAGAGTAAATGCAACACAAAAATCCCAAAACATCCTAAAGATTTTTTGGTTCAACAGGCTATTCCCTCGTATTTTGGAAGTTGACTCAGTCTTCCCCTGGTGAATCTGTAATGTCTGCTCACACAACACTGAACAGATACAAGCTCACCAGAGATTCGTCAGGAAGAAGCTTGCTAACATTAGCAACACCCCTGAGAATGATGGAAACAGATCTGGTGCTGTGTAAAGTTGCAACCAGGTACATCTGGCAAGCCTGCCCTTTGTTCTAAATCATGCTGTTTAAGTGTCGTCTTTAGCAGGCTACGATGCACAAATATCTCAAACCATTCAGTGTTCTTCCTGGAGTTTCCTGGCACACAGCAGGACTCCCTGCAAACACACTTTGCAGTATCCCTTCAGGCCATAACTCTCTGCCAATAAAACCGAACTAGGTTTTTCAAAGACTGAAATTGTTATGATTATTGTCCAAATATTTAGAAGCACTTTAGGGCACAATGGATGAGTACGGTGTTAATGGACCTCATTAATTTGCTATTTAAATGTCTCTGCATAAGGAAGGGATGAAACTTTTAGATCAGATAAGAGACCCAATTTACGAGCATCTCAGCTTTATGTAAACTAAAAACTAGGAGTTTTTATCCTGGATTTTGATGAGAAAAGATTAAAACCATATCCCTAATCCCATAACAATAAAATTTTAAATAAAAGGTAAATAGCTCCATTCACCCAAGTGCAAATGTATAATTTGCAAATTAAAAAAATAAATACAAAAATAAGGTCTTGTCAGTTGAAGGGAGCAGAAAGATTTTGTTGATGACTTTTTAATGAGTTTGACAAGTGTTTATGGCTTCTCTGAGGTAACAGTTTGTTCTTGGTTGCTGCATAGGGACATTAGGACGTTAATCTTTCAACCCTGGGTGCACTCTGCATCTGAAGAACAATTAGACATAGTGTGGCCCTCTATAAGTAATCATGCTTCCTGCTTAATTAGAGACATTTGGCCATCCCCATGATGTCTCATAAAACATCACAAATATGTAAATACTCTAATTGCATATGTCGCTCTTTATTTTAGCTTTCCTTCCTTTTGCCATCATATTAACGTGGAAACTATTTAATAACGTATTTATGACTAATTTCTCTTTGTCACATTGCCTTAAGTGATTACATATTTTGCTTTTGATTCTGTGTTGATTTTTCAAAGCCTGAAGCTCTTCACTGATGATTCAATACTTATTTTGGATTCTATTTTTTTTTTTTAACTAGTAATGGTTGGGAATTAAATGCAAAGTTAAAGATGCAAAAAGGAAAATATGATGGTGATGATATTTTTTAAAGAAAAATAAAAAGGGTAAAAGAGAGATAACAAAGTGAAAATAAGTTAAATTATGTGGAAAAGAAATTTACAGACAAAGTATGCACATCAGTTAAAGAATTGTAATAAATAAACTGAGATTATAAGGGAAAAAAAAGTCAACTTTCAGTAAGGGAAAACGTCTATAAATAGGCAACCTAAATACCTCTTAAAACAGTTATAGTTAGTTTATAGAGTGCTTAATTTCAACCCTTAAATATATCCCCTATACTATAACACCTATATTTATTTGCTATATTGCATATATTAAAGTCTGTATACAAGCATTATTTGAAAATTTCTTCAGAAATGCTACCCCTGATTCTACATCATGCAGTCCATCAGAGACATGAAAATCAAAGTTTATAAAACTAGGTATCTCATCTATCCTATTCTACAATATAAGATTGTTTGTTGGATTATTCTAATGTACTTACTTAAAAGTATCTTCCTGATCTACTATGAGTTTAAGGGAAAACTTGTCACCAAGAAATAGTGAAGAAGTTTTTCTTCCTGGTCAGTATCAGGAGTAGATGTCAAATTCCTGATAATATTTCTATTATTTGAGCATTGTAAGAGTTATTACTGGATGAATCCGTCGGAAGAGTATATTGTAGATTTTTACTTGTGTGCAGAAGTTCAAATTTCCAAAGAACTCTCTGTAACTCTCTTCTTTCTTTCACATAAATCGGCCTCTTTTTCGGTAATTTCTAACAAAAAATTAAAGTGCTGTGAAGAAAATCAGTCTTAAATTCCAGGGAGACATTACTGTACGGAATGTATGAGAAATAGTTACATCTATCTGCACTACAGTTACTCTCATCTCTTTTAGCTTCATGGCTTTAAAAGTATAGGTGACCAGGGAACTGTAAGGGGAGGATACTCATTTTACAGGCATGTCTAGGGGAAAAAAAAATTGTGGTGGTGGTGTTGGTTGTCATGGATATAACAAGCAGTAGCTATTGTTTCCGTAGCCTATAAACGGAGAAAACAAAAAAGTCAATGAAACAGCATAAATATTGTGGGAATAACGAAGGTTAATTGTAAGAACCATGAGATCAGACTAAATCTTAAAATTAATGACCTTATCTGCAGGTACATATGATCTAGAACTACATCTTTTGGTTATCTCACAAACTTCTGGTCAAGGAGAGTTTGCAGTTGATACTTCTTTTCAGATCTGCAGTACTTATAGTAGGTAAACCTTCTTCATTCTGTCATTTATATGACTGTAAAATGAAGATGAGGTACTGACTGTAAGCCAGGGACATATATCATCTATCTTGTTGAAAATACAAAGAAATTTAATTCAGATAAGAATTTAGTAATTTCTCAGGACAGGGAGGTTGGCCCTGGACCCACCATAATATTAGGAACTCTAGGTGAAGACATTACACTTGGAAGGTGATCACTGTAGGCTCCCTCAAACATTCAGAAAAAGAAATTACTTTAAATGATAATAATGACTTTGCTACCCATTGGCAGGTGGTAGCTAGCAGAGTACCTCATCTTCATCAACATGAGGAAATAGAATGCACCCTCAGCGAATCTGAGGATGGTAAGAAATTTGAGGGGAGGGTTTGATATGTCAAATGCAAAACTTTAGTGCGGGGAGAGCATGATAAACTTGAACACTGGGACAACAGAAACCTTGTGAAGTTCAACTAGCTGAAATGCAAAGTTCTGCATCTGAGCTGAAATAACTCCATGTATCAGCGGGGCAGCGGGGAACCACCCAACTGAGCAGCAGCCTTGCTTGAGAGGACAACGGGGTGCAGTGGACACCTAGCTAAATACGAGTCAGTAGTGTACTCTCATTTTAGATAAGGCAAGACTTACTGTTTTATGCTACATTAGGGGAAGCGTAATCAGCAGAAAAGAATAGTTATTATTCCTCTCTACTCAGCCCTGGTGAGGCTGCACCTGGAATATTATGCCCAGTTTTGGGTCTCCCAGTTTGAGAGGGCTGTGGAAAAACTGCAGAAGGTCCAGTGAATAGCAATCAAGATGTCTGAGACCTAGAGCACATGAATATAAACAGAGATTGAGGGAGCTAGGCTTTTTCAGTCTGGTAAAGAGGGCTAAGGAGTGATGTAAAGACAGCCCACAACAACTTGAAGGGCAGTTACCAAGATGGAGGTGACTTGTTTTTAAGTATATTAGAATATAAATGACTGCAGGATAATTAATATGCTGAAGGGTATAATTGCATTATTTTAATGAATGATAACTACAGTACCCAGTAAAAATCTTGTAATGAATTAATTGTTTTCATTATAGCTCAGGATAGTTACGTTATATACAAAAATGGTGAGAAGAATGGTTAAGAAAAATAATGTTTTAAAAAAAAAAACAGATTCATGTCTCACTCCTATTTATCCACCTTTTCAAACCTTGGACAACAATTATATGACAAAAAATGTACTCTGGAAGATGCCATTTATAATTCTTGTATTTCTTTCCAATATTACTTATTTTACTTTGTTTATTCGTATATGAGGTGATTTACACATAGCTTACCAGTTTCTTGTCTCATGCTGTTCAGGACATTAATGCCCATTATTTTGTGGGTGGGGAGAAGGGTGGATAAATATCATAACCTCTGTTATGATAAAAATCATTTATGCATACTTTGCAGTGATTGTGAATGATAGAGCTTTCAGGCAGTTACGACCTATTTAGGAATCATTTAGCAGAAAATGATTTCATTTACTGTTACATTTTTGATATATTTCGAATTGACCTATGTATTGAGGCTTTCATCTTAGGAGATTGCTCCTCATACAAATAGCTGTCTTTGTCAGGTAATTGTTCTTTATATTCAGCTTAAATGTTACTTTTATAAATGTCAGGACATTATTTTGCATTATGTTCTCTTATTCTGTCCTGGATAATATATTCTTGCATGCAGCATTTTTTCAGGTGTTTCTTCAGATAGCTGTAGAATATGGGTAACATTAAAAAAGACCTGAATTCTATATTCAGAACAGATTAATGCTCCAAAGAAATCACCTGCCTCTTATTATAATCTCATCCACCTTTAGAATCGTAAAGTTTAGGTTCTTAGTCCAAATTGTATTTCAGGATGAACCAACTCACCTTCTGGTGTGCGCGGGCATGTTCGGGTGCGCTTTCTTGATCTTGCTCTCTCTCCCTCTCTCCCTCCCTCCTCCTCTTTCCCTCTCTCATTCTATCTCTTCCCCCATAACTAATGGGAGAGCTTAGGTATTCCATTGCCTAAAGCTTAGATAAATCCCAACTAGGATTTACTAAAACTGTGCAGTAACTGAAAACTACATTTTGCACTAGTTAGAAAATTTACTAAAACTGATTCTATTCCAAATTAAAATATGAAATATAAGCAACCCCAAGGTAACCTTCCAATAAGTGAAGCCATTATTCTGAACTAGTCCAAGATAGAGAAACTGTGTTTGGCTCTCTCACACATTACATGCATCTGAATAAACTGATATAGATTCATCTTTGACTATATATTAGGAAGTTGGGAGGGAAGGATAGAAAGAAGACGAGAAGGAATGGGGGAAGGGAGGCAAGCTCATTCATTCTTTGGTAGTGAAGATTTCATCAGAAATGATAAATTCCAAAAATGCATCAGTGCATACCTAATTTGTTACTGCATTGTTTTCATGTGTAGTTTACTCTGAATACATGAAAGCCAGAAAGCACTTTAGTCTAAGTGGGACTGTCAAAATTGCATTGCATTCAATGGTAAGCTAATGATGTAGTTAAAACCTGTTAAAAACATAAAGGAGTGGGTATTGGAAATATAAAATTTCTGGAAAACTGATTATACAATTTACTGCTACAAGGTTGATACAAGTAGCAGAAATGATTTGTAAATGCTGACTTTCAAAAGTAAATATTTCCTTTGCCCTTTACTTGTGTCCTACCCTCCCTCACAAAAAAAGACTTATGTGAAACATTGAGACTTTCTTTACTGTTAGAAAATACTTTCTCCCTCCTACAAAATGAGCCTGCAGGTCACAGTGAAGTTTATTACTCAAGTACTAATACATTGGTAGAAATATGCAAGCTTTCTTAATCTATGAGCAGGTATACAGCTGGGTTTCACCTCTTTCAGTAGCATAGCATATTAAAGGTATCTATTGGGGAAAGTTTGGGGAAACATCAGTCTTTCAGATTTTCAAACATGTCAGGTTCTATGATCATTCCAATTACACCCTAGTTGGTTTGCTCACTTATTGATATAATTGCTTTTTTAACATCATGGCAGATGGAGTAGCCTTTAGGAGAAAAAAAAAAAAAACAACTCCCAGGTGTTTCATGTATATAATAGAAGATAAGATTATGTAAAACTAAAGTTTAACGTACATGGAGATCTACGTGGGGATAGGGGAGGGACTAGCTAAGAGTTTATGGGTTAGGATTAGCAGTAAGTCCAGCAAGGGTGACACTGTAGAGGGTGTCTGCTATAGATTATCTCTACAAAAAGAAGTAGATGAGGCCTTCAGAAAATTGGAAGAAGCTTCACGTTTGCAGGCCCTGGTCTTCAGGGAGGTCTTTAACCACCCTAATATCTGCTGGAGGGACAGCACAGCAGGGCACAAGCAATCCAAGAGGTTTCTGGAGTTCATTGGTGACACCTTTCTAACACAGGTGATTGAGGAGGAGCCAATAAGCAAAAGCACTCTGCTGGACCTTAAACTTATAAACAAGGAAGACCTGGTCAGCGATGCAGAAATTGAGGGTAGCCAGTCATGACTTGGTGGAGTTCAGGTTCCTGAAGGAGTGAGGGGAAGCAAAAAAGCAGAATCATAAACCTGGACTTCAGGAGAACAGACTTTCACCTGTGCAGGGACCTTGTTACAAGAATCCCATGGGATATGGTCTGATGGGGGAAGAAGTGTCCAAGACAGCTTATTCATATTCAAAGATCACCTTCTCCAAGCTGAAGAACGGTCCATCTCAATGAGCAGAAGTTCAGCAAAGGCAGCAGGAAGCCCGCATGGATGAACGAAGAGTTCCTGACAAAGCTCAAATATAAAAAGAAAGCATACAGAAGGTGGAAGCATGAACAGGTAGCTCAGGAGGAATATAGAAACACTGTCCAAGCATGCAGGGTTGGGGTTAGGAGAGCTAAAGCCAACCTGGAGCTGAAACTGGCAAAGGATGTGAAAGGCAACAAGAAGGGTAGAAACCTTTCATACATAAGCAGCAAAAGGAAGGCTAGGGAAAATGTGAACCCTCTGGAAATAAGGAAGGGGCCCTGGTGACAAAGGACATAGAAAAGATAGAGGTACTCAATGCCTTCTGTGCCTTGATCTTTACTAGTGATACTGAACTTCAGAAATCCCAAGCCCTTGAGACTGGAAGAGAAGTCTGAGGCAAAGAAGACATACTTTTGGTGGAGGATGATCAGCTTAGGGATCACTTGAACTGAATATACCCAGGTTCATGGGACCTGACTGGATGAACCCATGAATGCTGAAGGAGCTGGTCAATGTCATTTTAAAGCCACTCTTGATTATCTTTGAAAGATAATGGTGATCAGGAGAAGTTCCCAAGAACTGGAAGAGAGCAAATGTCATCCATATCTTTAAGAAAGGCAAGCAGGAGGATCTAGGAAACTTCTGTCTAGCCTCACCTCAACCCCTGGGAAGATGATAGAGTAAATCCTCTATGCTATTTCCAGACATGTGAAGAACAGAAAGATAATCAGGAGTAGTCAGCATAGACTCCCAATGGGGAAATTGTTCTTAGCAGACAGCTGATAGCCTTCTACAATGAGATGATTGGCTTGGTGGATGAGGGAAGAAAAGTGGGATGTTGTTTACCTTAACTTTAGTAAGGCTTTTTTTAAGTGTCTCCCATAAAATTCTCAGACTGATGAAGTAGGAACTAGGTACGTGGACTGTGAGTTGGATTGAAAACTGGTGTAATGGTCGAGCTCAAAGGACTGGGATTCAGCCGGAGGCCAGTCAGCAGTGGTGCAGTGGTGAACCCCAGGGATGGATACTGGGGCCAAAACTGTTTAGCATCTTCATTAGTGACCTGGATGATGGGACCAAGTGCACCTTCAGCAAGTTTGCAGATGACAGAGGACTAGGAGGAGTGGCTGATACATGAGAGGGTTGTGCTGCCATTTAGCGGGACCTTGGCAGTCTGGAGAGATGGGCAGAGAGCAACCTCATGAAGTTCAACAAAGGCAAATGCAAAATCCTGCAGCTGGGGAGGAATAACCCCATGCACCAGAACAATCTGGGGGCTGACCTGCTGGAAAGCAGCTTTGCAGAAAAGAACTTGGGAGTGCTGGAGGACAAGCTGATCATGAGGTAGCAATGTGCCCCTGTGGCAAAGAAGATCAATGGACTCCTGGGCTGCATTAGGCAGAGCATTGCCAGCAGATCAAGGGAGGTGATCCTTCCCCTCTACTCAGCCCTGATGAGGCTGTATCTGGAGTGCTGTGTGCAGTCCCAGGCTCCCCATTATAAGAAAGATACAGAGCTACTGGAGCAAGTCCATTGAAGGGCCATAAAGATGATAAAGGGATTAGAATATCTCTCATCTGAGGAGACACTGAGAGAGCTGGGACTGTTCAGCCTGGAGAAGAGAAGGCTCCAGGGGATCTTATCAATGTGTATAAATATGTGATGGGGAAGGTGTAAAGAAGACATGACCAAACTCTTTCCAGTGGTGTGCAGTGATAGGACAAGAGGCAGTGGGCATAAACTAAAACGCAGGAAATTCCAATTGAACACAGGAGAAAGCTTCTTCACTATTAGTGCACTTGGACATTGGAATAGGTTGCCTAAAGAGGTTGAGGAGTCTCTATCTCTGGAGAACCCAATTGGACATGGTCCTGGACAACCTGTTCTAGCTGACCTTGATAACCCTGAGCAGGGTGGGTTGGACCAGATGATCTCTGGAGGTCCCTGCCAATATAAATCATTCTGTGATTCTGTTAGTCCTAATGTATAGTTTTCACACAGTTCAATAGCATTTTTTTATCTAGAAGTTTATAATGAATTCCATAAATCCGTGATATTCATGTTCTGAAAGTCTCATCAATACAAGAAAGGAAGATAAGGAAAGAATCGTATTAATGGGACACTCCAGTCAAAATATGAATACTGAGAGAAGCTTTTCATGTGCATAGAAAGCCTAAGTATCATACTTGCAAAAAGAACGGCATCAACTTAGAACTTACTGTTTCGAAGAAAATCAGAAACATATATCACACAGGCATACACATACACATTTATATGCATGTTCTCTCTGGAAAAATTAAGTTCATATTAGAGTAATTACATTAAACCCAAAGTATTTTTTGGAAATGTGACTTTGCAAGGATTGGTTATTAAACATTGCAATTATTTGTTTTTGTTATTGTTTTTATTTTAATATTGACTTCTCATTAAAACCTTTAAATATATCATTTTCAACAAGAAAAATAAAATCTCTACATCTAATGCATGTAAAAATACTTAATTTTAAGCTCAAAGTTGTCATATTCATTTCAGTAAAGCAGATTTAGCAGGGCTAAAGACATAATTATTTGCAAATCTTGAAGGATAGAAGTCCAAGGATACTATTATGGCTTTTCTGACTTTCTTTTTAATGATTATTTACCTGACAGCTTATCATTTCTTTGCAAGCTAAGGAAAATGTCACTTTTTTAAAAATCTTATATACTATCTACTTGCCTTTTAAACTATATCAGGGGCTTGGAGTTAGATTACTTTCCTAAAAAAAAGACATACATAAATAGAGTTTACTTTCCCATCTTCCCAGATATTTTATCCCCCAAAAATAATCTGAATGCTGAATATTTAATACCTTGAGAAAAATATTTTGTTACTTTGAGTGCAGAAACCTGCACTTCTCAATCTTATAAAGTTTATATTCTAACAAATCCCTAAAAATCGCTAAATTTACAACAAATAATCAAACAATCAAGTATCCCTGATAAATACTTATTGCAGAGCTAAGCTACCATGAACATAACCTTATGGCTGAGATGCTACAAATAAACAAAAATTTTTAAGTGACAAACTATATTTGAGAATTATATTTAAATTCATTTTACAGATATTTATGAGAATCTTAAAATGTTCTTATTTCATGACATGAAGATACAAAAAAGGTAGATAATTGCACATTTTTTCTGTCTATTCTAGTAAAAGTGTGCTGCTTTTTGAAAGAGCTCACTGTCTGCTCCTTCTACTTGCTCTCTTAATTCTATTTCTCTGACCAAAATGTTTAATTAACAATAGGTGTTCCCTAATTTTTGTTCATAATGAACCAATAAGTGACTGAAGGAAGTGGGTATGTCACTTTTCCTTATAGTCCATTTTGTGCATTGACTTTAAGCTTTTGACCTTACCTACATGAAGTTTTCATAAACAGGGACTTTAAAAAGATGATGTGCAGTCACCACTGTATGGGCACACAGCCTCTGAGATGTTATCGAAGGTTCTTATCTAACTGGAAGAAAGTGTCAAGCGGAGTTTCAGTGAGGAACCTGTATTACATTTATTTTAATTTATGAGTAGAATGATGCCAGAGAGACTCAATTTTACAATTTTTCAGTGTCATCAAGCTGGAAAAGGATATAAACACTTTAGAGGATGCTGTCAAATTCAAAATGTTATTGACAAACAGGAGGTATCATCCAAAAGAGACATCATAAAATCCAATAAAGACAAGTGAGAAGTGCTAGGCTTAAAGAAGAAAAAATAGATGCCAAAGTACCAAATATAGAATAACTGCTTAGGGAACAGTGCACGCAAAAAAGATTTGGGAATTATACTGGTAAAGGGACAAATATTAGACAATTATGTGTGAAAACAAACAAAAAATATAGAACAGCAAGTGGGATTTTCTATGCAATGAAAGAGAGGTAATATGAGAAGTGTTGAATAAAAGGCAATTATTCCCTTTTACATGGCGTTGATGAGGACCCTGAGGGAACACTGTATGTAATCATTATTGCCACTTACTGAAAGTGTTACAAACAAATGGGACAGAGTCCAGAGGAGAGCAAAAGAAATGCTAAGAGGTCTGGAAAAGATGCCGTACGTGACCTGTAGAAAAGGATTGAAGGGTTTTCGTTTGCTGATCCTAGAAAAGAAGAGGCAAAGGGAACATAATAAAAAAGTTCGAAAGTTTAAATCACTGAAAGACCTGCCTTGATTTATATATATTCATACATACACATATGGGAAGGAAACGTAAAGGAATTAGCTTCCCAGATCCAAACATGTATCATTTTGACGAGCTATGACTTGACGTGTAACAGAACAACCTTCCTTCCCCCGAGAAGAGCTCCTCAGTGCTCCTCTTGACAGAGTCTTGGGGCACGAGTGTTTTTGCAGTTTGGAACCTCTCCTGAGGCTCCTGCTCTCGGGAGCACCACTAATGTGGAGCTCTCTTATCGTCCTGAAGAGGTTCACGAGTATGAATTCAATCTTGCATGTTTGGCACGAAAACCTATTGAAAAACAAATTCAATTAATGGGTCCCTTTGGCTGCATCTGTCATATTAAATAAAATAGGCTGATTTTCTGATACTGCAGACAGCTGGTATGGAGCAGCCCTTCTTCAGACAGGTAAATTCTCCCTCCCAGCCCTTCACTAACATGGTGATCTTGATCGTATTGCCTACTAAGCATAGTTTCAAATAGGTGATCTTTGAACCATGCTCAAGTATTGTGTGGGAAACAGTTGGCACTGGTCAAACATACAGTATGCCAACACTACTGTTTGGTCATTGTTTAATTAGTTTACTAGGATAGTTACAAAGTCCACAAAATGATGTTTTAAGCCATCTTGCAAGTTAAATTACCTATTTTGTTTGCTCATTCTTATTACATTTGTACAGCCTTTCCTCTGTTATGCAACTCTGGATGAAATATCACACAGTTTCCTTCTGAATATTACCCATCTATCAGTCAGCAGAAAGCTCTTTCCTAGCAGTTTCTACTTTGTTTTCAGAAAAATTCTTTCCTTCATAATGGCTTCATTGCTCTAAAACTTTGTACTTTCTTGCGTTTTCTCTTATAATGATAGGTTAGGGTTTATTTGATGGTTGGTTTTTTTGGATTTTGTTTTTTGGGGTTTTTTTAGTCTTGATTTTTTTTTTCATTGCCATCCAAAAAGGCTTTTTGCACATTCAGCTGACTTGGTATGTTGTGTCTACTGAGTGAATCATCCATTTTAACGTCCCAAGTATGTGTGGAAGAACTTTTCCCACATTGAGAAAAGTGCACTTAGATACAAAGCGAAATAGACTTCACAAGAAAATGATTATTACAGTTGACGTTAGCTACAAAATCTTAAGCTGGATAAAATTAACAGGAAACGTGTTTCCTGCTAAGGGAATGAGTTAAACGATAGATGTCAAATCACATTGAAAAATTAAAACTGTCTGTAAATTCTCATATATATTTATGATGTGATGTACAAGAAAATGAAGAGAATATCTGTCCTGGATCTTATAATCTTATCACATTAAATATGCACGATTTCTGCAAGATTTGGCTCTTCAGATTCCAGTGCTATTTGGAAAGCCATGACGCTCCTCTCAGCCCCCTGCATTCTCTTGCTCACTCTCCTTTATGCTGATCAGGCATTGTCCATGCTATGTTTGCCTTCTGAAGTAGGATTTCATCTCAGCTAAGGAAAACATCCAAAAAGGGTATATTTACCTCAGTCTTCCATCCCTCCTAGGTAGGCAGTTGAAACAAATAAGTACTTTTTAAGGATAACTCCTTCTGATGATCACATAAATTAACTCAGGTAGTTAAAACTGGATGAAATGAACTCTGCACTTAAGAGCTTTATTGGACAAAGCCTTTACTACACTTCTTGACCCAGGTTCAAGTGAGGATATTTTTTCCTTTCTTTTACTATTTTCCATATTATTCTTGTTATACTTTAATTTTCTAATTTGGGAAGTTTTCTAAAAAAGAAATTCCCTGAATCCTGGAAGTCTTTGCTATTAGATTCCTCTATTTTAATCATCAATAACTTGTCATAGTTTTCCAGTAGAAGCAGACAGATACTATAATTTTTTCTAATAATTTATTTTATATTTTACACATATATACATATATACACATACACACACACACACACACACACACATATATATATATTTAGAGTATATATTGACAGAACTACTAACCAGAGAACTAATGCCAAAGCTGTCTTCTATGCTATTAGCTTATTGTCATGGACCCTATACAATACATATAGTTAAATATAAGCTATTAATCCAGTGATTTCTGTGTACAAATCATGATGTATGATTACTGAAGTTTGCCAATGTTATAAGAGAGCAGTTACCAGTAATAGCCTAACAGGAAAAGACATGCAAATTACAGAATAAAGTGGTCATTTAAATTAAAAAAATGTTAACAAGGACAAAGAGGAAATACCTCATTCCTGCCTCAGCATGTAATGTCCTTCTGTCCTAATTCTACAGAACAAGCAAGTGTGCGCTAGCAAAAAATCAATAAACAGATATAGATCAAACTGCATAACTCATGAAAGAAACTGTTAGCAAGCCTGGAGAGAAACAAGACTAGAGAAAAGCTTTAGCCAGACAGGAGCTGCATTGGCTGTACCTGCTTGTCCTATTAGAAAATAAAAACAGGAGGGTAACAAGTTCATGGACGAGTCCAGTGTTGCGATCAATATCAATTACAGTGGGAGACTGCTTGGCTAAGAGACTCCCATCCCGTGCTACGACACCGAGGCAGCACAGAAAAGATCTGTTAAGCGCAAATCAATAACTGCATTTTCATTTCTTATATTTCTTGTGTAGCTTTTTCCAGTTGAAAAAGCCCAGTGCCCAGACCCCCATCTCACTGCAGCCGGGGGCCATCAGTTGCTGCCCCACGCTGCTGCAGCGGTGCTGGCTCCAGCCCTGCCGTGGCCCTGCTCCTTCCCGGCCACAGGGCCCCCAGCCCTCCGGCGGTGCCTAACGTGACCCCCCAGGGCTGGGACTGTCCCAGCTGCCCTGGGGCCCTGCGCCCTCAGGGTGGGGGGACAGGCCCCAGTGGCCCCCGGCCCTGGGGATCTTCCAGCCAATGGCACCATCATCATAACCAAGTAACCTCTGAGGAGTTAGACAAATGCAGGGTTAGATTTTTTTGAGGGGGAAAATGACCATTCAACAGCTGAAATATCAAAATCTCAGGTTGCTTTCATAAAAGACCTGTGCAATTCTTAGAGCTGAGGCACACACTTTATCCTCCATTCCATGTGCTAGCTTGGAAACTGCTGATTCTGTGATTGATATTGTCTTCTTTAGTGGGAGATAACCACTGCCCCTTTAGTAGGTAATGAGAGAGATTCAGAGTTGCATGCTTACTTCATAGCGTGAAAATTACAAAAAAAAATGTTGTAGTAAAATATGAGAAAAAGAAGTGATAAAACCATGCCTGTATTTCTATTACTTTATTTTATTACACTGAGTTAACAGTATATTGTTTTGATTTATAAAGTGGAACACCACAAAGGTAGGAGAACTTCAGGTGTTCAGCTTCAAAGGTATTTTTGGAAATTTCATACCATACTGACACGCAAGGATCCAGCTTCGTATTTTGCAATATATCTTAATCTCTGAAAGCAAAATTTTTACTTCAGCTCCTTTGTACAAAGGCTGGTATGATACAGCCTTTACTTACATTATTTTTATCATAACATCTTTATTTCATACAAATCATTGAATGAGTAATCATGTGTAATCAGGTTTCTAGGAAAGAATCAACTGTGTTTTAAATCAGTTACTGTCAGTAGGGTAGCTGTAGATGTCAGAAGTTGAATAAAAGCAGTGGAATTGAAGCAAAACAATTTCATCTCGTGACTGTGGCAGCTGACTGCTGTTTTAGAGGACAGAAGACTGCTCTTTCCTCTGTGATAGATGTCCTATAGAGAAGCCTGAAGTAATTCACTCCTTTATGTTAATCTTTTTTTTTTTGTTGTTTTATTTTCTTCTGCTTCTTCTTTTATACTTAGGAATAATATACAAGATAAGAAATAATTACTATATATCTTAGAACATGAACTTTTGGGATTTGCTGAAAGTTTCTCTTTTGCATTAAATATCTTCCCTTTTTGGAGTATTAAACAGTTGGTAAATATAACTGTTGCCCTTCATTTACAGTAGTTTAAAAAATGTTTTAATTTGAAAAAAAGACAAATTAGCTGAGAAAAGAAAATGGTAAACAATTCAGGTCACATTTATCCTACCTAATTCCAGGCACTAGACTGAATTGCCTAAGTTTTAGTTCCTGTTGACCAAGGTTCCCTTTATAGTCAATTGTGAAGGATGGGGAATACTCAGCAAGCAATCCTTATATTGACCAAATCACACCTACAGGTGCTTTGGTGTCACCATTGCGTGTAATCTTTAGTACACAGGCTTCCATGAAGCAGTTAAAATGAATGAAGGTGTTTGGTGGGTGTTGTTTTCAGCCACGGTGCATTTGTGAGTCTTTTTTTTGGTGGAGGATGCTGAGGAAGAATCCTCAGATATGCCAATAAAATAGCTTAGCCTGAACTAGCAGTCACATCTGACAGAAAAGGTTTAATGCCTTTTCTGAGTATTTTCTGGAGTATTTGCCAGATCCTGCCTCTGAACAGGGATGATTTTCTAAGGGGAGCAGCCTACTACAGCTCAACTTTGGTTAGAGCATGAACAAGTGCAACAACCATATGTTGGAAGAAAGGTGTTAAGCTTCCTAAGGACCTTGATTATGTTAGGAACTAATGTCTCCTTTGGAGGTTTAGATTTTATGCTGGTTAACTTTGTCACAGTGGATCCAAAGGAATGTAAAATGAAAGACATATTTTATTAAACTTCACAGTATAAACAAGCAAGCAATCTCTTCGGGGGGAGGGGGGACAAGAAAGAGGAGCAAATCTGGAATTGTTAGCCTAAAGGAAAAGGAACATAAACTCAAATGGCTTCCATAATGTTATTAATTATGTGATAATGTGAATCCTCAAGTGGCAAGAAGTGTTGAAATAGGTATTATGATGGTGTTAATTTGACAGAGACATAAACTGTTCCTTAGATATTTTTTTAATGGATTTAAAAGCTATTAATGGTACTAATTATCTTCAGGGAGCATCTCTATACTAATTCCAGTATTTTACAATCTGACCCTGAGATGATGTTTTTATTTTGTTTTCCTAGAGGTTTTGAGTCACCAAACCAGAAAAGAAAAAAAAAAAAAGAAAATAGGATTTCTCTTAGCTGTTCTGCATAAATGAATTTCTTATTAAAAGAAAGGCACCAACTTAAGTAGCGTAAATGGTCTAGTATAGTTGCAACACTAGTATTTTGTGCTGATAGTAGATTGATTCTAGATTAGCAGCAGAAAATTTAGTTTGTATCTATTAATCTCTAGAGTATGTAACACCTTGAATGTATGAGTAGACGGAGTCTAAGTACCATTTATATTCATTTGGATTTGATTTATTAGTTTGACTTTGTCATGTTTTGTCTGTAGATATTTGCTTGCATTTGCAATAGTTTGAGTGGGCTTTAAGGCTTTAATGTTTTTTTTTTTTATTACATCTAAATAAATAAATAAATAAAAATAACACTCCCTGTGCTTTTCTCATCCAGCTTTGTGTTAAATGCTCCATTGCCATTTGTCTACACATCTCTTTTCATTATGATGATGAACAACTTGATTAAGCTGTTAATTGTGTTCTTAGCTTTTCAATCTTGACCTCAAAGATGAGAAAGACAGTTTGTCAGTTAAAAAAACAACAACTAGATTTATGACATAGCATTCCTAACATAAAGAAAATAAATGTCCCTTCCTACGTTCCTTATCTTTCAACAGCTAAATGCATTTCCTGGAGAACTATTCCTCATACTCCTGGAAATATGATATTTTCATTTACGAATAAAGAATTCATGATTTTGTGCTTCTAGATTAATGAATTCAACAAATGAGAATGAAAAGCCAGAGCCAATTTTCTGCAGTGACTCAATATATACGGAGCCTGTGGGATGAGCAGGTATTCTATGGGATATTCATACCTGAGATAAGGATTTAACTTTAAGCTTTAAAAAGTATTGAAATTATGACAAAATTATTCTTAAACGGCACTGAAGCTAGAAGGAAATATTGCTCGTAAGAAAAGCTGTAAAATGTAAACAGAACAACAAATAATGCTCAGATAATACTTTTGCTACCTGAACTTTATTGAAAAGATGAAATCTGTGCAAACTATTTCATGTTATGTATTTCTGGTTAGCAGCAGCTTGCATTTGTAGTACAGGTACATCAATATTTGTATTCAACATCTAAAGTGTTAGACCAACAAGAGGAGAAAAGGAGAGAAGGAGGGAAAGAAGGCTGGGTGCATCTACTTCGGATCAGAAAAGAATGCTGTTTTCTCTGACTCTTTGCACAAAGCACACCAATGAGCAAGTAGAGAATATTTGTCTCCCCTTGGAGAGCAAAACATATGATATGAAAAATGAGGACAGCTGTTTTTAGCTATTGCAGAATAAATGCTTTACTTGCTATACTCATTTATTTGACTATTTTGAAATCAAAATTAAACCAATTAGGAACAACATTAACAAAAAAATTCCACGGTGTTCTTTTTATTACAAAAACTTAATAAGGCCTCTCTTATTCCTACAAAGTAGAAAATGAGTTAGTTCCACTGGACAAATTATATTCATAATTATTATCTTTAACATTTGATAATATCCCGAGCACATATTGTCATGTTTCATCTTTTATGAAAAAATTGTATTGTGCCAGAAAACACAATAATAAGATAATATGGTTATATTAAATAGTAATTCCATTACTGAATATTTTCATAGTCTGCTTAAGTTTTATTCATTGTTTGGCCCCAGCCAGACAGAGAACATTGGGTAAGTAATATTTATAAATAAGAGCAATAATACCTTGAAAGAAGAAAAAGCAGTATCGCAGTATTCTTTCTGGTAAGTAATTTTTTACATTTATATTCATGCATTATACACGGTATAGGAATATTACTAGGGCAGCTCTAGAATAGCTACTTGTAATTGAGATTTGCCAAGCTTTTAAGAGAATAACTTATTTTTATTTGCCAAATTTTGAACATTCATGTCCTATCTTCTGCCTCGGGCTCATTCTTTTCTGGGAATTTTCAGCTGACAGTGTTCAGTTCAAACAAACATGCAGGGTTTTAAGAAATATTTTCTGTTTCCTGTGGCAAAACATTTTTGCAACCAATTTGTGGAGCAATACTTAGATTATGGACTTGAAATACTGATAAGAAAGAGGGATATCTCCCCAGGGAAGCGCAGGAGCCGAAAATAAGAGAGTGAGGTTAGCTCCTGCCTTCTCAGTGCTCTCCTCACTGGCACAGAGGAAACTAGGCAAGGAAAAAGCAGATTAATTTGCTTGTAGTGAAGAGTGCGTGGGCAAGCAGCTTGGCATAGACACACAGACCTGGGAGGGTGGGTTTCAGCAGTCAGGCTTCATTAAATTGCAGGATCACTGAAACAAAAGAAACGGAGGCAAAAACTGGGGACAGAGAGGTGTTGCACCCCTGGAGATGACAGCACAACTTAAATGCCGTTATTGTCGATATAGTCACCTGTGTACCAGGTATAGAACCTATCTATATACACATTCGCTCCCTTGAGGGGTTCCTACAGCTGGTGGTTCGTAGGTGGCAGGCGAGATCATAGTTAACTAGAAAGGAATTCATGAGACCTGGTAAGTTTAAATGATTTAACAACAACTAAACAGCATAATAGCAATGCAAATACTGTTGCATCTTATTATCCTATATAACAACAATACAATTTTGTTATCCTATTACATACAATGCACTATATTATACCGTAAGAAAAGGAGACACTATTCCACAATGACAAAGCAGTCACAGAAATCCACAGTAAGTTGTCATAGTACCCCAATGTTACAACATACATGCACCAATTCCAGCCAACCTCGTTACCCCCCTGGCCTAGAAGGGAGGTGACCCACGCGGTTTGAAAGGGAGGAGGGAAACAGGAGGGGTGAGTCACTGCCCATGGTCACCAGGTGGAGGTCAGTGCTGCCAGGCCGGCTACCTCACACCTCCGAGGGGGGAAAAGAGCCATCAGACTTGGCCGCCAAACGGCGCGCCTGTCCGGGATAGGTCCAGCTAGCAAAGCTTGTGGCTGGTGCTGGTGAGACAGCACCGCCGGAGGGGTGCCAGCTGGTAAACCCTCAAGGGTGAGTAAAGGCCTCTCAGCAGGGAGACAGGTTTTCTGGTGGCTTCTCCGGAGCGTACGCTGGAAACGACGTCCCACTTCCAGGGGCCTGAGGACAACGCCGACGGTCTTGCCCCTGCGCTGCCGGTGGTGGCTGTCCCGCAGCTCACGAGCACTGAGAGGTGCTGCGCCTGACTCTTCTCAGCCGGTCCGTGATTTCGACACCTCCCTTCCCTCCACCAAAAGTGCCCCCAACTACTTACAGCGTTGCCTTACCTGCAGCCCCTGCCAGGTGACGCAGGCGTTTCTGAAGGACCACTGGCCACGCTCACGGCCTTCGCCTCTAGCTGCCTCCCTCCCGGTCTGCTTCGACCCCAAGCGCTCCGCAGAGGACAGCGGGTCTCAGAGGCTCCGGCTGGAGACGAGGAGGAGGACGGTCTGGAAGCCCAGGGTGGGCGCCCGCCGCCGGGCCCACGGGGTGCTGTCCCACCCATCGTGTTTAAACCTAAGTTGGTGGATGAGGACTCCCGCCTTTATCCCCTCACAATTAGATGTCAAACCAACGCCAGAACGGTTACAGGTAAATAAATCACACGTATATGTTCACTAAGCACAATAGTGGCCAACCGGGTCACCACATGAGGGAAGAAAAGCTGGAAGATAGGAGCTAAGGAAGAACATCAGAGATGCCCAGGACAGCTAGACTGGGAGAAAGTCATATGCAATTATCCAACAGCATCGTCTCCCAGAACCTGGGGCTGAATTTAGCAGTTTATGCAGTATGTTCCTCACCTCTCTTTATATCTCTTCCACATAGAAGCTGTAGCCTACGGCTTTTATCATTTAGTCCATTAGCTTAAACAGCAGTACAAGACTGTATTGTAAATTCAGATATCTAAAATCTATGGATGATACGACTTGAGAGGAAGGATAGTAACATCTTTGTCTGCTTTTTCATTTTCATTTTGTGCTTAACGTGAGAAAACAATATTAAAGAGACTACACTAAAATAACATTAGAGTTTTAAATCATGAACTCAAAGGCTATAAAATTACAGAATTAAGGTTTGCCTATCAAAAATAATTGCCTTTGTCTTCCCATAGGTTTAGGTGTCTGTTTAAAGCATCATTAACTACACGATCACATATTATATTTTCCACATAAACTCCAGATTTTTTTCACTGAGGAAAGGTATTCGGCTTAAAATGTTTTAGAACTATGTAAGAAATCAGGCTTCGGTTTGCAGAATACTTGTTCTAAAAACTGGAAAGTTTGTACTTAATGAGGCATGAAGGGAAAGACAGGGTTCTCTTACAGCTAAGGGAGTTAGAGGTTGTCTCAATTTTATTCATGCCTGGGGTTGCAATAGTGCTGAACACTTACAAGCAAAGCTGCAGTTTATTAGAGCTGGTTTTTGAATACAAAATATGATTAAAAAATGCTAAAGACTCTAAGAACTACAGACTGTGTAATTCTCAATCTAGGTAAACAAAATGTGTAACTTTTAACACTTTTTGACCAAAAAGTCTCTGTGGCTCACTTAAAAATATGGCTTGTAATGCCATTTAGCTTCATGTGGGAGCTGTGAACATGTTGGGAAAATACAAAGTGCTATAGTGACAAAGTCCTCTGTGATAAATTTCTGAGTTTCATATTCATTGCAAAGGATGTCTTTATATTAAAGAAGTCATAGTGCTACATTGAATGAGAAGGTTAAAAAAGATCTATTGAATGAATGTTCATTCAGTGAACATTTCAGAGGTTTTGTGTGACAAATAGGAAAATTATTTCACAGTTCAAATTTGTCCTCTTAAGGATGAAATTTTCTAACTTCCAAGTGCTTGACTTCATCGTGATTAATGTTCTTTTAAGTTATTTTGTTGAATTAAGTGTTCGTGTTCATTTTTAAATCATAATTATGAAATGACATCATATAAGGCTTGGAAAATTATTCTTAAAGGTTACTATTTTTACTGTATGTATTGGAATCAAGATACAGATAGTTCTAGGTGATCTATTTTTCCCAATCCTAGTTCACAGGAACAGTGAGTGCTGACGCTAACATGGGTGGTGAAGCTGTGGAAGTGGCTGAGCTCCTTCTGCTGCCTCTGTCACACCCTTTTGCACCAGTGATATCAGGGTGTTTGGTCTCCCACTTTTTCCATCCCATTGCCACTTTACAAGATTAAACTCTCTGCCACCTGTTTACTCACACTTCCTCCATGTGAGGTCACACAAACTTTTCAGCTTCTCCTGACCCTGATCAAGTTGGCTACCTACATCACCAGGAGGAGAAAGCTTGAATGGAGTGGATCCTGGACACTGTGGGGATAATTTCCATTTTCTTGTCCTGCCACATATTGTACCATAGCACTGCTGAGCAAAATCATTATTTTTCTCTCCAGTTTCTTCTTTAGCCCTTCCAGCTCTTTTCTGAGAGGAAACAGGCATTTGGCTTTGTTGGGCACAGGCTGAGTCCCAACCATATAGGGGATAACCCAATGCAAACATTGGTCATGACTAGGTGACTAGAAAAGAGTGAAAACAGTTTAAATGCTTATGATATTCTTTTAATAGCCTTCCAGTTTCTAAGCACTTTTAGCCAAGAGATTTCTTGAATTGGATACAGTTTATATGTATTTGACATCCCCCTAGTGAATTTCTCTTTAAAAAAATGCCTAATTCCCCTCTTGAGACCATATGAACTCACAGAATTTATGTAGATTCTTAGCTCCACTCTGAGATCTCTAACAGTCCTCATTCAGTGAATACAAAGTCTAGGTATCTACCTGGGAGCTAAAAGGTCTCTTAGATAATAAAATGTCTAACTTTTAGGAGTCATAGATTTTAGTGTTCCTGTGCTTAAATGTCTCTGTGGCTCTAGCTTTCTAGTCGTAAATAAAAGTGAACTGATTTACCCTGGTGGAAGGCACTAATAAATATTTCTGATTTCAGTGCGATGTTTCTTCAGATGCAGAATAAATCAGACCATTTTATTTGGTGCTTAGAGATAGATTTAGGTATTTCATACTAGACATGTAAGCATCTGTTTCCACAAATGTGTTGCTCATTTAATGAAGACCAACTCCTTTTGTTCAATATGAAAATTTAATTGATCATATTTATTTGATACCTCCCAGTTCTTCTATTAGAAGGAATAGCATTCATCAATCCCTATTCATCCTCTCAAACCACTATTTATGTTTCTGACCTCAATCTTATCTATTTTTTCTTTTTTCTAGTTTTCAGAGTTCCAGCTTACCTCACAGGACAGCCACTTCATACCTTTGATCATCCTATCTTCTCCAAAACTTTTCCTGTTCTCTTTTTCCCCTTGAGACAGAAGAACTACAGCTATAGACAGCATTAAATACGTGAGTGAAACATGGATTTATATAGCGGTATAAAGGTGTTTTCTCTTTTCTTCTCTATTCCTTTCATAAAAATACCTAATAATTTTTTCTTGATCACTGAGCTGATACTTCCTTAGAATGATCTGTCATAACTATCTGCTAAAAACATTTTCCAAGTTATAATGGTCAGTTTAGATCCCATATCTTTATGTGTGAAAGAAGGATTGTTTTCCTATTTACATTATTTTATGCTGTTCTCTGTTGAAATTCATTTGCCCTTTTGCTATCCAATCACTCAATCTCACAAGATCCTCCTTCAGTTCCTCAGAGTTGCTTATTTTTACCATAAAAACTTGGCTGGAAAATTGTGGAGAGTGGTGAAGGGGTAATGAGGAGGCATTGTTTGTCATGCATCCTGGTTTGGGAGTAATCTCTTTTGGGGTGGAGGCAATGAGGTGCGACGGGGAGTTTGATCCTGACATTTGCCATCAAGATAGTGTTAGGTGTAGTGGTAACCCATGCAGCCCATGGCTCCTATGGTATGAGAAAGTGAAGAGTTAAAGTCCAGCAGCAGTGGTCCACTTCTTGCCACTTTCATACACACCCACTGGGACTAAAAAGAGCAAGGAACTAGAAATCCTGCTCATGTGCAGTGAGTGGGTTCTGCTGGCAAAGCCGAAGGAAGTGAGTGAGAATGGACACCCTCTACTGCTGCCTATAGCAGAGACAGACACAACAGAGGCAAACCTGTGATATGAACCGGTATGGCATATCTTATATTTTTACATTCTATTCTAAAGAAATTAAGAGCTACCTAAAGTATACAGGTTCCCACATAACATCTGCTAGGATGAATATTGTACATAATGGCTTCATGAAGTCAATAGACAAGTGCATTTAGCATATTTTGAGCTACACAAAGGATGTGATTATACATTTTAGGCATATTCAACAGCTATAATGTTTTATCTAAGTCATTTTCAGAGACATTTAGGAGTTTCCCAGAGAAAATGGGAAATAAAATACAAACAATACTCCTGTTAAACAGTCATAAATGGCTTTGAAATGATCAAGGAAAGAAAATCGGAACCATTTAGCAATGAATTGCCCTTGGCTAACAACAGTAAGAATCCTTTATATGTTTATATGTTGAGAGGCTGAAGAAAGTTTTTTATTAAACCTTAGGCCTTGAAATTTATTTCTTCTATACAATACTAGCTTATTCATGGAAAAAAAGACAAAAAAAAAAAAGTCAACAACAGTTCCTGTCCAAAACTCATTTGGTCTTTCATATGACCATGAATGCGAATAATTAAGTGAATATGACTAATTAAGATTCAGAGGAGTTAAGAACCAGATTTTAAACACATAGAATTTTTTATTTATTAGAGAAAAAAGTACTTAAATATCACAAGTGCACATCCCAAGTGAAATATGATTTGCACTTAAAAAAAGATATTTACAAATTCCAGGCCACCTTGATTTTTCTCCTTCCTGGATTTCTTCCCTCCAAACGTTATATACTTATTTCAGTATCACTCTGACTATTATTTGAAAGATTTTTGAAATGGAGATTATGTCCCCTTGGAAAACGCTGTCAAAGTAATGATGGTATGGTTGAACAGTGTTTTGAAATATTATATTAATAAAAAAAAAAGTTTGGTGAATATCTGAAAGGACTAATCAGTTCACCTGCATTTTCTCACTTCAGTTTCAGTCTGAAAATGGAGTCCTAAACTAAGCTATTGAACTACTGCTCTCTGTTATCTTTTTTTTTTTTTTTAAATGAGGAAATTACATAACCTATATATCAGTTTATCTTTAAAGCACTGTGGTGAGCTGCATGAGAGTAGTACATGGCATATATTCAGGTAAACAGTATTTATTTTAATGCTGATCAAAAGACCATAGAACGGTTGAGGTTGTAAGTGACCTCTGGAGGTCCCTAGGCCAACCTCCTGCTCAAAGCAGGGTCTGCATGTTTGGATTACTCAGGGCCTGTGTCCAGTAGGATTTTGCATACATATGGAGACTCCACAAAGTCTCCAGACAACCTACGTCAGTGCTTGACTACCCTCATGACGGAAATTTTTTTCTTATATAGATTCCTTCTTATATAGATTCCAGGGCTACCAAGATGATTAGAGGGCTGGAGCACCTCTCCTATGGAGAAAGACTGCAAGAGCTGGGCCTGTTCAGCCTGGAGAAGAGAAGATTGAGAGGGGATCTCATCAATGTGTACAAGTATCTGAAGGGGGAGTGTCAAGAGGATGAGGCCAGCCTCTTCTCCGTGGTGCCCAGCAACAGGGCAAGAGGCAATGGGCAGAAACTGAACCACAGGAGGTTCCATCTGAACCTGAGGAAAAACTTCTTCACTGTGAGGGTGACGGAGCATTGGAACAGGTTGCCCAGAGAGGTAGTGGAGTCTCCTTCGCTGGAGATATTCAAAACCCATGTGGATGTGATCCTGGGCAATATGCTGTAGGTGACCCTGCTTGAGCAGGGAGGTTGGACTAGATGATCTCCAGAGGTCCCTTCCAACCTCAACCATTCTGTGATTCTGTGATTCTGTGATTCCAAATTCCCCTGTTTCAGTTTGTGTTGCTTTTCTCTTGTCCTTCCCCTGTGCATCTCTGAGAAGAGTTTGATTCTTTTTTCTCTATACCTTCCCCCATACTAGGTAGTTGTAGACAGTAAAAATGTCTCCCCTGAACCTTCTTCTCTCCAATCTGAGGAAAACCAGCTCCCTCAGCCTCCCCTTGCAAGTCATCTGCCCCAGACCCTTAAACATCTCCGTGGTCCTTCACAGGACTTACTCTAGTATGTCCATATCTTTCTTGTACTGGGAAGCCCAAAACTGGACAGAGAACTCCACATGTGATCCCGCAAGTGCCAAACAGAGGGGAAGGATCACTTCCCTCAACCTGCTACACTCTTATTCTTACACTCCAGGATGCTGTTGGCCTTCTTTGCTGCAAGAGCATGCAGCTGGCTCATGTTCACCTGGCTGTCCAGCAGAACTCCAGGTCTTTTTCTGCAAAACTGGTTTCTAGCTGCTCAACTCTCAATCAGTACTGTTGCAGAAGATTATTCTGTCCTGGGTTCAGGTCTTTGCTTTTGCCACTGCTTAACTTCATGAGGTGTCTGTGAACCCATTTCTGCAGCCTGTCCAGATTCTTCTGAAAAGCCGCCCTACCCTACTGTGTAGTGAGTGCTCCCCTCAGCTTGGTATCGTCTAGGAACTTGCTGAGGATGTGCTCTGTCTCACCATCCAGGTCATTAATAAAGCCATTAAACAATACCAGCTCCAGTATTGATCCCTGAGAGATGCTGCTAGTAATAAGCCTGTGATTCAGCTATTCTTGAGAAGCTGTGCAAATGAATGACCATGAGTATATTTCTACCAGTTTTAGATGAAGTTACACACGCAGTGAAGTCAGCGTGTGTGCAACATATTATAATCCTCTGACTCAGTACCGAGCTGGATTTAGTTTATATTTATCTACGTACTGCTCGGACTTGGTTGCTCTGGTCTCTAACAGTTGAAACTATTTTATGGATGGCATTAATTGAGGTAAAACAAAGAAATGTCAAAGTAACTAAATGGCACCAGTAGATAAATGTATTATCATTCTGAATCATGAGCGATATGAAAACATGAGTCAGCCCAAAATGCCAAATTAGTCAAAAATTTGAGGAGGTCTTTTTAATAATTTTACATGCAGTGCAAATTAGATACTACAGAAATAAACAAACTGATATATTTTCAACGGTACAAAAGCCACCCCTAATCCTCTGACATGCATTTTCAGCATATCCTCCATATGTGAGAAATAGTAGATATTATTATTATTGCCAGCCTCATGAATGATATTCTTAGAAAGCTGGTAAGAAGCTGAGAGTCCAGCTAGCTTAGAAATCTTCCTCCTAATTGTCTGACTATATCTTTTGAAGATAATTTACATAAAAGTATGATATGACTTTTGTCCTGATTATCCTAACACTTCAAGACATAGACTACCAAGTTTCAGGATTTAAAAGCAATATGCAGCCATGCTAAGTGGCTAAGAAGAGCATGGATTATTTTAAGTGCAGATCAGTCTTCCATGCTTAGAAGAGGGACAGTGTTGTCCCTTTGAAAACACATTCTAATGACTACATTATTTTGAAGATCTATTGTTTAAATATGTAAACAATTTGTAATGAAAGCATTAAATAAAAGTACTCAAGATGGATTTAAAATACAAAAATATAAGATATTCTCCGAGAAAATAAGGGGGAAAAGTTACATTATCATCAGATATTGTGCCAGCATACTGTAATAATTCAAAAACATGTCATACTATCAATCAAATATATTATATGAGAATATCGGACTATGTGAGAAAATACTTGAAATGATAACACTCACTAAGTTCACTAAATGAACAGCAGTGTTTGGATGGGAGAGAATTCAGACTGAAGTGTAATGTTTTCAATTCCATCAAGATCATCTGTATCACATTAACTTTGTGTATGGGAAAAACTAATCCAGATACGTTGCGTTCGTTCATACCATCCAAATTCTCATTTTTTCCCCTAGTAGAACTGCACTGGTTAACTATATTTTTCTATCTATATTGTTATTATGCATAAAATGAACTGATTTAACCATTTGTCCAGCTTACAGATTGCACATGCACAAATTATATTACTCAAATCCTTTCTAGGTTCCATCTCACTTTAGGCACTTGATTAAGACAACCAGGGTAGGAAGTTATAAATCAAAGCTCCACTTCTTTCAAGAGATAGTGATTGGCACCTCCTGAAGGTAATTCCAAAAAATGGATGAAGTGACACACCCCTTAAGGATGTCTGGTTTGGCCAATATCAAACAAGCTCAGGGGTAGATAGTAGATGCTTTTCTATTGTATTTAAAGATATTTGAGATGAATACCACCTACAAACAATGGTGGCCTGGGATACTCACTTTTGTATCAGAAAAAGAAACAAAAATGGATTCCTAGACACATATCTAAGGCCTCAACTTAAGGATGGTTTTCATCTCTTGATATAAGACCCTGCTATTTTTTTTCCATGTACTTGAAAATGGAATATAGTAGGGGAAAATAGTAGTCAGTGTTGCATTAGGATAGAAAGTATGATATACCTATGAATCATTACATCACATATAAAAAAGATACCATACTTTAAGTGTCAGTCTGCATTACACAAAGACCGTAAGATGTTGTAAATCACTTATTGTACTGTCATTTACCAAATCACACTGTAAAAAAGACCGTTAGCCTAAAATATGGGCAACCATAATATGAAGATTGTATGTGCGGGAAAACATCTATATAACAGCTCCAGAATTTCAGGACCCACACACTCTTGTCCCAATTCCTGTTCTTCTGAAGGTCTTCTCCACTTAGATTACCTTTGCGGTATTCTTTCCTTTCCAGTGATTTTTCTGGTAGCAGGGGGATGGGCTGCATCTTTTACTCCAGACAACCCAATCCTTTAAAACAATCATCCTTTAGATTTGTCTTGCTGGACCTTCTTCATAAGCCTTTACTGACTGTTGCTGAGCTCACACTTCCAAAGGTGGCAAACACTGTTTGACCCTGTAACTGTACTTGAGATACATATAATTTTTTATAATGCATAGATCACTCTTTGTATACAGTATCTTCAAGATGAATGTATCAGATCACTTCACAGTGATTTGCCTGGGAGAGAACAAGGAACACAAAGGAACAGGTAGAAGATATGCATGTGTCTTATACCAAATTTCCAGGTTTTGAGATGAAGGCTGGAAAACCTGAAAGCTAAAACCAAAGCAGACTTTTTTAGCGAATGTTAAACTGAGTGAGGATTACATCTGAGAATTCACAATTTCTAGAACTTCACAAACCTCCAAAGACTGTAAACAGAAAATCTGACAAAAATTAAATGACTGACTTTGCTGAATTCTGAGTTAAGGCTCTGAAGACAATAATGCCATAACATTGCATCCAAAAAAACCCCTTGCTATCACACATTTTACTGATGCAGCTTGCAAGTGGCACCAGCAGGTTTCTTTTTAACAGGGCATTTAGAAATGTATGGCCTTCTGAGATTGTGGATAATTATGTTTACTCTCCTGTCACAAGGGAAAGCTGCTCAGTTCATGCAGTTTAAATCAAATCAGGATTGAAGCAGTTTATTGATGCACTAATGGTATGTAACTAACTGGCAATCAATGAGCTATATATTCAGAGCCACCACACCGCTGCTGCTGCCCCCACAGTGCCCCAGCATCCCGAGGTGGGTCCCCGTGCCACCCCACACTGACAGCCTGCTGCTCCCAGGGGGCTGCTGCTCATAGTCAGGGGACATTTGCTGGGGATCAGCAGAACTTACATTAAATTTAGCTTGAGAATGCTAAGTAAAAGTCTCAAAGTAAAAGTAAAATGCTCTTTTACAAGAAAGATGCTAACAAGAACTATCTGTCTCCTAAACAGGAAGCAAGTACCTTTTCTTTCATGTGTATACACTTAACTGTTTTTTTTCCTTTTGTCCCTGTTTCCTTGTTTGCTCACCCGTGAAGTGAAAATTGCCCTGAAGGGCCTCTTGTATAGTTTCCTTTGCTTGTTGCCATGACGTCTATGCAATAAATTTTTTCTTTGTAATTATGTGTTTGCTTTCCAGTATGTTCAGTACTCTGATAGTAAAGGGAGAGACACAAAAGATGCTATTGTAGTCATGTATTCTTTTCAATGGACTTGATTCATCACAAGAAAGTGAAATGAATGGTAATAACTTTTTGGTGCTGTCAACCTTATCACTCTGTGTTTCACCTGAGAGCTCTGTTCCCCAGGCCCTTCACACTGGGCTCATGCTAGTTTGTTCTTGGACACTCATTTTTTAGCAAAATAGACACCTTCCTCCAGGAGAAAATCAAAGAGCGGTTATGAAAATAATTTGTTTCCTACAAACAATATAGACACTGAAAGTGCTATCTTCACACTTTCTACCCAATCTTCCAACGCTATTTCACTTCCAACAGTATAAATCCTCCCAGGGCACTTCCCTGCTTCCATGCAACACCCCCATGAAGCCACCTCACACTTTTTGGCTGTAAGTGCATGTGTGTGCATTCTATAAAAATGCTACTCCTGTGGGCTGCGGAGTATTCTACTTATTATTCAGCTGGCTGGGTAGCTTATGGGCCTGTTGTTAACATCTATAAAAATGTGATAATGTCTGAAAGGCCTAGGGATGTGACTAGGACTCTGAGAAAAGACATCTATTTGCTTTCATGTGCTTCGATCAGAGTCAGAAGCCACTGGCAAAAAATGGTTATTTAACTTCAGAAAATCCTAAGTGGGATATATGAAGGCTCACAACAAAAACTGTTGTTATGATGCACCTCAACATAAATTCCCATACTAATGTGAGCTGTGCCAGCTTCTTGAAGTTTGGACATCTGACTTACATGTGGATCCTTACTTTGATAATTATCCTATATTTGCTTAAATTTGGCTATTACAATCTGTAGATGATTCCTGCTCAGTGTGTTACAGTGTCTTCCCCAGCCCGCCTTTTAGATTAAGTCTTTTGGAGAGAGGAAAGTAATACTGCCTGTATTTCTGTATGTGTTTTTGAATAAGAAAGTATTTATATTTATACTTTAAGTGGTCTTCCTTTCTTCTACAGGTACTCACAGGACCCTTTGCATACATTTTTCTCCCCTGGGGGGGCGGGATGGGCCATCTTCTGGGGATAGATGGCAGAGGACCGAGAGCTGTCTGAGGGGCTCAGGTCTGAAGAAGCAGAAATCTGAAGAAGGTGTAATAGGAGAGCAGGTGCAAGAAGGTTAAGGCTTCTCTCTGGGAAAGTTGCTTTTCAGGCTTAAGAGTAGTCTTCCACTGAACTTGCAGGCTCTGTGGTAATAAACTAATTAGAATCATAACATAATTGAGGCCGGAAGGGACCTCTGGAGATTGCCTAGTCCCAAATCCCTGCTTAGAGCTGGGTAAACTACAAGTTGCTCAAGACCATATCCAGTTGGGTTTCCAGTATCACTAAAGATGGAGACTTCACAACCTCTCTAAGCAACCTGTTCCAGCACTTGACTACCCTCACAGTAAAAAAGCTTTTTTCTTATATTTTAATGGAATTTTCTGTATTTTAATTTGTGCCCATTGCCTCTTCAGTGGGCACTACTGAGAAGAGTCTGACTTTCTCTTTTTTACTCCCCCACCCCATCAGATATTTATACACTGATGAGATCCACCTGAGCCTTCTCTTCTCAAGGGTAAACAGTCTCAGCTCTCTCTGCCTCTCCTCATATGACAGGCACTCCAAGATGCTTAATCACCTTCATGACTTTTTGTTGGACTTCCTCCAATAGCTCCATATCTCCCTTGCATTGGGGAGCCCACACTTGAATCTAGCAATCCAAATGTGGCCTCACTACTGTGAAGCAGAGGGGAAGGATCACCTCCCTTGACCTGCTGGCAACACTCTTCCTAACATAGCCTGGGAGACCTACTGTTGGCCACCTTTGCCACAAGGGAATATTGCTGGCCTATGTTCAACTTGTTGTCCATCATGACCCCCAAAGTCATCCTCAGCAAAGCTGCTCTCCAGCTGGGTGGAGTCAGCCTATCCTAGTGCATGGGCTTATTCCTCTCCAGGTGCAGGACTTTGTATTTGCCTTTGTTGAACTTTATGAGATTCCTGTTGGTCCATTTCTCCAGGTGCCTCTAAATGGCAGCACAACTATCTGTTGTATCAGCCACTCTGTCCCGTCATACAGGTATTAATGAAGATGTTCCTGCGGGATACCACTGATGACTGGCCTCCAGCTAGACTTCTTGCTACTGATCATAACCCTTTTAGCTGGGCAGTACAGCAAGTTTTCAGTTCACCTCACTGACCACTAATCTAGTTCATACTTCATCAGTTTCTCCATAAGGGTGTCATGCAGACACTGCCGCAAGCCTTGTTCAATATAGAAAACATCACGGGACCTAAACATGGCCATCTAGTGTCATTTGGAGATGTGTAATTTGAGATACAATGCTTGGCCTCTACCTTCTAGTCCAGAAAAGTAGAGGTGTCTCGTTAATCTTGTGTCATATCTGGCAGGCACTTGTGGATGTCTCATTTTTCTTAGGGTATTTTAAGTGGCCCAAGTGCCTATGTTTAAGCAACTGATTTGTGTCCATGGTGTTAGATATTTGCTGTAGGATCTGCCTGGTGCAGTAGTGGGAGATCACAGTGGGTCTGACCTTCTAACTAGTGGAAGCTACTTGCAGATATGCAAGTGTATTTACTGAAATAAAAACCACACATGATATAAAGACTGAAAGCCGCTTGGACATCATTTATCTCTGATCTAAAGGAAGTGTGCTGATTGAGCTAATACAGGAATTTATGCAGAGAATGCAGTAGTGGCTGGTGACTCTTAGGCTCTCAGAGTGGAATTTGGCAGCCTGCACCACAGGTGCAGCGAGTGAAAGAACCAGGCATATTGCAATTGCTAGTACTTCAGCATGGCCTACCTGTAGTGTCAAATCTGATTTGCCCCTTCCCTAAATACGTATCTTAAATATGCATATGAGAAACGATCCTTAACTCTTAAAACCTTTTTACTTTTCTGTAGTTTTGTCAAAAATTTCCTGTTAATTCTTTCCAAGGGAGATGTCTTTCCCCAGATGTCACACATCATGCAAACAGTCTAGGATCAGTCCCTTTCAGCTTAGTGTCCACAGACTCTTGGGAATTCATACTAAATTTATCTAAGGATTGACACTCTCCGGTAGTCCAGTACATTCATATTAAGTTTTACACCTCCTTTTCAGGTATAAACGCTCAATGGGCTGACTTGGCCAGGGTTAACATGCTTTGTAAGTAAAAAAATCCATTTTTACAATTAAATCTTTTCTTTTAAGTTGTTTGATGTTACTTAAATACTTGAGCTGTTATACAAGTTTAACTCTAGCATAGAAGTACTTGTAACACACTATATGAGACGCACACATTATAAATAAGAAAGATAATGTTTTAATATCTCTTCACAGAGTCCAATAGATAACATTGTAGAAAACAAAGAATGCTGAAGTGTACAGGTTAGATAGCACTTTAATTCAACTTGCTGCATTAGAAAAATCCATCCAGAATGTCCAAAGCATAGATATATCTTACTTCTCTGATTTCTGAGAATAATTATAATTATTCACTTCAGTTTTGGTTTGGTTTGATTTTGCTTTATTTTTAATTCTTACAATGTTTTAAAATATCTGTTTTTGCTGATAGAATTAAAAAAATGTATGATTTGATTCAGGTACATGTATTTGCTATGAAGTAAAGAATTCACATTTCAATGCCTAAAGCTAGCTTAAGTCTCCAATAATATGTAATAGTGAAGAAAATATCTCAATATCTGCTTCATGCAAATCTTATAATGCAGTCAGAGCATCAGATGTTCACATCTAGGTTTTAAATACTTAAAAATATGAACGAAAATTGGGAATTAGTTGTCAATACATTAATATTTGAAATATTCTGCCAAATAGGGATGGATGTGTGTTTCTATGTGTGTAGATTGGAAGTTCCATATATTTTAACAAGTGTTTAAATATGTTGTTGTTCTCTGGGCTGAATTTTAAGAAAGTGTGTAGCATTTCCCTCCTATAATAAAGATAATTACATTTATAAATATTTGTTTAAGTACTGCAATTTTTATGTACTATTTTTGAATAATTCGTTATGATTTTGAACTTCTGTAGGCAGATTGGGAATTTCAGTTTGTCCTTAGCATTAATACAGCACAAGATCTTTTTCTTTTAGCATTAGATTTATCTCTTTAGGTTTTGTTTTTTTTTTTTCATTAAAAACTATCTGTAGCCTCCCAACCTCACTTTTTTAGTTAATTTTAAGTTACGTATGTTGGAAAAGCACATATGAACCTTTACAAGGCCATACATTTTTATAAACTACTCTAACCAAAGTACAATCGATATCAAATGGAACTTGTTGATCTCATGCTGAACACCACAGAACTTGCTCCAACAAACCAGATGGAATTTTGACCTTGTGCATTGCATTCTCTCTGATTCACCACGTACTTTCACAATCGGAAAAAAAAATTGTTCTGTTCATTTTTTAATAAGGAACAATTCCCATGATCAAAAAGATATAATGCTCCAAATTCTAAAGGTCACTTCTTCTTAAAGAAGCTTTGAAGGTACACAGGAACTGTGGGCAGAGTTTTATCAGCTTGTACTGTCTATCTACTTGGTGAATAAGAGAAGGTATTACCATAAAGACGCTACGCTGTTGGAAAAATACATTTTTCTAGAGCAGCAGGAAAAAAATCTCGTATACCATCTGCCTCCTAAGAGGTGTGAAGGGAATTTCACATGACAGAACATGTGAGTGACTTCCTCTGCAAAGTGAGGAAACAGATTGTGATCATTTTTTTTCACCCAATAAAGTGCTGTTTAGTCACAGGGCTCACAAACCCCATGGTAACCTATCTGACATACCACACAAGGAGCTCTTTTGGCAAAGCAAGTGTTCTGTCCTTATTGTCAGAATGTTTTAAAAAAACCGAAATCAGAAGCAAAATGGGAGAGGGATTTACCAAACACTGAAAAATGCTTCAAACATGAGGGCAATTAAAAAAAGTGCTTGTCATCTGTGACACTTAATTGATATATTGACTTTCAGCTGACTTACTGCAGAACTGTAAATAACTATAGAAAATCCTGTGAATACTGTATTTGTAATCCTGGTACTGAATGAATTTAACAGAAGGGAAATCTTTTTAAGTTATTAAATAATACCAAAAATAATGAACGTTATTTCACAATTTCTCTTATCAACTTAGAAACTGTGCAGTTAGGAGTTCTCACCATATTTGCATAAAAATCTTGGAATGTCAAAGTGCTATAGAAAAAAAAATAGAGAAAAAAACAGAAATAATATATTTTTTCATTAGTTTTGGCAGTTACTTTGAGCATAAGGATTCCAGTTAGGGAATGATTGCAAAAATAATTTTATCATTTGATTTTTTCTTTTTTGGGTGTTTTACTGTTGTAATTGATGGTAATAATAGAAGCTTGAAACATCCTTCATAAACGCAAAAGAGCTTAATTACAACTTGTATAACGATTCACATAAGATCTCCATTTAAGGACACTTTAATACTATGAATCATTAATCACTTTGACAAATTACAACACAACTCTATTAGATTTCCTGTTATGGATTTTAACAGATGTCTAATTAGAAACTGAAAGTGAATTCAGATTAGACCAGTACTTGGCATACGCATACTATTGAATCATTATTTATTGAGATAAACGCGTTCTCTGGGGCAGTACCATTTACCATATTACCATTTTTCTCTATTTACATTGTCAAAAAATGAAAGAACATTTAAATATTGACTACTCACAGCCTTAGCTGTTCTGGAATATTTTAGAAATGCCAAAAATTCTACAGTATTGATATCTAACAAATTTCCCTTGGAGGGAGAATTAATATACTTGTATTTCATAATTTTCAAACTTTTAAATGTATTAGCATTAAAAAGTAAGACAGTCTGTGATGAAACAAAACCTCACATCTTTCATTAAATCAATATTGGTCAATTATTATTCTAACTTATATGCTCCTGTGTCCTTGCCTGTCATTGCACATGCAAACATAATTTATCCAATATATTTTATTCAATTTCTTCTTTTTATCAACAAATGGCATAATTAAATTTTAAATTAAGACATGCGTCTTGCAGTCTTGTACCACTATTGCACAGCAAATTTTCTAGACACCATAACTGACTACTTATGATTCCTAGACCTAGAAAGCTTAACACAGGAGTGGTTAGTACCTGAATACTCCCTTGTTCACTACTAGACATGGCATTTTTTTGAACTTGATCTTGCCACAGGAAAGTCAAGAGGAAGCATATCAATGGATGCAGAAATGATGCCTTGAATTTGGTGCTTTTGCTATTTGCATCTTTATTTATATTTTAAAAAATATATATTTTAGAGATGGACTTAGAGACGGACTTAGAGAATATATTCTTAGAGATGGACTCACAAAAGTGATTGTGACTTCAAGACCTGTTATATCGTTAGTTCAAAACAGTTTTGAACTTAAATTCAGAACATAATTTCTCAAAAACACTTTCCTTTTTGTTGCATAGCAGAGTAACCCAGTTACCTTAGGCCACGTCTAAAACTGTGGTTTGGAGCAGAAATATAATTTTGAAAAAAAGTTCCTGATCATGCCCAGGCTACTCACTGGTTGGGTTTTCAGAGCAGGTTCTATGAAGGCAAACTACATTTTTTTCAGAAAACACTTCGTTTGGAGAAAATTAAGCTGGAAATTGTATTCCAGGTGCTTGAAAATGCTCTTCAACTCCTAATGCAAAAATCCTCGGTCTTTCATACAGCTTTGAACAACGTACATGAGAGTGATGTTCCATCCAAAAAATGAAATGAATATATTCCAAAGTAAAAATCCCCAAAAATACACAGTGTAGGTGCAGAGGCCTCAGAAAAATAACTTTGATTTACTGATCTGTTTCTATTGAAGAATAGGAATTCCTATGAGGAATAACTTGCTAATGTAGATATAACCTAAATCTTGACAGCAAAAAAGACAATCCCAACATATTCCTCATCTAAGTATTCCTTTTAGTTTAGTGTGGGCAACTCAATATGCTGGTGGTGATATATCCTGTTCTTAAATATATCACTCATCCACTACATCAATCAGATAGAGCTACTATTTAGACCTATTGCAGATTCTAAGTGTTGTAATGTTCAGTACTGCAGTACCTAGTTTTCAAGAACCTAACTCCCATAGCAGTATCCAAAGCCCTGCAGTCACACTAGGTGTACACACAGGGGACTAGTTAGACATGTGGGAAAGGAATTCACAGTAATCAGTATCGCAAATAGAAATTTCCCTAATCCGGTCAGCAAGACACTGCAAAGACAGAGATATATTTTAAACGCATATCATCCAGGATTTATGCATCTTAATCTGGGACATGACAAGGTACATTTGACCAGAATTTGCACCACATAATGCTTTGCTATTTTAGCCTATCCTGTTAAAAAAGTACAATTCTCCTCTGCCTTGCCCCCAGAAAAACAAATAACCAACAACAACAACAAAAAAAAACACAAAGCACATGCACTCAGAATATAGTCTCTATTTTTATTCAAAATCTTTTTAGGATGTAGGAGATTCCCCTTTTCTCTGAGGGAAGGAGTCAAATCTCTATTGTTCACAGCTATATTCTGTCAGGCTTTTGGCAGGCTATTCTTTTTTTGGATATCTTCTTACTTATGTAGCTGTTTCGCACTGCATAACAAAATTACAGATTAATTGTTCCACAGAGAAAGAATGAACAAGATTGGCTATGACATTTTGATCTAGTGGCTGTGATTCTTCTTGGATAGAATGAGATGATGTTTTCGTCTCTGCCTAAGTACTGTTTTTGCATTTTATCCAATGATTATCTAATGTAAATCCATAGGGGCTAAATCTGTATACCCATTGGCATGTGTTCTGTGCCTCTGAATGTGAATTACACTACCAACTGAGACTCCTGAAAAGTACTTTTAACTTGCTTTGGGTAATGATGCCGTTAAGCCTCTGATGAATCTATATCTTAGTAGCTAGTCGTGCGAAAAATGACTGCCAAGCAGTTCAGAAGTTTAGCATTTATCCAGTCCCTAATGGGGCTTAATTACCTTAAAGTGCATATACAAATATGATATCCAATTCTTCAGTTAGGTCTAGCCTCTTCTCTGGGGAATAATGATGTCACTGTATATAAATTCAGATGATCCTACTTACCTGGAATTCTTTCAGAAAAAGAATGCTTTCATTTAAAAATGTGATCAGATATATGAATTTAATTCCCACTAAGTTATTCATTTTAATATTTATGTTATTTATATTTATATGCAAATAAATATGAATGTTATTTATAATATTCTTATTTTATGTCAGCTTAATGATCCTGTATTCAGATAGAATTACCTTATTCATTGTTCCTTATTCAAGGTCATTAACGTTTATAAGCCCCTGTCACAATCTGTGGTTATATCATAAAGTCGCATGTATCAACCTCTTCAAAACCCAAGAACATCCTGTTACTGTATCATGAATTTGATATCCACCTTGTAGTCTAACTTATTTATTTATATACATAAATAACTAATTTTTATGTTATCCCTTAGTTCATATGAGGATAGTCTCTATGTGTCATTCACTTCTCTGCTCTCCCTGCTGCTTTCATATTGATCAGAACAGAAATTTTCCCTTCATGCTGCTTTGTTTGGAGGTGACTGTTGTTTAAAGTGGAATTTAAATTAAGTCATAAGTTACCTTTTTATTTTCCAGATCTGTAGAAGACCACAATATTAACAGAGTAGGGAAAGGAATTACTATATATCTCTCTATATGTCCCTGTTCCATTAAACTATTCCCTTTTATTACACCATGATCTATATTCCAGCACTCAAGTTTGAATATTAACTGTGTCATGCCAGTGGCCTGTATTTTCTTTTGGGCATATAATTACATATTCAGAAGATGTCATAGTTCCTTAGGCAGCTAGAGGTAACATTTTCAAAAGTTTTCAAGCTTGGCCTAATGTTCCTTACACGGGGATAGCTCACACAGACCAACTGCTTTTGAAAATCTTTCTTTGAGCACTTGCCTTAGATCAGCTATCATCTGTTCTTTTTATTACAGGAATCTTCCAAAAGACAAAACAGACTTAAAAGTGAAGAGGAAGTCATTGCAACTAATACTGTCAAAGGGTACACTGATTCAACACACTCCCTAAGCAGCTTATTAGTGTCCATGCTCTTAGGGAACCGCATATGATGTTTAATGTTGCTACAGGTTAAAAACCTTCCTAAGGTGATAGTTCCTGCAGAAATTTTCACCTGCTCTTGACTGGGGTCTTTCTGGGACATAGGTAGCCACAGCAGAGAAGAAAGATGTAGTTTATATTTGTTTGCATTATCCTGGGCTAACTTACTCATGTTTCTGCTCAGCCACATATCAGTTTGCTAAAGATTTGCACATTATTAAGATTACCATAACAGCTATGCACGTTTGACTATTTTGCATTATTAATGATACAATGTTGATTGCCAGTCTAAAAATATCCAACAACGCTAACAGCTTTATCTGAGAATCTCTAAAATTTCAAAATTATTTAGGAGTGATTTCCATCAAAAGTTTTTTTATAATCCTCTGGATTTGCAGCACTATAAACTTAAAATTCTTAAATTATTGAGTCTTCGCTGATTAAAGCTTCAATCAAAGGATACAGAAGAGGAAAGGACCAGTGAAAGGAGTGAAGTAAAGAATTTTCTTACAGTACAGAAATCAGCTCTTATACAAAAGCTGATGTGGCCAGGACTACTCCTTTTAATTTCTTTAGCTTTAACCCAACTGTCTTATCTACTGTGGTAACTACTTAAGTATCAAAATAAGATGCTTGGAATAGGAGTAGGGTTACCCTATGCTCACCATACAGTCAGTGGAGAGAAAATATGTTTAATATCTGACCTTTCTTGTGGAGATATCTCTCTTCACTATAGGAAGCTATATTCCCATAAAGTTCCTGATAGGTACATTCCTTACTTGCCTAAGTGAAAGTGAGATATTTGCAAATGCTTGTATGTATTTACAGTGTGCCTATTATACAGATACATACATACCATATGCAGTAAGTATACATACATATATATCTATATATATGCATATATATATTTATATGCATATGCCCATACTCACCATATGTTTATGTATCCCTTTAACATTAAACACAGATATTTGAAAGTACAAGAGGACGTTTATTTCAGGAAGCATCATATAACAGACTATTTCCTGCCTTCTCATCAACCCTATTCTATACTTTCAAGAGCACTTCTATCAAAGTTAATGTTTAATATTAATATATATATGAAATCAGTGTGTTTTTTGTAAGAAATGAAATAAAATAAGAATAACTGCTGTAGGACAGGTTCTTCTGAGAACCTTACAGAGGTAGAACACATCAGTCTACCTGACTCACAGATAACATCTGAAATGTTTAAGAACTTTTATATTAATTAATAGGAAAATAATAGAAATACCTTGTCAGAGTCCAGTACTCTCTGACCAGGTTCTTGTAGGTATTCCACGCATACAGAGTGCAATGTTTCATATAAAAGTTTATTTGGGGGGAATTTGATATTACACGAGATTTTTGATTTCGCAGAGTGATTCAACAATATACTGAAATCACAATTCTTAATAAAATCTAGCTAGACAGTTCAATCACAATATCAATGTGATTGCCATTACCAGTCTCAAATATGCTCACTGTCACGATGCTGGGCCTCCCCAGTCACTGGGAAGGAATATGTGGGTTGATGCCATCTCAAGTCCATTGCTCTCTTTGAAATTTCCTTGTTAGTTGTTGACGTTTTATATTCTCTATTGGGATGAGCCACATATACACTTCCCCCATGCTGGTCTGTCTGATCTCAGGGAGACATTCACATCCTTTTGGTCAGCTCAGGAGAAAAAAAACAGTCACATCATGCCCATGGTAACAGATACGGCTGCTTATCTAAGACGAAGGCCACCCTTTGGTCCCTTTTGTCTTGAGATAAGGCCAGTTCTCTGTGCAACAGTTGCCGTTAGCAAGCTGTATCCTACACTGTCCTTGAGATTTATGGAGCACCTTGCCCTCTGAGCCTTCTGCCATTGTAGGGGTTGTTGGTCGGTCACATACCTAAATAAATATTATTGAAGGTGTCATTTTATAAGCTATGTTAGATATTGCAGCATTTGTCTTTCATTGAAGGTCAAAGCATAACGTACAAAGATTTTAGTTTGAATTGTTGGAATTATCTGCCTCTGTACATAGGCATAGTGCTGTCTAATTCAGCTAGAAAGTCCCAGAAGGAAAAAGAAACAGAATATAACAAGTATTGAATATTTTGTGAAGCTATATAAGATTTTTTTTATGAGTAATGGAGTGTCCAATGAAAGCTGACCACTCAGAGAAAAGAGTGAAAGCCAGGTCCTAAGTAAATTAGATGCAGTAAAGCAGGTTTAGCAATCTTAGGCTGTACCTCTTGTGAGTCTGGAGCTGAATACATATATTCTTGGATATAAAAAATAGGCTTAATTTTCTACTAGAAACTAAAAACCAATCAGCCTTTAATCAATAACTAAAATGTAGCTGAATTTTGAAATTTTGTACTATTTGTTTCCTGACAGGATTGTGAAGTGATTGGAAGGGACAAAGCTGCTACTTCCCAAAACATAAAGACTCCAAGCACCACAAAATGCAGGTGATGGATATGTCACAAATATAGAGAATCTATCTCCGAAAAAAGATGGGGAGAGAACGTATGTATCAACTTTTTGCTAAAGCATAAATAAGTAAATAATATGTTCATGTACATTTCATATAATCATGTGGAACAGCAAGAGAATGCAGAATCTGTGTAAGAACCATCAGTAGCTCTGTAGCCTAATAATCTATCTCTGAAAGATATTCACAGTATTCCAACCACCTTTTATACTTTTATGCATGCAGTGTTTATTTTGCTGAGAAACTACATAATTGAATACTTTTACTTAAAAACAAAATTATATGGAAAGTATTATCTCATGCTAATCAGTCTTCTGTATCATAAACCTGAAGTTTAACAGCAGTTGAATAACATTTAATCCATGCATTTTAGGGGTTTCTAAATCACCCATCACTACTGCTTTAGAAAACTCTTAAAAAATTAAAGCATTTCTTTATATACAATATCCGTGAAGCATTTTTTAGAACCGCTTTAAACTGTATGTGTCTGAATTCTGATACACTTTTCTACAAATATTCCTCTTTAAACACTCGTCTCATGTACAATCTTTTTGCTCTTAAATTAGCAAAGAATAAAGCATTACTGAATGTAAGGGATTAATAGAATATTTCGTTCTTACTGATTTTTTTTGTATTTAACTTTAGAACACTAAAAATGGAAATCTAACAAAGTTTATCTGTTTGCTCCTGTCCTAAATGTTTAAGTGCAATATAAATATGGGCTTTCCCTTGAGATACTAGTATTTCAAAGTGACTTCAGACAGTCACTTTTACTACACATTTTGCAACATGTATTAGCCACATTCAGAAGCACCCTTATGGTAAGGAAATTGGAACATTTAGTTAGATAAATTTTCCTCTTATATAACAGTGTAGATGGAGTAAATACACTAATAATGTTTCAGTTGGCTGTAGCTATATGGTCACTTGTCTACCAAATCAGTATATAGACTACCTCTCCTTTTTTATGTTAAGAAGTCTTACTTCAGACCATAATAGTTAAATTGTATGTGTTGATACTTTTTGTATGTGTTGGTAAAGTTTTTAAAAAAGGAAAAAATAACTTAACAAACTTCCTTCCTACAGGATCTGCAAAAGACAACAAAGCAATTCATATTCTTCCTGTAGCATCATAGTAATATCTTGAGAAAAAAAGTAGTCTGATGCCAAAAGAGGAATCTAGTACACTAAAACAAGATTATGGAATCTGTAGACTTTTTCGCTTGTTTTCGGTTTGTTTTTCACCTCATACTTTCTAGAAATAAAAAGCATGCAACCGCAGTCAGACTTTGACAAAATGAGCTTGCACCCAGAAATGATCAGGCATTTAAAATGAGAAAAATAAATAAAAAATGACAGAAGTAAGATTCTGCCACTTGACTTTCACAGGCAAATATATTACTCTGCTACTAGTCCAACTCATTTTATTGCAGAGATACTACTCCAGAAAGAATTCTCACTTAGTAAGACTGGTAAACCTGCTTGGTACAACCGTCTTTGGTAGAAGGTGAAAGGGAGTTAGAAAAAGACATTTGAGGGAATAAAAGCTGCTATAATAAGACTTTATTCAGTAGTTCCTTTATCTAACTGGTATTCTAAATTTGATTCCGATTTTAATCTTAAAAATTCATAGAAGCTGACTTTTGGACTAACAACTACCCAAACTGGTGCCAGCAAGAGTAGTTCTCTTAAAATACAGTATCATTTATTTGCTATGTTGGAATGTGAACAGGCATATGAAGAGTTCACATATGAGTAAGAATTATATGAATTCTTACTCTGATGTAAATTAGGAATACTTCCTTAGCCTCAAAGCAGTTACCTTCAAACCAAGCTAAATGGTAGAAGTAAGAGAAGAACTGAGTCTGGGTTGCTTTACTGTAACACAATTATTATTACTGAACATGGATTTGAAAGTTTGGCATATTTTTTAAGAAAATATTTTCTAAAATTTTCCTGATATCTGTCATAGATATACAGCATTTTTATTCATAAAACTGCTCTGCCATTAATTAAGAGGCACTAAGTATTATGTCAACAGTTGTAAGTATTATACTACCAGAGTCTCCACGAAATATTATTTACAGCTGCTTTGAAAGAAAGAGTATTATTTCCTCTCAGTCCTCAGGAAAATAGTCACTGTCTTTTAGTAGAAGGATAAAGTTAGGTCACCAACAGGAGGAAAAGGGGAAGGTTTTTGACTGAATAAATTTAGTGTTGCATCAGGCACTTCATCTTAAGTTTGAGACAGCATGTTTCAGAGATATTTGTCATTAAAGGATTTTGCTATATATGAGAAGAAACTATTTCTGACAGTTATGTTAGCAGCTAAGAGGATCAACCTTTCCTTGTGGATAAGTACATCCATCCCATATATAACTCCATAGAGTAATGTTCTCCTGCAGATAACTAAGTGCAAAAGTGTCTGTTACGCACATTTGAAAACCTCCATATTTATGAACAAGAATAGGAACCTTTTGCTGAGCTGCATGCTGATTAGTAACAGAAGGTGTTAGCAATGCTATTATAGTTTAGTACTATCAGATACTTTTAAAAGCATAGATCAGGCACTTTCAGCAGTTATTCTCCTACATTCAGCTTTCTTTAGCTTTGATAAGAAATGCTCTGGTGGCAACTCTGTGATATTTTAACACTGTCTGGCATACGCTGCTGGTTTTATATGTTTAGATATGAGTTTGTTTATTGTATACTCTGTATTATCATCTAAAATCACTTTGCTAAACAGCTAAGAAGTGAACATTCTTCTCAAAACAGAGACTCTAGCATATGTGGCCATACCATAGTCCTGGCTTTCTAAGGAGCTGTCTGCTTCTGCAGGAGCAGATATGCCTCAAAATGTTAAGAAAATTTACTCCCAGTGTGCCGTAAACAAAACTGTTCTTCATAGAAGTCCATCAGTTCAGCTGTTTGTTTCTTCTGTCAGCAGAAAAAGGCTGAATATTAATCTTTATCCTGTTACAATAACTGTTGAAGTCATTGGCCAGCTTTTCACTAACTTCAGTGCAATTTAGCATTGCTAAAAGATGGTAGACTCCCATAAATAGGTATCTGCATATATATATGTATATGTATGTATGTATATGTATATGAATTTTTATATTTATATGCATTTACATATTAACATTCAATGATTGAAAGGAAGTTTGAAAAGACTGTAACTTGCTGCTTTTGCAGCATATCCTTTTTAATTTTAAAATAGAGTTTCATTTAATATACTATTTTGGTCTCAGATAAGTATCTTGGTGCAATTCAGAAATTAAATATCTCTTTCTTTAATTTATGTCACATATGTATTTTTATGTGACATTATAGAGGGTATTGTAATTAAAAGCAATTCAATTTTTACAACTCTCAACAATGTAATTTCAGTTATTTGAAAACTTGTAATAATCAATGTTAGAATAGAATTAAAAAAGAGAACTATTAAGCTAAATGATATATTGGATATATATTTAATTTCAAGTAAAATGGAGTATAAAAGTATTTCATAAGCAAAAGTATTTCATAAGCAACCTGTTCAATAAATTATAATCACAGAAAAAGTGAAATATAATTATCAAGTATGTTGAATGAGTAAACTTATTGAAGGAATAAATTTGTTCTTCCTAGTTCATACTTGAGGCCTTCTTAGGGTGAAATCTTCATAAATTAGTGTATGAAAGGGAAATCAATCTGACAAATCTATTCTGTACTCAAACAGATCAAATGCAATAAAGAAGTCTCTGATATATGTGAAAGAAAATGAAAGTATGTATTATTTGACTTTTCTTCTTCTATTTCTTCCTTTCTCTTTCCTTTCTCTCTTTCTCCCTTTTACTTTTTTCTTTCTTCCTTCCTTTTTCTCTTTCTCTTTCTCTTTCTCTTTCTCTTTCTCTTTCTCTTTCTTTCTCTTTCTCTTTCTTTCTTTCTCTTCCTTCCTTCCTTAATTTTCTTTCCTTCATTCATTTCTTTTCTTTCTTTTTCTCTCTTTCTTTTTCTATTTCTTTCTTGCTTGCTTTTACTTACTTGCTTACTTACTTACTTTCTACCAAGTATTTTCTTCTCTTGATGTCTTGTGTGTCTTCTCCACTGGGAAATTAATATATAATGATCTTTGAATACTATTCAGATGTTTAATATATTGATGGCTTTAGTGTATAGACAGTCCTGTGGGTGGTCCTTAACTACTCCACATTCTCTTCCTGTCATTCCAAAGGCCAATCTATTCACTGCTCATTTCTATGTTCATCATTGAGTAACACTGTAACACTGTAACACCCATATATTGCATGGTAACATTGCTAATTTTTTTTTAAGAAAGGACTCTGTCCACAAAAGAATGGTGAACAAAACACTGCAACACATATGCTTTAAAATTTTCAACCTAAGCAGTAAGTCCCATGTGGCCAAGTCCTCATTTTAAGAAGTGGCCACCAGCACCAGATGCTTGTGCGGAGCATGTTGCCCACCTGCTGCATATGTCTATGCAATTGGCCTGTAAATGTAAAACAAATACAACATGGAAACATAACATGGAAAGCAATTGTGCACAATTGCTTCTGCATGTAAGAACATGCAGAAGCTTTTGCATGTAAGTATAACATCTTTTTATCATTAATAATATTGAGAAAATTCAGATTGTCTTATGTCATACACAAACCCGGAGACTTCTTGCATTACTAAACTTATGCAAAAGATTACGCTTGCTTTGACAATGTTCACAATCAAAAGCAAAGCACTCCTAAGAGGGGATGATGAGAGAAGCCATTTTCCATAAAGGTGATGTTATAGTGATGCACAATCTTCTGTCTTTCTATATTACATGTTGTTATTACACTGGGGAGCAATTTACTCTACAAATAATCTTCAGGTAATGAGAGGTGAACTATACATCTCAAGCATGTCCTTTTACGCATTAACTCTGTCTTTGTTTTTCATTACAACAAAAACAAGTTTGGAAAAGTATTGTCTTTAAAACATAAAACTAACTCTAAGGAGTCACTCATTAGACCTATAAATGAAAGACTAGCTTAACTGTGATTTTCTTGTTTATTCGTCTGTTTCCAATAAAATATAATTAACATAAGTTAAGTGACAAGTACCTATTTAATTATATTTCTATGTGAGTTTTAAATGAACTGCAACAAAGAGGAACAGAAAGGCAGTATCTTTCTGCATTACAATTAATGCATGCTATAACTTTAATATAATTGACTAATGTGGCTGCACAAAACAATGAATATGATAATTACTGAACTGATCATGAGTTATATATCCATCTAGTGTTTCTTTGAATAATTTAGATACTGTGAAATTCTACAATGGAAAGATATAAAAGAAAATATTTTTAAATTTTTCATATCCATATCCATATCCGTATTCATATTTACAAGTAAATTTAGGCTTCTCTGAATGTCTGTATGAAAAATATGGGCTCTATAGTTATATGCATTTGCAGGAACTATATTTTATCCATACGTCATCTCAGTTCCCCAACAAGCCATTTTTTGCAGATAAGCCAAATATAGCTCTAACAAAGGCTTGACTCTGCAGAAATGTGTGGTTGTGAAACTAATGTTTGTTCCTAAACTGCTAAAAAAAAAAAGATGATTAGTCCCTGAGGCCCAGTGGCACTGTCTGACTGGTTTCTATACTGCTAAGGGACAGCTCTTTTGATGTCAAATTGTTCAAGGAACGATTTCCCTATTTAAGATATGGAGCTACTGGAGTGAGTCCAGTAAAGGGCGACTAAGATGATGAAGGGCTGGAGTATCTCTCATACAAGGAGACACAGAGATTGCTGGGACTGTTCAGTTTGGAGAACAGAAGGCTTGGGGGGGATCTTATCAATGTGTACAAATATCTGATGGGGAGGGTATAAAAAAGACAAGGCCAGACCCTTCTCAGGGTGCCCAGTGACAGGATGAGAGGCAACGGGCACAAGCTGAAACACCGGAAATTGCACTTGAGCACAAGAAGGCACTTCACTTTTAGGATGGCTGAACATTGGAACAGGTTGCCCAGAGAGGGGGTGGAGTCCCCATTCTTGGACTTATTCAAAACCTGACTGGACATGGTCCTTGGCAACCTGCTCTAGCTGATCCTGCTTGAGTAGGGGGTTGGACTAGACGATCTCCAGAGGTTCCTTCCAACCCCAATTATTCCGTGATTCTGAGATATTTGGAGTCACTCTAAAACAGAGACAGGAAACAATCTAACAATTAATCAAGGTTAATTATCAGGGATGCTGTACTTGAGTGAATGAGTTCATTCATTCAACATCTTTTTTTGGCAATATACATATATACAATGACATTACTGTAAATTAGGCACCTATGTTCTTTCTAGATTAGAGTATTAAGTACTTCTAAGGGTGCTCCCAACTGAGCAGTGCTGGATCTTTTAGAAGTCAGCAATGGTATATGCAAGTTAAGAGTAAATCAGTTGTTTGTATCCTTTTTTACTCTTAACTGTAGCTGGTGGTGAGAAATATGGTTGTTACTCTTTATTTGGAGTGAATTCAGTGTTGAGCAGGAGGCTGGACTAGCTGATCTCCTAAGGTCCTTGCCAACCTGAATGATTCTATTGTACTATTGTAGAACAGTCTAAATGGAAATCTAATTATCTATCTATCTATATAATATTTATTTATTTATATTTATTTATATATTATATTTTATTTATGTACTTATATGTATTATGCATATTATATATGTATGTATTACTGAGTTTTGTAATAATTTATTTTTAAAATAAGATGAAATACAAGTAAAAAAAGTATAATGAGAAGTTCGTGTCATTTGCAGACATGATTAACTGAATTTGTTATTTGATATTATTTGTAATTAACAAAGTAATTCATAGTACACATTTTTTTTTTTAAAGAAGCCGTAATTTTTTATTCTTCAAAATAAACTGAAAGAAAGGAATAGGAAGAAACATTGAAAAAATTGTTCATATTTGATCATTATAAATAACATGATAAAATGTGATATAAGTAATGTGATATATATTATATATCTATTTGAGTGTATGTGTAAATAACACCTGTAATACTTCCAGTTAATCAGTAAATTAAAAACGAAATATTTAAAATATTTAAATATTTAACTATACAAAATCTAATAAAAAAAGGATAGGAGAGATGATACTTCTTAATCATAAAAATAAAACAAATAATTGTGCAAGTAAGAAATAAAAAAAAGATTAAAACTATAGCAGAGATTTTCACAAAGGTGATTGATTAGAAAATGAACAAGTATCTTGACTATAAATAAATCCAACTAGGCTTGATTTGTCCGTTTTATATTGATGTGACGCAAGAGTTTATGGAGCTCTTCTATCACCGCTAGCTGGAATACAGCTGTGAATGTGACAGACAACTCTTCCATTTACCCTGGGCTGACATATACTCCTTTTTAGTTCCTAAATATTTGTTCTTCTGCTTTATTTAGACAAGAGGAAATAAAATAGTTTCTTCAATTAATGTTTTGAGTGGAAATATAACTGTGAGAAAGTCTGTTTTAAAAGGTCAGAGTAAGCATATCATTTTAAGTTTTTGTACATTTATAATTGCAGCAATAGCCAATGGGAAAATAAGTAACAATCAAGTGGTACACAAATCTGATCTAGAAATGACGACAGCTTCTTACTTCATAAAAGACTGTAACTCAGGCTTAGCAGTTATAGATCTGAGCTTTTTGCTTTGTTTTTCATTTGCTTATTTCATTTTTCATCTTGTTTTATTTGTTTTGAATTCCCATTCTTGTCAAAAGACCAGCAGAGGCAGTAGAGTGAAGATAAGGACATAAGTCAACTGTTCAGCACACAGATTGAATGAAGAATCCTGAGCATGGAGAACACTGAAGAAAGCTAGGATGAAGGAACTTACACTACTTAGGACAGGCAACTGAGACCTGACTGTGAAGGGGAATAAACTGGGAAGCAGAAAGCAATCAAAGATTTGGTCAGCAGATATTGTTTTGTCTCAGTGGTTTATTTCATAAAACTGAAGAGTACTGACTGGGACAAGCAAATATATAGAATTCTACAGGATGTCTAAAAGAAGGAGGACTGGACCAAAACGAAGCTGTAAGAGTTGGGGCAAAAGGTATACAGCTTAAAGAAAAGGAATAAGGACTTTCTGTCCACTGGCATTTCAAAAGGTAGCTAGGATTTCAAAGCCTCACTGTTCCTCAACTATCAGTATATAACTTGAACTATCTGCAAAGTACACTTTTATTTTTTTAGAGTTGGTCTACAAACGCATTTAAAACAACCTTCTGTTGCTGTCAGCTATGTAGCTGAAGAGGCAAAGTTTGATGTTCTTTATGTTTCAAGACTATCAAACCTGAGAATATCTGCATAGAGTTAACTGATGTAGTTTAATGGACAAAGAAGAAGAAACAATTTAGATGGAGAAGAGCGGGCTGGGTTTATTTGTTTAAAACTTAGCAAAATATACCTACACAAACAAACATATCTGCACATAAACTCACAAATGCTTTATAAGTATATTAAGGTTACAAAGTCAGGTCCCAAAAGAAAGGAAATATGTGTATCAAATTCATATTTCTACCATGAACTCAACTGCTTGATTATAGTATGCTTTTTAATTACATGATTACATGCTAATGTATCGTTAGGACCCCTGTCTAATTCAGTAAACAGAATGGATATGCTCTAGGAATGAATCAGAGAAAGGGAGTATAGAAGGGTTTTGTTTGCAGGGTCTCTGCTTCATTTGCTTAACATGTAAATATACAATTAATCTGGCAGTGAATTGATGCAGGAAAGAGAAAAAGCTGTGAATACAAACCTACTGAACATATTCAGATGACTGTTAAGCAAAAGGTGTATATCTATTTCACAGATAGAGGTCAAAGTTTAGCTTCTTAAAATGTCTGGGTGTTAGAGGAACCACAAGCAAGAGAACAGAACATTCGGATCATATCAGGGAAAAAATGTACTTTTGTAATTTGGAGTACAGTACATGTAAGAAAGGGAAAGAGGCTGGAGTCAAAATAGTCCAATCCAGTTCCTAAAGAATATTCATGAATGCTTCACCAACAAACCCAGAGCAGTATATTACAGTTGCTAACTGATATCCTGAAATATTGGAAAGTTGAAGAGCAGTATTAAGAATTTTAATACACTGATTTCTAAAATAGTATATTATATTGAGGGACTGACTTAATTGAGTTTGAACAGTACCATTAAGACACCTTTTCCTATTCCAGACACAAACTCAGCAGTTTTAAATGGTAACAGTCGATGGTGCCTTGGCATTTTTATCTGAGTTTCTTGAAAATAAGAGATCTGCAGAATGGTTTTCAAGATCAGTGAGATCTATATTCTTTTTCCAAAAAGCTGTTCTGTGAAAATCCCAGGGGGCAGACATCACATGGAAACATTTATGAAATTGTTCATTGATTTCCTTCTCAGAGGTGAAATGTTCTGACTCACTTCCCTGCACTCTTCTTCAATTCAAAGCAGTATGCCGCAGAACCCTTAGGAATAAAAGGCTAATTTTTGCCTCCTCTCCCATCACCAGGGCAAGGTCCTTCCCAGAACACAGCCAGACCTTTCTCCTATTGCTTACTCTGAAGGTCTGGTCCCTGCTGCTTGTTTTTCACAGTCATACATGCTCTTCCCTCATGTATTTAATGTGCTGGTGGGACTGGCTAGCTGCCAAAAAGTGAATGGTTTTCCTTACTCTCTAAATTTACAGAGAAGCCTCAGTTTGCTCCCTCTTGGAGAATGTGAGTGACTGTGATTTCTTTGAACACAGATTTTATCACTAGTGTAATCTGCAGTCTCTGTGTATTGCAAGAACATAGAGTAGGAAGGAATGTGGATGATTAAAACTACTGATTCCAATAGGTATTTTATTGTTACCAAGCCACTTCAATTTTTCCTTTTTTGTTACAAGAGGAATAGAGTTCTTCCACAAGATGTTTCCAGGAGGCTTTGAATTCTTCTGCCATCTGCATTCTCCCATTGCTCCTGCTTTCTGTTCTCTTTATGTAGGAACACGAAACAGATTCATTTGTTTTATGATACGAAAGAAATGTGACTCGTTCTATGGCATGCAGACTCCTAGATGATACTAGTAGATTTGATCAGTTGCTCAAAACTGCCTCTGCAAACTCTTAAACAAAACTCACTCTGCTTTAATGCGTTTTCTAGAACCAACTGAAGTTTCTGCTTTCCCTGTTGCAGTTTGTTACAGGCAAAGATGGTCAAAACCTTGCTTTATCCTGTAAATCTGAGCAGCTAGAATATTAACCTCCTTTTTAATAATCCTCACAGTGTTTCTTTCATCTCCTAAGACATTTGGAATAAGCCCCTGAGCAACTGTCCCAAGCAGAAGCAGCTCAGTTACTTGAAGTAATATAATCTAACCTCTTTTAATCCTACATAGCCTCACAAATTAATGGATGCTTTTTCTTCATCTCCATTCTGACTTCTCCACACACACCTGTCTCATTTTCTTGTGCACATCCTTTCTCCTGTGATGATCATTAACTCCTTTCTTCAAAATTGTTAATTTCTCTTTATGCCTTTCCTTTGAATGACTGCAGCTTTGAGATATGCTCAGCCTCACTGCAGCTGTCCTTCAGAATTGTCCTTAAGAAGAAAGGCGTACCAGATATATGTCACAAGATACGCTGATTTGGAGGGTTTTGTTCCTAGAATGACATCACAGTGCAGAGCTGGACAGTTTCCTTATTGTTTCCAAGAGTTAAGTAATGCCCTACTTTCTTTTTGTGTAGTGTTCTAGGAAAACAAAGAGTGCAAGGAATTCATGCACACAAATTCCTGCTGTCCAGAAAAGAAAAATCAGAAACAGTTTCTGTTTTCATCTTCTGCCACTTTCGCTGCACCATATTTCATATCTGGATTTCCAAAACATTTTACAACTCCCATTTTCTTCAAGACTATGACTATTGATTCTGTGTTTTATGCTTTACTTTCCATATCCCATTGTTGTGGGAAGCTATTAACAGGAATTTTTTATTTAGAGACTTAAAGCATGTCTTTCAATTTCTGCTGTGTCATGATTAACCTCTTTTTTTGTCTCTTTAGACTTATAATTAATATTTTGATGACCTTTTTCTTATAATCAATACGACTTCAGTAGCTGCAGGCTGAAGAGCACCACTTAATCATCTACTCTGACTTTTGGTATATCACAGACATCATGGTTCAGTCAGATACTAAGATCAGTTAAGTTAGACAAAAATTGTTCAGATTTCAGGTGCAGAATTCCTCCAATCTAACAATGCCTATCTAAAAGGCTGAGCATCTATTCTAATTTATTTATCTAGACTATCTACATGTAAAGAACCTGTACTGGCATTTACCCTAGAACAGCACCAAGAGAACGACTTTATGGGTTTGCACTTGACATTTAAAGTCAGGTAGTATGAATACTAGCTCACGTAACAGGATCTAACCTGTTAGATCTCAGAAGAAGAGTAGAAGAACATAGGAGATAAGACTTTAGTGTCCAACTAAAGTAAAGTAAGAAGATATACTGTCATGATATCTATGTAACTACATTAATAGTTCCTCAATCCTTTGAAACTTTTATTATTTGAGAATTGTTAAAAATACCATGCCTATTAGTATTCTCAGCATCTCCATCTAAGCTATACATAAGATATGCAGAAACATTAATGCAGAAGTGTTTCATTTTAGTAGATACTGCCTCACTTCATCCTTTGCTGCAGATGGTAAATTTTCTGATTCACTTTCAAAACAGTATGGAGCAGACACATTGACCTGCTTTACTTGTCCGCTACCTGTTGAACAATCTTGTCTTTTTGTATCACCATCATAGATGGTGATAACAGCAACTATTATTAGCACCAGTAATGTTTTACTAGCCACATCTATTAAAGAACCTACATTTGACTTCAGCTTTTTTGATGAAAAAAATATTCTTCAAAGGGTTTCTTACTGTGTTTAACTACATTTTATTAATTCCTTGTCCTTATGGTTTTCAATTTTCCCTTGTTCTTTATATGAACTTCCATTCCATTTCCCTTTTTTTAAAACGAGATACAGAGCGATATCTGAGAACGTTAATGTGTGATTGAATGAAATAACATAAATACTTTGTATTACTTCTACATTCTCATCCATCTGTAGCCTTGAAGAAAAGATTTATATAATATTACTACCATTTAATATCTGTTCATTCCTATTTGAGAGCCAGTAATGCCTAGGTAAATCAGTGCTTCAGAAGCGACTGAGCAGTCACTTCTTTCATACCTTAGCACAGTTCTGTCCCCACAGCTTTGCTGTGTAGAAGAACTAGAATGGAAAACTGTCCTAGTTCTAGAGATTTCTCCAGATTATTTCTTCTGTTCCTGACCTACATATAACGTTGCCCTTTTCCAAGAATCCCTGGTCAACTATTTGTCAAAGGAAAGGCCATATGTATATGTTTGTAGTAATATATCTGATTTGATCTTCCTTTCTTCCTGTAATGATTCTTTAATATTTATTCTATTTCATCTCCTTCTGTCATCTTTTCCTTTTATCTTTAAATGTGTCACGATGCTGCACTGGTTCCTAGCATGAATATTGAAGAGTGTTCCAGAAAAACTAGTAGATCCTATTTTTTCTGAGGGATGAACTGGGGTTTTCTTCTGGTAGCATGTCAATACAGGAGTTTATGTTGCTTTCCAAACACCAGAAAAGCTGAGTGCTTAGGACGTATTTGGATCACGTCCCTTTGGTACTCTCTGGTAAGTACTTCTATAACTGTGAAAGTCTGTTGAAATGAAAGGAAATATATACTGGCTGAAGTCGTTTCCTTATGCTTCGTATGAATTCATGCGGCAGAAAATCTTAGTTATAGGGAAAAAGTAAAGACGTGCTGTGTGGAATTAGGAACTTGCATTACTTTTTCCAAAATGTAGAGCAGGGCTTAGAGTAAATAGACTTATCTTCATTAAGACTTATGATAATTAATCAAAGAAATATTTCAGTTTTTCTTATTGAAGTATAGCAATATTTTCCTTCGAAGCAGTCTAATGTCGACCAAATTTACTTGGGTCCACCACTTTAAAACTAGTGGCGTGTGTCAAGTCCAGCAACCAGTAATAAAGTATCTAGCAATTCCCACAGGCGTTTGGAGACAAGGGAAGATTAAAATTCCCCAGTAGTGAAATAAATCTTTAGTGAATATAACTGAACAATAACATCCATAAAAAATTTAATAAACTAACTTAAAAGCTCTTTCTGATTTTACTGTGCTCTCCAGACTTTTGAGCTTCTGTCCCTAAGTTTAATCAAGAAAAAAATGTTCCTGATTTTTTTACTGAACTCTGATGAACAGAAATACAGATTGCTTATAAATGCATTCTTCATATGGATACAGAAAGTAAAATTCTCTTCAAATTGGATGATACCATGTACAAATTATGGTATAGCTGTTACAATTATTTTGCATGCCTTTGACATAAAGTATACTTTACAGAGAGCAAAATGAATGTGTTGTAACAAGCTGCCGGAAAACTAAAAATTATTGGAAGAACACTGCAACAATTATAGCTTCTTCTTGCTTGTGGCAAAATACTTCAATACCAGTAGTTATAATGATGATGACATAAATGTATGGTTGGAAAGGTGTTGTTATTGCAAACATGATACTAGTATCAAATTGCTGCTTAGCCTATGACCTTGGACTCTTCCTCACAGGGTAAATAATGTGAAGCAAGTTTAAAGCATAGCATGCTTATCAGCCTCACTGTTAACAGAAAATAAGCATTTTTGCAACTTGCAGCATGCAGTGATCTCTACAGCGTGAAATAAGCTAAGATTCATTTTCAGTAATGGTGTGCATATTTAAAAAGCATAGTCTGACATTGTGTAGAGATACTATGTTAAGATAATATAGTGAAACTCATTAATATATGCATTGCTGAAATTACATTTTGCATTTTACTGTGTCCTTAGAGCAGCTTCATCTCTTTTATAACTTGTTTACAGAGGTTACATTAAAATCACATTCTACTAACACATTTTTGTAACACATAGTCCCAAATGCTTTTAGGAACAAAGCCAGACGAAAATTTAAGAAAAAGGATTAATTTCATCCTTTGGAGCTACCAGAGTTAACATATGTTGGCATTAAAATATATAAATAGTAAAAGGTAAGGTATATATAAGTGGTATGTATGTCTTTAACGAATATGCACGTGTTGCATATATATATGCATGCAAGTCTGCACGTGTTCAGGAGTATATGTTATTCCAGTACGGTATGTATTTCAGTGTATGCATGACTGTCTTACTGTAGTGCTCTTAAATATTCCTCCCCACAAAAAAAACCCCACAGTTTGACAACCCCCAATAAGGTAATACTAATGTTTTAAAGATAACTAGAGTTCAAATTATACTGCAGGCAAGTATTTTACTACTTTTTTCTCAATGTGTTGCTGCTCTTCAGTTGTTGCTATAGAAATTCAGCAGAAGAGCAGAATATCAGGGCTTTTTAGATATGAAGTTCACTTAACCCAATCAGCGTTCTGCCCGTTTAGACTTATCACAGTTGCCTCCATGTTATTAAGTAAAAAGAGGCAACAATGGGAGTGCTGCAACACGAAAGTTTTATTAAGAACCCATTGCTTTCCTTTACGTCCACAAGGCAGCCAGGCCAATGTCCAGACACAATAGGATTTCTAATCAAATCTTAAGTAGATTATATAGCTCACTGAACTTGATTGAACTACACTATCCATCTCTCTCTCATTCTCTAAATCCTCACCTTTTTCTTAACAACCACATGGCATACACCATAGCTATCTCTGAAACATACCCATTTTATTTGTCTCAAAGACCTACTTTCTCTCTCCTTTTTTTTCTTCCTCTTTCTATTTTTTAGTCACGTTTTCCCCTACAAGAAGAAACTTCCTAAAGAAACGAGGAAAATACAAGTTTCAGCTTAGCTTAATCCTTTAGACGTAGGAGTGGAAAAAACTATATGGGAAAAAAATAAGAAGGAATTTATATTCATCTAGGAGAAAGAAGATTAACTAGGAAATCATTTTCATTTCAATACATATAAAATTACAGAGTATGCATATGTTTGCATTGATCTTTCCTTGTTAGAATGCCGATTTCTAGATACAACAATTCTAGCAAAGTTATATAAAACCTAGGATGAATATATCAGCTGTGAAAAACATACATTCTTCCGACATCATGGTAGTACAGCATCCTTATCTACCTGACGCTGGATTATCCTTCAATTTTATTTATATCTGGGAAGAGCCAGCATAATCTCCTGTAGAGAACTACTTAAAGGTTAGATGTGAAACTACGTCACAGAAACAACTAACACATTCCACCTCTGACTTGTGATGTACTTAAAACCTTCAGACCTGAGGCTTAATTAAGTCTGTTGATGTAATTGGAGAGAGTCGTATTTAATTAAATGGAAGTAGTACTTTGCCTATGGAAGCAAGTATCCGTGAACTTAAGAAAAGGAGAAAACTTGATGCAAAGCCATGACCCTGCTTCCAATTAGCAATTATCATTACCTATTTTGTTTTGACCATTGTGTGTGTCATAAGAGAGAGAGAGATCTGGGTTTGATGTTTCATATGGGCTTTACATTTTCCTGTGAACTTTACCACTACTCTGTAGTGTCAGAATTAGATCTTTTTCAGGCATCACCCTTCTTACATTCTTGATCCAAAAAAATGGTAATATCTTGTTACTTTTTTGGAGTATTACAGTGAATGGTCTAGATATGAAGCAGTATGAGAATTATTGTTTCTTTCCTAATAAACTCTAAATCCTTCCCTCCTTGGACTCTTATATACAGACTTCATTTAATATGTTCTCTTCTTTCTAGTTCTTTGGCTTTAGGCCATAGACTTTTGTCTTCTTTTTTTTTCTTAGGCTGACCTCTTTGTAACCATTTTATTAAACAATATATTATACTCAGGGGCCAATCAATTAAAAGTATTTTCCCCCTGTAAATCTTATTCATGGTTCTTCTTCAACATCTATGCCACTCCTGTAGCAGATTGGTTGCACTAGATGGTGCTGTCACATATAATGTTTCTCGGAAAGTATGACTATGATTTACTCTTAAATAGTATTTTTTTCCTTTTTTTGGATGTAGTTTTTTGTGGGAGCTGTGGTAAGCATTAAGAATTTTCATGGTTATGCTCTTTTCTTTGCAATCACAATTAGGTTTCATTGTATGATTAGATCCTGGAAATTATAAACAGCCTAGGAACCAGGGTTCCAGTAGGAATCAACAGCAAAGCAAGTACACAGGAAATAATATGATGTCAAGAAAAAAATGGTTTAGTTTCTGTCAGTGCACCTGACAACCACTGTCAAAAATGAACAATAAGTTAATAATTTCCATAGGATTTTAGGTCTAATTTATACTCTTCTCTCTACAGGAACTGCCTGGCAGGAACATGGCAGGTATGCATCTAAGTAAGTTTCATTCTTTTAACAGCGACCACTGGCAGATGTTTAATTATATAATATAGGAAATAGGATATGTTTTGTGCAATTCCTCCCTTAGATATCCTCTCACCTTCTAACAGCCCATCACTAAATGTTGACAAGCGAAATCCTTACATAAGCTACCATACATATTACATTCCTATTCCATATAACCATAGCTAATTATATTCAAAAGTATTTCCTTGTGATTGCCTAAACCAGTTAAGTAGTTTGCTTGATAACTTCATTAGGTATTGTGTATTATTTGGATAATGAGAAATAATGAATAATCACTATTTACCTCCTCATTCTCTCTCGTTTTTAACTCTATCAAATTCTCCCTGACCTGGCTTGTTTTTGTAAGTGAACGTGCTTAGTATAGCTAGTCTTCCCAGTCGCTATATAAGAAGCAATATTGCCTATAAAAATCTCTTCTACTTCTGTTTAAAATCTTTTTGAATGAAGATGCAGGTCAAAAGGACAGTATATAGTATTCAAAGTGTTTGTAAACCATATATTAAATAGCAATAAAATAATCTTTCTCATTTGTTTTCTATTTCTATTTTAAAAGTCAATACTTCATCTCCCTTTCTGATGCTGAACACTGAGTAAAATTTTCAGAGAACAATCCACAGTAGCTCCAGGAGCTCTTTCATGAGAAGCAATAGCTAACTTTGAGTCATTTTTCCTCTTATGCGCATTACTGTCTATGTATCAACACTGAATTTCATCTGTTGTTCCATCAACTATTCATTCAACATTGTTACAGCATTCTGCAAATCATCATCATCAGCTTCAGATTTGACCAATGAGAAAAATTACAAGCTTTGTTCCCTTCCCCTAGTCATTTAAGAATTAGTTAATAAACAATAAACAAACAAACAAAAACCACCTAACACAGATACAGATACTTGGGCAGGACTACCATACATTTTTTTCCCCTTATGTTCTTGGATCCCTTTTTCTGTGCTATTGGTTGTGCCCAAGTGGATTTTGGTAAGTGGCTTGTTAGGTTGTCCCTGTCACAGCAGAGCCAAGACTATGTTTATGGCCAAGCAGGGGCTAAGAAAGATGGGGAGGAATAGCAAGCTGCTGTAATTGTGGAGGAATACGGTAATAGCACTAGTAAAATACATAAAGTGAGGAAGTTGAGTATGATATAGGCCTTTGAATTTGGGGACAAGAAAATGAGGTTTATGAACAGTGAGGAACTTCAAGATTGGGAAGACAGATACGGTGACACACTGGTGGTACCATGAAGTAAAGGGAGTGAAAAGATGTGAGAAAACAGACACTTGGAAAGCTGGGAGAGAGTCTAGAGCTGTGGCAAAAGTAAAGGGGTGTTTGGAGCAGAAAGGAATGAGGGGATGCTTGGAAAGGTATGAGCAAAGTACTTGGGAAGTTTGGGATTTTGAGGATGGGGAGGGAAGATGAGATATTCAGGACATTTCATTTGGGAAGCGTTGTATAACATGGGAGTGTGAGATCTGAGCTCTGGGCAGGCAGGAAGGAAAGACTAGAGCTCTGAGATGGACCAGAGCAGACGCAGAATGGATACCTTCTTATGGGGCTTCAAAAGGCATCCATCTTCCCTTACTTACCTCTGTTGTCAGAAATATGGTTGGTGACACTCTTGAAAATCACCCTGAATTTTGAAAACTGACTGTAACCTTCCTTTGATTTTTACCTTTCAACTGGCTGCTAATTTATAAAAGGAATTATTTCTCATTTATACCTCATTCATAAGCATATATCCTAAAGACTTTGCAAACATTCATACCTACTATTTATGAATTTGTTTATAAATAGGGACTCTCTGATTTTATTTCCTCATTTCACAAATTGGTAGATTAGGCCAATTAAATGACTTGCTTATGGTCACAAAGCAAGTGTGCCAGTCTAGGAGTTACCTACATATTTTATTTCTCATTTCAACCCCAAATCATGTAATTAAAGCAAATCTATAGGTCAGTAAATCAAAATAGAATAAAATTAAAAATAATTGAATGAAAAAAGAGCAAACAAACACAAGGAATGCTGGTAGGAAAAAAGTTAATCCTTATTCTCCAAAAATGTACATGCAAATTAGAGGATAGTTTATGTCACAAAATCTCAGTCAAGGATGAGATTACAACTCACTGAACTACTGAGGTTTACGGTCATGTGATTTTTTCTTAATTAACTTTTATGATTCTTTTTCTTTCTCAGAAAATTATGAGGAACTACTTATAGAAAGAAAAATACTCTGAAAAAGGCATGTATCTGCATTACAAAATAGAACACCAAGCTCTAAACATCTGACATGTAAGTGTCCATAAAAGCTAAGTCTCTAAAAACTTCCGAGCTTTCAGAAGGCTCTGTTCTGTCCAAAAGGTAGATAAATCTGCAGCGTTTGAGGATGAGGATGAACAGCCGTATTTAATAAAAGACAGAGACAGAGTGAGAGAGCAAGAGCAAGAAAGAATACTTTTTGACAAATGACAAGCTTCTGAGTTTTCATGAACCAGCCAGATGGGGTTTTTATACATCTTTTACAGTAGTTTGGTCTTGGAGATTAGAGAACTGGAGGGTGACTGACCCTGAGAATAGCAGTGGCTCATGTTATTAATGAAGTGCCACAATCCTGATGGGGAACAATGTGCATTGTATCATTTTCTCTGCTTATATGTCATTGTGGCTAAAAGTGTCAAGGACCCTAAACGAAAGCAAAAAACATAAGACAAGGCTCCCAGTTTGTGTAAGACAGTAATACGCTCCTGCCAATTTCTGTGATGCTGTTAACTGGCACAATCCCATCAAACTGATTCACATCAGCTGAGGATCTGTATCGTGCTTTGAACATTCAGAGTTTTAAAAGGAGTGTTCATTTTGAAGCATTAATGTGAAAAACTGGGTAATTAATATTAAAAGCAATAATAAAGCTAATTTCCACAAGCAATGCACCCAAGCTACACTTTCTGGGTTAATAATATTAGTTTTAAGAATATTTGGTTTAGAGCTGATTGACTTCAGATCTTCTGGTAGGCTTTTTGAAGGAAAAAGAAGGAAACTGAGGGTGGATTTAATTTGTTTTCCCCAGGACTACTCATAATACAGTGGAATGTGGAGCACCCACTGAGCGGAAAATTTTGCCAGAAAGTACTGAGATTGTATAGTTAGAGTAATTTGACATCTGTGGTTTTGCATTTTTATGAGTCATTTATTAAGTGCATTTAAAAATATGTTTTTTTCCTAACCTGCCTTACTTGTGTCATTATCTGTTCTCTGTTATGCACTCATTAGAAATGAATCTAAACCAAAAAAACAAGAGTTCAGTACCTCTATGTTGATCAAGAACCAAGAGCAATACACGCTCCAAAACGCTGCTACCTGATTAAGATGTTTGCCTTAGCAATTTGGTTGCAACTTTATTTGTAAAAGGTGTCACAATAAAAATCCCTGATATTCAGTAGAAGAGATACCCAAGTCAGCGCCTTCTGCTTTGATCTCCTCATTAATACTATAGATGATAACATGGCTTTCTTAGAAAGTACTGCAAATGAAAGGCAGAAACTTTTAAAACAAGCAGGATAAAGCAAAGATTTTTCAACATATGAATGACGTAAATAATATTTAAGCAAGATAAAAGGATGCTGTACAGTAAAAATGCCAAATATCTTCCCGGTTTTCTGCAGCGTGGCTAGCAATAGTTTTATATTTAACATGGTGAATATAGTTATGTGTTTTTTATTTCTGCTAAATAAACTGTAAAATATATTTTAATTGAATCAAACATTTCTCCCGAAATTTTTTCAATTGTTGCAATGTCTCTTTTCTTTTATCAAAGGTAGACCATGCAAACACATGATAAAAAGTTGCAGACTACCAAAATAGGCAAAACTGGCTTTTTTTTTTTTTTTTCCTTTTTCATTGTAACTTCCATTCCAAAGCTTGTTCACCAGAATCAGAGTGGGTTGTACCCGGCCAAGGGCCGCTATCGTCACTGCGGTCTTCTGCATCTGAGTTTATTTACCCTGTGCTGCAGCACGGCAGCCCTCACCTCAGCGGAGGAGAGATGTTTCCAGCAGGTGCCTACAGCTGCTGCCTCCTCACCCAGCCCCCGCGGCGGGGACGGGCTGGTCGGAACCGGCTGGAACCGGTTCGTGCCCGCCCTGCTCCCCCGCATCCACCTGACGCACACTCGCCCGGCCGGCGGGAGCTGCCGCTCCTTTGGCAGCGCCGCTGCCGGCCGCCCGCTCTGGTGGCTTGGGACTTGCCCCATGCCCCGGGCTGGGGCTGCCCCTGGCTTGCCCTGCTGCCTCACGAGGCGGTTGGGACGGGTCCCGGCTTGTGAGACCCGGCCTTACCGCCATAGGGAGCCCCTGCCGATACCGGCCCCAGGGAGCCGCCGCGACGCCCTGACTGAAACCGCCACCGTGAACATGGCGCCTCTCGTGAGGAGGAGCGCACAGCGCTAAGGGGCCCTGGTAACCCCCCAGCACACACGCACCCTCCCTCTGCCGAACGGGGCGGGGGGGTTGGCCTTGGGACCCGGCGGCACGTTGGGAAGGCGAGCCCTAGAAAAGCCACAGGTGCTACAGATGTATTTGCTGTAGGAACAGTTCAAACTGTGTTGCTAGTAAGACTCTTCTATATTAATTAGGTAATCTGGGCTGTTGCACAAAATGTTAATTGCTCTACCAGTAAGTTCTTGGCTCGGTGAATCTAGTTTGTTCCTGTTTGCCTATAACAAGATTTTGATGTAACGGCTGTGATATAGAAGATCTATAAAGAGTGTCAGAAATATTTTAACAGAAGTGCCTTGCAAAAATCAAACCTTTTTTATCCTTCCAGCCAACTAAACCCCCTTTCTATCGTCTCATTCAGCTTCTCTGCGGAAATGGATGGAGAGCGCTCTTTATTTTCCGAGGCCACTGAAGGAAGATGAGGGAAATCTTCGAAGAAGAAACTTTTTCTGAAGTTCATTTTGAGCTGAATGTTGATAGAAAGATCAATACTTTATCAGTGAAGAGAGATTTGATCCTTCCCATGCATGAGCAGCCATACTGAAATCAGTCATAGGAGAGCTGAAGAGCAGGGAGGAAAGCAGTGAACTCCGTACAATGTGGAAGTTAAGAGAAGATTGTGAAGGAATACTGGGCTCTAGAAGTGAGAGTAAGATTGGGTTGTATTTTGCAGGAATTGTATTTAGAAAAAAAAAAAAAAAAAAAGCTGTCTCCAGCACAATATGATAAATTTCAAAGGCTTTAGTATGCTTCTAAAATGTTTATGATTTCTAAAGCTAGGTATATGGTAATATATGATGGAGAATAAATTTATGCCATTTAGATGAGTAGCAGAATTTCATCCTGAAGTTCCCAGGAGATGCAGAGAAACTTTCTTTCCTAGACTGCCCTGGTTCCTGATGAAAATCATCTACTGCACTTTTAGTGTAATAAATGTACCAGTAAGTCACATATATAGTAATAATTTATGTTCTTCATAAGCTTCCTTACCCATTTTTCTCTCTTAACCTTACAAGACTCTTTCTCACTCAGTAGCACTTAAACATCTTCATTTATTTCAAAGAATACGATAGTACATGCATGATAATGTGTTTTTTTTTTTTTTTTTGAAATGGCCCTACATTAGTATGTCACTCTCTTGTTATACCACAAATGACTCAGAGTCCATGATTCACTGGGGTAAGAACTACAAAATTCATGAGCTAAAGTCGTTTTGCTTTATCTTCTCACACCTTAGTGTTCTGGATGAATGAGAACAGACAGGGGCATGAACATTTTTAGTTAGCATATGCATAACCTCAAAATATGTCCAGAAGGATATTGCTACTACCTGAACCTTCCTCTTAGCGCCCTCTGAGGTGCTAGAGTTGACAGAAAGGTTGTATATTCATTGCATTTTCCTGGCAAGCATAAGCTTTAACATATTGTCCTGACGTTTTGTTGTATAAGCTGATACAGATACATTGCTGATGTTAGAGTAACAATTGTATTTCATACATTTTTCCACTAAAAAAAAAGAAAATAGTGTTCAGCCTGACAACATTTCCCAATAAATTTTAAAAAATCAGAAATACTTTGTTACTAATTAGATAATTAAGAATCATGATATTAGAAATCTCTGAAGAGAAGTGTTCTTAATCTTACAAATATGTTACAATATATCTGTTTGAATTCATTTCTGTGGTATAATTAGCATTATGTATTACCTTCACTGTTTTGATTAAAATGTGTAATCTAAGGTACCATTAAGTCTTATACTTTCCATTTCGTTGGGTTCTTCATATAAAGTAATTAGCACAAAGGTCATTGTTCTCATTTTTCCAATACCAACACATCATTACAGCACATATCACTGATTATGTTGATAGATGTGGTAGGACGCAATAGGGATGAAATTTTCAGTTTCCTTAAGGGTGAAAACAATTACAAATTTAGCAAAGGAAAAATCTGTGATTTAGTATGTTTCCTATCTAGAGTTATTTCAATAAGAAAGAATATTGATAGTCCACAAAGATAAAAAACTTACTCTAATGCAGGAGTAATGAAAATAAAACACGCTCTTTAAATATGATTTATGAAGAACTCAAAAAGAATCAAATATGGAGTCTACAGCGCTGAAATATTGCTTATCAGCGTTCTCAGTACACATTAAAGTAAACAGATTCTGCTAAGTACAATGTCAAATAGGAAAATAATTTCAAGTTTTTAAATTGGTAATGACAGAAACAAAACCTGAAAGTCAATATAGATAAAAATTTTAGATTCCGTCTCTATATTATTTCTTCCCCCCAATCATTTACAATTCCTACATATCTCTCATTCCTCTGAATCCCAGTTTCTTAAGTTTCCTTGACTTCCTCTGGATATTGTAATTTCCAACCAGCTGTCTCATAACTGTTCTTCCTTCTCCCACCTTCTCTTTCATTAGGTTTTGGGGGTTTTTTTGTTTTTTTTTTTTTCCTAGCTACCCATTTATACATACATGCAGAGTGTATCTTGTTTCTCTGGAGCAATCTATTTTTTATCAAAAAATAGTAAATGAAGGTCATTCTTAAGTGAGCAGATGCATATCCACATGGAAACAATAAAGACAAATGACCTCCATTACACCTCTATTATGGATGCATGACGGTCAATTTGAAAACAGCATTTTAGCTTGTATTTAGGTGCACTTACCTGGATGAAGTTGGTTTGCCCAGCAGTCATTTACACAGCAACCAGACTATTTTCTGGAGGAAATAGATTCCACACAGCAGACCTGAGAAGTCAATCCAATTTAGTAGTTAAGCACCTAAATATTGTCTGGAGTGTTTTAGCTTGAAATATGGTAGACACCTATTTCCTAAATTGCTACTAATTTCAACTGGACGTAAATCTCCTAAACACAAGTTAGGCACCCAAAAACCTTTATAGAAATGGCCATGAGGGCCATTTTCTAATAATTGTTAGTGCCTGTTATTTGAATAATGTTTAAAATTTTATGCCTTTCCTTAGCAAATCTTTAAAAATTAACTAGTTTCTCCCTTCCCAACAAAATGAGATGTAATAAAATTAAAGGAAACTGGAAACTAGAAACATCTTGAGATTGGATTCATTTATTTGGGTGGAACAGTTTGAGAGGAGTATTTGGAACTGATATCAGAGGGAGAGAAGGTATACTAAGGAGCATTGTGTACCTGAAAATTTGTATATCGCCACTGAAGTCAATGACTGCCCATGTATTTTGCATAGAGCTAAGTTCATGTGTAAACAGAAGCGAGGGAAATATCCCATATTTGGAGCTCCTCTGCTGTCCAGGCTGTAAAGAAAACAAGCTGAACCTCATTAGTAGAAACAAGCTGTTCCAGCCTGCATATGTTAGAATTTCCTCTAGTCTAACAGGAGGAGCTGTTTCTGGGGTGGAGGCGTCAAACAACGGGAGAGAGGATGTTTGCTTTCTGCAAGATCAGGAACTTCAGTATTTTACGTAGAGGTTTACTTCCCTGGCTGTAATACCGTTCTATGTCAATAGCTAATGTTTGCCTAGCTTTATAATTCCCCCTTTAATCTGTAAGGAGATAGGAAAATCTGAGACAAGGTAATATCTCAGAAGGAATTTGTGTTAGTTTACCTATGTTTTCATTTCACTTATGTTATGTTAGAGCTGTCTCATGTCCTGAAAGGCTAACATATGTGGAGCACTTTTCCTTAAAGAGTCACTAAGTATACTCAGAGCCCTACAGTAGACATTGATAGTGGACTAAAGATTATATAGTAAATATTATATATTTAAATTTAAATTATAGATGCATTCTGAACTCTGCTCTTTCTGACATTGGTTGAATCTATTTCAGTATTTCTTGGCAATTGCCTGCATGATGTTGTTTAGATGTGGTTTCCTTCCTATTCCAAACCTTGTTCATCCTGGCCCTCATTTCTATTTCTTTCTGCCACAGCACCTCTTTCATCATTTTGCTTACAAAAAAGATTAAACTATTCCAGGAAGTGGGAGAGTAGATGCAACTGAATGGATATTTAGGAGGCCTGGATGTGCATGAATTGGCCCTCAGTACATGATTTGGCCCTACGCCTTTACTCTTTAAAGCAAATTAAATCCTGAATGGCATTTCTCCAAGAATCATGCCTGATGGAATCAGAATCCCGAATATTAACTGTAGGCTGAGTCTTTGAAGCAATTTTCCCCTTTATAAATTATTTCAGAAGATGTAACTGTTCTTTTCAATAAACAGTTAAAGGTTACAGTACTGTCCCAGACCAGAGATTTAAAATGCAGATGGGCTGAAGCTAAACTGAAAATTGATGATAGGGGACTATAAGAAATTAGTTCACATGTTCATCACTGGCTGGTGACTGTGTTAGGCTTTTGTATTTAAAACACAAACAAGCAGAATACGTGAAAAGTACATAACATTTTATATATATTTATATATAAAATTCAGTTTGTAGCTTTAATCCATTTTAAATACCTACCTTGGGATTTCTAAGCAATACATATGGGTTAAAACGTTCTATACAGTTTCTTAGAGAAGCAAGAATCAAGAGCTTCTTTGAAAGTTACTATACCAGATCTGCCCTAAGGTCATTTTATCTTGGGGCTGAAGTTACTAGCTGAAGGACTCAAAACATTTCATGTCTTTTATGAACGTGACTGGTAAGCAAACCTTGATTTTATTTGAGCTCTCTCTATTGAATGTGTGACCTTTTAAATCTGAAGGAGTTGGTTGGCCGACACCTTAGCTAAAGCTATTTTCAGGAAATTCCTGTAATATTTTGACTGTATAATAATTTTGTGTGTTTGTATAGGTATAACTTATAGGCATGAGTTCTGGACTAAAAAAAAAAGTCATGAGTTACTTAGGGCATATTAAATATCAGAGAATAATAATTTGATAGCTAATTTAATTTAGTGAGTAAATTTGAAAAGAATGGACCAAAGGTTAGATTACCATAGAACTTCTTAGGTAAGCAAAGGAATATTCTCTAACATCACTGACTTGTTTATAAATGTAGCTTGTATTTTTCTGAGATGAAAAGACTCAGATTCAGAAAGATAAATATAAGAACAGTATATTTTAAAGGCCCTGAGTCCAGCATCTCGAAAGAAGCGATGAAAATAAGGTGGGTTTTTTTTTCTACAACTTAATTCTGATAAAATTTAATTAAACAGAACAAGCAAAGCCTTCTTTTAACTCTCAATATAGTGCAGTCTTGCACAGGCTAAATACCAGTTCTTCTTTTCTCCCATATAAAACTTAGCTGACAACTTTGGTAAGGCTTGAAACACTCATTATAGACCTGTTCCTTATCCCACTGCAGTTGGTGGGAGTGAGGTGTAGCTGACTAAAGGAAATAGCTCATATCACCTAATTTAATGTAAGAGTATGGTGTTGCCAAAGGTGCCAGGACCAGACAGCTAGAAATTAGGGAGAAGGAGAAGGTAAAACTCAGCAGTTACGCTAGGTCAATATAAATGGAACTGCACCCTAACTGCTGGTGCTTACATGTGAGTTAGTCACTGTAGGCTTTCATGATATTTAATCGGAAGCAACTGATAAGCTCAACAGAGTACAATAATGCTAGGAATTTAGGAGGCAATGTCAATGAGACTGTGTTTCAGTAGTTCAGACCACAGCTGTGGTGGTAAAATTTCTTTCTTTGACTAGCATAATATCACACATTATGTCCACACTACTAAGTAAAGGAGAACCAGAGAATCACCTCATGTACACAACTTCTGCTTAGCCACACCACTTACTTCTTAATTCAAGCCCTGGGTATGTTTTGGATGCCTGTATTTAATCTCAAAAGCAATTCCCAGGAGTGAGTACTCCCAGAATATTGTTTTCTTCCACCGTTCGAGAAAATTTTTAACACTCAAACATGATTCATGCTCTCCTGGAACACACCTGAGTATGCAACATATGCTTTCAGTTCCATGTTATAAAAACAGTAGCATCCTGGGAGACAGCATAGCCTCCACATTATTTGAGGCACATTAAACCAGAAAAACAAGGACGTAAGAAGATAGCAATTGTGTGTGTGGAGCATGACATGAGGCCCACAGGAGATTCAGGGCCAAGTGGTGTGTATGCAAATTGCCAGTAGTGGTCTGGAGAGGACCATTACTGAATACTGCGGACCTGGGGCAGACAATTCCACTTGGCCTCAGGGTGAGGCACCTCTCTCTGTCCCTCTTAGTGGTGTAGGTGGTGGACAATGAAACTGTCTGTGATGATAAACTTTCACCAAGATAAGTACAATTTGCTTACCGTATGCAAAGCTATGCATTTTTTGTACAATTCTCTGTCACAGAGATAACATGCCGATTCCTATTTTCTGGCCCTCCTGGCTAAAAGAATAAATGAGATTGGAAGTCTGGCAAGTCATGTTCATGTTTCTAAAGTGGAATCTCTTAAAAAGGAGCTATGACATGCCTAAAGAGACAGAGTGCCATAAACCATTAGCTTCATATGGTGTTAGTCCACATGCATTTGGGAATGAAAGGGCAAATAGTGTCTATCCTGACCAAAAAAAAAAAAAAAAGGGGCATTCTGTTAGAACCCACTCTCTTAATTTGAAGCTACGATATTTAACTTTGATCCAGACTAACAAGGGCTTTTGAGGACTGGAGGTGATGCATCTCAGTTCCTACAGCACAGCTTCTCCCTGCTGACTATTCCACTTACTGAGCCATAATACTAGCTCATCTTGACATTAATGCCAAGCTTTTCTATTCTTATGATCATGAAACAAATACCTTAAAATGGCATTAAATCTCTGCTGGCCTATATAGGAAATGACAACCTAAACTGGCAACAGGTTTGTGGATTTCTGCCCTCTCCACCGACTTCTCCTCACTCCAGAAAACCAATGTGAGTTTGCACATCATGCAGGTTCTTAGGTAAGCATTCTGCTTTTCACTTCAACTCCTTAAAAGAAGGAAATAGTTGCGAAATTATGAGCCACAGGATATCTGGGGAATTAGACCTGGGTGCTCCACCTCCATGCTTGTATGAAATTGATATGAGAATGAAATTAAGGTGAGATTATTAAACATTTGACTCAGAATCACATGTTGTAGGCACAAATTCATGCAAGTGAAAATTATGCTTTTTTAACCTGTTAGAGGCCTTTTGAAAAGTTCTTAAACATTAGATTTATGTCACCCCAATTGATATAATTTACTTTAAAAATATATATCTTATGATAGTGTGGTGCATACAAGCCTATAAAAATTAGAGGATACCTAAAAGATAAAAGTCTAAGCTTGCTGTGAATTTTTAAACTGGTTAATAAGCTGGAAAGTATTCACAATGAAAGACTGTACCTCAGGTCTATAAGGTGGAATAATGGGGTTCATCAGAGACTGAGAACTGGTGACCAAGGGTCAGGTAATACGTTTTAATGACTGAAGAGGAAATGGAACTCAAATATGCTCATTTGATTATAATGTAATCTTAGTTATAAACTAAAAAAATTCCTTAAAAAATCCTGAGTGACTTAAATATGTTAAGACACTAGGTAGTATGATGATAGAATGCTAGTTAGCTTTAATTCAGATAAATGCAAAATCAATTATCATTAGAAAAAAGGAAGCAAGAAAGAGAAAAACATCTTTCCTAATAAAGCAGATCTAAAATTTAATAGTTCCTGTTCATAGCTAACATAGTAAGAGGAAATAAAGAAACATGTGGAAGTTGTCTTCAAAATAAACTACAATAGTTATTTCTAAATATGTTTGCCATGTATGCAGTATCTGATCAGGCAGAAAACATGGGTGATTTATATTTAATGCACCCTTTGAAACTAATAAGTCCTTTTATACTTATTTTACAAACATGAAACTGAAATGGTCTGAATAGTGTAATGTCAAATCAAACTCTTAATATAGGCATCTATGACAGGTGTAATAAATCATTCACTCCAGCATGTATGTGCCCTCTCTTTCTCTCTTGCTCTCTCTTTCTTTCTCTCTCTTCCTCTCTTCCTCTCTCTCTCTTTCTTTCTCTTTTTTTTTTTTTTTCCTCTTTTGATGACAGCAGAAGAATAGCTTAGGTTGTTAAAATTTGTTGAAATTGTCCCAACAGAAGGGTAAGAGTTTTTGGTAATGAAGATGAGAAATACTATTTTTCCTCTCAGAGCACGATAGACCATATGAATCTAAATAAATGCAAAAAATGTAGGACATATAAAAAAATCTGAAAATCCCATTTACATTTGGACATTTCACTGATATTAATGTCTATATAAATTTATTTAAAATGTATCTTGTTCTGACAAGGCCGGTCCCTAAAATCATGGATGTAAGTCGTTGACAAAATGCATGGCTGAATCAGTTTCAAAGCTCAAGAGTTTCAAACAGAGTTCATGCCATTTGCAACATGAAGCATAGAGTGTGGGACACACCTGCCAACTTGCATGTTTGCTGTGTCTAGTACACCTTTGGTGTTAAACCTACTGGATTCATTGTGTATATTAGTATATTCTAATTTCTCTGTTTCTCGGTAAATCCACAGTATATTTCTGCCATCTAATCTTCATTCAGAAAATAGTTGTAATCTGGTATCAGTGCAAAGCAATAGCCTCCAATCTACAGCTGGCCATAACAGGCCGTGCTGGAGACTCTGCTGATTTGAAATGGTCCTGGAAAGCACTTTGTAGATGAAGAGGAAAGGCTCAGCTGCTGGCACTCTAATGATACAAACATCAGCAGATTTGAGTAACCCTGAGCTTCTACAGGTGGAATGTTTGCAAAATAGGCAGTAAATTATTTTAGAATGGAATTTTCTATTATCCAGAACTGCTACTAGTATTTTCTGTAGTATATCTGCTGCCAGCCTATGACCTGTCACAGTATTGTTTAACGGACTCTATGTCAGGTAACAGATGTCTTACATAAGGTCCATCACATCAGAAGACTGTTATTGCCAGTTTTTAGCCAATTTATTACCAAATATTTACTTGTAAATATAGAAGACTTTGAACAAATAGTACTTCCACAGCTACAATCTCGTTTCCTTCATGATGAAGATAAGAAAAAATGCCATCACACTTTTCTGAAACCAATGATCTTCTATGGTGGAATTCTTTTGAATGTGACCTTTACTCGCAGAAGGATGTGTTTTCAGAAAGAAAAGGCTAGCATAAGTAACAAAATGCCATCTTGATCCCTTGTGCGGAATTGTTTGGGTTACTTGGATAAAATAGTACATCCTACCACTTTGGTATTTCAGAACAATCCATAAAAATCTATTCTTCCTGCTAAAAATATCCTGTGATTATCTTTAACTTGTACAGCTTTGTTTTATGGCAGGGGAATTTATGAAGGGCAGTACTTATTAAAAATGCTGTTACTAAACATAGAGCAAATTAGAATTATTCACAGTAAATCAGAGAGGCTAAGCTGGAAAATTCCCATTTTACATGAATATCATAGGTATATCTCTACAGTTAGGATATTCTATGCTAAATAGCAGGGTTATCTATTTAAATTTTTACTGCATTTCTTATCTATTATGTGATAAAAGTAAATAAATTTCTTTATGTGTTCAAAAACCCTAAAATATTTAAAGATAAATCATGCATAGTAATTTACAGAGCAATATGATGCTTATGTGCCAATTTTTTTTCATTTCTTCCATAGTCCTGTAGCTAATTCTGTCATAGTTTATGCATGAATATATAGTAAGGTTACTGAAATATTGCATTTCACTGCATTGAGGAAACAGGGAATGAATCAAAACATTTCAGCTGCATTCCTACTCTGAATCATACCATTAAGGAATCTTCATTGACTCTACAGACACGTTATACTCATGGATTTCTGATTCACCATAGCAACTACATAAAAAGGTGCTTAATAAAAGCAACTTCACTTGAATTTTCTATGAAAATATAACAAATCTAAGAGCATAAAAATACAGATACAGTAATACATGTGTTCTCACACACTATGTACAATGTACAATATATAATCTGTAACTTTGTTATAGGTTATATATAGCTTACTTAATAATAGAACTGATCAACTCTACTTTCATTCACTGGCAAATTCTGACATTCTAAAGTTTCTTGAACTGAAATGAAAAAATATATACGTTTCTGCATCCAACTACATCACAGTAGGAATGGATCAGGAAATGTCAAAACATTTACCTTTCCTGTGTTTCAATAGTTTTTAATATCAGAACATTTCAATGTAAAGCATTAAGTTGGTGATATTAAATATTAAATTAAATCTAAATCTAAAGTATGTTAGACTCAGATTAAATCTTAATAAACCTTAATAATTTTTTTTCCCCCCCCACAGGAAGTGTAAACAAATGTTACTGTTGTAAGAGTCAACATTATGGTAATATTCATATGTCAAATAATCATAAAAAATGTTATCTTCTTATGAAATGGTTTAATTTAGCAAAATGTTTTCTTGTGGGAAAAAAAAAATGTTTCATCAAAATATTTAGAGCAATTTTAATTGTGGTTTATTAGTAACATATAAAGCTGAGAGAGATTACATAATAGGACATTACCTCTTCAAAGAACTTAAGTTAATATGAAAATTTGATGATTTTAGAAAAATCTTTACACATACTCATTGTAATTTTTTTGGACTGAAAAATTAAGAGGACTATAGCTTTTGAATACTCTGAGCCATAATGGCAATGTCCACACAAGTAAGTGAGAGAGGGCCACGGAGTTGCTACTCGCTGTTAGACTGTTGCACTCAAAACTTTGTTATAGGTGAAAGGCAGCACACCTTATACATAAAGCAAAGAATTCAGTTTTAATACAATTGAAGTGTGGCTCAGGTCTGCAGGAGGGGGTTATGGTGAGGCATCAGTGATCAAAGTCCTTTACCAGGAGGGGTAGGATGTTGATGGTGGAGTTTCCTCTTCCGCTTTGCTAGGAAGCGAATATAGATGTTAATGGTTTCTTCCTTCTCACTCTGGGGTTCCCTTGGGACTATTCCTGTGTATTTTCTCCGACGCATTTGCCCCTTGCTCTTTGTTCACTGCTCTGCAACTCCATGTTACAACTGTGTAACATAGTGTTACTATGTGTTTTGTTTTACATATGCTGAATGTTTATTCTTCTTGTTACCCTAAAGCCAGTTTCCTCCAGGTCTCAAGTGTGTGTTTCTGTAACTGACTGTTGGTGAGTTGTTCATAGTCTGGGGTCTCCACAATAATCCTGTACTCCCTCTATTTTCATCCCATACTTCTACTCTATGCTGCATCCTGGGCCCCGCTTTCAAGCTACCCACTTGTCATATGAGGTGTATTTTCCTCTACACTGCATCTTTATGTTACCAGTAAATATTTCTTTCTACACAGATTAGCTTCTTGCTACTGTTAGCTATGTAAAAAAAAAAAAAAGTGGTTATGCCGTGTGTTTATACAAAGCTAAGCAAAGTGAAACAAATTAGGCAATAATCACTTGGTCATTCGAAAATTGCTGTTACAGCTAAACAAGCTAAAGCAAAGCTCCAGGCAGGCCAAGATGAATTCAGACAGAGCCTGACAAGCCTCAGCCCAGTTAGTGCAAACCCTGTGTCCTGTAACCAGTAATGGCAATGCTATATTTAATGGGCTATGTGGCTCCGAGGCTAAGTGAGGCCATCTGGCTCCCTTCCCCTCTGCTAAGGGCTGGCTCTTGTTAGAACATGCCGGCTAGCTCGAAACAACACAGTACTTGGTTTTGGGTCTCCCCATGGTGCCAAGCGGTACCCCGCTGGCAGAACACATTGCCATTTTGTCTGAGTGTGTTTTTCAGCTCCAATTATGCAAAATGAAATAGGAGGGCTATGTGGCAGCCCACCAGAGTGATGATTTTTTTTAGTTCAAAATTCAGTGGTCGTGCTCCACAGTGCCATGGCATGTGCTGTAATCATGGGGAAGGATTTTAAAGAGTAAAGCCTGCTTAGAGTAGTGTTGGAGGACTGAGGTGTATGAAGGCTGTTGCATCTGGTTTATTTTCCTCGCGCTTTGAGGGCAGCCTTCGAACTCCTTATGTCCCCACAAATGTACTCAGGCTTTATCTGAAGAGAGTTATTTGCTGGGGAGCCAAGAAATCGGGAAGCAAATTAACATGTAAGTAAATCAAATGATTAGGGGGTGAGTGTTCAAACTTATTTTGCAGTGTAGGCATAACCATGGGTCTAAGTACAAATCCAAGCATCTTCACTTTGAAAAGAAGAGCTCTGAAGTTTTGAAAGTGTCTCAAATAAACAGCAACCTTTTAACACCTTTCTTAGACAATTAGTGCTAGGTATTATACATATTTAGATTATCAAATATGACAGTATTATTAAAATTATCCACACCTTCCTATCCAGGGGTCCATAAATAATTTCAATTATTGATTTTAATGGTGCACCTGCTCCAAGTTACTGCAGTATCTTTAATGACTTGTTAATGTGCTTAGATTTCCTGCTGATACCAGCTGAATGAATGAAGAATATGTCCTGTGACATACTACAAAATAATCAGAAAGGCAGAGAAATTGTGCATGTATTTCTTTCTGTTTTAATGAATGTAATGCTTGATAAATATATTGTACTGGCAGAACTAGAGAGGACCCTATCAAATGTGTGCCTTTGGTAACATTAGGTCCATCATCTTTTATTATTTTATGAATTTTAGTAGTAGTAAGACAAACTAATTATAAGGAATAACATTCAGTAACACTCTGGAAGAAGGACTATTTGTTTAGAATCATTTGATTAGGATCACTTTTAAGAGGAGATGGACCAAAAAAGAGAGGAAGACTTTCTATCTGTAATGACAGAAAATTACTGAGCAGTTAAAGACATTGGCACCACAGAAGTTGCTAGATCAACTAAGCTAAGGAAAGGTAAAAAACTAGACTACCTGTTAGGGTGTGCCATGGTGAACCCTAGTGTCCTAGTTCCCCAGTTGTCCAGATTGAGGGGGCATTCTGTAAAGTGTCATGGTTACCATCTCTCCCATATCTTTCCTATGAACAGAAATATGCTCTTTGAACTGGAAATAGGAAAGCACATCCAAGAATAGTTGTGCAAGATAGCTCTCAGGTAAGGAATGCCATTAACAAGATGATGTACTAGGTAAAAGATACTTCCTCCTTACTTCCAAAAAAAAGATGAAATAAAAATTACATTAGGACATGGAAGTAAAAACAAAATTTTGAATTTGTCGTGTATATGGAAGAACTGTCAGAATTAAATCTTAGAAAAATGCAGAGAGGAGAGAGTTTGAAGTAGACTTGATAGAATCATTTTAAGGGGAAGACTTAAAAATTCTGAAGTTAGCTATCTTCCGTCATAGATAGTTCAGCATTTAGTCAAACTACCCAAAAATCCCTAATGACACTTGTCATTTCTGTGGTGTGGCCAATTGCAGATTATGATAGGGAATGGTAATCTACCCAGCAAAAGTAATTTCTGTACTGCAGAAATCAGTGGTTAATTTTTTTTTGCCCTATTTTTTTCCCCTAAACCATTTTTAAGAAAATTATTTCAAGAGTTACTTTTCCTCTCTATTGAATCAAATAGTATGAACTAATTGGCTGCTTCCCTGCGCTCCACTAGAAATTTGGTTCTTACTTATTAGATTTAAAATATAATTTCTTTGTGAAATTATACATCTTTTAGAAAGCAATGGCAAATTTTAAATCTGGAATGTGTTCTTTATAAAGAATTTTGCTGTCTGGTTTTTTATAGAATTATTATAGAATTATTATAGAATTATATTATAGAATATTCTACTAACCTGGTGTTATTATCCAGCAATTCTATAGAATCTTTCTGCTGTAGTTTGTTGTTTAAAACAATGTAATTTCTAGTAGTTTTTGTTTTAGTGCAGTACAGATACCCATATCTGAGGATATTTGAGTTATGAACAACAGTGAAACAATTCAGTCAAAGAAAGGAGAACATGTAAAACTAGTCAGGAAGCTGCCCTTGACCATCATTAGATGGAATTAAGTTTGCATTTAGAGTCAAGAGAGAAAACGTGCTTAATCTACTAACTAATCCTCTCAAACTGTAGCAAAATGTCGTGCTATGCTGCTTCATAATGTAATGCATTCCAAACTCAGGATAATACTTCTGATTCGGAAAGAGCTTTAGCCTCTGGATCTACCATTCAGTGATGTCTCTATTAATATGTTTTAGAGTTATTAGATATCTGTTTGTTTGTTTATTTGTTTACTTTCCCTGACTGGGTACTATTTTGCTTGATTCTATATCACTGATTTTGCCCTTGTGGTTATTCGCACAAATCAGTAAATGGCATGATTTAATATATTATTTTCCACAATACCTATATTTTATTGATCCACAAATATTTTTCTTAAGGCTGGTAAGGGTAATATTCTCAGAGATTAAACAATTCAAAGAAGTTTAGATAATAAGTGATATAAATGACAATATTTGTGTAAACCAACTCAGTTTTAAGTATTTATCCAAAATTAAATGTTTTCATGAGCTACATTTCACTTGACAAGATTGAATGAAATCCTATAAAAAGTAGCTTCTCCATGAGATGAATATAACTCAGAAATAAGCCAGATATTTAATGAAAAAAAATTGTAATATTCTTGGAATTTCCCGTTCATGTTTGTTCATAAAATCAATGCATTACATAAAGAAACTCATCCTAAAATGATTACTGGGATAGTATTCATCAATTCAAATGTAGATGACTATTGGAAAACACAAAGTAGACATCTCCATCTGAATTTGTCAGCCTGGGTTCTCTTATGGTGAATGGAGAGCAATGGAGAGCAGCAGACATTTCTCCCCTCATAAAAGAGATGTCTAAAATACATAGGATGAACGATTCACTAAAAGTGACTGTTTCTCTCCTTTGACTTTAGAAGGAAGCCTGGGGTGATTATTTGGTAAAAAAAAAGAAAATAAAGCTAAATGAGTTAAATCCTATGATATGTGCTTAAAGATAGCTACTTCAATTCATATGTAAGCCTAAATTATACAACACTTTATAAATGTGGATGATCATTTATAATAATATCCACATTTATTGAAAGCAACCTAATCATACCAGCAGCACTACAGTGAAAAAACCTATAAGGCTTGATTTCATTGTCCTAGTAAAATTTTTTGATAATAAGTCATAATTTGATATCCTTGCTTAATCTGAGTGGAATGTTGATATGAATGGGATTACTAGCTACAGTAGCAGTGGTTTTGAGAAAGAAACTGTGAGATCTTCAGAAGTTCTCAAACTTAAATGGGATTTGTGTGTGCTTTAGGATTTACATGCTCTGGAATCTAGAAATTTCTGTCTATATATTTAAAGTTGAATTATTTTATGCTCCGTTCTTTATAGTGCTGAACCATGTATGTTAATATTCCTGGATTCTTGATCTTTGGCAGTACTACATATTTCAGTGTTTTGTTTTGTTTTTTATTATGTAGTGTATAGTGATCTACTGTCATTTCATAGTAACATAATATCTATCTGATCCACGAAGTTACTGTTTATAATGGAATGGTTACAGGTGAGGCAACTTGTAAGAAAAAAAAATAGTTCAAAGCAGAATTGATGGCAGCCAGTACATCTGTTCTTTTCTGCATTGGTGTGAAACACTGAAAGATCATCTTTGGAACATTTTTTCTATGCTTTCACAAGACACATGGTGAGTTTGTCTTGCATAAACATGACCAATGATTGTAATTTAATATAACATATTAAATTAATGGAAGATGATTACTGAGAATATGAATTAGTTGACTGATTAGAGTTGCGAAAGTAGATTTTATTTTTGTTATTGTGATACATTAACAGATATATTTGAAAATCTGTTATTGAAAATTTAACTCTTGACTAGTGAGGTGTGATTTTTAGAGTAGTCACTTCCAAAAGGTGGAGCCTTAGGAAACACATCCAATAAATGCCTAAGCTTCCTGCATAATACAAAGGATAAATAGGGTCCCAAATCCTTTACATTAAAAAACATTATTCAGAGAATTATGGGTAAGTGCTTATCCACTGTCCAGAACTGATAGTTTTAATGATACTGTCAAGATAGTATCTTCATCTACAAAGCATGCAAACCTGGAGTTGGAGATAAAAGGCTACAAGTATGTTTTCGGAAGTTTTTTTGTTGTTATTGTTTCTTTTTTGCTAGGAGTATTGGACAATAAGACATGGAAGTTGTCTGTATTAATAAACTAAACACTACAGGGAACACTTGCAGAAACTGCCTGAATTGCTAACCTGTTCAAATGGTCCAGTGATGGTTTTGACGCAGGGCAGCTAGAATTTTCCCAGAAAAGTCTTGAGCATGGTTTCACAGTCATCACGAGCTAAGGGACATTCTAAATAGACAATTTGCATGCTCATACCTTGTTTTGGAGACTAAGAGAGTTTAGTCAAATGGGTACAGACCAATCCATGGTCTCAGTGCCAGAGAACAGTCCTGGGTATATTTAATTTACTATCAGAGATTCAGCATCAGGATACAGTTGCACTTAGTTTGTGTATAAAAGTCACTCTGGCCAGGGCAAGTCTGCGCATATACATAACAGAACTGTAATAGCGAGAATCACCTCAGCTAACTTTAGCCATCTAAAACTCAGGCATCTAGGATGTAATTTACCTAAATATGGATGACTAATGCCATTTAAGATGCTCTAGCATATCCTGTGTGGCCTCCAGCTAGAATGGTGAAGGTCTCATGGATCAGTTCCAAGCAGATGTCTCAGATCCCGTAGAACATCTAAGATAGCAATAGCTTTAGGCAACTCAGTTACACATTTACATTTATCCAAATAGCTCTATAGACTCTAAAGAATCATCAGAGTCTCAATTTGAGGAACTCAACTCAATTGTCCGTACATAGGAACCTTGTTCCCTGTGAAATATCCTGGTCAATCAAAAGTTCCACAAAATACTGGAATAAATGATACAGGACCTCTGGGAGACATGTGTTGTCAGACATCATCTGTTATGGTTATTAGGTGCCTGTAGTTGGGCAACTGAATAAAGCCCTAATGACTGGAAATCGGGTGACTAAATGAGTAGTGAAATGCCTGATGCCTAAAATTAGAGTGAGTTGAACTGTACACCTATTCCATGCTAGCTGTTTGGGCTACCTGTATAATCAGTGGAGAGATGCTGGCATCTCTAGAGAGCAAGTGGTTGCACCTCTCTTAGGGACAGGATAAATTACTGACTGGAAGTGCTTCTGTCTATTGGGATAGAATGGGAACCAAGAAGTTTACCTCAATCTGGCAGACACTGCATAGGATGTGCAGTAGATTTGAACCTTCCTAAACCAGCAAATGGCAATTATGATACACTAGGTTTTCTTAAATTGTAGTAGGCACCTATATGTAGGCAACTAAATTGATTCCCTCAAGCACATTTACATTTAAGCTTAAATGTTCAAGATTTTTATTGGTTTAGAGCTGGCACTAGCTCAACCAATGCATTTTTATATTTAGAGTACATAATTTTTTCACTAATTTGAGCACAAGTAATAATTATTAGGAATAATAATGCCAGCTTGGGAAATAAGCAAGTCTTCACAGGAGAAAAATTGCAAAGTGCTTACTAGAACCACAGAGCTACACTGATGTTATTCCTTCAAAATCAAAACACCTTCAAAGGAATAAAAACCACATTCTCTGAACTTGGTAATTTTAGAGGTACCACTTGTTCTTTAGGAAAATAAAGGAGATTTTAAAAGATCACAACAGTATTTGTGACAGGCACTCTTTGGTAATTTTATAGTGATTTGGGACTCTGTCTTGAGATAGTAATCTCTGGCATCAGTACTACTCATTGCAGTGTGAGTTGAAAGAAAAATTTCTGGAGATTCATCAACAGTGAATTACCAAGATTGCTATGACTTGTTTAAAAACAACAAGATGATGAGTACTTGGACTGATAAAGTGTATCACAGGTTAAAAAAAAAAAAAAAAACCTAGATCTTTACTGTATTTTCAAATAAAAATTCAGTACCTGAGAAAACAATGAAGTTGTAAACATAACCATGTTGTTCATCTTTCAATTAAATTAATTGAAGTTTTTCTGATGAAATCGCAACAAAGGGACTTCCACAGGCATATGATGGTTGAGTTCTGGAGGTGATATTCATATTTCCAAAGAATGTAGAGGTCTTTGGAAAAAACTCTATACTGAGATTCACTGGTCCCTACAGACCAAAAATTGTCATTTTTTTTCAATCCATAGCAGATAGCAAGCCAGATAGTCCTAATGAAACTAATAAGATGTGGTGTAGATATAGCTGCATAAGCCTGACCTTTTCTTCACAAGTTGTATACTCATGAAAGTTAGTATAAAGAACTTTTTGCTTTAGCTTTTAGCTACTTACTCTGATTGATATCATTACAGGCCATATGGTCATCTTTGAACTTTGATTTATAAGAATTTATTTTTATAATATATGTGGATATTTTTTACCCCTTAAAAATAAAACATCTGGTTAGCACAAAGAGGAAGGAATTGTGTACAAAAAGCTGATTAGCAATATCGCTATCTTCTTTCTATAAAGTGAAATAATTTCATTTGTATTTTAGCCTGATCCTTCTTAGTGTAAAATATTAGTTATACAGTGCAAAATTTTATTATAGTTAACTATAACTTACTTCTCTCTCCTTCTTTCCTCCCTGACTTCCTTTCACCTCCTCTCCTTCCCTTGCTCCCTTTCCTTCCTTCCTTCCTCCCTCCCTTTCCTTCCTTCCTTTCTTTTGAAAGATCTGTCCTTAAAGGTTCCAGTGACATAAAGTAAGAACAGAGCTGTGACTGCTTTACCAGTTTTCTTTTTATTGGGAAAAAAAAAAGAAAATTGGTTCTCCTTTTTTTTTTTTGGATAAAATAATGATCCCAGGATGCCCCTTCATCTATCATGGGGCCATATATAATACCACAAGTAGCTAATACAGAATGTCAAGGCAACGGGAATAAAAGCAAGAGAAAATTCAATTGAGATTGCTCCTGCTTCTTGACACAGAACCCACAGGACAGAACATTCTTTCTACAATAGCTTGGTGAAGTTTTCAATTTTACTTAAAAAGCCTTAACATCTCTTTCCGTAAAAGGTTTAATGTCATTCCTTTTATAGTAGTAAAATAGACATCATATTCACTGTACTATGCATGCATTTAACTGCATAAGTACAAATATATGCTTTTTCCCACACATAGTCATACACACATAAACAGTGATCATGTGAATGACCCTATTATAGCTGATTTTTATTCTTTTCTCTGTAAAAGTTTTGAATATAGTGTAGCACAATTTAATGCTCCAACTCTCCTTCCATGCAACTCTCCATCCTAATGCTCATATCTAAATACTATTTCAGGAAGTTTAGAAGCGTATAAATAGCTCAACATACTTAAATATGTGTGTGTGTGTGTGTGTGTGTGTGTGTGTGTGTGTGTGTGTATGCACATATATGTGTGTGTTTGCATGTGTGTGTGTAAGATAAGTTAGAGGATAAAAAATTGATGAACATGGCCAGAGAAACACTTATCAAATAATCTGAAATATTAATAGCAAATAGTATACATGGCAAAACAATTTAATTGGTTTTATAGATATTTCTTGATTGTATTTATATTTTTAATCTTGCTCTTCTGGTAGGGGCTACTCACAGAACAGTCTTCTTGAGTATTCAGCCCTGGAACCTACATCCGTACTGTACATAATTTGATTATTTCTGCTTTTTTGTAAAGCTGTGTGTCTGCCATGCCTAAGGGCTGAATACAGATCCTGTTTTGCATATGTAAGTATACCTAAGTATTTAAACTTTTTGAAAAGTAGAGCTGGTCCACAGATACAGCACAGTATTGTGTATTATTTGAGCATCAGTACAGAAAATAAAATTTTGATTGCTGATCTTGAAAGACTCTGTAGTCCAGAATCATGAATTAAGTCTGTATTCATGTAAATTGTACTGCTACTCTGACTTTGAAGGTAACAACACCAGTAACACTCTTATTTACCAGCATATACTTTCATTTAGGTCTATACCAAAGCATGAACTGCTGATGTCAGTGGAAGCGCCACAGGAGTAGTTCACATAGAGGTTAAACATGGAACTGATATTGTGTGGAATTGATATTTGATTCCCAGATCTTCTACATGTAGACACTGTCTGTTTCTACCCGTTACAAGATCCAAGTAGAAAATCTGCAATGTCCTCTGAGAAGGGTATGTCTCTCTGGTCTCTTCATGGTCATGTGTCTTTGAACGAGGAAGTTCTCATACTGTGTGCAGTCTATCAGAAGCTTTTGTTATTTCCAAGATGCTTCGTCACTTATCTGGAGCTGCATAGGTAGGAAAGATATATTACCTGCAAAAGACTTTCTAGAATGGATGTGAAAAGTTCATGAGAAGTTCGTGAAAGGAGTGCCACCACTGATTTGAAACTATTAATGTGTGAAAGAGCAGTAACATTACATGTGGTTCTACTGTCTTTATCACCAACTCAATGACTCTGCACTGTGGAGAGTGAAGTCTCAAACTGACGTGTACAAAACCGGAGTCTTTTGCAAACAGAACTTCTTAAGCATTACTGATGTTTATTGTCTATCTGTATGGATCTTCTTGGGACCATCCTGTCTTATGAAATTGGATTTCACTTGATTGATTCACTGTTTACAGTGAAATCTGTAGGCCAGTAAATAAGATTTTGCCATTACTAGTAGATAGCCGCTGGTTTTGTGTTGACCTGGCGATGTAGGGTCTCAGGACTTGGCTTGGTTTGAGCTTGTTTTAACCGTTGTCAAATGACCAAATGACTCTTTCCTAACCTGTTTAATTTAAGGTCTGTGAATACCATGTATCATAAAAGCAGTCACTGCTTTAAAACGAGTAGCTTTTCTATGTCAGTTGAGGTGGTGTGAAGCTATAGCGCAATTTTCGAACTTTAGCTGGGATCCAATGACAAGGAAGCAGACTGCGATAAGAAAACATATGAAAACAAACCCAAGTGGATGTTAAAAGTGAAGAGGAGCGAGAAATCCTCACCACGAACATCATATTCCTCCCAGTGAAGACCTCAGGACGCTGACAGTTCTTTGTAACACCACCCAAGCCCTCATTCTTCCTGAGGAAGAATGAGATGGGCAATCATACAACCCAGAGGAATATCGGAAGTGAGAAAGCAGTAGACGTTAGGAAGACTTTTACAGCTTAAGCTGAATTGTTAATGGCACTTTTCTGTATTAATTAGATAACTTGCATTAATTACAAATTCCTAATTCCACATAAAAGGTGTGTTACCTTTTGTGTATAACAAGTTTTTGAATGTGACAGATCTGTATCACTGGTTATCTAAAAATGCAGTGAATAGCAGCACAAGTGAAACAGTTAAGTTCTTGGTCATGCACAATGCTGTCTAATTTTCTCACATGTCAGTCATTCCCCTCATGTAGATATACCATGCTGTATCAGAAACATTCTTTTAGGTAGGAAAACATTTCCTACCTTCCAGACATCATTTTAAAAGGGAGTAATCTTGACATTTGATGGTACACTGATTTCAGTCATTCTATGTTTAAAGTATTTAATCAGGATATTCACAGACATGTTCAGGAAGACACTGTATTATTAGTATCTATAACTATATGTCCTTTAATCAGCTTGCTATGGTGGGTAAATTTCAGACAATTCCTTCTCTCGGGCTAGGATTGATCAGTTGTGTGTTCAGCCAGATTTTCCGCTTTTCAACAGACTTTTCAGATCTTTAGCTCTTACCTTGGAAAGCAGGGTTCCTGACAGTTCACTCACTACCTTAAAGTTCTTCAGAAATACAGAAAGTTCTTTTTTAATATTTCATGATAGAAATGGTAATTTATTGAGACATTTTCACAAGAAATTTAGTGCCAGAGGCTTATGGTTGATTTTGATAGATATAGTCAGCCCTAAATTGAAATGTGAAAGGATTCACAGGTGGTTAGTAGATATTCTTTTGAAAATACCTTTTCTTTGTTTTAGACAGTATTTGCTGCATATATGCTATGAGCCACAATTCGCTATTTTCTTTTTTCTGAAACGGTTCAGACCTTATACACTCAGCTTTAAAATAGACAAACTGACAGTGAAACTGAACGATTTCTTAATCTTATTAAATGCCTCATCTGCACGAGACGCAATATCTGCTTTCAGATATTTCACTCTTTCACCCTATGCCTTATAGAGAATTCATAAGATGTCAGCTATTCTGCATATGAATTTGCCTAAAAAAAATCTTAAGTAAATAAGACTTCAATTCAGTGTTGTCAATAATGTCAAGTGAAAATGGCCCTTCTTTTGTTCTTATCAAGGTGAATAGTGACATGGGTGGTTATTTGATCAGGAAATAACTGCTATCTCTTCCAAATCCTTCATTCTTCATGCATTAGGAAGGTGCAGCTTCTTGTAAAACTTGAATTAATTTTGGCAAAGAGTTTTTGTTCATCTTGACCTTAGAATCATGAACTGTTAGGTAGTGTGATAAAAGGCTCAGCTCCACATATATGAAGGACCACAGAGGCACAACGGCACGTGAGGGAATCCCCAAACCCAGTCAAAGACATGAGCCCCTGCTCCAGTCCCCCAGAGCATCAGCCCCCTGGGCCAGGGGAACACTCGTCACCATGAGTCAGGGACAGGCTCTCTGGGGCACCTCACAGACTGAGGGGTCCCTGCCTGCGGGTGTGGGGATCATTATGGGATACAGGGGAAGAGCATTCAGGGGTTGCACAATACTTACTATGGGATGTTCAGGGGAGGAATCAAAGCTGGGGAAGGGAGGGATCAAAGTGGTTTGGGAATGAGGAAGTAGGGGGAAGGGGGTTAAAGGGACTGATTGCTTGTAAACAGTCTGCTGGTCAGAATGCTTGCCTGGCCATGCCCTGCCTTAGTCAGCACAGTCTGTCCTATCTTCCTACTAAAATCCATTTCTCTCTATTTTCCTGGGTGAGGGGACTCTGTATTCTGTGTGCATGTGTGTATATGGAGGTCTAAGTGCCAGCAACTGGAATGGGGACCGTAAGTCACAGGGGCCAGCAACTGAAGAGGCAGCAGTGCCTGCATATTATATGGCTATGTACACTGGTGTGTGATCACTAATGAATATCAAGCTAGACTATCTGGGGAGTCAGATAAGAGGCTTGGGAGCCAGCTATCGAAGCAGCCATAAGTCTGGGCTGGATACTGGAGAAACTGTGGGGTCTGGGGATTGACTGACAGACACGTTTGCATGTGTGTGTCTGCATGAGGCAATTGGAGACAAGAGGATCCAAGGGCCAGTATCGGGGTAGGCTTTCTAAGGGCAGTTACCGGAAGAATCCATAGTGTATATGTATACTTCCCACTAACAGATTTCATCCTTACCATCCAGAGAGTGGGGCAGAATCAGGCCATTTGTGCCATCTGTGTTTGCATGAGTATTTCTGTTTGTGTGGCCAGCTTTGCAGCTATCTATGCATATATGTATATCTCTATCATATACTTGTGTTTGTGTGTGTGCTTATTAATGTTCACTAATGGCTGGACTTGGGGACAGGGCGCTGCAACAGCCTTGCCTCTATTAGGCTAGTGGATTCAGCAGCTGCTAACCTGAACCCAGACAGCAAAACAGCCTTCCCTGTTCTTCCATCATCTTTGAAAAATCTCAGGCGCATATGAAATTCCCAAGAGTGGGCATCTGATTCTTTATTTCATTCGGGCATTGAATTTGAAATTGAAAGCAAATGACTCCTGAAAGGGTGTCTGTCAAATACTCTGAGCTGAAACAAATTTGCACATTTTTTTTAGCACCATGGTACTGACTAACTCTTTGCTAGTGACTTCAGGGTCCCACACTTTTGTTGATCCATCAGATGTTGATATGGATGTTCACATCTCCAGGGAGCACATACCTGTTAGAAGGTTAATCAACCAAGTCCATAGTATCTTGTGGATCAGCTCTTGGAATTGATTCTTGACAGCCATCATAGGGGAAATGAATTTTGATGAAATGCTATGGTGAGAAGAGACAGTGTTTCTTTTGCTTGCTTGATCATGTAATGTTCTTTCCATTTTACTAGGCTGTACAGAAATCTTAGGAATTCTCATATTGGATTTACCCTAAAGCTGAAATTTGACTCCAGGCAACTTGTGCATTCAGGCATAACATTTTGTCTGTCTTAGAATTCAGCATCAATTATTCAAGATTTTTGACTACACTTTCCCTCCCATCCCCTTGCAGATGCTATTTTGTATTTCAGCTCCTTCTTCTGACAGTTCTGAAATTCTCACAGTTTGCTAGGATTTCTTCTGAGGTGTGAATAATTTGCTGTAGGTGTAGCAGAGCTGGAGGTGACCAAACATTTTTGAAAGGCTCATTGTGGATGTTGAGTCCTTGTCAGTCTTGTAGCAAGTTGTCTATAATACTCCAGCCTAACAATTTAACTCAGGATGTATTCTGTTCTGCAAAGGTTTTCTTGCTCTTGTCATCAGCGCATAGTTCACATATCCTGGATTCCTGTGAGTCCAGCAGTCACCACTAAGATGGTTGAGGGGGCAGAGCACAGAGCGTATGAAGAGAGGATGAGAGAACTGAGCTTGTTCAGTCTTAGGAAGAGAAGGCCAAGAGGAGATCTTTCTACTGTCTTCAGTTACCTGAATGGGAGGATATAGAGAAAACAGAGCCAGACTTTTCTCTGAGGTTCACAATGACAAGAGAGGTAAGCTGGAGCATTGAACATTTCAATTAGCTATACGGAGATTTTTTGTTTTCAGCATGAGGGTAGTCAAACACTGGAGACGTCATAACCCCAGAGAGGTTGTGGAATCTATGTCCCTGGAGCTATTCTAAATTTAACTGGACATGGCCCTGAGCAACATGCTATGAACATGGCTCTGCTTTGCCTGGGAATTTAGACTGGATGATCTTCAAGGATGTCTTCCAACCTGAATTGTTGTATGATTCTAGATGTGTTACAATATGCATAGCAGCCCATAGGTGTCCTTCTTAAGATAAGGCATTATCTGGCCTCTTTCATGAGTCACTCATTTCAGGTACATGCATTGATAATAAGTGTTTTCTACTTACCACTGGCATTGTGATCACTCTTACACAATTTGGCTCAGCTTTTGAACTTTGGCATGGGGATATGATATAGTTAGCAATGCCCATAAGATTAGTAGGCTCACGTAGCACTTCTTAATAATTCTTAAGGCTTTAGGCTTGTCCAGCTGGTTTTTTTTTTTTTTTTTTTTTTTTCAGTTCTATTTTTGCTCTACCCTCAAGGCATCAAATCAGCATAGGTGGTAACTACTCTGCCTGTGGTCTCTTACTATAACTGATAGTAGCTCATATCATTTTTTTAACTAAGTCTTCTGGTGAAGATACTACAGAGAAAGGATCACAGCAAAAATTTCCATGGATTCTCTCTCCTCTTGGAACAGGAAAAGAGTATTTCTTATATGTGACATTTCAGAAGAGACTGCACATTTGTAAAATTTACTAGCAATGACATTATACAGGTAAGCTTTTTCAGTCATCAGGCTAAGGAACAGAATAGTATCTTCATTCTGCAACACTATCAGATATAGAACAATGTAAATAAGCTATCTTTTGGGCTTTTTTTTCAAGCTGATGGTTGTTCAAAATGTGGAAATTTGCTCTCCATTTGACTCACTCATCACATAAGAGTGCTTTGTCATAAAGTCGTGCCTAATGGACAAGAATACTGCAGCTTATGGTTGTTTTGTTTCTACAGGCCTACAGAATTCACTGTTTCAGTTTCAGGGATTTCCATATGAACCTATGTTGAAATAATGTAATATTTTTATTGATTTTATCAGAACTATTTCAAAGCCCTTCTTTATGCCATTCATCCTCTATATTAGGCTACATAAAGATATGTGCTTCTTGGAAAAGCCCCCAATCCCATGATGACCAAAGGTTTATGTTTCAGTCAGCTTTGGAAAAATGAACACAACATTTATTACTACACACAGTCTTAACAAACTGGTTATTTAGGAAGAGATTAAATGAAGGAGTTTAAAAGGACCAGTCAATATGAGAAGATAAAAAGGCACATGATGTGAAGATGAGGTTAAATTAGTGTATCAAATGTCGCAAAAATGTAAAACCAACAGACAGTCAGCGCAAGGCATAAAGAAGTTCAGTCAAAAGACAGAAAGACAGAAACAAACAAACAAAATTCTTTAATCTTCCTGAAAACCTTTTCCTTGTCCAATTTCTCCTACCAGCTGGAACTTGTGCCTGACTACCCTTCGTACTTTTTGGTCTAAGTCCACACAAGGAAGGTATTTTAATTTTGGTGCTGCACTACTTATAGAACTAGGAGAATATTTTTTCTTAGTTTTAGAACAGGCAGCTTAGAAAAATAATGATTCATCTTGTGGCCATCTGTAGTTCCTGCTTAGGGTGCCCAGTGCTTCTGTTGGCTGACTCTTTTAAGAACTGCCTCTTTACATTCATTTTCCCCAGAAAATAAGTCCAGGAAGATTCACGGATTGCTAGTATTAGAATATTACATGCTGAATGATTCCTCCTTCATTTTTTACCATGATTGTACTTATAGATACAGTATTACATTTATTGATGCATTCTGAAGTCAATGAATTCAGCTAGTAGTATCACATTCCCTCCTTTGTTATATTTCATTTTTATTTAAAGGCTTATGTGCATCTTCTGTCTCTATGATTTTTAAAAACACATCCACACAAGATCAGAGAAGCTGTTGAAAATTCTAGACGTAAAATAGGGTAAATTACCAATGTGATATCATTGATGCTACCTGTGTGGGAAGGAGTTTGCATCAAATAACTGGTCCAGCTCACAGTTTCACCCGTTCTCCAGGAATCTTGACCTAACTGGATTTTGTTAATCAGTAAGAGTTCATTTTTCAGAACCTGTAAGAGTTCTCAGAGTTCTCTCTCAGTTGCACAGAAATTAGCATAAACATGACAGAATCCACAAAAGTAGATTAAATATATATTACTTTTTTACATGATGCTTATTCTGTGCAGTCTTTCTTGTCCATAAAATACCTAACATAGTATGCAGTAGTCATCTTTATCATCATCAACTGGAAATATTTTTACTTCTTAATACTTGTGTATACTGAGCTATAGAAATGTTAAATAGAGACATTTTCATGCAACGTAATTACAGTTATGAAGCTGTTCAGGCCTATTCTTGTTTTCTTTTTTCTTTTTAGTTCTGGATATATCTTCTTAAGGTGAGCTTGGTTCAAAGTATCCTTTCTAGATGGGCTTTTTGGGGATACATACTCTGTCTACTTCTCTGTGCATTTACACCAAGTGTGACTAGGCCAACTAAAAATATCTGTCTTGACTTAAGCTGTAAGACACCAGTTGGCTTACTTATTCTTAAATGCAAACAGTGAGCTGGGAGCTCTGAGTTGAGAACTATTGTGCAGTCTAGAAGACACCTACATGCTGGGACACAGAAGCAATTAATGTTGATGAGCAATTAAGTTGTAGGAAGCTGTGCAGACTTGTGAGAGTTACCTAAGAGGCTGAGGACATGCCTGATCTCACGCAGAGATGAAGTCCCTTAACTGATGATTTCTTGTCTGCAGGACAGACACCATCTTCTATGTTCTGAATGCTCATCACTGATAGAAAGGAGTCAAAGACTTGCTAACTGCATCATTCCTTTGTATGATGGTAGCATACAGTGGGCAGACCAACTGCACTTTTCCTGTAAAAGCTGTCTTAATAATTCCAAGTTTTATAAGAAGCTAGCTTTTGCTTTGTCAACACCAAAGTCTGCACATAAACTGTATCTAAAATTTTTAAAGGCATACATATATTCTTTGTGAATGCACTTTTAGAAGTTCTAAAACACCTCATATTTTTTAAGTTAAATGATGAAAATGCTAAGTTTGTCCTAACCACTATACCCATTATTATCAAGCAATAATTGTCTGTGAAAGAAAAAGAATCTTAAATTTCTCTTGTCTACCTGCAGATTTTTTTTTAATTTGGTTTCTATCTCAAAAAATAGTTTTCATAAAAATAAAAAAAACTCCAAAAGTTACATACAGTTTGAATATACTTAAATGAAACTATATTTCAAAGAAAATGATTACAATTACAGGGCAGTTAGTTTAAAAATTATGAGAAAGTTCAGATTTTCTTTCCTCATTAGAAGAACCCTATTTCCAATTAGTTAAAACTTAACACAAGAGCACATTTTCCCCCTAAATCTTATCTCATGCTTTTATATTCTCTGTCATCCACTTTCCTCTCCAAATACAAACATGCTTTGTCCACTATTTATTAATTTATTTATACATTTATTTGAAAGTGTGATTCTCAATTGACTTTGAAGAGCTCAAGATCAAGAAGATCAAGAGGTTTTAGGAAACCTCACAGCTCATATACTTTAAGCTTTCAAGTTCTTAGGAGTTTTATTAATTTTTCAGAGTTCCCAATTTTCTTTGATCTCTTTCTGACTCATGTAGTTTTCTGATGCTTTCTAGAAATATTGTATTTTCATATGTTCTTTTGTTGGAAAGAGGCAGTCGATTTAGAGGTTAGTATCACATTTTAAAATCCGTTCTCAAAATCGGTACAGCTTCTGTGTGAACAGCATGTTATTAAATGACTCAGATCCGTTTCTTATGTAGGGTTCACAAGCATCTGTCATAGGGAGAGTGGGTGGGGTGGCCACTAGAATAAAACCACATAATTTGGGGATATATAATCTAGTTTATTTGGTTGGCAGTATGGGTACAGCAGGTGGATAGCAATCACTGCCGTGCAAACACAGCTCACACAAGATATAAATTACATCTTCAGTCCCATCAGTCCAGTCTAAACCAGTTCAGTGCAGATGACCCAGCAGAACAGGACGTTTGCTCTGACCAGGCAACATGCCAGGTCCATGGCAGAAGCTTGGCCTTTATGCGTCGCCGTTCCTCTCCTTGGGCTTCAACTTCTGCACAACTTCTGCACCAATGCCTGTGTCACCTTTTCCCCAAACTCCCTTTTCCTGGGGCAATTATCTTAACTATTTACTGCTTTCTAGATTAGATCATATGCATAAACCTCCAACGACTTTGCTAATCCTGTAGTCCTGGGCCAATCTCTTTACCTTTCTCCATCCTGGGGGCAAATTAGTGGTTATACACCCAGTTTATATCACCTTCCGGGCTACTGCCAAAGTGTACTACCAAAAAACTGTTGTCTTTTATCAAGTGGTACCAGATTAACGTAGTCAGTTCAAACTGGGCTGATGTAGTCAGGTCTCATTTGTTTGAGTTTGGTAGCCAGGTGGGCTACAATCAGTTACAACAGCCAATACTTCAAAAGGAATAACACAAATGCTCAAAAAATGTTCAAAAAGTTCAGAAGGATGTATGGTAATATGCATACCTTTCAGAAAATTTTCAGTTCTCACATACATTCATAGAAACAATGAAAATTTAGGAGTAAAATCCTATGTCTGGTGAAGTGAGAGAGAGGTTTTCTATTGATCTAGCATAGTCCAGAATTTCATCTTAGTCATTTGCATTGAACATCTACCTTAACCTTGAGATTCTGGGATTCCATAGTTCCCTTTCATATTTGTATTTGGAGTAACTTATCCCTGATATTCAGATCTTTATTTACTGGGGACTTTGCTTGCCAGTGCAAGTTTCTGAGTTTGTAGAAAACGACGGAATAAGAAAGCATATGCTTCAAAGCACAAGTGGGTAGCTTGAATTTCTGTCTATTGTTCTGTAAGTGGATAAGAAGTCAGAAATTAGCAAATTTAGAGGATCACAGCCAAAGACGTCTCTACCTCTGAGGTTCAATGCATGCAAGCTACTCATGCAGACAAATCCTCACCTTGTGAAGAAAGCAAATTTTGCGAGGTACTTTACAGTCAAGACAGGTCAATTAAGCCACAATTAGCTCTAATTAGCAATCCCACAGGCTATTAAAGTTGTTTACCTTCTGTTGAGATATACACAGAAAGGTACATAATTCTTTCCCACTTGTGAAAACATCAAATAAAAGTATTTCCTATCTGAACCTTAAAACTAATTATAAATGAGGACAAGCACAGCAGCGATATCAACAGAATTTAGGAAACCGTTTGTATTGCTAATTGCAGCATTATATCTGGCTAAGGGAGTATATAACACTATTTCTGCTATTTTCTAAATAAAGGGTAGCAACCGCTTTTTATAAAATTTCACAAGGACAGAGAAATGGACTGAGAGACTTCTGCAACTCGCATCAGATCTATAGTTATATCAATTCTTATTTCAATATCTGAGCAAAGATGTTGAATAGTAATGATTGTTCTTATTTAAGTACATAAATTACTGGTTTGTTTTCTAAAGGAAGAGAGTCTAGCATAGACCAACTACTTGATCTTTTTTTTGAACTTGCATACAACAGAGAACTCAAATAAGAAATGAAGGGCCCAGGGAAATCCATACTCTTTACTTATAATTATATTGTCTAGAGAAAGAGAAGAAAGATCCAGGGAAAACAATGTGTATTTTGCAACTTAGAAGCCACTCTGCATTACTAGGATCTAACGTAATGAAAACCAAGGAGGGGGGCATTAAATTCTTCACTGAATCAGGAAGATCTTATTGCACTAATGTATGTTTTAGGTGAATATGATTTCTTATCCCATGTGATTCAACTTGTCCAGCCAAGGGCAAAGGGAGTCCAACAAGGCTGTAGCGCAGAACAAGGTTTTTACCCTTAAATGAGTTAGCATGCTATAAAATATTTGTTTCAATTTATCTGACCTGCTAAACAGGCTTTGAAGTTGGTGGCAAGAAATGAAAGTGTTAATAAGGATTTTAAAGATATTTATTAAGCCATCCAACCACTTAAGAAATGGTTTAAAGTTTTTCATGTATATTTATGGTCACCTATTCCATAGTTATGATAACATTAGATTCAGCAGAAACTTTCTTGTTTATGATAATTATTTTAATCCAAATTGATATATCAAAAATTGCTAGAAATTCATTATTGCTGAAATGGGAAACTGCAATTTTGATGAAGTTTGTTATTTGTCTTTCATTATTCAAATAAAGTAAAACAAAATGGTTGTTTTTTCATTATATATTGCTCCTGAAGAATGAAAAAAGGGAACAATATCTCCAGTTATATAGAAGTTATTTGTTAAGAAATTGGGTTTTTTTATTTGAGAAATAAGTATATATAAATTAATTTGTCAATATTTAGATAATCCTGATGTGCATGTAGAAAATAATATTGAAGACACTGAATTTCTTTTCATTCTTTCCATAACAATATATTGTCTGGTTTGGTACTTCTTAACAGATTTCCTAGACTTCATCTATTATGATTTATGACTGATTATTTCTTTTTAATTAATGGAATACAATCTGAAGGATTCTAATCTCTTATGTCCCTGATAGAAATGAGATTATCATACTCGTTTCCCACATTGTAGATTAACCTGCCTCTCTAAATGTATGATCACCAGAAAACAGCAATCACATTAGTGCACTTCATTCAGCTTTTAACTCACCCTCTCTCACGCTGCACAGGAGAAAAGATGTATTTTATAATGAGGCCACAAGATTAACAGATATGAGCTGTAGTGGATCAAGGAGGAGAACAAATTTCCTGGATCAAGCTGATTTAGAACTAACAGCCTGACAGCTGATTACATGGAGGAAGTTCTAGCTCAAGAATTTCTAGCTATCACAGTTCAGGCAATATGGAACAAGAAAAGCAGCAGCCTAGTCAAAACAGTTTAGGCTTTTGAAAGTGAATCCTTACTGGATTAAATCTACACAGAGGCTCACAGAAAGCCAATAAAACTCAAAGGTGTCCACTGCTGGCATAGCAGTGTAAATCTCCATTCAAACTGCTGACTGAAGCTGAATGCAACATTATTATTTTGTTCTGTATGCACTTCACTTTAGATTTTGTATTAGTGAAAACTGAAGAGCTCAAAAACTCATCTCACTGCATTAGATTTTCCAAGTTGTTATCAAAACCACCATGTTTTGTCCTCTTGTCTTCTCAAGCAAGATTTTTGGGGTATGGTCAGTAAAAACATTAAAGAGATTATATTAGGAAGAAAGTAGGGATGGAAAAGCTTTGCACTGTGTTTTATTTCATAATTTCTCTGGAAATCTTTGTATTAAAGGTTGTATGATTCATGAAATCAAGCTGAATTACACAGAATCTTTTCTCGCTCATTTCAAAGCACTATTTTTAAAGATTTTGTAAAAAGCACTTATTGGACACTAATCAAAGCTTCCATAATAAAAGCAAGGAACTAATCCTCGTGCTCTTTTCATGATTCTGAGGGAAATAAAGCATTGAGGGAAATAAGGCATTGTCATAGGAAAATGACATTCAAATTTCATAAATGTTGAATTCTCCCTTAATTCTCAAATCTGCAAATTAAAATGCATCTATATCTAGCAAAACAAATTCCCCATCATTACAACAAATCCGAGCAGAGAATAAAAGATTTTTTTTTAAATCAAAATAAAATGGAAATTTCCTTTTGAAAAGGAAATGAAAAGACAAAGGAAAAGCCCCAGAGTTCTTACCCTTATTTTCTTATTTTCAAAACTAGTTTTCATCCTTTTGCCCCCATCCACTTATTTCAATAGTGACTGTCATTTTGAGATTAATTTTGGCTACTAATATACATACTTTGCTATATACACTCTCAGTGAGGTCAACTATGAATTAAAATCTTATATCAAATTAGAAAATGTTGATATACATAACATAATTAGAACTGCTATCTATGTGCTGCAGTCTAATTTTGAATATTAAATATATGACTTATTAGCCATTTTGAATATTAAATATATGACTTATTAGCCAACTACAGAACGAGCTGTTGAGGTAACTTTTCTTTATATCTTTCAAGATATAATAATAAAATAATAATATAAAACAACTGATATTAATTTAAAACATTCACAAGCTTCAGCTGAACTATTTTACAACTCAGTTGAAAAGTTGGTTAATCTAACAAAAAAACCTTACTGATTATGAGAGTAAAGAAAAGTGGGATGCTAGGAGGGAAAAGCAATTGCTGGTGAAATTGCAAGATTTTCATCAAAGCTCAATCTTGAGGGCAAAAGGTTGGGTGGGGGGGGGAGTTATGGGAGTCATTAAAATAATTAAAACCGAACACTGCCTCAAAAGTATTATTTATTTTGTCATATTGGCCTAGAATTGAAAAAAAAAAAAAAAAAGAAAAGGTCCATATAATTTTAAGCATTATCCTGTTCACTAAATAGAACACAAGTAAGTAGATATAAATACAGATTTAAAATATAATTACATACATATATATATAAAGATCATCACATTTCAGCCTAGTATGATGGCTGAGGTGCTAAATTCTGAAAAGGGGGATGTAACTTAAACACTGAAAGACTGTGAACTCAGGGGGTGCTACTGAGTCTAGTTACTGCGTAATAACTTGCAAATGAGATACTGGAGTTAGCGTTTCTGTTTCTTTTTACTGTCAGTTTTGCATGATTTACCTCAAGGGATGATTACTTGTATTACATTATAATTCCACTACAGAGTTTGCACAGTACCATTGCAATTTCAGTATACAAAAATAGCCAGTTAAATTCATTACTGTTACCTTTACAGTAGATAAATTATTACTGCTTAAAGTTTCCATTTATTTAATAAACTTCAGGAATATTAGGATTTTTTTCTTCTTTTTATTTGCTACCATGACATTTTTCTACCACAGTAAAAAACGGTGTGCAATAAGTCTTCTAAACAGAAGCTATTGCTTTCATAAAACACTACCAAGATTTACTTTCCTTCCTTGCACTCAGGAGATTCCTTCATTCTTCAGCTGATACATTTATAATTTCAGTTATAGTGTAATGATAGGTAAATCCATGGATTTTAGCCACAGATAAGCAAATCTATTTCTCCTGTCCACTTAATATAATGTAGTTTTGAATTCCTAGAATAGAAAAATTCTGTTGGTGCTTCTAAAAAAAGTAAAAATTATGAATTGATTTAAAGAACTCACTTAAATCCTCTAGTGCAACTCAAAGGAGAAGCGAAGTCAAGGAATGCCGTATTTATATGTCCTTAATGCTAGGAATGCTTTTTTTAGCTATGCTTTTTGGCTAGGTTTAATGAAATACTACAGTGGAAACTAGGAAGAATAGGATTATATTCAATGAATAGTTAGTCATTTAACAGCTGTTCTAGTTGCCTAAAATTAGGCTGAAGCATAAATACTTTGTAGATCTGTACTTCTGTCCACACTCTGTCAAAGATGGATTCACTACCTATGTTGCAGAAGGAAACAGGAAGATTGTCACCTCAGTGCCTCCATGTGTTGTCGGGACATTTGGAATTTTTCGGCCTTATGGATCCTGTGGTGGTAATAACTGTGCAGCTCCAAAACCTGACGCCAGACTCTGCCCTATATGGGTATTTTATGGGGTTTTTGTTCAAGTCTGGAATGCTGCTGCGCTTCCTAGATTTGATGTCATGAAGAATATTTAATCCATTCTGCTCCTAACAGTTTTTCTTCATAGTATTTTTGGTATCTTGAAGCAGGAAATATACAAAAATCATATGACAACATCATTTTAGATTGTCCTCCACCCATTTTTTTCCAGATACAAAAGATTCCATCCAGTTTTCTCCTATTAATCTGTTCACCCCAAATGAATAAAATGTCCTGAAGTGTCTTCCCAATACTATGCATAATAAATATTGCTACAGCATGTGTTAAATGTTCGAGGAAAGGAATCATTATTTATTTGAATATCATCTATGCACTTAAAAAATGTTCCAGTAATCTCCTGAGTCAAATGTCTGCAAGAAGTAGAAAATCATTTTTTTTCTACAAGATGGATGGAAATGATAACTTTAAAAACTCCTCTGTCTACTGTAATAAATTGTTTTTCTTGCATTTAAACTAATCTTTAATTACTGAGTAGCCTTTGGGAGCAAAGAGCACTTAATCATTTTAATGAGAATCGCACAAAAATGAATTTGTGAAAAAATATTTATCTAGTGCTCCATGTAAGTCTGAAAAATATGAAGATATGGGGCTTAGAAATGCTTTGGATAGACTATCACTGACTGCAGTATGTAATAAACAAGTGAGCTTTAAAATATAACTATCTTTCTTCTGGCGGAACAGTGATATTTAGTATGCATTAAAATATACCTTAATTAGTTCTTTCACACCTTTTCAGTTCTTACACCTTAAAATTTGTGGTTCATGTCTAAAATTTCCTTAGTTGCGTCTATGAAGTTTATCTATCAAGTTTATTTTCCTGTAACAGGAGATTATTATTAAGCATCAGTTTCTTTACAAGCAATTTTTTTAGGCTATCTCTCCCCTTTACCCAAAATGCCAGTTTTTGCAAGTGACTGAACTGAGCTTCGATTCTTGCACAAAATGATATATCTTCAGTGTCCTTTAACTGTTATTATTGGATGGGTTGGTGGCAGAAGATAATCCTCCCCTTTTACTAATATGAATTGTAGATGATAAGAAAATTCCTCCTTAGAGAATTTCTTTCAAAATTGCTTTGAGTTCATTCATTACATAGAGTCATTCTTCAGAAGATGTGTATGACAGCCGATCCAAAAAATCTCCCAATTTCTTCTTATTTCATTTCAGTAATACTATATTCAGAAAAGGGCAATGACTATTTCAGTTGACTCTGATTAGATTTCAGATCTTAATTATAGCCTGCTGTACATATCACTCTGTCTCTTAGACAAATAAGGCATCTTTATGCTGCTATTTTGAAAACCTATTACCAATATATTTGTTCCTATTTACTAATATAACAGTTACTGTGACCACCTTTCTGAATTTCTAAGTTATAATTTATCTAGTGTTTATAATCGGAAGCATGCATGCCATCTGGATGTTTTCATGTCATCCTTGAAGCTGAATCAATGTCATTTGCTTAGAACAGTTGCCTCAGCATACTGACAATACTTCACAGATCACTTGAAATATGAATGGTAGAAGTGTAGGAAATGACAGCTTTGCATCATGTTGCTCAGCTGCTCTAGACTTTCAAGCACATCCTGTGTGATTTGTGGTTCACATTTTTTTTTTTTAGGTAGAAATAAAATATTTTACTAAATCTAAAGGGAATATTTGTTGCAAAAGTGTCGTATGAAAAGAAAAGAGAAATAAAGTTGCTTGCTATTACAACCCTTTTTTAGGCAAAACTTTTGATCATAATGGAAGTTTGCCTAAGTGGCTTTAATAACCTACTTGTTTCTTTATGATAATTCTTTGCAAAAAGTCTTAGATCCTGAATGTAATATTAAACATACCTATTGCAAATGAATAACTGACACTTCCCAAAATATCTCTAGAAGTATTCACAGCCACTGAAAATATAAATAGTGATATGCAAAGTGAAATCTTTTTGATGAATATTTATATATGTATGATAGGTTAATATTTTAAAATGTAGCAGAGAAAAGGAAGAAATTATTTGCCCCTTTTTCTCCCTTTTTTCCTGGATTCTCACACTGAATCTACAAATTATTCGTGGAATATTCAAAGAACTCAAGGTTTTTTACTAGACCAGCCACTTAGCAGGAAGCACAGTACTTTGAAAGTAATCATTGAATCTCGGCTCTAATTAACAGGCCAATAAGCTAATCCGTTGGTCTCCATCTGTGAATGTCGTATCACTGGTTTGCCTTTGTGAGGTGTAGAGGGTATTTGAAGAATTAATCATCTGGAGTACTGCATTTGTCTATTAATGATAGTATCACATTTTGATGAGGTTACAGAATTTTTGTACTAGCAGAAATTGCTGATAAGTGAGATAATTCTAGAGTTTCATTTAGGGAAGTGGCACTCAACATTTAACAGCTAAGGAACATGGGTCCACTTAGGTACGCTAGCAGAGGTTTCTCCTGGATCCTCTCATACTTCTAAGTTGATATATCCAGACTATTCCTTTTACTTTTCTCTGCTCTCCACCTATTCATGATATATTCCTCAGCAAAACCACTCTTTCAGATGTTTAATAGCAGAGATGCTGCCCATATTGCAAGAGAGGGGAGTTTTTGGGTTTTTTTTCCTCCTCCGCAGAGGTCTCATAAGCCACTACCAAAAATGAAATGGTAACTTTTTCATTTTCTTTTTTTTTTTTTTTCTGTGTTAACCTTTATCCAGTCCCTAAAACTTTGTTATGAACATAAAACCGTTTCCTGAGGGAAGCTACCTTTGGTCTACTAAGCAGTGATCTATTTGTGGTTGTCTTGTCTTCTCTCGCAAATTGTTGTTAATTGTAGTTATTCCTTTATTCAGCCATGTCATACATGCCTACTAGTCTCTGGTCCCCTCTCAAACTTTTTTGCTTGTTTGCAAACCTAACAGAAATTCACACTTCCAACATAATTATTGTCTATCACATTCATAGCTCTTCTCAAGTCATCTGACCACAAGTTTTGCCTTTAGGTGATGTCCAGCTTTAATTCAGTCTGTTTTGAGGATAGTACTGCTTCTACTGTTCTACGTCTCTCCAGTACCCTATTTTTAACAAGAAAAAGGAGCAGTGTGTCATATCTGAAGTGATTCTTGAATTCTCCTAAGGGAACATTTTGATTACGCAACATTCCCATGCAGACCTCACAAACAACTGTACAACACTGGGATGTGTCATATTAACAGATTTCTCAACAGAAGCCAGGATCTCATGGGCTAGGAAAGCCTCTTCTGTGTCTATTAAGATCCACAGAAAAATATTTCCACACAGCTAAAGTTGTATAGCATCAACTGTATCCACAATAATGCTCTAGAGAGATAGTCTTTTGTGTGATTACTGGGTCACAAAACTTCACGTAGGAAGGGTGACCAAGGAGAATAATCGAAATAAGGTCTAGGTAAATTTACTACTCTCTTCCCAAATATCTCTGCTCCTTTCCCTACGTCACTGGGTACTCAGGAAGATGCTGTACAAATTGACAAATGATACTGTCTCATAAATTTCTTCCAAGGCACGTATCTAAATACACACTGCTCAAAAAAGCTTCTAACAAGTCTTCTGTGCAGTTACGCTAGCTGCTAGAGCTGGTACAGAGAAATGCCTTTGGCTCCAGACTGTGTCGACTTCTTTTTCATTTCCTGTTGCAGAGCAGGAATGAGCAGGAAGTCAAGAAGAAGATGGATGTAGCCAGAACTAACTCAAGCTATTAGTAGCCAGTTCTGTCTTGAAATTGCAAGATAATCTAATTGCAATGTACTGTCATGTCAGAAGTATTCTCAGACCTATTTTTAAATGTGAATGTAAGGATCTGGGGGAGGAACTGTCAAATGCGCTAAGGTTTCTACTCCACTATTGCCAACTATATTATATTGATCTAGAGAAAGTGTATATAAACAGTGTATACACATGCGCACACACCCTATACTATATGAATACACTGTATATTACTGGCTATCATATACATAGGAGTTATACCAGTTCTGTAGGCTTTGTTTAAGATACAAGATTAAATGCTGTGCTGCTTAAAAGGAGAAGGCCCCTATACCTCTTAACGTTTTGGCAACCAATGAGTGCTACTCTAATCTTACCTTTGTTTCTTCATTACTGCTTAAATAAGAGAGTTTAAAACAATCACTTGTTCTTCTCCCTTTTCTTTTTTATCAAAGAGTAACTGAAGTTTATTGATACAATGCCAAGGAAATTGTCAGCTGCTTACTAGCCCATCACTTGAGAGAGTGTGTAACAATTTTAAAGTGATTATTTTGATTTCTTTTTTAATCACAGGCAAATTTCTTGATCTTTTATCTCCTCTGGGGCCTTTCTGGTGACCCTCAGGCCTCAAATATAATTATTTCTTTTTCTCTCTTGCTCTCTCTTTTCTATAGGTCAAAGTGCCTGAAATAGTGTGCAGTGGTATAGCAGCCCAACAGAATTATTCTTAAGAGGACAACATTGTGTACATATGTTGTATGCCCCAAGATGTAGCAAGAGCATGTAGGGATGTCTGAGAAAGCAAAGCCTGTCAGAAGAGTGCTAGAGAGCTGTGGAGGGTAAAGGAATCATCTAACAGTTCAGTGATCACATTACAGAAAATATAATTGTTCTACCTTTTTAAAATATATGTTGTAACATTTAGGCTTATCACATATATTTTTTGAAGGGTGTGAATAAAGAGGAAATGCGATAATGCAAAAAAATCAATACTTTTCACCATTAAACACCTTTCTGGAAACCAATCCTACTCTCTTTTCAGAGGTAGCACTCTCACAGTACTCTGTTTTATGCACTCTTCTGTAGATAAATTGACAAAAGAGAGGAGCTATTTCAAAGATATACAGATGTCAGTCTTTCAATGGCATCGAGAGAGAGAAGGTTGTATACTTAGTGACCTTTAAAAATTTGGTTCATTGTTCTGTACATTCAGATTACCATTTTGTACAAACATCAGACTTTATTAAAAAGTATGTGTTTACATTTTTTAATGCTACTTGACATCAGAAATCTCAAGCTTTGATGACTTAAAATAAGTAAAAGTAAGTATAATTGTCAAACTGGCTAACTGGTTATTATTAAGATAGTATTAAATTTTCACTGGAAATCACCAGAGTATAGGTACTGTAAATAGGATGGCTGCAAAGTGGAGGCATGCCAGCTTAGACCACTTAAGACTTTGACTCATGTTGAAATCTGCACTTCTGTTGCTCTCCTGTTTAAGAAGAGTATCATGGGTCCCTACTGATCCTGTAATCACTGAGCTATGGTGTGCTGAACAATTTTGAGACACTTGTATTTGAGGATACAACACTATCTTAAGCTGATGTTACTAAAAGCTGAGCTATTGTCAAAATGAAATTGTAAACTGTGGGTGTTCATGCTGTTCTTTCCTACCCAGCATGGATTTCAGTAAAATGTAGTGGAGGGTCTTAACCGTTCTACAGCGCTGAGGAATTGATGACATTTGTGCAGACACGAGAATCAGAGAGAGAGACTGTAAATATCGTCCAATAGCAAAGGTGATTTTGATTGAACTTTACAAATTAAATATTATTTCCTTTGTTAAGTTCAGTGCATGAAGGGAAGAAAGAAAACCAATATTTTTATTTAATTTTAACTGCTCTGTACCTTGGACTGAGTAATGTCATTGAATTAATCTCTCTTAAAGGGAGACTTATGATAGGATATTATACCCTTATTAGGAAACAACATGAATCCCTTTCAAACTTTAGATCTTTGCTCTTTCTTAGCATCATTCTCTTTCCTTGTTTGTTCCTTTGCTTTGCTGAGAACACTTATGCATTTATAATCCATTTCTTTTTTATTTTGTCCTTGCTAAATTTTCTTATGACTCTGTATTTTGGGGATTTAGATTGGATCATTGGACCACTGGACCAAAGACAAAAACATCATTCAAGAAGTCTTTTAAATAGACCTGTAAATTCATGCTCACTTGTGTTAAAAACACCTTTTCTTTTGGCAGCTTCTGAAAATCTAAGAGGTCTAACAGATATGCTGTTTTTTTCCAAGCTCTGCTTTTCCACAGTTTAATATTTTAGATTCATTAGTCAACAGCAATGGTCATCCCCTCTCAGGTTCTTCTTTCCTGCTTTTTTTTTTTAATTCCAGACATCATAATCCAGGTTCATTGCACATTTTATGCTAGATAAATTACTAAATATATCTAAACTATATTTTCAATAAACTAAATTGTATTACTAAATTAGATTTACAAGTATTAAATTATGTTTAAAAACATACTAAGTTACTTAATTATATTTACAGTATGTACCAAAATCAAAATCCATAGCCTGAGCCTTAAATAAATATTATCCCAGTATATTCATTAATCTTCTTATTCTCTGTCTTTTGCTCTTGTACATGGCATATGCTTGAGGCAGAAGCTTTACACTCTTGATTTTAGATTAGGTATCATGTAATGATATTAAACAAACAATAAGAGTCCTATAATATGCCTACTGATTTATCCCTTATGCTATTCTCTGCTCTGTTCTTTCTTGTGGCTCCAGCCTTGCTGCTACTTATTGCACCAGTATCTCTAGGCAGCACCGTGATATGTCATTTATTTAAGAATTTTAATAGACTGATCCCATTGGAATTCTCAAAAAATATATTATAAAATTCTGTAATAAGATGTGGTTACAGTGCTGCTGATAGCACAGCTGCAATGCAGCCAGGGAATTGGGAAAAAACTCTTCATAGCTGACTTGAAAACCAAGAGTCTCCATGCAGACTGACTTCAGTAAAAATCCTCCCAGGTTTGCATCATGGAAGAAGAGGGCCTCTGCACTCTTTCATGAGGAAAGTCCAATAGCCTGGCTAGTGAGGAGTCTATGAAGAGATTTTTGTGGAAATTTTTTTTCTTTAAAGCACCAGTACCAGCATTCTTCAATGGGGAGGAGGGGTGCATTTTATAGACCAATGAGCAGCATCTTGCTACTCTGGTAACTACTCTTACACTCAGTGCTACAAATCTAATTTTGTGACTAATTCCACCAAAACTGCAAATTAGCCTCATGACAGACAAAATCACATGCAGACACTTGCAGTAGCTTATACAACAAAAAGGAGAAGTGATTTTTGGGGAGAGACGATCTTTTTCATTGTCTGTTTCATTATGAGAGCATGATTGTTTATACTTCGAATAATATGTCAAGGATGCATCTCTGATGTGAATAGGAGGTGGGGGGAGAGCTGATGTTCCTTTTGCTCCATGTTATGTCACCTGCCTCCCTTTTCCAATGAACAATTTTAGATAGCAGCAGACTAACAACCCAGGAATTTCACCGAGGAGAGGAATTTCCTCTCCATTTATTTCTTGTCTCTGACTTTTGGCCATATGAAAAATCTCTCACATGAGGTGTGATTCATTTGCCTTAAAACAGGTGATGCACTCTAGGATAGTCCTTCCTATCCAGATAAGCAAGGGTGTCCTATATGTCAGGTCTCATATACATGTTCCCTGTAGTTGTCTCAGATGCCTTATGGCCTTTCAAACATTTAAGTAATCGAACTGCATCCATAAAAACAAGACATGAACAAGCAGCTGAGTTGCTGCACTGGGAACATGAGCAGCAGCATTGCTGCAGCAGAAAAGCAGAGCATGTGTGAAGGCTACAATCCCTCTTCTCGCTTCTCCTCTTCTTCCCAGTAAATGGTTCTTGATTCCAGGATAACTAGGTCTTCATAATATTAACAAATAGATATATTTATTTTTGGATATTAAGCATGCCTAAACACTACAAAATAGTAAACAAAAAAATCTGCTAAAATTGTGCACATGTCTTGATTTCACAGGTGGCGTTGAAATATGGGCTCTATTCTAAAACCTGAGAGGAAGTAAATGGTAGGCACAGGTGACTATGAAGCAATCAGTGTTTGGCATATGATAACTGCAAAGAGAGAGCATAAAGAGCTCAGATTAGGCATGAGGCCAACATGTAGGATGTAATTAAAAAATAGTGAAATTAGTTGGCATCCTATCTGGCATGTGAAAATGTCTGATAGGCTGCATTAAAACAAAAGGGTTTAAGAGAGTACTCATTTATAATTATACAAAAGATGTTATCTTGTTTCAGAAGAGGCTTATTATGTTGACTAAAGATAGATGAATGTTTTGACACTTATATTATATGTGACAATAAGAAGTTAAATAAGAAAAATTACAATTAAAGCTTGGGAAATTGTGCATTTAAAAAATAAATGAGTTAATTCTAACTATGTTTGCCACCTTTTTGTTTCACTTGCTGTAAGTATTCCAGTAAAGGAACTTCACTAGCAATATAGCTCACAAAAAGTAAATGCTGATCTTGGATAGTCAAAGATTGATTAGAATAGAACGTAGAGTTGCACATAAATTCAACAACTGTATGACATTCAGACTGTAACTCATCTGCTGCTGATTGGTTAGCTAAGTTAGGAAATCAAGGAACACAGGCTGTATTACGTGGTTTGTGTAACTTGTTGCAAATTTTAAGTATCATCAATGAACTGTTGAGAAGTTTGGCTAAAAATAATCAGTAAAGATGTTTCCTCAGATTAAATTTAAGATTCAAATGTCTGCAAGTTAAATTATTCACCATTTATGAAAGAGTTGATTAGCAAACAAAATATGAGTAATTATTTTCCCAGTTCAGATTTCTATGCCCTCTGGTGTACCTTTTCTAGATTGTATTATCTGTTGATGGTGTTGACAGCTGCGTGTTGGATCTGACTTTAGTTTTGACACCCTGTAAAGCTCACAGCAAGTTAATGGGAGATGTCGGTGGTAAAGGAGTGCTACATCAGGTCCTCCAGTCCTTAACTGCATCACTTCAATGATTTAATTTAATAGGTCATATAAATCCTATTGCTTACTTTCTTAAACTTAGGGGAGAAAAAAAAAAAACTTTCACAATTTTGTGTTATAAAGGATCATTCATTTTATCCTACGTCTTGCTAGTTTCACTAGAGGTTGGACTATCCAAGAAGACAGATGGAGAAGGCAATAAAAGCCTCCTTCCCAGGACCCTTCAATGGGAATCAAAAGTTCACACCTTTCTGAGCCCAAAGATTTTACAAGGTTCATCACTGCAGAAGGGTAGGCTTCTTTGAGTAAAATTGCATATGGAAGGTTTTCTGATACAACTCTTTCCTGATGCTTTCTTTGGAACAGTGCCACTAAATTCACATGTCACCTTTAGCATCCCTGCACCAGCAAAGAATTAGATTCTATAACTTCATTTGAACTACTGTATCATATAGTGGTAAAAAAGTTATTGATTCAGCAAATTTATATAAATAATGTATAACAGCTAACATTTCACACTACAGATTCTTACATTCTAATAAAATTAATATAACTCACGCAAGCCCCTAAACACATGAGGATTTTATGTGTTTTAATGGCCTCTGGATATCAAAGGTATAATTTAAAACTTTTGCTGTTTAACTGTTTGACCTGCGGCATAGAAAATGAATGTCTATATTTAAAAAAAATTGCATATACTGTGTTGATTGTTTTGCAATTGTGGATTTAGTCATTATTAACAAAATAATGATAAAATTGTCATATTGACTTATTTTTCAAATGTTATTTCTAAGAAGATAATTGAGAAGAAAATATATATAGCCATGAATAACCTTGATCTTATGCCCTTTACATTTTAACTATTGAAATTAAAGCTAAATTGCTTTCAGGTCTTGTAGATATCATTTTAGTATTACCATTCAGAAAAAAAAATTGCTAATAAATTAGATATTACTGTGAAGTATTTAAGCTTAATACAAGGAAAATGAAATCTCGTTAGACAATATAGGGGATAATAACAATCACAGGCTGATTAAAAAAAGTCTTGCAAATATTGCATTTATAAAGAATTTATTAAACTTTCCTGTATACATGAAAAGTGTTCTGAAAATACATGCTAGATAGTTTAAAATGCAGTTTTTTTAGTGGCTTAAAAACAGTCTAACATTTATGAAATTTAGGTCTACAAGATGTAGAGTTCAGTCTACAGAACTGCTGATGATGTTGGATTAAAGTTTGTAGAACTATATCATGCTGAAAGCAGGATACATTATTGCCAATTGATGTTTAAGCACCTTTAATAGAAGAACACTTAGCACTGATTTTCTCTGATATAAATAATTAAGAAAGAAAAATTATTGAAAGAATTCTGTCTCTTCCTAAGAAAGATAGATTTTTGGAAAAGAGTATATCTTTTCTGGAATCATTTAAAAGTAATTGGAAGAATTCTTTATGGTTCTATACTTTAGGTAGACTCAGATATATTTCATTCATAATCAGAACCTCTTCTGTTTATCAAAGAACACTCTTCACATGTTAGAACTAGAGCTAAAAATATATTTACACTGTAATGTTTTATATACAAAGTGAACAATGCCAGCAGAATTTTGTCTGGTCTACATTGCTTTATTCTGTACTTGGCTGTACCTGCACTGTTAAATTAGTTTTCATAGTAGGGTAAAAAAAGTTCTTTGAACATTTAGGCTAAAGTCAGACTGTTTACATTTTGCCTTAGTTTTTTAAAAGGCACGGTACTGAGTTCTGGACACTGCATAAAATGTTCTTCATGCATTTTTCCTACAATTTAAATGAAATAGACACAAAGGTAACATGTGCAGAGACAAGAATCTGAGCTCACTAGTTACAACATAGCACTAAACCTCAGAGGCAGATCTGACTTGCTTTCCTCAGCTAAATAGTTTCCTAGCTAAACAGCTGTCCAGCTTCGTGACTGGGGGTGGGAAACCATTCGTTCCTGGCTTTAACCTTTATCAGTCTTATCTCTTACAATGGCACCATCTCAATATATCGGGCAACAGTCTCGGGCAAAGAAAAGCCCCAGAGGAAGCTCCTGAAGGAGTGTCCTGACTCTCTGGCCATAGTACTGCAGGACATAATGAGTTGGTGCATGCCACAGTGGCAACGAGACCTTACTCTCTTACTTAGTGAAAGTTCCTTTTTCTGTGACCCTATGAATTACTGAGTGTGGCCTCAATCAAGAATCTTGACCTTACTGATTTACATGGATTGATTCAAATTCTAAAATATTTCAATTTCTATCACAAGGATTTTGATTTTTCTCCTCCTCCTAAATTATCTCTTTTTGCAATATCAATGTTTTTAATAGTTGTTTCATGTGCATTTTTCTTAATTTATCCTGCTTAGAGTATTCTTCAAAATAAGATTATATGAGCACATACATTATCTTTGTCACTACATGAACTTATATTACAAAATCATGTCATGACAGTTATTTTGGTTCATAGAGATGCTGAGTTTTGGACCACTGTCGCTATATCTATGGGGCTTTCTTTTCAAAAAGATCTAGATTTCACTTGTGACACATTTCTTCCCATTAATAGCCACCATTATTTAAACCATATTATATCACTATCTATTTTCTTCTCCAAGCCAATGGTGAAGAAATTTTGCTCACACACTATATATCCTTTAGGCTCTACCCTTCCCATTGAATAAAAAATAAATTAAAATAAAATAAAATAAAGGCTATGACTTATGCTATCAGTATAGCTGAAAAAACAATGTGTCAGAATTTTTCATCTCACAGAATCTCTAAATAAGCAATGAATATGAGTGGATTACTGTGCCACATAACTTGATTTACAATTTCCTGGCCATGTCAGATATCAGCCTGTCAGTATTCAAGAAATGTTGGCAACCTTCTTTAAGTGTCTTCTCTTGTATATAATGTTTTCCCTTGGAAAATTCACATACTTTTCCTGAAATAAATATATTATTGAGCTAATTTGTTTTGACTGACTTGATGATGGATATGGCAGTTTCTGTTTAAAGGTCTCTGCTAGTGTCCTTTAAGCCAATTCTTTAAATGAAATCATATATCAGTACAAAGGAGCATAAATATTCCTATGATCATTTCCACAGAGACAATGTATTTTAAGAGTGTTAGGTTTGTTTTTTCTTGTTATTGTTTTGTTTTGTTTTCCTCAACAGTCCCTGCGGACATAACTGCAATAAAATACCATTTTAAAGGCAGAACGGCTTCAGGATTGGCACTAGCATGAGTCCCATTCTCATTATAACTGGTGACTTTGGTGTTTGAAAGTCCTTAGTGTAGACAAGATAAGAAGAATAATATTGCTACCGCCATGCCAAATGTTTAGGAAAGTAAATCAGAATGGCTTTCTAGAAGGATTCCAGGATTCAATGAAATGATAGACCGAAACCTTCATGGTATCCCTGAAATAAATAAACCATGCAATATCACACTAAGATAAGAAGTACCAATGTAAATAATATTGGCAAATAATAATAAAAAAACCTGCTATAAATATGCTAAAATAAATCTGAGTACATGCTTAAAACAGGTTCAAATGCTGATATATACAGTCAGGTATTTCACCTTACCACACATAATTTATTCAAACAAATAGAAGCACTTCTTAAGTAAACTATTACTGAAAATGAAGAATGGAGTAAGAATTGTTCTGTGTTTGATTTTTCTTATTATTTATAGGAGGATTTCTATTACATTATTGTATACAAGGTAATCAATATAGTGGTGGTTTATATCTTTCGTTTGAATTGGTTATTCAATGTCCTGGTTCATTTTACAAACTGAAATGCCCAAAAGAACATGTTTTTGTGCCACAGATTAAACTACTTTTAAAAGTCAGCAGGCCAGGCGACATAATCTTGAGAACCTGTTTGAGAAGGGTCTTATATTAGGTCAAATCTTGTTCTTTTTCAAAGTCATTTGGGAATATAAACTTGTGGACAACTAGAGATACAAAAGAATTTCTTTTTCTTTTAAAGAGAGTTATATAATCTCAAAACAAAAAGACAGCATCAGATAGATATTCTTTACAAAAGAATAAATAAAGTAGTTAAACAAAGATTAGAGCCCTAAATATAAAAAAAGTACCTAAGGTTTTCACGTTCATGAAGAAAGAAGAATAATTTATTCATATTTATAGGATAGATAAAAAATTTTAAAATTTTAGAGATATAACATCATGTTGGACTTTATTGTATGTTTTAGATACAACAGGAAGAAACAGCACATGTGAAATTTTCTCCTGTTTTGGGAATTCCTTGGAAGACAGAGAATTTGGAGTAACTTTATATGATTCTTCAACCAGATTTTAGAAAAGAGTGAAAGCGTGTGGCTGAAGTATGGTGAACTGAAGCTGTTCCGAACGCAAAGACTATCAGGCAAAGAAGTGTAGACACTAGTGTCACAATGTGAAAAAGCTGAAGAATTTGGAAGTAATGTGAAGCACCTGTGTCTTCCATCCAGCTGACAGTCTTCAATGAAACACAAGAGAAGGAAAATGGAGAATTTATTCTTTGGATAGGCGCTATCTCACCTACATTTAGGTGTTCATAATATATACGTACGTTTTATGGTCTAGTTCCCCTCAGTTCTCTTTAAAATTAATATAGAGAAAGAGATGCTGCTTCTCTCCATCAGTTTTAAGATGAGGTAGACTACACTTGAGAAGTGTCTCTTCCTCTCTATCAGCAATAAGAGGATTCACACGCCTAGCTCAGCCAGGAAGTTTAGAGAATTATTACAGTAGCTTTCTGAGACAGGAAAGGCAATTACCAGCTTCCTAAACAACTGCTAAGATAGAGGTCATTTTTGTCAGATTGAAGAGAGAAGATTGTTGGAAATAAAAGACTATTTCATCAGGCCTTATTAGGGTTCTTGCACAGCATTTCCAGAGCAGGTGGATCTGGGTCTTGTGGAAGTGATAAATGTGTTAAAAATGTGTTACATACTTGTCCCATAGCCCCTTTGCATTTCATGTATAGCTTAAAAGTATTTTATACTGCTCAAAAGATCAAAACCAGTACAAACAGTTTTCAAAGGAATTCAAAAGGCATTTCTTATCAATGACTGTGGGCTAATTGAAAGCCAAGTTAAGCCAACAAAAATTCTTTCATAAATAGACTTTCAGTTATTCTCCTGATGATTGTGTCAAGAACAGAGTTTATAAAAACTAAGTCCTGATATGTAGAAGATGGCTTTGAGTGGGGAGTTGGAAGAGATGACCTCCAAGGGTCCCTTCTAACTTAACCTACTTTATGAGCCTGTGATTCTGTGATTTGAGCAACAGTGTCTCGACTGAATCTTTCCAAACGCCATATGAAAAGTAAAATTGGAATCAGAAAAAAAAAAACCCTAATAAAACATTTTTATGAAAAAAAAAATTTGAAAGAAATTAAAGCTAACCTCTTAAAATAACATAAGTTTCACAAGGAAACAAAAATTGTATTTATTCCTTGATTTTGGTGGTTAGTCACTTTACTGCAGATGACCTGGAAATTAGATGGATAGGTAGATAGGTGAATTCTATCATAGTCTCTCCCTCCACCCCCAGGATCATAAGATAGTCCCATAGCACCATAACAAATAAGCTCATAAAAATTTATAAAGAGCATTTTATAATGAATAGTAAATTTTAGTCCTTCTGTTTATACAAAGGAGAAAGTGTAAATCAGTATTAACCGTTATATTCAGGAAAGGATAGGAGAAAAAAGATAGAAAGCCTTTTGATTGGTTAAGCAAGTGCTAAAGAACAAAGGGAAAAAATTAATCAAAACGACACACAATATTTCATGTAGCCCTGAAAAGATAAAACTCTGTCAATACATAAAGACATTGAAACATGAGGTGAGGATAAATTGTCCCAATTTTATCTTCTTTTGTTCTCTCTCAAAAATATTTAAGTAGCATTGGATGGAACATTCCTACAACTGACAGAAAGAAAGGAAAACTAAATATATGTGTATATTAACCATAACCAGTGGAAATGATCCTGCAGTGTATCTTTTAAAGCAAATTATAATCTTTTATTTGGCTGTTTGCCAAAGTTCTCAGTTTTCACTTGATTCAGTTGTGTAAAATAATTATAGATACATATATCTGTGGGCCTGTATATTTGTATAGATATGCATATATTCATACATATTTGTTTATCTATTTAGGGAACATTTGATACAATATAGGATATCAGTTACGGGAAGCCATCAAACCAACATCTGTCACTTTACATAGGAATATAGTGGAATAAAGGTAAACTTTTAAGGTACATTTTTTTAATTTCAGTCATTATTGATTGGGTTACTCTGTACTTACTTATTATGCCTGCACATGGGTCAACAGCATGCAGATTTTGGTGACAGATATTTGTGACTCCGCGCTCTCTGAGGAAGATAAATTTAAAGCTCTGTTTTACAACTTATTTTGGCCTAGTGTAACTTATTTTTGCTCTCACTCTTTATTTTTTAAGAGGCTTTAACATACAAACAACTAGTCTTTGTCTCCACTATTGGTTCTCTAAAACTGCGGGATAAGAACCTCACATTTATATGTCAGTGACATAGGAGAGCCCATACAGTATAGCTCCCTGTCCTTGACAGTAGTTACCATCAGCTATTTTACAACAATAGTACAAGAAGTAGTAAGTTCTGTTGATTTAAAAAAAAAAAGTTTAGATATTATCTCCATTCCAAAACTCTTTGCTATTTTACTAGTTCAGCTCTAAATTTTTGCATTATCCATATAACATTTAATTCTCTTTCAAATATTGATAAGCACTTTGCTCAAGGGCTGCTGTACTGTAATGCGTTCCATGTACTAATCAGGCTTTATTAAAAAGTGTTTCCATCATCAATTTTTCTGTTTGCTACTCTTCAGTTTAATTGAGTGAGAGTTTATTTTTGTACTCAAAAAATGGTACAAGGATGGATTTCAGAAAGAAACAGCAACAACATTGCAAGCTATTTTATTTTTTTTTTCCTTCTGAGCATTTCACCTTTCATTCTGCGAACAGTTGCCAAAGTGGAATATAGTGTCCAAAGACAAATATCTGCTCTTTCATATGGCCTTCGAAGCCTTTTGTTTTAACAACTTGCAAGCCCACAGAAGATGAAAGGTGACTTCATTTGAGTACTTTTCTACCCAAAATGGGCACGTCGCATTCCATGAGATAAATAGTTCCCAATGGTTTAGAAAGTGAATGCCTCCAGGCAGCTTAGAAGCCTATGGCAACATCATGGCAGTACAATAATAATGTGCTACTCTTCAAAAGATTTGGTATAAAGATTTTACTGGGCTCCACAGTGTAAAGTAACAAACACATCTGTCATCATGACTTTTCTCTCTTTCTTTCAGGAATGGGAAGAAAATATACTTACTAAGATATCTCTTGAAATAAAATATGAATTTTGTTTTGAGTCTGAATTTCATAACCTTTTTTCCACAGTCTATTTTCAAATATTTCTTTAAACATTATGGAGGTCATCTGATCCCTTTGTGTGTGTGTGTGTGTGTGCGTGTGTGTGTGCGAGTATGTGCGCATGTGTGAATTACAGAATTTGAAGTGATTTGATAAGGCGAATGATTAAAATCCTGTGACTTGGATCTGCTTTTGAAAAATAAGAGAGAAGAAAAGTCACAGTAGAATCACAAAAATACCCTGACTGGGTAAAACTAACAAGTAATGACAGCACAGAGGGAAAGCAATTTTGCTGAGTGGCATCCTGATGCACAATTTAATATGGCAAGGCTGCATTACTCAAAACATGGCAACATATTCAACTTCAAGAGAGTGTCTTCCTCGGAAAATCATGTGGAAGATACGACGCAAACTCATTCACAAAAAAATTTCTGTATCTGTGATAGCCACATCCAAAATCACTGGCCTCTGGCATCTGCCTATTACTGTAGGAAAAAAAAAAAGCACCTTGAAAAATGGTTTTTGAGAACATCAGAGCTACTGAGAACATGCATTTAAAGGTCTTTTAGTTTTATCTGAACATAGCCAATTAATTTATTTCCAGAAGCTAGTATAAAAACTGAGCAGATTTTAAAGATAAGATCAACGTAATCAGAGAAACTGGGCATCTAAAACAGCTCCCAGTGAGCAGCAGTTAGTTACCGTGTCACCCAAGAGCAGCTTGACAGCCTGAATCTCCCAGCCATATTTGCAGAGGGATTTTCGTTGCAGCTCCTCAGGGACCTTTCACGTTTCTGCACTGCACGGTCAGCCTCAAGAGGTAAGAAAAGCAGAAGCAATAAGGAAGACACAAGTAAGGTGGATCAGGATGAGGAATAAAAAGACAAAGAGAAGTTGTGATTATTTAAACGTCCCCCCCTCCTTCCTCCCTTCCTTCTTCTTCACAGTGGTTCCTTGTATGAACTGGCACGCACTTTTGGCTATTTCCAACTCCCCCCCAAAAAAAAAAAAAAAGAGAGAGAAAACAGAGTTGGGCCAAGGTTCTTTGGCTAAGTTTGCAAGCCCCCTCTGTTATAAATCCTGCATTAACACCTAAGATTTTTCATAAATAAAATTACATGAAAAATATGAGATTTATTCATATGGAAAAAAGTAAAAAAGGAAAAAAAGTCAAAAGCAATTTTTCAAACTCTTTTAAACTTAAAATACAGCTCATAAAAATTATCCTGATTTGAATTTTTGACTAATGTTGAAAGTATGACAGGATTCCTCTACCTCCAGTGTAGGTTTTTTTCTATCCTTTCATATTTGACATATCCTTCAAAATGACATTCTGGGATATAGCTCAAAAATGCTAATGATTATTATATACAGCTTTATTTTATTCAAATATGTACTGTGCACTTCTCGTAAGAAATAAGAAAGTATGGTTCCTGTTCCAAATGTTTATCATCTTCATACAATAATTATGCAAACTTTTCAAGGGGACAGTGAAGGAGAGGGATTACAAAAATAATACAAATAATGTAGCATAACACAAACATTGTAGTTTAGGTTATTGCAGTATTTCTGAGAAGTGCATCTGCAGATGAAGTCCATAAATGAAAATGAAATCTTTATACTGCATTACATCAAATTCTGGGGTTTTTTTGCATATTCAATACGAAAAAATATGGAGAACATTTAGAGCGGCTGCAACAGAAATGGTGGTGTAGGTAGTATCCTTACTGAAGTAAAAAGAGACGACTATACTTCTGTAGCAAAACTGGGAAGATGCACTGCCATCAATCCCACTTAATTTAAATATTGCTGCTGTTTCCTCTTCATAAATGCTACAAACCCAATTTTTTGTGTCTCAGAGAAATCAGAAAGCTGAGTTAACTGTTTTCTGTTCATTCTGGAAACTTAAAAAAAAAAAATTAAGATAACAAGCATTTTATTTCAAAATTTGTTATCTTATTATTGTCTAACTTTAGAAATAAATGCAGGATGTTACCAGAATACAAAACAATGAAAGAAAAATAAAAATATAGAAATGGAAATTACACAGACTTTTTTTTTTTTTTCCCCTGATGAACCTTCAGAAATCTCAGTACTAGTGAACAGTCTCTGGTTGCCACAGAAGTTGTCAGTATTCTGGAAAAACTGCAGCTGTACTCTGAGTCCCACAGACTGCTAACTTCTGACAGCTGTGAATGGTTCTTTGTAAATGGAGACTTCTCTCTTTGACTCAGAGCTGAGCTTCTGGAAATGCTCCAAAATACATTCCCCTGTGTGGCTGAAAAACGCTCTCAGTGCCTGCGAGGAGATAGCATGGAAGACGAGGCATATCTAAAAGTACGGAGAATCCTGAAATCTGCCAGTGCTCTACCTTTCCTTCCCCATATAGGGATTGAAACTTTTCTGTTTTGCATTTCCTGTATACCTAAAACTGTGTAACCTTAGTAGGTATCTACTCCTTATATACTAAGAAGTATCACAGAAATGCAGGGTCAGAACAGTGCAACACAGTATGATTGAGTTAATGTAAAAGGTTAACTTAGGTTTCAAGTATTCAAGCACCCTGTCAGATAAATAACCTCAGAATGTTTACTTTAAAGACATTAGAAACAAAAATGACTTTTTTCTGACATTATGATCTATTCAGGTGAAACAGAATTTGTTTCAATGGTATCTTTTTTATCATTATTTACTAACATTAATTAAAACTGATGAAGTTTCAGCTTCCTCTTGTTGGTTTGAATGAATTTCAACAATTATCCTTTATCCAGAATTTTCCTTTCTTAATCTTATAACCTTGCAGCTTAGGAAACCTCTCAGTCACACGCGCTGACTTGTTTGATAATGACACACAGCACTCTCAGCAAATGCTGTGACGTAGTCAACCATCACTTAGACAGTCTGAACACACAGACTCTTACAGACTTCAAGGATGTTTTCAGATAGCTCTTAAATGCCTGACTGTGGTCCTGAGTGGTCCTTAGCCCCCTTTTCACATGCCTCTACTTTGTGTAGATTCAGTGTCACAAAATTGTATGTCAAAGTCCACTTGCAGTTACAACAGAGATATTAAATTCTTTATTGTATGTAACTTATACACAGAAGTATCAAAATACCCAAACTGACTAAGCATGCACCTTTGTGTGATGCATATATGCAACATTCAAGTAAAACAGCAGAGTCTACTTTACTGTTACAGAGTCAAACTGGTAGTGGTGTGCGTACGAAACTCGCCCCAATATTCACACACCCCGCACGTAGGCAAAGAATTAATGCAGCCACTGTGCCTTGGGAAAGTGCTTGTTTACTTTTCCTCTACAGTTGTGTGGCATCTCCAAGAAGCCAGTGAGTGAGGAATGATGCATTACTACTGGGTAATAAGGTGTACCTCCCAAAAAGGGAGAGTTATACCTATACTTATAATATAGGAGAGTTATATATAGGATAACTACTCTCCTATATACGCAAGTGTACTGTACATGCAAGGGTATGGGTATATATAGGAGAGCATATATAGGTTTGTATGTACATATATAGAAGAGTTGCACCTCTAGGACCTTCATATGCACTCTGTCATCTGCAGAGCCACTCATGTTTCTCATGAGCTGCAAATTTTTTTCCTCCCTTATCATGCAGCTATATCACATTCAGTACAGAAAGAAAATTAAGGGGTCAAATTAACCTTTAAAAATCTTTGATAGAGGCAGATTCAACACTACCTCTGAAATATGATGTGACTACGGGCTACATGAAGCAAAGTCAAGTGTACGTACCTTGCCTTTGTATTGTTACTTTCTTGTATCTGCAATATAGAAAGGAGCATCAAGAAAATAGTGAGGTAAACTGCAAAGAAATTGCTTTTAGGAATTAATATCCTTCTGCTTTAGTTGTATAATTCATTAATAAAACATTCTGTTTTTCAGTAGTTTTCACTACAGAGAATGTATTCAGTATGTATTTCAGAATTTTTCATTACATGCAACCAAAGAATTAAATTATCCTCATCATAAAGTTAATTCTCAAAGGAATAGCAAATTCCATGCTGTGGAACTGAATCCTGAAGTCTTACTCAGTTAAAGGTTTTAGTGATTATAATGTGGCACATTTATACTAACCATACCATCATTTTAACAGAGAGCATCTTGCAAGACAAGCGATAAGCTGGAAACACACAATGTCACGTAGTAGTCCTCATCCAGATCTCAAAGTTCATCTCACATTAATCTTTAGAGTCTCTGGAATTTGTTCTTCTTTACATGAGAACATCCAAAAGTCTGGTAATTATGATCTTCTACTCTCCACTGAAAAATGTAGATATATATGTGGTGTGGAAGACAAGAAAATATCAGAACGTTCTATTCTGATAGAATTGAATAGGATATTTCCTTTTATTGCAACATGATCTTAAGCAGGTCTTTTCGTATACTCTATGTTGATTACAAATACATTTTTAAACTTTGATATGTAACTGTAAACACTGACCTTCGGTTATTGACTCATTTCACATCTTTGGTGAATAAGTCAGTGTTGCCAGTGTGTAGAGGCGCTAGCTAACGTTGCTATCCAATGTACTAAGCAGTGTAGGTCATATAACTCGTTTTGTATTGGTTAATCTAAATCGCTGAGAAGCTAACTCCGCTCTTGTTCGTTTACAACTTGAGAAGGTCATGCTGAGCACAACCTTTAAGCAAATTGAATACTACAAACAGCCAGTGGCTGAAAAGGCACTTCAGAAGGGGAATGCCAGGCCCAAGGCTCCTTTTTCATTTGGAAGAATATTTTTGATTAACTGACTACTATAAACAAGCAAAGTATGTGTAGATGAGTCAAATGAAACAGTGTAAAAATATTACGGGCTTTGATTCAAGAATGGTCTGATAAAATAAAAGTTTAGCCACCTAAGCTCAGAGCCCCCTCTGACTGGGGAGAAGTGATTTTCAAACCCATCAATTTGAAGAGACCATGAAGCTCATGTTATCGACTTCCTGGTCAAAATTTCTTGTCATCGCACTTCTATACAAAAGAGGATAGTCTCACCACATTTTAAAATAAAATAGCGTATTATAAGGGACATATTTTTTCTAGAGTGTTCCTTGAACAACATATTTGGGACGGCTGAGCCAAATACCCACATTTTAACAATCAATAATTTGATAGCAAATTACATTGGAATTCAGAGACACAAAGCTGGAAAAGAAAAACAAAATGAACAAGGTAGTTTAGGATAGTAACAGGGAAACAGGTGCAAGGTAGTAACAGGATAGTTACTTAAGCATAAAAAATATGTTTTATATAATAGAATAAAAATAGAATTTGTGATCAGAGATTTTGTCAAGAGACCAGAACAATGCCACAATGAACACATCAGCAAACTTCCCAACCAGAGTAATGAAAAGAAACAAAGTAAAATCCCTGCCATCTAACAGTTTTGAGGATATTGTAAGTTATCCAAAAAAACAGAGTTCTCTGGACAAAGTGCCTTCATAGTAGCTTATAGCATTTAGACTGAAAATGTGGTGAGCTGGCAGTAAGGCCAATCTGTGCCAAGCCTTCATATGGTAGTTGTTTCTAACTGATTTTCAAATGAATTTTATACCTGACAAAAATAAAAAGCTAATCTAATCTCAGATATGTCCAATGGCCTCAGCATCACCATCCACCCTCATTCATACATATATGCAGAAAAAAAGTTTAATGTAGGCCCTACTCTTGGGTGCTGATGCGTACTAGCCCAGGCCTGTAGGCTTCCTCAAGGGAGATGGAGACCTAGCTCCAAGCTATGTGCTAGGGAAGAAGTGCAATGACCTCGCAGGGCTTTCTCATTTTCCCTGGGCCTAGACTTTAAATAGAGGGGAGTGAATATGCTAAATGCAGGTACTTGTACAGACTGAACCTACAGAGTTGCTGACAGGATAATCTGAATTGGTTTGAGCGTTACAACGACCCTCCTAGCTCTGCCTATTAATATCCTGCTGGTTCACATGTGCTGAGCCACAGGACAGGTGAAAACCTCTTGCAAAGCATGCTAGATAGCAAAACGTAGATGATACCAGGAAGCATGGCATGGCATTAATGTGGGAAGAGCTTGTCAAGCATGCAACAAGAGACGGTTTCTGATTCGCCCTGATCCAAAATCAAATGGACTGCAGAAAAGTTAGCTGGTCAAAAGACAGCACTGGAAAAGACTCAGCAGAGCAAAGCAAAGACTAAAACTCATGAGGCGCTTTTAAAGTCTCCAACATCTCAGCAACTGATGGGGAATTTCTCATGTGCACTATTTATTTTTCTTTTGGGAAATGTGTAAGGGTTACTAACCCTTGAACAGGTTTGTACTGAATTGTAACACATCATGGAACACTTTGATACAGATGAATAATAAAAACTTTTTGTTAGCAGTCTGACTCAGTCAGACATGTTTGTCTACCGTAGAAGCTTTCGTCCCTCATATTTGTTAAGTCATCTATTTTATGATTAAAGACTTGGCAGTCACAACCTCAAACTCTGATCTCTCATGAATAACCTTTACAAAATATAACATAATAGTTTGGGTCTTTCTTGCAAATCGCTTCTCATAGTTTCCAGCGCTGAGGTTGGCAGTGTGGACACCCATTTTTAACGGAGAAGTTCAGGCACAGCCAAAGAACAGGTTCTTGAACCTGAATTTCTCCCATCTAACTTTCAGTACTTAAATGAGCCTCTAAATTATCTTGGATCCCTAGTGTCCCTGGGGGACAGAGCGACATAGTCAACTGAAAGAAACAGCTGCTTCAAGAGGGTGATTCACTTCTTAAGAAGGCTTTTAACACCTGTTTATCATTAAGTACAGAGGCAGCCTAGAGCAAATAAGCCTCTGTTAAAACAGGCTCAGGTACCTATTTGCTGTGCTTGAATTTCTGCAGTAAGAAAAGCTAGCCTCCCACACTAGTGATTTGCTGCCTCTTCAGGGTTAGGTGTCAGAGAAGAGTTTTTCGGAGCAGAACTGTTTTGAATTATAACTTACTTAAAGTTCACCTCAGCCCCTTTTTAGTGTGCAAGTCCCTGAATTTATTCCCAGGTTTAGCTGAAACTATTATTTAATGTTGTATTTTTTAGTTCATTTAAGTTCTAATTTTGTCTGTACCCTATTGTTATCTAACTAACTTTTGTCGAAACTTACATCATAAAAAGAGAGTGAGCAATAATGATAATAATAAACACCACAACATGCAATTGCTAGGGTGCTAATTTATCTAATGTGCATGTCGGATATCAAAGCAAATGCTCTCTAAAGTACTGGAACTCTGTAAATTAAGAAATAATTTGAATTAATGGTTTAATTCATGAAAACTATTGAAAGGATCATATCCATAGTGGAAGAGTATTCCAGATAATAAATAACTTTTGTAAGCATGCAGCTGGTGAAATGAATAGAAGGTGTATGGTACCTATAGAGGTATTTCTTATGAGTATATTTCAGTCACATAAATTTTATTCCTACTTGCAAAAGTAGAAGAGAATTATATAAAAACAATGAAAAAAGGTTTTCCTTAGTTTAGGAGAGCTTAAAAGTTCGGTGTTACTGGTTTGAACATCTACCACCATTAAGTTTTACAGCGTAGAAAGCAGAAAGAGAAATTGACTTGTGAATGAGGAACCAGCAAACAATGCAGGTTTAAATCTTACTCTATAGGTATGTGGCGCAATATTATCATGAATGGAATTTGGGATGTGGGGTGAAAGTCACCTATTATGACTACTTTGAAGGAGTAAAAATATGAGCTTTTGCTGGAGAAATACCAAAAAGGAAAATGAAGCATCTGTGTTCACAGATTTTGTTAGTGGGGCTCACATTTTTCAGGATGAGTAGTTCCAGTGGAGTAGAGTGCTACCCAGAGTATCACAATTTGGTCCAGAATGATACAAAATTTACATAGGAAAACCTAGGTGAAAACTCAAAAATAATTTAATTAGAAAAAGCAATTGTAGTGATAATTATGCCTCAAAATCTGAAGATATTAATATTATTAAAATATTCTACCAGTAATTTAGTAAAGATTAGAAAAAGAAACCAAAACCAGACAGAGCCACTTCAAATAGCATTTGATAAACATAAGAGACTATTAATTTACTATTCGATTACTATATGAAAATGCAGCATGAATCCATAATATAGAGGTCTTTTCTCAAGATGAAAATATTTATCATTACTGCTTACTCTATATAAAGTACTCTATATGATATTTTAAAATATACTCTTAATTTAAGAGTATGCTGTAAGCAGCAACATATGATGTATAACCAGGGGCCCCATACTTGTGACACCCACAAGGATCAGAAAGTTTTTTGGGTTGGTGCTAGACTCCTCTAGCTAAGAATATGGAAAGAAGATTTCTAAGGGACATGTAACTTCAATTAAATCAGTTTTTATCAAAAGCAGAAATAGAAAATAAACTATGTAAATTTTAAACAAGCATTCTGAGTATTAGTGTAGCAAATTAAATTATGTCACAGCCAGTAGTCATAACTGATAAATCACATGGTAATCATTGTTCTGAATATCTAGCCATATTTGTAACTTTCATCAGCTAGACTGTTGACGACATCTTTATGTTTTTTTGATGTTGTTCTTTCAGTGCAACAATGACATCTATTCTGGCTTATCTCTGATGTAAGTGTTAACCATTGGACTCTATTAAAACTGTATGGAAACAAAAAAAAATCAAGTTTTAGAATATTAAAAAACAGTGAAATACGCCCTCATCAGAAAACTTTTCATTAAATAACATTTGTTTCCAAAATACTACTGCTATGTTAAGGAAATGCAGGTACTAAGCAGGGAGTTTGATTTCCTGTTATGGTAACTACATGATATTTTAGCTGATGCATAATAACCAGAAAAAGAAAGAAACAAAACCACTCCTGGCTACACAGGTCTGCTAACACATCACTAACACTAACAGCAATGGTCCGCAATACCTATGTTCATCTTCATCTATTTAAAAGGATAGCAAAAGAAAAATAAATGTTATAGTATAGCTACATAAGTAGTACACAAGTATAGCTACATAAAATAAACTTAGTTTGTGTATAGAAATTTTTGGGGGGGGGCATTTGCTAGCAACTATATGAACTGCTTTTTGAAAAAAAGAACTTTACACATTTTCTTTAATATTATCTTATCTTTTGAAAAGTGCTTTTGCTAATGTAAGCCTGAATTTTGTTACAATATCTGCCCCATAATGAGCAGCACTGCATTTCCCCCAAAGTCCCATCCAGGTCAATAAGACTATGGACAGCATAAAGTGTAAATATGTCTGAATAACTTTAGAGTTATATTTAGTTATTTTTGTATTTAATATATTCAATGACTATTTGCAAAGCATATATCAAGCCCACTAGATTTTAGGTATCTAGGCAGGTATTTTGGTAGGTATCTACCTAGGTAGGGCACGTAGGCTAAATGCATAATGGCCCTGCAATCAGGAGAGAGGGACAATTACCTAGAGCAGAATTCAGGTCACGTGTGTTGAATCATCCTTTGGAAACAGTCACCTCACTTTGTTATCTATCGGACAGTATTTAAGATGAATTAGCCCTAATTTAGACATCATGGGTAGTTGCCTAAAATTAGTTAGATTATTTCAAAACATGGTACATGTTCTTGTCTGCCTTTTAAAAATAATGTTGTATTGGACAAAGCTAAGAAAATAGCTTGATAAATATAAAATATATAGAAATATAAAAATATTTGGAATATAGAAATACCACATAAAATAAATAGAAAATCATTTGATATTGCTTAGATATGTTTTAGAAGTAGGTATCATTTTGTAATGAAAGATAGCTTCCTAATGAGGCTTAGAGCTTGCAGAACCTATGCAGCCTTCTTGTTATCTTAGGCAAGATAGGCTTCATGATTTAGGTACTGATATTACTATTTATTAAGATTCCCTACTGCCATTCATTTCATCAATACATTTAGGTTAAAAAAAATGAATTGAAGTAAGACATAAAAGGATGCTAAGCATTTCCCATACTTCACTATATTAAGAGTTAGATTCATTTTTTTAGTTGAGATATTGGAGAGGGAGTTCTGAGAAATGAATTGAATTCATTCAGTAAAGCATTCCTTATTCCATATGCAATATTTCAGTTAACTGATCTCATTTTGCTTCAGTTCCTCAAATGAAGACTGTGGATGATGTTTCCTTTCACTCCTCCTTTATTCGTTTTTTTCTACTTTGGCTGCAAATTTCCAGGAAGCTAAGTGGCGTTAAGTAACTTCACACTAGTCATTTACCACTGGATTTCAATAATTGGCTCCCTGACTTACACCTTTTTTTTTTTTTTTTAAGTCATAGACAGTAAAATTTTATGCCAATATGTATCACTACTATCTGATCAGAGATGTGTAATGGAATGTAATCCAAATGCCAGCTACAGCTTCTAGGTATTTCTGTAATAGTGATAAACCCAGTAAAATCCTATGTAGCTTTCTGCTTAAGCTTTGTAGGTTGTTCACATTCCACGGTGACATATATAAAAATCTAGAGCTGAAATTACATTAAAACATAAATTTCATACCACTTCCATGCAGAACTAAATTGCTCATCAGCAATTTTTCCTCTGAAGACTGCCTATAACTCTATTTCTCTTTTATAGAGCATGTGAAAGGGGGCATAGCATGGTATAACTAGAGATAGGATAAGACTTAAATAATGTTTACAGGGCATTTTGATATCTCTGACTAAGGTATGTCATATATTTATGATGATAATTTTTTTCCCTTTTATTCAGTATATCATATTTTTATAATGTCTTGCCAGGCATATAGAGACAATATAAGTATCATAGAAGCTTTTATTACATATATCACTACTATTTTTCACTTCAACTAATAAATGATATAGAAAGCATTGTTATTATTCAGTTTTTTGGGGGGAGTTTTTTTTTTAATGATAGCAAAGACAAATAGATTGCTGCTCGTGTTTTCCACTGGACTATAATAATGCTTAAAATTCCTTGTTTCCTCACAAATCATGTTCTGTTTCTTCCTTTTGAACAGTGAAGCAGCAATTTTCTTGCTTCTATTGCCTACTATATTGAAATTTTGAACCGATTACCAGTTACAATAATTAAAAAGTTAATAGAATAAAGAAAGAAAAAGCCAATCCGTTTGCTCTTTTTATGCAGTACCATCTAAACTTTAACCAATAAAGATGCTCAAGCTAACTTGCTCTCACCCTACAGTTTAGAGAATTCAGGACCATATCATGCTATCTTTAAGAAGGATTTTCAGTTTTGGAATAAATTTCTCTCTTATCTTTCTTGATCTGCCAACATTCAGTCTTGTCAGCTGGTCAGATACACTGGAGGACTCAGAGACGGGACTTTCTGAAATTTAACTTTAAGTTAATACTTCAGTGAAAATTCAAATCCAATGCCAGATTCTCAGATCTGGTCTGACACTTGTTTTCACTTTGACTTTCAGCAGTCAGTTTACATCAAAGGAGAACCAACAATGTAAAGTAGACAAGGATAAGTAAGAATAACAAGCTGCAGTTCATCAACGTGTTCATCAACTCATATGAGTCATCAATGCAGTGGACTTGTGATAATCTTGCCCTTTTAAAAGACTGTGAACTGCAATTTTACACCAAGAGGTTGGTTGTCTTAAAACCAACAGAGACATTCCAACAAAATAGTGCTGACTTAGTAAATACTTTCAAAATAAGACCTTTTTCACTGCTCCCAAATTGTTAGGCTATGTCTGATACAATTGACTAGCAGTGAAACATTTAACAGTGGTGACATTTCCAAAAGTTGAATTACTGTTCTCTATAAAGTCAAAAGAAACAGGCTCAGAATTACAGTTTGGGGATTATTGACTGCAGATTCAGGACAGCTTTTCTATAGTCAAGTTTTGCACAATATTGAGAATGATGGAAGCCTATTTTTTGAAGCAAAGGCTTATATTTTGAAAAAGTGAAGGCACTACCCAAGTACTCCTGGTTCCGCCTTCCAGACAATATCAGTATAATCCAGCTCTTGGTGTTCTACACGCTGCCTTTTGATGGTACAGAAAATTATTTTTAATTCTCTGAGGTGACTATTCAATTGCTTACTATAGCTGACAGAATACCCTTCATAGCTCTTTGCACTTTTCCTTTGTTTCCAGAAATTAAAAAAAAAAAGAAAAAGCTTTTATGTCATAATGGTAGTTGAGTTCGGTTATGTAACAACTGGCCTAGTAATAGATTGTTCACATAACATTAGTAACAACTTGACTATCAAAACAATTATGGTATAAAAAAACTATTTTATATTACTAGCCATCTATTTAAAGATTAAATGTAAGAGTCAGATGGCTGTACGATCCACCGAAGGCCATTAACTCTTGAAAGATCTCATACATCAGGATATTGTAGAGAAGCTAGTCACAGTACACAAATATTTCTCCAACAGTCTTAGATATGTATAATTAATAAAAAGATTTCATTATTTGAAATGTTTTATATGGAATCATATGAATAAATATTTTTAAAAATTATATTGCAATAAAATTACTAAATAGAAAACGTTGTGACATGTTTTTAAGAGGTTTTGTCTTCTCTCCATTTGAAGTATATAACCACCTAGTATGTGAAAGCCTACACTAATATCCAATCTTTTAAAAAGTTCATTTTGAAATCTGATGGCACAGCCGTGAATCTATTAATGTGTTCTCTTCTGTAATGCACAAGACAGGTGTCAAACAGAACTCTAAAAATCATGAAGAAAGTTTACTATCATGTTTTCTACTCCTCCTGCTCAATTTCTCTTTTTCTTCTTTAGTTAATATTTTCATTAGCAGTTTCCCGCACAGGTGCATATAGGGACACCTAGTGGCAGTAACTGATGATAACTTCGCAGCCAGCAGAAATGGAAGGGTCACCAAGTGGTGTGAAATCCAGAACATTATGCTGAATACTCAGAACATGCAACTTGTATTCAGTGTAAGGCTTCTGCTTTCTTACTAGAATGAGTCCCCTTAAAAAATCAAATAAACATTCCTCGCTTGCTTTTAATGCAACATAGCATAGTTACAGTATGTATTACGCAGAATGGTTAAATAATAGATTGATTTAAAAATTACTATGTAAACAAAGCTTTGCATTTTTTTAAGTAAAGACAAAATTCTCATTAACAATCAGCCTAGTCTATGCTATTAAGCAAATATGTATATATAAATACGTGAAACTAACATGCATTCTGTTTCTGTTTTGTAAATGCATGTTTACACATACAGTGTTGAAATCCATATGACTGGATTTTACTTTTAGAAATGAGTTTGGGGTTTTAGTTTTGTCATTTCCATAAATTACTGTGTGTGCAGATAGATTGTCTTAAATATTGCTTCCAAAAAAAGGAAAATAGAACAGATTATTCTCAGGAAAGATTATTAACATTTTTAAATCTAAAGCTAAGCACCTTTATCCAAACACAGTCACACAGGGCTAAGTTTTCAAAGAGACCTATGCTCCTACCTAGCATGTGAAGTGCCTAGAGCCAATTCAGAAACGACTGAGAGTGTCGAAGTTTCTGCTGAGTACCTTCACATAGCTCAAGAGCCTATACTCCTTGCTATACATTTTAATGCCAGTAAATTCAACTGAACTCTTATTTTTTCCCTAGACATCAGGAAATCACTTTAGTGCTGTTACTACTGAGCATCTTGGAAGTCTAATTCACACATCATCACTGATTTTCAATCCCAGACTTCCCCTGCTTGTTTTGCCTGGGAGGCCAACGTGATAGAAAATCTCAAGGGAGGCCTAAATGCCCCAAGGACAGCAGGGATAAGGCAGAACAGTCGCTGGGTCTGGTGGACAGGGTACGCAGCACAATCAAATTTCTGCTGACTCATCTGGAGCGAGGATTTGAACCCAGCTCATTCAAATGAGTGTTTTAACCATCAGGATAGAAGACACTAGGCAACTCTCTGTGAGTTGCTCCTGTTAAATCTGTTTCACTGGAAGAAAATTAAAGTGTAGTAAAATCTAATAAATTTCTGTCTTAGGGTTATCTCTATGTGCAGGCATATGAATAAATCTCTCTATAATTCACATTCTAACTTTTCAACAGGAAAAACTAAGAAGCTACCTCAGAGGAAGTGTTCAGATCCACCTGAAATCAGAATCTTTTATTTCAGTTATTATAGATAGATTTAGATACCTGATGTTAGACATATTTGATTTAATACCAATTTAATTATGTGATAACCATAAGTATAGCAAGGAGATAAGGGAGATGAAAAGTCAGATCTAAAGTATAAAGATAGAACTGTTTAGGAAATTTTAGAGAGATCTTTTCCTATACCTCTCTTAATATATGTTCTATTCAAAGTGCTGTAAAGCTTAGCTATTAACTTTAGGAGAATAGAACTGAGTTAAATATGATTTTTGTAAGAAATAGTATCAAATAGCATAAGGTTACAGAGCTGGAAGGGACTGGCTGGATTTATAAATCCTCCATAGTTGTGGATAATCATATACTACATAAGTATTTTAAAAATAGTCCACAGAATATTTACTCCAGATGATACTACACACTTCCCAATACTGAAGTAAAATCTTAGGTCCTGTAGTAAAAGACCAAAAGTCACATGTCTAATGTTCCTTGGGGAAAAAGGAAAAAGGGGAGAGGTGAGGAAACAGGGACACTGCCAATGCTCTAGCCAGGCCCCTGCAACAGGAAGACAATAAAAAAAAGTTTGCAGAGTATTCTAGGAATTAAAACATCTTGCAATATAAAGGCAAATAAAAAAAACAAGGATGAAAGAAATTAACAAAATATTGGAGCCAAACTAGACAATGAGGGGGAAAAAATCCTTCCTGACCTGAGAGCCCAAAGTAAAACCTGAGGCAGAGAATACAATATAAAGGTAAAACAGCCATACTCGATCTCCTTCAAAAAGCCCATTCTTTCCCAACTCAGCACAAATGTAACTTTTCTCCAGTAATTGTCCCATTCAATTACACTATGTTTTCTATGAGCTTTTCAAGTTCCATCTTCAAACAATATTGGTTTGTTGGCCTGATTACCTATTTGCAAGACTTTTCCAGTATCTCACTTCTCACGTGGTCAGTAAATATCTTCTCATTTCTAGGCCAAGCTTATGCACAATCAATACAAAAGCGTTTGATGGTATGCCAGCATCACTCTTCAATTCAAACATTTTTTGTCTCTTTTTAGTATTTAATTCAAAATGCATTTGTAAGGAGTCACATACCCTTTCAACATCTATTTGGCTCAGTATGAGAAGTCTGGAGTCTCCTTCTTTCTTTCTTTTTCTTCCTTTCTTTTTTTTTTTTTTTTTTAATTTCTCTTCTGAAGACACATTTTCCATTCCCTAATTATCCTACTTTCTTTCTGATCTTTAAATTCCATTTTAAGATCTTCTTTGAATGTATGACCAGAACTATGCACAATACAAGAACTCATGAAAAAGCATTCATAGTTCAGTCCTGTACAACAGTATTAATGCCTTCCCACCTATTAAGGCAATCCTGCCTAATACAGCATAGAATCACATCACACTTGTTCCATTGTATCTGTACTTGAATTATAATGGGAACTCATAGTCATTTTCAGATTGTCCAGCACTTTCAGATTTTTATAATTTTGTTTAAAATTATTTCATCCCAGTTTATAGCAAAAGTTTTCATTCATGACCTTGCAGTTTGTATTATTTCACTTAATTCCCATCCATCCAGATCACATATACATTTTATATATAATTATATATGAAATTTATAAATATTGAAGTGTTAAAACATTGATGACAATTCAGTAATTATTATTCTATACTAAATTATTGAGTGTTTATATTTTGCTTTGTGCTTATACGGTATATTTATTTGTGTGTATATATGTGTTTATCTGGATGGATGGACCCATACACACACCCAAACACACACATATCTGTTCAGACCAACTTACCCGAGGTCGGTGATAAGTATACTACACAGCACTGGTCTCAAAATTGGTCAACAAGTGACTTCTACCCATTCATATAACTCCCCTCTCAATGTTATGAAGTGTCCCCTTTATTAAGCTCCTCAGAAATTTTATAATTCTTGTATTTATCTGAGTTCAAACATTTCACATCTTTACTTCTGCACCTGCAATTTCATGTGTTGATCCTTCCAGCACTCTAGGATGGAGATCATCTAGGCCAAACACTTTTCCCACATGGGTACCACCAGATAAGCTGATGGTGTGATTTCTACTCTCCTATTTTCACTTTCATTATGTATCAAAACATATAGTCTTACCAAAAACAGAGGCAATATATTCTATTATTATTTAGTCCATTCATAGTTTACTCTTACTGTCCACCCTATCTTTAATAATCAGTGCCCTACTTCTTCTGTTCTCATTTTACTTACAGGGTTTAAGAACTTTTTACTATGTCTCAGTTTGCTGTGCAAGTTTCAGTTTAACAAGGTTTCTGACCATTCTCAGATTGTTTTTATACCTACTAATCATTGATGGCGATTTGTCCTTCTAATCAATATCTTCTTTCTTTCTTTATAGGTTTTATGCTTACTCTTAATAACCTGCTTAAGGTTTTTATGTTCAGGGAATTTTTTTTCATTCTATTTTTTTCCATTTGCTTGAAATGTAAACGCAAAATAGCTTTTACGTTCTTTACTTAAAATAATATCATGTCTTCACTGAATTCTGGTGCTCCTCACACCAGGCCATCTCACTAATCTTTTTTTTATTTCTCAGAGTTTGCCTCTCTAAAATATTGGACTGCAGCCATGGATCTGCATTTTTCTGTTTTGCTATTTAATATGAACTTAAAATCACTGGATCTAAGTTTATTTTCTATCATCATTTTTTCCTGCCGGAAAAACTAGTAGTTTTTCCTATCAGCTCAGTGTTTGTTTCACAAAAGAAGCTATCTTCTGTCATGCCCAAATTCATATGGTCCCCAATGTCATTAGTTGAAATTTTTTTTCTGATACTTGCCTGTGGGTAATCACACAAATAATGTGTATAATCACACAATTTCCATTCTTTCTTTTTTTCCCAGTATTTGTAAGGATTACTAGCCATATCAACTCTCTACCAAGAGATTCAAAATAGATGTCATTCCTATGAAGCTTTTTTCCCATCCTTTTCACAATAATTTTCATTCTAGTAGACTCTATTTCATCCTTGCCATCAAATTTCATGTTGTTATTGCACTATTGCTTAATAGTCTTTATTTCTTAACAGTCTTTGGTGTATTAATATGCAAATATTCTACCTTTGTTTCTCTCTTTCCTAAACCATATGTATCCTTCACTTCCCATATATTCCACCTATGACTTTGTTACCACCATGTTTCTTTTTCTCTGTAATGTCTGATTCCCTGTTCTGGATGAGCTGTTCCTGTTACTTTTATTGAATGAATCAATATAGATAAAGGGTAGATATATTACAGTTACCAGTTGGTGTAGCAATAATCTAGGTACTTGACATATCCTTTTGTTTACCTATCTTTTCTGCAGTTCCACCCTCATTCACCTTCCCTCTTTTTATTTGTATTCCCTATGAGGATTAAAAAAAGTTATTCCCAACTTTCCCCCAGAGTTTTTCAGTTTAAAGGTTTTTTATGATCTTTTGGTTTACTGAAAGGGTAAGAGAAAGCTAAATTAGCAAAAGGCACCACATTTTGATAGTAACAAAGACTACTTTGTTTCCCACAAATTTAGCAACATTAATTGTTTGACTTTCTCACTCTCAGGATTATAATCACAATTTCAACTCAGATATTCAAATACAACTTCCATTGTAATGAACACGTTCAGACTATGTAGTCTCCATTCAAACAGCAGCTCTGAGTAAGGAATATAGAGCTGTGCCCTCTCATGCGATTCATGCATATTGCAAAAAATATTCTGCAAAACTCTACAGAACTTTAAGTACAGGTACTTCAGTAAAAATGTAATGTTAATCAGAATATGAATGAACAGAACAGTAGCAAGATAGTTCTAAACTAATCAATATTTAAACCTCATGTGTGCTACCAAAATAATATAGCAGCCTAACAAGTTGAAAGTAAGATTTTATTAAATCAAATTTTCTATTCATTATACTTTTCAATATCTCATTACCACAGGACCAGGATAACTCAAATGCAACATGTGTGCACTATTCACTTTTACATCATAGTTTTTAACACTATTTCAGGTTTTTGAAATGTCAACGCTTCCAAAATGATTTCATTGAAAGAGTTAAGCTCAAGCTAGCTGCTGAGGTTATTTAAAATAGTGGGTTTTTTATAGAAATAAAAAGGGGGGTGTGGCAGGGGTGGGTGTGGTGTATGTGGGTGTGTGTGACACAGAAATATAGAAACACAGACAAGTGCTAAATATATAAATATGATAGAGCTTAAAAATGCAACTATATATACATAAAATGCCATATAGTCAAACCACAGAGTTATGAATTCAAAGTAAACATGATTTTCAAAAATAGTGAGGTCATAAGAAACTTCTGTAAAACATCCCTAATGGAAATCTATGAGTTCTTTTTATTTCACCTATCATCATGTATTTCATAAGGGATATTAGAAATGTTTTAAATAATATTAATAAAAATTGACTGGTTTTGTGTTCTTCTCTTGACTAATAGTATCTTGGAGCTCAATCTAAAACCTTTGAAAACTGTCAGCCATTGAATCGATTGGTTTTGCATCAAAACAAGAATTTCAGACTCTTTAATATTAAAAGTAGGCACTTTGTCCCACCGAGAAACTTTCCAAAACCTTCTACAAGGTCAAGCACGCTACCTGTTTGTATCTAAACGAACAAGAGCTGTGGTTCACACAGATAACTTGTCTCTCATTGAAATATCAGAGCTTGCTTATCTAGGCCTCAGGAAAAAGCATTCGAGAGAGGCTCTCCTATTACATCTGCAGAGAGAAGAGAACACCTTTGGGGAAGGCTGATCATTAAACAAAAGGTGATTCTTTACAACTGTTCTTGGGTTCAGCATGTTTGGAGGTTAAGATACAAGTTGACAGAGGTCTGCTGAAGACATAATTCACACATCACCTGTAGAGGCTTCTTCACTCTGTTATGTTTAGACTCACACATGAAAACCTATGAAAGCACAGCAGCATCTTAGCATTGCATTTCACTGAAAGCCAGATTGCAACCCGCGCTGTGCGCCGCACAGGATACACTTTTTGCGTTCATGTGCGCGTAACGCCTCTTTGATTTACATGCTAACGTGTGCAGCGCTCATAACGCTACCACACACACCTACGCACGCCTTTGCACGCATGCAATGAAACGTCCTTTTTTTTTTTTTTTTGGTGCAGATCATCCAAACGCCTAATTTCACCGGCAGCAAACAAACCTACAGCTAAACTTGGCAATCGCCGCGGCCTCCGCTCGGCAGCAGCCGCCTGCGCACGCATAAGGCGCTCCGTGTCCCCTTCGCGAAACCGCGCCGGCGGCAGGGGGAAAGCAGCCACCAGCGCTGCGCTGCGCTGCGCTCCGCCCCGCACCGCTCCGCCGCTGCCGTCCCCGCGGCACAGCGCGCCCGCGGCAGCCCCTGCGCCGCCCGGCGGCGCCACCTGGCGGCGGCGAGAGGCGCCGCAGCGACGGCGGCGCGAAGTGCGCGGGGGAGAGTGGGGGGAGGCGCCGCCACCCGTGGCGGGGGCCCCCCCTCGGTGGTCGCCGCCGCGGCCCCCACACGGCGTCCCCCGGCCCGTCGCTCCCGCCTGCTCCGGCGCGGGCGGGCGCGGAGGGAGCACAAAATCTTCTTCCCCCCCTCCTTCCCCCCCCCCCCACTCCGTCAGCGGATGCGCGCAGCGAAACCCACCGTTCCCTTTGACCGCGGCCACCCAAGTCCCCATCCGCTCCCGGCGGCGGAGGCTTCCCTCGTATTACTCAAGAGGCAGCGGCGGGCGGCTGGTCGGCGGCGCGGCAGGAGGCAGTGGCGGCCGCCGGAGCTGGGGGGGCGGCTCCCCGCCGCCCGCCCGCCCGCCCGGCCATGGTCAGCGGCCGCTGCAGGCGGCGGGCGGGAGGGGAGGCAACGGCTCCGCCGGCGCGCGGCTGCCCGGCCCCGGCCGCGCGCCGCGGCCCGCCGGCCGTTGGCTGCGGCCGTTGGCTGCGGCCGCGGGGGCCCGGCCTGAGGGGGGGCGGGGGGGGAGGGGGGGCGCGGGGCGGCGGCGGCTGCTGAGCGCCGAGAAAGTTGACCTGTGCCGCGGAAAGTGTGAGTACAGCCGCGCGGGGGGGGGTGGGGGGGAGGTGTTGGTGTGTGGGGGTGTGTGTGCCTGTGTGTGCGTGACGGGGGCAGGAGCGGTTGTATCGGCATGCGTGTGCGTGCGTGTGGCGCCGTGCGGAGGGAGCGCCGGGCTAGCTCCGCACTGTCAGCCGGCGGCACCGGCCGAGGCAGCGCCCGGCCCACGGCCGTGGGGGGCTGCCCCCGCGCCCCTCCCCCCCCTTCCCGCACACCCCACCCGCCCCGCCCGCCGCCCGCTCCGGCCGTGGGGAGCGCGCTGCGCGCTCCGCCGGCCGCCCCCGCCCCCCCCCCCCACCCTTTCCCCGCCGCGCGGGCGCGCGCCCGCTGTGAGCGCGTGCGGGGCGCGCGCGCCCGCGGCCGCCGGGGCGCGCGGGGCTCCGTGTGTGCGTGTGTCTCTGTGTGTGTGTGTGTGTGTGTATGTGTGTGTGTGTTCGTGCGTGCGTGTGTCTGTGTGTGTGTGTGTGTGTGTATGCGCGCCCCTGTGCGAGCGCTGGTGTCTCGGCGCCGCCTGCGTGCGGGGTGCTGTTTGTGTGCGTTTCTCGGCAAACCTCCCCAACTGCAATACTCGCCTCCCTTTCCGCCTCCGCGCACCGAATAGGCAGCTTTACGGGTTTGCCACAATGCTGGGGCCCTGGAGATTTTCGGGCGAAGTAAGTACCGGGGTTGACTTTTCTCGTGCTCTCTCTTTTCTTCCTTCCTTCCTTTCTTCCTTCCTCCCCCCTCCCGCCCCTTCCCCGCCGGGTTTTTTCCTTGCTGTTGCTTTCCAGCCCCCAACCCCTCCCCCGCTCCCCCCTTCCCCCTCCCCTTGGAAATCCATTTCTCCCAACTCTGGGTGCTGCTCAGTTGGGTGGCAGTGTCCGGCTGGGGCTACTTGCTTGCTGCTGCTGTCGGCGGTACTGAAAGCTGCTTCGAGCCGGATATGCAGTGCGGTAATCTAAGGGTTGAACTCTTTGGGGAAAAAAAAACAACAAACACACACACACACACACACACACACACACACATGCAAGAAAAATCCCAATGCAACCTCGCTCCGCATCTCCCCCTTCCCCTCTTTCCCCCCCCCCCATAAGAACCTCTGTAGGGAGCTGGCGAACAGCAGCACACAGTCATCACAGAGGGGTTTCCAGGGCGGGATTGCAACCTTGCATATAGCCAGCTACAACTTTATTTTCTGTATTACTCCCATCCCCCTTATTTTTTTTTTTTTTCCCAGGGAAAGGGAGGAAGGAGGAGGGAGGGATGGTTGCATTTTTCTCCTTTACTAATCATAATTGAATCAAAGTTGTAAAATGCCTGGGAGTTTAACACTGACCGGGTGGGTTTTCAACGGCTTTTTTTTTTCCTCCGAAGAACTGTCGGTTAATGGATGAATGGATCTGATCGAGCTGAGAAAGAATATGCTAGATACATGCCTTTGAGTAAGATTTCTGCTGCTTTTATGCAGTGAAGCCTTTTGCTTTGAGTAATTCCGATCCAGTTGACGTCTGGTGAGAATTAGAGAGAGATTCGCCGAGACTTCCAATTTCTTGCTGCATGACTGCCTTTGCTGCAAGTGCTAGATTTGCAGCCTTGAACCTGATGCCACAGGAGATGTCTTGCAGTACAGAGACTTGCCGTTTTTTAGGATATGTTCCTCCAAACCAGAGTTGTGGCATGAGGACTGGAGCTCTGAGGTGGACGATAGAAAATGCAAGCCTGCCCCAGGAACCCAGCATTTAAGCCCGAATGATTTATTAGTCTTCCCCTACTGACACCCAGAATGCATATATTTTCCCTATTCATGTTGCTTTTAGACTAGTAGAAGTAGAAGAAAACCACAAGGAGTCAGAAAGACTGCAAGGAGGAATGGAAATTGGATTTGTTTCCAGCTAGATGAAATTTGGGTATTAAATCACTGACGTAGGTCAATGGTAGGGTTTCCCCCCATCCCCGTTGGCTTTTAATGAGCCTGGGTGTCTTCTCCCCTAAAGGATGAAGAGCACTGACAGCCATCGCTGCTTATAATCAGTTACTCTGATGCTTGGAGTATTGGCGATGAGATATTTCCATGAGACCTATTTAGATCTCTCTACTTCTACGAGGCTAGTTTTACAGAACGTTGGGAATAAACGGTATGTCAGATATGGCTGAGACTGCGAAGATGATCCGCATGTTTTACATTTTTCACAAATTTTGGGTGAGTGGTTCAAACCTTCCCTTCAAGTGTGAGAATGTGTGTGCCTGTGTGTGTGTGTGTGTAAGAACTGAAGACCTCTGCTTTGATAGTGAGCTCTGCTACATTGTACATAACTCATTCTGGGAATGATAAAATCAATTAAGATGATTTACTTGTATAAAGATATAAAATTCCTCTCACTGAATAGAGCTATTAAGTGTATTGAAGTAGGATGTGCATGTATTTAATTTCCTTACTGAATAATACCACCACAAAAGTCCTCTACAGTGTGTGGGTGTGTGGGTGTGTGCCTGTTTGCCTGTGTGCATGTGTGCTTCGTATATGCATATATATGTGTGTGTGTGTATATATATATGTATATAATGTGTTCTAAGACACAGATGATTTGGAGAATCTCTCAGTATTCTCTCTGTTGAATTAAACTGCAATTTTCAGCACTGAGCATTTTTCTTTGGATTCCTACTGTGGCATTTCCATCAGTGGTTAAAAATCAAGGTAGCGCTTTGGCTCTGTGAAAATAGGGAAAGACCTTAGTGCGCTGTTCACTGAGGAGGTTCTGAAGGGAAGGGGGAGCTGGGTAATAGGGGAGGTGGGAAACCTCGTAAAATGGTGCTTCTTTTCTCTTAAATTAGAACCGTGAAACTGAACTGACAGCCATTTTATGTATATTTATGGGGCTGGTTGTGAAAAAGAAATCCAATAAAACATTGAAATGTACCACATATGAATAGAACCAGAATAGTTTCTCTTGTGGCCTCACGTTTTTAAACAGCACAGGCATTTAACTCACTAGGAGATGCCCATCAACCTTTTAATCAATGCATGTCGTCCAGTTTTCAGAAGTGTGGGAATTAGAAGTGACAGGAGTTTTCTTTGTTTGATTAACAATCCGATTGCTACCCCACTAAAGATATTTATAAACTTTGTGTCCGTTTTAAATTTTACAGTGTTATGCTATTTTGTTACTTTCTTTTTTCTTCTTGCCCCTACAGGAAATAAAATGTACGCTTGCTGCTCTACAGTAACTTTGGAACAGGACCTCAACAAAAAAATGCATATCTGGATGCTGCAGACGATCGCGTTTGCTTTAACATCGCTAGTCCTTTCGTGGGCAGAAAGCATCGAGTATTATGGGGAAATCTGTGATAATGCGTGTCCTTGTGAGGAGAAGGACAGTATCTTAACAGTGAGCTGTGAAAACAGAGGGATCATCAGCCTTTTTGAGATTAGTCCACCGAGGTTCCCTGTGTACCACCTCTTGTTGTCGGGGAACCTTTTGAACAGGCTGTACCCTAACCAGTTTGTCAATTACACCGGGGCTTCGATTTTGCACCTAGGGAGCAACGACATACAAGACATCGAAACGGGGGCCTTTCATGGTCTGAGAGGTTTAAGGAGGCTGCACCTGAACAACAACAAGCTGGAACTTTTACGGGATGACACTTTCCTTGGGCTAGAGAGTTTGGAGTATCTACAAGTCGATTATAATTATATTAGTGTCATTGAACCCAATGCCTTCAGCAAACTGCATTTGCTGCAGGTACTGATTCTCAATGATAACCTCCTCTCCAGTTTGCCCAACAACCTTTTCCGTTTTGTGCCCTTAACTCACCTGGACTTGAGGGGTAACCGGCTGAAGCTGTTGCCCTATGTGGGCCTTTTGCAGCACATGGATAAAGTAGTGGAGCTGCAGCTGGAGGAAAACCCCTGGAATTGCTCTTGCGAGTTGATTGCTCTAAAGGATTGGCTGGACAGTATCTCCTACTCTGCTCTGGTGGGAGATGTGGTTTGTGAGACCCCTTTCCGCTTACATGGTCGAGACTTAGATGAGGTCTCCAAGCAGGAGCTTTGCCCCAGGAGACTCATCTCGGATTATGAAATGAGACCACAAACACCGCTGAGCACCACTGGGTATTTCCACACTACCCCCGCCTCAGTGAACTCTGTGGCCACTTCTTCTTCAGCTGTTTACAAATCCCCTTTGAAACCCCCTAAGGGGACCCGCCAACCCAACAAGACCAGGGTGCGTCCCACCTCCCGCCTGCCCTCAAAAGACCTGGGATACAGCAACTACGGCCCCAGCATCGCCTACCAGACCAAATCCCCGGTGCCTTTGGAGTGCCCCACTGCCTGCACTTGCAACTTGCAGATTTCTGACCTGGGTCTCAACGTCAACTGTCAGGAGAGGAAGATTGAGAGCATATCCGAACTGCAGCCCAAACCCTATAATCCTAAGAAGATGTATCTGACAGAAAACTACATCGCTCTAGTGCGCAGGGCAGATTTTGTGGATGCCACTGGGCTGGATTTGCTGCATCTGGGCAATAATCGTATCTCAGTTATTCAGGATCGGGCTTTTGGGGATTTAACTAACTTGCGAAGACTGTATCTGAATGGGAACCGGATTGAGAAGCTGAGCCCAGAGCTGTTCTATGGGCTGCAGAGCCTGCAGTACCTCTTCCTGCAGTACAATGTTATCCGGGAGATAGAGGCAGGCACCTTTGAACCCGTTCCTAACCTCCAGCTCTTGTTTTTGAACAACAATCTGCTGAGATCTTTGCCCGGGAACATTTTTTCCGGTCTGTCTCTCTACAGGCTGAGCCTGCGCAGCAACCACTTCTCCTACCTGCCGGTGAGCGGGGTACTGGACCAGCTGAAATCCCTGTTGCAGATCGACCTGCACGAGAACCCCTGGGACTGCACCTGCGATGTGGTGGGCATGAAGCTGTGGCTGGAGCAGCTCAACACCGGCGTCCTGGTGGACCAGGTCATCTGCGAGTCCCCCAAGAAGTTCGCCCAGAGCGATATGCGGGCGGTGCGGACGGAGCTGCTGTGCCCCGACTACTCGGACATCGTCGTCTCCACGCCCACGCCGTCCTCCGGCCCGCTCCCGGCCCGGACCACCCCCGCCTCCACCACCGTGCGCCTCAACGGCACGGCGGCGGCGGGCGGCGCGGCGCCCGCGGGCGGCGGCGGCGGCGGCGGCGGCGGCGGCGGCGGCGGCGGCGGCGGCGGCGGCGGCTCCTCCGTGCCGCTCTCGGTGCTGATCCTCAGCCTGCTGCTGGTCTTCATCATGTCCGTCTTCGTGGCGGCGGGGCTCTTCGTCCTGGTGATGAAGCGGCGCAAGAAGGGCCAGGGCGACCACGCCAGCGCCAACAACTCCGACGTGAGCTCCTTCAACATGCAGTACAGCGTCTATAGCGGCGGCGGCCACCACCACCACCACCACCACCCGCACCACCAGCAGCACCAGCAGCACCGAGGCGGCGGCGGAGGCGGCGGCGGGGCGGCGCTGCCCAAAGTGAAGACCCCCGCCGGCCACGTGTACGAGTACATCCCGCACCCCCTCGGCCACATGTGCAAAAACCCCATCTACCGCTCGCGGGAGGGCAACGCGGGAGAGGATTACAAAGACCTCCACGAGCTCAAGGTCACCTACAGCAGCCACCCCTTGCAGCCGGCGGGGGGGCCGCCCCCGCCGCCGCCGCCGCCGCCGCCGCCCGGCGGGGAGGATGCGACCCTGCGCAGCCCCGCGTACAGCGTGAGCACCATCGAGCCCCGGGAGGAGCTGCTCTCCCCGGTGCAAGACGCCGATCGCTTTTACAGGGGCATTGTGGAGCCCGACAAACACTCCTCGTCCTCCACGCTGGGCACCCCCGGCTCTACCCTTCCCGACTACCCCAAGCTCCCCGCCGCTTACACCTACTCCCCCAACTATGACCTTAGGCGTCCCCACCAGTACTTGCACCCGGGGCCGGGGGACGGCAGGCTCCGGGAGACGGTGCTCTACAACCCCCCGAGTACTGTCTATGTAGAGCCCAACAGGAACGAGTACCTGGAGCTAAAAGCAAAACTAAACGCAGAGCCGGACTACCTCGAAGTGCTGGAAAAACAGACCACATTCAGCCAGTTCTGAGAAACATCCCTCTCCACCCTCCCCAACAACTCCAGCAGCTCCTTCTCTAGAGTATTTGTATTTAACAACCACACGCAAAACAAAGAAACACAAATGCTGACCTCCACCCCCCCCGTCCCCCCTCCCCCCCCCACTTTAATTCGTTTTGTTGTAGGGTGAAGTGCCTTGGCACAGGATTTTTCAGCTTCGGGCAATGATTCAGAAATGGTGTGCTATTTCTTTTATTTTCTTTTCATGTTTTTTTTTTTCTTTTCCTGTGTTTGTAAGTAAGAAACCACCTATTGTGTAAACGGGGCGCAACACTTGCATTATGTGTGTGCTGGTGTGTGCTTGGGGAAGGTGGCAGGAGGGTCTTGTCAAGTCGTATTGTTCAGGTTGCAAGTACAAAAGTCGTGGTCACCTTTCTTTGGAGAGACATTGTTTAATTTTATTTTCATTCTTGTTGAAGAGTACAGCGCACATTTTCCCCTTTTAGCCATGGGTGAATCTAAATGGCTTTTCTGGAGAGATTAGCACACCCCGACTTTAATACAAGGTTTCCTTTTTTTAAGGATGTGTTTGTATGCTTTCTGGACTTTTGAATTAAAAAATATATTATGATCTTTAAAAGGATCACCGTAGATGTGGACAAATCATTAAAGAGTGCAGAGATATATGATCCATAACTGGTTAGTGAAAATAACTTATTGATGAAATATAAAAAATATTTTATTGTAGCACCTATTTTTATATGCACATTAGCATTTCTCTTTCCGTCACTATTTTAGGGCCTAATCCTACAAATTCTTACTCACTTGAGAATCTTTACTCATGAAAGAAGTCCCAACTTAGGCCTTCATCCTGCAGGCACTTAAGCACATGAACAACTTCACTCATGAACAACTTTACTTGTGTGTAGTCTCCATAGACTCACTCACTGAGCAAAGTTAGTCAAATGCCCAAAAAACTGTAGTAGAGTAAAGGATACAGAACTATTCTTACAAGTAAAATTCCTGGGAAGTTTAAGTGTTTTTTTCTTTTTTCAGGATGGGGTCCAGAGTCTGTGGGTTGCTCAGAAGAGTTGCACTACATTCAGAGCTTTTTTTCCAAAGCTGATGCAGTATTGAGGAACCTTTTAAATCATTACAGTTAACAACAGTTATGACCAAATCTTAATAGACAATCTAATACATATAATCTGGTTATAATAGAAAGAAATATGCTTCTCTCTTTAAAAATGTACCTTTCAGCAACCTCCTGCTAGGGCACATGGTTGGGCGAACTAGTGAGGGACATGTAGAAGTCATTCATTCTAGCAGGAAAAACAAATGTTTTCATTTTGGTTTGTTGGTTCTCCCTCTTTTTTTTTTTTTTAATTTTTATTACTCAACCAAAATATAATGATTTGACAACTGTGTAGCCAGTTTCTGATTGTTTAGTCAAGTACAATTGCACTTGTACAGATCCATGTGTTTACTGGCACCTTGAAAGACCAAATGATGGACTGTACACATCTATATACAATGTCTTTACCCCTTTGGGCAGCAGGCAATGGCAAGAATATTCATAAACACAGCATCACTGTAAGATGGGACAACTGATGTCTCATATGTATCCCCACACATGTGATTTTTTTAATAGTTTCTGAATAAACAGTTGATTAATATTTCAAATGTAAGAACATGAAGTAATGAGTATCTGAAGTTTAAAATTTCTTGCTAGAATCATCTGTTTGTATGTCGAATTCTCCTTACTAGCAATCATGCCTGATCAGAAAGACCAAACAATTTTAAGCATAACACATGTTCTTTATTTTTAAAACACAATAGACTGTAATTAGCAGCATATATAACATGGGTTAGAGAGCGATACATAGGTATGTTTCTCACCAACATGTTTAATAGGATAGTTTTATATTTACATTTTATTTTCTTTCTAAAGTATTCTTTAATATATGGAACAGGGTAAGTGATATTTCACATGAGTTTTTGTCTTTCTTCATTAGGTTATCATGTTTGGAATTGTTTGCACTGTTACTGACAAGTACATCTTTTTATTGCGAAAGGGCTCTGTTCTGTTCTGCTTTTCCTATTCACCTACAATATGCACCTCCCCACCCCCCCTTTAAAAAGAAAAGCTCTGTAACTTGGTCTGTTGGAATTCAAGATAAATGTCTTGTCAACATGTGTTCTTCCCTCTATGCCACCCACAGCAAGCTAAAGCAAAAACAAAAAAAAATACATGACTATATTTAGCTTGGACAGTTTAGTAAGTGAACTGTTATTTAGATTTGAAATGCAAATATAAGAAGTGCATTTTTGTCACCAAAGAAACAACACATGGCTATTCTGGGTACTGCTCTTGATCTGCTGCAGACTTCTTACTGACCCTAGTGAGAGACGTGAGTGTTGCTGATTCAGGTGCTGTTCTAGAGCCCTTATTTTGAATTACCTCCCATCTAACCACTGAAAACAATGGCCTGGTTCTCCTTTCATTTAAACTTGGTATAGGGACACTGTTGTTAAATGGGTATAAGTAAGAAAATTTTCAGCCTCACTGGTTTTGTCGCTCACTAGGAGAATGGCTTACTCCGTAAGGTTTGGATGAGAAGGTCCTACAAACAGTGTATGTTCTTTCACATAATATATATATATTTCTCTGTAATTCTAAACTTCTCATAGACAGGAGTTTGCACTGGTTTCAATAGAAATATAGGATTAGGTCCTTAATGTGAAAGGTACATTTTACATGGCATTCTGCCACAAAGAGGCAGCATCCACAAATGAGTAAATGAACAGGAATGGCTTGAATTTATAAGAAATAGCTGCTAGAAATGCTTCAGCAGTCTGTTTATGCTCACACGCTGATGCTGCCATTTCTGAGGCCAGTAGTTTTGCTGCCTCCATGTTTTCTACACGCACTTGATAATTGGTACTGATAATTTTTGCTAAGGATCTGCACTAAAATAGGAACAATTAATTTAAAACCTTTCAGCTTCTCATCATCAGTAGGAAAAAAAATTATCAGTTCCACTGTTGGAGAAAAAAAAAAGTAAATGGCATCAATTACCTTCAGAAAGTGCATTCTTTAAGAGGAATCCTTAAAAGAGGGTACAAAGTGCAAAATAATATTGTTTAGCCCATAATTATCCTGAATCACACAAACACACCTGAAAGGGCTATTTGTGAATGAAGATTTTAATGGAAGTAGGATTTCCCACTCAGTGGCTACAATGATATATTATCTGTGGAAAATTACAGTATGAAAATGTAAATGGGAATGTCAAATGAGAAAGGGAGATGTGCTTCTGATTTGAAAACACAAGATAATTTGTTTAAAGAAAAAAATTTATAAAAATATGACCTCTATTTTGTTAGCAAGATCAGTGAAACCTTCTACATGATGATCTGCTGAGTTAGTGCTGACCAAAGGGGTAAAAATGTCAAACAAAAAAATCACTGTTTTAGGAATTCTAAACATTATTTTAGCTTGTGGGTCATTGGGCTGATTTCTTTTTTCTCTGATTTTTTTAGTCTTTTGACAGGTAATATTAAGCTTACTGAAAGACCTGTATGGCCTCACATTTTCTTTCAAAAGTACAAGAAATTCTGTGATAAAAGAGGAAACAAGGTAGAAGAGAATCCTAGTTTCTCAATGTAACTACTAGAAACAAAACACGGATTGTGATAATATACAGCATTTTATTCTTAACAAGGCAAAGAAATATTTGAACTTTTTTTTTATTTTCTTTATCCAGTATTATGTCAACTATATAATGAATTTAATTTCCTAAATACTAAAGGGTGAGTTTAGGTGTGACTTCTTTCTTTTCACTTTCTAAAATTTTCCTTCCTTCCTTGCTTCCTTCTTCCTTCCTTCCTTCTTTGCTTCTTTCATCCCTCTTGTCTTTCCTTCCCTTTTGTCCTTCCCTTTGTCCTTTCCCTTGTCCTTTCCCTTTTCCTTTCCCTCTCCCTTTCTTCTGCTCTAGTTTTTTATGTTATATACTTTACTCCTGTAGTCTTTGATAAAATGTGCGGAGCTTCACTTGGCTAATCCCAGAAGATATCCCTGTAATTTACAGACGTTCTTATAGATTACTGGAAACACCAAACATTGTGTCAGTGCTATCATCGATTAAAAATCTGACATAAAAGCAGTTTCCACTTGTATACTCCTACAGCCAAAATTCTGACACTTTTTTTTTACACTGACCTCCCATTATTTTAATGGTCACTTAAGCTTATAAAAACAAGCTTAACACATACAGTTGATTCTCTGTGCTGCAGTGTTTCATTTCTGCATGTTCTCCTATGTTTTAATTTTTTTTTCCTATAACATATAGCTAACTCTCAGCAGTATTCTTTTTAGGAATACATGTTAGAGATGGAGGTACCTTTTCTCATATCAAATAATGATTTAATTGTTAATCTGACAAAATGAATGCTAAAATACTATTAAAAATGAGCCTATGACCCGTAGAAAACACATCTTAGAAAATAAGTTTTAAAAAAGTAGTAATAGCTAATAATGGCTGTGGGTAAAATATGAAGGTAACATCTTGGTTCTGGAGCTAAACTGTCTGACCAGGCTTCTCACAGGAACTTGAAAGGAGTTTCCTTAATGCATATGGTTCCCTCTCAGGGACATAATCCATTGAGATACTACACCTTGGAAGGATCTGACATGATGACAGGGTAAACAAGAACATTTTCATTCATAGACAGTGGGTTCTTTGTATTGCTCAGTGTCTTTGGAAAGACTGCATGGCCCTTCTTTTGGGTAAAGATTGGCACACTGACACACAGAGTCTCCAAAGCAGCCTCTAGAGAAGGGGCCAAAATCTTTGATTGTCTCATGCAGATTGTAGAACATTATTTGCTCTACTGGCATTAAACAAGAAATTGAAATGGAGAGAGAAGAGAGCGAATGAAAAACACAATTTCCATAGCTGTCAGTTTTCAAATGGTCTTCATATTTGTTTTGATTATTTGATCGTAGGGAATTTGTACCTCCTTTCCGCAGCATCCATTTTCTCTGCAAAATGTGGAAGCTCAAGCTAAAGAGTGATACTGGGATGGAGAAGTAGACAAGTGAGATGGTTCTTCGGGAGGAAGGGGCAGAAGGGCTGCACTCTGAACAGGGTGGCCTTACTGCTTGTTCATTTCTGTAATTTCCCTACCCTTCCTAAAAGCTTTGCAATGTGCTTTGATGAAGTGAGAGCACATAAAACTCCTTGCACTCCGGTAGTACTGTCCTGTGGATTTGTGTTTATCCATCTATGTATAAATACTATCCTAATATAAATACCACATATCTTTACAAATTTATCACTTTATTTTCATTATTCAGCTACGTTTCAAAGTACTTAGTAGTGTAATAATATTCCAGAAATACTATGCACAGCTATGTTTTAGAATAACTGTTTATTCTTAAAACACTGAAAAGAACAGTGTTAGAAAACAGAAAGAAATACATTTAGGTCCTAGGAACCAGAGGCATTTAATTAATTGAATATCCAAAGAAATAAAGTGTAATGAAGTTTGTAATTAAATGTTCATCAAATTAACTATTTAACTTACAGATAATGGGACACATTCTGCTTTTAGTTGTGTAAGTATGAAACCGTAATCCACAGACTTAAGGAAATTACAAAAGATTTATTCTAGTCTTATGAGTTTGCCCTTATATCACTTAAATAAGCCATTCTATCAGCATTACTGTTTTGTAAAGGGAGAAATCTGAATACGGTAATGATAAACATTTGTTCTGCTATGTACCCCAAAAATGAGTTACATATATTTCCAATCTGTTGGCATATTAAATGAACATTAATTTAATATAGCACTTTAAAATTTAGCTTGGGACTGTTTTGACCAGACTATGTGGGAAGTTCAGCTGACATCTGCATATACAGATGTGGCCCTTTGGTATGATGGAACATATCAACTGACAACATACTTCTATTTAATTTTGCCGGCTTGGTACTGAAACCTTTAATTAGATAAAATGATTATTGATAAAAATGATTTCCTCTGTGGTGGTTTTGCCATGGAAGATGTCATTACTTTTACTGCTATTTTGCAGCTTCATATTTAGAATATATTTAAATTTGGCAGAAAATTAAAGACCATATTTGAAAAATTTTTCTGTTTGGACACATGATGATTACTGTTGTATATCATGAGGTCCTAGGAGGCCTTTCAAAAAAAAAAAAAACTAGATTGAGGTGAAATAAAGAGTTGAAATAATAATGGTCTAGTTCAATATGTCATGTAATAAAACATTTTCTTCTCATAACTTCAACATTATACTGGATTTTGTGAACATCAGATTATCAACATATCCTGATAATTTTCTATCAATACCGTAGCAAAAAGTTTACTGGGTAAGGAGATAAAGTGTTAGATTGCTGTTGTCAGAAACATAATATCACCTTTAATCAAAAATGTATTTAGATGTAAGTATTGACTAAGTTAGATTCTTAAAGTAACGCCTGAAAGGTTACAGCCTCGTACAGTTCTCTAATTGAGGAAAACAGAGTTTAATTCAGAGGTAGATATTTTTTTACTTTTTTACCACCTGTATTTTTAAAAGTGAATGTACATACATATATATATACATACATATACATACATATACATATATAAAAGCGAATATACATACATGTATATGCATGTATGCACGTATACATGCATATATATATATATATATATTTTCTTTCTTTAGGTAACATTGTCTGTATTGTGATGCCGAATATTTCCATGTGTGTTTTGAAAGCTCTTAGGCCTGGAATGTGGCATGGGGTAGGCTGCTATTTCTACACAGAGTCACAGAAAAGTCACCCCAGCCCTGCAAGACTTTGATTTGTCTAATATATTAATATAAATGTAAGTTTTGGGTGTCTAGGGACAAAGGATCAGGCCCAAAGCCAGCTGGCAACTTACTGAATGTAGTTTGGGTGCAATAATATTCCTGCATCTTGAAATTTTACTCTTCATATTTGAAATAGTATCCTATAACATGAATGGCCTGAATTTAACTTTGCTGTAATTTCTTTAAGATATAGCAATTAATTTGCTTAATCAAATGAAGAAATAAACACATACCAAATGTATTTATGAAAATCAAGCTAGTCATTACAAAGCTCTCAATATTAGATATCTGAATTTAGCGGAAAATAAATAATTCAGGACTGTATTTAATTGTGTAGTAACTGCTGCAAGATAAAGACTGATCTCTTTGTAAATGCTGATCTTAGGTGAAATACTCAGTTTTTCAGTCACAACTACAGTAAAGCTGGTGGTCTTAATGGTAATTGCTCTCTACTGAAATTAAAGCAGGTTTGTTCACCGTAATGTTACTCTTTAGCTGTGATGCAGTTTTCTCATTGTAGATGCTGTTTTCAAACTTAAAAAAATTAGAAATTATAAACATTTGTAGGTTGGTGACATATTTAGTTTAGTTACTGACATAGTTGCACAACTATGTCAGTACATTTATCCACAATTTATTTATAATCCAATTTTAAATATTTTTCTCATAGTTTTTTAAATCATTCATAAAACTATTTATCAGTGATATAAAGATGTGGTTACATGATCTTAAGCATAGTTACATTGAAGTACTGTACATTCAGTTAGATTTTATCTGATAATATATAGCAAAACCAGGCATATAGGATACAGTATCATTCACATTAAGCTCAACATTCTAGAATATATACAATTCTCTGTTTTTAAATTTGTAAGAAACACCTATACGAAGATTAAAGAACTTGAACCATATACTTTCAAAGAACAAATATTCTGCTGATTTTTTTCTTCCGAAGTACAAATATCTTGCTTTAGTGAGGACGAAAAGTGCATCAAAGGAAAAAATGACTAATCAGTGTATCTGATGTTTTGAAAATTATCCTATTGATTTCCTTTTTTTGAAAGTATTGAATAGTTTGTCTTATGTTTTTTGTTTCTTTCTGCAATATTATAGACTGTATATCAGGTTATATTGCATAGGGAAAATATATGCTGAAAAGATGTTTCAAATAGCACCTCAATCAGTTAAAACTTCAGGTGATTCTAAAGTTTATTTTTTTTCTTCACTGGTTAAATTACTCATAGCCTTTTTTGAGTGGATATTTTTAGTCTGTTTCCATCCAAAATTAGTGTGCAATGTAGTCAATACTGGTTGTGGCAACAGTTTACAAATATTATAGATTGATGGCTTCATAGAGATTACAATATTCTAGGTATATAAATTAGAGGTAATAGTTGTGCATTTTCTATTTTAATTTTCTGTTTTCTTGTCTTATTCCCTTTTCTTAAACACTATTTTGAATCAAACTGATCACCTTTGTTTTGTAGTATACTTTTTATTTTCTTTTGTGCATGGAGCCCAGTTCTCCACAGAAGCTAATGTTCTTAAGTATGTATATTTTATTTTAAAGAAATATATTGTACTTTTTATATTGATATTGATTTTCTAATCAGAATTACATGATCTACTTTTTCACCTTCCTACTGCTTTTTACACTCTTATGAAGAGGCTCAAGAGTTTACCTGTGTAGCTCTAATAGCTAGAGTAGGACCTTAAGCAAAATCGTTGTCAAAGTCGATGGAAATTAAGTTTTAGGTATTGTTTCAGATAGAGAATTTTTTGTAAATTCTATCTATAGCATAAGTGCTGTAAATCTGTAACATGCATACATACATATACATATATAATTATCCTTGTAATATTTTTAATATGTATTTATATGTATGTATGTATAGGGCACCAATGCAGAATGAAGCCTTTTTTTTGATTCATTTTGTCTCTAAAAGAGTAACTGTCTCACAAACAGGTAATACTTATATAGGGGATTTTTTCAGCACAGTAACTAACGTGGTATAATGAACTCCTATTGACAGTTTTCAACAAGGTCTGAAATGTTTCTTTATACCTTTTTGACACAGCAGGTAATAGCTGCTAACAAAATACGTGCTGATGTACCATAACATGAACAGTAAAATCTGTTGGGTTTATTGCACAATATATTACTTAAAGTTTAAAACTGTAGAAGTCTACTGATGTGTATCATACTAACTTGTATATCAAATCTTCTTTAACAAATCCATTAATTTTTTTTTCTAAAGAATAAGAAGTTGCTACTCTTTTGAGAAAAGTTGTTTCTATAAATACAACAAATCACTGAAATAATGATTCTAAATTCATCAATTTTTAGAAGTTGAATGAATTTAGTATGAATAATAATTTTTCATCCATATGTGAGTTTATATTCTGAATTTAATTACAGAATAGTTTCTGTAGTTAAATATTTCTTAAGATTTCTCTGATTACATAGAATTTTTTGTTAGATTTGGTCTTAGGATCAGAGGTTTAATTATGGAGATAAATGACATCCTCTCATCATTTTCACTCCATAATATTTATCTTAGGAGTTTTTGTCCAAATGAATAGGATTTCTTTTTTAAAGCTACAATATGTATTTATTTTATCGCATTTCCTATCTGAATATTTGAGAATTAGTTATTGCTGTACTTAATCATCCAGTGAAATATCAAAAGTTCCCAGTTCTGTCCTGATCAATATTATGTAATTTCAACTTACAGGAACATAAGGAAAGTATTTTTCTCTTATGTTTGTTTTGTACTCAGTTGCCCTTACCTCCTGGTCTATATGTTGATGCAAGGCCTTACACATGATCACTTAATGATTAAAGCTCGATATTACTTCACAACTCTAATGGAAAGATAATTTAACACAGGAATGAAGATAAAAAAGCTCAGAGACAGGTTTTAACTTTTTGACTATGTATACGTGTGAATAATTTGATTGATAAAAGTAATCTCATCAAATTAGTGCCATTTTTGTGTAACAACTTTAGTGTTTAGAAAATAGAACTTCAGATATGTGTCTGACATACAGACTTCAGTCCCTCCTTTAGTCTGAGTTCTGGTTTGCTTGACTGGGAATTAAGTGTTCCTGAAGACACTAGGATAATAATTATTGTGACTAAAGTCTTTTCTTCCTCTAAAAAGGGGGCAAAAACTCAATATAACTTTGTCTGTACTAATTTAGACAATATGCAATTAGGTTTGTGTACCAAACAGAGAACATTATAGCATCCTGAAATGTTCAGAAAAGCTGAGAGAGCTTGAATTCTAATACTGGTCCAATTTCTTCAAGGATTACCTTTTTGTTTGTTTTGTTTTATTTTTCTTACTATTTATTGAATGTTACTAGCTTGAAACAGTCACTTATAATAATGCTTAAGCCTGATGACAATAAGGTGCTATGAGGGTTAATGAATATTTTTATCTACTTAGAGATTTGAACTGTAAAGCCATATATGAAATATAAGCAGCTATAGGTTCTGAATTTCTTCATTTAGGCTTTGCTTCTAACAAAGTTATTTAGATATTTTGTTTGAATAAGGACTGCAGGTTTTGAATGAAATATAAAGATGTTTCATAGCTATCTTCCAAAGGATTCAGTAAGAATTGTTGTTGTTGAAGTCTGAAAAATCCGATCGTATTTATTTTTGAGACTAACTGCATTTTTAGGAGGGGAGTGAACAACTGGCTAATATCTTTATACCTCTCTGTGTTAGAAGCAGTTGAATGCCATACTGATGAAAAAGGAACCCTTTTTTAGAGAATTCATGTTTTGGGAATATTGTCAACTTATATTTACCGCTGCATTTTAAATATATAAAAGATAAATGTTGTCAAAACTATTTCTTAACATTGAGAAGAAAGAAGGTATTTACAAGGCAGAGAATCTGAAAGCAAGGATTGTTGTTAATAGAAGTGAAAATGATATGATTTTATTTTCATTGTTCAGATCGACTGATGCAAAAGTAAAAACCTTTAGCATGCACATTACTGAATATGTAGAATATTACAAAATCTTAAACCTGCAAGCATCATTTTAGATATATACAGTTTTTTTATGTTAAAAGAACTGGTTTAACCCTTGCTGTCAGATTCTTACACATAAAGGAGGTTTTAGCTAGAATTAGAGCAGCCTAGTCAGAACACAGGCAGATGTTTTGATCTGATTTTTTATAATTTTAGAAAAATCCATGTGGTGGATTTGGTCTTTTTCATTAGATGTGAATCAAAATTCAAAGCCTGAAATTATGGTATCATAAAATGTTTCAGTGCCTGGACAAATAGTAATTCATCAGCAGCATTAAAATTGCTACAGCAAACTGAAATCTGAAATTAAGATATGGTGTTGTGTGACTATAGGAGATATTTCTGAGAGTGTTTTGTTGACAACTAACTGATTATTATGGCTTGTATTCTTCTAACACCTTTCTTCCCAAAGGATCCCAAAGTGCCTTACAAAATTAGGGCCTGTTCCTGCCCTGATTGAAGTCAATGGGAGCACTGCCAATGGGAACAGCACTGGGCACTTAAGAAGCTAATAAAAGCTACATTCAAACATCACTTCTCCTACCACTGAAATGTGTAACTGTTCAACTTACACAGCAATACTACCCAGTGGTTTAGAGAGGAAGCAAATATTGTCATATCCAGATTGCAAATTTAAAGAAAGAAAATATAATTTTAAGGGGGCACATGGTCCAAATGGTAGGGTTAATATTTCAACTTTTAGTTCAGATTTCTGTTTGAGATTTCATCCAAAACAGATTATTGTAATTTTTTTCAGAATATTTGAATATTAATTCCAGCACTTCTGATCACTTTGATAACCCTTTCATTGTCCAACCATGTTGTATGCATAAATTCTGGAGCTCAGATTTGCATTTTTTGTGCAATAGAACAAAATCATTTCGGAAAAATATAATATGGAAATATAGGAGATCTTCTATAGCTATTGTACCTTTTTGCTGATTACTTTTCAATTGCTGCCTGAGAAAATCTTGGTATTACAATCAGTATTTGGCATATATTTCCATACTCTTTCATTTTACATATTATGCTGTTTGCTGAAATAGGTTGAGGACAGGATTTGATTTTTTATACCTGTCGTGCCAGCTGGAAGCAAGCCTTATGCCATATATTCTGATATTTTTGTTTATTTTTAAAATACAGCCTTTCATATAAAATTCTTCAGCTACAAAAACACTAAGTGGCATGCAGTTGTGAAAAAAAGTGGGATCTAATTCAGATACTTATAATACTGTAAACAAGGCTCAAACTGTTCTCAGCTAATTTTTTTTTTTTCCTCTAGGGAATTATATTGGTGAATGATGAATTAATACAACTATTTCACAGTTTAAAAGTGATTACAATTTAACAAATGAAATGAGGAAAACTGTCAAAATACCATAAAAATTTCTTTGACTTTTGGACTGTTTTGTTTAATTAAATACTTTATGTCTGGACTCAAAATAAGCTGCTCCAAGAGTAACTAAGCATCAGAACAACTTATCTAGTAGTTCATCTGTCACCTGAAGTCATTGAATCAAATGGTATACATAGATGCTGTACATTCAAAGAGAAGTTAGAGATTACTGGACTAGATGAGTTCAACAGTTTCCTTCTGATCTTAAAATAAGTATTTATTAAATCGATTGGCAAAAATCACAGAAGACATAGCTTTGCATTTTTGACATGGCCAAGATCAAACAGAAGATACTCTGTATAGTTCCTTAAAATAAAGTAAAAACTCTGTATACTTTACTAAAAAAATGCATAATCTCATTTTTAAAATAATGTTCTTTTTTTCATGCTGTGCTTAAAATATTGACAGTGTATTTGAATTGCCTTGACTGTCCCAGAACAGAAGGTTAAGAATATAGTTCATAAAAAGAGTTTTCAGAGACATCACAGCATATTGTAGGTATCTACTGTATAGATGCTGCTTTGGTAGCAGTTCTGAAGGTGTTAGAGGAAGGCATCTTGTTAGTAACTTCCTCAGCAGATCTAAGTACCTCCATCTACTAATAACAGAGAGTTTTACAGCCTTTTATAATAGTAAGAACCTAGAAATATAAAAATGGCTGTCTGTGCTGGATGAACAAATGCCTTGTTTTCTCACCTACACTCCTGGCTAGAAAACTCACATCTCTAATGATAATTTCATCCAAGTAAATTAAGACATAACTCTTTCACAAAGCTACAGACAGATAAGGAAAACAGCCACTACAATTAAGACTCTGTTACTTTTATTTTCTTTCATATGTGTTTTTAATAGAATTATTACATTCTTAATACTTTCAGTTATTCTCATGATGTCATAAAAACATTTATAGGTTATATTTTGATGAAAGACATATTAAGATCGATACTGAACCATCTCTTTCACACACACCAAAAAAAAAAGCAAGAAAGAAGTAAATATCCATGTGCTGATGACTCAGACCAGGAGGAATTTATCACTTCAGTCAAAAATAGGATTAGATTTTATCCTTGGGATAGGATTAGTTTGTGATCTCATGGTCACTTAATATGTTTCCTATTATATCTTCCCTACATAAGGCCTGATTTTGCAGTCCTTAATCAGGCAACTCTCTCAAAGAAAGCAGTGCACTTTTGCTTGGCAAAGAAGTTTTCAGTCTGACTTCAAATTATTGGGTTTGTACACAATTATATAATAATAAAAGGGCTAAACAACAGTTAGTCAAAAATATTTAAGAGAAGTTTTATGCCTTTAAGGATCAGGGCCTGACTAATGCAATACTAAGATCATATGCCCCTCTTGTATTAGAAATAAATTAGTTATGGTCAAATTCTGCATTCTTTGCTAATTTCCATCTTGCTCAGCAAAGAATTGTAGGATCTGATCTTTAAAAGCTTTTGTATTGTATTTCTTCACTAATAAATATTTTGTAAGACTTTACTGAGTGCTAGAACCTTTTCCTTTTCATTAATTTCCATTAAACATGTTTTTATTGGCATACCTGTAACCTGCATGAAACACGAATGTTGTATTAGAAAGTGAGGTCAAAATAGCACTTTTCTCTTTTTGGACATGCTCAATATGGAAAACAAAAATCCTAAGAAAGTACTATTTTTCACATGTATTTTAAAATTTTTTAAATAAAAATCTTCCTGACAAACAAAGTATGACTTTGCCTAAAATAAAAACAAAAACAAGCAAACATTCTATTTACCTGGCCTTTATATTTAATTAAAACCTTTCTCAAAAGTCAGAATTGCTCAATATTTGGACTTATATCACCAGTTTTGCCACAGAAATCCCCCCCAAACCTGTCAGTAAACTAATAATTGACCTAAAAATCTTAGAAACAGTTATATTCAACTGGCTTAGCTTATTTACATAATGTATCACTTTGTACTGTTAAGTGTCATTAATACACTGTAGTAATTTACGAATGTGTGATAAAATACAGATTTTAATACACAGTTCTTACATTACTGCAAACTATAAAAATGCACTTTATCAATGCATGGTATTTTTTAGATTTCACAATATATTTTAACTAATTAATAAAGGAGTAATTCATTAAGATTTATCTTAATAGATGTTTAGAAAGCCATACTCGAAAAACATGAGGTCAGGCAACGTTACCTTACAGAATGGTTTTACATGTCTTATTGTCACATTGAATGTACATTTAAAGTGGAGCTTTGTAGCAAAAATAACACTTTCAATGGTTAATATATTGCTGGTATTTAGACTTAATCTTGCATGTGCTGAACCATATCAGTAATTTTACTTTCAGAAGTATTATAATAACACTGAGAACTCCTTATGGGAGTGAAATTGTTCATATGTTTAACTATTTGCAGGACTGAGCCTTCAGTTTTTGATTGATCAATTGGAAAAGTTTCTATTGATTATTCACTGCATCTTTCTGCCTCATAAAATTGGTACTTTTGTCTGACAGCTTCCTACAGCAATGAAAAAATATCTTCACTTTGTATATTATTCTTCAATGAAAGTAAAGAAAACAAATATCAAACAAAAAGAATACCTCATAAATGCAGTGAGGTACTTTACAGAATAATCCAAAGACTATCTTTAGATTGATAGTATTTATATTTGCAATATTAAACATTAGAGATTATCATGAGCATATATATTATATACACAAATTTAT